>NC_048576.1:44070395-45459562 GCF_013265735.2 Oncorhynchus mykiss | reverse complement strand
GGTGCAATGTTGCATCAGCTGATAAGAGACCCTTACTAATGTGTACTGTCTGCTCCCGGTGGAGGAGCTGGATGAGGTTAATATCGATCGGTGATGATGAGGCCCAGAGGGGTGTCTGCCTGCCTGTGTCCGTCTGTCTGGGTGTGTGTGGGTTTGTCTGTCTGTCTGTCTGTCTGTCTGTCTGTCTGTCTGTGTGTGAGCATGACACACAAACATAACCACTGATTGTCAACAGGACAGGAGAGCTCATGAGGTTCTTTTGAGGCTACCGTGATTTATTGATGTTATCCTCTATTGTTCTCATCCGCTACCCTGCTCAATAGGTTACTAGCTGCCCTGTCAGGGTAGGTGACTTACTAGCCCAAGAGGAGAGTGTGCAGTGCAGATCACATCAGATCCCTCTCTATGTCTGTGTAAGGGCACTTTGTGTGTGTGTGTGCGCGTGTGTGTCACATTCTCCTCTATACAGTATGTGCATTCGCGTGTATGTGAGAGAACGTGTGTGCGCGCGTGTCATGCTCTCCTCTCTCAAACCTGCCCTCTCTCAATTCCACACCAGAATGGGTACCAGGCCCGAGTAGTTTAAGGGCCACTTACCTTTTTAGCTGACCAAATGTCAATGTCTGTTACCCATGGACTTTTGGAGTGTAGAAAGCTTGTGTTTTCATACAGTTCAGTTATGTGGAGATGACTCTCACCTCACGCTCACAGCGTGTGTGTGTGGCTAGCTTGAGCAAATTATTTAATTCTGTTATCATCGTGATTGATGTCCTAAAACTTTAGGAGTACAGAGAGCATGATGTCTTTAGGCTCTGCTCCTTCAGCTAAAACAGGTTAGAGGACTACTAAGACATTTGATCTTTCTTGAATTGCAGTGGCTGGCATTTTCTGGATTGTTTTGCAAGGCAGAGGTCCTGGGTTTGAGCAATCGGTATCAGCTGAATCAGGAGGAAGTGTTACTTGCTAAGCCTTTACACCACCAGCAGTGTTAGGTCAGGACACATGCCTGAGACAGTCTGTCTCACCCTAACGCCATCTCCCTACACACGCACAAACACAATACACACATCCCCTGGGCTTTGTCAAGAGGCTCTGTTGTCAAACTCACTGGATGCCTCCTTGGAGAGAGAGCATGTAAGAGAGAGCACCTCTTTAAGATCAGACTGAGAGGGCTGTGTGAGAACAAAGCGGGGAAACGCTGCGTTGTGCATCACATCAAAGTCCAGGATTTAAGAGGATCAGCCACAGACAGACTTCCAGTACAGGTAAGGAGTCCTCAGGTAAACCCTGTGTGTGTGTGTGTGTGTGTGTGTGTGTGTGTGTGTGTGTGTGCATGTGCGTGTGCGCGTGCGTGTGTCAGTGCAGTGCAGTGCAGTTTAGTCTGAGGGAGCTGACACTGTCACTCTCCCCTGGCATGCACAAGTTTAACAGCACCGCTCACTAACCTCCACTGGGAGTGAACTCACACAAACAAGCTTGTCACTGGGGAGAATCTTTGGGTGAGGATTTTATCTTGTCCACACGTTCTGCTTTGTATCACACTAGGCCTGCTACAGCTAGTTGGGTAACATTCTTCTTTACTAAATACCAGCAATTTTGATACGTAAAGAGTCATGTTATACAGTATATAGCCTACTTATAATACATTCTAAATCATGTAGGATAATATAACACATTAGATCTGGGAAAAGATAATATAAAGAAAAAAACATGCAAAAACAACATTTTTGTTTGTTTTACCTTTGAAAAACAAGAGAACGGTCATAATGTACTATTCCAGGTTAGGTGCAATTTCAGTTTTGTATGCGCAAAGTGTATGCACAAAGTGTATGCAGTGTATGCTCAAAGTGTATGCAGTGTATGCGCAAAGTGTATGCAGTGTATGCGCAAAGTGTATGCAGTGTATGCGCAAAGAACCATTGATCCAATGAACCATTGCATTTCTGTTCAAAATGTCGTATCAAGTCTGCCCAAATGTACCTAATTGGTTTATAGATACATTTTCAAGTTCATAACTGTGCACTCTCCTCAAACAACAGCATGGTATTCTTTCACTGTAATAGCTACCCCCGCGGGGGGGACACCGATCCTGTAGAGAATGTGAAGTGTTGATGCTGGTTCTACTAATAGCACTGTTTAGGACATCATACTATTACACTTTTGCTATTCATATTACTACTATTTTCAATTAGCAGAGAGCCAACCAGACAGAAATACCCTTTTCACACGACCATGCCAACTTGAACCTTACTGTGCTGGCTCTGATATTTTCTTTTCACATTGTCCTTTTCAGCACAGGTCCAGAAGATATTGTGGAAGTGAAACCAGGAAAGATTGGCTCTGCTTGATTCAGCACAGCTCAGTAGTATGAAAAAGGTCAGTGTGCCACCAGAGGCTGTCCCTTGAGTCTGGTATTTAACAGGAAATGTTGTACTAAGACCTGGGGCCATTTATTTAACCTTTATTTATAAAGGGAATCCCTAATGAGTCCAGGGTCTCTCTTTCAATGGTGTCCTATGTTTCAACAATCCAAACAGATAACATTAAATACAGAGCAGAAATTATAAAATAAAATAAGATTTGATTTGATATACCGAGAAAAATGATTTGATTTATATAATAATATATTCCATTTAGCTGAAGCTTTTATCCAAAGTGACATAGTCATGCTTGCATACATTTTGCATATGGGTAGTCCTGGGAATCAAACCCACAAGCATGGATTTTACAAGTGAACTTTTTTGTCCAGTGTTTTTTTTTTTTTTGCGATTCCACTTGATCATGAGAAACTTACCCCACCATCAATAGACTTCCTCATGCTCGTTCTGCAGTATCGGTATCATGTGTTAAAACATGAACAAAGGCTCCAAAAACACCAAAATATGTGATGCAGGTCTTTGGATGTTGTACTCATGAAATTATGTAATTCCGAACTTTATCTGCAACATTATATTACATTTTGTTGGACTCAAGAGATACTTTTCCATGCACGTGCTTTCTATCAGCACAATGAAAACAAGAAAGCATGCGCATGCTCACACACAGGAAAGTATTGCTCGAGTCCAACAAAAATGGAATATAATGTTGCGGATGATGTTCAGAATGACACAATTTTGTGTGTACAACATCATAGCAGCCTTTGGATCATAGCAGCCTTTCTCTCCTCACCGCCCCATAGGTCCATCAGTAATTGAAGTGTATTTTTTTCTCTCTGTGTGGAGAGACATTGGATTCATGCAAGGCACAGTCTACTGCTTCAATTGACTATTGATCGTAACCGAACTCCTACATTGACTGGCTGTATGTGTAACTTTTAGGCTGGATCCTAAATGACACCCTACATCAAATCAAATTTTATTGGTCACATACACATGGTTAGCAGTGGTTAATGCGAGTGTAGTGAAATGCTTGTGCTTCTAGTTCCGACAGTGCAGTAATATCTAACAAGTAATCTAACAATTCCCCAACAACTACCTAATACACACAAATCTAAAGGGGTGAAAGAGAATATGTACATATAAATAAACATATGGATGAGCGATGGCCGAGAGGCATAGGCAAGGTGCCATAGATGGTATAAAATACATTATATACATGTGATATGAGTAATGTAAGATATGTAAACATTATTCAAGTGGCATTATTTAAAGTAGCATTGTTTAAAGTGGCTAGTGATCCATTTATTAAAGTGTCCAGTGATTGGGTCTCAATTTAGGCAGCAGCCTTTCTGAGTTAGTGATTGCTGTTTAGCAGTCTGATGGCCTTGAGATAGAAGCTGTTTCTCAATCTCTCGTTCCCATCTTTGATGCACATGTACTGACCTCGCCTTCTGGATGGTAGCGGTGTGAACATGCAATGGCTCGGGTGGTTGTTGTCGTTGATGATCTTTTTGGCCTTCCTGTGACATCGGGTGCTGTAGGTGTCATGGAGGGCAGGTAGTTTGCCCCCGGTGATGCGTTGTGCAGACCCCACCACCCTCTGCAGAGCCTTGCGGTTGAGGGCGGTGCAGTTGCCGTACCAGGTTGTGATACAGCCCAACAGGATGCTCTCGATTGTGCATCTGTAAAAGTTTGTCAGGGTTTTGGGTGACAAGCCAAATTTCTTCAGCCTCCTGAGATGAAGAGGCGCTGTTGCGCCTTCTTCACCACACTGTCTGTGTGAGTGGACCATTTCAGTTTGTCTGTGATGTGTATGCCTAGGAGCTTAAAACTTTCCACCTCCACTGCTGTCCCTTCGATGTGGATAGGGGGGTGCTCTCTCTGCTGTTTCCTGAAGTCCACGATCATCTCCTTAGTTTTTGTTGGCATTGAGTGATATGTTCTTTTCCTGACACCACACTCTGAGGGCTCTTACCTCCTCCTCCGGTGTCTCGTCGTTGTTGGTAAACAAGCCCACTACTGTTGTGTCATCTGCAAACTTGATGATTGAGTTGGAGGTGTGCATGGCCACGCCATCGTGGGTGAACAGGGAGTACAGGAGAGAGCTGAGCACACACCCTTGTGGGACTCCAGTGTTGACGGTCAGCAAAGTGGAGATGTTGTTTCCTACCTTCACCACCTGGGGGCGGCTTGTCAAAAAGTCCAGGACCCAATTGCACAGGGTGAGGTTGAAACAAAGGGCCTTCAGCTTGATGATGAGCTTGGAGGGTAATATGGTGTTGAATGCTGAGCTGTAGTCAATGAACAGCATTCTTACATAGGTATTCCTCTTGTCCAGATGGGATAGGGAATTGTTGGCGATTGCATCGTCTGTGGGCCTGTTGGGGCGGTATACAAAATGAAGTGGGTCTAGGGTGGCAGGTAAGGTGCAGGTTTTATGATCATTGCCGAGTCTCTCAAAGCACTTCATGATGACAGAAGTGAGTGCTACGGGGCGGGGCGGTAGTCATTTAGTTCAGTTATCTATGCCTTCTTGGGTACAGGAACAATGGTGGCCATCTTGACGCATGTGGGGACAGCAGACCGGAATTGGGAGCGATTTAATATATCCCTAAACACACCAGCCAGCCAGTCTGCGCATGCTCTGAGGGCGTGGCTAGAGATGCCGTCTGGGCCAGTAGCCTTGCGAGGGTTAACACGTTTAAATGTTTTACTCACGTTGACCACGGAGAAGGAGAGGGGTGGGGGCGCAGTCTTTGTTAGTGGGCCGCGACGGTGGCACTGTATTATCCTCAAAGTGGGCAAAGAAGGTGTTTAGTTTGTCTGGAAGCGTGACGTCGGTGTCCATGACGTGGCTGGTTTTCTTTCTGTAGTCAATGATTTCATGTAGACCCTGCCACATACATCTTGTGTCTGAGCCGTTGAATTGCAACTCCACTTTGTCCCTGTACCGGCATTTCGCTTGTTTGATTGCCTTGTGGAGGGAATAACTACACTGTTTATATTCAGCCATATTCCCAGACCGTTTTCCATGGTTAAATGCGGTTGTTCGAGCTTTCAGTTTTGTGCGAATGCAGCCATCCATCCACGGTTCGTGGTTAGGATAGGTTTTAATAGTCACAGTGGGTACAACATCTCCAATGCACTTCTTTATAAACTCACTCACCGATACAGCGTATAGATGTTGTTATCTGAGACTGACCGGAACATGGTGCACTACTTTTGTAGATACTGTAGGTGAAAATCCACTTCCTCTGAGGATGACAGAGAATTAGTGTAGGGGTCATTGACCCTAATATGATATACCATCTGACTCCATTATCATATGAATGCTATATGCCCATAATCATATCAGGTGGATATAGCCAAGGTTGCGAGCCTTGCATCACCAATCGGAATACTATATGTTGCACGTGTCTAGGTTTACCATTATGCAATTATTAAGAGACTAAGGAACAAGGAGCTAATATCTTGCAATCGATGTGCTCACATTCAATGATTGAGTTAACTTTAGCTCAGAGATGCACAGTTAAAGACCAAGCATATATGCTATGTGTATTGTGAATAACATTTCCCATTAGACATTTCAAGGACTGTTACTCAGGAATGTGAGGGCTACAGTTCGTACCTATTTAAAAGTAATCCGATTTATTAGTTACGCAACAAGAATGCAATTAGCAAATGGTACATACCAGAAATCTTCACGATTAAAAGTATACAAAATATTCTAACTTTTAACGGCATAGAAAATTCACCACTAAGACGTACATCAGGAGATCGGTTTACCAATGACTCCATGATCAAAGTTTATACCCAGCTTTTATTCTTCCATGAGCTTCAAATCCCTGTATCTCCCATCGTCTAATTAACGTCACTTTGCATGGCCCAAAACAATAAAACAAAA
This sequence comes from Oncorhynchus mykiss, assembly GCF_013265735.2. NCBI lineage: Eukaryota > Metazoa > Chordata > Actinopteri > Salmoniformes > Salmonidae > Oncorhynchus > Oncorhynchus mykiss. Next base: position 45,453,280 of record NC_048576.1, on the reverse strand, counting down.
GGCATCAAACTTTACATACATTCCCTGATCTAATCACCACACCTCAAAACTGTACGATAAGAGCGAAACCCTGCGTCGCTCCTCTTTGAACTATCCACTGTCCGACGAACAGAATAACACAGTTTCTCTGGAACAATAAATCTATAGCACTTACAGTACAATGAAACATATCAAAATGCATAGTTCTTTATGAACTCCTGAAACAATCCAAACATTACAATTTCATTCACACAGTAACATTCATTTTGTTGATTCAAGTTCCATTAGTCTTCACACCTCTCCTGGCATCAGTGACCCCAGGGCGTCTGTGGGAATATATAGATGGTCAGCCATCATCATGCTGGTCCTCTGTGCCAGCAAGTTCTCTAGATGCATCTTCATCACTGGCCTTCATCATTGTTCACATTGATTCACTCTCTGTTTTCAACTACACTTTTGACCAAAGGTACTGCACGAGGGAATAAGGTGCCATTTGGAACACAATGTGTTTGTTTGTATGTATTAATGTGACTGTATAAGTTCAATCACAGATGAAGAAAGATTAATCTAGCGTTGTTTATGCCCTCCATCTTGATAGTACTTTAATGGCATTACAGGTAGTTAACAGTTATTAAGGGGTGATGAACCAACCAGGATTTGTGTCTCACTGTCAGTCATAGATGAGAGGATTTATTGCCAGCTTCTTTCGGTCTCTTTCATTCATTCTCTTTCTCTCCCCCTCCTGTTTCTCTTTCCCCCTCCTAACTCTCGTTCTCGTTCTCTCTCTCTTTCCCACTCTCTCTTTCCAAGTTAACACGAGACTGAACTGAGGTAATATCATTGCCACAAATGGAAATCCACAACAAACCACAATCCATTAATGCAATCTCAATTCTCATCTGATCTGTTATAGTGTTTACATTATACAATAAAGTCTTAGGGGCCGATTCCGATTTAGGAATTGACTCCTTTCCTATGCACGCCTCTCCTACACACGTCACAGTATTTGCTATTCAGACTTACCTTGTTGAGGTGTGGCTCCCTTGCACGCTCTGAATGCATTTCATTCAATGACTGAAAACCCTTCCACTTAGTGACCAACACATTTTCTCGTGGAGTTTTCATTCAATAGGGTTTTCATTCAATAGGGTTTTCAGTAGATTTATCTTAAGCCATCCCTTTAAATACGCTGTACCTTTAAGTTTGAATTTTGTCTACAGACTCACTAGAATGTATATCGAGAAAACGGGTTCAGAGTATTTGGGATCAATTAAAGAAAGCCATCTAAATATATGCATATTAGTCTTCGTTTCAGCACCAATTGATAGATACAAAAATACTCTGATCTTATAGATTATTTTGTTTAGGAAAGTATTTATGAAACATAAAAAAACAGGTTTGGAGAGCCTTTAAATCAAATCAAATGTTATTTGTCACATGCTCCGAATACAACAGGTGTATACTTTACTGTGAACATGCTTACTTACAAGCTCTTAACCAACAATGCAGTTCAAGAAATAGTTAAGAAATATTTACTAAATAAAAAAATAAGAGTAACCAAGAAAATTACACAACGAGGCTATATACAGGTGGTACCGGGTGGTACCAAGTCAATGTGCGGGGGTACAGGTTAGTTGAGGTAATTTGTAAAGTGACTATGCATAGATAATAAACAGTAGCAGAGTAGCAGTGTAAAAACAAAGGTGGGGTCAATTTATATAGTCTAGGTGGCCATTTGATTAATTGTTCAGCAGTCTTGTGGCTTGGGGGTAGAAGCTGTTAAGGAGCCTTTTGGTCCTAGAGTTGGCGCTCCGGTACCGCTTGCCGTGCGGTAGCAGAGAGAACAGTCTATGACTTGGGTGACTGGAGTCTTTGACAATTTCCTCTGACACCGCCTAGTATATACAGTGGTTTGCGAAAGTATTCACCCCCTTGGCATTTTTCCGATTTTGTTGCCTTACAACCTGGAATTAAAATAGATTGTATCATTTGATTTGACATAACATGCCTACCACTTTGAAGATACAAAATATTTTTTTATTGTGAAACAAACAAGAAATAACACAAAAAACAGAACTTGAACAGAACCCCCCCCCCCCCCCCCCCCCCCCCGCCCCTATAAGCTTGGCACATCTAGCCGCTGGGAGTTATGCCCATTCTTCAAGGCAAAACTGCTGCAGCTCCTTCAAGTTGGATGGGTTCCGCTGATGTACAGCAATATTTAAGTCAAACCACAGATTCTCAATTGGATTGAAGTCTGGGCTTTGACTAGGCCATTCCAAGACATTTAAATGTTTCCCCTTAAACCACTCAAGTGTTATGCTTAGGGTCTTTGTCCTGCTGGAAGGTGAACCGCTGGAAGACTGAAACAGGTTTTCCTCAAGAATTTCCCTGTATTTAGCTCCATCCATCATTCCTTCAATTCTGACTGGTTTCCCAGTCCCTGCCTTTGAAAAACATCCCCACAGCATGATGCTGTGGGGATGTGTTCTTAGGGTGATGAAGGGTGATGAATGGTGTTCTTAGGGTGATGAAAGGTGTTGGGTTTGTGTCAGACATAGCGTTTTCCTTGATGGCCAAAAAGCTCAATTGTAGTCTCATCTGACCAGAGTACCTTCTTCCATATGTTTGGGGAGTCTCCCACATGCATTTTGGCGAACACCAAACTTGCTTATTTTTTTCTTTCGGCAATGGGTTTTTTCTGGCCACTCTTCCGTAAAGCCCAGCTCTGTGGAGTGTACGGCTTAAAGTGGTCCTTTGGACAGATACTCCAATCTCTGCTGTGGAGCTTTGCAGCTCCTTCAGGGTTATCTTTAGTCTCTTTGTTGCCTCTCTGATTAATGCCCTCCTTGCCTGGGTGTGAGTTTTGGTGGGCGGACCTCTCTTTGCAGGTTTGTTGTGGTGCCATATACAGGTTGTAATGCAACAAAATAGGAAAAACGCCAAGGGGGATGAATACTTTGGCAAGGCACTGTAGGCCCTGGATGTCAGGAAGCTTGGCCCCAGTGATTTACTGGGCCGTATGCACTACCCTCTGTAGAGCCTTATGGTCAGATGCCGAGCAGTTGCAATACCAGGCGGTGATGCAACCAGTCAAGACCAGCTTTCGATGGTGCAGCTGTATAACTTTGAGGATCTGGGGACCCATGCCAAATCTTTTCAGTCTCCTGAGGGGGAAAAGGTGTTGTCGTCTGCACGGAATAAAGAAAACGGTGGTTTGAATAGTGTACATGGTAGACTATACCCATGGCCAAGTATTGCACCAAGGGCTTGGTCTGCGCTCCACTTTTAATTTTTTTTATCAACTGTTATTAATGATCCTCAGCAACAACCACACAGCCGTGACAGCGTTTACAGAGAAATCAAATGAAGGTAAATAAAACAAAGTAATTACATGAAATGATAATATAGGCTATACCACCTGAAGGGAACTAACAGTACATTGGCAGTTGAATATGTGTGGTTTTAGACCTACTGACGGGCGATACTGATAGTGGCTAATATTTAACATGATAGAAAGAGGAGACAGAGAATGTCGGGGTAGCCTATGATTAAGACATTTCAGAGTGGCCATCCCTGCATTAAAAGGCTGTACAATGTCTCCCGAGTGGCGCAGTGGTCTAAGGCACTGCATCGCAGTGCTAGCTAGAGATTCTAGGTTCGAGTCCAGGTTCTGTTACAGCTGGCCGTGACCGGGAGACCCATGGGGCGGCGCACAATTGGCCCAGCGTCTTCCCGGGTTAGGGGAGGGTTTGGTCGGCAGGGATTTCCTTGTCCCATCACGCACTAGCAACTCCTGTGGCGGGCCTGGCATAGTGCATGCTGAAACAGTTGCCAGGTGCACGGTGTTTCCTCTGACACATTGGGTTAAGCGGGCCCTTTTTCGGATACCACGGATACCACGAAAAGGGATTTCGTTTGGCAGCAAACGAAAGCATATAAACATACTTTCCCACAGTAAAGTTTCTGAAATGCTGTGCCTTTCTGCAGAATTTAAATTGTACAGACTCTTTTTTTACTTTTACCCATTTTTCGTGGTATCCAATTGGTAGTTACAGTCTTGTCTCATTGCTGCAACTCCCGTACGGACTCGGGATAGGCGAAGGTCGAGAGCAGTGCAGCTTGATTGGGTTGTGTTTCGGAGGACACACTGCTCTCGACCTTCGCCTATCCTGAGTCAGTACGGGAGATGCAGCGATGAGACAAGACTGTAACTACCAATTGGATACCACGAAAGCTCTTATTAAGATGTAAATTAAAGTGCATGGAGAAGAAAAAATAGATGATTTTACAACTTGAAACAGGTTGGTTCGCTAGACTTTATTCATGATTTCCTCATGGTGTTGGAATTATTAGGGAATAAGGTCAGAAGACAGTTTATCTGTAGACCACTCCGCCACACCTTAATTTATTCAATCTCCACCCCAAACGAATAGCTGGTGAATAGCATGCTATTCTCATGCTTAAATTCAAGGTCAGAATACACAGAGACAAAAGTGCATAAAAACATTCCGTTTACACTCACTTAACTTGGGTCGGAATCGGGCCCTTATAGAATATGCAGTTATCACAGGATCCCCTTCTGAAAGCTGCAGTAAACCTGGGTCATGTTCCTTAGGACATGCAACATAAAACGTGCTTTTCTTATTGGACAAGACCTGTTTCAGTCACCTTTCTTCTGTTTGGTGATTAATGAACACGACCCTAATCTCTGTGTGTATGGCAATCTGACATTGCTGCTGGTGCAGCAAGTGGCCATATGGTGGTGCCAGCGGACAGCAACATCCACTCTCTGCTACGCTTGTGTCTGATGGCTGCAACATATACATTTGCAGTGGGGTGAGTTGAGATATTGAATAGATATTGCAAAGTCATAACATACCCAAATGAATGGGCCAAGAGGGATAATGTTGTACTGTAGGCTATTGCTTGAATTGCATTTTCTATTCATCCCTTATTAAGAGATCAGGCTACACACACACACTTTTGGAGGTTCAAATGCGATCATGACTGTTTGTTATTTAATCAATCAAATAAGATTTTTTTATTTATTTCAAACTAGAATTGTATGAAATTATTTCTATCTTATTGATTAGGCATAGGGAGTGACAACCCTTGCAAGAACTCAGAGGCCCTCATGCATTATCAAAGCTCCGTGACATTTTACCTAGGTAAAGATCTAGGATCTTGTTAGTGTGGGAAATGCAAAACTGTCTCAAGACAGAGTCTAGGGGCAACTTTACCCTACACCGTTACATTATGGAAAGAGCCAAATATACAGTATTATATATCTTTATATATGGCTCTGTCTCAAACTGTACACACAATCAAAGATTCATATTACTGCACAGTAGTGGATTGAATATGTTACCTACTCATGAATCCAAAGTGGATGAATCAGCAATTATTCATTTTGACAAACGAAGATGATTTGCAACATCCATTTTATCGCTGTCTGATTATGACTAAGTGAAAACTCAAGGTCACAGAAACTGAATAGAAACATCCTTCAAACTAGAATTCAAAAGCGACTTTTAGTCATTCCCTTTGCTTGATTAAACGCCACAAATTAATCAAGACATACTATCACCGCTGTATCCTTTCATAGGTGCGATTAACCTAATATATATCAAGAATCGAGTTGTTTTCATTCGCTGCGACCCCATTTCTTTCTCTCCCCCTCACTCCCCTCATTTCTCTCTCAATTGAATTCAAAGGGCTTTATTGGCATGGGAAACATATGTTTACATTGCCAAAGCAAGTGAAATGGATAAACAGAGAAATATACAATACAAAGTTGACAGTAAATATTACACTAACACAAGTTCCAAAATAATAGACATTTCAAATGTTATTGTGTCTATATACAGTGTTTTTAACAATTAAAAACATAAGAAAACTAAACATAAATATGGGTGTATTTACAATGGTGTTTTTTCTTCACTCACGCCTTTTTCTTGTGGCAACAGGTCACAAATGTTGCTGCTGTGATTACATACTGTGGTATTTCACCCAAAAGATATGGGAGTTTATCAAAATTGGATTTGTTTTTGAATTCTTTGTAGGTCTGTGTAATCTGAGGGAAATATGTATGTCTAATATGGTCATAAATTTGGCAGGTCAGGAAGTGGTACTCAGTTTCCACCTCATTTTGTGGGCAGTGTGCACATAGCCTGTCTTCTCTTGAGAGCCAGGTCTGCCTATGGTGACCGTTCTCAATAGCAAGGCTATGCTCACTGAGTCTGTACATAGTCAAAGCTTTTCACAGTGGTCAGGTATTCTGCCACTGTGTACTCTCTGTTTAGGACCAAATAAAAGTATAGTTTGCTCTATTTATTTGTTTATTCTTTCCAATGTGTCATGTAAGTAATGATTTGGTTGGGTCTAATTGTGTTGCTGTCCTGGGGCTCTGTGGGGTCTGTTTGTGTTTGTGAACAGATCCCCAGGACCAGCTTGCTTAGGGGACTCTTCTCCAGGTTCATCTCTCTGTAGCTGATGGCATTGTTATGGAAGGTTTGGGAATTGCTTTTAGGTGGTTGTAGAATTTAACGTCTCTTTTCTGGATTTTGATAATTAGTGGGTATAGGCCTAATTCTGCTCTGCATGCATTATTTGGTGTTTTACATTGTACACAAAGGATATATTTGCAGAATTCTGAATGCAGAGTCTCAATCTGGTGTTTGTCCCATTTTGTGAATTCTTGGTTAGTGAGCGGAACCCAAACCTCACAACCATAAAGGGCAATGAGTTCTATAACTGATTCAAGTATTTTTTGCCAGATCCTAATTGGTGTGCCTCCCGCCTGTCCGGCGCTGCCGGAGTCTCCCGCCTGTCCGGCGCTGCCGAAGTCTGAGGCGCCAGAGCCCCTCAGCCCAGAGGTGCCAGAGCCCCTCAGCCCAGAGGCGCCAGAGCCGCCACCGCGGACAGATGCCCACCCAGACCCTCCCCAATAGGTTCAGGTTTTGCGGCCGGAGTCCGCACCTTGGGGGGGAGGGAGTACTGTCACACCCTGACCATAGTTTGCTTTGTATGTTTCTATGTTTTGTTTGGTCGGGGTGTGATCTGAGTGGGCATTCTATGTTGTGTGTCTAGTTTGTCTGTTTCTGTGTTTGGCCTGATATGGTTCTCAGAGGCAGGTGTTAGTCATTGTCTCTGATTGGGAACCATATTTATGTAGCCTGTTTGGTGTTGGGGTTTGTGGGTGATTGTTCCTGTCTCTGTGTTTGCACCAGATAGGGCTGTTTTGGTTTTTCACATTTCTTGGTTTTGTTAGTCTATTCATGTATAGTTTCTTTATTAAAGAACCATGAATAATTACCACGCTGCGTTTTGGTCCGCCTCTCCTTCGACACAAGAAAACAGTTACAATTTTTGTCTTACTGAGATTTACTGTCAGGGTCCAGGTCTGACAGAATCTGTGCAGAAGGTCTAGGTGCTGCTGTGGGCTCTCCTTGGTTGGAGAAAGAAGCACCATCAGCAAACAGTAGACATTTGACTTCAGGTTCTACTAGGGTGAGGCCGGGTGCTACAGACTGTTCTAGTGCCCTTGCCAATTCATTGATATATATGTTGAAGAGGGTGGGGCTTACAAATCTAATCAAATCAAATGTATTGGTCACATGCACATTGTTAGCAGATGTTAATGCGAGTGTAGCAAAAATGCTTGTGCTTCTAGTGCCGACCATGCAGTAATATCTAACCAGTAATCTAACAATTTCACAAAAACGACCTTTTACACACAAGTGTAATGGAATTAATAAGAATATGTACATACAAATATATGGATGAGTGATGGCCGAACGGCATAGGCAAGATGCAGTAGATGGTATAGAGTACAGTATATACATGAGCTGAGTAATGTAGGGTTTGTTTGATTGCCTTGCGGAGGGAATAGCTACACTGTTTGTATTCGGTCATGTTTCCGGTCGCCTCCCCCTGATTAAAAGCAGTGGTTCGCTCTTTCAGTTTTGCACGAATGCTGCCATCAATCCATGGTTTCTGGTTGGGGAAGGTATTAATAGTCTCCGTGGGTACAACATCACCGATGCACTTGCTAATAAACTCGCTCACAGAATCAGCGTATACATCAATGTTGTTCTACAATGCTATCCGGAACATATCCCAGTCCATGTGATCGAAGCAATCTTGAAGCGTGGAATCAGATTGGTCGGACCAGTGTTGAACAGACCTGAGCACGGGCGTTTCCTGTTTTAGTTTCTGTCTATAGGCTGGGAGCAACAAAATGGAGTCGTGGTCAGATTTGCCGAAAGGAGGGCGGGGGAGGGCCTTGTATGCTTCACGGAAGTTGGAGTAACAATGATCCAGAATTTTGCCAGCCCGGGTCGCGCATTCGTTATGCTGATAAAATTTAGGGAGCCTTGTTTTCAGATTAGCCTTGTTAAAATCCCCAGCTACAATAAATGCAGCCTCAGGATATGTGGTTTCCAGTTTACATAGAGTCCAATGAAGTTCTTTCAGGGCCGTCAAGGTGTTGGCTTGGGGGGGATATACACGACTGATTATAATCGAAGAGAATTCTCTTGGTAGATAATGCGGTCAGCATTTGATTGTAAGGAATTCTAGGTCAGGTGAAGAAAAGGACTTGAGTTCCTGTATGTTGTTATGATCACACCACGACTCATTAATCATAAGGCATACACCCCCGCCCTTCTTCTTCCCAAAGAGATGTTTGTTTCTGTCGGCGCGATGCGTGAAGAAACCAGGTGGCCGTAGCGACTCTGATAACGTATCCCGAGTGAGCCATGTTTCTGTGAAACAGAATGTTACAATCTCTGATGTCTCTCTGGAAGGCAACCCTTGCTTGGATTTCGTCTACCTTGTTAAGAGACTGGACATTGGCGAGTAGTATACTCGGGAGCGGTGGGCGATGTGCCCGTCTACAGAGCCTGAGCAGAAGACCGCTCCTTCTGCCCCTTCTGCGGCGCCGTTGTTTTGGGTCGCCTGCTGGGATCCGATCCATTGTCCTGGGTGGTGGACCAAACAGAGGATCCACTTCGGGAAAGTCGTATTCCTGGTCATAATGTTGGTAAGTTGACGTTGCTCTTTTATCCAATAGTTCCTCCCGGCTGTATGCAATAAGACTTAAGATTTCCTGGGGTAACAGTGTAAGAAATAATACATAAAAAAAACAAAATACTGCATAGTTTCCTAAGAACGCGAAGCGAGGCAGCCGCCTCTGTCGGTGCCGGAAGTAAATGGGCGGGGTCGAGACTGCATCCCTGTCTCACCCCACGGCCCTGTGGAAAGAAATGTGGGTGTTTTTTGCCAATTTTAACCGCACACTTGTTGTTTGTGTTTCCGTCAATTTCCGTCAATTTGTAGAGGAGACCATCATGCCAAATTTAGTCAAAAGCTTTTTTGAAGTCAACAAAGCATGAGAAGACTTAGCCTTTGTTTTGGTTTGTTTGTCAATTAGCGTGTGCAGGGTGAAAACGTGGTCTGTCATATGGTAATTTGGTAAAAAGCCAATTTGACATTTGCTCAGTACTGTAAGGTACAGGAGTTGAACATTTAATGTGGAACAGACAGGTAACAGGACAGGAACAGCGTCAGTCAACGGGTATAAAAAGACATACAAACATTAATGCTGAAGCAGGGAACATAGCGGGAAACCAGACATATATAAGGGAGGTAATGACAGAGGTGACTTGAGTCCAGGTGAGCCCAATAATCGCTGATGCGCATGACAGGGCGGAGGCAGGTGTGCGTAATGATGGTGGCAGGGGTGTGTAATGCTGGGCAGCCTAGCGCCTTCAAGCGCCAGGGAGGGGGAGCAGGGGCAGGCGTGACACAGTACATTTTTTTCACTGAGGAAAATGTGCAAGTCTACTGTTAATGATAATGCAGAGGACTTTCCCAAGGTTGCTGTTGAAGCATATTAGTTATTGGGGTCAAATTTTCTTTCACTTTTGTGGATTGGGAATATCAATCCTTGGTTCCAAATATTGGGGAAGATGCCAGAGCTGAGGATGATGTTAAAGAGTTATGATTATAGCCAATTGGAATTTGTGGTCTGTATATTTTATAATTTCATGTCGGATATCATCACAGGCCTTTTTTGGGATGGAGGGTTTGTATTTTGTCCTGTAGTTCATTCAATGTAATTGGAGAATCCAGTGGGTTCTGGTAGTCTCTAATAGCTAATTCTAAGATTTGTAATTGAGCATGTATATGATTTTACTGTTTGTTCTTTGTTATAGAGCCAATAAGATTGGTGAAGTGGTTTATCAACACATCTCCGTTTTGGATAGATAACTTTGTGGTGTTGTTTGTTTAGTGTGTTCCAATTTCCCCAGAAGCAGTTAGATTCTATGGATTCTTTAATTACATTGAGCTGATTTCTGATGTGCTGTTCCTTCTTTTTCCATTGTGTATTTCTGTATTGTTTTAGTGATTCACCATAGTGAAGGTGTAGACAGACTGGTTTTCTGGGTCTCTATGTTTTTGGTTGGATAGGTTTCTCAATTTCTTTCTTATGTTTTTGCATCATCAAACCATTTGTCATTGTTGTTAATTTTAAAGTTGTCTGCGTGATTTTTTTTTGATTTGATAGGGAAGCTGAAAGGTCAAATATACTATTTAGGCTTCTACTGACAAGTTTACATTTTCACTATTACAGTAAAATGTTTTGTCCAGGAAGTTGTCTAAAAGGGATTGAATTAGTTGATTCCTAATTGTTTTTTGGTAGGTTTCTACACTACTTTCCTTCTATCTATAGCACTTCTTAATATTGGGTAGTTCCTTTGGCTTTGATGCCTCATGATTGAGTATTGCTATCTTCAGGTAGACTGTGATTTTGCAGTGATCTAATGGGGTGTTAGTGGGCTGACTGTGAACGCAGTGCCAGATGCTTTATGGCATCTCTCTCTCACCCCAACCATTCTCTCTCTCTCTCTCTCTCTCTCTCACTTTCTCCCTCTCTCCTCCACCAATCTCTTTCTCTCTCCTTCAACTCTCTCTCCCCCCAACCCCCCCACCCCCCTCTCTATTTTGACTCGTGCCACACTGTCAGACGCTGAGTGACAATTAATTAACAGGAGGATGTTAATGGTGCACCACTTAAGCGCGGCAGGTCACCCCTGGCAATCAAGGTGTATTTTACACAAATCAAATGATCATACACAGGTTTGCCATCTCTCCCTGAGTACCCTACTCACGCTCCCATCATTCATTATCTCATTTACCTTTGCATTCCCTCCGGCTCTGCTGCCGAGCATACAGTACTGCAGGTTTGGATTGGTTGTCTTTCACACGCATACAGATACATATCAAACCAAACTTTATTTGTCACATACGCTGAATACAACAAGTGTAGACCTTACCGTAAAATGCTTACTTACAAGCCCTTAACCAACACTGAAGTTCAAGAAGAGTTGAAGAAAATATTTACCAAATAAACTAAAGTAAAAAATAAAAAATAATAGAAAGAAACACAATAACATAACAATAAAGAGCCCAAATACAGGGGGTACCGGTACCGAGTCAGTATAAGGGGATTATGCAGTAGGTGACTATGCATAGATAATAAACAGTGAGTAACAGCAGTGTACCAAACAAATGGGGGGGGGGGGGGTCAAGGTAAATTGTCTGGTGGCACTTTGATTAATTGTTAAGTCTTATGGCTTGGGGGTAGAAGCTGTTAAGGAGCCGTTTGGTCCTAGACTTGGCGCTCCGGTACCGCTTGCCGTTCTGTAGCTTAGAGAACAGTCGATGACTTGGGTGACTGAAGTCTCTGAAAATGTTATTGCCATTTCTTTGATACCGCCTATTATATAGGTCCTGGATGGCAGGGATGTACTGGGCCGTACGCACTACACCCTGTAGCGCCTTCCGGTCCGATGCCAAGCAGTTGACATACCAGGCGGTGATGCAACCAGTCAGGATGCTCTCGATGGTGCTGGGGACCCATGCCAAAACTTTTCAGTCTCCTGAGGGGAAAAATGTTTTGTTTGGACCATGATAGTTTGTTGGTGATGTGGACACTAAGGATCTTGAAACTCTCGACCCGCTCCACACAGCCTCGTTGATGTTAATAGGGGCCTGTTCAGCTCGCATTTTCCTGTAATCCACGATCAGCTCCTTTGTCTTGATCACACTGAGGGTGAGGTTGTTGTCCTGGCACCACATTGCCAGTTCTCTGACCTCCTCCTCCATCCTCCACCTCCTCCTCCATCGGAGACTCTTATCTCCCTCACTAGCTTTAAGCACCAGCTGTCAGAGCAGCTCACAGATCACTGCACCTGTACATAGCCCATCCAACTACCTCATCCCCATACTGTATTTATTTATTTATCTTTCCCCTTTGCACCTCAGTATCTCTACTTGCACAATCATCTTCTGCACATCTATAACTCCAGTGTTTAATTGGTATATTGTAATTACTTAGCAACCATGGCCTATTTATTGCCTTACCTCCCTTATCTTACCTCATTTGCACACAATGTATATAGACTTTTTCTACTGTATTATTGACTGTATGTTTGTTTATTCCATGTGTAACTCTGTTGTTGTATGTTGTATGTGTCGGACTGCTTTGCTTTATCTTGGCCAGGTCGGAGTTGTAAATGAGAACTTGTTCTCAACTAGCCTACCTGGTTAAATAAAGGTGAAATAAAAAAAATAGTTGTTGGTGATCACTGTTGTGTCATCAGCAAACTTAATGATGGTGTAAGAGTCGTGGCCAGTCAGGAAGTCCAGGATCCAGTTGCAGAGGGAGGTGTTTAGTCCCAGGGTCCTTAGCTTAGTGGTGAGCTTTGAGGGCACTATGGTGTTGAACGCTGAGCTTTAGTCAATGAACAGCATTTTCACATATAGTTGAAGTCGGAAGTTTACATACACTTAGGTTGTAGTCATTAAAACTCGTTTTTCAACCACTCCACAAATGTCTTGTTAGCAAACTATAGTTTTGGCAAGTCGTTTAGGACATCTACTTTGTGCATGACACAATATAGTTTTTCCAACAATTGTTTACAGCCCGTATATTTCACTTTTTATTCACTGTATCACAATTCCAGTGGGTCAGAAGTTTACATACTCTTTGTTGACTGTGCCTTTAAACAGCTTTGAAAATTCCAGAAAATGATGTCATTGCTTTAGAAGCTAATGAAGCTAATGATAGGCTAATTGGCATCATTTGAGTCAATTGAAGGTGGATGTATTTCAATTCAAACTCACTGCCATTTCGCTTGCCATTATAGGAAAATCAAAAGACATCAGAAAAACAATTGTAGACCTTCACAAGTCTGGTTCTTCCTTGGGAAAGATCATACTTTTTGGAGAAATGTCCTCTGGTCTGATGAAACAAAAAAATAGAACTGTTTGGCCATAATGACCATCGTTATGTTTGGAGGAAAAAGGGGGAGGCTTGCAAGCCGAAGAACACCATCCCAACCGTTAAGCACGGGGGTGGCAGCATCATGTTGTGGTGGTGCTTTGCTGCACAAGGGACTGGTGCACTTCAAAATAGATGGCATCATGAGGGGGAAAATTATGCGTATATATTGAAGCAACATCTCAAGACACCAAGTTAAACAATTTAAAGGCAATGCTACCAAATACTAATTGAGTGTATGTAAACTTCTAACCCACTGGGAATGTGATGAAAGAAATAAAAGCTGAAATAAATCCATCTCTCTACAATTATTCTGACATTTCACATTCTTAAAATAAAGTGGTGATCCTAACTGACCTAAGACAGGGAATTTTTACTCGGCTTAAATGTCAGGAATTGTGAAAAACTATGTATGTAAACTTCCGACTTCAACTGTAGTTGTTCCTATTGTCCAGGTGGGAAAGGGCAGTGTGGAGTGCGATTGAGATTGCATCATCTGCGGATCTGTTGGGTCGGTGTGCGAATTGGAGTGGGTCTAGGTTATCCGGGAGAATGTTGTTGATGTGAGCCATGACCAGCATTTCAAAGCACTTCATGGCTACCGACGTGAGTGCTGCGGGGCGGTAATAATTTTGGCAGGTTACTTTCACTTCCTTGGGCACTGGTACTATGATGGTCTGCTTGAAATATGTCAGTATTACAGACTCGATCAGGGAGAGGTTGAAAATGTCAGTGAAGACACTTGCCAGTTGAATGCTTTGAGTACACTTCCTGGTAATCCGTCTGACCCAGCGGCTTTGTGAATGTTGACCTGTTTAAAGGTCTTGCTCACAACGGCTACCGAGAGCGTTATCACACTGTTATCCAGAACAGCTGGTGCTCTCGTGCATGCTTCCGTGTTGCTTGCCTCGAAGCGGGCATAAAATGCATTTGTCTGGTAGGCTCGCGTCACTGGGCAGCTCGTGTCTGGGTTTTCCTTTGTAGTCCGTAATAGTTTTCAAGCCCTGCCACATCCGATGAGCTCAGAGCTGGTGTAGAAGGATTAAATCTTCATCTTGTTTTGACGCTTTGCTTGTTCGATTTTTCATCTGAGGGCATAATGGGATTTCATATAAGCGTTCTAATTAGTGTTGTGGTCCTTGAAAGCGACAGTTCTAGCCTTTAGCTCAATGCAGATATTGCCTGTAATCTCTGGTTTCTGGTTGGGATATGTACGTACGGTCACTGTGGGGACAACGTCGTCGATGCAACCCTATTCCTGGATTCCCCACTCTACTACTCCCTTGCATTTCCCTCCGGACCTGCTTACCCTGTCTCAACCCCTCTCACTCCAGCCTCCACACCTGATTTCCAGCAACCTCACGAGCTTCCCTGACCTGCACTCCATCTCCCCCATGTGTTTCAGTAAATACCTTGGTTAGTATATCCCAGTCTCCTTGTCTGAGTCTGCTCTTGGGTTCCCCTGTTCCACTCCGCGCAACATTGTCTTACCAGACGTAGCTTTTTCTCTGTTCTGCCGGTGCATGGAAAATCCCACCAGCTCTATATTATCTGTGATGTCGTTCAGCCACTACTCCGTGAAACATAAAATATTACAGTTTTTAATGTCTCATTGGTAGGATAATCGTTATCGTAGGTCATCAATTTTATTTTTAATGATTGCATGTTAGCAAGTACAATGGAGGGCAGTGGGAGTTTACTTGCTAGCCTACTGACTCTCAGAAGGCAGCCCGTCTGCACCCTCTTTTCCTCTGTCTTTTCTTCACGCAAATGACAGGGCTTTGGGCCTGTTCCCGGGAAAGCAGTATATCCTTCTCGTCAGACTTGTTCAAGGAAAAAGCTTCTTCCAGTTCGTGGTGAGTAATCGCTGTTCTGATGTCCTGAAGTTATTTTTTGAATTACGAATTTTGCACTAAAACTAATATTGAGTAATGAAACCCTCACGAACTGACCAGCAGCATGACGTCTCAGTACACAATAGTTTGGTAACAGATTCAGACAAACACAGTAAGAGTACATTATAGTAAACACACAAACATGCATACTCACAGACATGCACACCTCAGCATGTGACACGCATACTGTGCCGCTCATTGTGCCGACGCTTTGATCACTGCTCCATCAAGGCGATGGATTGGCTGCTCGTATCTTTATAGATACTCACTTTGATGCACACACACACCAACGGCATGAGAACCAGTTAATATAATGCTTGTAGTACAGAGCGGGGCATTAGAATTAGCATTTGTTTATCTTCCTAATTAGCATTTGTTTATCTGGCAACCTGCATGAAACGAGAATAAGCCAATCCGTTGATGTCGGCGAGAAAATGTTGATAGACTCAGAGATGAGACAGGATGAGTATTGAGTTGAGTGTAAATGGGGCCTGACTGTTGTTTCTATCTTTCTCCCTCTCTCTTCCCTTATTGTTCTGTCTTTCTTCCTCTCTCTCTCACACGCTTTCTCTAGAAGATGAAATCCCAAATGCCCCAAAAAAAACATGATAGCTACTTTTTAATTTTTTGTTGTTGATATTACTTGATCCCCTCCCAAGCACTCTTCACTGTGATATTCTTACTGGATTGAATGAGGTCGAGGGCCTTGATGGTTGGTGCTTTGACCTCAGGTCTATTTCTGCATATTCTGTGGGATAATACGACTGAAGCAATTGATAGAGGTCATTGCTGATGTGTTCCTAAGACTTTGAGCTAGACTGATGGGTATCACAGGCTGCGTACACACTGTACTGTAGCTTAGAGTCTATCTGCCGTACCCTTATTGATCTACTTCGCACTCTTCTTTTTTTCTCCCCCTCTGTTTCCTCTCTTTCTTTCTCCCTCTTTCTCTCCTTTCTTTCTTTTCCTTATCCTGTCATTTCTCTCTCCCTCTCTCCATCTTTCTCTTCCTCTGTTTCTTTACCTCATTTCTCTTTCTTTTCCCTCATAGCTTTCATTTTATCTCTCTCTCTCTTCAGCTACCTCTCTCTCCTTGTCTCTCGTAAACTGCTCCTCTTGTTCTCCTCTGACTGTAAAAGTGTTAGCGTTGAGGTGTTTCTGCAGGAGAGGAGCCATGTTAGAGAAACAAGGAAATCACACAAGTATTCCGGTGAGCACAATTCCCTTTGATCCATTCCCTCTCTCTCGCTATATACCCTCTCTCTTCCCTCTCTCTACTGCCTCTTTCCCTCTACCTTCATCTCTCCCAGCTCTTTCTCTACACGTATCTCTCCCCCTCTCTCCTTCGCCCTCTCTCTCTCGTCTCTCTCTACCACCTCTTTCCCTCTACCTCATCCCTGGTTTCTGTCTGACTCTTTTTTCTCTTTCCCTCCATCTCTATCTCTTCCCTGCCCTTCCTCCCTCCATCCCTCTGCCTCCCTGCCCTCCATCTCCCCCATCTTCCCACCATCACTCTTTCTCTCCCCCCCTCCCACCACCCTCATCTCTGTCTCTCTGTCTCTCTGATTAAGCATGCTGATGCATTAATCAAGTGAAACTTCCCCTCCCTCCTCCATTGGGATTAGGCAGAGCACAAATTCTCTCTCCAGTCCTGCTCTCGCTTTGAAGTCGAACTGTGAGGGGAAACCGCCAGATTCTCCGCATGGTACTATTTCCATAATCCCGCTACTACACTCCATCTCACACACGCCTATCAGGCGAAGGAGAAGTTAGATGAGCTAATATTCAAACTGTGATATAACAGCTTTATCAGCGTTGCCGATAGTGTTATTAAAATCATTATCAATAAAAAATAATTATCGTTATCGTCTTCATCATCACCACCATCATCATAACCAACACAACCATCACTGAACTCATCGCTTTTAATCAATCTGAGCCTGGTTGTTTTCAGTAATAATCAGTAATTAACTAACATGAATGATTGTTATCTCATCAACAGTTACTAATTGGGCCCCTTGGATACCCCTTGGTGCTAATTTCAGCTAATTTCACTTAATAGTTGATAACAAGAGTCTGCAATTCCCAATTCTGCACCAAGGAACCAACATGTGGGATCAGGAATGGGGATTCAACAGTGTCTAGTATACACACACCAGTAGACCTATTGATGTCTTACACGGAACAGTGGTAATATAATTGGCAACTTCCACACAGATTGTGCATCTCAAATGACACCCTATTCCATATACTGTAGATAGTGCACTCCTTTGGACCAGAGACACTTTTGGAACAGCCGTGTGTTTCCATTAACTCAGTATGCTAGCTGAAACAGGGATTGACTACCTGAAGTTGTCCAATGAGAAACGCTTATATTCGTTTTCTGATGCAAAACATTTGAAAATGCTTTCTGTTGCAGACCCTACTGAATATGCCCCATGTTGTAGTCGGATCCTTGATGGTTTCCACTGTAAATGTGAGAGGCCGTTTGTAACAATGAATTACTCGAGTGGTAAGAGTTTAATTTCTCTCTTCACCAAAGGGCTTTAAATAAAACAGAAGCCAGCAGGCTAGGCTGCCCCGCACATTAGCATAGGGAAAAAACTGTTTTAATCGAGTGCAGAGCAAAGGACTGTGGGATAGATGTAAACATGTACTACGAGAGTAGGGTAGGATGACGGACAGAGAAATAGTGGAATGCTTGAGAGCACAAGGTGCAGAGTTTAACAGAGGTCAGCGATAAATCTATAGGTGAGCGCGGGAAGCAGTGCTGCTGATCAAAATCTAGATTATACGATTCTCCCACGGACACTTGCACAGTGAGGCTTTGAGTCCTCGATTATTATAACCACTGACTGTATCATCTCTCTTTATTTGGAAATTTAAGCCACAAGAATAGGGACTTTATAATCTAGCCCCACATTTCCACAGAGGAAAATGGGCTGCAGCAGGCATGTTAATATGAATGTGGTAGTAACTGAGGAAAGGGAAAGTGCATCCACCAGTAAGTAAGTAAGCCCTGTCCCAGACAGAATGGACCATAGGTGTCATGTAGTACAGGGGTTCCCAAACATTTTCACTCTGGGCCCCCCTTCCAGCATTGGGGAACATCCTGCGCCCCACTGTCGTGCGCACACGTGCCATGTCTATTTCTATGGGCACAAGCACTGTTCATGACACAAACTGTTCACAACCCTCTTGTTGGTGTAGAGGATTTTGCAGGTTTAAAGCAAATGTTCGTGCAATTCTATACATTTTGTCATATCTAATGTGTATTCATGTAATATTTGAGTGACAATAAAATTACAACAATATCTATGGGCTAAAAGAAACCTAAATAAAAAAACTTTGCTGACATGGGCTAGTTGATCTGGAAGTTATAAATAGCTCTCTAAGGTTTGCAATGACTAACATGATGAGGAAATGATGATGCACTACCCAATTTAAAAATTGCACCTTGTGCATTCTACGATTACAACTTTCAAAACCTTCAAGGGCAAGTTAAAAGCCAGACTGCGTTCCGGAAAAAAAAATATAAATATATATATACAATACCTGTCAAAGTTTGGACACACCTACTCATTCAAGAGTTTTTATTTATTTTTTTACTATTTTCTACATTGTAGAATAATAGTGAAGACATAAAAACTATGAAATAACACATATGGAATCATGAGGTAACCAAAAAAAGTGTTCAAGAAATCAAATATATTTGAGATTCTTCAAAGTAGCCACCCTTTGCCTTGATTACTGCTTTACACACTCTTGGCATTATTTTAACCAGATTCATGAGGTAGTCACCTGGAATGCATTTCAATTAACAGGTGTGCCTTGTTAAAAGTTAATTTGTGGAATTTCTTTCCTTCTTAATGCATTTGAGCCAATCCGTTGTGTTGTGACAAGGTAGGGGTTGGTATACAGAATATAGCCCTATTTGGTAAAAGACCAAGTCCATCTTATGGAAAGAACAGCTCAAATAAGCAAAGAGAAATGACAGTCCATTAATAATTTAAGACAAGGTCAGTCAATCCAGAAAATTTCAGTTGCAAAAACCATCAAGGGCTATGATGAAACTGGCTCTCATGAGAACCGTCACAGGAAAGGAAGACCCAGAGTTACCTCTGCTGCAGGGGATTAGTTAATTTGAGTTACCAGCCTCAGAAATTGCAGCCCAAATAAATGTTTCACAGAGTTCAAGTAACAGACACAGCTTAACATCAACTGTTCAGAGGAGACTGTGTGAATCAGGCCTTCATGATTGAATTGCTGCAAAAAAAAACACTACTAAGGGACACCAATAATAAGAAGACACTTGCTTGGGCCAAGAAACACGAGCAATAGACATTAGACCGGTGGAAATTTGTCCTTTGGTCTGATGTGTCCAAATTTGAGATTGTTGGTTTCAACCACCATGTCCTTGTGAGACGTAGAGTAGGTGAACGGATGATATCCGAATGTGTGGTTTCCACCGTGAAGCATGGAGTAGGAGGTGTGGGGGTGCTTTGCTGGTGACACTGTCAGTGATTTATTTAGAATTCAAGTTACACTTACAGCATTCTGCAGCAATACGCCATTCCATCTGGTTGGCACTTAGTGGGTCTATCATTTGTTTTTCAGCAGGACAATGACCAAACACACCTCCAGGCATTTGACCAAGATGGAGAGTGATGGAGTAATGAATCAGATGACCTGGCCTCCACAATCACCTGACCTCAACCCAATTGAGATGGTTTGGGGTAAGTTGGACCGCAGAGTGAAGGAAAAGCAGCCAACAAGTGCTCTGCATATGTGGGAACTTCAATAAGACTGTTGGAAAAGCATTACAGGTGAAGCTGTTTGAGAGAATGACAGGAGTGTGCAAATGGACCACAATGTCAATTCCAAGTATTTGCCATGGGCTTTCAGGAAGAGGAACAGGCTGGAAAGGCAGTTTTGTAATTCTTCTCACACAGTTGACATGTTGATATTGTAGTTTGTACGGGAGGTGTCCATTCCAGTCAACCAGTAGAGTTTACGGAGCTGCTGTTTTGTTCCGACAACTCCCTGATGGCTGTCATGAGCGAGTGAAACCAGTCTGTGATGCAACAGAGAGTACCAGGTCTGTACCAGGTCTGGGGGGGAAAAAAAAAAATATTGTTTTGGGACAGCCTTTTTCAATCTTGCTGTGTAAAGCAGCCAGTTCAGGGCATGTAGCACATTGGCAGGAGAACTCAACCACTGACAGTGCGTTAAGTACCCCACCGGAACGTTCACCGCTGCTCAACCCAACCACACACAGGCAAAAGCTTCCTTTTCTACTATAGAGTATTTGCGCTAGGCAGAGGAGAGGGAAAGGGATGCAAACGCCACTGCGCGTTCTGTTTAATCTGCATGTATTTGCGTAAACACACCACCCAAACCATAATCTGATGCATCTGTGAACACCAGGGTAGGAGAAGCAGGATCCAATATTGCCAGGGCAGAGCTATTGACAATCAGCTGCTTGACTTTTTCCAAAGCGTCCACGTGAAATAACCGCCTGTCATGTGGCAGGCGCGCATATGCTCGACCTAGAGAGAGTAGTTGCAGACGAATTTGGAGTACCACCCAGTTAAGCAAAGGAATGAGTGCAGGGTGGTAGCATTGGAAGGAGCAGGGGCCTTGTGAATGGCAGTGACTAAGTAGTAGTTATTGTGCAGTAATGGTATGACAAAGGAAGTTACATTTTCTTTGTTTAGCAGCACTCTCCAAGGTGCTGAGAACGGCTTGCAAGTTGCGATCATGTTCCTTTTTAGTTTCTCAGTATATTATGATGTAATACAGGTAGGCTTGTGCACATTGTATGTTCTGCAGTAGGGAGCACATCTTTTGAAAAGCAGCAGGAGGCCAAACCGTAGGGGAAGTACCCAATTGTCATACTTGAGTAAAAGCCTTAATAGAAAATGACTGAAGTGAAAGTCCTCCAGTAAAATACTACTTGAGTATGTCTACAAGTATTTGGTTTTAAATATACTTAAGTATCACAAGTAAATGTTATTGCTAAAATATACTTGTTGTTCTGGTATTGATTTGCACTTTTCACGCCAAAGTACGTTCATCTCTAGAAGATAGAACGCGTCTCCTTCCTGAGCGGTATGGAGGCTGCGTGGTCCCACAGTGTTTATACTTGCATACTATTGTTTGTACAGAAGAATCTGGTACCTTCAGGCAATTGGAAATTGCTCCCAAGGATGAACCAGACTTGTGGAGGTCTACAATTTGTTTTCTGATGCCTTGGCTGATTTCTTTTGCTTTTCCCATGATGTCAAGCAAAGAGGCACTGAGTTTGAAGGAGGGCCTTGAAATGCATCCACAGGTACACCTGCAATTGACTCAAATTATTTCAATTAACCTACCAGAGGGGAACGCCTCGCTTCAACAGGGTTTACAAGAACTTTGTGGAGTGGTTGAAAAACTAGTTTTAATGACTCCAACCTAAGTGTATGTAAACTTCCAACTACAACAGTAAGAATTCAGACTCTTTATTCAGTACAGCCTTGAGTCATCTTAGGTATAACGCTACAAGCTTGGCACACCTGTATTTGGGGAGTTTCTCCCATTTTTTTCTGCAGATCCTCTCAAGCTCTGTCAGGTTGGATGGGGAGCGTCGCTGCACTGCCATTTTCAGGTTTCCAGAGATGTTCGATCAAGTCCGACCACTCAAGGACATTGAGACTTGTCCCGAAGCCACTCCTGCAGTGTCTTGGCTGTGTGCTTAGGGTTGTTGTCCTGTCGGAAGGTGAACCTTCCCCCCAGTCTGAGGTCCTGAGTGCTCTGGATGTGACATTTGGCATTCAGGCCAAAGAGTTCAATCTAGGTTTTATCAGACTAGAAAATCTTGTTTCTCATGGTCTGAGAACCCTTTAGGTGCTTTTTGACAAACTCCAAGTGGGCTGTAATGTGCCTTTTACTGAGGAGTGGCTTCCGTCTGGCCAATCTACCATAAAGGCCTGATTGGTGAAGTGCTGCGGAGATGGTTGTCCTTCTGGAAAGGTTCTCCCATCACGGTGGGAACCACACATGTGGAGATCATCCGTTCACCCATTATGTGTCTCACAAAGATACGGCAGTTAGAACCAAAAATCTCAAATTTGGACTCATCAGACCATAGGACAGATTTCAACTGGTCTAATGTCCATTGCTCATGATTCTTGGCCCAATCAAGTCTCTTCTTCTTATTGGTGACCTTTAGTAGTGGTTTCTTTACAGCAATTCAACCATGAAGGCCTGATTCACACAGTCTCCTCTGAACAGTTGATGTTGAGATGTGTCTGTTACTTGAACTCTGTGAAGCATTTATTTGGGCTGCAATTTCTGAGGCTGGTAACTCTAATGCACTTCTCCTCTGCAGTAGAGGTTACACTGGGTCTTCCTTTCCTGTGACGGTCCTCATGTGAGCCAGTTTCATCATAGCGCTTGATGGATTTTACGAATGGACTTGAAGACACTTTCAAAGTTCTTAAAATGTTCCATAATTTGGACTTGGTCTTTTACCAAATAGGGTTATTTTCTGTTTACCACCCCTACCTTGCCACAACTCAACTGATTGGCTCAATTGCATTAAGAAGGAAATTAATTCCACAAATTAACTTTTAACAAGGCCTACCTTGTTAGAAGTGCATTCCATGTGACTACCTCACAAAGCTGGTTAAGAGAATGCAAAGAGTGTACAAAGCTGTGAAGGGAAATGGTGACTACGTTGAATAAGTAGCACTTTTATGGTTACTACATTATTCTATATGTGTATTTTATAGGTTGATGTCTTCACTATTATTCTACAATGTAGAACATAGTAAAAGTAATGAAAAACCCTTGAATGAGTAGGTGTGTCCAAACTTTTGACTGGTACTGTATGTCTTGTCCAGGACAAGAGTCTACACAGAGCGGTGCGCTATAGCCAATCAGAGCTACATCATTCCTCTATACCAACTAGCCATTTGCCACACGGGGCTGCCATCATTCACTTTGAACAGGACTTTGTGTTTACAGCCAGTTGCAACAGTGTGACTTTAGATCATTAAAACGCATTCAACAAAAGCCACAAAATACACCTGAATGGATTTCTACCAATATGTCAATACCACGGGAGTCTTCTTGCATTTGGGAAGTTTACCGTCCTATTGGTCAAACAACCATGACAAGATAGGCTCTCTCTCCTTCAGTTATACACATCAACAACAACAAGATCAACAACTAATGCTAGACAGAGCAATTCCCCTCTCAAACATTTTCAGCCAGTTGGCCATCAAAATTGCACAGGTCATATTCAGCAGGTGTTGCACGTTGGTAAATTCATCAGTTCCGTGCTCTGGCACAGTCAGATGAGTGTTCTGAAATGTAAGTAGATAGACAGAGGGAATTTGCGAACGCCAGAGATCTACCTCTGATTTATGAAAGTAGTGCATATACAAATGCTTGGGTAGGATAGAGACTGACCCCATATCAAATAAAAGATAAATGGGGTGAGGAGCAACGTCAGGGGTACCAACAGACTCAGTATGCATAATAGTGTAAGCTCTGATACCTCGACCTCTCGTACATTTGTTATTTTAGCTGCACGGCACACCCGTGCGCCATGACTAGGGCTGTGTGGCGGGGCACTCCATAGCGTTAGCTAAGTGAGTATTAGAGCCACACCTGTAATAGCAGCGACCCGACTTTCTTGTATCATCAGGTGAATTGGAGTTGGCACGGGTCTTATATCTTTGTTTATTCTTATTTTTGGGGCTTTTCTCTCACTGCCTGTACTGGCAGTGGTTTATTAATGAACTGGATGTGGGCTTGGCCACTTTCCACTTTAGTAGCGAGTGCCATAGCAAGCAGTGTGCAGTGTGAGATTAGCCTGCAGCAAAAGCCTTTCGTTAACATGGGAGCATTAGGCCTTTTCGACAAGTTGATCTCTCAACATCTCATGTCCTCTATCACCAAAGTTGGCCGCCTCTCCTTCCAGTTCTCTGCTGCCAATGACTGGAACGAACTACAAAAATCTCTGAAACTGGAAAAACTTATCTCCCTCACTAGCTGTAAGAGCAGCTCACAGATCACTGCACCTGTACATAGCTCATCTATAAATAGCCCAAACAACTACCACTTCCCCTACTGTATTTATTTACTGTATTTATTTAGCTCCTTTGCACCCCAGTATTTCTACTTTGCACACTCATCTACTGTCAAATCTACAATTCCAGTGTTTTTTCTTTTTTTTTTTTTTTACCCCTTTTTCTCCCCAATTTCGTGGTATCCAATTGTTTTTTTAGTAGCTACTATCTTGTCTCATCGCGACGGGAGAGACGAAGGTTGAAAGTCATGCGTCCTCCGATACACAACCCAACCAAGCCGCACTGCTTCTTAACACAGCGCGCATCCAACCCGGAAGCCAGCCACACCAATGTGTCGGAGGAAACACTGTGTACCTGGCAACCTTGGTTAGCGTGCACTGCGCCCGGCCCGCCACAGGAGTCACTGGTACGCGTTGAGACAAGGACATCCCTACCGATCAAGCCCTCCCTAACCCGGATGACGCTAGGCCAATTGTGCGTCGCCCCACGGACCTCCTGGTCGCGACCGGTTACGACAGAGCCTGGGCGCGAACCCAGAGTCTCTGATGGCACAGCTGGCGCTGCAGTACAGCGCCCTTAACCACCCGGGAAGCCCAATTCCAGTGTTTTAATTGCTATATTGTATTTACTTCGCCACCATGGCCTATTTATTGCCTTTACCTCTCTTATCTCACCTCATTTGCTCACATTGTGTATATAGACTTATTTGTCTACTGTATTATTGACTGTATGTTTGTTTTACTCCATGTGTAACTCTGTGTTGTTATATGTGTCGAACTGCTTTGCTTTATCTTGGCCAGGTCGCAATTGTAAATGAGAACTTGTTCTCAACTTGCCAACCTGGTTAAATAAAGGTGAAAAAAAGTCACAGTTCACAAGTAACTCTCTCAGGGCAGAAACGTAATCCGCTATGGACTAATCAGGTCTCTGTGCTCTTTGTCGGGATTTATGGCGCTCGACTACGACATTGACAGCTGGAATAACATTTCCCTGGAGAGCGGTGACAGCGGTTGCCAATGCAGTACCTCTATCTGGTAAGGTGTAAAAGATACTTTGATCTTCAGTATATAGAGAATGTAGTAGCACTGCACGCTACCTAGCATCTGGCCAGTCATCTCCTGTAGTATTGAGAGCCACCAAATAGTTGAAGAAGATTTTCGACCACATGGCCAACGACATCGTAGGTGGACCTCATTGTACTTCCATTCTGTATCAGGATATGTAGAATAAAATACATGTAGGTTAAACTTGGGTAGTGCAGCAGAACACAACAATAGCCAGCAGCATGCCACCCTGCAGCATACCACCCTGCAACATACCACTGCTGACTTGCTTCTGAAGCTAAGCAGGGTTGGTCCTGGTCAGTCCCTGGATGGGAGAACAGATGCTGCTGGAAGTGGTGTTGGAGGGCCAGTAGGAGGCACTCTTTCCTCTGGACTAAAGAATATCCCATTGCCCCAGGGCAGTGATTGGGGACACTGCCCTGTGTAGGGTGTCGTCTTTCGGGTGGGACGCTAAACAGGTGTCCTGACTCCCTGAGGTCATTAAAGATCCCATGGCACTTATCATAAGAGTAGGGGTGTTAAACCCGGTGTCCTGGCTAAATTCCCAATCCTGCTCTCAAACCATCACGGTCACCCAATAATCCCCAGTTTACAATTGGCTCATTCATCCCCCTCCTCTCCCCTGTAACGATTCCCTAGGTCGTTGCTGTAAATGAGAACGTGTTCTCAGTCAACTTACCTGGTAAAATAATGGATAAATAATACAAATAAAATGATAATAGGGCAGGAGCCTATCTCCTTTTTCTGTAGTCTGAGGCAGCTCAATGTACACAAACTGGACAGGACGCTAGTCTGTCGCAGGGCCTTACCTCTGCGACAGAGTCCCAAGCAGAGAGGCATTGGGTCTTTGTTCTGACTTGACCGGGGATCGAACCCCCAAACTTTCAATCTCAGGGTGGCCATTGAGTAGTAGTGAATCCACCAAGGACTATAACACTCCGAGAGTTCGGTAACTGGCACCCAATTCAGGACCATTTTGAAGCTCTAAACAGTTATGCGACTCAACAATATTGCAGGGTTGAGCAAGTTACTTTCTAAATATATTCCGTTACACTTACTAGTTACCGGCCCAAAATTGTAATATACAATGTGACTTTTGGATTACACAAACTCATTCATGTAAGCAGATTACTTTTAGTTACTTTTTGATGAATTTTGCTTTAATAAGCATTAGACGAAGATTCATCAAACGCATTTGGTTTGTCATCATAGTGGTCTCTGACTTGTGGTCAGACTCAACTTAAACTTAAACTTCTGCCTTTTTACAATGCTAAATTGAATGTCATTGCGAAAACAGAAAAGTGTCATAATGTATTTTTCCACAAACATCCTTTCTGAATTTAAAAGTAATCAAAGAATTAATCATATAGTTTGTGTGTCTGTAATCTGATGACAATGTTCTTGCTGTTTTTTTTGTAATCAGTTTACATATAACTCATTACACGCAATCAGTTACTCCACAGCCCTTCCCATACATACAGCTCTTCTTGGTAGGAAGTAACCTTCATGCCTTGCATACTAACTAGTATGCCAGCAGGCAGTATTTACTGTATATCGGAAACACATGGACTGTCTCTCCTCTCACTTGTAAAGCGGTTGATCGTGTGTTTGGATGGTTGTCCTAGGGCACTGTGTGGGTGGTGTACATCAGAACCAACATAAAGCGAAGCACACACGTCGACTGATGATGAACTGTCAGCACTGATGACATCACAGACAGGTCTCCCTCACCTCCCTTTGTTCTGATTGTCCCGTCAGAAGGTTGAGCCAATCAGATGGCAGAGACTGAGAGAAAAAAGAACAATCCTTCTAATCTCTGCTCAAGCATCTCAATTTGAAGCTTGAACTGGAGTAACGTTAGTCACTCTCGCAACGGAGCTAGCATTCTTTCCTCCCCTTCTATCCTCCTGCCAAATTGAAGGGAATTTGCCACAGTCTCTATCCGCAATGGATCAGTGCACCGTAGAGTTCAATAGTGTCTTGGATGTCAGTTAAAAGACGGATGCAATCAATAGGAAAGAGAAAGGAGAGAGTGAGCCTATTTTACTCAGTAGCACAAAGAGAGAATTCCGTTCCACCTCCTCCTCAGCACTGACCCTTTGTGTGGTCAGATGAGGCTCTCCATCTGTCAACATCCTGCATGTATGAAATGCCTATAGGCCTTGGCAGAGTACAGTAGAAGTTGGACATTTATTTCATTTTATTAGGGTATTTGACACTTTTAGTTGGACAATGTGGAAATCAGAAAGGCCGATGGGAGAAACAGTGGGAAGGGCAGACACGATGTTTGAAACCGTGTCCGTTGGGGAGATTTGTGACATGTGCCTGGATTGTTACCACTTGGTGAAGCATAACAGTTTGGATTCCAGGCTAAAGGATTGGACCCAGGTGCTCTGAAATTTGTGCATGAACACACATGCGGCCTAATTGTGTGTACTCATCCATCGCTATGCATTACTCATGCTGCAATGCAACCTCAACGGTAGCACGTCAAAGCATGGTCACAACATTTTTGGGTTACAGCCAAAGACCCATTTGTGACCAAGCTTTAACTTCCTGACTGATGTCTTGAGATGTTGCTTCAATATATACACATACTTTTCCTCATCATGATGCCATCTATTTTGTGAAGTGCACCAGTCCCTCCTGCAGCAAAGCACCCCCACAACATGACGCTGCCACCCCTGTGCTTCACAGTTTGGATGGTGTTCTTCAGCTTGCAAGCCTCCCCCTTTTTCCTCCAAACATAATGATGGTCATTATGGCCAAACAGTTATATTTTTGTTTCATCAGACCAGAGGACATTTCTCCAAAAAGTACGATCTTTGTCCCCATGTGCAGTTGCAAACCGTAGTCTAGCTTTTTTATGGTGGTTTTGGAGCAGTGGCTTCTTCCTTGCTGAGCTGCCTTTCAGGTTATATCGATATAGGACTTGTTTTACTGTGGATATGAATACTTTGGTACCTGTTTCCTCCAGGATCTTCACAAGGTCCTTTGCTGTTGTTCGGGGATTGATTTACACTTTTCGCACCAAAGTACGTTCATCTCTAGGAGATAGAACGCGTCTCCTTCTTGTGCAGTATGATGGCTGCGTGGTCCCATGGTGTTTATACTTGCATATTATTGTTTGTACAGATGAACGTGGTACCTTCAGGCTTTTGGAAATTGCTCTCAAGAATGAACCAGGCTTGTGGAGGTCTACCATTTTTTTCTGAGGTCTTGACTGATTTCTTTTCATTTTCCTATGATGTCAAGCAAAGAGGCACTGAGTTTGAAGGTAGGCCTTGAAATACATCCACAGGTACACCTCCAATTGACTCAAATGATGTCATAAACGTCTGACTCACTGGAATTGTGATACAAGGGAATTATAAGTGAAATAATCTGTCTGTAAACAATTGTTGGAAAAATGACTTGTGTCTTGCACAAAGTAGATGTCCTAACCGACTTGACAAAACTATACTTTGTTAACAAGAAATTTGTGGAGTGGTTGAAAAACAAGTTTTAATTACTCCAACCTAAGTGTATGTAAACTTCCGATTTCAACTGTATATACAATGCATTTGGAAAGTATTCAGATCCCTTGACTTTTCAACATTTTGATACGTGACAGCCTTATTCTAAAATGGCTTTTCCCCCCTAATCAATCTACACACAATACCCCATAACAACAAAACAAAACAGTAAAAAAAAAAAAAATCAGGACCTCAGACTGGCAAAGTTTCACCTTCCTACAGGACAACAAACCTAAGCACACAGCCAAGACAACGCAGGAGTCTTGGCTGTCTTTGAATGTCTTTGCAAAAGTTTATGTTAAAAAAAGTATTTGCTTTGCCATTATGGGGTATTGTGTATAGATTGATGAGGCAAAAAAAAACGATTAAATACATTTTAGAATAAGGCTGTAATGTAACAAAATGTGGAAAATGTAAAGGTGTCTCAATACGTTTTTTGCTCTGACATGCACTGTCAACTGTGGGTCCTTACATAGACAGGTGTGTGTCTTTCCAAATCATGTCTGAGGAATTTAATTTACCACAGGTGGACTCCAATCAAGTTATAGAAACATCTCAAGGATGATAAATAGAAACAGGATGCACCTGAGCTCAATTTCCGAGTCTCATAGCAAACGGTCTGAATATAATTTGGAAAATAGTAAAAATAAAGAGAAATCCTACTCAATGTAGGTGTGTCCAAACTTTTGACTGGTACTGTATATATTTACCAAAAAAGATATTGGGGATTGGAAATGATGCAGACAATTACATTGATGGAGCTGATCTACCCCCCCACAAATAAAAAACAGAGCCTGGCCTATGTTAAACATGTAAATAAAAAAGTACAGTGTGTGTTAGGTGTTAAGCTTGTGTTAGAAATGCTTAAAATACAAAAATGCTATTGTGTTGAATTGATTGGGAAATAAAGATAGACATGGTTTTAAATGGTAGTGGTAATATTTCATTCAGTGCAGAAATTTAACTTACCCTGTCCCCGCGGTTCACGTTACATCATACATCATATCATTAAGTTGTGCCAAGAGACCACTTTTTTTTTGGACAAGCTATGTTTCAAAAATATTATGTTGGCATGAGTTCTGATTATTTACAGGGATACACGACATCCTGAAATATATATAGATGTCTTTGTTAGATAGAATGATAGAATACTGTCGTGTCTTTGGCTATGCCGGATTAAGTGATATGACATGCTATTCTATAAAATAATTTCTCCGTAATTAATATTACCTGATTGAGCTAATCATATAAATGTTATTAACTAGAGAGTTGTGCACCACAAAATAATATTTATAGAGCTGTTATCTTCCGTATAAACTCTTAAAGACCTAGTAATATTTGACATCAATAGCAGTCAATATTAATCGTCATCTTAATTCAGTCTCATCTGAAAGTTGTAAATTCTTGGTTATCTGCACGAACCCTGGCTCACAAGTTGAATCAGCCATGCAAAATTGGGTTTAATTATTTATTTACTAAATACCTAACTAATCACACAGAATTACACATACACATAATTAAATCATAACTTGATTACAAATTACGTCATGAAGGAAAACGTCCCTGGCGGTGGAACAGATATGACAGCTTGTTACACAAAAGAAAAGGGGCTGGGTTTGAGTGAAAGAGCGGGAAGACTGAGGAACAAAGGGAAGAAACTGTCGTAAATACAGTATCTTATGCATTCTAAATTACTGCCCATTTGGAAAAGGAAAATGCAATAAATATTTACTCTGAGCTGCGCTTCGGTAGGTTGGTGGTAGATGGGAGGCTGTGTTGCCCAACCGAGTCCTTTGAAGAATGTCTCTGGTTGTCAATTGGATACGTTGTGGTAACGTCGTTTGGGTGATAGACGGGATACTCTGTCTGTTCCTTCCTAACCCTCGTTTGCATCTGCTGTTGCTAACTCAACGGCTAGGAGGTATCACTTCTGTAGTGAATAAGAGTTCAAAGTTCATACCATTCGCAACCAAAGCTTACGCTGATGTTGGCTTCGTTCTGTAGTTATTATCTGAACCATTTTGACATAGGACCGTTGTCCTCACGTCCTTGGAACAGGAGGTTATATTGTCATCAAGGGCTTGTATAGGAAGCGAGAGGAGGGCGTGTTTGAAAAGTTTTATAGCCCATGTCCCTTCACACGGGCGGGCCACTGATTGAGCATCTTATGAAAACCCAAATCTCATATTTTAGAAGCTAAAATCACATTTCATCCCATCACAAATAATTTAATATTCAAACATTTAAATTGAACAACAATTCCATGTGAATCCGATAACTCTGATGTGTAGACTTTCCACTGTAGAGTTTATGTCATCTTAACATTGATGAGAATGTCTCAGATGACAACCGAACTGACATCATATTCACTAAGTACCACCGCATATGTTCCATTGGTCGGATTACCAGAATATAGTTCCTTTCCCCCCACCTTCTGATGTTCCCAGAATCTCTATGTTAACCAAGGGGTTTGCAAATGTAACCTCAGTAGGGTAGAGAGAGGAAAAAGTGGGGAAGAGTTATTTATGACTGTCATAAACCTACCCCCCAGGCCAACGTCCTGACAATACTATATTTCCATTGATGGAGTGATGCTGACTAAAGAAATGTCTCAACATACCCAACTTTCCCCTACCTGCATATTTATTACACTCAATCTCTTTATAGCTTGTTATAAAATTTTCACAGGCAAGTAAATAATTGTTCAATCCATATACATAGCTCCTTTGATGTGCTCAACGGAGTCTTTGAGATTCGAAACCCTGTGAAGTGTATCGTCTTGTAACAGACTCTCGACACACACATACACACACCATGTGCTTGGTGAATGAAACTCTGGCAGTGATTAATATGTTTGTGATAGAGATGGTGCATGGGGAAACGTTTCCCCCCGGTATTTTGACACTTCCCTGGCGTCGGTTTCCCGCCTTTCATCTGATTAATCGGAGATCTTTCTCTCCTGGAGCGTCCCTGCCTTGGTGACATCTCTTTCTGGCGCGCAAAAAAAAAAACACACACACACACACGCTACACACATTCCACAAACACTAGACGGGCCTGTTTAGCATGCCAATTCTGTGTCTCGCTACTCAACCCCCACTATAATTCTGTTTCCTTTTTCTAAAAATAATTCCCTATGGGCGATCATTATGAAGAAAATGACAGTGACAGAGTGTGTGTGTGCTGTGTGCACTTGTTTTCCTACATTATCAGGACCCCAATGTCCTAATATTTCACCTTAATATCCTGAAAACTTTTCAGGTCCTGAATTTGTTCCAATTATAAACTCAGCAAAAAAAGAAACTGCCTTTTTCAGGACACTGTCCTTCAAAGATAATTCGTAAAAATCCAAATAACTTCACAGATCTTCATTGTAAAGGGTTTAAACACGGTTTCCCATGCTTGTTGAATGACCTATAAACAATTAATGAACATGCACCTGTGGAATGGTCGTTAAGACACTAACAGCTTACAGACTGTAGGCAATTAAGGTCACAGTTATGAAAACTTAGGACACTAAATAGGCCTTTCTACTGACTCTGAAAAACACCAAAAGAAAGATGCACAGGGTCCCTGCTCATCTGCATGAACGTGCTTTAGGCATGCTGCAAGGAGGCATGAGGACTGCAGATGTGGCCAGGGCAATAAATTGCAATGTACGTACTGTGAGACGCCTAAGGCAGCGCTATAGGGAGACAGGATGGACAGCTGATCGTCCTCGCAGTGGCAGACCACTTGTAACAACACCTGCGCAGGATCGGTACATCCGAACATCACACCTGCGGAACAGGTACAGGATGACAACAACAACTGCCTGAGTTTCACCAGGAATGCACAATCCCTCCAGCAGTGCTCAGACTGTCCGCAATAAGCTGAGAGAGGCTGGACTGAGGGCTTGTAGGCCTGTTGTAAGGCACATCCTCACCAGACATCACCGGCAACAATGTCGCCGATGGGCAGAAACCCACTGTCGTTGGACCAGACAGGACTGGCAAAAAGTGCTCTTCACTGACGAGTTGTGGTTTTGTCTCACCAGGGGTGATGGTCAGATTCGCGTTTATAGTCGAAGGAATGAGCTTTACACAGAGGTCTGTACTCTGGAGCGGGATTGATTTGGAGGTGGAGGGTCAGGTTATGGTCTGAGGCGGTGTCACAGCATCATCGGACTGAGCTTGTTGCCATTGCAGGCAATCTCAACGCTGTGTGTTACAGAGAAGACATCCTCCTCCCTCATGTTGTACCCTTCTTGCAGGCTCATCCTGACATGACCCTCCAGCATGACAATATAACCAGCCATACTGCTCATTCTGTGCATGATTTCTTGCAAGATAGGAATGTCAGTGTTCTGCCATGGTTAGCGAAGAGCCCGGATCTCAATCTCATTGAGCACGTCTGGGACCTGTTGGATCGGAGGGTGAGGGCAAGGGCCATTCCCCCCAGAAATGTCCAGGAACTTGCAGGTGCCTTGGTGGAAGAGTGGGGTAACATCTCACAGCAAGAACTGGCACATCTATTGCAGTCCATGAGGAGGAGATGCACTGCAGTACTTAATGCAGCTGGTGGCCACACCAGATTGTTACCAGACTGTTACTTTTGATTTTGACCCCCCCCCCCCCCCCTTTGTTCAGAGACACATTATTCAATTTCTGTTAGTCACATGTCTGTGGAACTTGTTCAGTTTATGTCTCAGTTGTTGAATCTTGTTATGTTCATACAAATATTTACACATGTTAAGTTTGCTGAAAATAAACGCAGTTGACAGTGAGAGGACGTTTATTGTTTGCTGAGTTTATTTTAATCTTAAGGTTTAGGGTTTCGGGGTTAGGGTTTTTGGGGTTAGATTTAGGGAAAATATGATTTTTATTTAACAAAAAATTTTAATGGTGAAAAAGTTTTACACAAAAAAGTCCTGACATTTCATGAAAACACGGCTGTGTGTGTGGTGTGAGAAGAGAGACCAACGATAAAGCACACAGAGCAAAAACTAGAGGCAGAGAGAGGAAAGAGGAAATTATAGAGGAGGAGGGAGATACAGAGAGCAAAAGAGCAGAGGGAGAGGGAGGCAGCACATTGATATATGGCTCAGTAAGCAGCACCCGGACAGCTTTCACATCTTTCAGTAAACATTATCCACCAGGGCACATATAGGAGAGCCGCCAGGGCCCGCAGTCTGTCCACAGATAACAATTCTGTCAGCAGAGCTACGGCTCAGGCACGTACACACACAGGCCCGCACAGACAGACCGACAGACACACATGTATTCTTCAGACAGACAGACACATAAGCACTAGAGGTCGACCGATTAATTGGAATGGCCGATTTCAAGTTGTCATAACAATCGGTAATCTGCCTTTTTGGACACCGATTGTGGTCGATTTAAGAAATACAGTGCCTTGCGAAAGTATTTGGCCCCCTTGAACTTTGCGACCTTTTGCCACATTTCAGGCTTCAAACATAAAGATATAAAACTGTATTTTTTTGTGAAGAATCAACAACAAGTGGGACACAATCATGAAGTGGAACAACATTTATTGGATATTTCAAACTTTTTAACAAATCAAAAACTGAAAAATTGGCCGTGCAAAATTATTCAGCCCCCTTAAGTTAATACTCTGTAGCTCCACCTTTTGCTGCGATTACAGCTGTAAGTCGCTTGGGGTATGTCTCTATCAGTTTTGCACATCGAGAGACTGACATTTTTTCCCATTCCTCCTTGCAAAACAGCTCGAGCTCAGTGAGGTTGGATGGAGAGCATTTGTGAACAGCAGTTTTCAGTTCTTTCCACAGATTCTCGATTGGATTCAGGTCTGGACTTTGACTTGGCCATTCTAACACCTGGATATGTTTATTTTTGAACCATTCCATTGTAGATTTTGCTTTATGTTTTGGATCATTGTCTTGTTGGAAGACAAATCTCCGTCCCAGTCTCAGGTCTTTTACAGACTCCATCAGGTTTTCTTCCAGAATGGTCCTGTATTTGGCTCCATCCATCTTCCCATCAATTTTAACCATCTTCCCTGTCCCTGCTGAAGAAAAGCAGGCCCAAACCAGGATGCTACCACCACCATGTTTGACAGTGGGGATGGTGTGTTCAGGGTGATGAGCTGTGTTGCTTTTACGCTAAACATAACGTTTTGCATTGTTGCCAAAAAGTTCAATTTTGGTTTCATCTGACCAGAGCACCTTCTTCCACATGTTTGGTGTGTCTCCCAGGTGGCTTGTGGCAAACTTTAAACAACACTTTTTATGGATATCTTTAAGAAATGGCTTTCTTCTTGCCACTCTTCCATAAAGGCCAGATTTGTGCAATATACGACTGATTGTTGTCCTATGGACAGAGTCTCCCACCTCAGCTGTAGATCTCTGCAGTTCATCCAGAGTGATCATGGGCCTCTTGGCTGCATCTCTGATCAGTCTTCTCCTTGTATGAGCTGAAAGTTTAGAGGGACGGCCAGGTCTTGGTAGATTTGCAGTGGTCTGATACTCCTTCCATTTCAATATTATCGCTTGCACAGTGCTCCTTGGGATGTTTAAAGCTTGGGAAATCTTTTTGTATCCAAATCCGGCTTTAAACTTCTTCACAACGGTATCTCGGACCTGCCTGGTGTGTTCCTTGTTCTTCATGATGCTCTCTGCGCTTTTAACGGACCTCTGAGACTATCACAGTGCAGGTGCATTTATATGGAGACTTGATTACACACTGGTGGATTGTATTTATCATCATTAGTCATTTAGGTCAACATTGGATCATTCAGAGATCCCCACTGAACTTCTGGAGAGAGTTTGCTGCACTGAAAGTAAAGGGGCTGAATAATTTTGCACGCCCAATTCTTCAGTTTTTGATTTGTTAAAATATTTGTTGTTGTTGATTCTTCACAAAAAAATACAGTTTTATATCTTTATGTTTGAAGCCTGAAATGTGGCAAAAGGTCGCAAAGTTCAAGGGGGCCGAATACTTTCGCAAGGCACTGTTCCTCTGTGGTGATGGGACAAACTTCCAGATGGACAACCGTCTCTGCAGCACTCCACCAGTCAGGCCATTATGGTAGATTGACAACACAGAAGTCACTCCTCAGTAAAAGGCATATGACAGCCCGACTGGAGTTTGCCAAAAGGCACCTAAGACTCTCAGACCATGCAAAACAAGATTCTCTGGTCTGATGAAAGCAAGATTGAACTCTTTGGCCTGAATGTCAAGCGTCACATCTGGAGGGAACCTGGCACCATCCCTACGGTGAATCATGGTGGTGGCAGCATCATGCTGTGGAGATGTTTTTCAGTGGCAGGAACTGGGAGACTAGTCAGGATCGAGGCAAAGATGAACAGAACAAAGTACAGAGAGATCTTTGATGAAAACCTGCTCCAGAGTGCTCAGGACCTCATGACTGGGGTGAAGGTTCACCTTTCAACAGGACAACTACCCTAGGCACACAGCCAAGACAATGCAGGAGTAAATTATATATTTATGTTTTAATATGTAAGAAATTTGTATTTTTTTTCTAAAAAACAGTTTTTGCTTTGTCAATATGGGGTATTGTGTGTAGATTTATAAGGGAAAAAACGGTTTAATCAATTTTAGCATTAGGCTGTTTTGTGTCATCTGGAAAAGCCTCTATCAACCCTTGATACAGTTTGGAAATCAACCTTGGAGGTTTGTCAGACTGCCTTAAAATAGCATCTGGCTTGTCCAGTGTTTGCTGGACAGAGAGTATATATTTGTATCTGCAAATATTCACATCACCTTAGTCACAGACTAGTCTTCCCTGGCTGCCTGACACTGCTGAGACCCCTGTTACCATCTGATCCTCCTAAAATATATTTTTGTAATCATTTTTAGATAAAACTATACTTAATATAATCACATCACCAAATAATTGATTAAAACACACTATTTTGCAAAGAAGGTATACAGTAGCCTCAACAGCACTCTGTAGGGAGTACCATGGTGTAGGCGGAGGACAGCTAGCTTCCGTCCTCCTCAGAGTACATTGAATTCAATACAAAACCTAGGAGGCCAATGGTTCTCACCCCCTTCCGTAGACTTACACAGTAATTATGACAACTTCTGGAGGACGTCCTCCAACCTATCAGAGCTCTTGCAGCATGAACTGACATGTTGTCCACTCAATCAAAGGATCAGCTAAGTAATCTAGTACTGAAAGCATAAGCTACAGCTAGCTAGCACTAGAGTGTATGACATGATGTGCGTAGTTGACTTATAGAGAAAGAAAATAGTTGAACAGTTTTTAACAAATACATTTCTTCCTAAATGAAGGAGAAGCAAGAAAGAAATAGAGAGGGAGGGATTGTCATTTTTTCACTTTCAGTTTCACTTACTTAGCTAGCAAATGCAGCTATCTAGTTTAGCTTATTGGAACACTGCTCAAACAGTGGGATGCTATGTTAGCTGGCTGGCTATGACTATCCAACACAAAACTGAAACTCTTCCAAGTCAAGGTAAGCGTTTGGTTTTAGTAATTTTTTGACACCAGGGCCTGCCGGTGTAACTGCTTACTGACTGTACACTGTAACGTTACTGCATGATTGTAGTGGGTTTACTAATGCGTTAGTATTATTAGCTAAGCTGACTATGGTGTTACTTTAGCTAATATGGTGACAACGATGTAGGCTGTGTGTAGCGGTTTGGCATTGAACGTTTTTTTTTTTTGCCTGGTCACATACAGCTGATGTGTTGTGCATTGAAGTCTACAAGCAAAGGGACGAGGTTAAAGGATTAGTGCGCATCACGTAGATGTGAGAAGGAATACAACGTGGCTGCTATGAAACTGTGAACTGTGTTTACACGTGAACATTGGTGTATTAATTCCATTGATTGTGTTGAAAAACGTTTCATAAACAGAAGCAAACGGAAACAAAACGGGGATAAACATAAATACCTGAATTTGTCCAATAGAAACTCGTTTGCAACTGTTGGACTAATGATTACACCCACTGGATGTAGGCAAGAGTGTACAAGATGGTATTGAATGTCACCTTCTATCCATGTGACACTGTCTGTCACATATTTGTCTCTCGACTTGTGTGCACCTACGTTGTAGACTTTCATTCATAGGCTAGGATGTAGCAGCCTCATGATGGGTATAGGGAAGATGTTAGTATAATGTAGTAGTCTAAACCAATCTCTGTTATATTGAACTGGGTGAATGGAATATAAATGACAGTCATCCAATATGCTGTAATAGAAATAAGGCCATGCTCATGAAAAAAAATGACATCCTTCATCTTAAACGCACTGGTGTACATTTATACTTTATATTATCCAAGAATAGAATTAATGATTCAATAGTTGAAATTACCATTATTCCCAGACTGTAGCTTTAAGCTTAAATTGCTGTCCTGTAGCTACTCTAGGTCTACCCATCAATTAAAGAGGAAACTTTGTATAATTCACTGAGTATACTGCAAGAGTTCCATAGACTGGTCTTCCCTGTCTGTCTGACCCTGCTGTGACCCCTGTCACCATCTGATCCTGCTAGACATGATGAGCAAAGTGTTGTGTACTGACTGCACTAGATGGCTGCATTCCCGCAGGATGCCTTGGGAGACCTGCGTGTTCCGACAAAGATCATTGCGGTGCGGTCGGGGCATTTTTTAATGCTGCAGGCGGGAGCGGGCGGTCAGACAGACTACTTTGGAGTTAAAATATGGTTCTTGTCCCACAGATTATTTTGAAACGGTCCTCTTTCTGCTTTGTATGCGTTAGCCTATCCATTGTATTAAAAGCACACATTTTCGCATTATTCACTCACTCAGTATTCGCTGCTTTAACTTCAGTAGTCTACCTCTCCGAAGAATCACGTGGTAGTTAAATTGAATATGAAATTAACTTAAATGTGATTAGACTGTAGCTTACTACATTGTCTGTAAATAAATATTGATCATGAAAAGAAGTGGAGGGCGATCAACCAACATGAGTCAAAGTGCAATCAAAAAAATGTAAGGCACAATGCACACATATTGGGCTACTATGGTGAGCGAGCATTACACCTTTTCATTTTCAATAAGTAACCCATTTATTTGTCTCTGCCTGCAAATCGTCCTTCGAAAGGGGAAGCTGTATCCTATAGGACTATGCAAAACGAGGCAAGTGTCGCCATCGTCATTCTTGCTGTTTCCAGTTCAGTAGCCATACCTGTGAGATCAGGTGCGCATGTGGTCTCAATTAAATAGAGTAGTAGGCTATAGCCTATGTATACATGGGCGTTGAAGCACGGAGCAGTTATCTTTCCAAAGAAATGTACTTCCTAAATAGGCCCATGATTAGGCTATAGTTTACTACATTGCCTAGCAATAGGCCTAAATATTGATCGGTCTGAAAATCTTCCCACTCCTAAAAGGTAGGCTATAAACATAGCTCAAGAGAAAGTGCAAGCCTGTCCAACTCTGCTCTATTCAAACTACATCTAGCATATTGGCTGATATAGCCCAGTAATACAATGTAAGGGCCATGTGAGAGTCTCTGGTAATTTATTTTTGCGTTTTTGATATTACGAATGGGGCGAAAAATTGCTGGGACCATGGCTGGCAAGTGAGCTGCGTCACATACGCCTAAAATAACATTGCAAACTGGTACTGACTAATACAACTCACATTGCACTGAAAAAAACGTCAAAATATCAATCTTGCCCGATGGTTTCATTGTTTGATTCAGGTCTTAGTTTGATTGAGGCAAAAATAATAGCTAATGTAAACCAACTTTTGCCAGCTCTCTCTCTCTCTCTAATGTTACATCAACTGACGAAAGCTTGCCAATTCAAATTTACTTCTGAAACGTGACAAGACAAAGGTTACAAAACATTTCCATACAAACAGTTGCTGTTAGATAGTAATAATAGCCACTTTATATTTCTATCAGACAGAAGACGAGGCTAGAGCTGACCTGGCTGTGGTAGCTACTCATAAGCGTAGCTTATTCATTCACCTCAGTCGAGGGGATGAAACATTAGCTAACATTACATGTCAGTTACAATACTAGCTCAGCACTGTGAATAAACACTCATGTTTCTTCTTCTGTTAAGTTAAACAGCAGTTACCTTGCCAGCTACATCAGTCAACTAAAGATAAGCCAGTTTCTGTTCTGCTTGGAGTGAAGGTTCACCTTCCAACAGGACAACAACCCTAAGCACACAGTCAAGATAATGCAGGAGGCACAAGTCTCTGAATGTCCTTGAGTGGCCCAGCCATAGCCCGGACTTGAATCCAATCGAACATCTCTGGACAGACCTGAAAATAGTTATGCAGCGACGCTCCTCAGCCAACCTGACAGAGCTTGAGAGGGTCTGCAGAGAAGAATGGAAGAAACTCCCCAAATACATGTGCCAAGCTTGTAGTGTCATACCCAAGAATACTCAAGACTGTAATTGCTACCAAAGGTGCTCCAACACAGTACTGACTAAAGGGTCTGAATACTTATGAATATGTGATATTTCAGTTTTTTGTTTGTGATAAATCTGCCCCCCAAAAAATCCAAAACAAGTTTTTTATTTGTCATTATAGGGTGATGTGTTGATTATCCATTTTGGGGGGAATCCATTTTAGAATAAGGCTGTAACGTACTAAAATATGCAACAAGTCAAAGGGGTCTGAATACTTTCCAAATGCACTGTAGGCTTCTTCTACACTGTTTATCATATATCCTTATGTCTAGTCACCTTAACCCTATACATACTGTATCTACCTCTATCACTCCAGTATCCCTGCACATTGTGAATATGTTATTGGAACTGACCCTGTATATAGCTTACTTCCTGTGTTCTTATTTTTATTTATTGTGTTTTGTACTACCTTATGTTATTTTTAGTACTACATGTACATTGATATTGATGACTGCATTGTTGGGTTTAGAGCTTGCAAGAAAGGCATTTCACTGTACTTGTGCGTGTGACCTTAAAACGTGAAACTTGAAACATACACTGAGTGCACAAAACATTAGAAACATCTTCCTAATATTGAGTTGCACCCCCTTTTGCCCTCAGAACAGCCTCAATCTGTCGGAGCATGGATGCTACAAGGTTTCAAAAGCGTTCCACAGGGATGCTGGCCCATGTTGACTCCAATGCTTCCCACAGTTGTGTCAAGTTGGCTGGATATCCTTTGGTTGGTGGATCATTCTTGACACAGATGGGAAACTGTTGAGCATGAAAAACCCAGTATTGTTGCAGTTATTTACATACACAAACCATTGCGCCTGGCACCTACTACCATACCCTGTTCAAAGGCAATGAAATAT
The DNA here is from genome assembly GCF_013265735.2 of Oncorhynchus mykiss. Lineage (NCBI taxonomy): Eukaryota > Metazoa > Chordata > Actinopteri > Salmoniformes > Salmonidae > Oncorhynchus > Oncorhynchus mykiss. The sequence goes on along the minus strand of NC_048576.1, from coordinate 45,412,148 downwards.
CGTGTCTTGACCATTTGCGCTCTGAATGGAACAAATACACAATCTATGTCTCAATTGTCTCAAGGCTTAGTCGACATACAGTACCAGTCAAATGTTTAGACACACCTACTCATTCAAGGGTTTTTATTGATTTTTTAAAATATTTTCTACCTTGTAGAATAATAGTGAAGACATCAAAACAATGAAATAACACATATGGAAATCATGTAGCAACCAAAAAAGGGTTAAGCAAATTAAAATAGATTTTTGATTTTTCAAAGTAGCCACCCTTTGCCTTGATGACAGCTTTGCACACTCTTGGCATTCTCTTAACCAGCTTCATGAGGAATGCTTTTTCAACAGTCTTGAAGGAGTTCCCACATATGTTTAGCACTTGTTGCCTGCTTTTCCTTCACTCTGCGGTCCAACTCATCCGAAACCATCTCAATTGGGTTGAGGTCGGGTGATTGTGGAGGCCAGGTTGTCTGATGCAACACTCCATCACTCTCCTTGGTCAAATAGCCCTTACACCGCCTGGAGGTGTGTTTTGGGTCATTGTACTGTTGAAAAACAAATAATAGTCCCACTAGGCGCAAACCAGATGGGATGGCATATCGCTGCAGAATGCTGTGGTAGCCATGCTGGTTAAGTGTGCCTTGAATTCTAAATAAATCACTGACAGTATCACCAGCAAAGCACCATCGCACCTCCTCCTCCATGTTCCTGATGTCCATTGCTTGTGTTTCTTGACTAAAGCAAGCATCTTCTTCTTATTGGAGTCCTTTAGTAGTGGTTTCTTTGCAGCACTTCGACCATGAAGGCCTGATTCATGCAGTCTCCGAACAGTTGATGTTGAGATGTGTCTGTTACTAAATGCTTCACTATGAAGCATTTATTTAGGCTGCAATCTGAGGTGCAGTTAACTCTAATGAACTTATCCTCTGCAGCAGAAGTCACTCTGATTCTTCCTCTCCTGTGGCAGTCCTCGTGAGAGGCAGTTTCATCATAGCGCCTGATTGTTTTTGCAATTGCACTTAAAGAAATTTCAAAGTGCTTGAAATGTTCCATATTAACTGACCTTCAAGTCTTAAAGTAATGATGGACTGTTGTTTCTCTTTGCTTATTTGATCTGTTCTTGCCAAAATATGGACTTGGTCTTTTATCAAATAGGGCTATCTTCTGTATACCCCCTCCATACGTGTTGTTTCATAGTTTTGATGTCTTCACTATTATTCTACAATGTAGTAGGTGTCTCCAAACTTTTGACTGTTACTGTATGTCCAGTTGTATTTTGAAGTTGTGTAAGTCGGAAAGCGATGTTGCAGTTCGTCCATTAGAGGTCTGTAGAGTGCATGTTACCGTGTTGTAACAGAGCTATTGGCTAGGGTGCTGTTCAGTGGTATAGCAAAGGGTAAATGCACATTAAAGTTGTTTACTCATCTTTTTTATTTTGCCTGACCATTGACCTACATATCGGGGAAAAATACTTTGAAAATAAGGGATCGTTACTTTATTCACCACGAACGGCAATTAGCTTTTACCCAGCTATTTATTTTACCACTAAATCACTGGTGCTGTTGTAGGGTTGATGGTGGGTGTAAGTTGCGGCTTACGGCACTCAACTTCCTTGGTTTACTTTTAGTTTTACTTCCGGGTCTGTTTCTTAGCCCAAACCCGATGTCCTTAGCTTAGCCACACAGGGGTTGCCTAACCCATGGATGTTCTTACATTTTTTACAAACACATCTCAAATTTCAATCTTGCAATTTAATTTACCAGCAAGTGTTTCTGGGAACATGTTGCCACACAATATTGACCCTCCACACACTCCATAATAATAGCCTTGTGCTGTGTTTGTACAAGGAACTGGGCATTTTCACATCACAGTCAAAGGTACCAGAATTGGGCCTAACATCCTAACCATATGCCGTAACTATCCCATAACCATAACTATCCTCCACTCCTACCATTCTACTAGTGTTCATAACAGTAATGGCAACTCCTAGATTTCCTGTATGGGAATTTCCATTCATTCTGTGCACAAATACGGCTGTGCAGGTGTAATCTTAGTTCCATTTGTTAGCGCATTATGCTCATTACATCCAATTCTATTGGCGGTTAAAGCCTGGGGCGGCTGACACAAACCTTTTCAACTAGCTGGTTTGAGCGTGTCATGAGATGTCAGAGGTTTCCTATCTAAAATCCTTTACATGCAGCATCAGCCCTCTTTCAAAGGCCTCTGAAAAGATAAGCGTGTCCTGCCGCGATGACTCAAGAATACCAATTCCCTCTTTAGTTTAAGGAGGAGATGAAAAGGAGAGATAACATAGAAATGCACGGATGGTGATGGAAAGAGGGGAGGAGAGAGGTGGTGTGTGTAAGAGAAAGAGACAGAGATAGAAAGAGGAGGAGAATGGAAGAGTGAGATACAGATGCAGAGAGCAAGAGAGGGAGATAGCAAGGGATAGAAAGAGGTAGAGAGATATTCAGATACTGAGAGAAACTGACAGAGAGAGTGATGAAGAGGGAGAGAGACAGCGCAAGACAGAGATATACAGATATCAAGGGAGAGAGGGGAGGGGAGAAATTACAGGGAGGAGTACAGAGACATTTGGCCCTGGGCAGAAATATCAGTCAATCGCTCAGAACTTTGTCCTAGGCACAGTTATCCTTGCAGCAGGTTTCCTACATTTCCTCTTGAATTTTTTTCGCCCTCCTGTGATGAATATTACATTCAGACTGTGAATAATGAAACCTATCTCACATAAATTAAAGAGACAGGCTGAATTCCCCCTGGTTCAATCACTTTGAGAGAGAGAGGGAGAGGGAGGGAGAGAGGGAGGGAGATGGCAAAAGAGAGAGAGAGCAAAAGAGAGAGAGAGAGAGCAAAAGAGAGAGTGTATAAAGACGTGAGCGCGCAGCAGAAGAAAAGTGGACCTGTTTAATTTAAATCAAGTGTCACCGTGTAATCATTTTGGTCACGGTTGCGAACAAGCTGCGAAAATAGGGACAAATTGACATGCTGGACGGAGTTGACGCTGCCGTATCGGCGTACAAGTTCTCGGCTGTTTCCTACATCTAAATGTTTATGGTCACAAGAATTTGGCTCAGGGGTTATGTATGGGCCCAGAAGTGTCAAAGTGTTGGTGTTTGTAGGCTTTTGTTCCATAAAGAACTACAGTTCCCATGTTAATGGTTTATGGTTGACTGAGAAGATACATTTTCCCTCCCACTGTTTACCTTGGGGTAACATAATCAGTGGAATCTGGCAACTAAGTGATTAGAAGATCAAGACGATTGAAGATCAAGGAGGTCTATCTTCTTCATGATGATAACAGTGCGTGATGAATTAGGCTATATACGATTTCAAACAAGGATATATGCTTTTCTGTGAATGGTAGTGGCAGGATTGCTGCTGATTGAGAACAGATAAAGGACCGTTCAGAACAGTTGATGGGTTCCTGATTCAGTGTTCCAGTCTTCATATAAAAACAATATGTATAATTCTGCGCATGTCGACTTATTTGCTGTGCTGAGTGCTCCGCTGCCATACCTCAATAAGCATACGCGCAATTTCATGTTCTTTTTTCAGGAGGGTAATAGGCTACATGCAGCTATTTATTTTTTTATTTTTACCCAAAATACATTATTGACATGTTCGTACGAACGTAGTTGTCTCTATTGCGAACATAAGCACGACACAAACAGGCAGTCTAGCAATGTCATGTTCTTCTTAGCTGCTGAGTTAGGCATGCATATATTTATACTCGCCACAATATCCGCATATGTGGCATAACCATGGTACAGGGCGATGCAAAACCAACTCGCCCATTGTCGACTCTTTTCAACAGTCCGGATACAAGCCAGGCTGCGAAGAATGTTCGGCTGCCCAGCGGTGGAAAGCAGAAAGACACAGACACACAGTGTAATTAGTGATTGATTGCATGTTATGTTATCCATCATAATTGCAAACATTGGCTAAGCTGCACAGGATTCAGACATGCAGTCACGTAGTGTTATTTTTTCAGGATCTACGATATCGCAACAACTATAACGGTTAGCCTACATCATCACACAAAACGCAGATAGTTTTTTCTCCAAAGTGCAGGGACTACTACAGACAGACAAGGTTGTAGCCTTCATAATATATGTTTTGGAATGTTCGTTCAAATCGCCGCAGGGTTTTTATTTCAGCTTTTCATAAATATGAGGCAAAGCCATACATCATCATGGTTCAGTAGAGGGTGAGTAGAGAGCGAAATGAGATGGGAGGGGGGATTGTGAGTTTGTGCGTAAAATAACACATGCACAGAATGTGATCCTGATCCTTAGCTTTAAGAACGAGGTTTCCGGAGGGTAGTGGGCAAAAACTGTGTCCATAGACACATCCTTTTTTAATATCAATCCTTGTTGGTGCTGCAATTTAAATTGGCGTTTTTATTTTCTACAATGTTATAGAGGGCCTTGTAATCGTTTGAGAATATGATGACAGATGCTGTAGTTTCTTGGTTGAGTTGGGAGTGGCTGACTGCTTACTCTGCAGTGTGCATCAGCTGCTGATAAGGGGCACCATATGGTGGAAGGGAATCCCGTATATATATATACACTACCGTTCGAAAGTTTGGGGGTCACTTAGAAATGTCCTTGTTTTTGAGAGAAAAAGCACATTTTTTGTCCATTAAAATGAACATCAAATTGATCAGAAATACAGTGTAAACATTGTTAATGTTGTCAATGACTATTGTAACTGGAAACGGCAGATTTTTTATGGAATATCTACAGTGCCTTGCGAAAGTATTCGGCCCCCTTGAACTTTGCGACCTTTTGCCACATTTCAGGCTTCAAACATAAAGATATAAAACTGTATTTTTTTGTGAAGAATCAACAACAAGTGGGACACAATCATGAAGTGGAACGACATTTATTGGATATTTCAAACTTTTTTAACAAATCAAAAACTGAAAAATTGGGCGTGCAAAATTATTCAGCCCCCTTAAGTTAATACTTTGTAGCGCCACCTTTTGCTGCGATTACAGCTGTAAGTCGCTTGGGGTATGTCTCTATCAGTTTTGCACATCGAGAGACTGATATTTTTTCCCATTCCTCCTTGCAAAACAGCTCGAGCTCAGTGAGGTTGGATGGAGAGCATTTGTGAACAGCAGTTTTCAGTTCTTTCCACAGATTCTCGATTGGATTCAGGTCTGGACTTTGACTTGGCCATTCTAACACCTGGATATGTTAATTTTTTAACCATTCCATTGTAGATTTTGCTTTATGTTTTGGATCATTGTCTTATTGGAAGACAAATCTCCGTCCCAGTCTCAGGTCTTTTGCAGACTCCATCAGGTTTTCTTCCAGAATGGTCCTGTATTTGGCTCCATCCATCTTCCCATCAATTTTAACCATCTTCCCTGTCCCTGCTGAAGAAAAGCAGGCCCAAACCATGATTCTGCCACCACCATGTTTGACAGTGGGGATGGTGTGTTCAGCTGTGTTGCTTTCACGCCAAACATAACGTTTTGCATTGTTGCCAAAAAGTTCAATTTTGGTTTCATCTGACCAGAGCAACTTCTTCCACATGTTTGGTGTGTCTCCCAGGTGGCTTGTGGCAAACTTTAAACAACACTTTTTATGGATATCTTTAAGAAATGGCTTTCTTCTTGCCACTCTTCCATAAAGGCCAGATTTGTGCAATATATGACTGATTGTTGTCCTATGGACAGAGTCTCCCACCTCAGCTGTAGATCTCTGCAGTTCATCCAGAGTGATCATGGGCCTCTTGGCTGCATCTCTGATCAGTCTTCTCCTTGTATGAGCTGAAAGTTTAGAGGGATGGCCAGGTCTTGGTAGATTTGCAGTGGTCTGATACTCCTTCCATTTCAATATTATTGCTTGCACAGTGCTCCTTGGGATGTTTAAAGCTTGGGAAATCTTTTTGTATCCAAATCCGGCTTTAAACTTCTTCACAACAGTATCTCGGACCTGCCTGGTGTGTTCCTTGTTCTTCATGATGCTCTCTGCGCTTTTAACGGTCCTCTGAGACTATCACAGTGCAGGTGCATTTATACGGAGACTTGATTACACACAGGTGGATTGTATTTATCATCATTAGTCATTTAGGTCAACATTGGATCATTCAGAGATCCTCACTGAACTTCTGGAGAGAGTTTGCTGCACTGAAAGTAAAGGGGCTGAATAATTTTGCACGCCCAATTTTTCAGTTTTTGATTTGTTAAAAAAGTTTGAAATATCCAATAAATGTCGTTCCACTTCATGATTGTGTCCCACTTGTTGTTGATTCTTCACAAAAAAATACAGTTTTATATCTTTATGTTTGAAGCCTGAAATGTGGCAAAAGGTCGCAAAGTTCAAGGGGGCCGAATACTTTCGCAAGGCACTGTACATAGGCGTATAGAGGCCCATTATCAGCAACCATCACTCCTGTGTTCCAATGGCACGTTGTGTTAGCTAATCCAAGTTTATCATTTTAAAAGGCTAATTGATCATTAGAAAACCCTTTTGCAGTTATGTTTGAACAGCTGAAAACTGTTGTTCTGATTAAATAAGCAATAAATGGTCCTAGTTGAGTATTTGGAGCATCAGCATTTGTGGGTTCGATTACAGGCTCAAAATGGCCAGAAACAAAGACCTTTCTTCTGAAACTTATCAGTCTATTCTTCTTCTGAGAAATTAAGGCTATTCCATGCAAGACATTTCCAAGAAACTGAAGATCATAGAAGGTGGAGTGGGAGGCCCCGGTGCACAACTGAGCAAGAGGACAAGTACATTAAAGTGTCTAGTTTAAAAAACGGATGCCTCACAAGTCCTCAACTGGCAGCTTCATTAAATAGTACCCGCAAAACACTAGTCTCAACATCAACAGTGAAGAGGTGACTCTGGGATGCTGGCTATAGTATTAACTGCTTGTCGTTTCTTAAATTATAATGCGTTAGTTGCTTACTGGACCCTGGCAATCCGTGAAATGTTAACTAGCTAAAGAACTAAACACTATCTGTGAATTAATGTTTGCCTCTACAGTATGTGGTTAATTTTCAGAATGAGAGTATTTGGTGAAAATGAGGCATAGCCTCTGGATTCGGGGATCAAGTGTAGCTGGAGCTGGGCCTGTCTTAAGCTGGATGCCAACATAGGAACACCACACACTTTGCCTCTTTCTCATTTTTGTTGGCACATTGTAGAACAGATGTCCACAGGCAGAAAGTGTACAATGTAATAATGTTCAGTGTAGCCCAAAGATATTGTTTTTGGTGTGTTGAACTTGACAGTAACGTGTGTGTGTGTGTGTGTGTGTGAGTGAGGGGGGATTATACTTTTTTTTACTCAGTGAATGTTATTTTTACACACATGTAGCCTTGTGCACTTGATAGATGTCTATAGTGGCTACTATAATAGAGCAAAAATAGAATGCCTGTTTGTTTCATTTTACTTCTACTTTAAGATGTTTTTTTCCCAAGTGCAACATTTTTGTGTGTGGTCACAAGCGTTCTATTATAAAGTCTGTCATGGCTGACTGTAAAATTAGTGTATTGTTTTTTTTCTCAAGAGTGTCATTAGCAGTAAAGTCTAGGCAACAAATAACATTGGATTGGATTTCTTTACATTTTTTAGCTGTGAATTAGGTTCATATTAACCACTTTTTATTTTACACACAGAGACTGATCAAGTAGATCATATTTTTTGTTGTTTAATGAGTTAAAACCTGCGTTTCCCCCTAGCAGGGATTTTTTGTTTCAGTGCAAAAAAATAAATGAGTCACCTTTTTGGGCCCTCAGCACTTTGCATCCCTGAGAGAAGAATGGGAGAAACTCCCCAAATACAGGTGTAGCGTCATACCCAAGAAGACTCGAGGCTGTAATCACTGCCAACGGTGCTTCAACAAAGGACGGAGTAAAGGGTCTGAATACTTATTTCAATGGGATATTGAAGTTAGATTTTTTTAATACATTTGCTAAAGTTTCAAAAACCTGTTTTTGCTTTGTCGTTATGGGGTATTGTGTGGAGATTGATGAGGGGGGAAAAAAACATACACTTTTCTAATAAGGCTGTAACGTAACAAAATGTGGAAAAAACCAAGGGATCTGAATACTTTCTAAATGCACTTTATATCTTGTTCGCACTCGATATCTCTTCTTTCTTTCTCTCTTTTCTTCTTTCTTTCTCTCTCTCTCCAGTGGAGTGACACAGCCAGAAACTAGCGTCTCACTCTGGGATCGGAGCGAGGAGGAATTTTTTAAACAAGCAAACGGCAGTCGGTTGATCCAACCCGGTCCTCCCCATCTGGTGTTCTTGTTTTCCGCCGCCCCCGCCACATTGTATCCTCTCTGCCACAGCCACAATTGTTTCCTCGCCACTCACAGACAGATAGCACACAGCTAGCTGGGTGGCACATACTTGGAGACACACACACACAAACACAGATACATACACACACATATACAGTGTTTATCTGTAAAAAATATTATAAAGAACAGCATGACTCCCAGACAGTTTATGGGACCAGTCAGTACCAGTCAAATGTTTGGACACACCTACTCATTCAAGGGTTTTTCTTTATTTGTACTTTTTTATACATTGTAGAATAATAGTGAAGACATCAAAACTATGAAATAACACATATGGAATCATGTAGTAACCACATTCTTGGCATTCTGTCAACCAGCTTCACCTGGAATGCTTTTCTAACAGTCTTGAAGGAGTTCCCACATATGCTGAGCACTCGTTGACTGCTTTTCCTTCACTCTGTGGTCCAACTTAATCCAAACCATCTCAATTGGGTTGAGGTTGGGTGATTGTGGAGGCCAGGTTGTCTGATGCAACACTCCATCACTCTCCTTGGTCAAATAGCCCTTACATAGCCTGGAGGTGTGTTTTTGGGTCATTGTACCGTTGAAAAACAAATGACAGTCCCACTAAGCGCAGACCAGATGGGATGGCGTATCGCTGCAGAATGCTGTGGTAGCCATGCTGGTTAAGTATGCCTTGAATTCCAAACAAATCACTGACAGTATCACCAGCAAAGCACCCCCACAACTTCACATCTCCTCCCCCGTGCTTCATGGTGGGAACCACACATGCAGAGATCATCTGTTCACCTACTCTGCGTCACTCAAAGACACTGCGGTTGAAACCAAATTTGGACTCATCAGACCAAAGGACAGATTTCCTCCGGTCTAATGTCCATTGCTCATGTTTCTTGGTCCAAGCAAGTCTCTTCTTATTATTGGTGTCCTTTAGTAGTGGTTTCTTTGCAGCAATTCGACCACGAAGACCTGATTCACACAGTCTCTCTGAACAGTTGAGGTTGAGATATGTCTGTTGAACTCTGTGAAGCATGTATTTGGGCTGCAATCCGAGGTGCAGTTAATTACTGATTTCTGAAGCTGGTGACTCAAATGAACTTATCCTCTTTAGCAGAGGTAACTCTGCAAAATGTTCCATATTGACTGAGCTTGATGTCTTAAAGTAATGATGGCCTGTCGTTTCTCTTTGCTTATTTGAGCTGTTCTTGCCATAATATTGACTTGGTCTTTTACCAAATAGGGTTATCTTCTTTATACCAACCCTACCTTGTCACAACACAACTGATTGGCTCAAATGCATTAAGAAGGAAAGAAACTCCACAAATTAACTTTATCAAGGCACACCTGTTAATTGAAATGCATTCCAGGCATTCCACCTCATGAAGCTGGTTGAGAGAATGCCAAGAGTGTACAAAGCTGTCATCATGGAAAAGTGTGGCTACTTTGAAGAATCTCAAAGATAACATACATTTTGTTTTGTTTAACACTTTTTTGCTTATTACCGGATTCCATATGTGTTATTTCATAGTTGTTATGTCTTCACTATTATTCTACAATGTAGATAATAATAAAAAGCAAATGGTACTTCATAATGTTTATATCTACAGTACCAGTCAAAAGTCTGGACACACCTACTCATTCAAGGGTTTCAAGGGTTTTGAATGAGTAGGTTTGTCCAAACTTTTGACTGGTACTGTAGATTAAAACATTATGAAGTACCATATGCTTTTTAAGTATTACAGTGTGTGTGTGTGTGTGTGTGTGTTTTTTTGCGTGAAAGAAGCGGTGAGTACTTAGACAGCCCTCTTCTACTGTAATATAAGGTGTGTGATACCTTCAGCTGAATCAGGTAGGCCCCTGTGCTGACTGAACTCTCTATCACAGCATGACGAAGATGTTAGTTAACAGTAATTGCTGTTAAGGTTGTTCTACTATTCCCCCTGTAGCCTCCACACAATATGATCAGAGCTGACTCCGTCGGCTACAACATACCATCAATCCACCAAACTATTTTGTGTTCTCTATTTTTTATTTTCTGACACTGCGTCAACGCCGTCGAACGACAACAAAAAGGGTTGACAAAATTGAACAACTCATTTTTGACGGCTTAAATGGAGGGTGGTTTTAAAACAGCCGCCATAGAATGGGATGTTTTAATGGCCCTTTGTTTCTTAATTACAGATATTAATTGAATATAATGTGAAATCTCCTCTGTTGCCTTTAGCAGCGTGCCCTCGCTACAATAGAGTAATCCTTACACCCACCAGCTCATTCAGGGCTCCTGACAGTGAGCAGTAGTTCTCAGCCAACCGGCGTATGGAGAATCGTTTGGCTTTGGCTGGGGAAAAGAGGTGGTCATGCTTTTGGAATCCCAACAGGCTTCCATGGCTGAAACACACTCCGCACACAAACACATACACATGACTATGCACACGCCCACAGATGTATACATACACACACTCATGTACGTACACACGCAAGAATGCACACACACACACATTCAAATGGTTAGAGAAATGCTAGCCAAGTCTCCACCCACTGGGCACACCACGTCATTTCAACATGGAAATGGGGGTAGTATTTAGTTGAGAGGTTGATAAATTAAATTTCAACCTTTATTCACCCATTCAAAAATACTTCCAGAAGTTTGTTGAATTCCCAATGTGTTACCAATGAATTCCCAATGTGTAATTCCCTATGCTTTCAACCATCTAAAAGCACAAATTCCAACAGAAAAACAAAGTCGGATTTTTGGTTTAGTTGACATCTAAATGTGTTATCACTGCACTTTTAGCTATTTAAAAGACCAACAAAGTTCGAATGGGAATACAAGGTCAGATAATTTACTGTATTACAAAAGTCATATTGAATTGTGTTTGGTTGACAATGCAAACAAATATCACAAGTTAATGGATATCTAATGCTTGGATAGTTTCATCTGAGCTACTGGCTTAATCGTATTTTTATTGTGAATCCAACATATACTTTGTTAACTTGTTGACAAAGTATGCAGCTGACATGGTTTTGGAAGCCAAACAAGCTCATCACAGAGAATATGCCTCAGGTTTGCCGATAACTGAAATGAGCACTACTGTCACGACTCCCGTCGAAGTCGGTCCCTCTCCTTGATTTGGAGTCATACCTTGTGGGATTGGTGATAATCTGAGAAAGATTTAGGGAGTTCCATTGCCTTAGGACTTGGTCAGGTGGTTTAAGCATGTCCCAGTTTAGGTCACCTAGCAGGACAAATTCAGACTTAGTGTAAGGGGCCAGGAGAGAGCTTAGGGCAGGCAGGGTACAGGTCGGTGCTGATGGAGGACGACAGCACCCAGCAACAGTCAACAAAGAGCTGTTTGAAGGTTTAATGCTTAAAACCAGCAAATTAAATTGTTTGGGGACAGACTTGGCTAGCCCTCACTCTTGGCGAGCGCTCTGAAAGCTCCAAGTTAGGCTAGCGAGCAAGCAGTTTCGCCAGGTAGCCTAGGACAACAAAAAATAAAAGCGTGTACTGTATGACAGAGTCATAGACCATTTCATCAACATGAAAGAGAGGGATATGGCATTGGCATTTCTCTACAAGTAGGGTGAGTCAACATGTTTTTTCCTGCTTGTATGAACGCACACACAAATGCGAACCATGGCCAGCCATATTTAGCTAACATTGATTGGACTAAGGGTGCGTTCGTAAATTCACTCTGGCTATCTACTCCGATTTCAGAGCACTCTCGATTGAGGGTGCCAGAGCGCAGAATATGTGATGAATTTATGAAGGCCCAACACCAGTTGAATATGACCGGTGCCAGTAAATATTGGCAAAAAAACCAAACTAAATTTTTTAGTCACCAACGCTCTAGAGTACATGAAAATAGCCTAACCAGCTCTGCTAGGGCGAGTAAAATGGTCAGATTGAGGGTTCTCTCTCATTTGTGTTTGGATGTAGCTATCAAGCTAGCCAACTTTAGCCAGTTAGGGGAATACCTAGTCAGTTGTACAACTGAACGCATTCAACTGAAATGTGTCTTCCACATTTAATCCAACCGAAATGTGTCTTCCACATTTAACCCAACCCCTCAGAGTCAGAGAGTTGCGGGGGGCTGCCATAATTGACATCCATGTCTTCGGCGCCCAGGAGACAGTGGGTTAACTTCTTTGGGGTACCCCCCTTCTCAATTTCCGCCTAAAGACATACCCTAATCTAACTGCCTGTAGCTCAGGCCCAGAGGCAAGGATATGCATATTCTTGGTATCATTTTAAAGGAAACACTCTGAATTTTGAATTTTTGAATTTAGGAGAATATAACACAATAGATTGGGTAGAAGAAGATACAAGGAAATAAACATAGGTTTTCTGTTTTTTAATGTTGCTGCATCATCTTTCAAATGACCAAGAACAGCCAAACATACTGATAGGATGCTGTGGATGATTTGAATGAAGAGCATAAGATGGCAACAATAGCTGAGCAAAGTTTTGGACAGATAACTTAAAAATTATATGAAATTGAGCATGAAGTCACCCAGGTGTCCGACACATGTACCCAAATGGCCGAATTGGTACAGTAATACGGTTTTCTTCCTGGGAAGCGGCTCTGGTGGCTCCTTGCAGACTGGCGGCTCTGGCGGCTCCTTGCAGACTGGCGGATCCTTGCAGACTGGCGGCTCTGGCGGCTCCTTGCAGACTGGAAGCTCCTGGCAGACTGGCGGCTCTGGTGGCTCCTTGCAGACTGGCGGCTCTGGCGGCTCCTTGCAGACTGGCGGCTCTGGACATGCGGGAGACTCTGGCAGCTCTGGACAGGCGAGGCGCACTGTAGGCCTGGTGCGTGGTGCCGGCACTGGTGGTACTGGGCCGAGGACATGTACCTCAGGGCGAGTGCGTGGAGGAGGAACAGGGAGTACTGGGCTCTGGACACGCACAGGAAGCCGGGTGCGGGGGGCTGCCACCGGGGGCTGGTGCGTGTAGGTGGCACTGGATAGACCGGACCGAGCAGGTGCACTGGTGCTCTTGAGCACCGAGCCTGCCCAACCTTTCCTGGCTCGATGCCCACTCTAGCCCGGCCGATACGAGGAGCTGGAATGTACCGCACCGGGCTATGCACCCGCACTGGAGACACCGTGCGCTTCACAGCATAACACGGTGCCTGCCCGGTCCCTCTCGCTCTCCGGTAAGCACAGGTAGTTGGCGCAGGTCTCTGACTCTCGGGCTTCCAGCCCTGCTTCCGTGCTGCCTCTTCAAACCGCCGTCTCTGCGCTTTGGCTGCCTCCAGCTCTGCCTTGGGGTGGCGATATTCCCCCACAAATGTGTAGTGTTATCGTTTATCGGGTCCACCAGTATCTCCTCCCAAGTCCAATAGTCCTGATTGCGCTGCTCCTCCTGCCGCTGCCTGTCACCACGCTGCTTGGTCATGTTTTGGTGGGTGATTCTGTAACGGTTTTCTTCCTGGGAAGGAGAGGAGGACCAAAATGCAGCGTGGTTAGTGTTCAACATCTTTAATATAGACGATAAACGATAACACTACACATTTGTGCAATGACACAAAGACAGAAGACAATCACCCACAAAATACCCAAAGAACATGGCTGCCTAAATATGGTTCCCAATCAGAGACAACGACAGACAGCTGCCTCTAATTGAGAACCAATCTAGGCAACCATAGACATACAAAACTACCTAGAAAGGACACAGCCCCATAAACATACAAAACCCCTAGACCAGACAAAACACATAAATCCCCCATGTCACACCCTGACCTAACCAAAATAATAATAAAGAAAACAAAGGCCAGGGCGTGACATACATTTTGAAGGAAAAAACTATATACAAAATACATAAATGCTATTCTAACACACCCCGCAAAAATATATATATATATATAAAAAAAAATAATAATAATAAAACAAACAATTCATTACAAGGGTAACTATTTACATATTTTCTATTTACAATATTGTGAAGACCCTCAGTCCTCTACACAATATTGTTCTGCTGGTGCCATGGCCCATAGCAGTCTCTTTCTGCTGTAAAGCAGAGGCTTACTGAACAGGTGGTGCAGGTGATGGGGCATTTCTTGTGACAAAGGGCACAACAACGTCTCCCTACTGTGCCCTTTTTGCCCTGAGGCACATTCATGCCTGCAGAGATGAATCTGGGCAGGTGAACACCACTGGTTGGAGCAGAAGGGACAGAGGTAGAGGGGACAGAAGGTGCTACAGTAGACTTGCTGTAGCTAGCAAGCTCCTGGATGAGCAGCTCCCTGAAGGCTAGCTGTGAGATGGGGGGCTGTCCACAGCTCTTAGCCATTTCCTTCTGGAGGATGAAGGCATTCACCATCTTCACGGATCCATCGCATGGTACCCCGCTCAGCCCGCTTAGGCATGTCGTTCACCTTTGTCTTTGGAAAGCCCACTCTGTTGGTCAGAATGGTGCCACAAGCCCACACATCCCGCTTCCTCAGCTCTGTAAACATGGTAGGGCTTGTGTAGAAGTTGTCCACAAACGGAATAACGGAATCATAACTCAGTCCATTACCGGCAGCAAAACTGTTTTTCCCCTCATAAACAAATAAATTGCAAGTGTAGGCACACACAGAATCAGCCAAAACAAACAGTTTGTAACCCCATTTGGTTGGTTTGTTACGCATGTATTGTTTGAGGCTGATTCTTGCCTTTGAGGCTACTATCCTCATCGATGGACAGGTTCTGGGCGGGCTGAAAAAAGGTCTTGCAGGCCTCAACGATGTTGGGGTAGAGAGGTTTGATTTTGCACAGCCTATCAAACCTTGGTGTGCCTCTCTTCTGGTCATTCTCCCCATCAACTTCTGGGTCACTGATGTGAGATAGTCAGAAACCTTTTACAAGACATGACAGTCATGGGGAAAGGCAGTTGATAGAGAGCTGATGTTTTCCAGTAGTCCCTTAGAATTTTCAACTTCACCAGCCCCATGTAAATGACCATTGAAAAGTAGCAGAAAAGGTCTGACATGGAAATGGGCTTCCATGCCTCTTTCTTTCCTGCCTGCTTCTTAGCCCCGTACTTATTGGTGTTCGACACCAGGGAATCAACAACTGACGAGGTGAAAAACAGTTGAAAAAGTTGAAGGGGGCTGTACTTTTCAGTCATGTCTAGTTGAGGTCCTGGCTGCCTTTTGGGTCTAAAAACTGGTTCCACATCATCTTCTAACACAGAGTGCCAACGACACTCTGGCCCTCTGTCTACAGGTTTCTCTCTTCCCCACCTCCGCTTCTTTGTCACTGACTTCACATCTCTAGATGGCCAGGTAGGTGTGGAGCCGGCTTCAGAGGGAGATGGACACCTAGACATTGGCGGCTCATAATCATAATCCCTGCCACTGTGAAAGATTTTAAAAAATCAGTAACAATACTTTCACGTATGAGCCCTGTATCAACACGTAAAATAAACAGATATATATAGAGTACAGGGAACATAATCACTATGGTGAAGTGGTGAAGGGCTGTTCCATTCCATGTTTATGTAAAATAAATGTTAAAAATATGGGGTGGCAGGGTAGCCTAGTGGTTAGAGTGTTGGACTAGTAACCGGAAGGTTGCCAGTTCAAACCCCTGATCTGACAAAGTACAAATCTGTCGTTCTGCCCCTGAGCAGGCAGTTAACCCACTAGGCTGTCAGTGTAATTAAGAATTTGTTCTTAACTGCCTTGTCTAGTTAAATAAAGGTAAACACAATATCACACACACAGTTTAGCCAACCTTTCATTACAGATTATATTTTTATATATTGCAAATAAAATAAGAAAATCAACAACAAAAAATCTCAAATGAATAATTTTTGATATAATTTCAAACAATGACATTAGCATTAGAATTTACCAATCCAGCATGGCATCCTCGCCATGCAGGAACAGTCTTCCGCCTGGGAGTCAAAACTAGCTTCGCTGAAAGAATCATCTTCCTGAAGCAACTCGGTCTCGCTGTATCTATCTATTTCCTCAATAATTTGGGTTAAATCTGTATATCTAGACTTTGTTTTAGTTTTTCCTGATTTATTCGCCATATTTGAAATATATAAACTTGTTAAAAATGCTATTGAATATGTACTGCTATGTGTAACACATCAAGTAGGATTTGCAATGGCGAATGAACCTCTTTTACGCCAGCGTTTACGACAAAGGATGGTCTTCAAATGTATAACCCACCATTTACCTCAGCTCATTGGCGATCTTCCAAGCTAGATTTCAAGATGATCTTTGGCCATTGGGCCAAAATACAGTCAATCAACGATAGACCGGTCCTACCATTGGTGCGCAATGATGTCATTGATTGGTGTCTTCAAATCGGTTTGTTTCGGTCAATACGTCCTGGGAAAAGAACCATCAAGTATGGTTGTGTTAGTAACAACCAGAGAATTGCAATGAAACCAACCATGACTGGATAACTGACTGTTTGTTTAGTGTGTGTAATTACCACGAACGCATCGTCCAAAGTTGAATGAGATGGAAATCATGACGCAAGCGGTTTACAAGTGTTTCGTGTTAGGCTATAAAAATGGATTTTATCAAACAAAACGAACATTCACTGTGTAGTTAGGACACTTGGCATTGCCACCAGAGGAAGATCTTCAATGGTAAGTGATTTATTTTATTGTTATTTCTGACTATCATGACGCTAATGCTTGGTTGGAAAATGCTAGTAATACTTGTGTGTGCGTGGCGCCGTCCTCAGAAAATAGCATGTTTGCTTTCATAGTAATGGCTTTTTGAAATCTGACACAGCAGCTGGATTAATAAGACGTTCATCTTTTAAATGATGTAAGATACATGTATTTAAGTCAATGTTTACTATAACAAATGGTGTATTTAGAATGTTAGCTCTCTGCAGTTTCCCCGGATGTTGGCCTGGTGGGACGTTAGCATCTCACCTACCCTAGAGAGGTTAACTGCCTTGCTCAGGGGCAGAACGACAATATGACAACACTCTGAATTTACAAACGACCCAGAGCTCACTCTGACACACTGGAGGTAATATACGAACACACCCTAAATAGTTTTTTGTATATTTTAGTTTTCACTCTATTAATTTAATCTTTATTTAACTATGCAAGTCAGTTAAGAACAAATTCTTATTTACAATGACAGCCTACCAGGGAACAGTGGGTTTTCGGGAAGAACATCAGATTTTTACCTTGTCTGCTTGGGGATTCGATCCAGCAACCTTTCAGTTACTGGCCCAACACTCTAACCACTAGGCTACCTTAGACTAAGCATCTGTGATTTAATGATGTTGAAGTTGAGAAATGGTGCTGGAATAGTGGAGGCAGCTCGTTTTTTCTTTGCTACTTACAGTAACTCACCATGGTTCTAAATCAATAGTTGTTTATTAGTCCGGAAATGTCTGAAACATTATCTTCCTTGACCATGATGTAGATCATGTGATTTATGATTTATTACATGTAATATGCTTTGTAGTCTTCCCCGGACAGAGGTTGCGCTCCGGTTTTGTGATGAAACAAAGGTGTGGTTGGATTTATTGTGCCACTGTGTCTTCTTATTTTCTCGGCCTTAGGCATATATATCACGGTTGCAAAGCATATGAACTAACAGGTTATAGAGCAAACAACGCAATTATCACAACACATTGGTTGTAATAGGGCTTTTTTTTCTAGCTTGATTTTACCCACACACTGCTACTGCTAGGTAGATAGCCAAGGAAACCCCAGTGCTCAACTTCAACTTCATTGGCGATATGGACAAAATATAATTTTTGACGGTTCATTTCGGTTGCCAAGAGTGTGCAATACACCAGTCTCAACGTCAACAGTGAAGAGGCGACTCCGGGATGCTGGCCTTCTAGGCAGAGTTCCTCTGTCCAGTGTCTGTGTTCTTTTGCCCATCTTAATATTTTATTTTTATTGGCCAGCTTTTTCTTTGCAACTGCCTAGAAGGCCATTATCCCGGAGTCGCCTCTTCACTGTTGACGTTGAGACTGGTGTTTTGCGGGTATTATTTAATGAAGCTGCCAGTTGAGGACTTGTGAGGCGTCTGTTTCTCAAACTAGACACTCTAATGTACTTGTCTCCTTGCTCAGTCGTGCACCGGGGCCTCCCACTCTTTCTATTCTGGACAGTTTGCGCTGTTCTGTGAAAGGAGTAGTACACAGCGTTGTACAAGATCATCAGTTTCTTGGCAATTTCACACCTTCATTTCTCAGAACAATTATAGACTGATGAGTTTCAGAAGAAAGTCTTTGTTTCTGACCATTTTGAGCCTGTCCTCGAACCCACATATGCTGATACTCCAGATATTCAACTAGTATAAAGAAGGACAGTTTTATTGCTTCTTTAATTACCCCAACAGTTTTCAACTGTGCTAACATAATTGCAAACGGGTTTTCTAATGATCAATTAGCCTTTTAAAATGATAAACTTGGATTAGCTAACATAACGTGCCATTGGAACACAGGAGTGATGGTTGCTGATAATGGGCCTCTGTACAATTTGATGTTCATTTTAATGGACAAAAATGTGCATTTCTTTACAAAAAACAAGGACATTTCTACAGTCTGCACTTGGGTCTTACCTTGATTCCTGATATTGTTACAATGGCGGCAACGTTTTGAGGTTGATTGTTTAGCGGGGGATAGGGCGAATGTGTCAAAGACCTGACTGGGTCCAGCACCACACGGTATGGCTCATTATATTCTGTGTGTTTTGTGTACTGAGGAACATGTAACTTGGTTCCAGAAGAAAGCCACTTTCAATTTCCTTATGTTGGGGGCTTTCATCAAGGTAAGTTGTGTAATGTGACTAACATGACTTCTCTTTAGAGCTTGTGTCATCCTGCGGCACAACATATCACCCTTTATAAAGCACATGTTTATGTCATATTCAACATAGTGGGTTATGAATCCTTTATAAGCATGGTGTAGCAATTGCTTACTATGGGTATGTTTAATCTTAAACTCTATTGGACCTGTTAGGTTCACTACTGGAGCAGTAGGGAGAAATGAAAACCACACAACTGAATAATTTAGGAACAGAATGCCGGCCTGTATTTTGTAAATAAAAATACTTACAAAAATGAACCATCTTGAGTAAATATTGATATTTGAAATTTGTACAATGAGCTCAATATGAATGTAATACATCAATAGTACAGTAGAATTAGATATTGGCCATATATCCTGCCTATAGTTACTAGAGAGCACCCAAGTCTATCTTTTTCTGAGGGTCTCTCAGATTTCAAAGTTCAATAGCAATACAATAAACATGAATCCACAGAAAACACAAACCAATTCACAAATACTGACATAAACCACTATGAGATGGAATCAAATGTGAGTGACTGTGCCTATCAATAAGTGTAGCATGTGATTATAACAATCCCACTGCAATGTATGATGCTATGATGTCTTGCAAAAATCCTACCACACTGTAGTATGGCAGTGCAAATTCAGTGTCCTCCAAGGAAAATAAATCTTGCATGCAAATCTTCTTATCGATGTCCTGGGTTTGGGCGGCTCGCCATCCTTGGTGGAACTGAATCCATACTAAAACAAACCTGACCAAATCCTGGCGTCAATCTTTCCCTAAATCCCTTCACAGCGTGTTTGTATAGATAAGTGAGTGTTAATATCCAGTTCTCTCTTTTTAGTTTAGTTTTATACAACTTCTCAACAATTTGAAACGTAGTTTTTCTACCATGGAATGGCGGTAGTTCTTCACGTTCCGTTCTAGCTTTTTTTTCAGCATGTTGGTGCCAACTGGTGTATAACGTGAGGTTAGGAATGTGACGAAAATAATATTGAGTTTTGATTGGCTCAAAATAAACTACTCGTCATGCAGCTTCTGACAGCTGATTTGTAATAGCTGCTAACTTAAACATACCAATAGCAATATAGTATAACATGATTGGTTACTGGAATCTCACTAGTAGGTATAAGTGTTCAACATTAGTTGACCTGTGTTACAATGACATACCGTTATAGATGATTTGTGACATTTATGTAGTGCTTATGAAGGCTTTATGAAGCATTTATGTAGTGCTTATGAAGGCTTTTTTTAAAGCTGGACCGACTTTTCTATATCGTAGCACTCGAAACGACCAAAAATCGATCCTTGATTTCAAACGCTTTTGAAAAGATTATGGATTATCATGAATTATTTGTGAATAAAGATGAGTGAGAATTTTACAGATGCACAAAGGTCATGCCCCCAAAACATACTAACTTATAAACAACTATAACAGGAGAGGTTAGCGTTTTGGGGGGGGGTATGATATTTAATGCCTCTAACTTTCTCAATCATGATTATTCACAATTGATTCATGAACTTTATTATGCAAATTGTCCTGCAGTCAGAATCATCGAGCTTCTTCCCAGAATCTGTGTGTTTTATTCCTGCCTAATTGCCTAACTTCAATATTTTCCCCCAGCCGTTACTGTAATGCCTGCACAAACACTATCCAGAAGAAGCCTATATGCAGT
Organism: Oncorhynchus mykiss; assembly: GCF_013265735.2. Taxonomy (NCBI): domain Eukaryota; kingdom Metazoa; phylum Chordata; class Actinopteri; order Salmoniformes; family Salmonidae; genus Oncorhynchus; species Oncorhynchus mykiss. The sequence continues at coordinate 45,391,396 of NC_048576.1, read as the reverse complement.
GTGAAAAGCAGTGATGGGGCCCAAATTCCCTATATACAGTGCATTCGGAACGTATCCAGACCATTGACATTTTCCAAAAAGTGTAAAGTTACAGCCTTATTCTAAAATAGATTAAATAGTTTTTCCCTTCATCAATCTACACACAATACCCCATAATGACAAAGCAAAAAAACGTTTTTTAGACATTTTTGCAAAAACATTTCAACTGAAATATCACATTTACATAAGTATTCAGACTCTTTACTCAGTACTTTGTTGAAGCACCTTTGGCAGCGATTACAGCCTCAAGTCTTCTTGGGTATGATGCAACAAGCCTGGCACACCTGTATTTGGGGACTTTCTCCCATTATTTTCTGCAGATCCGCTCAAGCGCTGTCAGGTTGGATGTGGAGGGGTCTACAGAGATGTCCAATTGGGTTCAGGTTCGGGATCTGGCTCGGCCACTCATGGACATTCAGAGACTTGTCCCGAACCCACTCATGCATCGTCTTGGCTGTTTGCTTAGGGTTGTTGTCCTTTTGGAAGGTGAACATTTGCCCCAGTCTGAGGTCTTGAGTGCTCTGGAGCAGGTTTTCCTCAAGGATCTCTGTACTTTTCACCTTTCATCTTTCCCTTGATCCTGACTAGTCTCCCAGTCCCTGCTGTTGAAAAACATCCCCACAGCATGATGCTGCCACCACCATGGTTCACCGTAGGGACAGTGCCAGATCTCCTCCAGACTTGACGCTTGGCATTCAAGACGAAGAGTTCAATCTTGATTTCATCAGACCAGAGAATCTAGTTTCTCATGGTCTGAGAGTCCTTTGGGTACCTTTTGGCAAACTCCAAACAGGCTGTCATATGCCTTTTACTGAGGAATGGCTTCCGTCTGGCCACTCTACCATAAAGGCCTGATTGGTGGAGTTCTGCAGAGATAGTTGTCCTTCTGGAATGTTCTCCCATCTCCACAGAGGAACTCTGGAGCTCTGTCAGAGTGACCATCAGGTTCTTGGTCACCTCCCTGACCAAGGCCCTTCTCCCCCGATTGCTCAGTTTGGCTGGTCGGCCAACTCTAGGAAGAGCCTTGGAGGTTCCAAACTTCTTCTATTTAAGAATGATGGAGACCCCTGTGTCCTTGGGGCCCTTCAATGCTGCAGAAATGTTTTGGTACCCTTCCTCAGATCTGTACCTCGACACAATCCTGTCTCGAACCTCAACGGCAATTCCTTCAACCTCAGGGCTTGGTTTTTGCTTTGACATGCACATGCATTAGTTACCTGTATCTTTGCCTCTAACTTTAGAGATTTTTCCTTTTGATATACGGAATCGTAACACTGACCAACCTGAACAAAATTAGCTAAAAGTTACTGTAGCTAGTTGCTCATACACACTTTGTGGGACCTTATATGGACAGGTGTGTGCCTTTCCAAATCATGTCCAATAAATTGAATTTACCACAGGTGGACTCAATTCAAATTGTAGAAACATCTCAAGGATCATTCATGGAAACAGGATGCACCTGAGCTCAATTTTGTGTCTCATAGCAAAGGGTCTGAATATTTATGTTTAATACATTTGCAAAAATGTCTAAAAACCTGTTTTCGCTTTGTCATTATGGGGTATTGTGTGTAGATTGATGAGGGAAATGTTTTATTTAATTCATTTTAGAATAAGGCTGTAACGTAACAAAATCTGGATAAAGTGAAGGGGTCTGAATACCTTCTGAATTTACTGTATAAATGCATTACTTTTGTCCAGAACTCTATGGACCCTGGTCAAATGTAGTGCACTATGTAGGAAATAATCCGCCATAAGAAATACAATCATCATTTTGCGGCATAGAGGGAACTAAAATGAGACAAGAAAGGACCTCTTGACGGATACTTCTTTCCCCAGCTGTCAGTTGCACTGTTACACACTTAAGTTCAAATCAACTCTGAGTAAAGTTAGTCTCTGACCTTGACAGAAGTGTCAATGTTATGATGTAAGCGGTTGAAACCTTGCTGAAATAAAACTGAAATATGATTGAAGAGAACATCAAACAATGTAGCTATTCTTTTTCTTGTCATTTTTCTAGCTAGCTAGCTAAAATGGTGCCTTTCCTAAATTAGCCAGGGATGGAGATAGGGATTTGGACTTGATTATAACGGCCAATGATTATAACGGCGATTCTGATCCAACCATGAATTCATACATTGGTGTGCCCCTGGCCTGAGAGGATGGAAGTTGAACATGAAGCCAGATGTAGTATGCTAATGTAAACTAGCTGGCCTGGCATATCATTGCCCGTGAAAGGAAGTTAGGCTAGCAAGCAAGTATTTTAGCCAGGTAGCCAAGGGCGACAAAAACTAAAAGTGTTTACTGTATGACAGTCATTGGTTGTTTAGGCAACATGAAAGAAGAGGATGGCATTGGTGTTTCTCATCAAGTAGGGGAGGTCAACATGTTTTTCTACTTGCACGCACGCACACAGAAATCGGTACCATGTACAGCCACATCATATTTAGTTTGGATTAGATCGTTTTTGGTGTCTTTTAGTTGTCACTGTATTAGACTAAGCATAGGTGATTAGATGATGTTGAATTTAAATGGTGCTGGAATAGTGGAGGCAGCTCCTGTTTATTTATGAATTGCGGTAACTCTCCGTTGTTCTAAATCAATAGCTGTTTAGTAGTCCGAAAAAGTCGGAAACATTACCTTGCTTGACCATGCTGTAGGCCATGTAACTGTTTGTTACATGCAATATGTTTACGCTCCAGGTTGTGTGATGAAAAAAAGGTGTGGTTGAATTTATTCTGCCACTGTGTCTTCTTATTGTCTCAACCTTAGGCATATATATCACAGTGGCAAGGCATATGAACTAACAGGTTATAGAGCAAACAACGCAATAATCACAATACATAGGTTGTAATATGACTGTTTTTTCTGGATTGGCTTCACCAGTGATTTTACCCACGCACCACCACAGGACAAAGAGGACCAAGTAAGTAAGTACGTTTTAGACCCCTGAACCTAAATCTGCTGGATGTTTGCACACTATCTGAAACTGTATACTTGAGTATAAATCAAATCAAATTCGATTTGTCACATGCGCCGAATACAACAGTTGTAGACCTTACAGTGAAATGCTTGCTTACAATCCTTTAACCAACAATGCAGTTTTAAGAATAACACGTGTTAAGAAAGTATTTTTCTAAAATAAACTGAATAAAAAATAAATAAATAAAAATAAAAAGGAAGAAAATAGAACAATAACAAATAATTAAAGAGCAACAGTAAAAAAACTGTAGTGAGTCTAAATGCAGGGAGGACCGTTACAAAATCAATGTGTGGGGGTACAGATTAGTCGAGGTAATTGAGGTAATATGTACATGTAGGTAGAGGTAAAGTAAAAATGGGGGTGGGGGGGACAATGCAAATAGTCTGGGTAGCCATTTGATTAGCTGTTATTAAGAAGCCTTTTGGATCGAGACTTGGCACTCTGCTGCCGCTTGCCGTGCGGTAGCAGAGAGAACAGTCTATGACTAGGGTGGCTGTAGTCTTTGGCAATTTTTAGGGTCTTCCTCTGACACCGCCTGGTATAGAGGTCCTGGATGGCAGGAAGATTGACCCCAGTGATGTACTGGGCCATACGCACTACCCTCTGTAGTGCCTTGCGGTCGGAGGTGGAGCAGTTGCCGTACCAGGCGGTGATGCAACGAGTCAGGATGCTCTCGATGGTGCAGCTCTAGAACCTTTTGAGGATCTGAGGACCCATGTCAAATCTTTTCATTCTCCTGAGGCGGAATAGGCATTGTCGTGCCCTCTTCACGACTGTCTTGGTGTGTTTGGACCATTCTAGTTCGTTGGTGATGTGGACACCAAAGAAAATTAAGCTCTCAAACTGCTCAACTACAGCGTCGATGAGAATGGGGGCGTTCTCGGTCCTCCTTTTCCTGTAGTCCACAATCATCTCCAATGTCTTGATCATGTTAAGGGAGAGGTTGTTATCCTGGCACAACATTTCCATGTCTCTGACCTCCTCCCTATAGGCTGTCTCATCGTTGTCGGTGATCAGACCTACCACTGTTGTGTCATCGGCAAACTTAATGATGGTGTTGTAGTCGTCCTTGGCCAAGCAGTCATGGGTGAATAGGGAGTACAGGAGGGGACTGAGCACGCACCCCTGAGGGACCCCCGTGTTGAGAGTTAGTGTGGCAAATATGTTGTTATCTACCCTTACCACCTGAGGGGCGGCCCGTCAGGAAGTCCAGGATCCAGTTGAAGAGGGAAGTATTTAGTCCCAGGGTCCTTAGCTTAGTGATGAGCTTTGAGGGCACTATGGTGTTGAACGCTGAGCTGTAGTCAATGATTAGCATTCACGCGTAGGGGTTCCTTTTGTCCAGGTGGGAAAGGGCAGTATGGAGTGCAATAGAGATTGCATCATCTGTGGATCTGTTGGGGAGGTATGCAAATTGGAGTGGGTCTAGGATTTCTGGGATAATAGTGTTGATGTGAGCCATGACCAGCCTTTCAAAGCACTTCATGGCTACAGATGTGAGTGCTACGGACCAGTAGTCATTTAGGCAGGTTACCTTGGTGTTCTTGGGCACAGGGACTATGGTGGTCTAATTGAAACATGTTGGTATTACAGACTCGGTCAGGGACATGTTGAAAATGTCAGTAAAGACATGCCAGTTGGTCAGCGCATGCTCAGAGTACTTGTCTTGGTAATCCATCTGGCCCTGGGGCCTTGTGAATGTTGACCTGTTTAAAGGTCTTACTCACAAGCGTCCGGGTTAGAGTCCCGCTCATTGAAAGCGGCAGCTCTACCTTTTAGCTCAGTGTGGATGTTGCCTGTGATCCATGGCTTCTGGTATGTATGTATGTATGTATGTACAGTCACTGTGGGGGAGACGTCATCGATGCACATATTGATGAAGTCAGTGACTGATGTGCTGTACTCCTCAATGCCTCAGAAGAATCCTGGAACATATTCCAGTCTGTGCTACCAAAACAGTCCTGTAGCTTAGCATCTGTGTTATCTGACCACTTCCGTACTGAGTGAGTCACTGGTACTTCCTGCTTTAGTTTTTGCTCGTAAGCAGGAATCTGTAGGATAGAGTTATGGTCAGAGTTGCCGAATGGAGTGCAAGGGAGAGCTTTGTACGCGTCTCTGTGTGTGAAATAAAGGTGGTCTGGAGTTCTTTTTCCTCTGGTTGTACATGTAACATACTGGTAGAAATGAGGTCAAACAGATTTAAGCTTCCCTGCATTAAAGTCCCCGGCCACTGTATGAGCATTTTCTTGTTTGCTTATGGACTTATACAGATTTTTGAGTGTGGCCTCTGTGCCAGCATCGGTTTGTGGTGGTAAATAGACAGCTACGAAAAATATACAGTGCCTTGCAAAAGTATTCGGCCCCCTTGAACTTTGCGACCTTTTGCCACATTTCAGGCTTCAAACATAAAGATATAAAACTGTATTTTTTTGTGAAGAATCAACAACAAGTGGGACACAATCATGAAGTGGAACGACATTTATTGGATATTTCAAACTTTTTTAACAAATCCAAAACTGAAAAATTGGGCGTGCAAAATTATTCAGCCCCCTTAAGTTAATACTTTGTAGCGCCACCTTTTGCTGCGATTACAGCTGTAAGTCGCTTGGGGTATGTCTCTATCAGTTTTGCACATCGAGAGACTGACATTTTTTCCCATTCCTCCTTGCAAAACAGCTCGAGCTCAGTGAGGTTGGATGGAGAGCATTTGTGAACAGCAGTTTTCAGTTCTTTCCACAGATTCTCAATTGGATTCAGGTCTGGACTTTGACTTGACCATTCTAACACCTGGATATGTTTATTTTTGAACCATTCCATTGTAGATTTTTCTTTATGTTTTGGATCATTGTCTTGTTGGAAGACAAATCTCCGTCCCAGTCTCAGGTCTTTTGCAGACTCCATCAGGTTTTCTTCCAGAATGGTCCTGTATTTGGCTCCATCCATCTTCCCATCAATTTTAACCATCTTCCCTGTCCCTGCTGAAGAAAAGCAGGCCCAAACCATGATGCTGCCACCACCATGTTTGACAGTGGGGATGGTGTGTTCAGCTGTGTTGCTTTTACGCCAAACATAACGTTTTGCATTCTTACCAAAAAGTTCAATTTTGGTTTCATCTGACCAGAGCACCTTCTTCCACATGTTTGGTGTGTCTCCCAGGTGGCTTGTGGCAAACTTTAAACAACACTTTTTATGGATATCTTTAAGAAATGGCTTTCTTCTTGCCACTCTTCCATAAAGGCCAGATTTGTGCAATATACGACTGATTGTTGTCCTATGGACAGTCTCCCACCTCAGCTGTAGATCTCTGCAGTTCATCCAGAGTGATCATGGGCCTCTTGGCTGCATCTCTGATCAGTCTTCTCCTTGTATGAGCTGAAAGTTTAGAGGGACGGCCAGGTCTTGGTAGATTTGCAGTGGTCTGATACTCCTTCCATTTCAATATTATTGCTTGCACAGTGCTCCTTGGGATGTTTAAAGCTTGGGAAATCTTTTTGCATCCAAATCCGGCTTTAAACTTCTTCACAACAGTATCTCGGACCTGCCTGGTTTGTTCCTTGTTCTTCATGATGCTCTCTGCGCTTTTAACGGACCTCTGAGACTATCACAGTGCAGTTGCATTTACACGGAGACTTGATTACACACAGGTGGATTGTATTTATCATCATTAGTCATTTAGGTCAACATTGGATCATTCAGAGATCCTCACTGAACTTCTGGAGAGAGTTTGCTGCACTGAAAGTAAAGGGGCTGAATAATTTTGCACGCCCAATTTTTCAGTTTTGATTTGTTAAAAAAGTTTGGAATATCCAATAAATGTTGTTCCACTTCATGATTGTGTCCCACTTGTTGTTGATTCTTCACAAAAAAATACAGTTTTATATCTTTATGTTTGAAGCCTGAAATGTGGCAAAAGGTCGCAAAGTTCAAGGGGGCCGAATACTTTTGCAAGGCACTGTATATGAAAACTCTTTATAAATAGTGTGGTTTACAGCTTATCATGAGATACTCTACCTCAGGCGAGCAAAACCTCGAGATTTCGTTCACCAGCTGTTATTTACAAATAGACACAGAACATCACCCCTTGTCTTACCGGAGGCAGTTGTTCTATCTTTCCGATGCACTAAAAACCAGCCAGCTCTATGTTATTCATGTCGTCGTTCAGCCATGACTCTGTGAAACATAAGATATTACAGATTTTAATGTCCCGTTGGTAGGATAGCCTTGATCTGAGCTCATACATTTTATTATCCAATGATTACTCAATCCCTGTCAGATCCTTACAAGGCACCCCGACTTACTTCCCCGATATCTCCGTCTCTTATTCATGCGAATGACAGGGATTTGAGCCTTGTTGGGTGTCAGAAGTAAATCTTTCACGTCCGACTCGTTAAAGAAAAAATCTTCATCCTGTATGCGGTGAGTAATCGCTGTCCTGACATCCAGAAGCTCTTTTCAGTCATAAGAGACGGTGGCAAAAACATTATGTACAAAATTAGTTACAAATAATGCAAGAAAAACACACAATAGCACAATTGGTTACGAGCCCGTAAAACGGCAGCCATCTCCTCCGGCGCCATCTTAGCGGAGTATGACTAACATAAAATGTGATTTAAAAGTTGTCATAAAAACAAACAAATTACACATTAAAGTTCACTTTAGAAAATCGGATTTTCAAATGTCCTGGAGACAGGACCGAAACCAGCAGGTCACATAACATATGACTGATCTAAGGTCATCAGCAGTTCTGCTGGGCTTCCATTTGGGTTGAGAAATGCCGCCAAGCTAATGCTAGCGCTAGTGCCGCTAAAGATGGACATTTTTCACCAGCCCGTAAAGACCTGCTGGCCGAGGGGAAGCCTCCCATGGCATCTCTTTCTCAGTCTCTCAGCTTGTTTGTGTGTTTCATTGTCTGTGTAGGAGCATATTTCCCGGATCTCTGCCTGTCAGGGATTACTGGATTATGTCCTCTTTTAAAGAAGTGCTGTGTCGCCGTCAAAAGGACATTAGCGCTGGATGATTTAGCAACCGTGGCTCTTTGGGGTGGATTTGATGGGGCGGGCACTGGGGTAACGATCACGCTGGGCCTGGGCTGCATGCTGTATCTATGTCACTTTACAGCCTTGTAAAGAGTTTAATGTGCCCGTCATATGTCAAAGCATATGTCATGTCTCCTTATGTTGTCTGGTTAGCATGCCAGTGTTCTCTTTCTCACACACACACAATACCTCAGTGTTGGACTTTTCCCACCCATAAAATATCATTCATCATTGTCTGTATGCTTGAGTGACACCTTAAGTGATAAATCTGTCATTCTAAGGAAGCGTCATGTCTTCATTTTTCTATTCTATCCTCTGCTCCCATCTACGCTGTCTAATCTAGGCAACAGACCAAAGTATTTGAAGTATTTCATATACTTTCAGTGTTTGATTGAGCCTGCACTGAGAATGCCAGATGGGTGGAGTTTACCCTTTGGACACTATATTCCATGTGTGCCAATGCGCCAGCCAAGCTCAATCCAACAAAGCTAAAATATTTCAAAGCAATCAAACTCTATTTCAATCCAGGCCCATACTATGTATAGATACAAATCTCCCCCAAATGCTGGCTTAGAGTTGTGAGTTTGATGACTCTGATAATCACACCTGTGTTGTGTCTGTTTGCGGCTGATATTGGCTGGATGTTGAGCTCAGTGGGAGTGTCAGTTTTCCTGCTGATCGCTGCGGTTTCACAGCACAGCAAAGTGGGAGAATGTCATTCCCTTTCACATCATCCCACTGCAAGAAAAAAGAACAATGGGGAAACAAACTAAAATAAAAATGTGAACGCCTTTAGTAACACTCAAAGGATAGCTAGCCTGGGTGCCAGTCTGTTTCTGCTATCTTGCCAGCTCCTTATGGAGCAGGACAATGAGTTACTAGGAGTTGGCATGATTGTACAAACTGACCTGGAACCTACCATCAAGCACAAATGAAAGTCTGAGTCTCTGTTTAATCTACAGATGTAGGATCTTAATTTGATCACTCTGTTGCTGAGAATTTTCAAACTTGTAGTGTATTCAAAGTTTCAAAAATCTTCTAAAGTTTGTAATTTACACTTTAAAATTTCAGATTTGATTTGCTCTAACATAAAATGTATTAACCTCGACAAAAAATATCCATGAATTATAATCCACATAATAATTCACATTTCCTGTTGCTGCAGGATAATTGTTCTGCTTTAGAAAACTGGCTCATATTAAGATCCTACAAACAGGTAACTGACAAAATAATCAGTAAATGAGGGATACAAAGTTTATTGAAAGCAGTTGCAGTTACTGAGATAATTAAGCAATTAACATCCCATTAAGTTTTATTACAGACGTACGGGACATGCATGGTATGCTGTACATCATACAAACTTATGCTTACGTACCATGATGCTGGCTCTGGGATTCAAAGCAGTGACCTTTCGTATACTGGCCCACTGCTCTTAACAGCTAGGCTACAGTACCTGCCGTCCCTTAAGGGCACTCCATAAGGGCTGTCAGATGTGCGATTGGATTATCATTTGGCTATACAGTTACTTTCTATAAAGGGACAGGTACAGATGTAGGATCTTAATTTGAGTTTGCTACAGCAGGAAAATAATCCTGCAGCATAAGGAATTGTTATTATTTGGATTATAATTAATTACTATTTTTGTAGGGGTTGATACATTTTTGTTAGGGCAAATCAAGTCTGACATCATAAAGTGAAATTTACTATCTTTAATGCCTTTTTAAACGTTGAATACACTTGCATTTCCTGCTATGCAGGAAAATTCTCTGCAAAAAAAAGTGATCAAATTAAGATCCTACATCTGTACTAATATCCTGTCGTTCCAGCTCAGTGTGTGTGTGCCTGTGAGTGTGAATTTGTGCACGTAACCCTCTGTTTTCCCTTCATTTGGCTCCAATCCGCCCGGTCTAACAGCAGCATTTCCCATTCCTCTTCTAATCCTGCACAAGGCAATCAGTTTAAATTTGTCTTTTTATGAAAGGGAATTATTCTAATGCTTATTATGGGTGAGTTATGGCAGGAGCCCGAGACTGCTACCCACTCCCTTTAATCTTCCTCTCTGTTAATTAAGATTGGGCTTGGCTAACGAGCCTGGGAACTGGATTTGTTTCTAATTTAAAACCTGCAAATGCTTATTGGGCCACAGTAATGCTGTCTCTTAAATATTTCATTGTCCCTTAAATGGCACTTCACACTGCAAGGGGAAACGATCCCCCTCCCTCTATGCCTGCCTGCCGGTGAGGAAGCCAAGACTTTCTTCTGGCGCAGACACACAACTTTGGTGTTTTTGTGTGTGCATACATGTGAGAGACAGTGTGTGTGTTTGTGTTTAGGTATTGTATGTATGCGTGAGAGAGAAAGGAGGCAGACGGGGTGCGGTGGAAGATTGGAGCAGGAGAAAACCCTGGAGAGCAGGAGGGAATGTGGTGAGCATGCTCAGTTCCCTCGGCAGCAGCCAGCACCAGAGCTGGGAGCACAACAAACAGAGAACACTTTCATTTGTGGGGCCTTTGAGGCTGCTGAAGCTCAGCATGTGGCTGTGTGTGTGTGTGTGTGTGTGTGTGTGTGTGTGTGTGTGTGTGTGTGTGTGTGTGTGTGTGTGTGTGTGTGTGTGTGTGTCTACTCGCGAGAGGGAAGGAGAGGGGGTATTACAAAGGGAGTGATACGAACCTTTCTTTGAATGTTGCTTAACATTACCAAAGCATTGAGAGAACAAAAGGTTACTTTTAAATAGCCCTTTTAACATGAATTAAAAGCCCATTTATAACGCCTTATGAGACAATGCATAATGTATTATAATGCACAACATAGACGCCTATAATAGGAAGTGTTACCCAAATGACCTGTATGGACTGGTTCTTTATAGTACTTTATGTGTGTGAGAGTGGGTATTGTTTGTAGTGAGTCAGGTCAAGGGCATCTGTCACTGTGTCTGGTCAAATCACGTTGATTGGCTAGACCGCGACTCTGTCACAACCTTACAGAAATGTTGATATGCCTTCTTCATGTGCCTTCATATGTGATCTAGCAAGCACACACTATTGCCCTTTGCACACTATTATGCCGACCTGAACAAAACTGTCCAATTAGGCAATGCTTCACACAAAGCTGAACAGACATGTACTGTAGCTACATTGAATAATATAATAGTCCAATTATTTTATTTCTTTGTGTAATTACATGTAGAGTTTGGAGTCTCTTTTCATTACAATCCATTGTTTCAGGTAATCGCTTCATGCATCTTATCTGCTGTTAGAACCACAAGGGGTGCAAGTTTTGTTTTTTTGCCCTAACATTACACAGCTGATTCAACAAATCAACTAATCATCAAGCTATGATAATTTGCATCAGCTGTGTAGTGTTAGGGCAAAAAACAAAATGAGCACTCCTTGGTTTGGGAAACGCTGAGTTAGAATGTACTGTGGAGTAAGTCTGGTTCCAAACATAATAGTTATTGGGCCCCATTTTCCTGTCGCAACTAACTGTCATTTTTCTTAGAGGGCATGAATTTACAATTTGCACAATTTAGATTTAGGCTTCAGGTTGAGACAATGTAGGTTTAGACTTGTCAGTGAGAAGGCATTGTTTAATTCAAATGTAGGTAAGCAGTGCAGTACACACAATGCACAATGTAGTATTAAGAGCTCCCGTCTATTTAAAATGTTATAGTTTGCTCACGGTGCATGTGTCAATGCTAGAGTAATCTCTCATGGACTAATTCACATGACAAATGGTATCGTACCGTCTGTCAATAGACTGTGGGATGCGATGACTATTGAGGAACTTTGTTCTGGTACACTGATTTTTTTTGTCACTGATCATTGTCAAATCACTATTTGCAGGTGCTCGCTTCTCATTCTAGTGTCTTTTCTAACTGGGTGTCCGAGATTGGGTGTCAGAGATTAATGCTTGAGGAATCCATAATATATAACTATACAGTGCAAGAGCAACATAGATATTATGTGTTGCTCAAGAGCCACTGCGGTTAGAGAAAGGTTAAGATAACATAAATTCAATAGATTAAAATGTTACAAAGACTAAATATCCATAAAGTAGCGTGTAGAGACTCTTATGTTAAGTGTACATACGTTTTTGCAAACTACTGTGAGAATGTCATAAAAAGTGATCCTTGAACAGTTTTCTGCTTCCCCTGAGGCCACGGGGACACCTGGTGACTGCCCTTTCAACTCTTCCGCCCTGTCCTCTATGAAAATATCAGCATCGACAAAATAATTTGTTAAAGGGATAGTTCACTCAAATTACAAAATGACATATTTCATCATGATCAAATTATCTATAAGTGACTTTGTTGAGCTTTACAATTCATTTTTAGATATGTTCAAATGATTTGGATATGATGTGAGGAAAAATGCTAATATCAGTCCCATGACTTGAATGGGATTTGTGTCACAAATGCTAAAACGTTAGCAATGGGAAACAGTGCCAGTGAACCTAAACCAAAGCATAGATTGCTGTCATACCTTGTCAATAAACTTCTTACAGGTTTAAGAAAACCTTATAATTTAGGGGAACTATCCCTTTAAGATAATATTCAAATCAAACATTTACCCTGTGTACATGGTCCCGGGAGCAAGGACTAGGTGGCCTACATTATAACTATGGAAGAAAATAGATTTTCAATCGAATGGGTTTATCTTGCGCCTATTATACCATTTTTTTCCCCCATCTGGTGAGGGCAGGGAGGTTAGAGAACGAGGGGAAGAAGGGAGGGCTGGGGTGTCTCCAGGTAGAAAGAAAGAGAGAGAGAAAATAATGCGGTGGTGGAAATAAAGCGAAGCTCATTGAAGCTTTATTCAATCCAACCTGTGAGCTGTGGGGCTGTGGAACGTCGCAGAGCCAGAGAGCAGTCCACATGGTCACAGTCTTTTCATCGCCTCATAACAGTGTCGCATCCAAGCACATCCATCAGTGTACTTCAAGGGTCAATGCTGTTTGGTTTGCTTTGGTGGTAAGGTCAGCGATAAGTATCTTAAAATGTAATCCATCATGGTAATCAGTGAAATAAGTATAGCTAATCAAAAGAAATCAACATAGATTTGTCACATGCGCCAAGTACAACAAGTGTGGACCTTACAGTGAAATGCTTACTTACAAGCTCGTAACCAACAATGCAGTTCAGAAAAACAAGTGTTAAGTAAAACATTTTTTTTTTTTAAGTAATTAAAGAGCAGCAGTAAAATAACTATAGTGAGGCTATATACAGGGGGTACCGGTACACAGTCTGCGGGGGCACGGGTTAGTCGAGGAAATTGAGGTAATATGTACATATAGCTAACTATAATTCCAATGGTTTGGCTGATAATAAGAAAAGAAGAGCAGTTTTTACATGGCTAAAGGAGAAGGATTGCCATATGTATTGTCTTCAGCAAACTCATTAAATATCTTCTGACAGTGGCCTGGGAAAAATAATGGAATGGGAAAATCCATTCCAGTCATGGGTTAAGAAATTCAAATGGTGTTATGATCTTACTCAAACGCAATTTGGACTTGGAGTACAATCCGTTAAAATATATCCTCAAGGAAGATGGATTGCCTTGAATATACTACTTGATGATTAAAAGTTATGGCTCATAAATATATATGTATCCTTCCAGGATTATTATTATGTTTTGTTGTGATTTCTGCCTGCCAATGATGCTTGATGTTTTTGCGGCAGCTTTTCTGAAATTCTGCGATACATTTTGTTATGTTTTTTTCCATGTAAATTTCATATAAAGCAATAAAAAGTCATATGTGCTCAGTTTTAGGAAGATTTTAAGCAGAATACACAATACAAGAACAATGAAAAACATCTAAGGTGCTCAATTTTGTTTATTTTCCTGAACAAACAGCTCTGTCATAATCCACTCACACATTCACTCACACACACCTCTCCATCAGGCTTGGAGCTTGCTATCAACACGAGATGCACTTCCTATTCCCACTCACATGCTCTCTCTCTCTCTCAAAAAAATGTTTTTTATTCAACGCTGATCAATTGCTTTCAATTTGAGGATCGATATTTCTTTAGCATAAATCATCTTCAAAATACTTGATTGTGATATTTTTCTGAAAGGGTCGTAAAGGAGATAAAGAACAGAAAATGTACAAAAAGAGTATTGTGGTTGATATGTACTTTTAAAACAGTATTACATTTTTTTTTTTATCCAGAAAGATTGTGTTTTCGTGATCCGCATTAAGTTTTACAGAGTTTAAAACGGCAAAGCTGACAAATTGCACTCAGTGCTTTGAGCAGGGCTTTCCATAGACAAACTGGGAGAGCAGAGTGTGGACCACCCTACTAAAGCCAAGGTTAGCGGAGTAATAAAGTTTGAGTAAAACATTGATTCTTCCAGTGCTTGCCACAGTCTTCCCTGCTACCACTTCAGTCATGGTGATCTGCCGCTGCTGTGAGAACTGTTCTGACATTCTCATATGCTTTGCTGATTCGAAGTGACTGTTGATTGTCGACTTTCTCTTGTTTCTAAAAACATTTGGTAAATTGATTTGCGCGGTATGTAGCTGTTCTTTTTGTTGGCAAATGAGATTGACTTCTGTTCATTTTACTGCCTGTCAGCCATCAACAATCACCCATCATCTTCGCACGTGAATACGCTGACAGGCCAGGGGGAAAAAAACTTTGTTGATGTGTGGTTGGATTGGGCCATTTTCCACCGTAACAGTGCAGTATTTGGTCCAAATGACGAACCCGCTTTTGATTGGACCCTTTGATGCGCTAAAAGTGTGGGGATTGTATAACGACACAAGGCGAGACCCAGATGCAGACACTGGAGGCTGATGGTTTGAGCTCTGATATTTATTATAGTCTAAGGGGGTAGGCAAAAAGCAGGTCGGGGACAGGCAAGAGTTCATAACCAGGTCAGAGTCCAAAACGGTATAGGGCGGCAGGCTGGCTCGAGGTCAGGCAGGCGAGCTCAGAGTCAGGACAAGCAAGGGTCAGAACCAGGAGGATGAGAATCAAATCAAAGTTTTTATGTCACGTGCGCCGAATACAACAAATGCTTACTTACAGGCTCTAACCAATGGTACAAAAAAGGTGTTAGGTGAACAATAGGTAAGTAAAGAAATAAAATTGGCAATATACAGTAGCGAGCCTATAAAAGTAGCGAGGCTACATACAGACACCGGTTAGTCAGGCTGATTGAGGTAGTTTGTACATGTAGATATAGTTAAAGTGACTATGCATATATGATGAACAGAGAGTAGCAGTAGTGTAAAAGAGGGGTTGGCGGGTGGTGGGACACAATGCAGATAGCCCGGTTAGCCAATGTGCGGGAGCACTGATTGGTCGGCCCAATTGAGGTAATATGTACATGAGTGTATGTATGTTAAAGTGACTATGCATATGTGATAAACAGAGAGTAGCAGCAGCATAAAAAGAGGAGTTGGGGGGGAACACAATGCAAATAGTCCGGGTAGCCATTTGATTGCATGTTCAGAAGTCTTATGGCTTGGGGGTAAAAACTGTTGAGAAGCCTTTTTGTCCTAGACTGGCACTCCGGTACCACTTGCCATGCAGTAGTAGTGAGAACAGTCTATGACTGGGGTGGCTGGGGTCTTTGACAATTATTAGGGCCTTCCTCTGACACCGCCTGGTGTAGAGGTCCTGGATGGCAGGCAGCTTAGCCCCAGTGATGTACTGGTCCGTACGCACTACCCTCTGTAGTGCCTTGTGGTCAGAGGCCGAGCAATTGACGTACCAGCCAGTGATGCAACCGGTCAGGATGCTCTCGATGTTGCAGCTGTAGAACCTTTTGAGGATCTCGGGACCCATGCCAAATCTTTTTAGTTTCCTGAGGGGGAATAGGCTTTGTCGTGCCCTCTTCACAACTGTCTTGGTGTGTTTGGACCATTCTAGTTTGTTGTTGATGTGGACACCAAGGAACTTGAAGCTCTCAACCTGCTCCACTACAGCCCCGTCGATGAGAATGGGGGCGTGCTCTGTCCTCCTTTTCCTGTAGTCCACAATCATCTCCTTAGTCTTGGTTACATTGAGGGATAGGTTATTATTCTGTCACCACCCGGCCATGTTTCTGACCTCCTCCCTATAGGCTGTCTCATCGTTATCGGTGATGAGGCCTACCACTGTTGTGCCATCTGCAAACTTAATGATGGTGTTGGAGTCGTGCCTGGCCATATAGTCGTGGGTGAACAAGTAGTACAGGAGGGGACTGAGCACGCACCCCTGTGGAGCTCCAGTGTTGAGGATCAACATGGCAGATGTGTTGCTACCTACCCTCACCACCTGGGGGCGGCCTGTCAGGAAGTCCAGGATCCAATTGCAGAGGGAGGTGTTTAGTCCCAGGATCCTTAGCTTAGTGATGAGCTTTGAGGGTACTATGGTGTTGAATGCTGAGCTGAGGTCAATGAATAGCATTCTCACATACAGTAAGTGTTCCTTTTGTCCAGGTTGGAAAGGGCAGTGTGGAGTGTAATAGACATTGCATCATCTGTGGATCTGTTTGGGCAGTATGCAATTTGAAGTGGGTCTAGGGTTTCTGGGATAATGGTGTTGATGCGAGCCATTACCAGCCTTTCAAAGCACTTCATGACTACGGATGTGAGTTCTAGGGGTCTGTAGTCATTTAGGCAGGTTGCCTTTGTGTTCTTGGGCACAGGGACTATGGTGGCCTGCTTGAAACATGTCGGTATTACAGACTCAATCAGGGACATGTTGAAAATGTCAGTGAAGACACCTGCCAGTCGGTCAGCACATACCCGGAGCACACGTCATGGTAATCCGTCTGGCCCCACAGCCATGTGTATGTTGACCTGTTTAATGGTCTTACTCATGTCGGCTACGGAGAGCGTGATCACACAGTCGTCCGGAACAGCTGATGCTCTCATTCATGCCTCAGTGTTGCTTGCCTCGAAGCGAGCATAGAAGTGATTTAGCTCGTCTGGTAGGTTCGTGTCACTGGGCAGCTCCCGGCTGTGTTTCCCTTTGTAGTCTGTAATAGTTTGCAAGCTGTGCCACATAAGACGAGCGTCGGAGCTGGTGTAGTATGATTCAATCTTAGCCCTGTATTGATGCTTTGCCTGTTTGATGGTTCGTCGCAGGGCATAGCAGGATTTCTTGTAAGCTTCCGGGTTAGAGTCCCCGCACCTTGAAAGCGGCAGCTCTACCATTTAGCTCAGTGTGAATGTTGCCTGTAATCCATGGCTTCTGGTTGGGGTATGTACGTACCGTCACTGTGGGGACGACGTCCTCGATGCACTTATTGATAAAGCCAGTGACTGATGTGGTGTACTCCTCAATGTAATCGGAAGAATCCCTGAACATGTTCCAGTCTTTGATAGCAAAACAGTCCTGTAGTTTAGCATCTGCTTCATCTGACAACTTTTTTTATAGACCGAGTGACTGGTGCTTCCTGTTTTAATTTTTGCTTGTAAGCAGGAATCAGGAGGATAGAGTTGTGGTCAGACGTTTGCTGGTCTGAATTGAAGGGGAGAACTGAGCCCTTCACTGCCAGGAGTTCCTAGTTACCGATGTCAACATTTCAGCTGAAGCTGCTTCAGATTTGAGAGCGCAGGCCACTCTGTGACTGCCCTGACCTTGGCAGGGTCCACCCGTAACTGTCTCTGTGCAATAATGTAACCCAGGAAGGACACAGAGGAAGCAAGAAGCTCACATTTCTCAGCTTTAACAAAAAGCTTATTCTCCAACAGCCATTGGAGAACTTGGCAAACGTGTTTCTGGTTGAGCCTCAAGGTCTTTAGAAGAATTTAAGCTTTGTCCACATAGACAAAAACGAAGCATCCAATCACAATCCTCAGAACGTTATTAACCAGGCTTTGGAAAACAGCAGGAGCGTTAAGTGAGACCAAAAGGCATGACCAAATAATCAAAGTGTCCAAGTGGTCTGTTGAACAACGTTTTCCACTCGTCCCCCTCTCTGACGCAGACAAGGTGGTAGGCATTCCGGAGGTCGAGTTTAGTGAACACCATGGCATCATGGAGGGGGGCAAAAGCAGAACTGATGAGTGGAAAGGGATACTTGTTCTTCACAGTGATATTATTCAGCTCACGGAAGTCTATGCACGGCCTCAGTGACCCATCCTTTTTCTTTACAAAGAAAAAACCAGCCCCTACCGGAGATGAAGAAGGCCTGACGTCCTGCAGCCAATCCTGTACCCCTCCATAGCCTCTTTTGCACGGGAGAGAGAGGTTATACAACCGGCTACAGGGGAGAGAACTAGATTGTGATACTATGGAGGAACTGATGACAGGTCCGGAGGTTCTGGAATGAACTGGGGCACAAACAAGGCAGGGGCAAGGGCAGAATGTAGACAATTCGAGTGACAAAACAAACTCCAAGTGGTTACATTTCCAGCGGTCCAGTCGATCTGTGGATTGTGCAGCTTTAACCAAGGATGACCAAGAACCAGGGGAGAGTGAGGGCAGCCGATTATGTGGAGACGGATCCTTTACTAGTGATTCCCAGAGACACGCAGGATGACAGGGACGGTTCTCTCACTGACACGGGCGAGGAGCTGTCCATTGAGAGCGTTGGCATCTAGGGGTGAATCGAGTGGAATAGTGTCCAGGCCCAACTGGGTAAAGACACCTCAGTCCAGGAAACTCTCATTGGCACCCAAGTCGATCAGGGCAGGCAGAGGACAAAGATAGATGGGACAACTCTGTGACGTGCTCCAGAAGGGGTTTCAGGGCTTGGTGATGTTGCTTGAGCATGGCGCCTTGCCCGGCGAGGGTTTGGTGTAGAGGATCTGTGTCTGCTGGGTTCATCTCTCTGGCCAGATCGCACTGTTACACGAAGCGGAACAGGTGACCCCAAGAGCAGGCTCAGACGAGGAGACTGGGAAGAGGTAACCAAAGCATTTATTGAAATACAGGGGGAAGATGGAGCGCAGGCCAGGGAGACAGGGACCAGAGTCAGAGCGTGCAGAACTGTAGCAGAGAGCAAAACAGCGTCGGGTAAGGGAAAACATGTACAACAGGAACAAACGGCTAGAAACCTAGACTGACTGAGCAGAGATTACGATCTGGCAGTGTGGAATTGGCAGGGCTGAGTATTTTAGAGGTCTTGATTATGGAACAGGTTGCAGCTGATGGGGGATCTGCTCTGACTCCAGCAGACCTGTCTCCGCCCACACAAACACACACACACACACACACATACACACACACACACACACACACACACACACACACACACACAGAGATAGAAAGCGGGAGAGTGGAGGCAAGTCAAGGAGACACAGGATGAGAAGTAGAGGGCGTGGCAGGAGCAGATGTAACACCATGATGGAGGGACAGTGGCTTCAATACAGTGCACCATATCAGACATCTAGTGTATATATAAATCACTGGTTGTACTGGCTTCCAATGTGTCTTCCTGATTCTAACCTGTGTAGGAAATGTTGTTGATGTTGTTCTTGTTGTTGTGGTCTTTGGGGATTGTGCAGATGAGGAAAGTGACCTTCTGCTAAACTAACAGAACCGTTTTCAAGGCTGTCCCAGCAGAGCTGCACATCCTTCATTAAGCAAACCTTTTAAGATACTAAAGACGTGCCAAGTTAAAACAAAACTTTCTCTTTAGCCTTCAAAGGCCTGTAGTACCTATGTGGGGCCTCTTTTGAAAACCGTACACCCGAACTGCTCTTTTATTGGCCTGATGTTGTTGTTTCTGGAATGTGACCGGTGACTCTCGCACTTCTCACATATGCTGTCATTACCTAAGCCCCTGTTCCTGCCGCTACACAGGTTTTTCTTCTCTGCGGTTTGCAGATAACAAGTTGCTACATCCGTTCAGTGGTGGTTGATCCTCAGCCAAAGCCAATTCTTATCGGTCTTAAGCACACAGCTCTGGTGAAACTAATTATTGTGCAAGGCTCTGGGAGCGTCAACCGGACCCCGGACCAGGAGGGGTTATATACCACACTTCACTACGTGCAGCGTTTCAGCCCACTCAGTCTTTAAGTCCTGTCTCGTCCTTTTGACATCTATCTTTGTCCCACACAGATGACTCATACGCATTGAATTGTATTGGCTCAACTGTTAAAATATGTCTATCAATTATTCAAACCCCGTTTTCACACTGGTTTTCTCGCTATTTATTATTTTCCTACAACCTTTTTATTTAATATCGGTCAGATTCGGCAGGCTTTCTTTCTCTCTCTCTCTCATTGTGCGTCTGTACCTTCGTCATTTCCATTTAATCGTTCTTTCCATTTAGCACATGCCGTTAATCAGATGACCTCATAAAAACATTATGTCAGGTTTCATGTGATTGGAGTTTAGCCACGGCTGCACATTCTGATTAATACTAATCTACATGCTGTCTGGTATGTGATTATGATCATATGCTTATGTATGTGAGGGCAGACGATGTTTGAGTGTGTTTACGTAGCATGAAGTATGTGGTTCTTGCAGGCAAATTGGAATTGTAAGCATGTGAATGACCTAGAGTATTTTTGTGTGTGCTCATCCACTTCCATCCTCCCTTGCGTTTGCTTTTCCTTTTTCCCCCCTCCGTGCACATGACCAAACCCCACTGCTTGCCCCCCCAGTCAGTCAGAATGAAGGCAGCCAAAGAAAGATAGAACACAAATTCTGCTCTGACTTTTTCCTGTTGTCTCTCTCTCTTCAGAATAACAATGGTTTCTCCATCATGCTTTGTTTACATGGGGGAGTAGAAAACGACACATCACCATAAAAAAGATAAATGCTACCTCTGTATTAAAAGTCTGGCCATCATTAGTCAGGAGCGTTATCATAAACAGTGTCCGCCATGAAAATTAAACCCTCCTTAGAGTGATAAGGCTGGGATGGGAACAGGGATCTGATGGATAATTTATAGCCGAGGTGAGCATGCAATTTTCAGGACACTGAGAAGCCTATGAACCTGGACTATGCCACCATGAATGATTAATTCATAAACATTATTCATAACCCTTTCTCATAAATCTAGGCGCCCATTAACTTCAGCTACAGTCATAGCCGCGGGAAGTAGTTTGGGGGTGGGGGTGGGGGAGGGACAAATCTTTTTGACAGGCTGGTGCTGCAGACGGATATATTGGTCCACTACTACAGGATTATTAAAGACCCAGTGCACTACTTTGGTGAACAAAATATTTAAAACTCGTTTTTCTTTCTTTTTCCCCCAGATTTGTTAGGTGGTGCGGCACCCCTACTTCCCATGGCTATGACCACAGTGAAGGATAGTGAGGTTCATCTTACCCTTTTCCTAAATTTAACCTAATTCTCCTAACCTGCAACGTCAATCATTTTAACCTGCTGCGTAAATTCACCTTTGATATAAGCGGTACTCTATCCATTCAAAACCGGGTATATGTGGGGGAGAGGGTTCTTACTCAAAGGGAAGAAGAATAAAACATCTTGAGTTGAAATGAATGGCAAGTATTTGTATTTTTTTACTGTAACACTCCTATTCGGTGCAGTTTCCTGAAGTTTTTTCTTCTGGATGGCAGTCTAATGTGGGGTAAATGTCCTGTTAACATTTGCAGCCTTGACTGTTTGGGCTAATTACCAGCTAATTAGCCTGTGTTGTTTGTGTCCACAGAGGACCGTTTTATTTTGCAGCTTGTAATATTTATTTAACCTTTATTTAACTAGGCAAGTCAGTTAAGAACACATTCTTATTTACAATGACGGCCTACCAAAAGGCAAAAAGGCCTCCTGCGGGGATGGGGGGGCTGGGATTAAAAATCAATTAAATAAAAATATAACAAAACACACATCACGACAAGAAAGACAACACAAGAGTACATAAAGAGAGACCTAAAGATGACAACATAGCATGGCAGCAACACATTATAACACAGCATGGTAGCAACACAACATGACAACAACATGGTAGCAACACAACATGGTAGCATAGCAGCACACAACAGGGTACAAACATTGTTGGGCACCGACAACAGCACAAAGGGCAAGAAGGTAGAGGCCACAATACATCATGCAAAGCAGTCACAACTGTCAGTAAGAGCATCCATGATTGAGTCTTTGAATGAAGAGATTGAGATAAAACTGTCTAGTTTGAGTGTTTGTTGCAGTTCGTTCCAGTCTCAAGCTGCAGCGAACTGAAAAGATGAGCGACCCAGGGATGTGTGTGCTTTGGTGACCTTTAACAGAATGTGACTGGCAGAATGGGTGTTGTATGTGGAGGATGAGGGCTGCAGTAGATATCTCAGATAGGGGGAGTGAGGCCTAAGAGGGTTTTTATAAATAAGCAACAAACAGTGGGTCTTGCAACGGGTATACAGAGTTGACCAGTTTACAGAAGAGTATAGAGTGCAGTGATGTGTCATATAAGGAGCATTGGTGGCAAATCTGATGGCCGAATGGTAAAGAAAATCTAGCCGCTCGATCTATAAATTACGTCTCCATAATCTAGCATGGGTAGGATGGTCATCATCACTTATTGTTTGGGTGACAGCAATAATTGTTGTCCTGCCTTTACTTGGATATTTTTAAATATCACATTTACATTTTGTTTTTCACTCAACTTTTCAGTTCTTGTTTCTTGACTTTACCAGTCACAACTGCAGGACATTGATTCCTAAGGCATCTTTGAGGAAGCTTCTACAGAAGTATGTTTCTGAAAGCCTGCTTCATGAAGAGCACAAGGACATGATGTCTTGTGTGGAGAAGAGTGCCACATTTCTCCTGCCACAACTCCAGAACCTGGCAATCACTGATCCCATCTCACCAAGCGAGCCCTACAACACTTTCTTGCGAGAACGACTCATAGCCTATAACACAGTCCCATGACGACCTTTTACATTTGGCTCTCTAAGTCTTAAATCAAAGATGTTTTATTTTCGTTCTTTCACCTATCAATTTATTCATATCAAATTGTATTTTGAATAGAGTTGGAATTGACTCATCCCGTCATTGATTTCTCTCCAATAACTTGGCAACCAACTTTAAGGTGCGTTACTGTATCCAACTGGACTGGAGTGTGGACCTTGTTTATCTTTCAATCACCCACGTGGGTATATGCTCTTAAAAAGCAATAAGGAGATGGGAGAGGTAGGACTTGCAGCGCGTCAAGTGTCTAAAATAGAACCAAGTTCTATTTTAGCACCTGGCTAGGCAGATACAAACAGACTCTGGCAAAAAAATTGCCAAACTGCATTTGACAAAACAAAACCACTAAAGTATACAAATTTACCCCGGGATAAGCATGAAAATGGGGTGTTTGGAGATCACCACCATATACATCCACTGGGACACACACAACTGTAGCCGGCTACCTGATTCCAGCTCACTTCTTTTAGTAGTAATCATTTACTTTGTAGGATTAGTTAATCAATATAGCTTTGGTCACAGGGTTGCAGTGCTAAACTGAACCACCTATAAATAGCCTAATTTGGTGGCTTAGCCTGTGATTGGCTCAGATAGACTGCTGTGATGGTGAGAGAGACAAAAGGAGCGGGAAAGAGTTTTGTCTAAATACTGGTGGGATTTTGGCTCGATCCAGTCTCACTTGAGACTCCCCGTCAACAATCGGAGCCGGGTTATTACCTTTAGGAGTGCTGCATGAGTCCTCCAACATCATTACTGAGGATCATAATTGCCTTGTAAAAATCTGAAATTAGAATCCATGTTTTTATGAGGATTCCATAAATGTACCTCATCATTTAGGAGAATGCTCAGCTTCGAGGTACAAGTGCCAATAGAATACCATTAGATGTCTGTGAAGGATACCAATATTTTCATAGCATTATGGGATTATTTTGCAGTAATGGTGTCCTCAACACTGGAGTGCATGCAAATAACCTCCCCCATCCTCCTACCTCCCATTCAGAGTTAAGAAAGTTCCCTAAACAAAGTTGATTGATTTACACTGAGTGTACAAAACATTAAGAACACCTTCCTAATATTGAGTTCCACTCTGAACATTAGCAGTCAGTCCCGAGACCACAGCAAAAATGGGCTTTTAATTGATCTGACATTCATTTATCTGCATGTCCAGCCCTTATATGTAATCTCACAGTGAAGTGTTTTAATGTTTTCTTTTCAGAATAACTTGGGCTACATGTAGAATACTAAACATAAACAGTTGCATTCATGGGATTTACTGACAAATGTCTGGCATAGCAAAAATCTGCTAAAAATGAATTTATATGAATGCTGTAAGAACAGAAAATGTTTGCTTAGTGGGAAATGAATATCAAACTACTCAGTGACAACTACTCAGTGACTTTCCTATGAGCTTCTATGTAGATCCTCTTACCTTTTAACGAAGCTTGTGTAGCTAGTGAGCGCCATAGAACAAAACATGTTACATGTGCGTGTTCGTGGGAGTCTCAGCTTTTCATCGAAAGCTTTTAATTGTTTGTATAACTTCTGACTCCAAACAACTTTAGCACTAGATCAGGGTTTAGATTTCTGCACATAAATGTGAGAAGATTGGTTCCCAAAATGGACATGGTAAAAGTGTGGCTCCAAATGTATTTAATCAGCATGTTTTTGATAATGAACCCATTTGAAATGCACAGAAGCCTGCAACCGACAACCCTGCCACAAATAGGACAGTAGGTTATTATTTTAATTTCACTAAGATTACGCAATCTAAAATTGCAAACATGCTCAAATCAAATGATACTAAAAAAGCTGCTGCCCTGGACCAGTTGAATCCATTTCTAATGAAAATCACTGCCCCTCTCATTCATATTTTGAATGTACAGTTAAAGTTGGAAGTTTACATACACTTTGGTCATACACTCGTTTTTCAACCACTCCACAAATTTCTTGTTAACAAGCTATAGTTTTGTCAAGTCGGTTAGGACATCTACTTTGTGCATGACACAAGTCATTTTTCCAACAATTGTTTACAGACAGATTATTTCACTTATAAATCACTGTATCACAATTCCAGTCGCTCAGAGGTTTACAAACACTAAGTTGACTGTGCATTTAAACAGCTTGGAAAATTCCGGAAAATTATGTCATCGCTTTAGAAGCTTCTGATAGGCTAATTGACATAAGTTGAGTCAATTGGAGGTGTATTTGTTTATGTATTTCAAGGCCAACCTTCAAAAAGTGCCTCTTTTCTTGACATCATGGGAAAATGAAAAGAAATCAGCCAAGACGCAAGTATTAACACAATGGGACCTCGCAGCTGTCATACCTCTCAGAAAGGAGATACGTTCTGTCTCCTAGAGATGAACGTACTTTGGTGCAAACAGTGCAAATCAAACCAAGAACAACATCATAGGACCTTGTGAAGAGGCTGGAGGAAACAGGTACAAAATTATCTATATCCACAGTATAACGAGTCCTATATCGACATAACTTGAAATGCCGCTCAGCAAGGAAGAAGCCACTGCTCCAAAACTGCCATAAAAAAGCCAGACTACGGTTTGCAACTGCACATGGGAACAAAGATCGTACTTTTTGAAGAAATTTCCTCTGGTCTGATGAAACAAAATTAGAAATGTTCGGCCATAATTACCACCGTTATGTTTGGAGGAAAAAGGGGGAGGCTTGCAAGCCGAAGAACACCATCCCAACCGTGAAGCACGGCGGTGGCAGCATCATGTTGTGGGGGTGCTTTGCTACAGGAGGGACTGGTGCACCTCACAAAATAGATGGCATGATGAGGGAGGAAAATTATGTAGATATATTGAAGCAACATCTCAAGACATCAGTCGGGAAGTTAAAGCTTGGTCTCGAATGGGTCTTCCAAATGGACAATGACCCCAAGCATACTTCTAAAGTTGTGGCAAAATGGCTTAAAACCAGTTGAGTCTATGGGGGCGCTATTTCATTATTGGATAAAAAAACGTGCCCGTTTTAAACGCAATATTTTGTCACGAAAAGATGCTCGACTATGCATATAATTGACAGCTTTGGAAAGAAAACAGTCTGACGTTTCCAAAACTGCAAAGATATTATCTGTGAGTGCCACAGAATTCATGCTACAGGCTGATTTCTGATTTTCTCCTGGGATTCAGAACAGAAAGCACACTTCCACGAACGATATATCATCAAAGAGATATGTGGAAAACACCTTGAGGATTGGTTCTAAACAACGTTTGCCATGTTTCAGTCGATATTATGGAGTTAATTTGGAAAAAAGTTTGGCGTTTTGATGACTGGATTTTCCTTTTTTTTTTGGTAGCCAAACGTGACGCACCAAACGGAGCGATTTCTCCTAAACAAATCATCTTTCAGGAAAAACTGAACATTTGCTATCTAAGAGAGTATCCTCATTGAAAACATCTGAAGTTCTTCAAAGGTAAATGATTTTATTTGAATGCTTTTCTGGTTTTTGTGAAAATGTTGCCTGCTGAATGCTAACGCTAATGCTAACGCTAAACGCTACGCTAGCTAGCTACTGTTACTACTGAGAACCTTGTGAATTCCCAGCTGAAAGATTGTCTTTAAAATATCTTATCCCAAAGCCCATCTGGATTCAGAGCAAAACATAGTACTATCTCAGCTGCAACCAAGGTGATCAGTTATCTTCAGGATGCACAGGACAAAAAAAACAGTATTGTGTTTCTCTTTTTATTGATTTATTGAAAGCTTTTGACACTGTTGACCATGCTCTGTTTCTGCATAGATGAAATATAATAGGTTTTACTGATGGGGTGTTGGATTGGTTCCAAGTCTACCTCTCTGACAGAACCCAGTGTGTAGCACAATAGGGAATGGAGTTTCAACAGCTTACAAAGGGTTCATATTAGGGTCTGTCCTTTTTACACTGTATATTAATTATGTTGGTGAAAATGTAAACACTGCAAAACTACGTCTATATGCTGACACAACCGTGCCTCTAAAATTGAGAAGCCCTTTCAGGACTTGCAACTGGCTTTTGATGACATTCAGAAACAACTCTTCCACCTGAAACTTGTGCTTAATGCCAGAAAGACTCAGTACATGGTTTTATCTAACCTTAAAGCAGACAAGTGGAGTCATCTGCAGATTGTAACTTTAAATGACCAACTGATCAAAATGATATCTACATATAAGTACCTAGGCATCTGGTTAGATGAAAAGCTCAAATTTAAATAGCACATTGAAATCTTGGCAAAGAAACTGAAGTAGAAATTGGGTTTTTATTTTAGGAACAAATCTTGTTTTTCTATGTCAGTCAGGAAGGATCTTGTGCAAGGTACATTTTTTTTATCTGTGTTGGAACTATGGTGACATTATTTTACATGCGAGCCTCCGCCAGTACCCTTTGGGTCGTTGATGCAGTGATGCAGTGTATCATGGAGGTGCATCACTAATGTGCAAGACCACTCACCCATCACTGTGAACGATATACTGAAAATACAAAACATTAAGAAGACTATCCAGGTGAAAGCTATGATCCCTTCTTAATGTCACTTGTTAAATCCACTTCAATCAGTGTAGATGAAGGGGAGGAGACAGGTTAAATAACTATTTTTAAGCCTTGAGACAATTGAGACGTGTGCCATTCAGAGGTCCCCCTGGCAAAAGAGGTTTCTAATCTCAAGGGTCTTTTCCTGGTTAAATAAACATTGAGACTGCAGTTTTTGTAAAAACACCCGGCCCCGGGCCCCTTCGGGATCCGCCCTTGTCTCACAAACACAGCTCTAGCTCCCGTTAATCATACAGACTAATGGTATAACCCATAAGTCTGTAGCTCAAACACACCATGTTCTAAATCAAGCCGGCGTGAAGAATTGGACTCATTGAGTTAAAGCACATCTGTCAGTAGGCTGGCCAATTACTAGCGAAGATAGGGTGATTACCTCCAGTATTATGTTTCATAATCAAAAAGGAAGTTGAGTTGGAATTTAAATGAAGATATTACTTTGGGAATTATACTGTTGACATGCTTATGTTGGCAGGAACTTCCAGACTTAACTGTGCCAAGCATTGTGGGAGTCATGCGAGTATGTATGACAGAACTGAATGAAATGTTAATAACAGAACTAGGCTTATATATGTAAGTGAATTAGTGCTATTTGATGTTTTCACAATCTGCCCCTAGATGTAGCTTTTCGATATAGTTCTCAATGTATTGTGATTGGTGACGCCCAAGTGGGGAAGGCAGAGCTTGTCTCTGAGGATTCTCCAATGTTTTCTGAGAATCGGATTCCCCGTCTGGCTTCTTCAAAAAGGCAGTTGAGAAAACATCAACAAAGTAGGTCGTCTCAAAACAAAGCCATCTGCTGTGGCGGACGCCTCTTCTCTGTGTTGTCTACAAGGCGGCCATGTGATTCTCCTCCCTCCCTGGCTATATCCCAAATGGCACCGTATTCCCTTTATACTGCTCTACTTTTGACCAAAAGTAGAGCACTATAAAGGGTATAGGGTGCCATTTTGGTACCAAGCCCCCCTCTCTCCAGAGGAAGCTGGATGAAACTTCACACAACACTGCTCGTTCACAAACATTTAGAAAAAGTGGCACTCCTTGGGACTGAGTCATCTCACCCTTGTGTTTTTCAGAGATGCTCTTCGCAATGAAGATTCTGTGGACTTTGGAGGGCTCTGAGAGTCTGTTGTTGCTGTAAAAGTATGGCAACTGTATACTTTCTGAATGCAGTTGATAGAAGGACTCCAATAAACTTCAAAATATGTGGGACTTCATATCACTATGAAAGGCACAAAGCCAAAACTTTCAGATGAACTTGACCACTCTCTGCAGATTGGAATCAAAAAGGAAGGCTTTGATGGGCCCTGGATTCTCCGTTCTTCTGTGTTGGGATGACAGCGAAAGTCATTAGGTTGTAAATAAGGTGGAGGAGGTGACTGAACCATGATAGATCGCTATTAGCACATTCATGCAGCAACTGCAGATGGTACAGCTAAAAAAAATCTCCCGTCACATGAGGCAACCGTTTGTGTGTTTGTGTGTGTGTGTGTGTGTGTGTGTGTGTGTGTGTAACAAAAATCTGTGTTCTCATTGGAGAGGGTCAGGTAGTCTAAATGTTAAATGTCTCCTACCTACCCTGGAGAAAGGCTCTTGCAAGAGCACATATGCTTTATTATTTCTCAATAATTGATATAAATGTTTTACAATTAAAAGTCCACATTTATTTTTAATTGAAACAGTCCAAACGTCCCATCTTGGACTACACAGCCAGATCCCTCTGATTGTGGGTTTAATTGTCAACATGTTCTGTCTTGCACCTAAGTGAAAACCCAATGAACCTCTTCAGTCTGTTCTACCCTGGGCGTGATAGATGCCAACTCAGGCCCCCTCAACTCTAACCGTGATGGACAGCCTTTCTATCCAGCTCTTCTTGAGGTTTTAATTGGGGTTATGGTTATCAGAGTTAGACTATAGAACAACAGTAAGCATAGAGTCGCCTTGAATAAAGTGAATCAAGTCACGTTCTACTACACTGATGAATTAATGGGAGTGCTAAAAGTTATACTCTAGGGAGGGCAGTTTCTCGAACACAGATTAAGTCTAGTCCTGGACTCAAAAGCAATTTCAATGGAAATTCTCATATTGACTAGCACTCATATTGACTCACATGGTGTAGTCTAGGACTAGGCTTAATCTGTGTCTGAGAAACCAGCCCAAAGAGTATGCTATTTTTGGACCGATGCCATGTTCACTGTTATATATAAATTATATAATTTTAATTGAAAGATTGTAAAGATTTTTTGTTTGTACTCTAGCAGGGGTTGACTGCATTGCCTATATCTAGGGCCAGGTATACAGTACACTCTACTGGGAAATGTCCTCATCAATACCTTCGCAGCACTGTCTACATTCGTGATCTCTAAAACAATTAACGTTGCTAGCAGTTTGGTCTCATTTAAATAAGTGGCACGTGTACCACATACATGTATCGATCAAAAAAGTATATCTTATTTCAAAAAGATTCTGAAGCCTTAAAGACATTCCGCCTCCACAGAGTCCATCTGGCTGGCCATATCTATATCCGTAATGTTTAATACATAGGCCTAACAGAGTGGGCTAGAGTGAACAGGGCTAAAGCTACCAGAGGCTCTAATATGTCTAAGCAAACATCCACAGTGTGGCACAGCAGACGGCTGCTGTGGCGCTGCTATGTCACGAATGCAGAGGGGTCATAGAAACACTCATACACACACAGATAGATAGATAAATGCATGTGTAACAAGTATTAATGTTGCCTTATGTGTATTTCACCTAAATCCTACAAAAAAATGTTTTTTGTTATTTTCAATATCCATGGATTGTGAGTATCAATTGCTCTGACGTGTACTGCTCTGGTCTGCAGTAGCGTCAGGTCAGCAGCAGGAATTGCCTCTCCTCAGTCTGTCTTGATTCTACTGAGGAGAGGTATGTGTTCATGTGTGCACAAATGTACATATGGTGTAAATGTCGTGGTGCAATGTTAGGCTAGCTAGCAACAGTATATGCTAGCAGGGTATTTGTAGCTTCCCTCATGCAGGCATTCACTCACTTTATTTTTCCTCATGCTAGATGTGCACTGTGTGAAGCATTGAGAAGCTCACCATTCATTTAATTGCATTTATTTTATACAATCCAGATGAATAAAAGACCAGAAACCAGAAACTAGTGTCCAGAGTCCTGTTCGTTACCAATACACCAGAACACAATGCAGAAAAGTAGCCATACCATAGCTACATCAAATTGTATTTGTCACATGCTTTGTAAACAGCAGGTGTAGACTAACAGTGAAATGCTTATGGGTCCTTCCTAACAATGCAGAGAGAAAATATAGAAAAAATATATAACACAGGGATTAAATACACATAACGATAACTTGGCTATATACAGTGCCTTGCGAAAGTATTCGGCCCCCTTGAACTTTGCGACCTTTTGCCACATTTCAGGCTTCAAACATAAAGATATAAAACTGTATTTTTTTGTGAAGAATCAACAACAAGTGGGACACAATCATGAAGTGGAACGACATTTATTGGATTTTTCAAACCTTTTTAACAAATCAAAAACTGAAAAATTGGGCGTGCAAAATTATTCAGCCCCCTTAAGTTAATACTTTGTAGCGCCACCTTTTGCTGCGATTACAGCTGTAAGTCGCTTGGGGTATGTCTCTATCAGTTTTGCACATCGAGAGACTGACATTTTTTCCCATTCCTCCTTGCAAAACAGCTCGAGCTCAGTGAGGTTGGATGGAGAGCATTTGTGAACAGCAGTTTTCAGTTCTTTCCACAGATTCTCAATTGGATTCAGGTCTGGACTTTGACTTGGCCATTCTAACACCTGGATATGTTTATTTTTGAACCATTCCATTGTAGATTTTGCTTTATGTTTTGGATCATTGTCTTGTTGGAAGACAAATCTCCGTCCCAGTCTCGGGTCTTTTGCAGACTCCATCAGGTTTTCTTCCAGAATGGTCCTGTATTTGGCTCCATCCATCTTCCCATCAATTTTAACCATCTTCCCTGTCCCTGCTGAAGAAAAGCAGGCCCAAACCATGATGCTGCCACCACCATGTTTGACAGTGGGGATGGTGTGTTCAGGGTGATGAGCTGTGTTGCTTTTACGCCAAACATAACGTTTTGCATTGTTGCCAAAAAGTTCAATTTTGGTTTCATCTGACCAGAGCACCTACTTCCACATGTTTGGTGTGGCTCCCAGGTGGCTTGTGGCAAACTTTAAACGACACTTTTTATGGATATCTTTAAGAAATGGCTTTCTTCTTGCCACTCTTCCATAAAGGCCAGATTTGTGCAATATACGACTGATTGTTGTCCTATGGACAGAGTCTCCCACCTCAGCTGTAGATTTCTGCAGTTCATCCAGAGTGATCATGGGCCTCTTGGCTGCATCTCTAATCAGTCTTCTCCTTGTATGAGCTGAAAGTTTAGAGGGACGGCCAGGTCTTGGTAGATTTGCAGTGGTCTGATACTCCTTCCATTTCAATATTATCGCTTGCACAGTGCTCCTTGGGATGTTTAAAGCTTGGGAAATCTTTTTGTATCCAAATCCGGCTTTAAACTTCTTCACAACAGTATCTCGGACCTGCCTGGTGTGTTCCTTGTTCTTCATGATGCTCTCTGCGCTTTTAACGGACCTCTGAGACTATCACAGTGCAGGTGCATTTATACGGAGACTTGATTACACACAGGTGGATTGTATTTATCATCATTAGTCATTTAGGTCAACATTGGATCATTCAGAGATCCTCACTGAACTTCTGGAGAGAGTTTGCTGCACTGAAAGTAAAGGGGCTGAATAATTTTGCACGCCCAATTTTTCAGTTTTTGATATGTTAAAAAAGTTTGAAATATCCAATAAATGTCGTTCCACTTCATGATTGTGTCCCACTTGTCGTTGATTCTTCACAAAAAAATACAGTTTTATATCTTTATGTTTGAAGCCTGAAATGTGGAAAAAGGTCGCAAAGTTCAAGGGGGCCGAATACTTTCGCAAGGCACTGTACACAGGGTAACAGTACTGGGTCGATGTGCAGGGGTACAAGGTAATTGGTATGGGTAAAGTGACTACGCAACAGGATAGATGATAAACAGTAGCAGCAGCACATGTGATGAGTCAAAAGAGTTAGTGCAAAGAGTGTCAATGCAGATATTCCGGGTAGCTATTTGGTAAATTATTTAGTAGTCTTACGGCTTGGGGGTAGAAGCTGTTCAGAGTCCTGTTTGTTCCAGAATTGGTGCATTGGTACCGCTTGCCATGCGGTAGCAGAAAGAACAGTCTGTGACTTTGGTGGCTGGAGTCTTTGACAATTTCTAGGGCCTTTCTCTGACATTGGTGCCGTGACCCAGGTGCCATCGTTGTTGAAAAGATCAACATCAGCCGTCGTTATCAATTGGCTCAACACCAGCTTGGTCACTGGAGGTTGCTACAGTATTTACAAAACAATCATATCTTAGTTGTTTTCTTTAAATGAAAGACATTGAGACATTGTGTTGTATGTTGTTGTTTTCATTCTGAGAGAAATTTACAAATTGCCAATTGCCATGTTTTTCTATATTTACTTGAGTATTTCATTATCAGTAAGAATTTATTTTGTCATTGGAAAAGGGGATATGGGTGGGGGAAAAGTACCCAATTGTCATACATGATTAAAAGTAAAGATACCTTAATAGAAAATGACTCAAGTAAAAGTTTGTCACTCAGTAAAATTCTACTGGAGTAAAAGTTTAAAAGTATTTGGTTTTAAATATACTCAAGTATCAAAAGTAAATGTAGAAGTTTAAATAATTTCAAATTCCTTATATTCAGCAAACCAGACAGCACCATTTTCTAGTTTCTTTAATTTACGGAGAGCCAGGGTGCTCGCTCCAACACTCAGACATCATTTACAAATGAAGCATGTGTTTAATGAGTCCGCCAGATCAGAGGCAGAGGGATGACCAGGGATGTTCTCTTGATAAGTGTGTGAATTAGACTATTTCCCTGTCCTGCTAAGCATTCAAAATGTAACGAGTACTTATGGGTGTCAGGGAAAATGTATGGAATAAAAAGTACATAATTTTCTCCAGGAATGTAGTGAAGTAAACGTAAAAATGGTCAAAAATATAAATAGTAAAGTATAGATACCCCCAAAACAACTTAAGTAGTACATTTTTTCTTAAGTACTTTACACCACTGGCACGGATGAGCTTGATTTTGGTTTTGGGAGGGGGAGGTTTTTCAGAGAATTACCTTCATCTCTAGCTAAAGCTGTAGGTTTTGCAAACTCACTTTAGGCTCCAGCTAAAGCTACAGGTTTTGCAGGCTCACCTTCATTGTGCTCTACGCGCATGACAAATCCAGAAATAGGTGATTTCATCATTCATTTCATCAGATACCTCAACAAATCGGCCAGTCCATCTCTGCTCAGTTACAAAGGGATGGTGGGAAGGAAGGGCAGAAGGCTCAGAGCACAGGTGCAGACCCGCCACTCACTGACTCACCCTTACTCAATCTAACTGGTATGAAGCTAGTTATGCAGTCAGATGTGAAAGACACCTGTTTCAGAGAAGATGGGTCCGACAAACACTCCATTCAGGAGTGGGAAGAGCTCATGTACAGTATGTGTACTTAAAGAGGAATAACAGCAAATTTAGAAAATATGTCACTTCCTAAACCCCTCTGACTCGTTGTTGGACTGTCTGTGTGCACACATTTCTCACTCAGGGAGAGCGAGATAGAGCGAGAGCTACGTCACAGGGTTATAGAGCCCCATGCTTACTGCAGAGCTAGATAGAACGTTGTTGAATAATGCAAATCTACAAACAATATTTAACTGTGAAAATACTCAATTTTGGAAGTCCAATCGAAGTGATAAATTTGGTTCGCAGGTTCACAATTTGACCTTTTCTGAGATCTCTGCCAGGCAAGGAGGAAAGGAGCTGACATTATCTCGCCTCCCACTTTTACCTTGTAAACCCATTGGACATAATTTCACCTGCCAATTAACATTTCCCATCTTCCATCTCTGACTGTAGCAAAGACAGTACAATATGAAGACAATTTTATGGGCTTTCCTCTGACACCGCCTATTATATAGGCCCTGGATGACTGGAAGCTTGGCCCCAGTGATGTACTGGGCCATATGCACTACCCTCTGCAGCGCCTTATGGTTAGATGCCAAGCAGTTGCCATACCAGGCGGTGATGCAACCACTCAGGATGCTCTTGATGGTCCAGCTGTAAAACTTTGGAGCATTTGGGAACCCATGCCAAATACTTTAAGTCTCCTGAGGGGGAAAAGGTTTTGTCGTGCCCTCTTCACGACTGTCTTGGTGTGTTTGGACCATGATAGGTCGTTGGTGATGTGGACACCAAGGAACCGCTCCACTACAGCCCAGATGATGTTAACGGGGACCTGCTCGGCCCGCCTTTTCCTGTAGTTCACGATCAGCTCCTTTGTCTTGCTTACATTGAGGGAGAGGATGTTGTCCTGGCACCACACCGCTGGTTCTCTGACCTCCTCCTTCTAGGCTGTCTCATCATTGTCGCTGATCAGGCCTACCACTGTTGTGTCGTCAGCAAACTTAATGATGGTGTTGGAGTTGTGTTTGGCCACGCAATCGTGGGTGAACAGGGAGTACAGGAGGGGACTAAGTACAGGACACACCCCTGAAGGTCCCCAGTGTTGAGGATCAGTGTGGCAGATGTGTTGTTGCCATAGTGTTCACAAAGCTAAGGACCCTGGGACTAAACACCTCCCTCTGCAACTGCATCCTGGACTTCCTGATGGGCCGTCCCCAGCAGTTGTGGTCAGTGCCGTTTAAGATGATGGAGGATGATTATTTTGTCACTAGCATGGCCTATGCCAAATATTATAGCATATGTGACTCACCATCTGTATTCGGTCTTATGTAGCAACATTCGAATATTTGTTTTTTACATTGGATAAAAATAGAGACTCATAGCTACAAAATTGTATATCATACACTGCATTTGAGGAAACAATGGGAAAGTAATTCTGCTTTGAAAGTTGATCAACTTGTAAACTCACTTTTGAGAAAACCATCTTTCAATGTTTTTGTACTACTATTGGAGAGCCCTTCTTTGTCTACACCCATTGATGATTGTTAAGCCTTACACAGGACCCTAACCGGCTGAGCTCTTGCGCCATCGTGCACTATCGTGCATACATTTATTTTGTCCCCCTACTCCAAACGCGATCACGACACGCAGGTTAAAATATCAAAACAAACTCTGAACCAATTACATTAATTTGGGGACAGGTCGAAAAGCATTAAACATGTATGGCAATTTAGCTAGTCAGCTTGCACTTGCTAGCTAATTTGTCCTATTTAGCTAGCTTGCTGTTGCTAGCTAATTTGTCCTGGGATATAAACATTGAGTTGTTGTTTTACCTGAAATGCACAAGGTCCTCTACTCCGACAATTAATCCACACATAAAACGATCAACCGAATCGTTTCTAGTCATCTCTCCTCCTTCCAGGCTTTTTCATCTTTGAACTTATATGGTGATTGGCATCTACACTTTCATAGTATTACCACGACAACCGGCAAAACATTTAGTCTTTCAATCACCCACGTGGGTATAACCAATGAGGAGATGGCACGTGGGTACCTGCTTCTATAAACCAATGAGGAGATGGGAGAGACAGGACTTGCAGCACGATCTGCGTCAGAAATAGGAATGACTTCTATTTTAGCCCCTGGCGATGCAGACACTCAATGGCGCGCGCGAGCGAGCAGTGTGGGTGCAATAATTGATTAACATAGATTCCTACATTTATTTTGCAACGGTCGTGCACACCGACGCGAGCGGTGTAGTCAGGGTATTAGCCCCACCCATCTCTTTAAGGATTGATCCGAGCATTCTGTACTAACTTGCCAGCTACTTCTAAGAGAGAGAACAACTCACTGAACATTACTCTCCCTAGCAGAGCTGGTTAGGCTGTTATGTTATCCAGAGCGTTGGTGACTGCAACTGTGCTGTCAGATTGTCAGTTCGTAAATTCAGAGTGTTTCGTGTTCAGAGCGCACACTGGACGCTCTGGCTGATAAGTAGGGTTGTTCCAAAAGCTCTGACCCCACAACGACTGTCAAGCACTGTAACTGTGCTGCTGGCAACAATTGAATTACGCTTTGTTGCCCATGTTTACTGACACTGAACATATTCAACGGGTGTTTAGCGTTCAAAAATTAATCAGTTATTCTCTACACTGGCACACTAAGACGAGAGTATTTTGTTAAGAACTGTAGCTAGATAGACAGCTATGTAAACAATGAATCCCAACACATGACGTAATGTTAGCGAGCCAGCCAGCTAACGTTAACTAGCTAACAGTACACTAACTTGAAATGAAAATACTTTGTCAAAATTAGAGGGGAGTCTTTTGTTAAGACATGTAGCTAGCTAAACAATGGACCATAATCACAACTCATGACGTTACTACCCTGCATAAATCTGCAGGTAGCTAACCAACCAGGTTCTATAACTAGTCAAGCAAATGTGTCTGAGATGCGAAGAATAAGATCATACACTACTTTAGCTAGTGACCCAGCCAGCTAACATTATCTAGCTAATTAAACCACTTTTTGTCAAAATTAGAAACGTTTAATATCTGAAAATGTAGCTAGCTAGACTATCTTACCAATATACATCATGGTAGGATGTGTCTCCAGTCTGATGCCATGCATGGTTGCCCTTAGTTTGACTATGTAATCCAGACTGGTGTTTTCTCCATCTCCTTAGCTATCATACTCAAATTCCACTGATTTCAAAACTCGGTCCTCCAGAAGTGGAGAGCATACACATAACGTTAGCTAGTGAGCCAGCCAGCTAGCTAACAGTACACTTTAACTTGACATTAGGTTTATGCAGTTTTACTATGCAATTTTTTTTAAAGCCGCATTTAGCACGATTACCTAGACATACTGACCAGCTCCAATAGATAGACGGATGCTATGTGCTATGTGGCAGAGCAATCCAAACTCATCTCTCGGCATTATCTCAGCCAATCATGGCCAACGGGAAGGTTGCTTACTTTTTCTGTGGCTAAACAAACTAGGCTCGTAATTTAACAATTTCATTCATATTTAGAGATGGCATACATGTTTGATATTAAGGCACATGAAAGTACTTGAATGTTCAAGAAGGCATTTCTGCCAAAAACCATTCAAACAGCTCTCCTGTGAAGTCGTGACTTGCGACATACGTCTAATTGCCTGAATCGGGTCACATTTTGGATGACTTTCATTCATATTCCATTCACCCAGTTCAATGTAACAGCGATAGGTTTAGGCTACTACATGATACTCAAATTCTCCCTATACCCATCATGAGGTTGCTACAACCTAGTCTATGAATTAAAGTTTACAACGTAGGTGTATACAAGTCGAGAGACAAATTTGATGTGACAGACAGTGACACATGGACAGAAGGTGACATTCAATGAAATCTTGCACACTTGCCTGCATCTAGCTGATAGTGGGTGTAATCCAACAGTTGCAAAATAGTTTTTTCTTGTTGAAATTCAGTTATGTTTGCGTCTGTTTAGGAAACGTTTTTCAACAGAATAGGAATGCCCCCTGATCATGCGTAAAAACGAAAACCTCACGGTTTCTATGGCGCTGTACAGCGTGACGTTGGGAGTAGGCTACAGGATCAGAAGATTCATAATTGTTTGCCTTCATTAGACATCTTTGTTTCAATATTTCTGTAATTCAGTGATATTTATTCCCATTGTAATTCGTTATGGATCCATAACTAAATCAACATCTGCATTTTGTTAAAATATTTTTTAATCATTATTTTATTAATGAAAATGTGTTTATTTGTTTGTTAGGCTACTGTGCAGTCTACAATAAATACTGCAGTAAACATGGGAAAGTGCCTAATTCCTTACATAAGGGAGAGCAGGCCATGTCTGTACTACAGAATGCGGGGCATGTGGGAGACCGGGGTTTAGATCCCTGTTGGTGAGGAAGGAGTAGGCTGTCCTTGTAAATAAGAATTTGCTCTTAACTGATTCCATATGTGTTATTTCATAGTTGTGATGTCTTTACTATTATTCTACATTGTAGCCAGTACAAAGTGACGGTCGGGAGTAGCCTACAAGATTGGAGGATTCTAAATTGTTTGCCTTCATTAGACATTACTCAACACTAGTGAGACTCATTTCGCCTCTGCTAGGCCTACAGTATATAAAAAAAAATGTTTTTGCCGTGACTCTCTGCCAATAATTATATTTAGAGGGTTGGAGGACTAAATTAATATCTAAGGGGCATTTTCCGTTAGATATTCTCAAAGATCTTAAGGGGCTTTTATATCATTCTAAATTAATTTATAATAATAATCTGTTTAAAATGTAACGATATTTTGGAATTTTCATTTTCATTTAACCTAGAAAAAGGCAAAAAGCAGACATCACTTGCTTATATTCAGTCAACACATATCTCAAGAATACCATGGTGTTATGTTCCCCAGTTTCTGTGTTGTGGGTTTGTATGCGTGTGTATTTCAGGAAATGGTTTCCTGGATTCCAAGCAGCTGATTGGTCGGCCCCATCGCTGATTGGCGTTCTGACCCCTCACTCTCGTCAGGGGAAACACCTGGATCTTCAATTACCAACTCCTTCTCCCACTTGATAAAAGCCTGTGTTCCTCCCTCGGAAAGGAGAGCTTCTTTTTATGTCCTGTGTTGGTTGCTTGTCAGTGAAAGTTTTGTGGATATTATTTTGTATCTGCTCCATCTGAGGTATGTGTATGCCAATAGGACTTAGTGTTTTTGATTAGTGAAATTGTTTACTTAAAGTATTAGTCATTCTGTTTCATTTGTTCCAAGGGGGGAAGGGAAACGCTCCTTGGGAGTGTTTAGGCAAAAGGCCTGAGGGCATACATAACCCATAGACTTAAATCTGTCTATGCACACTAGGTAAGTCCTGGGCGGACCACCCCCTGTATTTTGGTTAAAGCGCCAGGTGGTGCTAAAGGTTAGGTAAGAAGTGGGAAGGTAGGAGAGGGGACTCTTCAATTTTTACTTTCTTTGCTTTTGTTTCGTCCAGACCCTTTTAGCCACATTACCGTGTTAAGGAATAATACAATCCCTGTAAATTGTATTTTTCTTTGCCTCTGTCGTCCTTCCCCGCACCTACAATCACATTCTTTTTCACTCCATGGGAGTTGAGATGTAGCGGGGTGTTGCATTCCCTCCTCCAAGAGGCGTACGTAACACATGGCATATTTTAACAAGTGATTCGTGATGGATTCATAACTAAATAAACACCATTTGAAATGTTATTATTTTATTAACGGAACATAGCATATTGTAGTAAACATGGGAAAGTGCCTAATTCCTTACAAAAGGGAAGAGCAGAAGTGATTTAGCTCGTCTGGTAGGCTCGTGTCACTGGGCAGCTCACGGCTGTCCTTCCCTTTGTAGTCTGTAATAGTTTGCAAGCCCTGCCACATCCGACGAGCGTCGGAGCCGGTGTAGTTTGATTCAATCTTAGCCCTGTATTGACGCTTTGCCTGTTTGATAGTTCCTTGCAGGGCATAGCAGGATTTCTTGTAAGCTTCCTGGTTAGAGTCCCGCACCTTGAAAACGGCAGCTCTACCCTTTAGCTCAGTGTGAATGTTGCCTGTAATCCATGGTTTCTGGTTGGGCTATGTACGTACAGTCACTGTGGGGACGACGTCCTCTCAATGCACTTATTGATAAAGCCAGTGATTGATGTGGTGTATTCCTCAATGTCATCGGAAGAATCCCTGAACATGTTCCAGTCTGTGATAGCAAAGCAGTCCTGTAAGTTTAGCATCTGCTTCATCTGACCATTTTTTTTATAGACCCAGTCACTGGTGCTTCCTGCTTTAATTTTTGCTTGTAAGCAGGAATCAGAAGGATAGAGTTGTGGTTGGATTTACCAAATGGAGGGCGATGTTATTACTTTTCTATAGTATCACTTTTTTCTCTCTCTCTCTGCATTGTTGGGAAGGGCCCATAAGTAAGCATTGTATTGCAGTCTACACATGTTGTTTAAGAAGCATGTGAAGAATGAAATTAGATTTGATCTGAAGTTGGCCTTTCCTTGCTCAAATAAAACAGCAGAGCAAGTTGCCAGAAAGTTATGGAACAACATCTTTTGTGTATATGGATTTGCTGACGGATTCACGCAGGGGCCAACTTCGAGAGCGAGCTCAAGCTTTCAGGAGTCACCAAGTCACATACGATGGCAAATGACCCCATGGGGAATGGAGGAAATGAAAGATTCAACAGAATGCTCAGCAATATGCTCTAATCACTCCCCTTGAGAGCACCTCATGTTTGTCCACGTTCCAAGACCTCTGGTGGACATGATGTTCAAGCAAGTTCTGAGAGATCCTGTGGTTATCAACCACAGCAGCTATGTAAAGACACTCATGTCCCATTTCCATGAAGCGGCAAACATTGCTCAGCAGCGTACTGTCAAAGAACAACAAAAACAATCCAGAGGTTACAACAGAAAGGTCAAAGGTACTTACCTGAACAAGGGAGACCGGGTTATTCTTGCAAACAAGGGAGAACGGGGGAAAAGAGAACTTGCAAACAAATGGGAAGGAACCGTGTGCACAATCATCGAAAAAAATCCACAGACATACATACGAACTGACAGATGAAAAGGGGAACACCTAAGTGGTCCACAGGATCCTCTTCCTGGACATCAGTTTCCTACCAGTCGAGTTGCCTGAGGATGGTGATTTCTCTGAATCTCAGTTGGCCGGTGTCGAATATTCAGAGTGTGAGTCTGATAAGGAAATGTATTTTAATAAATTATTTGAATGTTACAGTCCTGAAACCATATGTCTGAAACCATGTGATTGTATGAAATTAATTTGAATCATTAGATTATTATAATACATGTGTGTAAGTATTAAACTCATTCGATTAATATATTATAATACTGTGTGTGGTTTTTGTCGGAATCAACATTTAGGG
Source organism: Oncorhynchus mykiss (assembly GCF_013265735.2). Lineage (NCBI taxonomy): Eukaryota > Metazoa > Chordata > Actinopteri > Salmoniformes > Salmonidae > Oncorhynchus > Oncorhynchus mykiss. The sequence continues at coordinate 45,350,018 of NC_048576.1, read as the reverse complement.
AACAATGTGTCTAGTCTGTTCTCAAAACACTATCTGTCTGAGCCAGATCCGGGGCGACCTTGGCTGGGACACTGAGTACTCCCCAGTCCCAGGTCTCTCCCTATTTTAGGGGAGGGTAGGAAGACACTATTCTCACATACTCCCCTAGGCTCTATTGGCGGGCGGATTTGATGGTTGGTGTGAAAGTATGTGTGTCACTATAAACTGAAGGTCCTGTACTGTACACGTCAGAACGTTCCGTGAATAAACATTTAACTTTGGTAGACTGGGACTGTTTTCTTTTCTATCAGTATCTTACACATCCTGATATAACAGACTGAGGGTAACCTAATTGAATTGGTAAACAGGAGTACAGAATTCTCCTGACAGAGTCCCATTTGACTTTCTGGAAGAGGAAAACTCTGAGGAAAGATCCAGTGCATGGATACTGACTGGATCAACTGACACTGTGAGCCAGGAGTCTTTGAATGAAGAGGAATCTGTTGGAATGCAGACAGAGCCAGACCAATCAAGACAGAGTACTGCAGAGCCCAGTTGCAGAGACAATTCAGATGAAGACTGTCAAGCTCAAGGACCTAATGCCGAAAAAGACTGACGATGATCCGCTCGCTGACTGTGAGTCTAGCCATTGCCTTTGACTCAGACCAGTCGGTTATTCCTGACAGATGTTGCGGTTACTGTAGCTAATGACCAAGATTTACTTAGACAAGAATCAGGGAACAAACAAGGTACAGTCAGTACACATTCAGGCAGAGTAGTGAAGTCCATTAATTTCCTTATAGAGACAATGGCTCAGAGGCCATTCGCTATTCAGAGATTTGCAAATACATAAGTAAGAAATCCCAGTCACTGCTTACACTAATTTGAGGGGTTTCTTTTTTATTTTGTTTTAGTGAACACTAAGTGAACACTAACACTAAGTCCCTCAGGTGTACTCTATGTTTTTGGTTTCTTTATATCATGTCAGGTATACGTTCGGGATTTTGGCTAAATTCATGAAGGGGAATGTAACAAGTATGAATATTGTCTTATGTGCATGTCACCTAAATCCTTTAATTAGTTTTGGTTATTTTCCATATTGTGAGAGTATCGATTGCTCTGATGTGAATTGCTCTGGCCTGTAGTACCGTCAAGTCAACAGTGGGAGTTTCCCCTCTTCAGTCTGTTTTGATTCTAGTGAGAAGGGGTATGTGTTCACCAGTAATTATGACGACTTCCGGAGGACATCCTCAAACCTATCAGAGCTTTTGCAGCATGAACTGACATGTTGTGAATCTAGTACTGAAAGCAGAGGCTACAGCTAGCTATCACTGCAGTGCATAAAATGTGTGGAGTAGTTGACTCAAAGAGAGAAAATAGTTGAGCTGTTTTTAACAAATATATTTCTTCAAAATTAAGGCCAAGCAGCAGAGAGAGAGAGCTAAAGTTAACCATATATTTTTTTCCCAATTTACTTTAACTTCACTTATGTAGCTAGCTAATGCAGCTAGCTAATTTAGCCTACTAAGAAATTATACAACAGGCAAAGTGATGATGCTGTTTGTATGTATCTGCTATGAAAGTGAACTGTTAGTGTGGTTGATCAGGGGTGTATTCATTCGGGTGATTCGGTTGAAAAACATTACTTAAACAGATGCAAACTGAACAAAATGGAGATACACCTACCTGACTTTGTCCAATAGTAACTCTCGTTTTGGTTGCAACTGTTTGGACTAATGATTACACCCTAGATCAGCTAGATGTAAGCAAGAGTGTGCAAGGCAGCATAGGCTGAAATCACAGGGGGGATGGGGGACACATGACCCCCCCATCCTGGGAAAAATCTGATTTGTCCCCCCCAATATATCACTGTAAACATAACTATGTAATTTCAATAATATTAATAATACGCAATGAAAGCGTGTTTTTAAGTTTCAAAAGCGTGTTTTTAAGTTTCAAAAGATTGCAACCTCCCGCCCTTTGCCTCACAAAGGTTTGATCCACTGATCCCCCCCCCCCCCCCCCTTTTTTTTGCTATCGTCAGTTTATTCCAAGATCAGCATGCAGCTGTAGTGCTTCGAAGTCCCTGTGATAAGGTTAGCGATAAACTGATCTCCAAACTGAACAGAACTACACTCTCTTCTACCATTGTACATGATTAAATATCTTTAATGGTCTCGTTGCGAAAGCTAAATTGTCGCTACAGAACTTTGAAGCACAGAATGATAATAGATGATAGACATCTCCTACTGTAAATAACCTGCACACTGTGCCAGCCCGATCGAAAATTGGCAGAAAAAAAAATATATATGGACATCAGAAATTTTTTCAGTACACCAAAACGCTAAGTAAGAACCCTAGTAGCCTAATATCTCATATACTAGTTGATAAAATGTTCATAAGAAAGAAGTGAAATCCTAACGGAAATGTTTCAAATGTGTAATTAGGCAGAGCAGGCATCAGATGGCACACAGACAGCAGAGCTGGGGACAGAATGGCAGAGACAGGGCGTCTCAGGTAAGTTTGAGTCTGTTTGGCAACATTATGAAAGGTTCTCTCTTTTTTGGACTTGTAAAATAGGGACATAATTGGACAATGCCATGGATACCCCCACTCTCAATTTAAACTGGTGACTGAAATAAGATTTTTTTAAGGCAATGGTATTGCGGTTGTGATTAATTGTGTAGTTTTGGGTACTGGTAGTTAGGGGTATGGCAAACACCTTATTTATTTTCTAGGAGACACTGTGAGTCAGTGAGGGTGGTGAAAGGGAAATGGCCAGGGAGAGAGACTTCAGAGGACAGTGTCACAGCCACGGCAGGACCAGGTGTCACCGTTGTTTCCAGCAGCACCAGTATAGGGGACAGTGGCACAGCATTGTCCAGTTACCTCAGTGATGGCACAAAACCATATCAGGGCCATATACAGCATTCCTCACTGAGTTCCCTGAATTCCTATCGGACCTTGTAGTCATAGCAGATAATATTCTAATTTTTGGTGACTTTAATATTCACATGGAAAAGTCCACAAACCCACTCCAAAAGGCTTTCGGAGCCATCATCGACTCAGTGGGTTTTGTCCAACATATCTCTGGACCTACTCACTGTCACAGTCATACTCTGGACCTAGTTTTGTTCCATGAAATAAATGTTGTGGATCTTAATGTTTTTCCTCATAATCCTGGACTATCGGACCACCATTTTATTACGTTCGCAATTGCAACAAATAATCTGCTCAGACCCCATTCCTTGATGCTCTTCCAGACTCCCTCTACCTACCCAAGGACGTCAGAGGAAAAAAATCAGTTATCCACCTAACTGAGGAACTCAATTTAACCTTGCGCAATACCCTAGATGCAGTTGCACCCCTAAAAACTAAAAACATTTCTGATAAGAAACTAGCTCCCTGGTATACAGAAAATACCCGAGCTCTGAAGCAAGCTTCCAGAAAATTGGAAAGGAAATGGCGCCACACCAAACTGGAAGTCTTCCGACTAGCTTGGAAAGACAGTACCGTGCAGTATCGAAGAGCCCTCACTGCTGCTCGATCATTCTATTTTTCCAACTTAATTGAGGAAAATAAGAACAGTCCTAAATTTATTTTTGATACTGTCGCTTAGCTAACTAAAACGCAGCATTCCCCAAGTGAGAATAGCTTTCACTTCAGCAGTAATAAATTCATGAACTTCTTTGAGGAAAAGATTTATGATTATTAGAAAGCAAATTACGGACTCCTCTTTAAATCTGTGTATTCCTTCAAAGCTCAGTTGTCCTGAGTCTCTACAACTCTGCCAGGACCTAGGATCAAGAGAGACACTCAAGTGTTTTAGTACTAAATCTCTTGACACAATGATTAAAATAATCATGGCCTCTAAACCTTCAAGCTGCATACTGGACCCTATTCCAACTAAACTACTGAAAGAGCTGCTTCCTGTGCTTGGCCCTCCTATGTTGAACATAATAAACGGCTCTCTATCCACCGGATGTGTACCAAACTCACTAAAAGTGGCAGTAATAAAGCCTCTCTTGAAAAAGCCAAACCTTGACCCAGAAAATCTAAAAAACGAACGGCCTATATCGAATCTTCCATTCCTCTCAAAAACTTTAGAAACGGCTGTTGCGCAGCAACTTACTGCCTTCCTGAAGACAAACAATGTATACAAAATGCTTCAGTCTGGTTTTAGACCCCATCATAGCACTGATACTGCACTTGTGAAGTTGGTAAATGACCTTTTAATGGCATCAGACCGAGACTCCGCATCTGTCCTCGTGCTCCTAGACCTTAGTGCTGCTTTTGATACCATCGATCACCACATTCCTTTGGAGAGATTGGAAACCCAAATTGGTCTACACTGACAAGTTCTGGCCTGGTTTAGGTCTTATCTGTCGGAAATATATCAGTTTGTCTCTGTGAATGGCTTGTCCTCTGACACATCAACTGTATATTTCTGTGTTCCTCAAGGTTCCGTTTTAGGACCACTATTGTTTTCACTATATATTTTACCTCTTGGGGATGTCATTCGAAAACATAATGTTAACTTTCACTGCTATGCGGATGACACACAGCTGTACATTTCAATGAAACATGGTGAAGCCCCAAAATTGCCCTTGCTAGAAGCCTGTGTTTCAGACGTAAGGAAGTGGATGGCTGCAAACGTTCTACTTTTAAACTCGGACAAAACAGAGATGCTTGTTCTAGGTCCCAAGAAACAAAGATATATTCTGTTGAATCTGACAATTAATCTTAATGGTTGTACAGTCGTCTCAAATAAAACCCCGTCGATGGGGTGGTAATTGAGTCACATTCTTTTTGGAGAAGGCGAGAGCCAAATTGGCATATTCAGGGGGAATGTGCACGGTGGAAACCTGGTCTGGACTTTCCACTGTAGTAGCAACAACGGAAACCCCTAAATACCTCCCCGGGCACTCTTCCGACCACCCCGTGAGAGCCCTCTTTGGCCAAGAAACAGTGGGGTCATGACAAACTAATAAGGGTAAGCTGAGCACCACGGGAAACGCAGGAGAGTCAATAAGGAAGAGACTAATTCTCTCCCTGTGACCCTGATGCATCACCATGCCCAGAGGAAAGGTTGCCTCCCTAATCAACCCTGACCCTAATGGTCAACTATCTAAGGCGTGAACGGGGATGGGCACAGCCACAGGAACAATAGGGATCCCTAAACTATGGGCGAACGATTTATTTATAAAATCTACAGCCGAGCATGAATTGACGAGTGTCTTATAATGGGAATGCGGGGAAAACTCAGGGAAAGTGACATACACAAACATATGTGCAACAGAGGGCTCTGGGTGAGAATGATACCGCTCACCTGGGGTGATGCCAGAGCGGCCTGTCTGCTGCCTCGATACCCAGAGGAACCAACCAGGCACCGACCGGCAGTGTGCCCTCTGCGGCCACAGATGCACGAGCTGGAACCCCCTCCGGTCTCCCTGCACACCGCCCCTCCCAGCTCCATAGGTATTGGAGAGGGGGTATGGAGGGATAGAACCAACAGACCCCGATCTGAACGTCCGCGGGTAGCCAGCAGGTTATCCAGCCGATGGACAGGTCCACCAGCTGGTCGAACGTGAGGGTGGTGTCTCTGCAGGCCAACTCCCGACAGACGTCCTAGCGCAGACTGCAGCGATAATGGTCGATCAGGGCCCTGTCGTTCCATCCCCCGCCGGGAGCTAGGGTCCAAAACTCCAGTGCGAACTCCTGGGCGCTCCTCGTTCCCTGCCTCAGATGGAAGAGGCGCTCAGCCGCCAATTTACCCTCAGGCGGGTGGTCGAAGACTGCCTGGAAGAGGCGGGTGAACTCCTCAAACTGGTCCAACGCCGCATCTCCCTCTCTCCACACGGCGTAGGCCCACTCCAAGGCTTTCCCGGTGAGGCACGAGACAAGGGTGGACGCCCTCTCACGGCCCGAAGGAGCCGGGTGGACGGTTGCCAGGTATAAGTCCAGTTGTAATAGGAACCCCTGGCAGTTTGCAGCCGTCCCATCATATTCCTGGGGAAGGGAGAGACGAATCCCACTGGGACCAGGAGAAGGAGGGGCGCGTAATGGAGACCCCGGTTGAGCTGGTGGAGGCGCTGGGAGAACTCCCTGTCTCTCCCAGCGGTCCTTTGTCTGGACAACGCGGTCCATGGTGGTGGAGCATTGCTGCGTGCTCCCAGACGCGCTCGTCCACCCCTTTTCCCGGGGTACCTGCTCCTGCTGACTCCATAAGTTTGGTCCAGAATTCTGTAATGAGTGCGTACTGGCGGCAGAGAAGTCAGGCGCAGGAGAGCAAAGACTGTGTTACAACAGCACAGTTTAATGATACAAATCACCATGAACCAAAACAATAAATATATGCAATGGGAAAAAACCCTTCGCACGCCAGACATAACGCACACAAACTCTTGCAATCAACAATTCCGGACAAAGACATGGGGGAAACAAAGGGTTAAATAACCAGGTGTGAAACCAGGTGTGTGGGAAGATGAGACAAAACAAATGGAAAATGAAAGGTGGATCAGCGATGGCAACAAGTTGGACTGTACAGGATTCTGCTATTAGAGCTGTGCTAGGGCAGCATGAGCAGGTACTAAGCAGCCTAGAGGAGATGGCAAAAACTGCATCCAAAACAGCTTCAAATGCCAGTGGCTTATTTGAGCACTTCAGCAAAGGCAAGACTGTGTTGGGCCTCACACTTGTCTCTGCTGTTCTTGGATAATTATTTTAAGTGTTGGATGGGGTGGAGGTTCAGTTTGGTGACCATTTTGACCAGGACAGTCTAAACGCCCTGCAAAAGTTGGAAAGAGCGCTTCTCACGGGGGAGTTGGATGAGTCTCTAGATCAGTACCCTGGGCTGAACATAGATTCTCTTTCAGTGCAGTTGCCTCTCTTTCGCAACAAATACCCTGTAGAAGCAGTGGAGAGGCAGCAGAGGCTTCCAGTGGAGGTGCGGGGGTTGACCAAGTTGAGGTGCCAGTGTTTCGGGTGCCAGTGTCTTCATGTGAGGCTGAGAGGAGTTTCAGTGCACTCCGCAGGTTGAAGACTTGGTTACGGGCCAGCATGGACCAAGAGAGACTGAACGGCGTAGTTGTCTGTAATGTACATAAAGACAGGCTGGACAGTCTCAAGAGGGAAAATATCTGCCAGCAATTTGTTAGATCCATTAAAACCCGCAAACATATGTTCGGTTCTTTTGTTCAGTAGTGTGTATAGCAGTGGTTCTCACCCTTTTTCGGGTACTGGAACCCCTGCATATTTTGAGCAAAGCGGGCAAGGTTTTGAGTGGTCCTCAGGGACCTCCACCCCTCTATATTTTATGTAAAGTTACTGGAATCCCTGTGCTGAATACATTCATTACACTTTTTCATTTCACGGACACCTTGCAATTACACCAGGGAATCCTGTCGGTCCGCGGAACCCTGTTTGAGAACCCCTGGTGTATAGTATGATATTTGTTATTTTGTTTAGTAGTTTTTAGTACATGACAGTACACTTACTAATGATTTATTTTATGTTATTTTATTTAAAATTGCGTACTTTGTGTGACATACTTGTCCATAGCTGCTGTTTGAAGAGTTGAGACACTGACTGAACAATAAATATGTATTTTAGAAGGACATTTTGGTTGATTTATTTGAGTTATTCATTTAAGTAGTTATTTTGCTTTTAGAACTGTACTTATTTTGAGCTTTTTGTTCTAGTAAAGCTATTGTCGAAGACTCAGGCCAGTGGCAGATATTTAATGACTATATAAATGTATCAGAAAAAGTCTAATTTAAAGGTCAATTCAATACTGAGACCAACTTGTGTGGGTTCTCAATGGAGATTATTTTTATTTTTTAAAAATTGTTATTTCACCTTTATTTAACCAGGTAGGCTAGTTGAGAACAAGTTCTCATTTGCAACTGCGACCTGGCCAAGATAAAGCATAGCAGTGTGAACAGACAACAGAGTTACACATGGAGTAAACAATTAACAATTAAGTCAATTACACAGTAGAAAAAAAGAGAGTCTATATACATTGTGTGCAAAAGGCATGAGGAGGTAGGCGAATAATTACAATTTTGCAGATTAACACTGGAGTGATAAATGATCAGATGGTCATGTACAGGTAGAGATATTGGTGTGCAAAAGAGCAGAAAAGTAAATAAATGTAAACAGTATGGGGATGAGGTAGGTAAAATTGGGTGGGCAATTTACCGATAGACTATGTACAGCTGCAGCGATCGGTTAGCTGCTCAGATAGCTGATGTTTGAAGTTGGTGAGGGAGATAAAAGTCTCCAACTTCAGCGATTTTTGCAATTCGTTCCAGTCACAGGCAGCAGAGAACTGGAACGAAAGGCGGCCAAATGAGGTGTTGGCTTTAGGGATGATCAGTGAGATACACCTGCTGTAGCGCGTGCTACGGGTGGGTGTTGCCATCGTGACCAGTGAACTGAGATAGGGCGGAGCTTTACCTAGCATGGACTTGTAGATGACCTGGAGCCAGTGGGTCTGACGACGAATATGTAGCGAGGGCCAGCCGACTAGAGCATACAGGTCGCAGTGGTGGGTGGTATAAGGTGCTTTAGTAACAAAACGGATGGCACTGTGATAAACTGCATCCAGTTTGCTGAGTAGAGTATTGGAACCTATTTTGTAGATGACATCGCCGAAGTCGAGGATCGGTAGGATAGTCAGTTTTACTAGGGTAAGTTTGGCGGCGTGAGTGAAGGAGGCTTTGTTGCGGAATAGAAAGCCGACTCTAGATTTGATTTTAGATTGGAGATGTTTGATATGAGTCTGGAAGGAGAGTTTACAGTCTAGCCAGACACCTAAGTACTTATAGATGTCCACATATTCTAGGTCGGAACCATCCAGGGTGGTGATGCTAGTCGGGCGTGCTGGTGCATGCAGCGAACGGTTAAAAAGCATGCATTTGGTTTTACTAGCATTTAAGAGCAGTTGGAGGCCACGGAAGGAGTGTTGTATGGCATTGAAGCTCGTTTGGAGGTTAGATAGCACAGTGTCCAAGGACGGGCTGGAAGTATACAGAATGGTGTCGTCTGCGTAGAGGTGGATCAGGGAATCGCCCGCAGCAAGAGCAATATCATTGATATATACAGAGAAAAGAGTTTTAGATGAGATCGCACCATGTTCATTGTATTTACGAAAACTGCACCCATACACAGTGTACAGTACCATTGCCACCTACTGGCCTTTTTTGGTATTGCTGGTTGTAAATACATACTGGACTGATAAGGAACACTGCTATAACTATTATTATTAGTAGTATTATAACGATTTAAACATTTGAACAAGTTGGGTCAACCCTTCAGTTAACTACCTATCAATTATCCAGTAGTAGTAATTATGGTTCCTCAATATACACATATTAACATATTAACATATTACAACGTAGGCTGTTTTACAGCACACACACACACACACCATCTCCACCACACAACCACACACACACACACAGACACACACACACACAGACACACACACACCATCTCAACCACACACACACACACCATCTCAACCACACACACACACACACACACACACACACACACACCATCTCCACCACACAACCACACACAGAGACACAGTGAATCCAGAGAAAGAGAGAGAGAGAGAAAGAGGGAAGGAATGAAATAGTTGATATCGAAAAGGAGAAAAGCAAATGTCCATAAGCCACACTTCACAGGGTCTATTTAGCTGTTGTCAAAGATCAAAGCTTTCACCGTTACATTCTCCCTGAATATGTAGCATTTCCTACATGCACAGTGTCAGAGACCCAATTGCCCAGTTCTCTCTCTCTCTCTCTCTCTCTCTTTCTCTTTCTTCCATTGCGATTTCAGAGCTGTGCAACTCTACAGTTGAGCTAAGGGATTAATCCCAGCATTGAATTTAAAGGAGAGAAACAAAAAATGGAGGGACAGGTAGAAGGGAATGGTTTAAGTTTGAGGCTACATGCGGAATGCATGTTTCTACACTCCCCTATGTATTTATTTGTACAGTGAAGCTAAAATGTTTATTTGGCTCTATACTCCAGCATTTTGGATTTGAGAACAAATGTTTTATATGAGGTGACATTACGGAATGTTACCTTTTATTTGAGGGATTTTTCATACCAGTGGCAGTTGGTGCCGTTTAAGATGAGGGAGGATGATCTTATTTTTTTTAGGAGCATGCCTTTTTTCTATTACAGCGTAATTGGACAACGGTCATTCATATTCCATTCACCCAGTTCAATGTAACATCGATAGGTTTAGACTAGCTTATGAATGAACGTTTACAACGTAGGTGCACACAGGTTGAGAGAAAGATGACAATGACACATTCAATACTGCCTTGCACACTCTTGCCTGAATCTAGTTGCATCTAGGGTGTAATCATTAGTCCAACAGTTGCAAATGAGAGTTTCAATTGGACAAATTTAGGTATGTTTATCCCAATTTCGTTCCATTTGCTTCTATTTAAAAAACGTTTTTCAACAGATATGTCGGAATGAATACACCTCTGATCACTTGCAAACAGTTCACTTTCATAGCCACATACAAACAGCTTGTTGTATTCCTTCTCGCATCAATGTGTTCTCCTCCTCTCGCCTCTTCCCTTCGCTTGTGCACTTCAATGCACAACACATCAGCTGTCTGTGACCAGGCGAAAAAAACTTTACAAGCCAATCCTTCATATCATAAATGTTACACACAGCCTACATTGCTGTCACCATTTTAGCTAATGTAACGTCATAGTCCACATAGCTAATAGAACTAACGCATGAGTAAATCCGCTTCAACCGTGCAGTACAGTGTACAGTCAGTAAGCAGTTTAGCAGTTACACCGGTGGACCCTGGTGGCAATAAATTAGTAATACCAAAAGCTTACCTTGACTTGGAAGAGTTCCAGTGTTGGATGGTCATAGCCAGCTAGCTATAATAGCATCCCTCTGTTTGAGCCAGGTGTTTGAGTAGGCTAAACTAGCTAGCTGCATTTGCTACCTAAGTAAGTGGAAGTGATTTTAAAAATATATATATAGCTAGTTCTTTCTCTCTCTCTGTCTCTGTCTCTCTCTCTCTCGCTCTCTCTTGCTCATCCATGTTTTCATAAATTCATTTGTTCAAAATTGTTATACTATTGTCTTTCTTTCTCTGAGTTAATTACTCACTACAATGAATGCACTGCAGTGCTAGCTAGCTGTAGTGCTAGATTAAGTGTCTGATCCTTTGATTGGGTGAACAACATGTCAGTTCATGCTGCAAAATCTCTCATAGGTTGGAGGATGTCCTCTGGAAGTTGTCAGAATTACTGTGTAAGATTATGGAAGCCTCTTAGGATTTGTATGGAAGACAATGTACTCAGAGGAACAGAAGCTAGCTGTCCCCCGGCTACACCATGGTGCTACCCTACAGAGTGCTGTTGAGGCTACTGTAGACCTTCATTGCCAAACAGTGTGTTTTAATCAGTTATTTGGTGATGTGAATATACAGTACAAGGTATAGTTTTAGCTAAAAAGAATAACTTTTTAAATGTTTCACTATTTTTATTTGTATGAAGTTCACTGGGGAGGATGGCCCTCCCCTTCCTCCTCCATTGTCCTCCTCCATTGTTTCATACATATATGATTTATCATTTAGAAATGAAAGCACTTTATGTATCTTGTCCAAGTATTTTGACAAATTCAGTTATATGTGTATTGAAGTAGTCAAAACTGTTACTTTGTCCCATATTCCTAGCACACAATGACTACATCAAGCTTGTGACTCTTTAAACTTGTTGGATGCATTTGCTGTTTGTCTTGGTTATGTTTCAGATGATGTTGTCCCCGGTAGAAATTCATGGTAAATAATGTTTTGTGCCTTGGGGGTATTATTGTTGTGCCTCTGTACATACATAAAGTGCTTTCATTTCTACAGTTGAAGTCAGAAGTTTACAGACACTTAGGTTGGAGTCATTAAAACTTGTTTTTCAACCACTCCACACATTTCTTGTTAACAAACTATAGTTTTGGTGAGTCGGTTAGGACATCTACTTTGTGCATGACAAGTAATTTTTCCAAAAATTGTTTACAGACAGATTATTTCACTTATAATTCACTGTATCGCAATTCCAGTGGGTCAGAAGTTTACATACACTAAGTTGACAGTGCCTTTAAACAGCTTGGAAAATTCCAGAAAATTATGGCATGGCTTTAGAAGCACAACAAAGTCAAGGTATTGGAGTGGCCATCACAAAGCCCTGACCTCAATCCCATAGAGCATTTGTGGGCCGAACTAAAAAAGTGTGTGCGAACAAGGAGGTTAACAAACCTGACTCAGTTACTCCAGCTCTGTCAGGAGGAATGGGCCAAAATGCACCCAACTTATTATGGGAAGCTTGTGGAAGGCTATCCAAAACATTTGACCTAATTTAAAGGCAATGCTACCAAATACTAATTGAGTGTATGTAAACTTCTGACCCACTGGGAATGTGATGAAAGTAATAAAAGCTGAAAGAAATTATTCTCTCTACTATTATTCTGACATTTCACATTCTTCAAATAAAGTGGTGATCCTAACTGATCTAAGACAGGGAATGTATACTAGGATTAAATGTCAGGAATGGCAAAAAACTGAGTTTAAATGCATTTGGCTGAGGTGTATGTAAATTTCTGACTTCAACTGTAAATGGTAAAGCAGATATGATGTCACGCCCTGATCTGTTTCACCTGTCCCTGTGATGGTCTCCACCCCCTCCAGGTGTCACTTATTTTCCTCAGCGTATTTATTCCTGTGTTTCCTGACTCTCTGTGCCAGTTTGTCTTGTATTTTTAGTCAAGTCAACCAGCGTGTTTTTCCCCGTACTCATTTTCGATTCTTTTTTGCTAGTCTTCCCAGTTTTGACCACTGCCTGACTCTGGACTACTTTCCCGCCTGCCTTATCATCCTGCCTGCCCTGACCTTGAATCTGCCTGCCCTTCGGTACCTATTGGACTCTGAACTGGTTTTGACCTTTTGCCTGTACACAACCATTATCTTGCCTACCCATGTTTGGATTAATAAACATTGTAAGACTCCAACCATCTGCCTCCTGTGTCTGCATCTGGATCTCACCTTGTGCCTTGATATATGTATGAAAATAAACGGTGACATTCTGTACTGTCACTTCATATGAAACATTTCATCTCAAATCCAAAATGCTGGAGTATAGATCCAAATTAAACGTTTTAGCTTCACAGTCCAAATTAGTGTATTTGTGGTGTATGCTCCATGAACTCAAGCTTGGGGACTCGCAGGTATATGTAACTAGGCTTGGGCGGTATACCATATACCGGGGTATTTGGAAATAGCCACAGGATGGTTTTCCAATACAGTCAATACCATTGAAACTATCTCTTTGATGTTTTTTAATACATTTTCATATTTATAGCTACTTTCTAAGTAAAAACCTGCAGACAACTTGTGCAATGCTTTAGGAGATAAAGCTGATTGCGTTCTTCATTTCACCTGTCAAATTATTTTTCATTATGAAGCTTGCTGGTAGTCCCCAGTCACATGGTGAGACCGGATTTTTGTGAGTCACTCACTGTTGTGCAGAACGCGCCAGGTGATCTAGTTACAGTATGGAATTCACAACTAAATGTTTGCCAGGTAGATATCGTGTAACTATTAAGTTAACACTATAAAATGTGCTTAATACTCTGCAGTTGTGCATTTGGTTTGTTAACTTTGTAGAAAGATATCTAGCTTAGATGTTAGCCTCTTGCAAAATCAAGCTTCTCTTGGTAACAGCAGAGAATCCCCTCCTGGATCAAGAGCCTTGCTTTCTAATATTTATTTTGTGCGTGCAGCAAACTGCAGTATTTTTGAATTACTTGTATAACTATATGAGCTGGGATGTCTGTCTCGCAAATAGTTTATGTCAGAGACTGTATAAAATATTTGTGATATGGTTAACTATTTAACTAACTATTTAGCAGTCTCATGGCTTGGAGGTAGCTGTTCAGGGTCCTATTGGTTCCAGACTTGGTGCATCAGTACCACTTGCCGTGCGGTAGCAGGGAGAACAGTCTATGACTTGGGTGGCAGGTCCAGCCTTTAGCTCAGTGTGGATTCTTCCTGTAATTCATGGCGTCTGGTTGGGATATGTACGCACATTCACTGTGGGGACGATGTTGTCGATGAACTTATTAATGAAGGCTGCCATTCTGTCCTGCCAACAGCCGTTCTTATTCAGCCACAACTCCGAGAAACATAGGATATTACAGTTATTCAGGTCTTGTCAAGTTGGTTGTTAATAATTGGTAGAGAGCCATTTTAAAGTCTTGTCATAGATTTTTAAGTTGATTTAAGTCAAAACTGTAACTAGGCATACCTGTAACATCATGAACCACATAAGAAGCCAGGAATGGTATTTATAGCGGATTTTGAAAAAGCATTTGATAAAATAAGACTGGATTTATTTTATAAATGCCTGGATTTTTTCAATTTCGGTAATTCTCTTTATAAAATGGGTAGAAATTATGTATAACAACCCCAGGTGTAAAATAGTAAATAACGGCTACTTCTCAGAGAGTTTTGAATTGTCAAGAGGAGTTAAACAAGGGTAACCGCTGTCACCATATCTATTTGTTATGGCCATCGAAATGCTTGCCATTAAAATCAGATCCAATAACAACATTAGAGAATTAGAAATCCAAGGCTTAAAAACAAAGGTGTCCATTTATGCCGATGACTCAAGTTTTATATTAAGTCCACAAACTAGTTCCCTGCAAATTCTCAGATCTAATGTACAATATTACACATTGGATCCTTAAAAAATACAACTTTTACATTACCCTGCAGTTTACCTATAAAATGTGCTGATGGTGAAGTAGACATACTCGGTATTCATATCACAAAGATCTAAATAAGCTCTCTACAATGAATTTCAATAGAAAACTTGTAAAGATAGACAAGATCCTGCAACCATAGAGAGGTAAATACCTATGGAAAAATTGCCCTGATTAACTCCTTAGTCATATCTCAGTTTACTCACTTACTTATGGCGCTGCCTACTCCTGATGATTCATTTTTCAAATCATATCAGCAAAAAATATTTCGCTTTATCTGGGACGCTAAACCAGACAAAATAAAACCTGCCAATCTATATAATGAATTTAAATTGGGTGGGTTGAGATTATTAAATATAAAAGCACTAAACCTCTCTCTAAAAGCTTCACTCATTCAAATGTTTTTTTTTTTAACCCTAAATGGTTCTCAAGTACATTACTAAGAAAAACTCATCCATTGTTTAAAAATGGCCTTTTTGCCTTTGTGCAGATTGCCATGTCTCATTTTTGATTAATTGAAAATTATACTTTTTTCTAAGTATCACTATTTTTCAGACAACCATTGCAGAGCTGGATTCAATTTCAATTTCATCAGAGGTATGTCCTTCATGGAGTTATCAGAATTGTACGGGAAAGGTCTGCTCAATCCAAGAGTACAACCAATTGATTACAGCATTGCCCCAAAAATGGAGGAGGCGGGTAGCAGCGGGAGGAGGTAGGGAACTGGTCTGTCTGCCCAATATAAAGGATCAAAACTGGCGGAGGAATAAAAATAGCATAAATAGGAAAGTATACCAGTTTAATTTGAGGACCAGGATGTTGACAACTGTGCCATACAGATTGCAAAATAGTTGGGAAGAGATTTTTGTTAAGCAAATGTTAACTCCTGAAGTTATTTAGCCGTGCCATAACATAAATCCACTTCGACATTATGTGGTATTGGGTTGAGATCAGTGACACAAAATCTAAATTCAGGCTGTAACCCAACAAAATGTTGAAAACTCTCTAATAAACGTGGCAGTAATAAAGCATCTCCTGAAAAAGCCAAACCTTGACCGGGGATTAAAAAAAAAAACTTTGGCCTATATCGAATCTCCCATTCCTCTCAAAATTGTTAGAAAAAGCTGTTGTGGAGCAACTCACTTCCTTCCCGAAGACAAACAATGGATATGAAACACTCCAGTCTGGTTTTAGACCCAATCATAGTACTGGGACTGTAGTCGTGAAGGTGGTAAATTACCTTTTAATGGCGTCAGACCAAGGCTCTGCATCTGTCCTTGTACTCCTATACCTTACTGTCGCTTTTGACACCATCGATCACCATATTATTTTGGAGAGATTGGAAACCTTACTTTATCTCTACATGGACAAGTTTGTGCCTTGTTTAGTTCTTATCTGACAAAAATATATAACTTTCTCTCTGTGGATGGTTTATCCTCTGACAAATCAATTGTACATTTCGGTGTTCCTCAAGGTTCCGTTTTAGGACCACTATTGTTCACACTATATATTCTACTGCTTGGTGATGTTTTTCAGAAGCCCAAAGGCAACTTTCACTGCTATGAAGGACGATATACAGCTGTAATTCCCGATGAAACATGGTGAAGCCCCAAGATTGCTTACCCTGGAAGCATGTGTTTCAAACATAAGGAAGTGGATGGCGGCACATTTTTTACTTTTTAACTCGGATAAAACAGAGATGCTAGTTCTAGGTTCCAAGAAACAAAGAGATCTGCTGTTTGATCTGAAAATTAATCTTGATGGTTGTACAGTCCTCGCAAATAAAACTGTGAAGGACCTCTGCCTTACTCTGGACCCTGATCTCTCTTTTGTAGAGCGTATAAAAAAAATTCAAGGGCATCTTCGTAACATTGCAAAAACAATAAACTATTTTTTCCAAAAATAATGCAGCAATGCTCTACTCTCCGGCTACCTAGATAAAGCACTAAATAAACTTCAGTTAGTGCTAAACACAGCTGCTAGAATCTTGACCAGAACCAATAAATGTAATCATATTACTCCAGTGCCCCTGTTAAGGCTAGGGTGATTTCAAGGTTTTACTGCTAACCTACAAATAATTACATGGACTTTCTCCTACCTTTCTCTCCGATTTGGTCCTGCTTTACATACCTACACGTCACAAAAAGCAGGCCTCTTTATTGTCCCTAGAATTTCTAAGCAAACTGCTGGAGGTAGGACTTTCTCCTATAGAGCTAAATTTTTATGGAATGGTCTGCCTATCCATGTGAGAGACGAGAGACACTGTCTCGACCTATAAGTATTTACTGAAGACTCATCTCTTCAGTGGGTCCTATGATTGAGTGTAGTCTGGCCCAGGGGTGTGAAGGTGAACAGAAAGGCACTGGAGTGACCCTTGCTGTCTCTGCCTGGCTGGCTCCCCTCTCTCCCCTGGGATTCTCTGCCTCTGACCCTATTACAGGGGCTGAGTCACTGGCTTACTAGTGCTCTTCCGTGCCATCCCTAGGAGGGGTGCGTCACGTCATGCCAGGCTTTTTTCACTATACTCGGCTTGAGTCACTGACGTGATTGTCCTGTGCGGGCTTGTGCGGTGGAGGAGATCTTTGTGGGATATGCTCAGACTTGTCTCTGGGTAGTAAGTTGGTGGTCTGTTGTTATCCCTCTGGTGGTGTGGGGGCTGTGCTTTGGCAAAGTGGGTGGGGTTATATCCTGGTTGGCCCTGTCCGGGGGTATCATTGGACAGGGCAACAGTGTCCTCCGACCTCCCCTGTCTCAGCCTCCAATATCTATGCTGCAATAGACTATGTGCCAAGGGGCTAGGGTCAGTCTGACCTTTCTGGTGAAATTCTCCTGTCTTATCTGGTGTCCTGTGTGAACTTAAGTATGCTCCTCTAATTCTCCCATCTCTCTCTCTCTCTCTCTCTCTCTCTCTCTCTCTCTCTCTCTCTCTCTCTCTCTCTCTCTCCCCCCAGCTGCTCCAGCTTCAACTGTTCTGCCTGCGGCTATGGAACCCTAGCCTGTTCACCGGACGTGAGCTCTATGGCCTGTTCACTGGACGTGCTACCTTGTCCCGGACCTGCTGTTTGCTACCCTCTCTCCCTCAACCACACCTGTTGTCTCAACTTCTGAATGCTCGGCTATGAAAAGCCAACTGACATTTACTCCTGAGGTGCTGACCTGTTGCACCCTCTACAACCACTGTGATTATTATTGGACCCTGCTGGTCATCTATGAATGTTTGAACATCTTGAAGAATGATCTGGCCTTAATGGCCATGCACTCTTATAATCTCTACCCGGCACAGCCAGAAGAGAATTGGCCACCCCTCAAGGTTTCTTCCTAGGTTCCTGCCTTTCTAGGGAGTTTTTCCTAGCCACTGTGCTTCTACATCTGTATTGCTTGCTGTTTGGTGTTCTAGGCTGGATTTCTGTATAAGCACTTTGTGACATCTGCTGATGTAAAAAGGGCTTTATAAATACATTTTATTCGATACTAGGCATATAGCAATTTTATGATGTTGGCTTTAGCTAGTAAGCTAGATAGTTTCCCAATCTCCCATCCACCTGACTAGCTACCAAGCCATTTCAGGCTATCAAGTTAGAATAGCTTGTCTAACTATCTTAGCTGGTATGCCTACTGGCACGGTTGCTAGACTTTAGAAAAGCAAGCAAATACCAAATGTACTGGATAACTCACATTCCTTTCAATCATTTATCCAGATTTTATCAGAGATGCAGAGAAGAATATTTAAGGTTATGATACTATATACCGGTGTGGCAGTTGTACTAAATGAAGGCGTGAAGGCATAAAAGTTATTAAAGAATTGGGCCTCCCGAGTGGCGCAGCCGGCCACTTGCAGGCTGTCTTCGGTCATCAGTTGAACTGTGTTTCCTCTGGCACAGTGGTGTGACTGGCTTCCGGGTTAAGCAGGCAGGTGTAAAGAAACCCTGTTTGGTGGGTCATGTTTCAAAGGCCACATGGCTCGACCTTCGCCTTTCCTGAGCCCGTTCTGGAGTTGCAGCGATGAGACAAGATCGTAATTGGATCGCAATTGGATATCACGAAATTGGGAGAAAAAGGGGGTCAAAAATAAATAAATAAAATAAATGTATTAAAGAATCAATGTAAATCATCAATTAAAATGACAATTGAACAGGTTAAAAGGTATGTTTAGATAACATATGCAGAAAAATAAAATAAATGTTTTACCTAGAATTAGGCATAATGATTATGGCTCTAGATTCCAGGAAAAATCTGTTTCTGGTGTTTGAAAAATGCTAAATTCTCCAACACTCCTCCGGACCACGATCCATCTATCCACACCTACTTCGTGCCCCCTCTAAAATATTGGGTGCGTGATGCTGATGCCCATGTATGTGGAAACAGACACCACTTAATTGTATACACTTAATTCGTACCTCCTACCTACCCTGTAAGTGTGATGGTGGTACCATGTAACAACAGGGTAAGATCACGGACAGATTGGCTATTGTCTTCATGGGATGAAGTGGTACCTCAAAGTAACTACAGTGTATCTACGTGGAAACAGACACACCATTTCATTTCACAGACCTGTTCCTACGAACATACATGGTAACTAAAGGTAAAGTACATAGAAACAACGGGAGAGAATATCAACACAAGATGATGACTTGAAGGTATTTATTTGTGATAATGCCCAAGAAGCCGGTGTTTGGATGATATATGGGCATCGTGTGGTGTTCGTCTCGGGCCCCAAACCGTGCCAATATATCCTCCAAACACCGGCTTCAAGGGGATTGTCACCTTTATGCAACGAGATACCAACATATTGAAATAATGATTGACATATTTTCATTAGAAACGTTATTTTGATTACTTTATTCATACTAGTTCATCCTTCCACGAGATATAGTCCCGACACAAATGTAGGGTTGCTACCCAAACCGGCTGGTCAGTCATTCTATCGGTTTGGTTGCCCGAGACAAGACTAATTTGTTAAGTCATTTTGTTCTAAATCTATGGACGCGACCCAGTCGTTTGTTCTAAATGTTCCTTTGCCATGATGGCTGGCAACGTTCTTATCCCTTGCTTGCTAGCTAGCCATCTTTGGCTAACACAGTCGCATCAGTAGCCAGAATAACAGCAAAGTAGATGCATTTGCATTTGTTTAAGCAGTTTTCTTGTGATTTTTTCGGGGGGGATACATCCATAATAATGATCTAATAATCTGCAATTTCGCCTGGCATAAAACATTTGCTCTCTTGCCAGGCCACTGTTCAGAAGAGTTAGCCAACTACAAAGCTGACACAATTACTTCAAACTATCTGTATTTTGTGTTTTTCTAGTGACATTTCTTTGTATATATCCATAAAATTTAAGCTGATTCATAATTTCGACTGGCTGAGAAAAGCTGCCAGCCTTTTGTCTGTCTCATCCCGACTCCCAACACATTCATTACCATAGGACAGCTGGAGATCTAATTTCAATATTGAAACGATGTTGCAAATGTTTGGAGAGACAGACAGCGAGGTTATTACTAATCTAGTCTAAAAGAAATGGGAGATAATGTCTAGATGCGTTTTACACTGTGGATCTAGTATACAAATTGCCTGGATGAGCTGATGAGACAGTGGATTGCGCAGTCAGATGTAACAGAATAAATAGGCATTTCGTCATAGGTTTAGCCGGTGTTAACTTGTGGAATAGACACAGGCTGGAATGCGATTTGAACCAATCAGCATACAGGATCAGACCCACCCATTGTATAATTGGTAATAATAATAATTGGTCATTTTTGTTACTATGTATTTACAGGTGGTAAAATGAAGGGTTACCCAGGCATTTGCTCGAGCTTTGGCCCCTTATTTGGAAATACATGTTACTGTCTTGCAGTAAGTGGATGATTACATCTGTCTTGAACGATACCCATCCAATATACTGTACGGCACACGCAAAATGTTGATTTTTGTTGTCACTTAACCGTTTCTTTGTGGATTTTGATGTGTGCTTGGGGTTATTGTCTTGCTCGAAATTTCAATTGCGGCCATATATCAGCCTCCTGGCAGAGGCAACCAGGTTTTTGGTTTACTAAAATGTAAAGTTCATGCTCAAGTTCATGTGACCTTCAAAAAAGCCCCAGGACCAGTTGAAGCAATTTATTATGATTATTATTATTATTTTTAGCATACAATATAGCTCAGTATTTGTATTATTTATTATGCTAATTTTTATAAGGGGTGCAAATCATGTTGGACCTGACTGTACATAGAAAAACATGCATGGAAAATCGAAATGTACTGAAAGAAGAGAGAAAGGCGCTGACAACTCATACCTCTACCTGGAGCTATGAATATGACATAAGTATATCGCATCAGTGGTGGTATGCAATTGGTTAATTCCTTTTACAATCCCACTGTTTCCCCATGTTTTACCAGCCTGGGCCCATTACAGCTAATAGGACATGCTGTGCTTATGTCTGTGGACAGTCCCTTGTGTGAAACGCTGCTGCCACCGAGACACTAAGATCATCAGGCTTGGAGCCTTGTGCCAAAGCCACCAATAGCACACACACACACACACGCACAAATGAGCAAACACAAATGCATACACAGATACACACAGACACAGAGCACTGAACAGATGAACCAATTACACACCAGCCGCGCACACAGGGTGGGGATGTCAGAGAGATACGGGCGATTGACAGTGAGAAAGAGAGGGGGAAGAGAGATGCATGCATTAGCAGAGGGGCTTTTAAAACAGTTTTGTTGAGGAGTTGAGAGTGAAATGAGAGTGAAGCCACTCCACCCGGGCTAGTGTAGTCTTGTTGAAAAATTATGTTTGAAATATTATCTGTGTTGAGATTTGGCATGTGGTCCCTGGGTAGGAAGCCTGGCACTGGGCTAAGCTGCTGGGGCCCATTGAAAAGCCCTTTGCCAACTGCCAACAAGCAGCACTAGCGCATGAAAGGGGACGGGGGGGGGGGGGGGGGGGGGGGGGGGGGGGTGGAGACAGAGGGAGGGAGAGGGAGGACACTGCCACTGCCAGGCTGCAGGAGGAAGCGTACTGTGCTTCTGCTGCACAAAGAGGCTAACTTTATAACATCCCAACCTCATATACTGTAGCAACATCTCTGACATCTCTCAACTCATGTTTGTTTAATTAAGAGTAGGTGATCGATCTAATTAACATAATAACAAAATCTGTCTCTCAGTCCACCGTATTGGCCTATGTCGGCCACCCACCTTCCGCATCTGCGGTGGAAAGTGGCAGAGCTGCAGCGCTACGGTCCTCACAAGCCCCACGGGACTCATCTGAAGTTGGTACCGCCGATGTGCCAACCTCTATCTGTAGCATCCGCACCGTTTGGCCTACGAACTAATATGATCCCACTGTGGAAAAGGGAGACTTTTATCAAATAATATTTTTATATACAGTACCAGTCAAAAGTTTGGACACCTACTTATTCAAAGAAATAACTAAAATAACAAAAACTATTTTCTACATTGTAGAATAATAGTGAAGACATCAAAACTATGAAATAACACACATGGAATCATGTTGTAACCAAAAAAGTGTTCAACAAATCAAAATATATTTTATAATTGAGATTCTTCAAAGTAGCCACCCTTTGCCTTGATGACAGCTTTGCACGCTCTTGGCATTCTCTCAACCAACTTCATTAGGTTGTCACCAGGAATGCATTTCGATTAACAGGTGTGCCTTGTTAAAAGTTAATTAGTGGAATTTCTTTCCTTCTTAATGCATTTGAGCCAATCAGTTGTGTTGTGACAAGGTAGGGGTGGTATACAGAAGATAGATTTTTGGATCTAACCGCCGTGTCTTTGTGAGACGCAGAGTAGGTAAACAGATGATCTCCGCATGTGTGGTTCACACCATTAAGCATGGAGGAGGAGGTGTGATTGGGTGGGGGTGCTCTGCTGGTGACACTGTCTGTGATTTATTTAGAATTCAAGGCACCCTTAACCAGCATGGCTACCACAGCATTCTGCAGCGATATGCCATCCCATCTAGTTTGTGCTTAGTGGGACTATCATTTTGTTTTTCAACAGGACAATGACTCAACACACCTCCAGGCGGTGTAAGGGCTATTTCACCTAGAAGGAGAGTGATAGAGTGCTGCATCAGATGACCTGGCCTCCACAATCACCTGACCTCAACCCAATTGAGATGGTTTTGGATGAAGGAAAAGCAGCCAATAAGTGCTCAGCATATGTAGGAACTTCAAAACTGTTCAAAACTGTTGGAAAAGCAATCATTTTCTGCTGGTTGAGAGAATGCCAAAGAGTGTGCAAAGCTATCATCAAGGCAAAGAATGGCTACTTTGGAAAATAGAAAAAATTATGAAAAAAGTAGGTGTGTCCGAACTTTTGACTCATACTGTATATATTTTTTATACCTACTGGGGTCATAGCATTTAAAATCAAATATCTAAATGATCCATGGTATGACCATCTTAAAATAATTCCATGTGTTAGTTTAGTAGAAGCCCAGTGTTAACAAGTTTGAATTGAGGGTAGATACTGATATTGAGCAGGACTTGGTTGGTGTGGATATAGCCTGTGTGAATGAAATACAGTACAGACTACCTCCCTGAGACACCAGGCACTGCTGGCTGCTTTATGTACACAGTACGTTGGCCTAGCATTAGACCTATTTGTTATAGCGGTGTTGGCTATTGGATATTGTCAATGGGACAGATTCGAGATTGAGTAGATTGTGTTCTGGTGAACTTGGGTTAATATTTAATATAATACAGAGACAGGGTGTTTTTATTAAGAGTGTAATATGGACTAGGGCACCTGGCACCAGTTATGGCATTTTACCACATAATGCACTAAATATGCAGGTACCACTTTGATGCATTTTTTCGAAAGGTTCTGTGGCATTGCATTTTGATGTTCCTCTTTAGAAAGGGATAGAATGCAAATGACACATTTTTCCTCTCCTCGTTTATATTGCCTTATCAACAGTATGCTTGAGAGCAGGGGGTGGGTGGGATATCAACCGGAGTCCGTTCCACTGCTGCAGGGGCTGCTGCCTGTCAGACACTCTAAGTGGCTGCCATTCAAATAGCAGTCGCAGCAAAGGTAATGAATAGCTGACCCAACCTGTGGTTACTGGGGAGCCACAGAGTGCCGCGGCGAGCCGCTTGGCGTGCATTGGGGTTTAAGTTCAAAGTAGAGCTGGGGCACGGTGGGAGCGGAATGAATGCATTTTGCTCTCCTGTGATTTAGAACCGACAGTGGATATGTTAAATTGGCATCTTGGTATGTTGAACTCTCATTTGAGGGTGGTGTGTGTGTGTGTGTGTGTGTGTGTGTGTGTGTGTGTGTGTGTGTGTGTGTGTGTGTGTGTGTGTGTGTGTGTGGCAGGCATCTAAAATGGGAATACGTGTCTCTGGGAACTCCCTACTGTGGGATCCTATAGGATTCTATGTAAGAATGATTTCACCTTGAACTAATTAATGCTAATTCCACCCCTAATTATGGCCAAACAAGAACAATTCATACTTGGTTTCTTTAAACCATGTCTTGAAAGAAAACCGTACATTG
The DNA here is from genome assembly GCF_013265735.2 of Oncorhynchus mykiss. NCBI lineage: Eukaryota > Metazoa > Chordata > Actinopteri > Salmoniformes > Salmonidae > Oncorhynchus > Oncorhynchus mykiss. The sequence continues at coordinate 45,325,705 of NC_048576.1, read as the reverse complement.
TCATTGTTAGACCTTGCCTCAATTACTATACAGCAAATTACTGGTGCCATAGCTCGATAAACACATGCCGTCGTCTCTACACCTAATAAATAAACCGGTTATTATTACCCCAATACATTTTTCATTGTCTCTGTGCTCGTTATTAAGAACCATAATGAGGAATCGGTTAGGCCTCTCATTGATTCTGTTAGTAATGTGATGAGCTCTGATGAATGAACAGAGATAGTCTTATCCTCTCATTTAGTACCACCATAAATAAGCCTAATTGTGCTGACTCTGAAGTCGTTGATTATGCTAATTTCTCCTGATGCCTACTGTAAATGCAAGGGAAGAAGGAGCAGGCATGCTGCAGCAGCCCAGTTTCGTCTCAATGCAAAGGGGAGTAAAGGGGGGTAAACGGAGGGATCTGTCTTCCAATGATATTCTCCATAGGTTCTGCTGTTTGTTTATTCTGCCGCAGTAAAGCAGAGACGTCAGAAAACCTGAAATCTCCACTGTGTTACTGCCGTCACCAGTTAGCAAGGCAGCCCCGGCTTATTGCTTAGTGACAATGACAACCACAACAACCAAATTTAGCACACATTTTAACTGCCTCTCGGAATTGCTCGCTAAACACTTCAGAAGCAACTGTACTGTAGCAGCAGGCAGCAGGCAGGGACAGCAGCATAATAGATCATAACACTGTAAGCTTCTGTGTTTATCCAGACAGATGGTATGCATATGTATGAAATTGGAGATGCAGCTAGCGTGCCCTTGGCCTCCTCCTCCTCCTCCTCCTCCTCCTCCTCGGTCGCTGTGGTGATAGGAATGGGGTGGTGGTGGCCCGCCTTGGGCACAGCATTGCTGTGCCTTTATCTCCCGACCCATTTGGACCTGCTCCTTGCTCACTCACTGTGCCCTACCAGAGAGAGTAGAGAGGGATGACAGGGGCCCTGGGCCCAGAGTCTAACCCCCCCCCCCCCCCCTCCCCATCCCGGGCTGGGAGAACTACAATGTCAGCCAACAACATCAGTTATATGTAATAATAATACAGGGGATTTATTATTTATATAGTGGTTTTCAAAGCCCCGAAGATGCTGGAATATGTATCCTCCGGTTGCGGACACCCTTTAAGATTATTGGAGGATGATTTTACTTTTCTATGAGCATGGCCTTATTACAGCATATTGGATGACTGTTGTTCATATTCCATTCACCCAGATCATTGTAACATCGATAGGTTTAGGCTACTACAGTACATGGTACGCAAATTTGCCCTATATCCATTACGAGGTAGCAAGGCTACCAATGAACGTTTATAATGTATGTGCACAGGTTGAGAGACAAATTGAAGTAATCAAGGTGACAGACAATGTCACATTCAGCGCCGCTTTGTACACTCTTGCCTATATCTAGCTGATCTAGGGTGTGAACATTAGTCCAAACAGTTGCATTCCGTTTTGCAACCAAAACGAGAGTTTCTGATGGACAAATTCAGTTAGGTCTATCTCCGTTTTGTTCCATTTGCTTCCGTTTAAGAAAGGTTTTTCAACTGAATCAGCGGAATGAATACACTCCTGATACACCCACAAACAGTTCACTTTTAAATTAAATCAAATTTTATTGGTCACATACATACTGTATGGTTAGCAGAGATTATTGTGAGTGTAGCGAAATGCTTGTAGTAGCCACATACAAACAACCTCATCAATTTGCTCGATGTATAATTCTTTCTCGCATCTACAAGCCTTTTCCCTTTGCTTGTGGACTTCAGTGCACAGCAAAACAGCGGTCTGTGACCAGGCGAAAAAACCTATCCAAGCCACACCATCATACCATAACTGCTAACCACTATTTACAGCCTACATCGTCGTCACAATATTAGCTAACGTCATAGTCAACATAGCAACCTAACAAAATGTGGAACAAAAGAATGGGTCTGATTACTTTCCGAATGCACTGTAAGCTTTTTTTGGTTATTGTATTGCCACCGGGGCCCGTCGGTGTAACTGCTTGCTGTATACTGTACTGCGTGATTGTAGTGGGTTTACTAATGCGTTGGTGTAACTGCTTGCTGTATACTGTACTGCGTGATTGTAGTGGGTTTACTAATGCGTTGGTGTAACTGCTTGCTGTATACTGTACTGCGTGATTGTAGTGGGTTTACTAATGCGTTGGTGTAACTGCTTGCTGTACACTGTACTGCGTGATTGTAGTGGGTTTACTAATGCGTTGGTGTAACTGCTTGCTGTATACTGTACTGCGTGATTGTAGTGGGTTTACTAATGCGTTGGTGTAACTGCTTGCTGTATACTGTACTGCGTGATTGTAGTGGGTTTACTAATGCGTTGGTGTAACTGCTTGCTGTATACTGTACTGCGTGATTGTAGTGGGTTTACTAATGCGTTGGTGTAACTGCTTGCTGTACACTGTACTGCGTGATTGTAGTGGGTTTACTAATGCGTTGGTGTAACTGCTTGCTGTATACTGTACTGCGTGATTGTAGTGGGTTTACTAATGCGTTGGTGTAACTGCTTGCTGTATACTGTACTGCGTGATTGTAGTGGGTTTACTAATGCGTTGGTGTAACTGCTTGCTGTACACTGTACTGCGTGATTGTAGTGGGTTTACTAATGTGTTAGTTGTAGGTTACAGCCTATTCTAAAATATTGTTTTTCCATCATCAATCTACACACAATATGCCCTAATGACAAAGCGAAAACAGGTTTTTAGGAAAAAAATAGAAATACCTTATTTACATAAGTATTCAAACCCTTTGCGATGAGACTCAAAATTGAGCTCAGGTCCACCCTTGAGATGTCTCTACAACTTGATTGACGTCCACCTGTGGTAAAATTCAATTGATTATTGGACATTATTTGGAAAGGCACACACCTGTCTATATAAGGTCTTACAATTGACAGTGCATGTCATGAGGTAGAAGGATATGTCCGTAGAGCTCCGAGACAGGATTTTGTCGAGGCACAGATCTGGGAAAGGTACCAAAAAAATGTCTGCAGCATTGAGGGTCCCCAAGAACATGTTGGCCTCCATCCTTCTTAAATGGAAGAAGTGTGGAACCACCAAGAATCTTCCTAGAGCTGGCTGCCTGAGCAATTGGGGGAGAAGGGCCTTCCTTGGTCAATGGTCACTCTGACAGAGCTCTGGAGTTCCTCTTTGGAGATAGGAGAACATTCCAGAAGGACAACTATCTCTGCAGCACTGGCCAGATGGAAGCCACTCCTTAGTAAAAGGCACTTGACAGCCTGCTTCGAGTTTGCCAAAAGGCACCTAAAGGACTCTGACAATGAGAAACATGATTCTCTGGTCTGATGAAACCAAGATTTAACTATTTGGCCTGAATGCCAAGCATCATGTCTGGAGGAAGCCGGGCACCATCCACACGGTGAAGCATGGGGGTGGTAGCATCATGCTGTGGAGATGTTTTTTAGCGGCAGGGACAGTGAGACTATTCAGGATCGAGGGGAAGATGAACAGAGCAAAGTACAGTGAGATCCTTGATTAAAAACCTGTTCCAGAGCACTCAGGACTTCAAACTGGGGCAAAGGTTCACCTTCCAACAGGACAACAACCCTAAGCACAGAGCCAAGACAACGCATGAGTGGCTTTGTGACATGTCTCTGAATGTCCTTGAGTGGCCCAGCCAGAGCCCAGACTTGAACCCAATCCAACATCTCTGGAGAGACCTGAAAATAGCTGTGCACTAACGCTCCCCATCCAACGAGCTTGAGAGGATGTGCAGAGAAAAATGGTAGAAACTCCCGAAATACAGATGTGCTAAGTGTTATGACTTGACTTTAACATTAATCTGAAGACTGTTATTTAGCTAATTAACTGACCATGTTTAATTGTTACCCAATTAAATGAATCATGTAACAATTAACTCATTAGGATTTGGGGCACCACGAGAGCAGTTCTTTAAAAAGTTACTATCTCCCGAATTAAACTCTAAAGGTCTTTAGCTATCACATCTATAAACAGTCAACGTATTAATCACAGCCTTGTATCATATCACCATTCTAAACAGTCGTAACCCCCTTGCATCTGAAAAAACCCTAGCCTTACTTATAATTCAGTACTACATAAATTGGTTTAATTATGTATTAACTAGCTAATTAAATGGGAACACAGGATAAACATACACAGTCTGCACCGGTTATTGACTGGAGACTTAATACTCTGAAAACAGGTCCCCAGCAGAATGACAACAAGGCTGCTTGTTAAAGAAGAGATGGAAAGAGAGAGGGACAGGGACACTTAACATTGGTACATTCAGAAACTACTCTCACCTACAGCAACCATATACTTTGCACAGGAACCGCCACCGCTTTGAGTAAGAAATCATGAATGTATTTTTGTGAAATGACTGGGTTCACCTTGGAAAGGGGGTTTGGCCCATTCGCGGCAGGCTTGTAAGGCTCTGATTGTCCGAAATGGTTCCAACAATTCTTCTCCCGTTTTCCTTCTTCATAGCTGTCCGGTATCCGGTGACTTGTCGTGTAGTCCTGAACAGAACTACAGAGTTGAGTTTCCTTCCATTCGCTCTTAAAGATGCTTCTTTGAAGATAGCCTTAGCCATCGATGGTTCCCCAATGGGGGAGATGAGAGTAGCGTAATAAGATGGTTTGAGCAGAGTAACAGGATGGCCCTACTTAAATTCTTTTTTTGCAGATACTTTACATAGAACAGCTAATCAGCCGTACCAGTAATTGTCCGGCGGGTGAGTTTATCGTCTCCACCTCGTGTGGAGATGCAAAGTTCAAACCATTTTAAACGTGCGCCTTCATGCTTTTCTGGTCCAATGTGTTTTCTTCTTAAACCATCATTTCTACCTTTTGCTCGAAAGGGGCGGTTCCAGCAGGCTGACAAGCTCTCTGACCTCACATCGCGAGGGTTACTACTCACAGTGCAAAGTTATGGAAAACAATTATATCTTACAGCTTCTCACATCACATCCCTCTCTTAATAAAAACACTTTAATACTTTTTTATATTACATGCACAACGCATAATATGGAAACGTCATATGTAGTGGGTATACTTTCCAAGTTACAGTATTTCCTTTATAACATTTTTAATGACACCACATTATAACAAACATAATGACATGAGTGTTCTATAGATCGCCTCTGACCATTCCCCACGTTCCGCAATATAAATATTTATTCCAGTATTCGCTTTTGAACGTGTTAGAGTTTTAGCAGGAAAAGGGTCTGTTGAGACAAAGCACATTCCTTTTGTGAATTTGGAGATCGCAAGCCTGGATCTTCTCCCTTGATTTACAACAGGACGTGAGTTGTTAATCCCCACTAGTTTTTTTCCTTTCCCCTCTACGGGTGAAAGGGGGTCTGATTGAAGTTCTTCATTGCAAACCTAATCTGACCTATTTGGACTCTCGTGGACAATCATTTCACAAGCTTGTAGCGTCATACCCAAGAAGACTCAATGCTGTAATCGCTGCCAAAGGTGCTTCAACTAAGTACTGAGTAAAGGGTCTGAATACTTATGTAAATGTGATTTTCCAATTTTTTTATTGTTTATACATTTGCAAAAATTGCAAAAAAAATGTTTTGGGTTTGTAATTATTGGGTATTGTGTGTAGATTGATGAGTGGAAAAAACGATTTAATTCATTTTAGAATAAGGCTGTAACGTAACAAAATGTGTAAAAAGTGAAGGGGTCTGAATACTTTCCAAATCCACTGTATCTTGACTTGGAAGAGTTCCGGTGTTAGCCTTAGTCAGTTAGCTAACATAAATAGCTTTCCTCTCTGTTTGAACCGGGTGTTTGAGTCAGCTAAATTAGCTACCTGCATTAACTAGCTAAGTAAGTGGAAAAAAAATATATATATATATAGCTACTGTAGCTCTTTCTCTCTCTATCTCTCTGCTGCTTCTCCTTCATTTTCTAAGAAATTAGTTCATTAAAAACTGATCAACTATTTTCTTTCTCTTTAAGTCAACTACTCACCGCATTTTATGCACTGCAGTGCTAGCTAGCTTCTGCTTTCAGATTCATTATGTGAACCTTTGATTAGATGGATGACATGTCAGTTCATGCTCTGATAGGTTAGAGGACGTACTCCGGAGTTGTCATAATTACTGTGTAAGTCTATGGAAGTGGGTGAGAACCATGAGACTCCTAGGTTTTGTATTGAAGTCAATGTATCCAGAAGAGGATGGAAAATAGCTGTCCTCCATGTACACCATGGTGCTACCCCTACAGAGTGTTGTTGAGGCTACTGTAGACCTTCATTGCAAAACAGTGTGTTTTAATCAGTTATTTGGTGAAATATATTTAGTATAGTTTTATATAGAAAGGATAACCTTTTCTGCAGTTCACTGAGTAGGATGTTTCCCCTTCCTCCTCTGAGGAGACTCCACTGGTATCAATGTCAAAATACATCTCCTACTTGGAGAGTAGTTACTATCCCACTCATCCCACATTTTACTTTTGCGCCCGGTAGTCGGGACCCAGATTAAGACTGGGATGTAAACGAATGCACTGCGCCGGCATCACACTCCACTTGACTTTTAAAGGCAATGTCCCTGATGTTTCTTGAGATCCCGTTCGTGATATGTCCAGCAGAAAGTGGCTGGAGCGTAAATTAGCTTTAAAAGTCAAGTGCAGCACGAACATCGACACAGTGTGGTTTGTGTGAGTCGATATGCAGGGGTGCGAGGTAATTGAGGTAGCTATGTACATATAGTTAGGGGTAAAGTGACTAGGCAACATATAGATTAAAGACAGTAGCAGCAGCGTATATGGTGAGTGTGAAAGTGTGTGTGAGAGGTATGCATGTGTGCGCGTGTTATGTGTGTGTTGGCATATGTCGTGTGTATGTGTGTATTGGGGTGTCAGTGTTAGTATGTGTGGGTAGAGTCCAGTGTATGTGCAGAGTCAGTGCAAGAGAGTCGGTGCAAAAAAGGGTCAATGGACATAGTCCGAGTAGCCATCTGATTAGCTATTTTGCAGTCTTGTTTAGCAGTCTTATGGCTTGGGGGTAGAAACTGTTCAGTGTCTTGTTGGTTCCAGACTTGGTGTACTGGTACCACTTGCCATGTCTATGGCTTGGGTGGCTGGAGTCTTTGAAAATATTTTGGGCCTTCCTCTGACACCGCCTGGTATAGAGGTCCTGGATTGCATGGAGCTCGGCCCTAGTAATGTACTGGGCCATACTCACTACCCTCTGTAGCCCCTCGCGGTCAGGTGCCATGCAGTTGCCATACCAAGCGGTGATGCAGCCAGTCAAGATGCTCTAAATGGTCCAGCTGTAGAACTTTTTCATCTGTTGGCCCATGCCAAATCTTTTCAGCCTCCTGAGGGGGAAGAGGCACTGTCATGCCCTCTTCACAACTTTGTGGGTCTGTGTGGACCATGTTAATACCTTAATGATGTGGATGCCGAGGAACTTGAAGCTCTCAACCTGCTCCACTATAGCCCCATCAATGTGGATGGGAGTGTGCTCCACGATCAGCTTCTTTATCTTGCTGGAGTTGAGGAAGAGGTTGTTGTCCTGGCACCACACTGCCAGGTCTCTGACCTCTCTGTAGGCCGTCTCATCGCCGTCGGTGATCAGGCCTACCGCCGTCATGTCTTCAGCAGACTTGGGTTAGGAGTTGGAGTGATGGAGTTGGAGTCGTGCGTAGCCACACAGAGGGAGGGGGCTAAACACACACCCCTGTGGGGCCCACGTGTTGAGGGTCAGCCTGGCAAAGGTGTTGTTGCCTACCTTCAGCACCTGGGGTAGGCACATCGGCAAGTCAAGGATCCAATTGCAGAGGAAGGTATTCAGTCCCAGGGTCCCGAGCTTGGTGAAGAGCTTGGATGGCACAATGTTGTTGAACAGCATTTTCCCATGTGTACTCCTCTTGTCTAGGTGGCAGGGGGCATTGTGGAGTGCAGTTGAGATTGCGTCGTGGATCTGTTGGGATGGTATGCAAGTTGAAGTGGGTCCAGGATGTCTGGGATGATGGAGTTGATGAGTGCCGTGACCAGCCTTTCAACGCACTTCGTTATTACAGATGTGGGTGCTACAGGGCGGTAGTCATTGTGGCACTTTGTCTTAGAGTTTTTTGGAACAGGAATGATGGTAGTCAGCTTGAAACGTGGGGATTACAGATTGAGACAAGGAAAGGTTGAAAATGTCAGTGAAGACGCCGGCCTTTATCTGTGAAAAATGTTGCAGCAACATTGGAGAAGCAAACATTTCTCCAGGGACAGGGAAGGCTCCAGACACAAATGGGGATGAGGCACAGGGAGACAGAGAGAGAGAGAGAGAACTCTGAGTAGAAAAACAAACCATAGTAGCTAATCACAAAAGAACATACTTTTATTTCGGTCAGCAGAAAAAATACTGTCATAGTGACGCACACGTGTGTGTATGCATACCGCCTGTGTGTTTGTGTATGTGTTAAGGTGAGAGATGCTGCAGAACAGACAATCCCCACAGCGGCTGTAGAGCTGGAAGTGGGTATGTGTTCCCTACTATATTTTTCCCTTTCTCCTCTCATGCACTGACATTATGACATCTTCATAACTTAATAATATGTCTGCCTTGCCTTCTACCGTCTACGGTGTCCATATTAGGACAGCCTCAGACTGACACGAGTCCTACTTTCTATCAGTGTTTTCCCCTCCCTGTATTTCTCAATTTCCGTTGTTGTTGTTGTTGTTGTTGTTGTTGTTGTTGTGTGTGTGTGTGTGTGTGTGTGTGTGTGTGTGTGTGTGTGTGTGTGAGTAATATGTTATGTTGTAGCAGGGAGAAGGACATTTCACACTTCACTGGAACATGCTGATGGGTTCTAGGATCACTTACAGGTCTCCTTTATTCATGTCCTCTGATTGGTGGGATGCATTATGACCTACCTGAACACAACAATTGCTATTGTTTTACTTGATAGCCTGGTTATACCAGCTTGAATGCTGCTATGTCAGGGGGCCCACTGCCATTCAACAACAACAACACATTGTGACTCACTCCTCATTCCTTGTGCGTCACAATACAAAAAAGAGCATGTTATCCAGGCTGTTATACTCCAGCCAATGATGTCATCACTATTCTTCTCCCTCCCTTGTCGTTGAAATGAGAGAGGATGCATCCCAAATTGCACCCTATTCCCCTATGGGAGCTGGTCAAAGTAGTTCACTATATATGGAAAAGGCTGCCATTTGGGACACAACCAGAATATATATATGTAAGTATGAGTTTAGAGCTTGACTCCCTGAGTCTATCATCTTTGGCTCTTCTCTGCTAGGGGACTGTGGTACAGGAAGCCTAGCGCATTGAAGGGACTCCATATAATTTCATATTCATGAGAGAAGAAGACGGAGGGAAGAAAGAAAGAGAGAGGGAAAGAGACGGTAGAGAGAGAAGAACGAGAAGAGAGAGAGAGGGACGAGATGGGGAGGAGAGAACAAATACACAGAGAGAGCAGAGTGACAGAGTGAGAGCAGAGAGACAGAGCGAGAGCAAAATCAGAGAGAGAAGAGATGAAAGAGAAGAAGGGGGAGGGAGGAAGTAATCATTCCCGTTTGTGTTTCAAAATGGGCCTCTCAGTTGCCATGGGAAAGTGGAGCTAATCATTTTGGGGTGCGAGGTTCGGTTCAAAGGATCAATTGGTGCCTGTAACACTGTTTGCCCTTAGGGTGGGCAGAGGGGCCTCCAGCGCCAGTTTAAACTTCAAATCAATAGATACCTAAGCTGACTGGGCAGTCATCAGTTTGTCCTCTGCATCAGTTTGTCATTTCATCTGTGTCTGCTCTTCTTCCTTTTCTTCCTCATCCTCTTCCTCTTTTTTCTCCACTTCCTTTTCTTTCTCATCCTCATTTTTCTCAGTGTTTCGGGATCAGGCGTATTATGCCCTCAGTAGATCCATAAGCCAGCCACCTAGTGATCAGTTTGTCCTCTGTCTCCTACCTCCTCCTCTTCCTCCACTTATCCCTCCTCTCCTCTTCCTCCCGCCCCTCCTTTTTCTCAGGATTCAGTTCAGGGATCTGGCGCTTGCTTTACCCCCTCGGGGGGTCAAGTGGCATCTAAAAATACCCCCTCTCCTCCCGTCCTCCCCCCAGTGAGTCAGCTGGCTCCTTGGAGTAAACCACTAGCATGAGAGGGGGGGGGGGGGGGGGGGGGGGGGGGGACGACAAGGGCTGCATAGCAATGGGAAAACAAATTAATTTACCCAAAGAAAATGTAATGTATGTGGGGCTGGTAGAGCCAGCCTGGTTCACTGAGCTAATGGCATGTTATGGCGAAAATAAAAGGGTATTTATCAAAAGGCAATGACTGTTTCCTACTGAACAGAGAGAAATAGAGAGAGCAATGTAATAGCCCTGGGCAGGAGCCCTGGGCACTCCCTGTGTAGTGCACTTTTGAAAAGAGCCCTATGTGCCTTGGGTCAAAAGTAGTGCACTATATAGGAAATATGTTGCCATTTGGAATGCAGTTTATGATTCCCACTGGAAGGGCCTGCAGGGCTTTACGTCAACAGATTTTATTTTCCATACAGAATCTCTCTCGTCGCAGTTCAACTGTCAATTTTTTCAAATCTACATTCAGTTAAATGTTTTGAGTTAGAGGGTATTAGTAATCTATTATTTACTTTTCTTTGGTCTGTGTATGTTTTTTCACTGCTCAACCCTTATTGTGGGTCACAACTCAAAAGACACCTGAATTGGTGGGTTTTGAAGCAAAAATGTTTGAGAACCCCTGCCTTATGGTCCCAAGTCAAATGTAGTGCATGCACTATATAGGGTATAGGGTGCCATTTGGGATGCACAATCCTCGCCTCACTCCTATTTCCAACCCATCTTCAGGCCCACTTCGGAAATCAATAATAGACCTTCTCCACGCCTCGACAATTCAATCTGACATTTGATCCAATTGCGAGTTCATTATGTGCAATGGGAGACAAACAAATGCTCCCCCCACCACCCCACCGCCCTCTCTCTCTCTCTCTCTCTCTCTCCCTCTCTCTCTCTCTCTCTCTCTCTGTCTGTCTCTCTTTCAGTCTCTATCTATGTGTCTCTCTCACTCTCCTTCTCTCCCTCTCTTTCTCCTCCCTCCTTCCCCTTGCTCCAGAGAGCTGTGTTGACACTGGAGGCCTAATATACGTCCCAAACTGCACCCTATTCCCTATCAAGAGCAATATTTTTTTACCACAACTTTGGTTAAAAGTAGTGCACTTTTTAGGAAATATGGAGCAATTTGGAGCGCAGGCCTGTATGTGCTTACATAAGTAAGCCAGCATCCTTGATACACCATTGTAGAAAGGCCCACAGGAGCCGATTTACAACAATTGGAGATGCTGCCAAAATGTTGCCAGCTGTGAATCTCCATGTCTTTCCCGATTTTAGGGATACATGGGAAATGTTTTTTACGAGTCACACCGTTGTTAGGAGTAGCATAGTGGTGAGGTGAGTCAGGCAGCATTGTGATCATGTGTTCATCCCAAATGGCACCCTAATCCCTATATGGTGTACTACTTTTGACCAGAACCCTATCGACCCTGGTCAAAAGTAGTGCACTACATAAGGAATATGGTGCCATATGGGAAACAACCCCATGTCATATTTCAGCTGTCGTGTTCTCTCTCTGGTGCTACTGAATATGACTCCCAGGTGTCATCAGGGAGGAAAGGTCATCGTAGGGTGAGAGGGACAAGACCCAATGCTGTGAGACCCTGTGTGTGTGTGTGTGTGTGTGTGTGTGTGTGTGTGTGTGTGTGTGTGTGTGTGTGTGTGTGTGTGTGTGTGTCTGCGTGCATGCATGCAAGTGTCTATCTGCCCGCCTGCCTGCCTGTGTGTGTGTGCGTGTATGTGCATGTCTCTGAGAAGAGAGTGAACGTGAGAAACAGATGATGTAAAAAAAAAACTATTATTATTGTTATTAATCTACAGTTAATGTTCTTAACCCTGGGCAACATAGGCCTGGGAGGCTCAGAGGGATATTGGTATCCACAGTACTCTACCATATATATATATATTTTTTTAACATAAATGCACTGCAGTTTAGCCTAAAAAAACGGCAATGTTTTTTCTCTGCCTCATGAAAAAATTATAGAATTGCAGGATAGTAGTTTTAAAGCTGCAACAACAACAAAACATCTCTCTGCTCCATGATGATAATGTTCTCTCCGATGCCGAGAGGTGGACCCTCCGTTCCTTCCCATGGCCCAAGACCTATGTCCGAGACTTGGTTCGTCCGGCCATGCACTGTCGAAGTCACAGTAAAACTACTTGTATGCTATTTTTTTTATCTCACTTGAGTGGTGTTCTGATTATGAGGGGGTCCCTGATGAATTTGCTATCACAAAAGTTGTCCCGGTCCCAAATTTTAAGAATCCCTGTTGTACAATATATGACATAGGGGGTTATGCATAAAATCAATGCTACCATAAATCCATACCACCTATTTTTCTAATCACTCCAATTCAAGGTCACCTTAGAAACATACAGTCACTTACAAAATGGCGGATACCTAACCAATAATCCAATTTTTTAAAGTGGCAATCTGGGATTTAACAACAACAAACCGCCACCCCACCACTTATTTGTTAAACAGCGGGTTGTGATGGAGTGACAGTTGAACTAAGCTCATGACGCATTTAGAAATTATATTTTTCAAGAATCAATGGCTATATTTCATCAATTTTATTGTCCATAAATGGATGTACCAAACCTAGATTGTCCCTTTAATTCAGGGTTCAGTCCAATTTTATTTATATGTTTATCTCCAATAAACTTATTTTCAGAATCTAATCAGATTTACCAAAGTTGTTGTACTGCATTGCTATTTGCAGTCCCTTTCCAATTGCTGTCCTGAAAGGAACTCCACTTTCGATCAATGGTAATTTATTATGGGATATTATAAGCATATTACCCAATAGTAAGTTGTAAATTGCATTCCAAATTATTTTAATCAAATTATATTGTATTGAATGAGGCTAGGTAAAGCTGTGTAAAGTAAACCATCTCTCTCTCTCTCTCTCTCCCCCTCCCTCCAGCTCATGCACACAAAAAACATGTGGAATGCCCCAACAGCAGTTGACCACATACACAGTCACCCCTGATGCGCATTAGGAAAACCTACTGCTGACTGCCCATCTGTCTATCTCTGCAATGATGGCAGACATCCACTTTGAACTGACACACACACATACCTCCACCACCCTATACCCCCTGCCTCAGTTCGTATGATGGCAATTTGCATAGACTCCAGAATGTTATGAAGAGTGATCAGATGAATTGCAATTAATTGCAAAGTCCCTCTTTGCCATGCAAATGAACTGAATTCCAAAAAAACATTTCCACTGCATTTCAGCCCTGCCACAAAAGGACCAGCTGACATCATCAGTTATCGTCAGTCATTCTCTCGTTAACACAGGTGTGAGTGTTGACGAGGACAAGGCTGAATCTTCAAAAGGAGGGTGATGCTTGGAATCATTGTTCTTCCTCTGTCAATCATGGTTACCTGCAAGGAAACACGTGCCGTCATCATTGCTTTCCACAAAAAGGGCTTCACAGGCAAGGACATTGTTGCCAGTAAGATTGCACCTAAATCAACCATTTATCGGATCATCAAGAACTTCAAGGAGAGCGGTTCAATTGTTGTGAAGAAAGCTTCAGGGCACCCAAGAAAGTCCAGCAAGCGCCAGGACCGTTTCCTAAAGTTGATTCAGCTGTGGGATCGGGGCACCACCAGTACAGAGCAGGAATGGCAGCAAGCAGGTGTGAGTGCATCCTTTGGAGGATGGCCTAGTGTCAAGAAGGGCAGAAAAGAAGCCACTTCTCTCCAGGAAAAGCATCAGGGAACGACTGATATTCTGCAAAAGGTACAGGGATTGGCCTGCTGAGGACTGGGGTAAAGTCATTTTCTCTGATGAATCCCCTTTCCGATTGTTTGGGGCATCCGGAAAAAGCTTGTCCGGAGAAGACAAGGTGAGCGCTACCATCAGTCCTGTGTCATGCCAACATTAAAGCATCCTGAGACCATTAAGGTGTGGGGTTGCTTCTCAGCCAAGGGAGCTCACTCACTCACAATTTTGCCTAAGAACACAGCCATGAATAAAGAATGGTACCAACACATCCTCTGAGAGCAACTTCTCCCAACCATCCAGGAACAGTTTGGTGACGAACAATGCCTTTTCCAGCATGATGGAGCACCTTGCCATAAGGCAAAATTTATAATTAAGTGGCTCGGGGAACAAAACATCTATATTTTGGGTCCATGGCCAGGAAACTCCCCAGACCTTAATCCCATTGAGAACTTGTGGTCAATCCTCAAGAGGCGGGTGGACAAACAAAAACCCACATATTCTGACAAACTCCAAGCATTGATTATGCAAGAATGGGCTGCCATCAATGAGGTCTTGAAAAAGAAGGGTCAACTCTGTAAATATTGACTCTTTGCATCAACTTCATGTAATTGTTAATAAAAGCCTTTGACACATGAAATGTTTCTAATTATACTTCAGTATTCCATAGTAACATCTGACAAAAATATCTAGACACTGAAGCAACAAACTTTGTGGAAATTAATATTTGTGTCATTCTCAAAACTTTTGACCATGACTGTACACACACTTCACTCTGTGTAGTCCAAGATGGCGTAGCAGTCAGACATCTTTGTCCTCGTCATGTCCCGTGTCCCGTATATATATCTTTTATATATTTTTTCTTCGCATATCTTTTAAAAATATTTTTCCTAAACCTCAACTTCAATATACTCTCCTGCAACACGCCTCACCCAATGTGGTATGGATCTGCTATTTTCTAAAGTATTTTTCTTTACTTTCGAACCAGAATCCCCCAACAGAAGCTAGCCATCTAACCAGCTACTAGCTAGTAGTCTGCTAACCACTGCTAGCGGTCATCAGCTAACCTCTAGCTCGGAGATATCTCGCCAGTTTGCAGAACGCGATTCAAACCAGAGCATACCAGACTTATTTTCTCTCCATATCCCCGGATTCCTACCGCAAGCTCTGAACCTTTTCACCTGGATCATCACCTGGATCATAGCTCCAATCCGAGTTGCTACTCCTGGCTAACGTCTCTGTACCGAAGCAAGCACCAATTAGCCTGGAGCTAGCTCATGCTAGGCCCATCTCCCGGCTAGCTGAAGAGGTCCATCAGCATCTCCTTGGGCTACAATACCTATTTTGACAATTGGTCTGGACCCCTTTTACTACACGAAGCCCTGCTAATCCATCACAACTGCACTACGATGTCATCTGCCCAAGGGTTATTTTTGCAACAGGCCCCTCCATCGCAACGTCCCCTGAATGCCTATCTGCTAGCTTGCTAGCCACAGCCCGCTAGCTGCCTAGAGCATATCGGACTGTTAACTGAATAGGTCCATCGGCCAATTTCTTGGACCACTATACCTATTTTGATAATTGGACTGGGCACCTTTACTACATGGAACCCTACTAATCTATCACGGCTGGTCAGCCGAAAGAACCGCACGAGGAGGCTACAATAGACTCTCTTCCATCGTGACATACCTCTAAGGCCCTTCTGCTAACTTGCTAGCCCCGGCCCACTAGTTCTCTGAATCGCCGTGTCTCCAGCCAGCTATCTCTCTCATCGTCACTCTATGCCTAGGTTTACCTCCACTGTATTCACATCTTATCATGCCTTTGTCTGTACATTATGCCTTGAATCTATTCTATCACGCCCAGAAACCTGCTCATTTTACTCTCTGTTCCGAACGTACTAGACGACCAGCTCTTCTAGCCTTTAGCTGTACCCCTATCCTACTCCTCCTCTGTTCCTCTGTTGATGTAGAGGTTAATCCAGGCCCAGCAGTGCCTAGCTCCACTCCCATTCCCCAGGCGCTCTCATTTGTTGACTTCTGTAACCGTAAAAGCCTTGGTTTCATGCATGTTAACATTAGAAGCCTTCTCCCCAAGTTTGTTTTATTCACTGCCTTAGCACACTCTGCCATCCCGGATGTCCTAGCCGTGTCTGAATCCTGGCTTAGGAAGACCACCAAAAACCCTGACATTTTCATCCCTAACTATAACATTTTCCGGCAATCTACTGCAGATATAGCCTGCAGAATTCTGTCATACTATCCAGGTCTGTGCCCAAACAATTCGAGCTTCTACTTCTAAAAATCCACCTTCCCAGAAACAAGTCTCTCACCGTTGCCGCTTGCTATAGACCACCCTCTGCCTCCAGCTGTGCCCTGGATACCAGATGTGAATTGATTGCCCCCCATCTATCTTCAGAGCTCGTGCTGCTAGATGACCTAAACTGGGACATGCTTAACACCCCGGCCATCCTACAAGCTAAGCTTGATGCCCTCAATCTCACACAAATTATCAATGAACCTACCGGGCACAACCCCTAATTCATAAACACGGGCACCCTCATAGATATCATCCTAACCAACTTGCCCTCCAAATACACCTCTGCTGTCTTCAACCAAGATCTCAGCGATCACTGCCTCATTGCCTGCATCCGTAATGGGTCTGCGGTCAAACAACCACCCATCATCACTGTCAAACGCTCCATTAAACACTTCAGCGAGCAGCCCTTTCTAATCGACCTGGCCCGGGTATCCTGGAAAGATATTGATCTCTGGAGGATGCCTGGTTATTCTTTAAAAGTGTCTTTCTCACCATCTTAAATAAGCATGCCCCATTCAAAAAATGTAGAACCAGGAACAGATATAGCCTTTGGTTAATTCCAGACCTGACTGCCCTTGACCAGCACAAAAACATCCTGTGGCGTACTGCATTTGCATCAAATTTCCCCCGTGATATGGATTTTTTCAGGGAAGTTAGGAACCAATATACACAAACAGTTAGGAAAGCTAAGGCTAGCTTTTTCAAACAGAAATGTGCATCCTGTAGCACAAACTCAAAAAAGTTCTGGGACACTGTAAAGTCCATGGTGAATAAGAGCACCTTCTCCCAGCTGCCCATTGCACTGAGGCTAGGAAACACTGTCATCACCGATATATCCACGATATTTGAGAATTTCAATAAGCATTTTTCTATGGCTGGCCATGCTTTCCACCTGGCTACCCTATCAACTGCCCTCCAACCCCCACAGCAACTCGCCCAAGCCTCCCCGATTTCTCCTTCACCCAAATCCAGATAGCTTATGTTCTGAAAGAGCTGCAAAATCTGGACCCCTACAAATCAGCCGGGCTAAACAATCTGGACCCTCTCTAAACTTTCTAAAATGATCTGCCGAAATTGTTGCAACCCCTATTACTAGCCTGTTCAACCTCTCTTTCATACCATCTGAGATTCCCAAAGATAGGAAAGCTGCCACGTTCATCCCCCTCTTCAAAGGGGGAGACACTCTAGACCCAAACTGCTACAGACCTATATCTATCCTACCCTGCCTTTCTAAGGTCTTCGAAAGCCAAGTTCACAAACAGATCACCGATGATTTCGAATCCCACCGTACCTTCTCCGCTATGCAATCTGGCTTCCGACCTGGTCATGGGTGCTGGGTGCACCTCAGCCCACGCTCAAGGTCCTAAATTATATCATAACTGCGATCGATAAGATACAATACTGTGCAGCCGTATTCATCAACCTGGCCAAGGCTTTCGACTCTGTCAATCACCACATTATTATCGGCAGACTCAAGAGCCTTGATTTCTCAACTGAATGCCTCGCCTGGTTCACCAACTACTTCTCTGATAGAGTTCAGTTTGTCAAATCAGAGGGTCTGTTGTCAGGACCTCTGGCGGTCTCTATAGGGGTGCCACAGGGTTCAATTCTCGGGCCGACTCTCTTCTCTGTATACATCAATGATGTCGCTCTCGCTGCTGGTGATTCTCTGATCCACCCCTACGCAGATGACACCATTCTGTATACTTCTGGCCCTTTTTTGGAAACTATGCTAACTAACCTCCAGACGAGCTTCAATGCCATACAACTCTCCTTCCGTGGCCTCCAACTGGCCTTAAATGCAAGTATAACTAAATGCATGCTCTTCAACCGATCGCTGCCCGCACCTGCCTGCACATCCAGCATCACTACTCTGGACGGTTCTGACCTAGAATATGTGGAAAACTACAAATACCTTGATGTCTGGTTAGACTGTAAACTCTCCTTCCAGACCCACATTAAAGCATCTCCAATCCAAAATGAAATCTAGAATCGGCTTCCTATTTCGCAACAAAGCATCCTTCACTCATGCTGCCAAACATACCCTCATAAAACTGACTATCCTACCGATCCTCGACTTTGGTGATGTCTTTTACAAAATAGCCTCGAACACTCTACTCAACAAATTGGATGTAGTCTATCACTGTCATGTACTGTCATGTTGTCTTGTCTCTGTCCTTTCCCTTCACCCTGTCTCCCTCTGCTGGTCGTGTTAGGTTACCTTTTCTCCCCCGCTTTCCCCCAGCTGTCCCTTGTCTCCTCTAACTACCCATTCACCCCGTTCCCCACCTGTTCCCTTTTTCCCTCTGATTAGGTCCCTATATCTCTCTCTGTTTCTGCTCCTGTCCTTGTCGGATTCTTGTTTGTTTGTGTCATTCATGCCTGAACCAGACTGTCGTCATGTTTGCTGTAACCTTGTCCTGTCCTGTCAGAATCTGCCGGTCCATCTGAGCCTACCTATGTTTGGTAATTAAAGAAGCTCTGTTTAAGTTGATTCGCTTTTGGGTCCTCATTCACGCACCGTAACAGAAGAATCCGACCAAGAATGGACCCAGCGACTTCGGATCCTCTCCACTCAGCCGTCGAGATCCAGGGAGCGATGCTAGGCAGACACAAGCAGGAATTGTCTGCTGCTCGACATGCCGTTGAGACCCTGGCCACCCAAGTCTCCAACCTCACAGAACAGGTTCACCATCTCCGCCTCGATCCACCGGCCACTTCCAGGGCTTTCGAATCTCCGGAGCCCAGAATCAATAACCCGCCGTGTTACTCTGGGGAGCCCACTGAATGCCGCTCGTTCCTCACCCAGTGTGATATTGTGTTTTCTCTCCAGCCCAACACTTACTCCAGGAGCACTGCTCGTGTCGCCTACGTCATATCTCTCCTTATTGGACGGGCTCGTGAGTGGGGCACGGCAATCTGGGAGGCAAGGGCTGAGTGTATTAACCAGTATCAAGACTTTAAGGAGGAGATGATACGGGTTTTTGATCGATCTGTTTTTGGGGAGGAGGCTTCCAGGGCCCTGTCTTCCCTATGTCAAGGCAATCGATCCATAACAGACTACTCTATTGAGTTTCGCACTCTTGCTGTCTCCAGTGGCTGGAACGAGCCGGCCTTGCTCGCTCGTCTTCTGGAGGGTTTCCGCGCAGAGGTAAAGGATGAGATTCTCTCCCGGGAGGTTCCTTCCAGCGTGGATTCCTTGATTGAACTCGCTATTCGCATTGAGAGACGGGTTGATCTTCGTCACCGAGCTCGTGGAAAGGAGCTCGCGCTCTCCGTCGCCTCCCTCTCCGCATCACTACCATCTTCCTCTGCCGGCTCGGGTGCTGAGCCCATGCAGCTGGGAGGTATCCGCATCTCGACTAAGGAGAGGGAACGGAGAATCACCAACCGCCTCTGTCTCTATTGCGGTTCCGCTGGTCATTTTGTCACTTCATGTCCAGTAAAAGGCCAGAGCTCGTCAGTAAGCGGAGGGCTACTGGTGAGCGCTACTACTCCTGTCTCTCCTTCAAGATCCTGCACTACCTTGTCGGTCCATCTACGCTGGACCGGTTCGTCAGCTTCCTGCAGTGCCTTAATAGACTCTGGGGCGGAGGGCTGTTTTATGGACGAGACCTGGGCTCGGGAACATGACATTCCTCTCAGACAGTTAAAGGAGCCCACGGCCTTGTTCGCCCTGGATGGTAGTCCTCTCCCCAGGATTCAGCGTGAGACGCTACCTTTAACCCTCACTGTTTCTGGTAATCATAGTGAAACCATTTCTTTTTTAATTTTTCGTTCACCTTTTACACCTGTTGTTTTGGGCCATCCCTGGCTAGTTTGTCATAATCCTTCCATTAATTGGTCTAGTAATTCTATCCTCTCCTGGAACGTCTCTTGTCATGTGAAATGTTTAATGTCTGCTATCCCTCCTGTTTCCTCTGTCTCTTCTTCACAGGAGGAGCCTGGTGATTTGACAGGGGTGCCGGAGGAATATCACGATCTGCGCACGGTGTTCAGTCGGTCCAGGGCCACCTCTCTTCCTCCACACCGGTCGTATGATTGTAGTATTGATCTCCTTCCGGGAACCACCCCCCCCCGGGGTAGACTATACTCTCTGTCGGCTCCCGAACGTAAGGCTCTCGAAGATTATTTGTCTGTAGCTCTTGACGCCGGTACCATAGTCCCCTCCTCCTCTCCCGCCGGAGCGGGGTTTTTTTTTGTCAAGAAGAAGGACGGGTCTCTGCGCCCCTGCATAGATTATCGAGGGCTGAATGACATAACAGTGAAGAATCGTTATCCGCTTCCTCTTATGTCTTCAGCCTTCGAGATCCTGCAGGGAGCCAGGTTTTTCACTAAGTTGGACCTTCGTAACGCTTACCATCTCGTGCGCATCAGGGAGGGGGACGAGTGGAAGACGGCGTTTAACACTCCGTTAGGGCACTTTGAATACCGGGTTCTTCCTTTCGGCCTCGCTAACGCTCCAGCTGTCTTTCAGGCATTAGTCAATGATGTCCTGAGAGACATGCTGAACATCTTTGTTTTCGTTTACCTTGACGATATCCTGATTTTTTCACCGTCACTCCAGATTCATGTTCAGCACGTTCGACGTGTCCTCCAGCGCCTTTTAGAGAATTGTCTTTTTGTGAAGGCTGAGAAGTGCACGTTTCATGCCTCCTCCGTCACATTTCTCGGTTCTGTTATTTCCGCTGAAGGCATTAAGATGGATCCCGCTAAGGTCCAAGCTGTCATTGATTGGCCCGTCCCTAAGTCACGCGTCGAGCTGCAGCGCTTTCTCGGCTTCGCGAACTTCTATCGTCGTTTCATCCGTAATTTCGGTCAGGTGGCAGCTCCTCTCACAGCCCTTACTTCTGTCAAGACGTGCTTTAAGTGGTCCGTTTCCGCCCAGGGAGCTTTTGATCTCCTCAAGAATCGTTTTACATCCGCTCCTATCCTTGTTACACCTGACGTCTCTAGACAGTTCGTTGTCGAGGTTGACGCGTCAGAGGTGGGAGTGGGAGCCATCCTTTCTCAGCGCTCCCTCTCTGACGACAAGGTCCACCCATGTGCGTATTTTTCTCATCGCCTGTCGCCGTCGGAACGTAACTATGATGTGGGTAACCGCGAACTGCTCGCCATCCGGTTAGCCCTAGGCGAATGGCGACAGTGGTTGGAGGGGGCGACCGTTCCTTTTGTCGTTTGGACTGACCATAGGAACCTTGAGTACATCCGTTCTGCCAAACGACTTAATGCGCGTCAGGCGCGTTGGGCGCTGTTTTTCGCTCGTTTCGAGTTCGTGATTTCTTATCGTCCGGGCTCTAAGAACACCAAGCCTGATGCTTTGTCTCGTCTCTTCAGTTCTTCAGTAGCCTCCACTGACCCCGAGGGGATTCTCCCTGAGGGGCGTGTTGTCGGGTTGACTGTCTGGGGAATTGAGAGGCAGGTAAAGCAAGCACTCACTCAAACTCCGTCGCCGCGCGCTTGTCCTAGGAACCTTCTTTTCGTTCCCGTTCCTACTCGTCTGGCCGTTCTTCAGTGGGCTCACTCTGCCAAGTTAGCCGGCCACCCTGGCGTTCGGGGTACGCTTGCTTCCATTCGCCAGCGTTTCTGGTGGCCCACCCGGGAGCATGACACGCGTCGTTTCGTGGCTGCTTGTTCGGTCTGCGCGCAGACTAAGTCCGGTAACTCTCCTCCTGCCGGCCGTCTCAGGCCGCTTCCTATTCCCTCTCGACCGTGGTCTCACATCGCCTTAGATTTTGTCACCGGACTGCCTTCGTCAGCGGGGAAGACTGTTATTCTTACGGTTGTCGATAGGTTCTCTAAGGCGGCTCATTTCATTCCCCTTGCTAAGCTTCCTTCTGCTAAAGAGACGGCACAAATCATCATCGAGAATGTTTTCAGAATTCATGGCCTTCCGTCAGACGTCGTTTCGGACAGAGGTCCGCAATTCACGTCTCAATTTTGGAGGGAGTTTTGCCGTTTGATTGGGGCTTCCGTCAGTCTCTCTTCCGGCTTTCACCCCCAGTCTAACGGTCAAGCAGAACGGGCCAATCAGACTATTGGTCGCATCTTACGCAGTCTTTCTTTTCGCAACCCTGCGTCTTGGTCAGAACAGCTCCCCTGGGCAGAATACGCCCACAACTCGCTTCCTTCGTCTGCGACCGGGCTATCTCCTTTTCAGAGTAGCCTCGGGTACCAGCCTCCGTTGTTCTCATCTCAGTTCGCCGAGTCCAGCGTCCCCTCCGCTCAGGCTTTTGTCCAACGTTGCGAGCGCACCTGGAAGAGGGTCAGGTCTGCACTTTGCCGTTATAGGGCGCAGACTGTGAGAGCTGCTAATAAGCGTAGAACGAAGAGCCCTAGATATTGTCGCGGTCAGAGAGTTTGGCTCTCCACTCAGAACCTTCCCCTTAAGACGGCTTCTCGCAAGTTGACCCCGCGGTTCATTGGTCCATTCCGTATCTCTCAGGTCATTAATCCTGTCGCAGTGCGACTTCTTCTTCCGCGATATCTTCGTCGCGTCCACCCGGTCTTCCATGTCTCCTGTGTTAAGCCCGTTCTTCGCGCCCCCGCTCGTCTTCCCCCCCCCCCCCCCATCCTTGTCGAGGGCGCACCTATCTACAGGGTCCGTAAAATCTTGGACATGCGTCCTCGGGGCCGTGGTCATCAGTACCTAGTTGACTGGGAGGGGTACGGTCCTGAGGAGAGGAGTTGGGTTCCCTCTCGGGACGTGCTGGACCGTGCGCTGATTGATGATTTCCTCCGTTGCCGCCAGGTTTCCTCCTCGAGTGCGCCAGGAGGCGCTCGGTGAGTGGGGGGGTACTGTCATGTACTGTCATGTTGTCTTGTCTCTGTCCTTTCCCTTCACCCTGTCTCCCTCTGCTGGTCGTGTTAGGTTACCTTTTCTCCCCCGCTTTCCCCCAGCTGTCCCTTGTCTCCTCTAACTACCCATTCACCCCGTTCCCCACCTGTTCCCTTTTTCCCTCTGATTAGGTCCCTATATCTCTCTCTGTTTCTGCTCCTGTCCTTGTCGGATTCTTGTTTGTTTGTGTCATTCATGCCTGAACCAGACTGTCGTCATGTTTGCTGTAACCTTGTCCTGTCCTGTCAGAATCTGCCGGTCCATCTGAGCCTACCTATGTTTGGTAATTAAAGAAGCTCTGTTTAAGTTGATTCGCTTTTGGGTCCTCATTCACGCACCGTAACAATCACAGTGCCATCCGTTTTGTCACCAAAGCCCCATATACTACACACCACTTTGACCTGTACGCTCTCTTTGGCTGGCCCTCGCTTCATACTCGTCGCCAAACCCACTTGCTCCAGACTGCCTTGTCTCAGCTCACTGGTCACCATAGCAGCACCCATCCGCAGCACTCGTTCCGGCAGAAATATTTCACTGGTCACCCCCAAAGCCAATTCCTCCTTTGGCAGCCTTTCCTTCCAGTTCTCTGCTGCCAATGACTGGAACGAATTGCAAAAATCGCTGAATCTGGAGACTCTTTCTCACTAACTTCAAGCACCAGCTGTCAGAGCAGCTCACAAATCATTGCACCTGTACATAGCCATCTGTAAATAGCCCATCCAACTACCTCATCCCCATACTGTATTTATTTATTTACTTTACTTTTTTGCACCCCAGTATCTCTAATTGCACATTCATCTTCTGCACATCTATCACTCCAGTGTTTAATTGCTATAACGTAATTACCTCTCCACTATGGCCTATTTATTGCCTTACCTCCCTTATCTTACCTCATTTGCACACACCGTATATATACTTTACTTCTACTGTATTATTGACTGTTTGTTTGTTTATTCCATGTGTAGCACTGTGTTGTTGTATGTGTCGGACTGCTTTGCTTTATCTTGGCCAGGTCGCAGTTGTAAATGAGAACTTGTTCTCAACTAGCCTATCTGGTTAAATAAAGGTGAAATAAAAATAAAACTCTCATTCGCAAAACCTTGGCACATTCAATCCCTTACAAGCTGACTGCCAGTAAAGAGGAACAGACAGTATGTGCTGAATGACATAAACAGCGTAGCTAGCTTTCACCCTAATAGTATTTTGTCTACATCCAAAATAGCACCCTTGCCACTACATAAGCTCTAGTCAAAAGTAATGCACTATGGGGCCCTGGTCAAAAATAGTAACTTTATAGGGAGTAGGATGCCATTTGGGACACAGCCTTTGTCTGAATCAATGACTGGGTTACAACAGACAAGCCTTTCCTTCTCTAAGTCCGTATCCAAAAAGGCACCCTATTCCCTATATAGTGCACTGCTTCTATAGGCTCTGGTCAAATGTAGTGCACTACATAGGGAATAGGTTGCCATTTGAGATGCACACTAACCACTTGACTATAATGAAATGTCACATAATGTGTCAGCCATGAGAGATATGTTTTGTTGCCAAGAGACAGAAACACAAGACCTATTGAAATAATTCCAGAGGAGGAAAAATGCTATTTGAATTTAAAGAGGTGACAGCTCGGAAGACTGCTCCGAACACTTATTAACCCATCTGGAGTCTGGGATATATCACCATGACGTCTAATCTATATGGCTTTGTCTTTTGGGACTCTCAGTAACTTCTAGGGCCGTATATACCACATAGATATACACTGAAAAAATTGAAATGCAACATGCAACATGCAACAATTTCTAAGATTTTAGGGAGTTACAGTTCATATAAGGAAATCAGTAAATGTAAATAAATTAATTAGGTCCTAATTTCTGGATTTCACATGACTGGGAATAAAGATATGCTTCTGTTGGTCAGAGATACCTTTAAAAAAAGGTATGGGAGTGGATCAGAAAACCAGTCTGTGTCTGGTGTGATCACCATTTGTCTCATTCAGCGTGACACATCTCTTTCGCATAGAGTTGATCAGGCTGTTGATTGTAGCCTGTGGAATGTTGTCCCACTCCACTTCCATGGAAACTGGAACAGGTTGCTGTACACTTCGACCCAGAGCATCCCAAAAACGCTCAATGAGTGATGTGTCTGGTGATTAAGAAGGCCATGGAAGAGCTGGGACATGTTCAGCTTCCAGGAATTGTGTACAGATCCTTGCGACATGGGGACGTGCATTGTCATGCTGAAACATGAGGTAATGGCGACGAATGAATGGCAAGTCAATGGGTCTCAGGATCTCGTCAAGGTATCTCTGTGCAAAAAATTGCCATTGATAAAATTTAATTGTGTTTGTTGTCCGTAGCTTATGCCTTCCCATACCATAACCCCGCCGCCACCATGGAGCACTCTGTTCACAACGTTGACATCAGCAAACCGCTCACCCACACAACACCATGTGCCCAGTACAGTTGAAACCAGGATTCATCCGTGAAGAGCACGCTTGTCAGTGGCCATCGAAGGTGAGCATTTGCCCACTGAAGTCAGTTACGAGATCCTTTTGAGGATGATGATCACAAAAAATAAGCTTCCCTGAAACGGTTTTTGACAGTTTGTGTAGAAATTGTTCAGTTTCGTAAACCCACAGTTTCATCAGCCACTCGGTTTGGCTGGTCTCAGACGATCCCGCAGGTGAAGAACCCGGATGTGGAGATCCTGGGCTAGCATGCTTACATGTGGTCTGTGGTTGTGAGGCCGGTAGGATGTACTAACAAATTCTCTAAAACAACGTTGGAGGTGGCTTATGGTAGAGAAATTAACATTCAATTCTCTGGCAACAGCTCTGGTGGACATTCATGCCAAGTACAAGCTCCCTCAAAACTTGAGACATCTCTGGCATTGTGTTGTGTGACGAAACTGCACATTTTAGAGTGGCCTTCTATTGTTCCCAGCACAAGCTTTTTGATATGCCACATCTGTCAGGTGGATGGATTATCATGGCAGATGAAAAATACTCACTAACAG
Source organism: Oncorhynchus mykiss (assembly GCF_013265735.2). Lineage (NCBI taxonomy): Eukaryota > Metazoa > Chordata > Actinopteri > Salmoniformes > Salmonidae > Oncorhynchus > Oncorhynchus mykiss. Next base: position 45,299,720 of record NC_048576.1, on the reverse strand, counting down.
GGATGTAAACAAATTTGTGCACTAAATTTGAGAAAAAATTACTTTTTGTGCATATGGAAAATGTATTTTATTTCAGCTCATGAAATATGGGACCAACACTTTACATGTTGCGTTTATATTTTTGTTCAGTATATTACATGTGTCTCGCCCAGATGGAAAAAGATTGTGGGAATGTTTATTTGGGAGGAATGTCACTATTATGGTTCCAGAGGAACTGGGTTTTTAGAATGCTATAACTACAGTGCATTCGGAAAGTATTCAGACTCCTTGAATTTTTATACATTTTGTTACATTATGGCTTTATTGTAAAATGTATTAAATTGTTGTTTTTTTTGCCCTCATTAATCTACACACAATACCCCTGTAATGAATTCTCAGGAAGAAAAAGGTGTAGATTCACCTCAGAGCGTGGCAGATGTTTATTAAGCCTTCGCAGAAGGCAGGAATCGTGGTCGCAGGCAATGGTCAAACACAGGTAGGCAGGCAAAAACAAACAATACCTCACAACCATACAAACAGAAAGAACTGAACTAAATAGGGAGCTGATGAGACCAGGTGAGAAATGAACACAGGTGAAATCAATGAACAAAAATGAAAGACAGGGCTACGTTCAAAGAAAAAGCACATAAGGTTGACTAAGAAAAGAAAAGCAGAACCTTACAACCCCATAATGATTAAGCAAAAACAGTTTTTTAGAAAACCTTAAATATTACATATCACATAAGTATTCAGACCCTTTACTCAGTACTTTGTTGAAGCACCTTTGGCAGTGATTACAGCCTCCAGTCTTCTTGGATATGATGCTACAAGCTTGGCACACCTGTATTTGGGGAGTTTCTCCCATTCTTCTCTGCAGCTCCTTTCAAGCTCTGTTAGGTTGGATGAGGAGAGTATCTGCACAGCTATTTTCAGGTCTCTCCAGAGATGTTCAAAGGGGTTCAAGTTGGGGATCTGGCTGGGCCACTCAAGGACATTCAAAGACTTGTCATCGAAGCCAGTCCTGCGTTGACTTGGCTGTGTGCTTAGGGTCGTTGTCCTGTTGGAAGGTGAACCTTCGCCCCAGCAATGCAAGTTATTTGTTGATTGATGCACATCCAATACCACCATATGTTCATGAGTTGCTTACATGGTTGAGTGTTCATACTGATTCGCCCTTACTTGTAGATCTACAGTAGTAGCTAGTAAAGTTCAGTTTATCAGTGTGCTATAGTTTCAGAACCACGGGCTGACAGTTTAGTTTCATTTCAGCACCATGGACAGCGACAGAGGCTGGTTTTGTATGTAAGCTACAGTAGTATAGTAAAGGTCGGTTTTATCAACGAGGTATAGATGGGATAGCTGACAAGGTCACGAAAACGATGTGCTGGCTTCCATGGGGCAGAAGTCAGCGTGTTGTGATTCTGGATGGCAAGAATGACAAGAAACTGCCATGTGGGGAATTAATCTTGTGGCTCGTTTCAGCTCGTTTAATCTTGTTCTTGATATTTTGAGTTGTTTTGAATGATTTTATGTCAATGCTAATATAGCAACTGTAAAGATGTATTCGAGAGACAAGTGCTCATTGTGCATTTAAAAAAAAATAAACATTGGAGACAAAATATAGCTTACATGTTATTAACAATCTAAGCCAACGCCGTCTATGTTGCCCCATAGTTGCGCACTTTTCGGTTTTGTTGCAAAACAACCAACCCATCTATATATTTTCAGTACCCGGAGACAGAAGTTAAATTCTGCGAATGGACAGTGGCTTAAACCACAGCGCGCCACTTACAGTAATTAGCAAGTAAATTCGCAGTATACTGTATCTACTAGTTTCAGGACCCACGGACTGACAGTTTAGTGTAAGCACACGGGACAGCGGCCTAACCCACAGCACAGTGCGCCTACCATGGTAACCTCTCACTGTCTGTGGGGATCGAAAACGTCGAAATATTTCAATTTAAAGGGAAGATAGTGCTGCTGACGTATACTCTGCTGCATTATCACATTCTGGTCCGTCTCCTATCCCTATAAGTCCTTGTTGCAAGGGCAGCTCGATCGCGGTAATAGGAGTCTGCATACATAAAGCCTAATTCAATCCATTGGAGTGCGAGCGAAAGTGACCAACTTTGTTTGTCATTAGCATATTGACAAAAACTAAATCTATTTTACAGTTTGCCTCTTACTGTTAAGATTATTTCGTAATGGTGCGTGCCTGCCTGCGTGTGTCTTCTGTGTGCAGGTCGTTATAGTCTCTGTGAGTATCTGCCATTCATTTTGTGATGTGACCACGAAGAAAGCAAAATAAAAGGTATGGCTAGTGAATACCGAAACGAGGTTTGCATTGTGTGAGTTGGCCTATTCCTTTGTATAGTCCTACGAATACAAATCTCAAATCAGCAAAGCGTGAGCTGAATGACAACAGCGGCACTCATATTTCTCACACTTTTATAGCGTCGCCCTGAGGTCACTGAATTGCCACAGTTACTTTATTTACAATGACATCATAGAATATCTTACAATATTTTACAGATTCACTCATTGGTGCATAGCTATATATTCGTAGCAAATCCCACATGGGCCCCTAGCTCGCAATACCTCGCACCCGTGCTTCTCTTCTTTGCGCTGCAAGAGCTACGATATAACCGACAGTGCGTCACGGCACCGCAACTGTGCCAATAATACCAGCAGATAACCCGCTATGGTACGGATATCGATGACACTCATATAACGATATTACAGTGTCAGTCTAATCATATCCGTGTGCTGAAATTCAATGGCCTTTATACCAAAACTAGGTGAATAGGACACTTCTACTCAACGAGTAACAGGGCGGCGTTGAGGGGAATATGTGCGGGAGGGGTGCGCACTGTTCAGTGCAAGAGAACGACAGCAGAGAGGAAGACAGGGTCGAGAGAAAGCGCATGTGTGATTCCGCTCTCTCTCCATGCAGGCAGCCCACTCCTGGCGAGCTCCCCCCATCTTGTGTGTATAACGTCTCTACCACCGGACAGCCGTACCAGCGTCCGCGGGCACTGCGGGGGAAATTCAACCCTGAATGGAGTGATAATGAACGGAGCCTCTCTTTTTCTTTTAGTCTTGTTTTTCCCCCGACTGTCATCCTCCTCGATGTCTCTTATCAGTTTTTAACCAAAACAAAATGTGGATTTCTTGTGACCAATTTTTATTGATATTTTCTGGCTTTTGGGGACTCACAATGGGTGCTTTCCCGAGCAGTGTTCAGATCGGTAAGTGTACAGCAGTGTTTGCCAATCAAAAGGGCATGAAAAGAGCCACTGGGTTATGAAGCGTGAATAAGATCTTGCTTTTCATTATAGTGTGTGTGACAGTGTTAAGAAATGCATGTTCGTCATTCATGGTCACATAACATTGTGACATTGAAAAGTAGAATTGACCGATCGTTTAAAAGCGCCGACACAAACCTATTCCAACATGACAATGTGTATGTGTTCCTAGATGATTCGATGTTTTTTCTAGTGTGCACAAGGCAAATAGGTATGTATAGTAATTCATAACTGTTCCAGTGCGTTCCTCAGCAGCCGGTGTTCTTTCAAAGCGCCACTGCAGCAGTAGCCTAGCCTAGTGCTCTTTGCAGAGACTGGATACTTCGCTTGGTTGGAGCGAATGGATCAGCAGCGGGAATTTTCTCAAAGTATGTGTAGCCCTGCTGCAGAGTGCACACTCGCCCCTGTTACATTCAGAAGACTCCGTTCCCCTTTTGCATAAACCCGTTTGTCATAGTCATACCTTTTCATACTTGGCTGACTGGTTGCTTTTTTTTGCCACCGAGAGAAGTGCGCCTATTCAAGCTGGAGCCTATCTCTATCAAAACCCAGCTAAAGCACTGACTATCTGTAGCATAAAAGCCACGCCATGGTGAGATCTCTGGATCTCTGCTACTGCCAAGTGCCCCTGCCTTTAGCCTTTAACTTACGGTGTTGAATGTGGACGAAAAGAAACCATAAATAAACCACCTTCATTTAATTGCTAAACTGACCGAACAGGCTGATTTATAGGTGGTACGAACGAATCAAGTTGACCGCAAATAAATGCCAACCGGGGTCGAATGATCTCTTTCTGTCGACTAGTAATGTTGAACTTAATACACGTTTGGGATGTTTTTAAAGGGATTCTCCAATGGATCACATTTCTATTCAGGATGGTGGGCATTTTAAGATTTTCAGGCAGGGTCCTTTGGGAGGGAAAATGTGTTAAGGTTATTGGCTGTGTCTCTTGTTTTTCCATCAAAAGCATTTCCTACATGCGCAGTGTCAGAGACCCAATTGCCCAATTCTCTTTCTCTCTCTCTCTCTCTCTCGCTCTCTCTCTCTCTCTCTTTGTCTCTCTCTCTTTGTCTCTCTCTCTCTCTCTGCCACTCTCTCTCTCTCTCTTTGTCTCTCTCTCTCTGCCACTCTCTCTCTCTCTGCCTCTCTCTCTTTGTCTCCCTCTCTCTCTCTCTGCCACTCTCTCTCTCTCTCTCTCTGCCTCTCTCTCTCTCTCTGCCTCTCTCTCTCTCTGCCTCTCTCTCTCTCTGCCTCTCTCTCTCTCTGCCTCTCTCTCTCTCTGCCTCTCTCTCTCTCTGCCTCTCTGCCTCTGCCTCTGCAGGCGGCCTGTTCATCAGAAACACGGATCAGGAATACACAGCGTTTCGCCTGGCCATCTTCCTGCACAATACTAGCCCCAACGCATCCGAGGCCCCCTTCAACCTGGTGCCTCATGTGGACAACATCGAGACGGCCAACAGCTTTGCTGTCACCAATGCCTGTGAGTACAAACCCACTAGGCACACACTGGTTAAATCAAGGCTTGTTTCCACGCTCAATGGAATTGGCTTTACCTCAGGGGTCTCAAACTGGTGGCATACGGGTCCGATATGGCCTGATGTAATGTTTTAATGGCTATCATTCTCATTTGACCAGTCAAGTCAAACCCAGGTTGGGATGCCAGAGTGTTGGCTTCTCTCTTTCTCTGTCACAAACGTGCACATGCATACATGGATAGCTACACAAACAAATACACACACACACAAAGACACACACACACACAGAAACAAACACACACACACACACTTACAGTGCATTCGGAAAGTATTCAGACCACTTTCCTTTTTAGAAAATGTTGCACATTTATTACAAATAATAAACAGAAATACCTTATTTACATAAGTATTCGTGATTTGGAAAGGCACACACCTGTCTATATAAGGTCCCACAGATGACAGTGCATATCAGAGCAAAAACCAAGCCATGAGGTTGAAGGAATAGTCCGTAGAGCTCCGAAACAAGAATTTGTAGAGGCACAGATCTGTGGAAGGGTACAAAACATTTCTGCAGCATTGAAGGTGCCCAAGAACACAGTGGCCTCCATCATTCTTAAGTGGAATAAGTTTGGAACCACCAAGACTCTTCCTAGAGCTGACCGCCTGTCAAAACTGAGCAATCTGGGGAGAAGGGCCTTGGTCAGGGAGGTGACGAGAACTCGATGGTCACTCTGACAGAGCTCTAGAGTTCCTCTGTGGAGATGGAATAACCTTCCAGAACGAAAACCATCTCTGCAGCTCTCCACCAACCAGACCTTTATGGTAAAGTGGCCAGAATGAAGCCACTCCTCAGTAAAAGGCACATGACAGCCACTTGGAGTTTGCCAAAAGGCACCTAAAGGACTCTCAGAACAAGAAAAACAAGATTATCTGATTCAACAAGATTTAACTCTTTGGACTGAATATCAAGCGTCATGTCTGGAGGAAATCTGGCACCATCCCTACGGTGAAGCATGGGGGTGGCAGCATCATGCTGTGGGGATGTTTTTCAGTGGCAGGAACTGGGAGACTAGTCAGGATTGAGGGAAAGACAAACATAGCAAAGTACAGTGAGAACCTTGATGAAAACCTGCTCCAGAGACCTCAGACTGGGGCAAAGGTTTTACCTTCCAACAGGACAATGACCCTGAGCACACAGCCAAGACAACACAAGAGTGGCTTCGGGACAAGTCTCTGAATGTCCTTGAGTGGCCCAGCCAGAGCCTGGACTTGAACCCAATCTAACATCTCTGGAGATACCTGAAAATAGCTGTGCAGCGACGCTCCCCATCCAACCTGACAGAGCTTGAGAGGATCTGCAGAGAAGAATGGGAGAAACTGCCCAAATACAGATGTGCCAAGCTTGTAGCATCATACCCAAGAAAACTGGAGGCTGCAATCACTGCCAAAGGTGCTTCAACAAAGTACTGAATAAAGGATCTGAATACTTATGTAAATGTGATATTTCAGTTAGAATTTTTTTATGCATTTGCAAACATTTCTAAAAATCTGTTTTTGCTTTGTCGTTATGGGGTATTGTGTGTAGATTGATGAGAAAAAACAAACAATTGAATACATTTTAGAATAAGGCTGTAACGTAACAAAATGTGGAAAAAGTCAAGGGGTCTGAATACTTTCCAAATGCACTGTATAATGCACTGTGATACCTTTCCATGAAGGCAGTCTCTCCTATTGGAGCATCCTCCTTGAATACATTCAAGCATGTATACACCCATACAAACCCACACACATCCCAGCTAGCACATTACAGTCTGAGAATCATATGTTTCTTAGAGCTTGGTGAAAGTGTGGTTGTCCTATGGTTATTTTGCATTCAACCATTCCACAACTTTCTAGGAATGATGTAGTATAGTAGCTTGGCTTTGGAATATTCTCAGCACATTTTATGGAACATGATAAAAACAAGTTATTTTCTTGGTATTTCTTTACTTAAACAGAACGCTTCCGAAAAGTTCAAACATGGTTCATTTAATTAAACTTTTGGTAATGTTTTAGGAACGTTCTCCAACTGGTTTGACATTGGGAATGTTCTCAAATAGTTAAGAGAATGTAAAAAATTATGTTATTCTGTGGTAATTTTAGTACTTCATGTTTCCTACAAGTTTCCTCATGGTTCTATTTAAAGATCTTATTACATTTTTGGGGGAACGTTAAGAAAACTTTCCATAAAAACCTCACATAAAAACGGCAAGAAATCTTTAGTAATCTTAAAAACATACATTCCAGCTTCAGTGGCAAAAAAAGGCTCTTTCTCCTCTATCTTGTTAAGTGAGTTCAGGTTCGTTGGCCACACCTGATTGGCCACACCACTAATTGGCCACACCAGATCTTAATGAGTGCTTGTTTAGTTTGAAATTAGGTTTGTTTGAACAGACTAAAAGGAACACCTTTGTATGCGTAATAAAACACGTCTCACCAATGTTTCCTATACTTTTTTGGGGGGGGGCACTGAGCAAATTTTATGTCTTGTGAGCATAAACTTGGAAGTTTGAGAATTCTGTGCAACTTTTGAACATGCATTTACAGTGAACACTGAGTCTGTACCCTTACAGTTTGAGAGAAGCCAATAGACTTTTGTGGCAATTTGAGCAAAATTAAGGCCTACCAACAAAACCAATGGAGCAAATCCCATAATATTTTCACATGGAAATAGGTTTTGATTTTTTTTATGTTGCCTACAGTAGCCTCTATATGGTGTTCAATGCAGGCCTATTGCATGAGACTTTTAAAAACGTTTTTACATTATGAAGGGCATGCCATTAATTCATGATTTTTTACTTGGTCTGTAAGACTGTGGGCCAAATAGGTGACTGTACATTTTTATTTTTATTTTATTTCACCTTTATTTAACCAGGTAGGCTAGTTGAGAACAAGTTCTCATTTGCAACTGCGACCTGGCCAAGATAAAGCATAGCAGTATGAGCAGACAACACAGAGTTACACATGGAGTAAACAATTAACAAGTCAATAACACAGTAGAAAACAAAGGGGGAGTCTATATACAATGTGTGCAAAAGGCATGAGGTAGGCGAATAATTACAATTTTGCAGATTAACACTGGAGTGATAAATGATCAGATGGTCATGTACAGGTAGAGATATTGGTGTGCAAAAGAGCAGAAAAATAAATAAATAAAAACAGTATGGGGATGAGGTAGGTGAAAATGGGTGGGCTATTTACCAACAGACTATGTACAGCTGCAGCGATCGGTTAGCTGCCCAGATAGCAGATGTTTGAAGTTGGTGAGGGAGATAAGTCTTGTTGTATAATAATACAAAATAAAATGTGTTATTATTATCATACAGAGAATTAGACCATGTAGGCTACCCCTCTGCCAATAGGATTATTTGAATATTCCAACTTGTCTCAAAATACATCACTGCCCCTTTAATTAAGACATACGTTTTTTACCTGACTAGCTTTTCAAACACAGATTGAAATGTAGCCTACACATTTTGTGCTCTTGTTGGAAGCAGTAACTCCCCATTGCTGACCCATATTTATCTATAAATGAGCTAATAACTCGCTAACTAGCAAAGAATATGAACAAATGTGCACTGATCTGAGCTAATCTGAAAAGCGCATTCATTCGCGGGTGATTGAAAGACCGCACGTAGGCTAACCGCGCCAATATAATTCTATTCACTTGCGCTCTGGCTCTGCCTAGAACAAAATCATAGACTCAATTTTGCAAAGTTAGATTTGCTTTGGTTTGTTGCATTGAAAATGGGCTGATATGATGTTGAGTCCATCACAGAAAAAACGTTGCTCCATATAATGCAAACTAATAGGACGTTCGTCCTATTATATATAGAGCAACGTTTTTACATTTCAAGCTTTCTTTGAAAAGCTAGTCAGGTAAAAAGTGAACTTCGGTGAAATTCAATCTCTTGCGTCTCTGAGCGGCATGGCATTTCTTCAGCGCGTCCTGGTGTTGTTGCGCGTCCGCGCACGCGCGCAGTTTAAAGGGACTATTGATGCTCACCCCTCGTTCCATGGATAGAGAACAGAAGATTACAGGTTCAAATCTCACTGATGCCGTGTCACGATAAAAAAAATACATGTGTTTGAATGATTAATGCCTAAGGAAATCACTTTCCATTTGTCCTATTTGTTTTTGGAGTTAAAAAAAAAGTGTTAACCTAAAGTAAGCTAGCAGTGTTATTGATGACAGAGGGTTATCCTGTCTTGCCCCGGGTTACTGTGGCAGTCTGGCACTGGACATGACTTCATCTACTCTGCTTTAGCGCACACACACACACACACACACACACACACACACACACACACACACACACACACACACACACACACACACACACACACACACACACACACACACACACACACACACACACACACACACACACACCATTCTCTCCACAGTCAGGCTTTTATTCCTTCCCATCACCCTCAACAGGGTTGTCTCCATTAGTTAAAGCTACAATATGTAACTTTTTGGGCAACCCGACCAAATTCACATACAAATGTGAGTTATATGTCTGTTATTCTCATTGAAAGCAAGTATAACAAGTAGAAGAAGCGGTAAATCTTTTCTATGTGCGCTATTTCTATGCATCCCGTTCTTAGTTTAGTTTTTGCATCTTTTACTTTCCGTTTTGAACACCAGCTTCAAATAGCTGAAAACACATTTCATAGTGGTTTATATGGTACAATTGTTCTCTACACTGAGTGCTTGTATTGTCACAAACTGAAATTAGGCGAACTAATAGAATTTTAGCAACCAGGAAATGGCGGAGCACTTCCTGCATATTACACCTTTAAGGTCAATGTCTGCACATGCTCAGTCTGTCTCTCCTCTCCTGTTGGGGGTTTGTATATAGCTATAGTATAGTATAGTATAGTATATTATAGTATAGCCTTAACATTTAGTGTCACACAGTAGAGTGATGTCACATTGAGCATTGGTAGACTGTTGGTAAACAATTAATCCATTCCATTTAGTCTTAAATTGAAAATGGATGCATCACAGCCAGTGTTGGTGTCACATTGAATCGTGTCACGTACTGTACTTGCATCAAGTTGAGGGTTGTTGCATGGAATTGCATACTATGGCATATGACATCGAGTGGGGCATTTCAATTCACTGCATTCTTACCAGCCCCCCATGGTTTACATTCTGTGCTCCAGTCTTTGGCTGCATCCCAAATGAACCTTATTCAAATAGTGCACTACTTTTTGTTACCAGTGCTCATAGGGCTCTGGTCAAAAGTAGTGCACTTCGTATGGCAGGGTTTACCAAACTCGGTCCTGGGGTCCCCTTTGGGTGCACGTTTTGGTTTTTGCCTTAGCACTACACAGCTGATTCAAATAATCAAAGCTTGACAATGAGTTTGTGTTTTGAATCAGCTGTTTAGTGCTAGGGCAGAAAACCAAACGTACATCCGGGGGGACAGGACCAAGTTCAGGAAACCAGGATGTAGGGAATAGGTTGCTATTTGGGATGCAGATTTGTAATTCATTTCCTTCCAATATGCTCAATTCCCTAATCTACCATTCACCATTGTATACTTGTGCCTAGTTGATTTAATTATATCCCCAATGCCCATGTTTCATATTGGATGTTCATCTGCTATCTCCGGCAGGGCTATACTCCAAGTTTTATGGCTGTGTGTGTTCCATGCTATCCCCAATACCCATGGTGTATATTGGACGTTCATCTATTCTGTTCCATCCATTCTCTATTGCGGTACACTGCAGAGTCCATTTCTCTCTTCCGTCAATCCCCCATGTCTCATACCAGCATTTGATGTTTACCTCCTAACTAAAGGCTATCTTCCATACATTCGCTATTGCTGTGTGTGTAGCAGCAACAACTGATCCATGTCTCATAATTGGTGTTCATCTACTATAAGCTATACAGTATGTTCCTTTGTCTTTTGCTACTGTGCAGCAGCATGCACTATCTCATCATTTCTATTGCTTTCCCCCCAATACCCATGTTTCATATTCGATGTGTTAGTGGTTTGATGCTCTCTGGTTCTCTGGGGAGCAGTGTTTCTCTCAGTTGTGTTTGACCCGAGGCGGGTACCCAGGACGGATTATTTGGCTTTTGATGATCCCTCTTGCCCACGAGGATTTCGGTGCAATATTAAAAAATCGATGGCTAAATTAAGCAGAGAATGAAGAGTTGTGTTTGAGACGTATGGCTGTGTGTGTGTATGCACTTGTGCATGTGTCTTCACGCTTGTGTGCTTGTGTGTGTGTGTGTGAGTGTGTATGTTTTTGTGTGTGTATGTGAGTGATGCCTGGAGACACCAAGAGGGGTGCTGTGACCTTCAGAACATGCTGGCTAGCTGGAGAGTAGCAGTAGTGCGTTGACTGGACTATGGCTCTCTCTCTGTGGTTCAACATCATTACTTTCCAACCAACCAGCGTTCATTCTCACATTGCCCTGCAGGGGAGTACCGTAAGGTTACGTGCCAAACGACACTATTCCCTACATAGTGTACTGCTATTGACCAGGCCACAAAGGGCTCTGGTCAAAAGTAGTGCACTATGTAGGGAACAGGGTGCCATTTGGGACGCATTATAACAATACCAAGTCATGGAAGCTCTTGAAATGCCTTTATACACTATGAGTATGCTATATGTTTTGTAAACTGTATATACTTAATTTAATCCCCTGGTGTTACTGCTCCATTTAATCATCATCAGTAAGAATGATTGACCAGCCATTGTTAGTGTGTTTTTGACATGTATACCTCTGATATCCATGGCATTGTCACCTGGAACAGAAACAGGTTCAGACTTTTCCAGTAAGATGGTTTCAAAACTGGATGCAATGCAAGAACATTATTCTAATGGCATTTTATCCGTTTTTAACTGATTGTAATCTGGTTGAAATCTAATATTTCTATAACCAGAAAACGAGTTTACAACCAGAAAATAACATTATTATGATGTCCCATGCCGTTTTTGCCCACTGACATATGGCTTGAGGTGGAGCCAAACCATTTTTCTCCTGAAGTTAAGTGTGAAAAACTCCAACACGAAAGATAAGAGAATTCCGATTCCCTTTCCTCGCAGGCTAATGGCTGCCTGGCACACAGGAAGTCAGTGGGCAACCATTGATTGGCCGAGCCAAATCAGAGCAGAATTACATGAGCAAATCAATGTGGCTCCAATAGCTGAGGGGCAGGAGAGACTCTGACATTGAACAAGACCAGACCTGCTGAGCTGTCTCTTTCTTTCTCTCTCTCTCTCTCTCTCTCTCTCGCTCTCTCTTCCCCCATTTCTCTCACTCTTTCTTTTATCCCCCCTTTCTTTGAATCTTATAACTCCCTCCTATGACCTTAGCGTTGGTTCAAGGGCATGTGTTTCCAAAGAAACACTGAGAGAGGGACTTATTTGTGGCGAAGATGACCTCATTCAACGAATCCTGTCTGTGACTGTCTACAAAGCTGACAAGCCTCATTGCTGTGACGAGGAGAATGGATGCTGTCATATGCTAGTATTATCATTTGCTTATCATTCATGAAATTCTGTCAGCCGGTTATTGTCATGCAAAAAGCGACTAATTGACCGTTAATTAACATAAACATGTTTAGCATCTCCAGACCTCCAGGCATACAAGCTGCTGATGTACACCTTTGGAACATCTACATCTTAAAAAGTCTTATAAATGAATGTAAGGGACTGGGAGACTACTCAGGATCGAGGGAAAAATGAACAGAGCAAAGTAAAGAGAGATCCTTGATGAAAACCTGCTCCAGAGCGCTCAGAACCTCAGACTGGGGTGAGGGTTCACCTTCCAAAAGAACAACGACCCTGAACACACAGCCAAAACAATGCAGGGTTGACTTCGGGTCAAGTTTCTTAATGTCTGTGAGTGGCCCAGCCAGAGCCCGGACTTGAACCAGATCGAACTTCTCTAGAGAGACCTGAAAATAGCTGTGCAGTGATGCTCCCCATCCAACCTGACAGAGCTTGAATACTTTCCGAATGCACAGTAAGTCCCGTTCCATTATTTTATTTTATATGATTTTATAGTAAGAAGAATATCATTTAACTTAGCTGAATAAAATAGAAAGGATATTTCCCCATTACAGAGTGAGTGCGCATATGAAGTGGCTATGTTGAACTTAAAAGTGATCATTTGAAACAGATCCTATATGCTAGATTTTGAGTTATTTGGTAACTTTAGTTGTGTATGATACAAACCTTACAATGTATTAGAAATCAAAACAGATATGGGCTGTATGGTGCGACTATAGGTTATTGATGATTTGAGAAAGTAGCAAAAAAAAGCTTGCTCTCTGTTCTTTGCCTCAGGCTGCACAGCACTTCTCTCATCAAGTGATCATATTTCCACCCATCAGACTATTCTCAATTTAATCTTGTCTTTACTAATATGTAAAAATTAGTTTCGATTTATAATGGCCCATTATCAAATAGGCAGGAACAGGGGCAGGGGGCTCCTGTCCAGTCCGCGCGCTTTCCCGCAGTTCCGTTTTGTAGGCTACATCCATCAAATGTATTTATAAAGCCTTTCTTACATCAGCTGATGTCACAAAGTGCTGTACAGAAACCCAGCCTAAAACCCCAAACAGCAAGCAATGCAGGTATACTTCAGTTTCATTTAACGGAGCTGTGCTTAATATGAGCAGTTGAGAAATAAATATGAGAACAACTTATTTCACTCCACGCATCAACCACTATTTGAGGAGCATGCTCTCGCTCCCCGACAGGTGATATTCCACCCACACTCGGTATGCCATGGGCTCGCCAACCTTGTTCCTGCAGTTACCCAGTGCTTAATTTGCGAATCCAAGTGAAATCCGTTTGGGAACATGGATAGTAACATGTTTTCGCAACTAAACATATTTCACTAAACTGTTGACAGCCCGTCTGCGCGCTCAATAAATTAGTAAAAGAGAGCGAGGAGGAGATGGAAACGCATGGTGGTGAGATATTCTGTATAGCTCTCAAGGGTGTCCCCCAATTAATTATGAAAATACAAAAAAAAAATCCCAATTACTAGGCTATTAAAAATCAAATACAAATTCACTAATTGTAGGCGAACTGTAAGCTGCCATGCAATCAATGAATCATGCAACATCTTTCCCTGGGGCTATACGTTCTCTCCCAGGCTCGTGGATATACATTTGGAGTGCAGCAAGAGGTAACCAGTCCATCCAGTATCCATAATAATACAGTCCACACTCAAAGGTGATTACTATAATTGGTTTAATTGTGGAGCAGAGGCTAGACCAATTACGTTCCAAAGACATCTTGGTTTGTGTTTTTCTGTCATGCCTAATATGCTGTAGCTATGTATTGTATAACGGCACAATCATCATTTTAATTCAGGTAATTTTTTTCGGGCTTGGGCTCATACTGTAAAGCTATGCATAGACTCTAATATAGTCACATGGAATTTTATGACTCATGACTGCATGGGTAACGGTAATATGGTCACCGCAACAGCCCTAGGTAGACCAATCATATCAAAACGACAATGGGAACAGAACATATCGGAATCAATACCGCAAAGTATAATGCTGATCGAGATGGCCCGATAGTGTGAAATGGGCAATTTTGGATCCATTAAGAGATTTTTTACTCCAAAACACCAACATTGACCGTGGTTTATTGAACAAGAGGATGACTTTGTGAGGAAGAAGGATGAGGGTTAGAGATTGAAGGGGTAAGACCACCTCCCACCCATTGCGCTGCTGCCTGGTGCCTCTCCCCTTTTTGACATAGTGACATGTTCATCTCTGATGATATTGTGCGTGGCAATCTGACTCAGTCTCCCCCACAACCAGTATGTGTGTGCGTGTTTGTGTGTGTTTACACAAAAACATTATAGGTTAAAAACAACCCAATTTGGGTTATTTGGTAACCCAGCACTGGCTAAATATTGTACAGAACACATGCTGGGTTGTTTTGACCTAACCAGTTGGGTTCCCAATGTGCAAACACTGGTTTAATCAACGTTGTTTGGTGAACCGATGTGAAATAGACGTTGAATTGATGTCTGTGCCCAGTGGGCTGCATGAATAACCCAACATGTGTTCATTTAACCTAGAAACAGGGTATTTTTGAACATAATCCTCAGGTTATTTTTAGGAGGTGTGGTTTATTATATATATATATATATATACACATATTTTTATTTAACCTTTATTTAACTAGGCAAGTCAGATTGGCCATGGATGAAAAGTAAATGTAATTCCTGTTCATGTTAAGTTTACATACTGCAAATAAAATGTTTCCTTAAAAATGCCTATCATTTTACACATTCTTCTAGAATATTAAGGTTATTTATTACATATTATTATACTGCAGGTTGGAATTTGTCATGAATCCTGCCCTGGTGGCAGCAATGCAGAGTGGTCACTAGCTGGCACAGCCACAAAGTAATAAAATCAGATTTTAAACCTAATCCTAACCTTAACCCTAACCTTAACCACACTGTGTGTGTGTGTAAGGGCCCGATTCAATTCCTATCGCCGAAGTTCAGAACTATAGCGCGATTGAAATTTTATTTTATATGTTTCTATAATATTTAAGGGTCTACTTGGGTTTCTATAGGTGTCTATGTATCAGACCTCAGGATAAGACCCAGATGCAGAATCCGAAAGGTACAGAACGGCAGGCAGGCTCAGGGTTAAGGGCCGGCAGAGGTCAGTAATCCAGGGCAATGTCACGAGGTACAGAACAGTAGGCATGATCAGGGCAGGCAGAATGGTCAAAACTGGGAAAACTAGAGCGAAACAGGAGTACGGGAAAAACGCTAGGCTTGACGAGACAAGACGAGCTGGCAACAGACAAACAGAAAACACAGGTATAAATGCACAGGGAATATGTCACCTTCCCTCCATTAGTCTACTCAATGGAGCCCTTTCCTGTGTTTTTCGAGAGAGATGGGAGTGTTAGGCCTTGTGTCTTTGAGGATTTCTAATGTACCCCAGGAAAATGGAGGTCATTTGTTGGCCATGATGTGTTTGCATCGGGTTTTTGTTATGACAAGTTGTCGCTGGACATTTGACCGGCAGCATTTGAATTTTACATGCCACTTTAGAAATTTAACAGATCAATATGCATTGATTGCGTAACCTGATTAGGGCGTCCACCCACGGTACTCTGAAAACAGACATCACATTTAGATTATACTAATTAATATTAACAGAACATGCAAGTCGAGGATGCAATGATGTTTCTCATTGCTGAGCACTTTGGAGATGTTAGAACAGCTGTCCACATTTACTTTCCCTCAGCCAACAAGATGAGAAACGAACAGCAAAATCACTAGCCTATGCATATGCGGTGCGTGAGTTTCAAGTTTGAGGAAGCGACTTCTCACCATACAAATGCACCTTGAAAATAAAGCATTTCATGCATCGCATTTGCAGGCTTATATAAGATAGCCTACTAATCGTAATGTGTTGAGTAGGTTGGATAGTTATAATTTAGGCCAATAATATTGTAACGACCCTGGGTTTATAAGCTCGGAAATCGACCCTGCTGTACGACCCTGCTGTGCTTTTGCGGCACAGTCGATAGCGCGCCGGACCTCGGGCTAGAAGGTCGAGGGTTCGTGACCTGCTCCCTGCCTGTTTCATTACAATATAACTAAATAACTGTTCGCAAAAAAAGACTGTTCAATGCATTGCTGAGCGCATAGAGGCCTGGGCTATAGGCTATATCAGATTCGTTTCTTCTTTCTTTGCACTGGAAAAACACATTTCATGCAATTCTACTACACTTTATATGACTGGAGACATTAGTATAATATTTTTTTAATACTACAAATTACAGCGTAGCCTACTCTGCTGACACTGACGAACAGATCAAATAAAACGAAGTTGTCCATATAATAAGCCTACGATAAGGGGAGACACAAATAGGATATGACATCCATTTCAACTGAAGGAGAAAATGATTGTCCAAAAACAAAACGTTTAAGTGTCACTGACCCAATAATGATAGCTAGTGAATCAGCGTGCACTCACCGGGGATATGATGGATGCTCTCTGCTGGTGCCAATAAGATAGACTATAGGCCTATTGTTGTTCACTCAATTCAATTGAGAATGTTGATACCTAAAAGACATAGTCCTTTCATTGTGTTCTCTTTACAACAATAGCCATTTGCTGTATGGACGCGCTGCCTATGAACCTGTGTCAATCTCCTATCCCCCTATTCTATTGGTCAGCTTGTCGAGAAAGAAATAGCACAGACTCTGGGACAGTTGTAGATATGAAATATCCCAAATTCATGCAACCAGTAGGCCTAGGCTACATTTAAAAAAAAGATTAGCGCTAAATAGCGTTTCAATCGGTGACGTCACTTGCTCTGAGACCTTGAAGTAGTGGTTCCCCTTGCTCTGCAAGGGCCGTGGCTTTTGTGGAGCGATGGGTAACGATGCTTCATGGGTGACTGTTGTTGATATGTGCAGAGGGTCCCTGGTTCGCGCCCGGGTATGGGCGAGGGGACGGTCTAAAGTTATACTGTTACATTACGAGAGAGGAGGGGATGGAGAGATGTTGGAGGAGGCCAGGGAGAGACGATGGGGCCTTTCTAGGGAGTTTTGGCCTTTCTAGGGAGTTTTTCCTAGCCACTGTGCTTCTACACCTGCGTTGCTTGCTGTTTGGGGTTTTAGGCTGGGTTTCTGTACAGCACTTTGAGATATCAGCTGATGTACGAAGGGCTATATAAATACATTTGATTTGATTTGATTTGGGGCTTCACTTCGAATGGTGGATTCATGTGGCGAGGCGGAGGGGGGGGTGTAAGAATTAATTGAAAAAACATTTGCTCAGAAAACTTGGGGGACCAAATAAAATCCCCCGGCTGCCAGCCTAATGTACAGCCTTTGAACCTGAATCCCAGACAGGCCTTGTTCACCCAGTAGTGGTACACTAGTTCAGTTTGTCGAAATTAAGAGGTGCTACCCGACCTTGTCCAATAAGAATACAGATTTTTGTTTTTAATTGCAAAATGTTTTTCTTTGGTGTGCCCAACTGAAAACTACCCATCTTTCTCATAATCACCCCTGTTCATGGTGTAAAGCCTTTTAACCTGATTCCCAGCCAGGCCCTGTTCACCCCCAGTGGGACATTACCTTCTTGTTGTGTCCCTGCTTCTGCTCTACCTGTCATTCAGCCTGATCTAGAGTGTGTGTGTGTGTGTGTGTGTGTGTGTGTGTGTGTGTGTGTGTGTGTGTGTGTGTGTGTGTGTGTGTGTGTGTGTGTGTGTGTGCGCGCGTGTTAGACTGGACTGATAGCAGGGCTCTCTGTTTTATGATGAATCACTTCAGTCCCTAAGCACAGCAGGTGAGGGCGGGGACAGAGGGAGAGGGAGTGGGAGAGGGGGAGGGAGAGAAGGAGGTTGGAGATCAGTCAAAACACAAGGACTTTACTGGGATGGGTTGACTTTTCATTAAAGGACAATTCCACCACTTTATAACCAGTTACCATGCTGTTATTATAAATACACTACTGTATGATTTTATACACATTTTGATGTTTAATTGTTTTTGTTAGTCATATTGCACGATTACTCGTTTTTGTCATTTTTGAAGCTTCGTTATTGCCCTCGTCTACAGTACACTACATTTACCAGGGTGCATTTCACCTCCCAGGATACAATGCTTCACCCAGTCTGCAGTTAGCTAAGCTGGCTAGCAAGCCCAGATAAGCTTATTTCGTAAATTATGAGTGAAATTCACATTACCTTTGGGTTTGCAATCATATTGTAATGCTTGCATGAATATCATGCTGAAGATATGTTAATGTCATTGTCACCAATCAACTGCATTACATAAAAACACAATTCAAATTTAGATGCTAATGAATGATAACCATAAGTTACTGCATCTAATGGTTAGCTAGCACACTAGTTAGCCCAACTGCTATATCCCAAAAAATAGCGTTTGCAACAATAACAGCCTAGCTTAATCTTAGCGACTGTCTTAAACAACAGTCCAAATAACATGTAGGCCTGTTAGAACACAACATGTATTATGATATTTACAGGAAAATCACTACAGAATCCTAGTCTCTTCAAATTGAAGCTTGTATCTTTGGAAATAACATTAGCAACGCTAACTAGCTAACCCTGCTGCATCTAAAACAATATGTTTTCAAACATAACAGCCAAATACAGCCTTAACGACTGTCCAAGCAACCATCTAACAACACTGTAGGCACTGCAACTTCATCAGTGATGGTGGAGGGTTTTGCCAAATGGAATCATGGGAGTTTGTGTCACAACTTCCACTGAATTCGGTCCCTCTCCTTGTTCGGGCGGTGTTTGGTGGTCGACCTCACCGGTCTTCTAGCCATCGCCGATTCACTTTTAATTTTTCATTTGTTTTGTCTTTGTTTTCTACACACCTGGTTTCATTCCCCAATTACATGTTCATTATTTAACCCTCTGTTTCCCACATGTTAGTGTGCGTGTTTATTGATTGTTCATGTCAGTACTTGTCGGTTGGTTTTGTTTGCCGGGTTATGTTTTTACGCCCCTTATTTTCGAGTGACCGGTATTTCTCCGCACCTTGAGTATTGTCTGTATACTGGTGCTGTCATGGAATTAAATACGTTGTACACTCATCTCTACTCTCCTGCGCCTGATTCACTGCACCAGTTACCCAGCGCCAACAGAAAAATATTGGAGTAAGCTGACTATACATATCATTATATAGGTTTGAGTACCTATTTAACATTTTTACAATGTTATTATACGAAATAAACCAGAGCAACATATAGCAGGGAGTTCCAATATGATTAGAAAACTACAGAGGGATTATATAGATGTAAATGACTGTCCATAATTTATTTTATTAGTCATCAGGGATTCTACTTGAAAATGTCAGAGAAGCAATTTCTTGTTATGCTCATCACTAAACAGTCAATAGACATACAATCATAAAATTACATTAAAACTATGTAGGACATCACTAAATACTTCATAATAACAACCATATGTTAAAAGTGGTGGTGTTTCCCTTTAACACCCCCTCACCCTTCCCCCATCCCCAGCCTACCCACTTCCCTCCCCCAATCCTAGTCAAGCCAACCCTCCTCTGTCCTCTGCCGAGCATCATCCAGATATTAAGCATGCTTCACGGACCAGAGTAGGAGCGCTGATCTAGGATCAGTTTAGCCTTTTACGTCATCATGAATAAGATTATATGAACAGGGGGGAAAAGATCCTAGATCAGCACTTCTGCTCTTAGACACTTTATGAAAACAGGCCTATATGAATGATCTATTAAATGTTCCTTACAGAGAAAGGCAAACACAGAGACTATTTTGAAATTGAGATGTAGTGAGGTAAATGTACTCTATTTGTTCCACCCCAGTAAACAGGGGAAGGCCTAGGGACATTAAACATTCCCATAAGGCCCCACGAAGGGTTTCAAAATCAAATCAAATGTATTTGTCACATACACATGTGCAGATGTTAATGCGAGTGTAGCGAAATGCTTGTGCTTCTAGTTCCGACAATGCAGTAATAACCAACGAGTAATCTAACCTAACAATTCCAAAAACTACTACCTTATACACACAAGTGAAAAGGGATAAAGAATACGAACGGCATAGGACGGCATAGGCAAGATAGAACGGATAGGCAAGATAGAACGGCATAGGCAAGATGGAGTAGATGGTATAGAGTACAGTATATACATATGAGATGGGTAATGTAGGGTATGTAAACAAAGTGGCATAATTTAAAGTGGCTAGTGATACATGTATTACATAAAGATGCAGTAGATGATAGAGTACAGTATATACATATACATATGAGATGAGTAATGTAGGGTATGTAAACATTATATTAATAGCATTTTTTAAAACCTGTTGCAACTCTAGGGGCAGTATTTTCATTTTTGGAGAAAAAAAAATCCCGTTTTAAACTGGATATTTTGTCAGGACAAGATGCTAGAATATGCATATAATTGACAGCTTTGGATAGAAAACACTCTAACGTTTCCAAAACTGTAAAGATATTGTCTGTGAGTATAACAGAACTGATGTCGCAGGCAAAAGCCTGCGTTCCAATGAGTCCCTATTGAGCTGTGAATGTGCCATCAACAAGCTTACGCTTTCTACGTATTCCCCAAGGTGTCTACAGCATTGTGACGTAGTTTTACGCATTTATGTTGAAGAATAGCCGTAGGCGGCTACATTGCGTAAGTGGTCACATGGTGGCTCCGAGAGAGATTCTCGGTAAAATACAGAGGTAGCCATTACTCCAATCGGTCCTACTGAAAAACGAATTGTCCCGACGGATATATTATCGAATAGATATTAGAAAAACACCTTGAGGATTGATTATAAACAACGTTTGCCATGTTTCTGTCTATATTATGGAGCTAATTTGGAATGATGCGTTGTGCAGACCTCACTACCCTCTGGAGAGCCTTACGGTTGTGGGCGGAGCAGTTGCCGTACCAGGCGGTGATACAGCCCGACAGGATGCTCTCGATTGTGCATCTGTAGAAGTTTGTGAGTGCCTTTGGTGACAAGCCAAATTTCTTCACCCTCCTGAGGTTGAAGAGGCGCTGCTGCTCCTTCTTCACGACGCTGTCTGTGTGGGTGGACCAATTCAGTTTGTCCGTGATGTGTACGCCAAGGAACTTAAAACTTACTACCCTCTCCACTACTGTCCCGTCGATGTGGATAGGGGGGTGCTCCCTCTGCTGTTTCCTGAAGTCCACAATCATCTCCTTTGTTTTGTTGACGTTGAGTGTGAGGTTATTTTCCTGACACCACACTCCGAGGGCCCTCACCTCCTCCCTGTGGGCCATCTCATCGTTGTTGGTAATCAAGCCTACCACTGTAGTGTCGTCCGCAAACTTGATGATTGAGTTGGAGGCGTGCATGGCCACGCAGGAATATATACGGCTGTGATTATAATCGAAGAGAATTCCCTTGGTAGATAATGCGGTCAACATTTGATTGTGAGGAGTTCTAAGTCAGGTGAACAGAAGGACTTGAGTTCCTGTATGTTGTTATGATCACACCACGTCTCGTTAATCATAAGGCATACCCCCCCGCCCCTCTTCTTACCAGAAAGATGGTTGTTTCTGTCGGCGCGATGTGTGAAGAAACCAGATGGCTGCACCGACTCTTTCCATTATCAAGAACTGTGTCGGTGAGTTAAGTTTTACGCATGCTCAGTTGTTGGATCTTGAGCTCTGCGCAAGTGGAAATCTACCACTGGGTAAAAACTGGTTGAATCAACATTGTTTCCATGTCATGTCACAAATCATTTAATCAACGTGGAAAACTGATTGGATTTGAAAAAAGTCAGGGATTTTTTTTTTCCACACGACTTTTAACCTAAATCCAATGACAGGGTGCATTTATTTGTTGATTTCACGTTAGTTGACAAATAGACATTAAACTCACATCTATGCCCAGTGGGATTTAAAAAAATAAATATTTAACCTTTATTTAACCAGGCAGGCTAGTTGAGAACAAGTTCTCATTTACAGAGGTATGCCTCTGTTGTGGGGAAAAGTCCACAATGCAACTGACATTAAATGTGGAAAATTAGACTTTTAGATATCTTGGCCATCAAGTCTTAATTTCTATGCCATTGTAGGCTACTGTAGTCTACCATTTGATACAATACATGTTGAAATGAAGAGATCACTGGAGTCCTTGCAAATCAATTTATTCCACTTGTGTAGCCTAAATAGAACTTGCAAACTGATTTAAGAAATAGCCTATAACTTCAGTTTATTGCTGTTGTAGCCTTGTGTTATTATGCAATTATTAATACTCATGATTAGTTAATTAAATTGGAAGTTAGCGATTGTGATCATGGTCACAGCTCTATCGCAATTGGCGATCAGTTGTTAGAATGCATTAAATTGACGGTAACTGTCAGGCTACAGGTAAAAATCAATAAACATAGGCTGTTGTTGACAAGCATATTCAGCTCATATCTATATTATTAATATTTGATTCAGTGATTGAAATGATGACCCCATCTGTAGTAGGTCTGGGTGTAGCTGGTGCAGAGGAGTCAGGCGCAGGACAGCAGAGATGAGTAATAAAAGTAACTTTACTCAAAATGACCAAAATAAATGTAGTAATACCAAGCCCACACAATAGGTGTCACGTTCTGACCTTAGTTCTTTTGTTATGTCTTTGTTTTAGGTTGGTCAGGGCGTGAGTTGGGGTGGGTTGTCTATGTTCGATTTTCTATGTTGTGTTTTGCGTTTGGCCTGGTATGATTCTCAATCAGAGGCAGGTGTCGTTAGTTGTCTCTGATTGAGAATCATACTTAGGTAGCCTTTTCCCACTTGTGTTTCGTGGGTGATTGTTTTCTGTCTTTGTGTATGTCACCAGACAGGACTGTTTCGTGTCGTGTCATTCTCTTTGTTATTTTTGTTTTAGTGTTCTGTGTTTAATAAATTCATCATGAACATGTACCACGCTGCGTATTAGTCCTCCGATCCTTGCTACTCCTCCTCAGAAGAGGAGGAAGACGAGCATTACAATAGGACCGAAAAACATAAAACAAACACGCACAAAAACCATGGGGAAAACAGAGGGTTAAATAATGAACATGTAATTGGGGAATTGAAACCAGGTGTGTAAAACAAAGACAAAACTAATGGAAAATGAAAAGTGGACCGGCGATGGTTAGAAGGCCGGTGACGTCGACCGCCGAACACCGCCCGAACAAGAGAGGGACCAACTTCGGCGGAAGTCGTGACACATCCTCAGTAGCATATTCCAATATTAGCCTATAAGCTATTGGGCAACACAACAACTTTCTTGTCTGAAATGAGATGTTGGCCTAATCGGCGCTATAGGCTACCTGCATCTGCGAAGAAAACTATGGCAAAGTTGAATTACAGTCATAAACCCAGATGTAATTCAATAGCCTAGGCCTATTGAAATGGCATGTCAATTACGCGAATAGGCTTAGCTATTTGCATTATCCATTTATATCAGTTTTTTGTCTTAACGTCAGGCAAAGGTCACTTCCAGAAAATAACATTTGTTTTTTGTAGTTCGTCCCAGTGTTTATTGTGCAGAGATTTTGAGATCTTCTGTCCAACTTTAACCACTTAAACTCTGCTATAGGATTTATCTATAATATCTATAATATCATCTATAATATATATTTCTATAATTTAGCCCAAACAACTACCTCTTCCCCTACTGTATTTATTTATTTTGCTCCTTTGCACCCCATTATTTCTATTTCTACTTTGCACATTCTTCCACTGCAAATCTACCATTCCAGTGTTTTACTTGCTATATTGTATTTACTTCGCCACCATGGCCTTTTTTTTTGCCTTTACCTCCCTTATCTCACCTCATTTGCTCACATCGTATATAGACTTATGTTTCTACTGTATTATTCACTGTATGTTTGTTTTACTCCATGTGTAACTCTGTGTTGTTGTATGTGTCGAACTGCTTTGCTTTATCTTGGCCAGGTCGCAATTGTAAATGAGAACTTGATCTCAACTTGCCTACCTGGTTAAATAAAGGTGAAATAAAACAAATCTACAGTTATGCACATGTGCAAAATGGATTTATTTACAATCGATAACAGTAAAACAAGTTAAATCGACATGCATTGATGGAAATGATCTGGCAAGATTAATATGCGCAAAATATATTTTGTCTTCTGACATATGCAAATGACTTTAGTACGTCACATTAACTCGCAATAATCATTTTAATGGAAACCGAATTTTGCTTCTTATGTCTCTACAAGTTCCATTGACATTCATCCTTAATTTGCTCAACATTATGGAAAAGGGGTTTTTGACTGTCCTCATCCTCCATGTATTTTTCCCTCATTGTCTGTTTCTCATATTCGTTTGTTTATGTCAAAAGCCAACATGCAGCTCTCTGAATGACACTTTAATTTGTAAATTTAACATATGAAACATGAAAATACCATTATAGGTAAAGTTAAAATCCAAACCGGTCTGTAAATGAATACTGGTATATCGTTTTTTACGGGTTATCACCCAGTCCTACCCCTCTCTCTCTCAGGGGTGAGGTTAATGAGTCTGCTGTAATTTGTTTCCTCATCCCCCCCCTCCACGCCCCTACCCTCCCTGGTGTGTTGACTGGTTATGCAAGTGCCCCTTTGGGAGGTGTGTGGGCGTTGTGGGGATAGTAGAGGTTGTGAGAGAACGACCTCTATTCTCTCTCTCTCTCTTTTAAAAAAAAATGTGGTTATTAGTGTTTGAATGCTGTAATAATACCACAGTCTGTGTCTTTATACATCTGTGTTCTTATAGAATGAAACATCTGACTAAATGCACTTATGTGTGAATAAATATGCTATGGTATAAGCAGATATCATTATACATTACAGTATCCATATCACTATCCACCATAATGCCACTTTGTAGATGCTTTGACATGTCCATCCAAAGCGACGTACAGTACAGTAAGTGGATAACTGTTGAGTTTGTGTGTGCATGTGATCCCTTCGGGAATTCAACTCACAACCTTTGCATTGCTAACACCATGCTCTCTCCAAATGAGCCACCCACCAAACCATGATTAGGACATACAACGTTACTAGTTTAGTCTGCTTCCGTACATGAATGATTCATAAAGTCTGTTTCGTTTGGTCCAGTCTGTTTCACCCTTGCTAGTGAATCATTGGACACTGTTCAACCCATTGGACACTGTAAAACTCACCAATAAATAGACATATGATACAGTCCACTACAATACAGTCTCTATACAGTACATGCTATTGTGAAATGTGATGACATTCCACCTCAGCAATTATATCTCCATCTTTTCCCTGAGCCCTGGCCATAATGAAAGAGACAGCTAGTGACAGAGGGAGAGAGAGAAAGAACAAGCGTAACCTCCCTCCGTCCATCTGAGTTGACCTCCTGACCCTTAGCTTCTCTGCCTGGCCTGTAACGATGACAGACTATTATTAGAGTCTATCTTTACTGGCCACCAGCCTCTCACCTCCTTCGCCCGTTACACTGTACACCACATTGGGACCAGGAAGAGAGACTGTGTATGTGTGTGTGTCAGCAGCTGACGTGATGAGGAACCTCAGGAGGTGAGGGAAAAGCCTCCCCCTACACACACACACACACACACACACACACACACACACACACACTAAGCATCCAATCCCAGTCTGGATCAGCTGCCATAGTGCGGCTCCAAATGGCCAGTCACTTTCCGATCAGAAGCTTTTCAGTGTTTGCAGGGCGTGTGCGTCTGTGTGTGTTTGTGTGTGTGTGTGACTGGACAAATTTATTGAGGATTGAGCTTGTACTAGTTTGGCCATATGATGTCTATGGAATAGTAAAATGTATCTGTGCAACTGTAGCAGAGGGGATTTGGAATCACTCTCCTGACGAGGTAGCACCGTGTGAGACAAGGTTATTATAGTAAACAAAAACTGATACTTAAAATGAAAACTATCATGAAATAACAATTTAGTAAACTGAAATAAAATAATTAACAAAGCCTTTTTTTAAAGGGGGGGGGGGGGGGGGGGGGGGGGGTCAATGCAAATAGTCTGGGTAGCCATTTCATTAGCTGTTCAGCAGTCTTATTGCTTGGGGGTAGAAGACCTTAAGAAGCCTTTTGGACCTGCGAGAATAGTCTATGACTAGGGTGACTAGGGCGGCGGGAGTCTTTGGCAATTTTTAGGGCCTTCCTCTGACACCGCCTGGTATAGCGGTCCTGGATGGCAGGAAGCTTGGCCCCAGTGATGTACTGGGCTGTACGCACTACCCCCTGTAGCATCTTGCTGTCAGAGGCCGAGCAGTTGCTATACCAGGCAATGATGCAACCAGTCAGGATGCTCTCAATGGTGCAGCTGCAGAACCTTTTGAGTTTCTGAGGACCCATGCCAAGTCTTTTTCAGGGAGTATAAGAGGGGACTAAGCACGCACCCCTGAGGGGCCCCTGTGTTGAGGATCATCGTGGCAGATGTGTTGTTGCCTACCCTTACCACCTGGAAGTGGCTCATCAGGAAGTCCAGGATCCAGTTGCAGAGGGAGGTGTTTAGTCCCAGGGCCCTTAGCTTAGTGATGAGCTTGGAGGGCATTATGGTGTTGAACACCGAGCTGTAGTCAATGAACAGCATTCTCACATAGGTGTTCCTTTTGTCCAGGTGGGAAAGGGCAGTATGGAGTGCAATAGAAATTATGTCTTCTGTGGATATGTTGGGGCGGTATGCAAATTGGAGTGGGTCTAGGGTTTTTGGGATGATGGCGTTGATGTTTTTATTTTTTTATTCCACCTTTATTTAGCCAGTGCAGTTGAGAACACGTACTCATTTACAACTGCAACCTGGATGTGAGCCATAACCAACCTTTCAAAGCACTTCATGGTTATAGAGTGCTACGGGTCAGTTGTCATTTAGGCAGGTTACCTTAGTGTTCTTGGGCGCAGGGATTATGGTGGTCTGCTTGAAATATGTAGGTATTACAGACTCGGTCAGGGACAGGTTGAAAATGTCAGTGAAGACATATTCAACCTGTCAGCGCATGATTAGAGTCCTGGTAATACAAATGTTGACCTGTTTAAAGGTCTTACTCACATCGGCTACGGAAGGCATGATCACACAGTTGTCCGGAACAGCTGGTGCTCTCATACGTGCTTCAGCGTTGCTTGCCTTGAAGTGCACAAGTCACATAGCCGGTCTAGTAGGCTCGTGTTACTGGGCAGCTCTCGGATGGGCTTCCCTTTGTAGTCCGTAATAGTTTGCAAGCCCTGCCACATCCGACGAGCGTTGGAACCGGTGTAGTAGGATTCAATCTTAGTCCTGTATTGACGCTTTGCCTGTTTGATGGTTTGTCGGAGGGCATATCAGGATTTCTTATAAGCGTCCGGGTTAGAGTCCCGCTCCTTGAAAGCAGCAACTCTACCCTTTAGTTCAGTACGAATATTGCCTGTAATCCATGGCTTCTGGTTGGGGTATGTACATATGGTCACTGTGGGGACGACATCATTGATGCATTTATTTATGAAGCTGGTGACTGATGTGGTATACTCCTCAATGCCACCGGATGAATCCCAGAACATATTCCAGTCTGTGCTAGCAAAACAGTCCTGTGGCTTAGCATCCGCGTCATCTGACCACTTCCGTATTGAGCGAGTCACTGGTACTTCCTGCTTTAGTATTTGCTTGGAAGCAGAAATCAGGCGGATATAATTATGGTCAGATTTGCCAAATGGAGGGCGAGGGAGAGCTTTGTATACGTCTCTGCGTGTGGGGTAAATGTGGTCTCGAGTTTTTACCCCTCTGGTTGCACATGTAACAAGCTGATAGAAATGAGTTAAAACGGATTTAAGTTTCCCTGCATTAATGTCCCTGGCCACCAGGAGCGCTGCTTTTGGATTAGCATTTTCTTGTCTGCCTATTACCTTATACAGCTCGTTGAGTCCGGTGTTATTGCCAGCTTGTGGGGGTAAATAGGCAGCTACAAAAAATATAGATAAACTATCTTGGTAAATAGTGTGGTCTACAACTTATGAGATACTTTACCTCAGGTGAGCAAAACCTTGAGACTTCCTTAATATTTGATTTTGCGCACCAGCTGTTATTGACAAATAGACAAATGCCACCCCTTGTCTTACCGGAGGCAGCTGTTCTATCTTGCCGATGCACTAAAAACCAGCCAGCTGTATGTTATTCATGTCGTCGTTCAGCCACGACTTGGTGAAACATAAGATACTACAGTTTTTAATGTCCCATTGGTAGGATGGTCTTGAATGGAGCTCATGCAGTTTATTCTGCAATGATTTCACGTTGGCCAATAGGACGGATGGTGGAGGCAGGTTACCAACTCGTGGACCAATTCTCACAAGGCACCCGGACCTGCGTCCCCTGTGTCGGCGTATGTCTTTAATGCGAATGATGGGGATTTGGGCCTGGTCCGATATCATCAGTAAATCCTTCGCATCTGTCTCGCTAAAAAAAAATCTTTGTCCAGTTTGAGGTGAGTAAACGCTGTTCTGATATTTGTATTTATATTTATTATGGACTCTTACTGGGGTCGGCAAAATTAAGGCAGTTTATACAATTAAAAAACATTACAATACATTCACAGAATTCACAACACACTGTGTGCCCACCACTACCACATATCTACAGTACAAAATCCATGTGTACGTGTGTGTATAGTGCGGATGTTTTCGTGTGTGTGTATGCATGTGTCTGTGCCTGTGTTTGTGTTGCTTCACAGTCCCCGCTGTTCCATAAGGTGTATTTTTATCTGTTTTTTAAAAACCTAATGTTACTGCTTGCATCAGTTACTTGATGTAGAATAGAGTTCCATGTAGTCATGTCTCTGTAGTACTGTGCACCTCCCATAGTCTGTTCTGGACTTGGGGAAAGAGACCTCTTGTGGCATGTGTTGTGGGGTATGCATGGTTGTACGAGCTGTGCACCAGTAGTCCAAACAGACAGCTCAGTGCATTCAACATGTCAATACCTCTCATAAATACAAGCAGTGATGAAGTCAATCTCTCCTCCACTTTGAGCAAGGAGAGATTGAAATGCATATTATTAATATTAGCTCTCTATTTACATCCAAGGGCCAGTCGTGCTGCCCTGTCCATTGCAATTTTCCTAAGGCCCTTTTTGTGGCACTTGACCATACGACTGAACAGTAGTCCAGGTGCAAAAAAACTAGGGCCTGTAGGACCTGCCTTGTTAGTGCTGTTAAGGAGGCAGAGCAACGCTTTATTATGGACAGAATTCTCCCCATCTTAGCTGCTGTTGCAGAGAAATTATGGTGGGATGAGGGTTATGGTCATGATGATGATGGTGATAGTTATGGTCATGATGATGGCTATGGTCATGCATGTGATGGTGCTTATGGTCATGATGATGATGTTATAAATTGTATGTGGTAGAATTGAAGAGGTTCAATTCTGTTGCATGTTGCTGTTGCTTTGAACTGACACTCTTACATACTTTGTATGCTACACTGTAGATACTGTAAGTCAACTAGCCAGAGACAGAGGCCTACTTGTTCAATGTATCTCTGTCATAAGAAATCACACACTACACACACATTCACATCGTTATTTTCTCAGGCAGGTTGAAGTGGATGTGGAGAGAGGCTTGAGAAGCTGATTCGCAGTGAGATGCCCTTGACATTTCCAGACATCTCATGGTGGCTCAGTAAGAGGCCAATTCAGACTAAATGTACGCCTTTCCTACGCATGACTTTCCTATGCACTTCTCAGCAGTTAGTATTCAGATTTACCTTATGCAGGTAACGCACTTTGCAGGTGTGGCTCCCTTGCGCACACTGAATAACATTTAATTTAACCACAGAAAACCCTCCCACTTGCTGGCCAACAAGATTTTGTTGTGGAGTTTTAATTTAATAGGGTTTTCAGTACATTTATCTTAATCCATTCCTTTAAAAACGGTGTACCTTTTAATTAGAATTTTGTCAACACACACAAGAATATATCGAGAGAACGGGTTCAGAATATTAGGGATCAATGAAATAAAGTATGGAGTGATGTCAGTGCCAACATAACTTGTATTTGAATTCCATTATTCAGAATTTGTATTAGGGTATTGCATTTGAATGTCATATTTTTTATTTGTAATGAATTCATAAAAATTGAATATTCAAATTCAATATTTACACTGAGTGTATAAAACATTAAGGATATCTTCCTAATATTAAGTTGCACCCCACCCTTTTTCCCTCAGAAAAGCCTCATTTCATCGTGGCATTGACTCAAGGTGTTGAAAGCGTTCCACAGGGCTGCTGGCCCATGTTGACTCCAATGCTTCCCACAGTGGTGTCAAGTTGGCTGGATGTCCTTTGGGTGGTGGACCTTTCTTGAAAACAGGAAACTGTTGAGTGTGACAAACCCAACATCGTTGCAGTTCTTGACACAAACTGATGCGCTTGGCACCTACATCCATGCCCCGTTCAAAGGAACTTAAATGTTTAGTCTTGCCCATTCAACCTCTGAATGGCACACATGCACAATCCATGTCTCAACTGTCTCAAGGCTTAAAAATCCTTCTTTAACCTGTCTCCTCCCCTTCATCTACACTGATTGAATTGGATTTAACGTGACATCAATAAGGGATCATAGCTTTCAAACTGGTCAGTCTATGTCATGAAAAGAGCAGGTGTCCTTAATGTCTTGTACACTCAGTGTATATATATTCAGTTTCAATATGGTATAGATTGCATGTATTGTCTGTGTAGGAAGTTTACACAAGTTTATCAATGTTTAATATATTCAACTTATCAGATACATTCAGTTTTCAAATACAGTTCTCTAAATTCAGATCTAAAACCAGACAACATCCTGGTACCTTCCCAGGCAGGGAAGGTAGAGGAGAACAGATTCAAACGCCCTCTCTCTATAGAGTAAAATCCCAAGAGACTTGCAGCTGTAATTGCTGCAAAAGGTGGCTCTGCAAAGTATCGACTGAGGGGATTAATTGTTATGCGCGCTCAAGTTCAGTTTGTCTTATTTGTTTGTTTCACAATAAAATAGATTTTGCATCTTCAAAGTGGTAGGCATGTTGTGTAAATCAAATGATACAAACCCCCCAAAATCTATTTTAATTCCAGGTTGTAAGGCAACAAAATAAGAAAAATGCCAAGGGGGTGAATACTTTTGCCAGCCACTGTACATGTGCCAAGGACCTATTCCTTTGTACCATGGGCTACCAAACCCAGCAGGCGTAGATGCGGGAGATGAGGTGTCCTGGTGAAATTGAGGCAAAGAAAAGGGCGCTCCCCTCTGTTTTATTTGGCAAATGTCCAGTCACTCGAGAATAAGATGGATGAGCTTCGTTCGAGAGTCTCCAATCAGAGCGCTGCAATATAACGTCTTACTGAAACATGGCTGGATGACGCAATATATTCTCTATGCAGCGGCAGGATTGTTCAGCGGCGACGTCGAAAGGAGGCAGTTTTTTATGTTTTTTGAAAAATAACAACTGGTGTGCTGATTCAAGTGTGAAGGAAATGGCAAACTTTTGTTCACCTGAAAATAAAATACCTCATGGTAAGCTGCAGACCTTTTTATCTACCAAGAGTTCTAATTAT
Organism: Oncorhynchus mykiss; assembly: GCF_013265735.2. Taxonomy (NCBI): domain Eukaryota; kingdom Metazoa; phylum Chordata; class Actinopteri; order Salmoniformes; family Salmonidae; genus Oncorhynchus; species Oncorhynchus mykiss. The sequence continues at coordinate 45,267,852 of NC_048576.1, read as the reverse complement.
CACGGCTGTCTACATCCCACCCCAAGCCAACGCCACTCTGTCACTCAAACTGTATGGGGCCATAAACAAACAAGAAACCGCTCACCATGCTGCAGCATTTCTGATGGGCGGAGACTTTAACGCGGGGAGAAACCGTCCTACCAACACAAATCCTATTACACTGTCTCCGACGCGTGTCATATGTGGCAGGGCTTGCAGACGATAACGGATTATGAAGGGAAACCCAGCCAAGAGTTGCAGAACTCCCAAACAAGCCAAATGCCTTTTATGCTCGCTTTCGAGGAATATAACACTGCCTTGCGGGAAAGCCCCTGTTTTTCCCGATGACTGTGTGATCTCGCTCTCCATGGCTGATGTGGGCAAAATGTTTAAAAAGGTAACAATCACAAGACCGCCGGGCCAGATGGAATACCAGGGCGCTTCTCAAAGCATGTGCAGACCAGCTGGCAAGCGTCTTCAGACATTTTCAATCTCTCCTCGTCCCAGTCTGTAATCCCAACATGTTTTAAACTGACCACCATTATCCCTGTTCCTAATAGCTGCCTAAATGACTATTGCCTTGTTGCATTCACAGCCGCATTTATGAAGTGCTTTGAAAGGCTGGTCATGACACATCAACACCATCATCCCAGACCCACTCCAAATCGCATACCGCCCCAACAGATGACAATCTCAATTGCACTTCACACTGCCCTCTCCCACCTGGACAAGAGGGGAAATAACTGAGAATGCGGTTGTTGCGTACACCTCTAGGAAGAGGGAACGTAACACCCTGCTACAACTCAACTCCCTGTGGAGTGAAAGCGGTATGGGACTGTAAGTGCGAGTAAGGATGACAAGAGGCAGAGAATGACCGTTTACAGGGAATTTATTCCGTCACACGGTAATTTTGGGGAAAAGGGGCTGGACGGAACCCAATCAAAGAAAGTAAATGTCAAAGCCCCCCTCTCCTACCTTACCTGCCTCCCCACTACTTACCTAACCTATCCTCTCCTACTTTACCTGCCTCCCCACTACTTACCTAACCTACCCTCTCCTACCTTACCTGCCTCTCCACTACTTACCTAACCTACCCTCCCCTCTTCTACCTTACCTGCCTACCCACTACTTACCTAACCTACCCTCTCCTACTTTACCTGCCTCCCCACTACTTACCTAACCTACCCTCTCCTACCTTACCTGCCTCTCCACTACTTACCTAACCTACCCTCCCCTCTTCTACCTTACCTGCCTACCCACTACTTACCTAACCTACCCTCTCCTACCTTACCTGCCTACCCACTACTTACCTAACCTCTCCTACCTTACCTGCCTCCCCACTACTTACCTATCCTACCTTACCTGCCTACCCGCAATTTACCTAACTAGCACCACCTGGCGCACTAACCAAAAAACAGCGGGTGGTTTGCCCAGGTCTTGCCTAGTGTATATACTACGGGTATATGTATGCCCGCAGGCCTCTTGCCTAAGCACTCCCAAGGTGCCTTCCTCTTCCCCCCCTGGGAACAAAAACAGAAGAACAAAAACAATTTGAATAATCAAAACACTGCGTCCTATTTACACACACGGGACATACTAATAAGCTCTCCCTCTCTGCAACAACCAACATAGGACACACTCATCTTCTCTCTCCTAACAACCAACACAGGATATCACCCTCATCTCTCTTCTCTCAGCAATCATCTCTTCTGAGCAACAGAACTCTGGCTTATATAGCTGGAGAAGGAGTTGGTAATGGGATACAGCTGTATCCTGACAAGGGGGCGCGGTCAGCTCTCCAATTTGCAATGGGGGCCGACCAATCAGATACTTGGGGGAATTCAGGAAGTCATCCTGAAACACACACATACAAATACACAAACCACAACATAGAAACTGGGGAACGTAACAGCTGTTCATAGACTACAGCTCAGCATTCGACACCATAGTCCTCTCCAAGATCATCACCAAGCTGGAGATCCTGGGACTGAACCCCAGGTGGTGAGAGTAGGCAACAACACCTCCGCCACGCTGACCCCCAACAAGTTCTGGCATGCTTCTCCCCATGCCTAAATGTAAGGTCAGAATATGCATATAGAGAAGTCAATTTACACATACATAACTCAGGTATGAATTCCCCTCAAAGAGCATAAAACCTTATTATTTCACCACCCCCCCCCCCCCCCCCCCCCCCCCTCTTCCTCTCCCTCTTTCTCGAGATGATGGACTTCCCTTCAATCCAGACGGTGGATTTTTGCCTCTCCCAACCTCCCTCACTCTATTTCTCTCTCTCCATCCCACTCACTCCTTCTCTCTCTCCCTCTCAATTTCATTTTAAGGGATTTATTGGCATTGGGAACATAAGTTAACAATGCCAAAGCAAGTGAAGTAGATAATAAACAGAAGTGAAATAAACAATAAAAATGAACAGTAAACATTACACTCACAGAAGTTCCATAAGAATAAAGACATTTACAATATGTATATTATGTCTATATACAGTGTTGTAACAATGTGCAAATAGTTAAAAGTACAAAAGGGAAATGATCTAAACATAAATATGGGTTGTATTTACAATGGTGTTTGTTCTTCACTGGTTGCAATTTTCTTGTGGTGACAGGTCACAAATATTGTGGCTGTGACGGCACACTGTGGTATTTCACCCAATAGATATGGGAGTTTATCAAAATCGGGTTTGTTTTCAAATTCTTTGTGGATCTGTGTAATCTGAGGGAAATATGTGTCTCTATGGTCGCACATTTGGCAGAAGGTTACAAAGTGAAGTTCATTTTACACCTCATTTTGTGGGCAGAGTGCACATAGCCTGTCTTTTCTTGAGAGCCAGGTCTGTCTACGGCGGCCTAACTCAATAGCAAGTCCATGCTGACTGAGTCTGTACACAGCCAAAGCTTTCCTTACGTTTGGGTCAGTCACAGTAGTCAGTTATTCTACCACTGTGTACTCTCTGTTTAGTGCGAAATAGCATTCTAGTTTTCTCTGTTTTTGTGTTAATTCTTTCCAATCTGTCAAGTAATTATCTTTTTGTTTCCATATGATTCGGTTGGGTCTAATTGTGTTGCTGTCCTGGGGCTCTTTGGGTCTGTTTGTTTTTGTAAGCAGAGCCCCAGGACCAGCTAGCTTAGGGGACTCTTCTCCAGGTTCCTCTCTCTGTATGTCACGCCTTGACCATAGAGAGCCTTTTTATTCTTTATTTTGGTTAGGTTGGGGTGTGACTAGGGTGGGTAATCTAGGTTGTTTATTTCTATGTTGGCCTGGTATGGTTCCCAATCAGAGGCAGCTGTTTATCGTTGTCTCTGATTGGGGATCATATTTAGGCAGCCATTTCCACACTGTGTTTTGTGGGATCTTGTTTATGTGTAGTTGCCTGTGAGCATGGCATTGACAGCACGTTTAGTTTGTGCTTTATTGTTTTGTGCGTTTCACTTCAATAAATATGTGGAACCCATGTCACGCTGCGCTTTGTTCCGAATGTTCTTACGACGGTCGTGACACTATAGGGGATGGCTTTGTTATGGAAGGTTTGGGTATCGCTTCCTTTTAGGTCGTTGTAGAATTTAACGTCTCTTTTCTGGATTTTTCTGGATTTTTGAATTTTTCTGGATTTTGATAATTAGAGGGTATCAGCCTAATTCTGCTCTGCATGCATTATTTGGTGTTTTATGTTGTACACAGGATATTTTTGCAGAATTCTCTCTCCCTCTTCCTCGCCCTTCCTCTCTCCATCTCTCCTTCCCTCGCTCTCTGTGTTTTTGGAACGTGCGCTCGGTGTAATTCCGCTGAATCGGCTAATTCGCCGGGTGCTGCCTTGTGATGATGCACAGTAATTCTCCCAATGAGAAATAACAGAAATAAATAGTCAGGAATCCTTGGCATTTTGGAAGTTCCCGAGGGGAGTGGGTTGGATGACATACTGTATAAAAGATACAGTAGAGAGAGAGATGGAGAGGAGAGAGTTTCACGTTTTAATGTTACGTGCACAAGTGCAGTGAAATGCCTTTCTTGCAAACTCAAAGCCCCACAATGCAATAATCAATATCAACGTTGCACTAAAAATAAGAACACAGGGAAAGTAAGAAGCTGTGTACAGGGTCCGTTCCAATACCATGTTTACAATTTGCAGAGAAAGAGGGAGAAAGGGAGGAATGAGTTAGGGAGGGAAGAAGAGAGGGAGAGCGAAAGAGAGAGGGAAAGAAAGGAGGGAGAAACAAAGAATAGGGTGGGAAAGGAGGGAGCAGAAGACTAGCGGAATAAGAGAGGAGTAAAATTTCCCCTTTTGTACTATTTGCGCATCGTTATAACACTGTACCTAGCCATAATATGACATTTGAAACGTCTCTATTCCGTTGACTTTTGTGAGTGTAATGTTTGCTGTTCATTTTTGATTGTTTTATTTCACTTTTGTTTATTATCTATTTCACTTGCTTTGGCAATGTAAACACATGTTTCCCATGCCAATAAAGCCCTTTGAATTGAATTTTGAGAGAGAGACTCCTCTTTTACAGTAGCTCAGAGGTCTGTGATGGGTGAGAAATCTGTTTGGAACATCTGGGGTGTGATGTTGTGCCATGGCGTTTAAAACCTCTTAAGGATCGGACCAATTTTTTTAATTTTCACCTAAAATGACATACCCAAATTGAACTTCCTGTAGCTCAGGACTTGAAGCAAGGATATACATATTCTTGATACCATTTGAAAGGAAACACTTTGAAGTTTGTGGAAATATGAAATTAATGTAGGAGAATATAACACACTAGATCTGGGAAAGATAATACAAAGAAAAAAACATTATATTACATGTTTTATTATTTTTGAAATGGAAAAGAAAAGCCACAATTTATTATTATCAGTTAAGGTGCAATGAACGATTGATTGTATGTGCAAAGTTTTAGGCTTATCCAATGAACCATTGCATTTCTGTTCAAAATGTTATACATTTTCAAGTTCATAACTGTGCACTCTCCTCAAACAATAGCATGGTATTATTTCACTGTAATGGCTACTGTACATTGGACAGTGCAGTTAGATTAACAATTTTTTAAGCTTTATGCCCATATCAGATATGTCTATGTCCTGGGAAATGTTCCTGTTACTTTCAACCTTATGCTAATCACATTAGTGCACGTTAGCTCAACCGTCCCGCGGGGGGGATACCGATCTGTCTTTCTGCATACATACCGATCGACCGACCACAGGACAGGCAGGCTGAGCTGAGCACCAGATGCAGGCAGGCAGGCAGGCAGACAGGCAGGCAGACAGGCAGGCAAGCAGAAGGAGGGGCGGACGGATAGACACACAGACAGAGGTATTCTGCAGTCGCATGCCACCTCGTATTCCATCCTCTATCCCCCTCTTGATTTCCTGTTTCTCTCTACTCCTCTCTCCCTCACCTCACCCCCCTCTCTCTCTCCAGTTCTCCTCCTCTCACTCCCCTTCTTTCATGTCTCCTCTCTCTTTTCTTTTCCTCTCCAAGAGGAGCTAAGGGTGGATTAATGAGGCACACACACCAGATGATGCTTCTTTCCTTCCTTCCCTCCATCCTTCCCTCCTTCCTTCCTGGTAAAGAATGTTCAAAGTTTTGTAGCTTCTCTTTTTGAGCGAGAGAGAGAGATAGATTTGTGTAAGTTGGGGGCTAATGAGGACTTGCATAGAGTGATACTTCCAAGGACAGGACCTGAAAGTCAACCCATCCTCTATCTGGAGACATGATGCCCACTAAATGTTACAGAGGGCTAATGAGAGCAAGGCCTACAGTAAGGACGAGGACATGCTAGAGCATAGAGAGTGCAAGAGGAAGCCCTGGATAATCTTTTTTATTGGGAATTTGGCTGCTATGAGCGGAATGCTCATGGACCACAGCCAATCTGGCGGCAAAGAAAGCCGCATCTTTACTTTGGTGAGAAACACAGGTATATTGAATCCAGTCACTAAACACATTTTTCAATCATTTTGTTCATGGAGTCTTGTACTCAACCAGGACGTTAGTGCACGAACACACACTAATGTCCTGGACCAGCACCTAGGCCTGATCTAACGTTCCCCTGATTGACTTACACTCTACAATACTGTACCAAGGCCCATATTTTTCAGATATGCAATCCAACTGTCATAATGGGTTTCTTATGAACCATTTATGCAAATAAGGAACTATTAATCTCAGTTCGTTAGTGAAATATAATAAATAAATCAGCAGAATGTGGCAACTGAATCATGTGCTCAAGTAACTTTTATTTATTTCCGGTATCTAATGCATACAAAGCAGTCAGTCTGTTTTTTATGTATTGAATAGCATTAAGGCTGAGTCCCAAATAGCAACATTTGGTGCAAAACCTAAAAGGAGCCAAGCAAAACGTTCCATATTCACATCAACCAGCTATTTTGGGTAAAAAATGTATAGCTTCAATTTATAGCTTCAAACAGCATTAACCTAAAAAAAATGTATTTAACTTGATAGATATTTTGCTAATTTCGGTTAAAAATGTTGTACATTCTTAGATGTACACTACCGGTCAATTTAAAAAAAAAATAATAGTGAAGACATCAAAACTATGAAATAACAATATGGAAAAAGCAGCAGGAAAGCAGCCAACAAGTGCTCAGCATATGTGGGAACTCCTTCAAGACTGTTGATAAAGCATTCCAGGTGAAGCTGGTTGAGAGAATGCCAAGAGTGTGCAAAGCTGTCATCAAGGCAAAGGGTGGCTATTTGAATATAATATAAAATATATTTGGATTATGTTTAACACTTTTTTGGTTACTACATGATTCCATATGTGTTCGTAGTTTGATGTTTTCACTATTATTCTACAATGTAGAAAATAGTAAAAATGAAGAAAAATCCTTGAATGAGTAGGTGCTCTAAAACTTTTGACAGGTAGTGTAGGTGTAAAGTACTTGAAATGAAATGAAAACTCACACATTGACACACACACACATACTTTTTATTTCTATTTTTTTTTTTTTTATTTCACCTTTATTTAACCAGGTAGGCTAGTTGAGAACAAGTTCTCATTTGCAACTGCGACCTGGCCAAGATAAGGCATAGCAGTGTGAACAGACAACACAGAGTTACACATGGAGTAAACAATTAACAAGTCAATAACACAGTAGAAAAAAGGGGAGTCTATATATACATTGTGTGCAAAAGGCATGAGAAGGTAGGCAAATAATTACAATTATGCAGATTAACACTGGAGTGATAAATGATCAGATGGTTATGTACAGGTAGAGATTGGTGTGCAAAAGAGCAGAAATAAAAATAAATAAATAAAAACAGTATGGGGATGAGGTAGGTGAAAATGGGTGGGCTATTTACCAATAGACTATGTACAGCTGCAGCGATCGGTTAGCTGCTCGGATAGCAGATGTTTGAAGTTGGTGAGGGAGATAAAAGTCTCCAACTTCAGCGATTTTTGCAATTCGTTCATGAGTTTAGACCCATATAGATATATATTGTTCTATTTAATCAGTGGTGTACAGTACTTAAGTAAAAATACTTTAAAGTACTACTTAAGTAGTTTTTCGGGGTATGTGTACTTTACTTTACTATTTATATTTTTTACAACTTTTACTTTTACTCCACTGCATTCCTAAAGAAAAAAGGTACTTTTACTCCGGTCATTTTCCCTGACAGCCAAAAGTACTCGTTACATTTTGAATGCCAGGCAGGACACGAACATTGTCTAATTCACGCACTTATCAAGAGAACATCCCTGGTCATCCCTACTGCCTCTGATCTGGCGGACTCACTAAACAGAAATGCTTTGTTTGTAAATTATGACTGTCCGTAAATTTAAAAAACAAGAAAATCATGCCTTCTGGGTTGCTTAATGTAAATAATTTGAAATTATTTATTTTAGCGATTACATTTACTTTTAATACTTAAGTATATTTAAAACCAAATACTTTTTTACTTTTACTCAAGTAGTATTTTACTGGGTCACTTTTACTTGAGTCATTTTCTTTAACTCAAGTATGACAATTGGGTACTTTTTCCACCACTGTATTTAATTCTATGTTTAGACCACTGTGGGTCTTCGTTTGACTTAAACCGTTGGCTTTGCTGCATTGAACTCTGCAAGCAAAAAAACTATTTATCTTCCCATTCTCTGCTCCTTTCGTGTTAGATCAGAGGGCTGGAGGCTTTGTCATGCACTGAGGGTGTACAGAGACTACAGGGAACGGGGTTAAGGTGTGTGTTTTGGTGTAAAGTGGCACTCCTATGGGACATGGCTGGTGTTCTGTTTGGGTGAGCATGGGATTGAACTAAGAGAGAACTAATAGAGACAGAGAGAGAAACAGTGGGGAGGGAGGATGGGGGAGGGAGGGGGTAGAGAGGGAGAGAAGGGTAAAGAGGGACAGATAGAAAGAGGGGGAGGGGGAGAGAGAGAGAGAGAGCGGAAGGGATACAGAGAGAGAGAGAGAGAAAACGCTCCAGGGACAGAGGAGAGGAGGAGAGGCCTGATGTGGAGTGACAACTCCCTGACACCCCTCCCCCCTCAGTGACGTCCCTGCGCTGTCCGTATCCTAGAGTCTCCTAGAGTCAACACGGTGTGCGGTACTTGACAGTGGATCCACCATGGACAGGCCTGTAGTCTACAGTGTCCATCATGGACTGGACCATGGACTGCCCTGGATGTATGGCGGTCTCACTGTGGTGACAATAGTTCTGAACAGAGAGAGAGGCTGTATATAATATATGCCATTTAGCAGACACCCTTTATCCAAAATGACAGTAGCGCGTGCATACCTTTTCATATGCTCTACCAACTGAGCCACACAGGACCACAGGTGCAGTGAGCGAACCGTGAGAGAGGGATAGTGGCTTTAATGAATGATGTACATACTGTAACTCCTCTGTTTTAGTCCTGCAGTCTGCTACGACCTGCGTAGGTTTATAAAACGGTATGGCTGTAGCTCAACACTCTTTACATGGTGTCCTTTCCTTATCTTTTGTCCTGGATATATACTGTACATCCATCATATTCCTGTAACCTAACCAGTGCTTACAGCAGTGGGCATGAAAGACAGGAGACAAGTCAAAGAGGCTAGTGGATACGACAGGAACACAGCTCAGGCCCGCTGTGTCTTTTCTCCCCTCTCCGGCTGGAGGGAGGATGGCGGTAGAGGGGATAGATTAAGCTATTCCACGCGTGGTGGTTTGCTCAGCCCTACATTAAAAGGGGGATTGCGTTTGCTACACTCGCTAGCCTTCTTGTAAGAGCCTCAGGGCTGGTGTATGTGTCTGTTTGTGTGCCCGCATGCATCTACACATAGGCCTACAGAATGTGTGTGTGTACAGTATCTTATGCACACTAAATGCGCTCATGTTCAGGTCTAAGGGGAGTTGTGTGGCCAAAGCACCAGAATACATTGTCAAATAGCAGGTACCCGACAACACACTAAAGCCTCAGATGCTTTTCCACTTGTAAGGTGTCCATATTTGGTCAGTCGCACATCTCCTCACAGCAAAAAGCCCTGGGTTGTGTTAAGTAGGCATGAAATGGGAAGAAAAACGTTAGAACTGAGAGGTTCTATTTGACCTTGTCCAATTGGAAATGCTTGAATTTGTTTTCCGTCGCGTATCGTTTTTTCTGCGATATACTGTGATGAACACGACCCCGTTTTGTTCTGTTTTGTAGGGTTATGTTGCACTCCTGCTACATTTTGAAATGTTTATAAATCAGGAGACAGACAGACAGACAGACAGACAGACAGACAGACAGACAGACAGACAGACAGACAGACAGACAGACAGACAGACAGACAGACAGACAGACAGACAGGATACTGAAAGACTGTATGATTCCTCCTGAGGTTCCCCCTTTTAGTACAGTGAAGATGACCCACCTTACCAGTAGTGCGAGTAGAGTACAATATATACATATGAGATGAGTAATGCAAGATACGGAGACATCATTAAAGTGGCTAGTGTTTCATTTCCTTAAAGTGGCCAGTGATTCCTAATCTGTCTAAAGGCAGCAGCCTCTGATGTGCTGGAGATGGCTGTTTAACAGTCAGTGGTGTAGGATACAATACAATACAGTATGTACATATGAGATGGCTGATGCAATATGTAAACACAATTTAAAAGTGACTAAGATACCGTGGAGTAGTGGAGTAGTGTGAGTAGTGTGAGATGAGTAATGCTAGATACGGAACATTATTAAAGTGGCTAGTGTTTCCTAATCTATGTCTACAGGCAGCTGCCTCTCATCTGCTAGTGATGACTGTTTAGCAGTCTGATGCCCCTGAGATAGAAGCTGTTTTGAGATAGAAGCTATTTTTAGGTCTCTCTGTCCCTGCTTTGATGCACCTGTATTGACCTTGCCTTCTGGATAATAGCGGGGTGAACAGGCAGTGGCTCAGGTGGTTGTTGTCTTTGATGATCTTTGTGGCCTTCCTGTGACATCGGGTGTTGTAGGTGTCCTGGAGGACAGGTAGTTTGCCCCCGGTGATGAGTTGGGAAGACCGCACTACCCTCTGGAGAGCATTGCGGTTGAGGGCGGTGCAGTTGCTGTACCAGGTGGTGATACAGCCCGACAGGATGCTCTCGATTGTGCATCTGTAAAAGTGTGTGTGTTTTCGGTGACAAGTCAAATTTCTTCAGCCTCCTGAGGTTGAAGAGGTACTGTTGCGCCTTCTTCTCCACGCTGTCTGTGTGGACCATTTCAGTTTGTCCGTAATGTGTAGGCCGAGGAACTTAAAGCTTTCCACCTTCTCCACTACTGTTGAGTCGATGTGGATAGGGGGGTGCTCCCTCTGCAGTTTCTTGAAGTCCATGATCATCTCCTTTGATTTGTTGATGTTGAGTGAGAGGTTATTTTCCTGACACCACACTCCAAGGGCCCTCACTTCCTCCCTGTAGGCCGTCTCGTCATTATTGGTAATCAAGCCTACCACTGTAGTGTCGTCTACAAACTTTATGATTGAGTTGGAGGCGTGCATGGCCACGCAGTCATGGGTGAACAGGGAGTACAGGAGAGGGCTGAGAACGCACCCTCGTGGGGGCGCAGTGTTGAGGATCAGTGGAGTGGAGATGTTGTTTCATATCCTTTGAGAGCCATCGTCGCTGTGGCTATTATTGAAGAAAATTATCTCGGGAATGAGTACGGTCGGCATTTGATTGTGAGGTATTCTAGGTCGGGTGAGTTCCTGTATGTTATCACAGTTACACCATAAGTCGTTAATCATAAAACATATAACTCCACCCTCCTGCTTCCCGGAGCAATGTTTTTTTTCCTGTCGGCACGATGTACTGAATACCCAACTGGCTTTACAGAGTCAGACATTATATGTCCAGAGAGCCATGTTTCCGTGAAGCAGAGTATTTTACAATCCCTGGTGTCTCTCTGAAAAGCAACTCTCGCCTTGAGCTCATCAATCTTATTATCCAGAGATTGGACATTAGCGAGTAAAATACTTGGGAGTGGTGGGTGGTGTGTACGCATTCCTAAGTTGGGCCAGAATACCACCTCGAGTACCTCCCCTTCGCCGGCGTTGTTTTGGGTCAGCCTCTGGAATAAGTTAAATTGCAGTTAAAATGACAGAAAACAATTCCTGAGCTAATAACGTAAAAAACAATAGTACATAAACAAAATACTGCAGAGTTGCATAAAAGCTAGTCGCGATGTTGCCATCCCCGTCGGTGCCGTCAAACATTGGTGCCGTTTTCCTTGTATAATAAGGCGGAAAAACGAATAGACAAAATAAACGATTGGAAGGGGAGAGTTCCTCCAATGCCTATTCTCCTGTGCCATCTCTGGTGAGGTGTAATGACAGAGAGATAGCGAGAGACACAGAGAGAGAGAGAGAGAGAGAGACAGATAGAGAGTCACAGAGGGCCAGACTGACAAATACACAGAAAGAGAGCGACGGAGACACAGACACAGAAAGAGAGTAAGCAGTGCAGAGGATAGAGCGGAGGTAGCGGTAGATAAATCCAGGTCCCAGACGGTGTCGATGCCTTCCATAATGAGGTCACAAACACAGTATCTCAGGCAATGATGAAGATTTATGGAGAGATAGAGGAGGAGAGGGTCCAAGTCATTGCACTGCAGCACAGTCACTGAAGTCTATTGGATTGGACCCTGCCCGGACCTGGAGGAGCAAAGTAGGGTAGTAGTAAAAGTATAGAGGGACTACTGCTAGAGTGGGCATATGCTGTGTGTGTGAGGCAGACGCACAAGCACACAAATACACATACGTATACAGACATAGGCACGGTTTAAAGCACACAAACGCACACACACTGTACAGTATGCACACGCCCATGAACTCACACACAGTTTGCTGTGGCATATGTGTCGGATAAAATCTTCATAAACATGCAGAATTCAAAAGCATTCAACACACCATTAATATTCCACCACTAGTGTTCTACTCTCACCCACTACATTCCTTACAAGTACTTTGTGCCTGCGGGACTGCGCATCACAAGAGGTTGGTGGCACCTTAATTGGGGAGGACGGGCTCGTGGTAATGGCTGGAGTGGTAATGGCTGTAAGTCATTTTTCAAGGTTACAGTTAAACTTTAGAGACATGCGCAGCAGTCGAGGCTGCCTAGGGGAGGACGGCTCACATGGATGTGTTTGATGCAATTCCATTCACTCCGTTCCAGCCATTATTATGAGGCGTCCTTCCCTAGGCAGCCTCCACTGCTGCACATGTTTCTGAAGTTAAACTGTAACCTTGAAAAACAAGTCCCAATTTGCTAAAAAAAAAGCCCTAACATGGAGTGTGTGTTCATTCACGCGGCTGACTTTGAATCCTAACTGAGAAGTGTTCCACACAAACCCACTACCGGCTGCCCTCCTTTTAACTGCTGTTTGTTTTTTTATTAATGTAGTCCCTTTAACTCTGTGGTTATCAGTGTGATCTCGACTTTGGTGTCGCTCCTCATCACAGTGACATGGGTGCAGCAGGGGTGCAGCTTGTGTGCTTTATTGGTTCCACTTTCATGTAGCCTCCATAGAGAATGATAGAGTACTCTAGTGGCCAAAAGCCTGCGTTAGCATGGACAGATCCATTGAGGGCTTCCATCATATTAATGTAGTCAACTGGGTGGGATGTCCAACTTCATTGGCTGATCCCTACTAATGACCCTGCTGGAGTCATGTCCAACCAGCTCATCAAGAGGAATCAGCCAATCATTTTTCAGCCAAGCATTTTTCCAGGGCTGGCCGTGCTTTCCACCTGGCTACCCCTACCCTGGCCAACATCTCAGCACCCCCTGCAGCAACATTCTTATCGGCAGACTCAATAGCCTTGGTTTCTCAAATGACTGCCTTGCCTGGTTCACCAACTACTTCTCAGACAGAGTGTCAATTCAGTGTGTCAAATCAGGGGGCCTGTTGTCCGGACCTCTGGCAGTCTCTATGGGGGTGCCACAGGGTTCAATTCTCGGGCCGACTCTTTTCTCTGTACATATCAATGATGTCTGTCTTGCTGCTGGTGATTCTCTGATCCACCTCTACGCTGACGACCCCATTCTGTATACATCTGGCCCTTCTTTGGACACTGTGCTAACAAACGTCCAAACGAGCTTCAACGCCATACAACACTCCTTCCGTGGCCTCCAACTGCTTTTAAATGCTGGTAAAACTGAGTGCATGCTCTTCAACCGATTCCTGCCCGCACCCTCCCACCCGACTAGCATCACTACTCTGGACGGTTCTGACCTAGAATATGTGGACAACTACAAATACCTAGGTGTCTGGTTTGACTTTAAACTCTCCTTCCAGACTCACATTAAGCATCTCCAATCCAAAATAAAATCTAGAATCCGCTTCCTATTTCGCAATAAAGCCTCCTTCACTCATGCCGCCAAACGTACCCTCGTAAAACTGACTATCCTACCGATCCTTGACTTTGGCGATGTCATTTACAAAATAGCCCCCAACACTCTACTCAGCAAGCTGGATGTAGTCTATCACAGTGCCATCCGTTTTATCACCAAAGCCCCATATAATACCCACCACTGCGACCTGCATGCTCTCGTTGGCTGGCCCTCACTATATATCCGTCGCCAAACCCACTGGCTCCACGTCATCTATAAGTCTTTGCTATATATAGCCCCGCTCTATCTCAGTTCACTGGTCACCATAGCAACACCCACCCGTAGCACGTGCTCCAGCTGGTATATTGCATTGGTCATCCCCAAAGCCAACACTTCCTTTGGCCTCCTTTCCTTCCAGCTCTCTGCTGCCAATGACTGGAACAAATGGCAAAAATCTCTGAAGCTGGAGTCTTTTATCTCCCTCTCTAACTTTAAGCATCAGCTGTCTGAGCAGCATACCGATCACTGTACCTGTACACAGCCAATCTGTAAATAGCACACCTCATCCCCATATTATTACTTACCCTCTTGATCTTTTGCACCGCAGTATCTCTACTTGCACATCATCATCTGCACATCTATCACTCCAATATTAATGCTGAATTGTAATTATTTTCACCTCTGACGTATTTATTGCCTACCTCCCTACTCTTCTACATTTGCACACACTGTACATAGATTTTTCAATTTTTCTTTTCTTTTGTGTTATTGACTGTACGTTTGTTTGTGTTGTTGTTTTTGTCGCACTGCTTTGCTTTATCTTGGACAGGTCGCAGTTGCACACAGTTTTCAATTTGCCTAACTGGTTAAATAAAGGTGAAATAAAAAAATAGAAATGTCATGAAGACAATGGACTACTTCAAAATGGCGATTGCCTCAATGGAAACTATATAGGGATGATTTCTCTATCATTATCTATAGAAGCCCCCCTTCTGGGGATTATCCAGAAACACTGTTACGTCAGTAGAGGAGTATTTTGACTAGATGTTACACAGCTACGGACAGAAGTGACTTTAACATAAGGTTAGGAAAAGGGATAGCTAAAAGGCTCTCCTAACTTGCTACGAATTGTAACATACGTCCGTATCTGTAGGTATGTGTGTGTGTGTGTGTGTGTGTGTGTGTGTGTGTGTGTGTGTGTGTGTGTGTGTGTGTGTGTGTGTGTGTGTGTGTGTGTGTGTGTGTGTGTGTGTCGGGGTAGCAGAGAAAAACAAGACACACACATCAGTTCAGTACAGGAAACTCTCCTGTCCCAGTAATCCCACCTAGCAGTGAGGAGTGAAGATGAATGGTGCTCAGTGCACTTTGCTACTTTCCTAAAATCTTCCTAATTAGATTTGCTTTCTTATCATCCGAAAAATCCAATTCAAACTCAGCAAGCTCTTCAGTTTTGTATGTGTGTCAGTGTGAGTGTGTACCTGTGTCTGTCTTTAGGCGCAGGTGTCTGTCTGCCTGTGGTGTCTGCTTGCGTGCGTGTGTGTTTGTGTGTGTGCGTGCGCATTTGTTTACAGTATGTGTATGTATTTTGCGTGTCCCTGTGTGTAACCCAGTGTTGTAGCAGTGCTTAGCGAAGTCTTCAGTCAGTCATCTGAACAGTCTGAACATCCAGATGGCGATTGCTTAATTTGCCTGTGACTTCTCCCCCTCAACGCCTCCCCCGCCTCTATGTCCCTGTGGCGGTGTTCAGGGAGCACGGCGCTCCCTTGCTGCTTGCCCTAACGCAGGACCAACGTGTTCAGGCATAATTACGTCCTGTACCCGGCTGGCATGTTTGTGTGTCACTGTTTAACAGGAACATGCTCACTTGGTTGTGTGCTTCAAACACCACTTCCTCCTCCTCATCTCTGATTTATCACTGGCAGCACTGTTTGAGGTTGGCCGGGCGTTTGTATGGTGCACATATTAGGACATACAGTTGAAGTCGGAAGTTTCCATACACCTTAGCCAAATAGATTTAAGCTCAGTGTTTCACAATTCCTGACATTTAATCCTAGTAAATCCCAGTTAGGATCGCCACTTTATTTTAAGAATGGGAAATGTCAGAATAATAGTAGAGAGATTGATTTATTTCAGCTTTTATTTCTTTCATCACATTCCCAGTGGGTCAGAAGTTTACATACACCCAATTAGTATTTTGTAGCATTGCCTTTAAATTGTTTAACTTGGGTCAAACGTTTCGGGTAGCCTTCCACAATAAGTTGTTGTGAATTTTGGCCCATTCCTCCTGACAGAGCTAGTGTAACAGAGTCAGGTTTGTAGGCCTCCTTGCTCGCACACGCGTTTTCAGTTCTGCCCACAAATGGTCTATGGGATTGAGGTCAGGACTTTGTAATGGCCACTCCAATACCTTGACTATGTTGTCCTTAAGCCATTTTGGCACAACTTTGGAAGTATTCTTGGGGTCATTTTCCATTTGGAAATCCCATATGCGACCAAGCTTTAACTTCCTGACTGATGTCTTGAGATGTTGCTTCAATATATCCACATAATTTTCCTCCCTCATGATGCCATCTATTTTGTGAGGTGCACCAGTCCATCCTGTAGCAAAGCACCCCCACAACATGATGCTGCCACCCCCGTGCTTCACGGTTGGGATGGTGTTCTTCGGCTTGCAAGCCTCCTCCTTTTTCCTCCAAACATAACAATGGTCATTATGTCCAAACAGTTCTATTTTTGATTCATCAGACCAGAAGACCTTTCTCCAAAAAGTACGATCTTTGTCTCCATGTGCAGTTGCAAACCGTAGTCTGGCTTTTTTATGGCGGTTTTGGAGCAGTGGCTTCTTCCTTGCTGAACAGCCTTTCAGGTTTCCTCCAGCATCTTCACAAGGTCCTTTGCTGTTATTCTGGGATTGATTTGCACGTTTATCTCTAGGAGACCGAACACGTCTCCTTCCTGAGCGGTATGACGGCTGTGTGGTCCCATGGTGTTTATACTTGCGTAGTATTGTTTGTACAGATGAATGTGGTACCTTCAGGCATTTGGAAATTGCTCCCAAGAATAAACCAGACTTGTGGAGGTCTCCAATTTTCTTTCTGAGGTCTTGGCTGATTTCTTTTGATTTTCCCATGATGTCAAGCAAAGAGGCACTGGAAGGTAGGCCTTGAAATACATGCACAGGTACACCTCCAATTGACTCAAAATTATATCAATTAGCCTATCAGAAGCTTCTAAAGCCATGACATCATTTTCTGGAATTTTCCAAGATGTTTAAAGGCACAGTCAACTTAGTGTATGTACACTTCTGACCCACTGGAATTGTGATACAGTGAATTATAAATACATTGAATTATTGTCTGTAAACAATTGTTGGAAAAACTACTTGTGTCATGCACAAAGTAGATGTCCTAACCGACTTGCCAAAACTATAGTTTTCTAACAAGATATTTGTGGAGTGGTTGAAAAATGAGTTTTAATGACTCCAACTTAGTCTATGTAAACCTCCGACTTCAACTGTACACGCGTCGTCACATTATGTATAGTACACATATTAGGACATACATGCGTCGTCTCGTATGTATGGTGAACATATTATGACATACATGCGTCGTCTCATATGTATGGTGAACATATTAGGACATACATGCGTCGTCACATTTGTACGGTGTACATATTAGCGAAAAATCTAAATATCGTTTCACACTATATATAGTCCCAATGATTTATTGGGTATCAGACACTGCCTTCAGCCCTTTTCCGTTAGTCAGCACCTTTAACTATTTTCGGTGTGGGTTAACTCATGCTTTTTATTAGACAGTGTTCATTTTAGGATAAACATGCAACATCAGATTTGTACTGATCACATATAACAACATATATGTGACTTCAGACATTGGATGTCTAATGTCGGATGTACTTCCTAATATGGACACGTACAGTCGCTCAGTTCTGCTCTAACGCCCGCTGCCTTTATTCACAGTACGGTGTCTGTAGCTGTGTGCACTCAGCCAATACTCATCTTCACAATCCGGATCTATCGCTCTTTCTCTCTCTCCGTGTCTTTTTCTTTCTATTGCTGGTATCAGAAGGTTGGTGTCAGTTCTCTGCCTCCGTTTGACATGCTCCACTGTCCCTACTCCCTCGCTCGCTCACTCTCTCACTCCTCTTTCTCTCCCTGTGTGTATCCCCTCCTCCGCTCCTATCCACTGGGTCTGACTAATGACCTTGCAAGTGTAGGGGGCAGGGGGCCTGTCTGCCTGCCTGCCCCCCACCCCCCTCTCGCTCTCTATTTCTCAGTCTGTCTGTCTGTCTGTCTGTCTGTCTCTCTGTCTCTCTCTGCCTCTGTCTCTCTCTGTCTCTCTCCCTGTCTGTCTCTCGCTCTCTTGATCTCTTTCTTTATCTCGCTCTCTTTCTCTATCTCGCTCTCTTTCTCTCTCTCTCTGCCTCTCTCTGTCTCTCTCTCTGTCTCTCTCTCTCTGCGCCTGTCTATCTCTCTCCGTCTGTCTGTCTTTCTTTCTCTTATCTCTTGTCTATCTCTCTCTCTCTTTCAGAATATATAAAGAGTGTGTGGTGGGGAAATTCATGTCACAACCCAAAGTGCTATCAACATCAAAGAACAGAGAGAGAGATATAGTCTTACACAGCTGAGATCAACTCTGTTGTTCGTGTCAATTATGTTATTGTGCAATAACGTGATTGCCGTTTTATCTGTCAACTCCCTGTCAATCTCCTTATTGCCATTATTGTGCGATATATTGCCCTTGTTGCAGTGTTGACTTGTGTCGATACCGATCTCATTGCACTCTGTTGGTAATTAGCGAGGTAAAGCGATGCACAGTCATGGATTTATCGGAATCGCTGATGCAAACACTGGAAATGAATAAGGAATTCATTCAATTAATCCTCTTTGGCAATTTTGGTTTTTGTCTTCGTCTCTCCTTTCATTCATGATTAGCGCCAGCTGAGACTGTTAGAATGGAGCCTCCTGGCATTCCCATGTATCAAAGTAAATGACTCTTCTTAAATCATCTTCTCTCACAACTCCACTTCCTTGTCTCTCAGGGTATATTGCCCCTGTAAATATAATTTAGTTCTCTCCCTTTTTTCAAATGTTTTTTTTTTTTTGGGGGGGGGGGGGTTTGCAAACTGCTATTGGTGGTGTCTAAAATAACATTATACGGCTAGCAGGGGGAAGAGGGAGGAGGGTGGTGCATGTTTACGTTATAAGTACAGGATAAAAAAAATAACATTGTTATATTCTATCTCTAAAATGTCTATGCTTTAAGAACACAGCTTGTTATACATGGCAGTGTTCTTGATTTCTATTTAAAGTAAAGGTGATAAAAACAATCATTGTGGTATACAGTGTCCAGATTAGGACAGTAGTAGGGTACAAATAGGGCCACCTCATTCCAAAGAAGAACTGGGTAGTTGTGAATGATATCACACATTAAAATTCACCTTTTATGTACATTGCTTGGCAGTGTTCTTTAATCCTGGGTGTGCAGGCTTTTGTTACAGTCCAGTGCTGACACACTTAATCAAACTAATCAAGGTCCCAGTGTGCAGTTGATCAGTAGAATCAGGTGTTTTAGTGCTAGACCGGAACTAAAGCCTGCACACACTGTTAAGTCTTATAGGGTAGGGGTCCCTGTATCTAGGGGTCTGGTCAGACAAACATCTCGCCTATCACATCACTCCCTGTTGGTTTTAATGAGCTCTGGTTTGCCAATGTGGATGTCAATTATAATTGTCCCAAAGGACTGAAACCCATCTTCTAAGTCATCAACAAGACAACAGAAATCTCAGCTCTTGATTGTCTTTCGAATTTGAAATATGCCTCAACCTCTTTAGAAGAATAACATAACGGAGGGAGGGGTGATTGAACGAGACACCATGCAGTGGAAGGGTTCGCAGGAGTAAAACAGATGCAGCGAGAGACAGAGCGAGATACCAATAATATGGTAATGTTGATGAATGTGTCTCTGCTGGTTAATGGTATGATTCAGGGGAAATCTGTCTGGAGGAAATGTCATTCTACATGATCATTTCTGATCTACCTCTTTGTGTGTGTGTGTGTGTGTGTGTGTGTGTGTGTGTGTGTGTGTGTGTGTGTGTGTGTGTGTGTGTGTGTGTGTGTGTGTGTCCCTCCCTCCCTCTCTCTCTATCTCTCTCTCAATTAATTCATAGTCACGTTATTGGCATGAGAAACATAAGTTTACATTACCAAAGTAAGTGGAAGGAACAAAAGTAAGAAGGAACAAATGTAACAACATGAAGAGTAAACATTGCACTCAAAAAGGTTTATCTCTCTCTCTCTCAAATTAGCCTTAGTCTAAAATTGATGAAATTGTTTCCCCCCCACCTCTTCAATCTACACACAATACCCCATAAAGCAAAAATAGGTTTCTAGAAATGTTTGCAAATAATTTTTTTAAATGAAATATCATATTCACATAACTATTCAGACCCTTTACTCTGTACTTTGTTAAAGCACTTTTGGTAGCGATTATAACCTTGAGACTTCTTGTGTATGACGCGACAAGCTTGGCACACCTGTATTTGGGGAGTTTCTCCCATTCTTCTCTGCAGATCCTCTCAAGCTCTGTCATGTTGGATGGGGAGCGTCGCTGCACAGCTACTTTCGGGTCTCTCCAGAGATTGTACATCGGGTTCAAGTCCAACTCTGGCTGGGCCACTCAAGGACATTCAGAGACTTGTCCCGAAGCCACTCCTGCATTGTCTTGGCAGTGTGCTTAGGGTCATTGTCCTGTGGGAAGGTTAATCTTTTCCCCCAGTCTGAGTTCCTGAGCGCTCTCTAGCAGGTTTTCATCAAGGATCTTTCTGTACTTTGTGCCTTTCATCTTTCCCTCAATCCTGACTAGTCGCCCAGTTCCTGCCACTGAAAAACATCCTCATAGCATGTTCCTGCCACCACCATGCTTCATCGTGGGGGTGGTGACAGGTGTCATCCAGACGCTTGACACTCAGACCAAAGATTTCAATCTTGATTTCATCAGACCAGAGAATCTTGTTTCTCATGGTCTGAGAGTCCTTTGGGTGCATTTTGGCAAAATCCAAGCGGCCTGTCATGTGCCTTTTACTGACAGGTGGCTTCCGTCTGGCCACTCTACCATAAAGGTCTGATTGTTGGAGTGCTGCAGAGATGGTTGTCCTTCTGGAAGTGTCTTCCATCTCCACAGAGGAGCACTGTCAGGGTGACCATCAGATTCTTGGTCTCCTCCCTGGCCAAGGCCCTGCTCCTCTGATTGCTCAGTTTGGTCAGGCAGCCAGCTCTAGGAAGATGCTTGGTGGTTCCAAACTTTTTCCGTTTAAGAATGATGGAGGCCACTGTGTTCTTGGGGACCTTCTTGGGGACCTTCAATGCTGCAGAAATGTTTTGATACCCTTCCCCAGATCTGTGCCTCGACACAATCCTGTCTCGGAGCTCTACAGACAATTCCTTCGACCTCATGGCTTGGTTTTTGCTCTGACTTGCACTGTCAACTGTTGGACCTTATATAGACAGGTGTGTGCCTTTCCAAATCATGTCCAATCAATTGAATTTACCACAGATGGACTCCAATCAATTTGTAGAAATGTCTCAAGGATGATCAGTGAAAATAGGATGCACCTGAGCTCAATATTGAGTCTCATAGCAAAGAGTCTGGGCTTCTATGGGCATGGGCTCATGAAATGTCTTTAATATTGTCATGTTCTGACCTTTATTTTCCTTTCTTTTGTCTTTATTTAGTATGGTCAGGGCGTGAGTTGGCGTGGGCAGTCTATGTTTTGTGTTTCTATGTTTCGGTTTCTGTTTTGGCCTAGTATGGTTCTCAATCAGAGGCAGGTGTCGTTAGTTGTCTCTGATTGAGAATCATACTTAGGTAGCCTGGGTTTTTAGGTAGTCT
Source organism: Oncorhynchus mykiss (assembly GCF_013265735.2). NCBI lineage: Eukaryota > Metazoa > Chordata > Actinopteri > Salmoniformes > Salmonidae > Oncorhynchus > Oncorhynchus mykiss. The sequence goes on along the minus strand of NC_048576.1, from coordinate 45,246,168 downwards.
GTGTTTGTCACCACACGGGACTCTTCCGGTTTGTTTTTTGTTCATGCTCACATTTATTGTTTTGTATTTCTTAGTGTTCAGTTTATGTTTTATTATAAACGATATGGACACTTACCACGCTGCGTTTTGGTCCGATCCCTGCTACACCTCCTCTTCAGACGAAGAGGAGGAAATCTGCCATTACAAATATAGGGCTCATTTAATGTATGGTTCATCAGGCTCAGCTAGCATCAGGCTTGAATTTTTGTTACAAATGCAAAACTTTATTGACAATATTTTTTATTGATTTTTCAGACTCCTAAAACAAAAATTGTTGGAGATTTGATCACTAAATGTATCAGGCCATTGCATGCATAGGCCTATAGGCTTAGGTGGCTGTTGTATGATATTAATATAAAACATAATACATGTATATATAGCCTATATAAAGGAAGATAAGCTTAGGCCTAGCCTCAGAGAGATAGAGAGAGAGAGAGATAGATGGCATGGTACGACACCAACATGCATTTCTTAATGTCAGATGGCTACTGCTTCTGCTATACAGATATAGACGTACAGAAGGAGGATAACTTGACATTTTTTGATCCAAATATTTTGTATAAAGATAAGATTTATATTGTTAGATTATAGGATTAACTTTGGTAGGCCTGAAACGGTCTTCCTCAGCTCTTCCTCAAGTTCAAATGTTGTAGTCAGTTGGACCGCCGGGGCACACTGCCTTCATATCATAGGCTTGCAGTAGCTAAAGCTCAATAAAAGCCATACCATACCTTCACGAAAGTTTCTAAACTTTATTAGGGAAATATCAGAAGTATGTCAAGCCATTGTTTATAGGGAAAATATGAGCAGAAAACACAACATTACTGTTGTCACTTAATTTGGCCAAAGAAAATGGCTCAAAAGGATGAAACAAAACACTTGCGAAATAGTTTAAACCTTCACAAAAGTTTTGAGCAGGCTAGATTGCAGCAATAACCAACAAAGGCAAGTACCTACCACACCCCAAAAGTGACAGAAATAAGCTAATGTTATTTATTTCACAACAGACCTACTCATAACCTAATAATATTAATAATAATGATACAACAAATGATTATGAATCAATTTAAGTTCCAAAATTAACATCCAACCTGAATAGGGAGGTGCACAGTAGCCTGTATTCTTCTCTCAGTCCACCACAATATAGCAATTTACAGGCCAAGGCTCCTCTGTTGCGCTCTCTCTCCTCAGCAGCAGGCATACCTGCGCGCAAGACGTGAGAGAATGATGCTGAAGTGCAAATTCAGGGTGTAGACAATTTGGCCTGCTATAGTTGTATTAATCAGCTTTTAATTCATAGCGAATGTGCCCGCTCTGGTATTGGCACGTGCACTCTAGCCGATACAGTGCAGGTATAGCCTAGTGAAAGTAAAAAATACAGCCAGACTGGCTTGCTACTGTGCCTTTCTAGACCTTACAAACTATCGAGTGGACCCACAACCAATCCAAATTGAATGAAACATTCAAATCACAGGGCTTTTGCACAGTTATTCAAATTACATTTTCGCTGCAGCCTAGAGTAGGCTAGAATGTTGTACTCACTGGAAAAACAATTTAACTATTCATTGCATTGTGGCTAGTCTAGGCAGGATAATTGTATTGTCCCTAAACAAGATCAATAGGGGAGATTTTTGAGCTGTGTGTCATGTCTTCACTGTTCCCATTTTTTTTTTTGTCAATTCATATTAAAAAAAATGTATGCTGCTTTGAATGTTTCTATGCGTGGTATGATTGCTCGTTAGCCTATTGCAGATCTGGACAAATGTTCCACCTACCGCTATTGTCACTATGAATGGTGAATAGAGGGCATGATAGACAGTTAGACTGGTAGACTATATTGACCTGTGGCATAGTAAAAGTTAGCACACTGAAAACCGTGGTGCATAAGGGAGGAAGCAAAACACCTTGATAAAGGGGAGACGCAAGCAGATGAGGAAATGTGAATATATTGAAGACATTATAAAGTAAAACCTGCAAAAGAACGAATGGAAACCAGGGGGGGAAAACCCCTGTGCCCAATAAAAAAACACACACAATTCCTCTCCTATTTTGGACCACCCCTCCCCCCTGGTAAATTGCAATATGCCCCTTAGAGAGGAAAATAGGAGGAATTAACTTTTGATACAATACACACCCCACCACACCCCCAAACACAACTAACTAGCAAACAACTAAACATCAGAACACATTCATGTCTGATCGTATATAGACCGTGGATATCTGGGTTATATCAGGCGACTGAGCGCTGAGCAGCATTTTGCTTTGCCATTTATACTTTAGCCTTTACAGAATGAGTTGGAGGGATACTGGTGGTATGGCAGGGAAGGCTGTACTAGATTGGAGGTAACACATTTAGGATCTGCTTGCATTTGTATATGTGTGTGTGTGTGTGTGTGTGTGTGTGTGTGTGTGTGTGTGTGTGTGTGTGTGTGTGTGTGTGTGTGTGTGTGTGTGTGTGTGTGTGTGTGTGTGTGTGTGTGTGTGACTGGCACTACTATCCTCTATGGCTGGAGAGTAAAGGAGCTGTAAGAGAGTCTTTAAAAAAGACCCAGGAGAAGGTATAAATAAAGGACTGAGCTTGGGGGGGATGCTCTCCTTTCTCTTTCTCTCTCTTTCTCCCTCTTTCTCCCTCTTTCTCGGGCTCCACTGCACCAGTTGAAAAGAGAAAGAGGAGAAAATGAAATATATAAATCAGGACAAACAGAGAATTCTCTCATGGGAGGGGAGATACTACAAACACGAAGGGGGAGGGGATGGAGAAAGGCACAGCGGGAGACAGAGGAGGAGCGAAGAAATGAGCACACCAGGTAGAGAGGAAATGGAAAAATACTGAAAAGAAAGGGGAAGAGAGAGAAAGAATGATATCAGGAAAAGAAGAGAGAAGGTGGTTTGAGAGGGAGGTACCTATGGTAGACAGAGAACTAGCAAGAGAGAAAGAGACATTATAGTTGCACACGGTGTAAAGAGAGATATGGGGCAACTCAGGCTGGGAGGCACATCGCACTGATCTACTTTTGGTAGAAGGAAGGAATGAGTGCTTCTACCAAAGTGTTTGTTTAATGTCGCGATGGCATTGTGGGAATGTTGTGACCGTGTCACCGTGGCAAAAAGCAGACGGGGTAGGGGAGGAGAGAGATGCGGGCCGCCTCTTCACAGGAAGTGGCTGTGAGGAAATGTCACAGTATAAATATTGTCCACCCATGTCACCTTGGGCTACACTGTTTATATCCCACATATAGTTAAAGCTGATCATGAATATTAATTAGGTACACGTGTTAGAAAATGTAGGAAAATAAAATGTCACTCAACCATAGCTGTGGTTCTGCATTCTGCATTTGTCAATTATATGGAAATCACAAGATGTTGAAGTGAAGACTGTCACTTGCACACACACACACATACAGTACATCACCTTTTAGTCTCCTGCGCAGAAAGTATCATATTATCAATCACCATATACATTTAGTAATGCAGCATCAGCATCATGAATGAAGCTATCATGTCTATGTCACCGGCGTTGGTTTTCCCAAAGGCTTTGAGCATCCCAAATGGCACCCAATTCCCTATGTAGTGCCCTACTTTTGATGAGCCCTGGTCAAAACTAGTACACTACGTAGGGAATAATGGTGCCATTTGGAACTCAAAGTAAAAGCCTTGTCTGAGTGGTAAATCACACATCTAAATGGGCTAGCTGTTAGTGCCTCTTAGGCTACACCCAGTTTTCACATTTGGTTCCTTGGAAGTTGTGGGAAACATACTTTTTTGGTATCCCGTTGGTTCTGGGAACGAAGCCTTACGTTTCGTGACATGTAAAATTGAACGTTTTTTGAACATTCTGTGAACAGAAATGAAAATTTAGCTTGTTCTGGGAATATTTATTTTTAGGTTGCAGGGAGGTTCTGTGAACATTTTACTCTCTGGTTCCATGAAAGTCATCCAGTGGGAGGTTTTATTTATTAACGCTCTGAGAATGTAAATTATAGGTTATTTGGAGGTTTTTGAAATACTTCCTTAAAACCTTCACTGAATGTTTCAATAAGACTTTTAATAATACTGCTAGCTTATTTGGGGTTAACTTTTTAGAAATCCAAGCACATTTAGGACACATGGAAATACATTTCCTTCGGCATAAATCACACAAACACATTTCTTTTTTATTATGACATGACATCAGTTAGATTCAAACCTATAATCTTCTGTTCTCTATCTATGGAACTTGTTCACTGCGCCTCGAGGACGGAGCTAGCATGCCATGTTTTTTTTACACATCTTTAGCTGTTCATTTTAGTCTATTCAAACAGACACCATTTCAAAGGAAACAATGGCTCATTAAGATCAGGTGGAGACAATTAGTGGGGGATGCCAACACAGCTGAACACACTTAACAATATTGACAATCATGTTGTGTTGATGCTGTATACGGAATGTTTGTTTTTAAATAGCATTCTTGGAACGTTCTCTGAATGTTACTAAAGTTTACTTGTGGTTTTTATGGAATGATTTCTTAACATTTTTGGAACAATTTTAGAACATTACTTTATATAGAGTCACGAGGAAACCTGTAGGAAACGTTATGCTGAAGTACTGAAATTCAAACAGAAGAACGCTGGATCTTAACCTTCTCGGAGTTATTTGAGAACATTCCCAAATGTTAACTATTTGGTGAACATTCCTAGAACATTATAAACAGTTTAATGAAATGTAAATGTAACAATGTTTGAACTTTTAAGAAATGTACTGTTAAAGTAATGAAATACCAATATAAGTTTTTTGCCATGTTCGTTAAATGTGCTGAGAATGTTCCAAAGCCAGGCAACTACTACATCATTGCCAGATATTTTTGGGAAGATTGTATGCAAAATAACCATAGGAAAACCACGCTCTCACCAAGTTTTAAGAAGCATATGGTTCTCAGAATGTTATTTGCTAGCTGGGTAGCGTGTCAAAGTCGCTCAAGTGGAGTCTTTCTACATACTTCCACCATTATCTCTCAATCGCAGGAAGTTGCCACACGCATATACATGAACGTGCACACACACACACCCACACTTTACCGTCTCCCAAGCTGACTCATGTTTTATGGATGATAAGTGGTTAAGAATTTCCTGGGAGTTTAGTTAAGTCCTGCCTGGACATTTTAGCAATTTTAATATACGCCTGTTGGGGAGTGTTACGAATTCCATTCATGCTTCTCTGTGTTCCATTATAGGTTCCCTAGAAATTTGAGATGGGAAAAGGGATTTTTTTATTTTATATATTACTGGTAGGCATTTTTCTTCTTATGTCTGTAAACTCCTTTTCATTATAGTTGTCTGTGATTATAGTGTAAAGTACTGAGGGGTATATATCCATAGTTATAAACTGGGTGGTTCGAGCACTGAATGCTGATTGGCTGACAGCCGTGGTATTTCAGACCGTTTAAAAGGGGTATGACAAAACATTTATTTTTATTGCTCTAATTACGTTGCTAACCAGTTTATAAAAGCAATAAGGCACCTTGGGGGTTTGTGGTATATGGCCAATATACCACGGCTAAGAACTGTATCCAGGCACTCCATAGAACAGCCCTTAGCTGTGGTATATTGGCCATATACCACAAACCCCCGAGGTGCCTTTTTGCTTAAAAGTATAACATATACACTACCGTTCAAAAGTGTGGGGTCATTTAGAAATGTCCTTGCTTTTGAAAGAAAAGCAATTTTTGTCCATTAGAATAACATCAAATTGATCAGAAATACAGTGTAGATATTGTTAATGTTGTTAATGACTATTGTAGTGGGAAACGCTGATTTTTTTAATGGAATATCTACATAGACGTACAGAGGCCCATTATCAGCAACCATCACTCCTGTGTTCCAATGGCACATTGTGTTAGCTAATCCAAGTTTATAAATTTCAAAGGATAATTGATCATTAGAAAAATATTTTGCAATTATGTTAGAACAGCTGAAAACTATTGTTCTGATTAAAGAAGCAATACATCTGGACTTCTTTGGACTAGTTGAGTATCTGGAGCATCAGCATTTGTGGGTTTGATTACAGGCTCAAAATGGCCAGAAACAAAGCATTTTCTTCTGAAACTCGTCAGTCTATTCTTGTTCTGAGAAATGAAGGCTATTCCATGTGAGATATTGCCAAGAAACTGAAGATTTTGTACAACGCTGTGTACTACTCCCTTCACAGAACAGTGCAAACTGGCTCTAACCAGAATAAAAAAAGGAGTGGGATTCCCCAGTGCACAACTGAGCAAGAGGACAAGTACATTAGAGTGTCTACTTTGAGAAACAGATGCCTCACAAGTCCTCGACTGGCAGCTTCATTAAATAGAACCTGCTGAATACCAGTCTCAACGCCAACAGTGAAGAGGCGACTCCGGTTCCTCTGTCCAGTGTCTGTGCTCTTTTGCCCATCTTAATCTTTTATTTTTATTGGCCAGTCTGAAATATGGCTTTTTCTTTGCAACTCTGCCTAGAAAGCCAGCATCCAAGAGTCACCTCTTCACTGTTGACGTTGAGACTGGTGTTTTGCGGGTACTATTTAATGAAGCTGCCATGCCTACACTGTATTTCTGATCAATTTGATGTTATTTGAATGGACAAAAATTTGCTTTTCTTTCAAAAACAAAGACATTTCTATGTGACCCCAAACTTTTTAATGGTAGTGTGTATATATACAGCCTCGGGTGGTTGTTGAGGTTGAACTATGGTCATGACCAGAATGTATTTTTTCAAAAATATATTCTATGGGGTGTAAACTGCTTTTTTGTGTAAAATACTTTCATGGTATTTAGAGGCATACTGAAGCACATCTGCCTCTGGTGATGATGATGGTGATGTTGAGTTACAGTCATGACGGTATTTAAACGTTTTTTTGCAGTTTTTTTTATTAACGCCTTCTCATGATCGTTTTCTGTGATTGTTGTGTGGAATACTGAACAGTGTCTGCCTCTCGTGATGGTGAGGTTAAGTTACGGTCATGACCGTATTTTAACCATCTGTCATAGCTCTGTCCCATAAGGAAGGCCTGAGTGAGTTGTCTAGCTAGCATTGGCTGACAGCTGAATGCACTGTCGGCTCACAGCGTGCACTTAGGTTATTGTGTACTTGCCTGTATGTTCTCAGGTTTGAATGACTTGTGTTTTTATCATGTCCTTGGTTCCTCCTTGTATAGATTTGTATCACAGGACCTACCTGGGTCCTCTCTTCTCATGCCAAGTAGGTAGAAGTTGCTATCTAACCACTGACACAAGGTCAGATTTATTTTCATTAAGATAATGGTTGAGGTTAAGATTGAAGGTGGGGAAATCTGTTAATCTAATCCTAGATCTGTGGTTATTCGAACTCAAGTAACTTCAAATGGTTCTCCACACACACACACACACACACACACACACACACACACACACACACACACACACACACACACACACACACACACACACACACACACACACACACACACACACACACACACACACACACACACACACTCTTTCGCTCACTCCAATACACCACACCAGGACTCATGGGCTCTCACACTGTCACGGTCAGTCTCTTTCAAAAATATAACAACCTTCTCTCAACTTCCTCCCCTCCCCTCCACCCCATTCCCTCCTTCTCTCCACTCTCTTGGTATTTCAAGGTGGATTGCCGGCCTGTTTTTATGACACTCTTTACTATTTTTAAAGGAGAACATTGAGGAGGTGGAGATGAGGAGGGATGACGGGGTAAAGGACGTGGGGGGGAACCCCCATTGGCACGGTGGGAGATGTACCAGAGCAGACGGCATGTAAGGTGGGGTAGAGGGAGGACAGGGAAGAGTGGGGTGGTAGTCTGTCGATGGCAGTCATGCATGATGTGGAAACATTGTGCTTTCGTCCAGCGGGATTCTATCTCTGCATTCAGACAGGGAGCAGACGAAATAAGGAGCAGTCAGCGTGTATGCATTTCGTCACACACAGACACACAGATTATCTTAATTTGATCACTCTGTTGTTGATGAGAATGTTCCTGTGCAGCACGAAATGCAAACTTGTAGTGTATTCAAGGTGTAAAAACAATTATAAAATGTCAGACTTTATTTGTATTTAACAGACACTCTTATCCATAGCGACTAGGGTTAAATGCCTTGCTCAAGGGCACATCAACAGATTTTTCACCTAGTCGGCTCTAGGATTCAAACCAGCGACCTTTCAGTTACTGGCCCAATGTTCTTAACCGCTAGACTACCGTCCACCCTAATAATTCACATTTCCTGTTTCTGCAGGATTATTTTCCTGCTGTAGCAAACTGGCTCAAATTAAGATCCTACACGTGTACACTCTCTCTGTCTTTCTCTCTCTGTCTCTCTCTTTGTCTCTCGTTCACACACAAACACACACACCCTCCTAGACCATGGAGCTGAACTCTTCGGGAAGTAGGGAATGCAGCATGCAGAAGCAGCATGGTATTAGATCAGCTTTAATTGAACAAGGTCAGAAAGAGGCTGCAGTCTACTGCATTCTATACAGCAGGGTTGCCCAACCCTCTTCCTGGAGATCTACCGTCCTGTGGGTTTTCAGTCCAACCCTAATTTAATTCTACTTACCTCCACTTAGATCTCCAGGAAGAGGGTTAGGCAGCCCTGCTATACAGCCTTCTGATGCATTCTACTGCATTCTGTACAGCCTTCCGATGCATTCTACTGCATTCTGTACAGCTTTCTGATGCATTCTACTGCATTCTGTACAGACTTCTGATGCATTCTACTGCATTCTGTACAGCTTTCTGATGCATTCTACTGCATTCTGTACAGACTTCTGATGCATTCTACTGCATTCTGTACAGCCTTCTGATGCATTCTACTGCATTCTATACAGCCTTCTGATGCATTCTACTGCATTCTATACAGACTTCTGATGAATTCTACTGCATTCTGTACAGCATTCTCAAATACATTCTACTGCATTCTGTACAGCCTTCTGATGCATTCTACTGCATTCTATACAGCCTTCTGATGCATTCTACTGCATTCTATACAGACTTCTGATGCATTCTACTGCATTCTATACAGCCTTCTGATGCATTCTACTGCATTCTATACAGACTTCTGATGAATTCTACTGCATTCTGTACAGCATTCTCAAATACATTCTACTGCATTCTGTACAGCCTTCTCAAATGCATTCTGATGTATTCTACTGCATTAAATGAAGTACTCTGATGTATTCTACTGCATTCTGTACAGCATTATGATGTAGTCTATACAGCATTTTACTGCATTATCTTCTGCATCCTGCTGCATACTCAGAATTTATTTTGCATTCTATAGGATCCTGCTGCAATCTACAGCATTCTGCTGTGTTCTACTGTATTCTATATTCTGCTGTATTCTACTGCTTTCTCTACTGCATTTTACAGCATTCTGATGCATTCTACTACATTCAACTGTATTCCACTACAATCTGCATTCTACAAAATTATTTTCTTTCAATTTTTATTTTTTTATGGTTGTGGGTTAATGCACTATTTGTTTTAGCGGTATCCACAGGTTTTTTCAAAGTAGAGTGAAAGAGGACAGAGTTAGTTTCCTAGGGTTTGGAAGATGGCTTCTCAGCCTAGCGCAGAGGAGACGCTGTCGTTACGGCATGGATTCAGGTGTGTTCCTGAGAATGGAGTTAAGGTGGAGGAGGTTCTGCTCGCAGTCGGTGAACAGGTAGGAGCTGAATTTATACATTCCGCTTCCAGAATGAACAAAGCTGTTGTTGTGTTCATGAAAAGAGCTAATTTGGTTGGTAGGCTAATTGCTAGTGGAATATTTGTAAGGGGTGTGTTGGTGCCAATTTCGCCTCTTTCTACCTCTTCGACAAGGGTGGCAGTTGCAAATTTGCCTCTGTTTATTACGGATGATTAAATCAGGAAAGAGCTGAGTCGTTTTGGTAAGTTTGCTAGCGGTTTGCATGTACTGTCGGCAGGTTTTCAGGCAGATGCCGTTAAGCACGTTGTTCCGTTCCGGAGGCAAGTGTTCATGTTTCTGAATAACAATGAGCAACAGCTAAATGTGCATTTTAAAGTGAGGCATGGGGATGGGCTCTACGCAGGGTTTGTCAGCACAGATGGTGCTTTGAGTGTGAGTATTTGGGGCATAAGAGCTTTGCATGCCCACATAAAGGCCATAGACAATGTGAGGGTACAAGCGCCAGTGGGGAAAATCGAGGTCAACGTGCAGGGGGCAATGAGACGCAGACAGCAGAGGCTGGGCCTAGTCATGCCAGGGATGGTGGTGTAGATGAGGCTGGGCCTAGTCATGCCAGAGATGGTGGGGTAGCTGAGGCTGGGCCTAGTCATGCTATGGAGGGTGGTGCAGATGAGGCTGGGTCTAGTCAGGTTATGCTAGTGGATGAGGAGAGTATAGTGGGGAAGTGTAAGAGACTAGGGAGGAGGAGGAGGGTGTCAAGCAGAAAAGGAAAAAGGGGGAGAAGAAAGGAGGTGGGAGAGGCTGGTGCGGTCAAAGGAACCAAGGAACCTGTGCCTGGTGCTGGGGGGGGGGGGGGGGGGCCCTGACCAGAGAGGAAGGGCAGGTGGTCAGGATGGGAGATGGAAATGAGGAGGAAAGTGAGTCTGAGGAAGAGGATGATGAGGTGCCCTTTTTTTCAGACTCTTCTTCAATGGGTCCGGAGCTGACAACCAGTCAAGAAGAGGGGTCAAAGTACACGTTGAGGAAAATGAATCCCTGAATGAGACCAAGAGGAAAAAAGTTCATCTTGGGGCTTTTTTTTCTGATCCGAGAAAGTTTATAAGATCAGTACATGCTATGAAAAATGAGGGGCATGGTGTCCTCTCACCCAGGAAACAGTTTAGGTTGAGGAAGTGGGTCACAACAGTGCGTAAGGGTCTACCTTCAGACACTGTTTAGATGTATAGTTTCTTTCTGGCACTGGGGCTTTTTGAGCTTTGTTATTGGTCTCTTTCTTTGCTGGCTTTTCTCCCACTTCATATGGAGACTCTTCGGGTAGGCTCACTCAATATAAATATTCCCGCGCCAGAGATGCGGGAAAGAGGAGTGTGTTGGGTGAATATGTAAAACAAAAAATAGTACAGGTGTTGTTTCTGCAGGAGTGATGTGATGTGGTGAATTAAGTCGTTTGGGCGGCTCTGGTGGAAAGGGGGCATGTGTTTTAAGCCTTGGGACACATTTTAGTGCAGGGGTGGCAGTCCTTTTTGTACCGGGTCTGTCTGTAAAAATTTGCTCCTCAAAGGAGGTGTGTAGGCTGCTTGTTGTAAAAGCAACAATTAACAACATGGGTTTTGTCTTTATAAATGTGGATGCACCTAACACAGGGAGAGAGAGGGGTGTTCTATGTGGGTGTCTTAGACAGGAACTCTCACAGGTGGCGCCTGAGGAGACGTGGTGGTCGGCGGGGACTGGAACTGTACAATTTGACGAAAGACAGAAATGGGGAAAAGCCTCATTCAGTGGGAGTGTTGAGGGACATCATTAATCAGTTCGACCTATTGGATGTTTGGAGAACTAAACATCCCAACACAAGACAGTATACATGAGTGAAGGTTTTTGGGGCTAGGGTGAGTGCAGCCCGACTTGATCGTTTTTACGTGTCCAGGAATCGGAGCAATAGGCTATTGGGCGCTACCATTCTCCAGGTGGGATTTTCGGATCATCACATAACCATGGCTTGGCTGTCTATTTCACCAGGGCCTCGGCAGGCATCCTATTGGAAGTTTAATGTAAAGCTCTTACAAGATGCCACTTTTTGCTCAGGTTTCCAGACTTTTGGGAAAGGTGGGGGCAGCGAAGAGAGGAGTATGAGTCTCTGAGTCAATGGTGGGATGTGGGGAAAGTCCAAATTTGGCTTTTCTGTCAACAGTATACAGCTCTATCATCCTCAGAGGCTAGGAGAGTATTGGGGGAACTCGAGCGTAGTATTAGTGAGATGGAGGTAGAGATGATGGAGCAAGACAGTGTAGGCCTCCAGGCTAATTTAGCTAAATTACATAGGGGCCTGGGCAGTTTTTTCCAGGTTAAAGCAAAGGGAGCACTTGTAAGAGCTAGGTTCTCCATGCTCAAGGAGATGGATGCTCCCAGCTCCTTCTTCTTTGGTTTGGAAAGACAGAGCGATGAAGCCAAAGGTATGCATTGTCTATGGCTGTCTGATGGGAGGGTGACCTCTGTGGTGGGGGGGGGGGATGCGGGAGCGAACTGTGGAGTTGAATAGGGCAGAAATGTGTGATCCTGTGTGTGCGACAACGTCGGGGTCCGCGGCCACAAACAGACCAAGGGCAACCCCAAGTTTTTTGGGGGGGGTGGCACAAGGGGCGGCCGGCCGAGCCGAGGAGAGAGCCAGAGACCGCCTGGGAGTCGATGGAGCAGTTTGAGGAGAGATATCAAAGAGATGTTGGCTAGGAGTATGCTGCAGCGCAGGCATTTTGAGAAGTGTGTCATCAGTCCGGTGCAACCTGTGCCGGCTCCACGCACCAGGCCTCCAGTGCGCCTTCCCAGCCCGGTATGTCCTGTGCCGGCTCCCCGCACTTGCCCTGAAGAGCGTGTCATCAGCTGGGTCAAGTGCAAAGCTCAGTTTTGGGGGGATTCCAGGGGGTTTGCAGGGGGGTTGTGAAGGGCTTAAAATGTTGGGGGTGTACCTGGGCTCGGAGAGGTGGGTCAGGAAGAACTGGGAGGGGCTGTCACAGGCAGTGGTGTCAAGACTGGCCAGATGGAGGTGGCTCTTGTCCCAAGTGACATATAGAGGGAGGGTGCTGATAATCAACAACCTGGTGGCATCTTCCCTGTGTCAAAAACTGGCTGTCCTCAACCCCACTGCCGGTCTGCTCGCAGACCTGCAACGCAAGCTGGTGGACTCACTCTGGTCGGGCCATCACTGACTGAGGGCGGCAGTGTTGTACATGACCGTCCATGAAGGAGGACTGGCCCTGATGGATCTGGAGAGCAGGGTGGTTGCTTTTCGACTAAAGGCGGTGCAGAGACTGCTGTACCATACTGATGTCGGCTGGAGGGAACCAGCATGCGCGCTGCTGAGGAGAGCTGGCGGATTAGGGTTGGACCGGCAGCTATTCCTCATGAGGCTGGAGGGGCTGAGTACAACAGATCTCTCAGATTTTACTCTGCAGTGCAGAGGGCCTGGCAGCTGCTAAGGCCCACACGAGAAGGGGGTGTGGAGCCTGGGCTGTGGGTGTGGGAGGAGCCTATCTTCCACAACCCAGCCATCCCTTTGAGATCGGTTCAGTCGGCCACCTTGCATAGGAGACTGATGGCAGGGGGTTTACAAAGGCTGAGTGACCTGCAACTGCTGGGAGAGGAGGGATGGAAAACCCCGAAGTCCTGGCACAACAAACAGGAATAACGTCTCTTAGGCTGCTGGAGAGATTCCTGGAGAAGGTCTAGGAGGCACTGTCTGAGCCGGTAAGGGCGGTGTTTGAGCGGCCAAATGGGGAGGGGCCACCAATGTTTCCGCCACTGCAGGTGACGGCTGAGACTGGGGACTGGCATGGGGGTCTGGAGGACTTGTTAGATTTTGACACTCCGAGCCTGGGGGAGTTTGAGGGGGTGGGAGGTAAAGCCCTCTACAACCTCTGCATTAAAGTGAGGAACATTAGGAGCATAACAGGAGTGAAGGCACATCAGTGGCAGGGGGTATGTGGGGCGGAGAGTATGGTGGGTTTTAGATGGAGTTTTATTTTAAGGGGGGGGGGGGGTGGTGAGGTTTTAATAAAAATGAGAATGTTTCATTAAAGAAAGACAAAAAGTCTGTAACGGGTGTCGTCGGAAGGATGAGACCAAGGTGCAGCGTTCTTTGAGTTCCACATAATTAATTAACGTTTTGAAACTTTAGAAAAGACAAAACAATAAAGAATACAATGACCGAACAGCTTCTTTGTGCAAACTACCTGCACACAAACAAAGAACAAGATCCCACACAGAAGGAGGGAAATGCTGCCTGAGTATGGTCCCCAATCAGAGACAACAATAGACAGCTGCCTCTGATTGGGAACCACACTCGGCCAGAAACAAGGAAATAAAGAACATAGAATGCCCACCCAAATCACACCCTGACTAAACCAAAATAGAGACATTAAAAGGCTCTCTAAGGTCAGGACATGACAAAGTCACAAGTCTCTCTCTCTTTCTCTCTCTCTCAATTCAATTTAAGGGATTTATTGGCATGGGAAACATATGTTAACATTGCCAAACCAAGTGAAGTAGATAATAAACAAAAGTGAAATTAACAATACAAATCAACAGTAAACATTACTGTTACTCACAAAAGTTCCAAAAGAATAAAAACATTTCAAATATTATGTGCAAATAGTTAAAAGTACAGAAGAGAAGATAAATAAACATAATTTACAATGATGTTTATTCTTCACTGGTTTCCCTTTTCTTGTGGCAACAGGTCACAAATCTTGCTGCTGTGACAGCACACTTGTGGTATTTCACCCAATAGATATGGGAGTTTATCAAAATTGGGTTTGTTTTCAAGTTCTTTCTGGGTCTATGTGATCTGAGGGAAATATGTACCTCTAATATGGTCATACATTTGGCAGGAGGTTAGGAAGTGCAGCTCAGTTTCCACCTCATTTTGTGGGAAGTGTGCGCACAGCCTGTCTTCTCTTGAGAACCAGGTCTAACTACGGCAGCCTTTCTCAATAGCAAAGCTATGCTCATTGAGTCTGTACAAAGTCAAAGCTTTCCTTAATTTTGGGTCAGTCACAGTGGTCAGGTATTCTGCCACTGTGTACTCTCCGTTTAGGGCCAAATAGCATTCTGGTTTGCTCTGTTTTTTTTTTATTATTTCCAATGTGCCAAGTAATTATCTTTTTGTTGTCTCATGATTCGGTTGGGTCTAATTGTGTTGCTGTCCTGGGGCTCTGTGGGGTCTGTTTGTGTTTGTGAACAGAGCCCCAGGACCAGTTTGCTTTGGGGACTCTTCTCCAGGTTCATCTCTCTGTAGGTGATGGCTTTGTTATGGAAGGTTTGGGAAATCGCTTCCTTTTAGGTGGTTGTAGAATTTAACGTCTCTTTTCTGGATTTTGATAATTAGAGGTTATCGGCCTAATTTATCGGCCTAATGCATTATTTAGTGTTTTAAGTTGTACATGGAGGATATATTTGCATAATTCTGCATGCTGAGTCTCAGTTTGGTCCCATTTTGTGAATTTTTGGTTGGTTAACAGACCCCAGACCTCACAACCATAAAGGGCAATGGGTTCTATAACTGATTCAAGTATTTTTAGCCAGATCCTAATTGGCATGTTGAATTTTATGTTCCTTTTGATGGCATAGAAGGCCCTTCTTGCCTCTCAGATCGTTCACAGCTTTGTGGAAGTTACCTGTGGTGCTGATGTTTAGGCCTAGTTACCTGTATGTATAGTTTTTTTGTGTGCTCTGTTTCATCAGACCAGAGGAAATTTCTACAAAAAGTACGATCGTTGTCCCCATGTGCAGTTGCAAACTGTAGTCTGGCTGTTTTAAGGCGATTTTGGAGCAGTGGTTTCTTCCTTGCTGAGCGGCCTTTCAGGTTATGTCGATATAGGATTTGTTTTACTGTGGATATAGATACTTTTGGACCTGTTTCCTCCGGCATCTTCACAAGGTCCTTTGCTGTTGTTCTGGTGTTGATTTGCACTTTTCGCACCAAAGTACGTTTAGCTCTAGGAGACCGAACGCGTCTCCTTCCTGAGCGGTATGACGGCTGCATGGTCCCATGGTGTTTATACTTGCGTACTATTGTTTGTACAGATGAACGTGGTACCTTCAGGCATTTGGTAATTGTTCCCAAGGATGAACCAGACTTGTGGAGGTCTACAATTTCAGGTCTTGGCTGATTTCTTTTGATTTTCCCATGATGTCAAGCAAAGCGGCACTGAGTTTGAAGGTAGGCCTTGAAATACATCCACAGGTACACCTCCAATTGACTCAAATTATGTCAATGAGCCTATCAGAAGCCTCAAGCCATGACATCCTTTTCTGGAATTTTCCAAGCTGTTTAAAAGCACTGTCAACTTTGTGCATGTAAACTTCTGGCCCACTAGAATTGTGATACAGTGAATTATAAGTGAAATAATCTGTCTGTAAACAATTGTTGGAAGAATGACTTGTGTCATGCACAAAGTAGATGTCTTAACCTATCACGCCCTGGCCTTAGTTATCTTTGTTTTCTTTATTATTTTGGTTAGGTCAGGGTGTGACATGGGGGATTTATGTGTTTTGTCTGGTCTAGGGTTTTGTATGTTTATGGGGTGTTTTCTAGTCTAGGTGTTTATGTAAGTCTATGGTTGCCTAGATTGGTTCTCAATTAGAGGCAGGTGTTTATCGTTGTCTCTGATTGGGAACCATATTTAGGCAGCCATGTTCTTTGGGTATTTTGTGGGTGGTTGTCTTCTGTCTTCGTGTCTTTGCACCAGATAGGACTGTTTCGGTTTTCGCATTTGTTATTTTGTATTTTGTAGTGTTCTCGTGTATGGTCTTTATTAAAAATGTTGAACTCCAACCACGCTGCATTTTGGTCCTCCTCTCCTTCAACGGAAGAAAACCGTTACATAACCGACTTGCCAAAACTATAGTTTGTTAACAATGCATTTGTGGAGTGGTTGAAAAACGAGTTTTAATGACTCCAACCTAAGTGCATGTAAACTTCTGCTGCTGCTGTAGGCCCTACTTGGTTGAGGACAGAAGCACCAGATCATCAGCAAACAGTAGACATTTGACTTCATATCCTAGTAAGGTGAGGTCGGGTGCTACAGACTGTTCTAATGCCCTCTCCAATTCGTTGATATATATGTTGAAGAGGTTGGGTCTCTCTCTCACTCTCGCTCACTCTCTCTCTCGCTCACTCTCTCTCTTGCTCTCTCTCTCTTGCTTTCTCTCGCTCTCTCTCTGGCCAAATAGAGATGTGTGCTCTAGAGTTCATCTGTGTAGATGGGAGAACCTTCCAGAAGGACAACCATCTCTGCAGCACTCCACCAATCAGGCCTTTACGGTAAAGTGGCCAGAAGGAAGCCACTCCTCAGTAAAAGGCACATGTCAGCCTGCTTGGCATTTGCCAAAAGGCACCTAAAGATTCTCAGACCATGAGACACAAGATTATCTGGTCTGAAACCAAGTTTAACTATTTGGCCTGAATGCCAAGTGTCACGTTTGGAGGAAACCTGGCACCATCCCTACAGCGAAGCATGGTTGTGGCAGCATCATGCTGTGGGTATGTTTTTCAGCGGCAGGGACTTTGAGACGAGCCAGGATTGAGGCAAAGATTAACAGAGCAGAGAGATCCTTGATGAAAACCTGCTCCAGAGTGCTCAGGACTTCAGACTGGGACAATGGTTCACCTTCCAACAGAACAGCGATCGTAAGCTCACAGCCAAGATGATGCAGGAGTGGCTTCGGGACAAGTCTCTGAATGTCCTGGAGTGGCCCATCCAGAGCCCGGACTTGAACCCGATCAAATATTCCTAGAGAGACCTGAAAATAGCTGTGCAGCGAAGCTCCCCATCCAACCTGAGATTGAGAGGATCTGCAGCGAAGAATGGGAGAAACTCTCAAAATGCAGGTGTGCTAAGATTGTAGCGTCATAACCAAGAAGACGCGATACTGTAATCGCTGCCAAAGGTGCTTCAATAAAGTACTGAGTAAAGGATCTGAATACTTATGTAAATGTGATATTTCAGTTTATTTTGTTTATAAATTAGAGGGAAAAAATGATATTACCTGTTTTCGCTTTGTCATTATGGGGTATTGCGTGTAGATTGATGATGAATAAAAAACTAAATATAATCCATTTTAGATTAAGGCTGTAACAAAATGTGGAAATGTGGGGTCGGAATACTTTCCCAAAAGGCACTGTATGTACGGTCTGAAACGAGTGGTGAATGATGGTGGCTTGTGCTGTGTGGTCAAATCAGTAAATTGGTAGCTGCAAGGCAGTCAGCAACTATGTTGTGTTAGGTGTAGTGCTCAACACCTGTGGGACACAACACTGTGGAAATGTGTGCTACATGGTAACAATACAATTCAGCTAGGATGTAAGTGTTGGTGGCATTGGTTTAAGTGAAGTAAGTAAGCCTTGTCCAGAAAGGCTCCTTCCCCATGGTCCGATGTCCTTATTCTGTAGCATGAGGCAGTTTGGTATACAAGTACACACCCTGGACAGGATGCTAGTCTATCGCAAGACCTTATCCCTAATCCATCTCTTTAATGCTGAGTGCCAAGCAGAGGCATTGAGTACCGTTTTTGGAGTCTGACTCAACCAAGGATCCAAACCCCAACCTTCCAATCTCAGGGTGAACAAACTAACCACAAGGCCACTGAGTTGGTGCATTGGTTTTAGTGAGGGATTCACTAATTGTGATGCAGCTGTGTGGGTGGGTGTGTGTGTGGTGGGTGGATTTGTGCATGGGAGTAAAGTCTATTCATCAATATCACCAAAACAGAGATCAATCAACCTGGACAGGGTGTACCACACAGACACACACACACACACCCACTCCCCACCCCGCCTATGCATGCACAGACACTGCACACTCTCTCTCACATGGGCCCATTGATTATGTGAGGTGCAGTGTTAGTTGTGGCTGGGGCTGCTGACCTGTTTGTGCAGTGGACTAGAAGGCTGACGCATGCTGTTTCAGGGTCACTGCTGGTGTGGGACAGTACAAAATGGACCTTTCAATCTGGACAGCCTGAGCCCTGTATGTCAGTCAGCAACAACATGTATGCCACTGCAGTTCAGACATAACTACAGACTTATAACTGTAGCATAGACATACAGCTACAGACGTACAGTACGAGTGGCGGTCCTTATGAGAGCCAGTTTCATCATAGCGCTTGATGGGTTTTGCGACTGCACTTGAAGAAACTTTAAAGTTCTTGAAATGTTCCGTATTGACTGACCTTCATGTCTTAAATTAATAATGGACTGTCGTTTCTCTTTGCTTATTTGAGCAGTTCTTGACATAATATGGACTTGGTCTTTTACCAAATAGGGCTACCTTCGGTATATCACCGCTACCTTGTCACAACACAACTGTTTTTGGCTTAAACACATTAAGAAGGAAATACATTCCACAAGTTAACTTTTAACAAGGCACACCTGTTAATTGAAATGCATTCCAGGTGACTACCTCATGAAGCTGGTTGAGAGAATGCCAAAGGTGTGCAAAGGTCTCAAACTTTTGACTGGTACTGTATAATGGAGAGTGTGGAGTAGAGTGTAGTGCCTCCACTGTATACTCTCCCAGGGTTGGTTTGATTTAGCCCCTTTAAGGAGGTCAGTCTGACAGTGTGTGTGTGTGTGTGTGTGTGTGTGTGTGTGTGTGTGTGTGTGTGTGTGTGTGTGTGTGTGTGTTATTGCTTGTTTCTCTCTAAGGTGAAGTTGATTGCTATAAACACCCCCCTCTGCTTTGTGACACTTTCCCTCCTTCTCGCCCCTCTCCCCCCTCTTCCTCTCTCTTTCTCCAGAGCTTGTCTGGGCTGTGTAGTCAATTCACTCTCTGTCCTTTTCTCCGGGTAGACAAAAGGAGAGAAACAGCATTAGAGATAGAGAAAGTGGGAGAACAGAAAGCAGATTGAGCCTTACCTGTTCATTGTGTTCCACACAATCCTCTCCTTTTAGTGTCTTCTTGTATGTGTGTTCTGTGTGTTTGTGTGCTTTCTCCCTCTGTGTCTGTATGTTTCACACTGGCTTCCTTTCATTGAATTCATTGCAGCCCAGTCTAGTTATAAAGCAATGGCCACAGGGACAGACAGCTCTGTTTACACGGTGTCCAACGGTGCCATATCACTCATAGGAATACAGAGATCTATCTCCACCTAAAGACATATCCTTTAGGTGGAGCAGGGATTGGTAAGCAGGAACTGCGCCGACAGAGATGGTCGCCTCGCTTCACGTTCTTAGGAAACTATGCAGTATTTTTTTTTAAATGTTGTATTATTTCTTACACTGTTAGCCCAGGAAATCTTAAATCTTATTACATACAGCCGGGAAGACCTATTGGATATAAGAGCAACGTCAACTTACCAACATTACAACCAGGAATATGACTTTCCCGAAACGGATCCTCTGTTTGGACCACCACCCAGGACAATGGATCGGATCCCAGTAGGCGACGCAAAACAACTGCGCCGTTGAAGGGGCAGACAGAGCAGTCTTCTGGTCAGGCTCCGTAGATGGTCACATCGCTCACCGCTCCCGAGTATACTACTCGACAATGTCCAGTCTCTTGACAACAAGGTAGATGAAATTCGAACAAGGGTTGCCTTCCAGAGGGAGATCAGAGATTGTAACATTATCTGTTTCACGGAAACATGGCTCACTCGGGAGTCGGTACAGCCCGGTCTCTTCACGCATTGCGCCGACAGAAACAAACATCTCTCAGGTAAGAAGAAGGGCGGGGGTGTTGCCTTATGATTAACGAGTCGTGGTGTGATCGTAACAACATACAGTAACTACAATCCTTTAGATCACCTGACCTAGAATTCCTTACAATC
The DNA here is from genome assembly GCF_013265735.2 of Oncorhynchus mykiss. Classification (NCBI taxonomy): domain Eukaryota; kingdom Metazoa; phylum Chordata; class Actinopteri; order Salmoniformes; family Salmonidae; genus Oncorhynchus; species Oncorhynchus mykiss. The sequence goes on along the minus strand of NC_048576.1, from coordinate 45,225,636 downwards.
AAATGTCGCATTATCTACCAATCTTAGATTATAACCACAGCCGTGTATTTCCCCCCCAAGCAGACACCTCGACGGCCCTGAAAGAACTTCATTGGACTCTATGTAAACTGGAAACCACATATCCTGAGGCTGTATTGTAGCTGGGGATTTTAACAAGGCTAATCTGAAAACAAGGCTCCATAAATTTTATCAGCATATCGAATGCGGGGCCCGGGCTGGCAAAATTCTGTATCATCCGCGACTCATAAAAAGCCCTCCCGCGCCCTCCTTTTGGCAAATCTGACCATGACTCCATTTTGTTGCTCCCAGCCTATAGACAGAAATTAAAACAGGAAACGCCCATGCTCAGGTCTGTTCAACGCTGGTCTGACCAATCTGATTCCACCCTCCAAGATTGCTTCGATCACATGGACTGGGATATGTTCAGGATAGCCTCAGACAACAACATTGATGTATACGCTGATTCCGTGAGCGAGTTTATTAGCAAGTGCATCAGTGATTTTCTACCCACGGTAACAATTAAAACCTTCCCCAACCAGAAACTGTGGATTGATGGCAGCATTCGCGCTGCCATGAAAACGCAAACCACTGCTTTTAAATATGGCAAGGCGACTGGAAACATGACAGAATACAAATAGTGTAGCTATTCTCTCCGCAAGGCAATCAAACAAGCTAATCGTCAGTATAGAGACAAAGTAGAGTCTCAATTCAACGGCTCAGACACGAGAGGTATGTGGCAGGGTCTACAGTCAATCACGGACTACAAAAAGAAAACCAGCCCCGATGTCTTGCTCCCAGACAAACTAAACAACTTCTTTGCTCGCTTTGAGGACAATACAGTGCCACTGACATGGCCAACTACCAAAACCTGCGGGCTCTCCTTCACCGCAGTCAACATGAGTAAAACATTTAAACGTGTTAACCCTTGCAAGGCTACCGGCCCAGATGGCATCCCACAAGCGTCCTCAGAGCATGCGCAGACAAGCTGGTGTTTACGGACATATTCAATCAGTCCCTATCCCAGTCTGCTGTTCCCACATGCTTCAAGAGGGCCACCATTGTTCCTGTTCCCAAGAAAGCTAAGGTAACTGAGCTAAATGACTATTGCCCCGTAGCACTCACTTCCGTCATTACGAAGTGCTTTGAGAGACTAGTGAAGGATCTTATCACCTCCACCCTACCTGACACCCTAAACCCACTCCAATTTGCTTACCGCCCCAATAGGTCCACAGACGACGCAATAGGAATCACACTGCACACTGCCCTAACCCATCTGGACAAGAGGAATACCTATGTAAGAATGCTGTTCATCGATTACAGCTCAGCATTTAACACCTTAGTACCCTCCAAACTCGTCATTAAGCTCGAGACCCTGGGTCTCGACCCCGCCCTGTGCAACTAGGTCCTGGACTTTCTGATGAGCCACCCCCAGGTGGTGAGGGTAGGAAACAACATATCCACCCTGCTGATCCTCAACACTGGGGCCCCACAAGGGTGCGTTTTCAGCCCCCTCCTGTACTCCATGTTCACCCATGACTGTGTGGCGATGCAAGCCTCCAACACAATCATCAAGTTTGCAGACGACACTACAGTGGTAGGCTTGATTACCAACAACAACGACACGGCCTACAGGGAGGAGGTGAGGGCCCTCGGAGTGTGGTGTCAAGAAAATAACCTCTCACTCAACATCAACAAAATAAAGGAGATGATCATGGACTTCAGGAAACAGCAGAGGGAGCACCCCCTTATCCACATCGACAGGACAGTAGTGGAGAAGGTGCAAAGTTTCATCTTCCTCAGCGTACACATCACGGACAAACTGAATTGGTCCACCCACACAGACAGCGTGGTGAAATAGCGCCTCTTCAACCTCAGGAGGCTGAAGAAATTTGGCTTGTCACCAAAAACACTCATAAACTTTCACAGATGCACAATCAGGACCATCCTGTCGGGCTGTATCACCGCCCGGTACGGCAACTGCTCCGCCCACAACCGTAAGGTTCTCCAGAGGGTAGTGATGTCTGCACAACGCATCACCGGGGGAAATTACCTGTCCTCCAGGACATCTACACCACCCGATGTCACAGGAAGACCAAAAAGACCATCAAGGACAACAACCACTGCTTGTTCACCCCGTTATCATCCAGAAGGTGAGGTCAGTACAGGTGCATAAAAGCTGGGACCAAGAGACTGAAAAACAGCTTCTATCTCAAAACAGCTTCAAGGCCATCAGACTGTTAAACAGCCATCACTAACATTGAGTGGCTGCTGCCAACATACTGACTCAAACCTCCAGCCACTTTAATAATAAAAAATCGGATGTAATAAATGTATCACTAGTCACTTTAAACAATGCCACTTTATATAATGTTTACATTCCCTACGTTACTCATCTCATATGTATATACTGTACTCTATACCATCTACTGCATCTTGCCTATGCCGTTCGGCCATCGCTCATCCATATATTCATATGTACATATTCTTATTAATTCCTTTACACTTGTGTGTATAATGTAGTTGTTGTGAAATTGTTAGATTACTTGTTAGATATTACTGCATGGTCGGAACAAGAAGCACAAGCATTTCACTACACTCACATTAACATCTGTTAACCATGTGTATGTGACCAATAACATTTGATTAGATTTTGATTTTGATTATCCCTCACAGGAATGCAGAGATCGACATCCACCTAAAGGCATATCCTTCACAGAATACAGAGAGATCTATCTCCACCTAAAGGCATATCCCTCACAGAATACAGAGAGATCTATCTCCACCTAAAGGCATATCCCTCATCTCGCTCCATAGCCAATGTGGGTTGTGTCCCAATTGGCACCCTATTGCCTTTGTCTCGCTACGTTTGACCAGAGAATTGGGTGCCATTTGGGACGCACACATGGAGTTCTGCTATAACGATACGATGGTGGCTGTGTGTGTGTTGTGTGAGATGTTGTTGATATTGTAGCTCGTCTTTTTTTTATTGGAAATAACAGCAGGCTGCTCGTTAGTGGTTCTGTTCATTTCCGAGGGAGAGAAAGAGCGAGCTGGAGAGGGAGAAACAGAGAGTGAGATGGAGGAAAAGGGAGTGAGACAGGACAACTGGACAGTCTGAGCCCTGTGTTAGTCAGCAACAACATGTTTGTCACTGCAGCTTAGACATAACTACAGACATTTAACTGTAGAGAGAGGGGGAAAGACAGAGAAAGAGGGGGAGCGAGAGAGAGCAGGGGACAGAGAGAATGAAAGAATAGACAGAGACAGCGTGATGAATGATGTACAGTATTTATGTTTGCAGAGTGCTAATCTCTGCTTATAAGGACACAAGGCGAGACTCAAATGCAGACACAGGAGGCAGATGGTAGAGCTCCTATATTTATTATGACAAAGGAAGTAGGCAAAGGCAGGTCGGGGACAGGCGAGAGTTCATAAACCAGGTCAGAGTTCAAACAGTACCAGACATTAGGCAGTCTCAAGGTCAGGCCAGGCAGGGGTCAGAAACCAGATACGAGTCCAAAACAGGACAAGGGGATAGGCAGGCTGGTAGTCAGAACAGGCAGAGTGGTCAGGCAGGCGGGTTCGGAGTCAGTACAGGCAAGAGTCGCAACCAGAAGGACTAGAAACAAACAAAGACTGTTAAAGAAAGGAGCAAGGAAAACCGCTGGTTGACTTGGCAAACAAGACAAACTGGCACAGGGATATATACACTGGGGAGAGACAGGAAAAACAGGGATATATACACTGGGGAGAGACAGGAAACACAGGGATATATACACCGGGGATAATAAGCGACACCTGGAGGGGGTGGAGACAGTCACAAGGACAGATGAACCAGATCAGGGTGTGACACTGCTGGACATGTGGCCACAAATTGGACTGTTTTTTCTTTACTTCTTCATGCGTTTCAGCCAATCAGTTGTGTTGGGACAAGGTAGGAGTGGTATACAGAAGATAGCCCTATTTGGTAAAAGACCAAGTCCATATTATGGCAAGAACAGCTCAAATAAACAAAGAGAAATGACAGTCCATCACTACTTTAAGACAAAAAGGTCAGTCAATATGCCAAGAACTTTGAAAGTTTCTTCAAGTGCAGTCGCAAAAACCATCAAGCGCTATGATGAAACTGGCTCTCATGAGGACCTCCACAGGAAAGGAAGACCCAGAGTTACCTCTGCTGCAGAGGATAAGTTCATTACAGTTAACTGCACCTCAGATTGCAGCCGAAATAACTGCTTCACAGAGTTCAAGTAACAGACAGATCTCAACATCAACTGTTCAGAGGACACTGTGTGATTCAGGCCTCCACGGCCGAATTGCTGCAAAGAAACCACTACTAAAGGACACCAATAAGAAAATGAAATTGCTTGGGCCAAGAAACACAAGCAATGGACATTTAGACAGGTGGAAATATGTCATTTGTTCTGAAGAGTTGAAATTTGAGATTTTTGGCTCCAACCGCCGTGTCTTTGTGAGATGCAGAGTAGGTGAACGGATGATCCCCGTATGTGGTTCCCACCATGAAGCATGGAGGAGGAGGTGTGATGGTGAGGCGGGTGCTTTGCTGGTGACACTGTCAGTGATTTATTTTCATTTGAAGGCACACCTAACCAGCATTGCTACCACTATAAGGGCACAGGGCGAGTCCCAGATGCAGACATGGGAGGCAGATGGTTTGAGTCTCTGATATTTATTATAATCCAACGGGCAGGCAAGAGAATGGTCGTGGACAGGCAAAAAATCATAAGGTACAGAGTGGCAGGCAGGCTCGAGGTCAGGGCAGGCAGTATGGTCAGGCAGGCGGGTTCAGAGTCAAGGCAGGCAAGGGTCAAAACCGGGAGGACTAGCAAAAGAGATAAGAAAAGGCAGGAGCACAGAAACACACGCTGGTTGACTTGACAAGATGAGTCGAACTGCCAACAGACAAACAGGGAACACCGGAATAAATACCCAGGGACTAATGGGAAAAACCAGTGACACCTGGAGGTGGATGGAGACATTCACAAAGACAGGTGAAACAGATCAGTGTGTGACAACCACAGCATTCTGCAGCGATACGCCATCCCATCTAGTTTGCGCTTAGTCCCACTATGATTTGTTTTTCAACAGGACAATGCACACCTCCAGGCTGTATAAGGGCTATTTGACCAAGAAGGAGAGTGATGGAATGCTGCATCAGATGACCTGGCCTCCACAATCACCTGAACTCAACCCAAGTGAGATGGTTTGGGATGAGTTGGACGGCAGAGTGAAGGAAAAGCAGCCAACAAGTGCTCAGCATATGTAGGAACTCCTTCAAGACTGTTGGAAAAACATTCCAGGCAAAGCTGGTTGAGAGAATGACAAAAGTGTGCAAAGCTGTCATCAAGGCAAATGGTGGCTACTTTGAAGAATCTAAAAAATATATATATTTTGATTTGTTTAACACTTTTTTGTTTACTACATGATTCCATATGTGTTATTTCACAGTTTTGATGTCTTTATTATTATTCTACAATGTAGAAAATAGTACAAATAAAGAAAAACCCTCGAGTGAGTCTGTGTCCAAACTTTTGACTGGTACTGTATGTGGCATTTAGGTGTGTTTACCCTCCACTGGACGCAACACACAATATTACATGATGAGTGTTAGGCTACAAATTGATGCAACGTAACACAGTGCGCTGGCACAGTGTATGTTGGTGCTCAATTTATCCTACATGACTGGGACATGAAAGCCTTGATGATGTGCAAATCCCTCTCTGCTTCAGGAGAGATGGAGAATGAGAGTTACATAGAGTTGCGAGACAGTAGTGGTTGGTTTTAGCGTGTTCGCTTCCAGCGTGTTGACACATCTACACGTAGTTGTTATGTCTCACGGTTTGTAGAACAAATGGAGGAAGAAACTCAGAAGGCATCAAAGCCGGAGTTTTCTCTCTCTCGCTCTTTCTATCTCACTTTCTTCCTGTCCCTCTCTCCCTCTCCTCTACATCTTCTTCTTCAGCCCTAGGTGTTCACAAGCTGCAAAGAGAGGGACTCCCAACAACACTGGAACTCTACGAAAAAAAATAAGGCTGTCAAACCCAGCGTAGCAACAATAAAAGAACCACACAAAAAAAAACATGTTTATCTGTTCCCTTTATAATGGAACAGTTCAAATGCTTTGAACACACTTTTTAACCATGTGCCGTTCTTTCATTTAGGCACTCGCCGTGCACGAAGACGTCAGCATAACAGTTGATTATGGTGTGTTTTTTAAGCACACACAAACACACACACACCGCAAGGCACAAGCAATTATAGCATCAGGGCTCGAGACACCAAGGCGCCTTAAGCAGAAACTGCAGTGTGTATGTAAAGACTTATAACACACAGCTTTTTATATTAAAGCCGGTGTGTTTGTCTCCTAAAGGTCATATCTTATCACAATACCCACTGGTTTATTAGCAGATAGAGAGAGAGAGAGAGAGGTGACGAAAGGAGGTAGAGAGACTCATTAAACTAGAAATCATTTAAGATGGAAATTTGATATTTTGTGGATGTTTTGGGTAGTTGTTATTCCATAGGCAACACAGGGCTTCTCTTGTAGGGATTTGAATGGGTTGGTGAACTATCTGCAATGTCTCTCTCTCTCTACCACTGTCTGCTTTCTGTACTCGCCATCTATTCTTACATGCACCATTTCTCCCTTTTAAGAGATTCAAATGTTTAGTAAATTAATTTAGTAACTAACTTATTTCTCTTTCTCTCTCTCTCTCTCTTCCCCCCTTCCATACCTCTTCCACAGTCTGCTCACAGTACTCGCGGGGCGTATTTGCCATCTTTGGCCTGTACGACAAGCGCTCGGTGCACACGCTGACGTCGTTCTGCGGGGCGCTACACATCTCCCTCATCACGCCCAGCTTCCCCACCGAGGGAGAGAGCCAGTTCACGCTGCAGCTTCGGCCCTCCATCCGCGGAGCGCTGCTCTCGCTACTCGATCACTACGACTGGAACAAGTTTGTCTTCCTCTACGATACGGACCGGGGTAAGTACTTACATTTGTGTGTGTTGATGTGTATGACGTTTACCTTTTTTTTTCTTTTTTTGAATTTTTAGCCCCTTTTTCTCCCCAATTTCATAGTATCCAATTATTCGTAGTTACTATCTTGTCTCATTGCTACAACTCCCGTACGGGCTCGGGAGAGACAAAGGTCAAAAATCTTGCATCCTCAGAAACACAACCCAACCAAGCCACACTGCTTCTTAACACAGCGCGCATCCAACCCGGAAGCTAGCCGCATCAATGTGTCGGAGGAAACACCGTGCGCCTGGCGACCTTGATTAGCGTGCACTGCGCCCGGACCGCCACAGGAGTCGCTGGTGCGCAATGAGACAAGGATATCCCTACCGGCCAAGCCCTCCCTAACCCGGACGACGCTAGGCCAACTGTGCGTCGCCCCACGGACCTCCCAGTCTTGGCTTGCTGCAACAGAGCCTGGGCGCGAACCCAGAGTCTCTGGTGGCACAGCTGGCGAAGCGATGCAGGCCCCTGACGTGTACCTTTTAAGTCTTAATGCAATCAGGAAGTTGCTCCACTGTGTATGATTACATCATACTACTGAATTGACCTTTTAGTGTGTCACTGGCAGTGGTAAGTCATTGTAATGATACTAAATAATTTATTGGATTTATACACTGATTGTACAAAACCATACAAACACTGCTCTTTTCACCGTCATTGTAAATAAGAATTTGTTCTTAACTGACTTACCTAGTTAAATAAAAAATATATAAAAAATTAAAAATTCCCCGACAAAGACTGACCAATTGAATCCAGGTGAAAGCTATGATCCCTTACTGATGTCACCTGTTAAATCCACTTCAATCAGTGTAGATGAAGGGGAGGAGACAGGTTAAAGAAGGAATTTTAAGCCTTGAGACAATTGAGACATGGATTGTGTATGTGTGTACAAGGGGGGAATGGGCAAGACAAAAGATTTAAGTGACTTTTAAGTGTGTCAAGAACTGCAACCCTGCTGGGTTTTTCATGCTCAACAGTTTCCTGCGTGTATCAAGAATGGTCCACCGCCCAAAGGACATCCAACCAACTTGACACAACTGAAGCACTGGGGTCAACATGGGCCAGCATCCCTGTGGAACGCTTTCAACACCTTGTAGAGTCCATGCCCTGATGAATTGAGGCTGTTCTGAGAGGGTGCAACTCAATATCAGGAAGTTGTTCCTAAAGTTTTGTACACTCAATGTATAGCGTTTCAAAGCTTTTCCAGTACCTCAAAGTGCTTTACATAGTAAATGGAGAGATATAAATTATATTTAAAGGTCACAGGTGTATGTTGATGTCGTAACCGTGGGGGGGGGCACATTAAATTGACTTGCGGGAAGGATTTGCCAAGGGCACCGGGTGTTGCAGGTCACTGTCCCATAGGCACTTGTAAATCGGAAAAGAGTGAATAGGTGCAATTCAGAGGCCATGGTAAAGTCACAACCATATTACTTATAGCGGTCCAATTCTTTCAGTTTCTCACGCCGTAAAGGGCCATTGGAAGGAGAAATGGAGGCTGTGCTTATTTTGATTAGAAGGGATTTATAATAGACTTAGAGATTTAGAGTGAATAACAGCACTTATGTTGTCACAAAGGAATGAGAGGCTAAGAGACAGTGGATGAGGTGCCTTTGCTTCCAGTGGAGGCGTGGGTTTGAATCCCACTTCTGACACCATGTGTGTTTCTCAATATTCATACTACCGTACTCCACACTCTCCTGCACCATTCTCCGAAGATGTTTTCTTGAGTCCGTTCTTGTGAGGACAAGAGTATGGAGAGCGCATAAAACATTACATTTGAGAAGCACTTGCACTCCCCCTACTGTATTGCCTCACCTCCCATTCACTGAACTTTCTTCCAGCCAGGACAATGACAATAGAGACGAAACAAGATATACACAAAGCATATTGTTTAACTTCATAATTATCAGCAACATGTGAATCGTAATGGTCTAACTAGTTAAACGACCAAAGGACCTTAAACTAATGTTATGCCAGGTAGATGTCAATTTTTTTTGTGGGTAGCTAGCTACCACTTCTTAATGGCTAGCTAGCCAGTTGACCCTATTGCCTTACTATGGACATACCCATTCACTGAACCTTCTTCCAGCCAGGACAATGGCAAGAGACAAAACAAGATATGCACAAAGTTTTATTTCATAACTATCAGCTAGCTATATATGAATTGTAATATTCAAGCTAACCAGATAGTTTAAAAATGACCTAAAACTATGCAATGTAGATGTCAATTCTTCGTGGGTAGTTAGCTACTAATTATTTGTGGCTAGCTAGTTAGCTAACAGTAGTGGTTAGCCAGTTCGCCCTATTGACTTACTATGGGATTGCAATCTACAGACTGCAGTGGGTATTGTAGGCAGGTAAACATGCCAAAATTAACACACAATGTATTTATTAACGTTTTCAAGATGCAATATTGTAGTCAGGCAACAAATAAGATGTGAATGGGCGACATTTCATTCCGAAGTCGGAGTTTATTTTCTCTTGCTTCAGCTCAAATAATGGTTTCAATAAATGTAGTGTCGTTTTTTTACTTGGTTGAGTCATATTTCTGTCCATACTTTTTATTGAAGCTTGCATCGATACATGCTTTGAAATGTGTACAAGCGGAGTACGCATCCGTTTCGCATACTTTGATTTGGACTCGTGCTCCGACCCTCCCATGGCTCCAGATTGCGTTCTCGTAGTATGCATATTGCGTGCTCGTGCTCGTAGTATGAGAAACACCCCATGTTATGTTTGTTCCTTGATGAATTGACAAGCTGGGGGCATAGGTTTAGCTACTTTTAATAACAAGATGATTGAGCTAGCTAAACTACATTGGTGTGTAGCTATGCAAGGCATTCTAACAATCACTTTGTGCATGGTGCGTTGCATTATGGGAACGGTAGTCTTTATTGTTAACACATATCACAGTGACACCTCTAAATGGGACTCCAGCCTGCTGCAGTAACTGTACAGTAGTAGTGTGTTAGGAGCTGGGGCCGAGACACAGCAAAGGCTTTGCTTTACAGGTCTTGGTGTAAGTGTGAGCATTCATATGTTTAGCTCCAAAGGTCATATATATTACAAAGATGTACACAATCTGCATTTAGTCATTAATAATGTGTCAGTGTAATGTGTATCTATGGCTCTTTGTATTCAGGACATCAACTACAGTCCTTAGAAATAGAATGTCTAGAATGAGAGATTATTGGTAATTATGGTCCAGATCCTGCATTGCCTACTCTGATCTATCTCAATTACCCCTGCTCTATGTGGAAACCCATACAGTGGAAGTGTGAATGGATGCTGTCCTAAAATAATGGCTGTCTGTGCTATCTGGTGGACGGGCATGTCTTGGGGCCAAAGGTGGCTACAGACCAAATCTACCAATCGATAGGCAAGTGCAGCAATGTCGGGTGCAGGGAGGTGTCCTGTCAGGGAAGTGGAATAGGGAACCGCGCTGGGGGGTAATGAAACAAAGGAAAGGATCTGTTCCAAATGGCACCATATTCCCTATTTAGTGCACTACTATTTACCAGAGCCTTGTTGGATGCAAATGGAGCCAGGCCAAAAGATGTGCACTATAAAGGGATTAGGGTGCCATTTGGAATGCAGCCCAAGTGCGAACCGGAGATAACGGGTATTCTCCATGGACGGCAGTGTCTTTCCAGGAAGCCGCTAGCGTCGCTGTAGTATTAATAGAAATTTGTTTTTTTTTCTCTCACTCTTACTCTCTCCCTCTCTGGGTAGAGGTACTGAGGTTCTTGTTCCACTAATGAGCAACGTCAGAACCAGGGTCCACAGCGCATCTTTCTCTCTTGGTCTAGAGCAGCCTTTCTGAAAGTATGGGGTTGCGACCCAAAGTGGGTTGTGGACTTGTTAATGGTGGGTCGCGACGTGTCAGAGTAAATGTCTAATTATTTCATGAATTACTGGAATTGATTTGGCCAAGTGCATCTGCGTTCTATGCTTAACAGCAATCTCTGCTCAGTTTGGCAGCTGTATGAGCGGGAGATGCTCTGTGTGCTTCACGGTTTACCAGATCTTTTTTTCTGCACTTTTCTTGAAGATCACTCCGCGACACACATGTAGTTCAAGCCATGAATTATAATGAAACGTGTATACAGTGATGAGTTTCTCTCTCTCTCATACAAACTTATGAGGAGCGCCCACAATGTGTTTTGTGCGGGGAAGTGCTTAGTAATGAGTCACATGACGAACAAATGAATAAAAGGACACGTCCTGACTCAACAGCCACAAGCCTGATGGTTAACCCAGGGAGTTCGTTCAGAACAGGGCAGAATGCTTCATGAAACAGTGCTTTGACAGTGGAAAATGAGTCAGCTAGCAAGGCATTGTTGGCATTTTATAACAGGTGATGATAAGCAGAAATAAGGGAGTACTATCTCTCATAAAAGTAGACGTGAGTTTCACTTTCAAACAATCCCCTGGCCTCATTGTACACAGTTAATAGCTAACGTTCGCCAAAGCAAGATAGCTACTGAGGAACAGTACAGATGAATATGAAAAAATGATCAGGCCTACTGTACATCTTACTGTAGAAATTATTGTTGAAAACAAGTCTAGGTTGGAACTGTTGCTGTTAAAATACAATAATTGTTATTCTTAACTGGAATAAACTGAAGCGAGGCAAACACAGTTCTAGGTTGCACATCTACAGCAGGAGGAAGTGATCTCCTGCCTGACTGAGAAAGCAGTAGATGTTCTGGCCCAGTTTGGCACCACATACCTATGCGAGTCAGGGTTCTCAACTCTGACATACTTTTAAAAAATAAGTACAGAAACAGTTTCAAGGCTGAGCATAACCTCAGTGTTGTACTGTCAAAAACGGAGCCCAGAATAGACATGCTCTCATTAGGACTGTGTGGGGGTTTTCTGGTCTACATCTGTATGATGTGATCAATCAGTTTATTCCAGTTCAGAATGAAGAAATCTGTATTGTATTTTAACAGCAACAGTTCCAACCTAGACTTTCTTTCAAACAATAATTTCTACAGTAAAATGTACTGTAGGCCTGATCATTTTTAATCTGTACTGTTACTTAGGGTTGCACTATCAACAAGCCTGTGTGTGTGTTCTGTTATTCATCTGTGTGATGTGATCAGTCAGTTTATTACAGTTCAGAATGAAAAATATTTATTGTATTTTAACAGCAACAGTTCCAACCTAGACAGATATGTAAGAGTGTTTTTAATGTGGAAAATAAACATTAATAGATATTTATATGAATATTTAATTTAATTATTTGTTTTTGTCTATATTGCATTTGTTTTAGGCATACACGATATATATGTGTGTATGTATGTATAGTTGCATATTTTCCTATGCTTGGGTCCCAGGAAAACACAGAATTTCTCATTTGGGTCCCAGGCTGAAAAAGGTTAAGAACCCTTGGTCTAGAGCTCTCTCTCTCTCTCTCTTTCCATCCCATTCTTTCTCACTCACTTTCTTACAATGTCTATCTCCCCCCCATTCTCCACTTTCTTTCTCTCTCTCGCTCTCTCTCTCTCTCTCTCTCTCTCTCTCTCTCTCTCTCTCTCGCTCTCGCTCTCGCTCTCTCTCTCTCTGTGTGTGTGCAGAGGTACTGAGGTTCCTATTCCACTAATGAGCAACGCCAGAACCAAGAAACGCACCGCATCCTTCTCTCTTGGTCGAGATGTCTTTCTCTCTCTCTCTAAACTATCAATAATGGCTCACCCTGTTCTCAGATGTGTTTCAACCCAGAAGGGCTGTAGCTACAGTATACCGCATACCTCATATCAGTTGAACATGACGCAAATAGCCTTTAATAACATCTTCAGTTCAAACAGTCAATACATATTCCCAAAGCATACAGTATAGTATGTACATAAGCTTCTAAACCCATAACATCCTTTTCTGGAATTTTCCAAGCTGTTTAAAGGCACAGTCAACTTAGTGTGTGTAAACTTCTGACCCACTGGAATAGTGAATTATAAGTGAAATAATCTGTCTGTAAACAATTGTTGGAAAAATTACTTGTGTCATGCACAAAGTAGATGTCCTAACAGACTTGCCAAAACTATAGTTTGTTTACAAGAAATTTGTGGAGTGTTTGAAAAACGAGTTTATCATAAGTGTATGTAAACTTCCGACTTCAACTATATGTAAACATTATTAAGTGGCATGATACTACTCCTGCTATTGCTGTTTCTACTGTTTCTGTCACAACGCCAGGTGCCTAGCTCTACTGAAGGCCTAAACATGGACTGTTGTAGCACGGTGAGAAAAGGCAGCGGCTTCACCACATGCATCGATGTCTGTACTGACACTGCAGCTGTCAAGGTGTCACCGACCAGCGTGGAGCACTGACGTATCCCGCACCCTCGTAGACCCCGTCAAACCATTTCAGAGGAATGTATTTTCCTCGTGCATTTCTTCCTTTACATTTTCTGCGTCACTTTCATCCCTGTGGACAAAGCTGGTTAAAATGACATCATTCCAACCACCTTACCATAACTGCCCATTGAGATGATAAGAATAACTGTTATCCACCTTCCTATCTATGACCCGGTAAGGTTTGGAATATCTTGCTCTAGACTTCTCCTGTACCAGCAGTACTCTACTCAGCAACCTTTTCCAATCTGCTCCTGTCTTAACTGCGTTAACTGCAGATCAGTGGAGATATATATTTTTTAAATTACCACTCTGCTTTGGAAGTAGTGAATCTGGCTTTAAACATTTGATAGATTTTTTTTGTATCTACTCGGAGTAGAATTCTCCTTCTCCTTGCAATATAGTGGAAAAGATCCCTGTAAGTTTAATATCATAGTCATGTGCTCAGCTGTGACCGTGCGAGGGGGGAGGCCCTCGTTCTCTCACTCTTTCACTCTCTTTCTTTCTCTCTCTCTCTCTCTCCCTCTCTCTCTCTCTCTCTCTCTCTCTCTCTCTCTCTCTCTCTCTCTCTCTCTCTCTCTCTCTCTCTCTGTCTTTCTATGTCTCTCTCTCTCTCTCCTTCCCTCTCTGTCTCTCTCCCTGTGTCTGTCTATCTCTCTGTGTCTGTCTAACTTTCTCCAATAGACAGATGTGTACCAAACAGCAGGGTCTCCAAGTCAGGATGAAGGACTCAGTTTAAAAGGTTAGGTCTCTCAGGAGTATTGTGCTCTCTCTCTCTACCCGGACTACATTCGGACCCTCTCCATCACTCTCCATCTCCCTGTAGTTTACTGCAGTAGACCAGCGCTCATTGAAAGTCATTAATTTCATATAACCACTGCCTCCTAGTGGCAGTCAATGGCAGTTTGCAACAAGGAGCGGGAGAAGGAAATGGGGGAGGGAAGGCTGTACTCTGTGCTGTTCTGTGGTGCAGGCAGGCTGCTAGTGCGATGACGCTGATTGCGGTTAGCTGCTGCTCTACACACAGCCCCGGGCTACAGATTCATCAGTTGGTAATCAGTGGCAGGAAGGCAGAAAAAAAGGTGTGTAGAAAGGCAGGCAGGCGGATAGAAAGGTGGGCGGACAAGGAGGAAGGCAGGCCTTAGCGCTCGTCTCTGGTTGGTGGGGCTGGTATAAGGGGACTGAGGCATGTGATTGCAAATAGAACAATATAGGATTTTGTATCATTACATAGAAACAAATTATTGTTGCTGCAGTGGGCTGTTATGTGTCTGCCGTAGGCCTCACTTTAAGGAGAGAGGGAGAGTCTGTGTGTGGGGAGGTCTTTGTGTGTGTGTGTGTGTGTGTGTGTGTGTTTGTGTGTGTGCATGGGGGCATGTCATTTTCTGTTCGTGTGTGTGTGTACATGTGTGTTTGTTCGTGCACGTGTGTGTGTGTGTTTCTGTGCCTCGTCTATACTCTATAAGCCTTAATGGTTGCACTTAGATTCTTTGTTGACAGGGCCTATTATGGGCTTTGCTTTCATCTCCACTGTGTAATTGCATTGATATCACTGACATGAGAAGGGAAGTTGCACCTGGTTCTCTGACTGAAATACTGTAATCACAGCCATATACAGTGGGGCAAAAAAGTATTTAGTCAGCCACCAATTGTGCAAGTTCTCCCACTTAAAATGATGAGAGAGGCCTGTAATTTTCATCATAGGTACACTTCAACTATGACAGACAAAATGAGAAAAAAAATCCAGAAAATCACATTGTAGGATGTTTTATGAATTTATTTGCAAATTATGGTGGAAAATAAGTATTTGGTCAATAACAAAAGTTTATCTCAATACTTTGTTATATACCCTTTGTTGGCAATGACAGAGGTCAAATGTTTTCTGTAAGTCTTTACAAGGTTTTCACACACTGATGCTGGTATTTTGGCCCATTCCTCCATGCAGATCTCCTCTAGAGCAGTGATGTTTTGGGGCTGTTGCTGGGCAACACGGACTTTCAACTCCCTCCAAAGATTTTCTATGGGGCTGAGATCTGGAGACTGGCTAGGCCACTCCAGGACCTTGAAATGCTTCTTACGAAGCCACTTCGTTGCCCGGCGGTGTGTTTGGGATCATTGTCATGCTGAAAGACCCAGCCACGTTTCATCTTCAATGCCCTTGCTGATGGAAGGAGGTTTTCACTCAAAATCTCACGATACATGGCCCCATTCATTCTTTCCTTTACATGGATCAGTCGTCCTGGTCCCTTTGCAGAAAAACAGCCCCAAAGCATGATGTTTCCACCCCCATGCTTCACAGTAGGTATGGTGTCCTTTGGATGCAACTCAGCATTCTTTGTCCTCCAAACACGACGAGTTGAGTTTTTACCAAAAAGTTATATTTTGGTTTCATCTGACCATATGACATTCTCCCAATCTTCTTCTGGATCATCCAAATGCTCTCTAGCAAACTTCAGACGGGCCTGGACATGTACTGGCTTAAACAGGGGGACACGTCTGGCACTGCAGGATTTGAGTCCCTGGCGGCGTAGTGTGTTACTGATGGTAGGCTTTGTTACTTTGGTCGCAGCTCTCTGCAGGTCATTCACTAGGTCCCCCCCGTGTGGTTCTGGGATTTTTGCTCACCGTTATTGTGATCATTTTGACCCCACGGGGTGAGATCTTGCGTGGAGCCCCAGATCGAGGGAGATTATCAGTGGTCTTGTATGTCTTCCATTTCCTAATAATTGCTCCCACACTTGATTTCTTCAAACCAAGCTGCTTACCTATTGCAGATTCAGTCTTCCCAGCCTGGTGCAGGTCTACAATTTGGTCTTGGCCATAGTGGAGTTTGGAGTGTGACTGTTTATTGGCCAGTCTGAGTTTGGAGTCATCATGTCAGGTAGTCCTGAGGCATGGTCCTAGGGCTCAGGTCCTCCGAGATAGAGAAAGAAAGAGAGAAAGAGAGAATTAGAGAGAGCACACTTAAATTCACACAGGACACTGAATAGGACAGGAGAAGTACTCCAGATATAACAAACTGACCCTAGCCCCCCGACACATAAACTACTGCAGCATAAATACTGGAGGCTGAGACAGGAGGGGTCAGGAGACACTGTGGCCCCATCCGAGGACACCCCCGGACAGGGCCAAACAGGAAGGATATCTACTTTTTTTTTTATACTGATAACAAGTTCAAACAGGTGCCATTAATACAGGTAACGAGTGGAGGAGCCTCTTAAAGAATAAGTTACAGGTCTGTGAGAGACAGAAATCTTGCTTGTTTGTAGGTGACCAAATACTTATTTTCCACCATAATTTGCAAATAAATTCATAAAACATCCTACAATGTGATTTTCTGGATTTTTTCTCATTTTGTCTGTCATAGTTGAAGTGTACCTATGATGAAAATTACAGGCCTCTCTCATCTTTTTAAGTGGGAGAACTTGCACAATTGGTGGCTGACTAAATACTTTTTTGCCCCACTGTAGATATATGGGCCACTAGCCAACTAGTCATTAGCTCTGTCTATATCCAATAGGACCCAAGCCAGGAAATGTCAGTTTGCTCATAGTCTATAGGACTTTTACAAAGCACAAACCTAGTATATTTTCAGAATTGTCCTCTTGGGGTTGTTATCATCTGGGTCATGTTCATTAGGCACCAAATGGGAGAAAACGGACTGAAACTGAAACTATGGACCTGACCCATCATTTTATTTTTTCCGTTGCAAGAGAATTTAAAATGTTTTAGGTTCTATTAAATTCTTCCTGAATTTAATTCCGCTGCTGTATCGATTGCTCCATACATTCATTGCGGAGTAGAATCGCTAGTGGGCGTAACTTTTTGCTGGATCGATGTGGACGGGTGGTCAGGCTACTAATGAACACAACCCAAGGGTGGATTTAAAAAACTCACTCTTGTGAACTCTGTAAAATCGACAGGATTTTTAAAATGTATCTTTTGATCTTGTGGTGTTATTTATGTCAATGTGGTCTGTGCATTTCAGAAAAAAGTTTTGCAACGGAAATCAAAAGTTGCCATTTCTTATTGGACAAATGCAGGTAGTCCCAGCCCTGTTTCCACCAGTTTTATTCCTTTTGATGCCTAATGAACACAGGACAGGTCTTCCACTCCTCTGTCACCTAACACAGTTGTGTGGTAAGTCAGTTAAGAACAAATTCTTATTTTCAATGATGGCCTAGGAACAGTGGGTTAACTGCCTTGTTCAGGGACAGAACGACATATGTCTTCTTTCGCAATCTTTCGGTTACTAGTCCAACGCTCTAACCACTAGACTACCTGCCGCCCCACATGTATATACACACTCGCATTCAAACGCACACACATGGACATACACACACGTAAATAGTGCCACACATGCACTCAAACCTATACAGTTGCTGTTTTGATTGTTGTTGTCCTTGATGTCTTTTGTTTTTGCCTTGTTGTTTTCCTTTGTCTTTCTCTTCTTTCTCTTTTGCTCATTTTGTTGGCTGTTGGTGGCTTGGGGCTTGGAATGGAGGGAACGTTTTTTTGGGGGACGGGGGGAGATCTCGGATGGTTTAGGGGAAGCTCTTGGGGAACTGTGGGAGGATCTTGGATGGTTGGTGGCCTGGCTGTTGGGAGCTTGGGCCGGTGGCCAATAGATTGCAGGTTCGGGTCCCCGTCTTGACTTGGTGGGAGATCTGTCGGCGTGATCCTTGGGCAGGGCGCTTGGCCCTGGTTGCTCCTGTAGGTCGCTCTGGATGGGAGTCTGCTAGATGACTGTATGTAATGTAAATGTTGAGCGGCTTCCCTGCAGGTAGATTGTATGTTTTAATATTCAATAATATATAGCTTTCTTCTTGTGTGTGTGTGTGTGTGTGTGTGTGTGTGTGTGTGTGTGTGTGTGTGTGTGTGTGTGACCGACCATCGTCCTTGTCCTCCTGGCACAGACACAGAGAGACACCACTCTAATAGGGTGCACAGGAAAAGAGAGTGAGGAAGGGGGGTTGGGTTGCCAGACGTGGATACTCACAGGTTAATCTACTAATTGGGAGCAGAGGGAGAAAGGTTGCCAGATTATGATGGCCACCAGGAAGGGCCGTTTAAGGGGGACATCTGTTCCTGTTGGAGAGGAGACAAGAAGCATCGTGTGGGGCTCCCCTGACTTCCTCTCATCCCTCTATACATACAAGGCTCCGTCTGGCCCCAGCAGTCCAGGGTCCCCCTCTAGAGCACCAATGGTTCCTACCACTCCATCAATCGCTGATCAAAGAGACTATGCCATCTACTCAATAATGGGGGTTTTGTTACTGGACTTGTTAGTATTAAGAATCTGTGTAGTAGCAAAGGGTTAGAACTCTGAACTCAACACAGATAAAGAGGTCTAATTGGATGCAGGGCTTCTTGGGGGAGCACATGCTTGCTGTTTTTGTAAAGCCAGGGGTTTTAGATTGTGGCGTCAGCTTGATGATATCAGTAATAATCAGCAACATGGTTCATTCGTTCCATTTGAAACCTTCTGTGCCTCAACATTTCGGCACTGTAAATTAGTGTAAGATCAGATGTGATGGTGCAATGCATCTGACTGTTATACATTCAGTATGTCAATGTTTTAATTGTTCCTATGTAAATAAAGTATTGGAATGACATGCTGTGATCTGATTGGCTGTTGGCCCCTCAGGTTATGCCATACTGCAAGCCATCATGGAGAAGGCGGGCCAGAACAGCTGGCAGGTGAGCGCCATCTGTGTGGAGAAATTCAACGACGCGGCCTACCGGCGCCTCCTGGAGGACCTGGACCGACGGCAGGAGAAGAAATTTGTTATCGACCTGGAGGCCGAGAGGCTCACCAACATGCTGGAACAGGTGAGATTAGTCAGTCAGTCAAGGCAGGCAGTGTGGTGGCTAATTTCTGCATTACCAAATGAGGAGAGTTACAAACTTCACACACCAGTCAGAGTTATACTTAAACTACATCTTTAATAATAAGAGCTTTGCATTAGCAATGACTTTCAATGATGCGCCATTTCTAATGAACCATTGAAAGTGACAACACAAAAGTACAAAGATTATAGCCAAGATACACACACCCCTCTCAACCTATATGATGAACAACAGAATGGTCACAAGGTTAAGATTTGTATGAAATATATCTATAAAACATAGCAGACAGTTACTGCTGCGTCAACAGTTTTCATTGTATAGACCAGTGTCTGGCCCTCCTACTCCAAACTGGAACCATCTCTCCCTGGTAAGGTATAGAACAGAACCATTAGCTCATGTTCTCTGGAATGCTCTTTAGGCTTTATTACCCAAAGACATTGTAAATCTCCTCTGTCACTCCTCTGTCATCTCATACAGGCCCATCCTCAGTAAAACACACACACAATAGTTAACAGAATACTCTATTATGTCGAATAAAACAACCATTATAATGCAATACAAGCATTATAACATAATCTTGCAATTTGCCAGACAACAGGCAGAGTGGAAGGAAGGAAGACAGGAGGTTAGGCAGTCAGACAGGATTTTGAGAGGCTCACCAACAGGCTGGAGTAGGTGATTCAATCAATTGTGACCAACCGGTCTCAAGTAGCAAAATTTGAAATTGTGTTTTTTACATTGGATAAAAGTAGAGACTCAGAGCTAGAAAATTGTATATATCATACACTACAGTCGAGTAGAATGGGAAAGTTATTCTGCTTTGAAAGTTGATAAAGTTATAACCCCACTTTTGAGAAAATGGCTCTTAAATGTTTTTGGTACACCTACTGGAGAGCTCTTTGACTACACCCATTCAGCATCGTTCAAACCCACTTAAGCCTTAAACCCACCCATCTCTTTAAGGATTCACATGTGAGGCCATGTGCTACACAGAATGAATATGGTAGTGTAGTAAACAACCAAAGATTTCAAGACTTAAGGATGGTTTATACTACGTCTATCAACATGTCTGTAGACAGTTGTCACAGTGACATCATGAACATTCTATTGTTGTCCGACATCAAACTTGTCGTTATCGTTATTAAAAAGTATAAACACAAAAACGACAGGCTGCATGACATCAGCAGCCTGGTGGTCCAAAATAGCTTAACTGGTGTATTTTAACACCAATAAACCCACCCATTTAAAAATTAATGAATTATATGTCATTCTAGCAAACCATGCAACTAAAAGCAATTTTACAAGTCCTCAACTGGCAGCTTCATTAAATAGTACCCGCAAAACACCAGTCTCAATGTCAACAGTGAAGAGGCGAATCTGGGATGCTGGCCTTCTAGGCAGAGTTGCAAAGGAAAAGCCATATCTCAGACTGGCCAATAAAAAGAAAAGATTAAGATGGGCAAAAGAGCACAGACACTGGACAGAGGAACTCTGCCTAGAAGGCCAGCATCACGGATTCGCCTCTTCACTGTTGACGCTGACACTGGTGTTTTGCGGGTACTATTTAATGAAGCTGCTAGTTGAGGACTTGTGAGGCATCTGTTTCTCAAAGTAGACACTCTATTGTACTTGTCCTCTTGCTCAGTTGTGCACCGGGAACTCCCACCCCTCTTCCTAATCTGGTTAGAGCCCGTTTGCGCTGTTCTGTGAAGGGAGTAGTACACAGCGTTGTACTGGATATTCAGTTTCTTGGCAATTTCTCACATGGAATTGTCTTCATTTCTCAGAACAAGAATAGACTGATGAGTTTCAGAAGAAAGTCCTTTGTTTCTGGCTATTTTGAGCCTGTAATCGAACCCACAAATGCTGACGCTCCAGATAATCAACTAGTCTAAAGAAGGACAGTTTTATTGCTTCTTTAATCAGGACGACAGTTTTCAGCTGTGCTAACATCATTGCAAAAGGGTTTTCTAATGATCAATTAGCCTTTTAAAATGATTAACTTGTATTAGCTAACACAACATGCCAATGGAACACAGGAGTGATGGTTGCTGATAATGGGCCTCTGTACGCCTATGTAAATATTCCATAAAAAAATCTGCCGTTTCCAGCTACAATAGTAATTTACAACATTAACAATGTCTACACTGTATTTCTGGACAAAAAAATTGCTTTTCTTTCAAAAACAAGGACATTTCTAAGTGATCCCAAACTTTTGAACGGTAGTGTATATTTTTTAAATTAACAAAATACTTTTTCACATAGTTAGTGCACTGGAGCTTTAATAGTCTTGTAGTCGTGGATCAATATAGCCAACTGCAGTGCGGGCAATTTTTTTCCTTTCCAGCAGTGCCTCCCCCCCATGTCGATAAAAGAATCGCAGCACCCATACCCACAAACTACTTCCTGCAGCTATGCGCTACTCTGTTGCCTGTACTGTATGTAGTCAGAGTTGAATTAACAGAATAACCCCCTTCTCTGTTTCATAGTGTACTCCTCCGCCGCCCCCAGGCAACCAGTGTCTCTAACTCACATTTCAATTATTCAGTAAATTTCCGCTGCAGCATGTCACTGTGTTAACAACTCAGTGTGTGTGTGTGTTTGTGTTTGATCCCTGGACACTCAACCAACAGTACCCGTCATATCTCTGTAGGCCTCAGTACACACAACATCTAAATTAGCAGCTCAAATCTTATTTTTTTACCTCTGCATGGGTCCCTTTTTAAAGGGTCATTTAAAAAAAAAAAAAATCTTATTTTTAACTTCCCTCAGGTGTTATTGTTTCCTCCAAACCGTTTTTAATTTTGTTACCTGGTTATTTAGCGATGTCCAGAAAAATGTAGCTCGCATTTTAAGAGAATGGAGCTATGCTAGTGGAAACAGATTGTATTTGTAAGCGGGACATTCAAACACATTAGGCTAAAACTTTAAAGACACAACAATGGATGCTTTACAGAGCATTCATAAAGTCTTAATGATCAGTTCGTAGATACTGTACCTCACAAATCACCTATAAGCAGAGTCATACTACGAGACGTAAGCGGCAGCTGTCTTGAGTTCAAAGTCTGTTTAACTATTTGAAATCTGCTTGTGTTCAATGATGATGACAATGATTCAATGAACATTCTCTCTCTATCTCTCTCTCCATGCCGGGAACATTGTCATGTCTTGCCTCGCCTCAAAGTGTCTGTCTGTCTTTTTCCTTGTGTGGCACTCATCCGGATGCCTACTCATTTGTTTAGACAGGCACGTCTGATTTCTCCCCATGAAAGACAATGTTCACGCGGTGACAAGCCGCACACACTGGGGTGTCATTCAACTGACAGCCAATTAAGCATGCTAATGCTAATTCAGTCAGGTTCACTTAAAATCTGTCGAACGTTTGTCCCTTTCCAGTCGGGTTGACTTAACGTTTCTCTAACGTTTCTCCTCCCCTTCTCTCGCAGATTGTCAGCGTCGGAAAACATGTCAAAGGCTACCATTACATCATGGCTAACTTGGTGAGGGGAAAAAATCCTGGCATGTCTCCTTCTCTCTGTCTCTCTTTCTCTCCCCCCCCCCCCCTCTCTTCTCATCTATGTAATTAGTATGCAGCCCATTTCCACAGTGACAGTGTATTAATGATGTCCAGAGCAGGACAGCTCAGTGTGTGTGTGTGTGTGTGTGTGTGTGTGTGTGTGTGTGTGTGTGTGTGTGTGTGTGTGTGTGTGTGTGTGTGTGTGTGTGTGTGTGTGTGTGTGTGTGTGTGTGTGTGTGTGTGTGTGTGTGTGTGTGTGTGTGTGACACAGCAGTGGAGGCATCAGAGCACTGGGCTGAGAGAGATTACTGTTGGCACAATCCTTCTTACCAGAGTCTCTGCTATAGAAGCAGGGCGTCGACAGAATTCAGACTCAGCCAGTGATCTTAGAAAAGGCTAGGGGAGAATTCGGAGAAGTGTTTGGTTTCCTTTTATGTTGTGGTATCCCATACTGTACAGGGTCCTGTCTCTGTTTCTCTCCCTTTCTCGCTCTCTTTGCCTCTCTCCCACTCCATCTTTCTCTTCCCCTTCTTCTTCTCTCTCTCTCCCCATATATTGCTTTATTTCTATCCCTTTTTCTATTTACCTTTTGCCTACCTCCATCACTCTCCTTACCTCTATCTATAAATGTCATTCTCTCCCTCTCTCTCTTCTTCTCTGCCCTCTGTCTCCATCCGTACCAAACGCTCCATCTCGCCTCCCTTCCCCCAACTCTCTCTCCCAGGGGTTTAAGGACATCAACCTAGAGCGCTTCATGCACGGAGGGGCCAATGTGTCAGGCTTTCAGCTGGTGGACTTCAGCAACCCCATGGTCATCAAGCTGATGCAGCGCTGGAACAAGCTGGACCAGAGGGAGTACCCAGGCTCCGACAGCCCCCCGAAGGTAACACCCTACCTGGGGGTTAATAAGTCCTCTTTCATCTTCACTAATGTCCTGCCTTCTCCCCCATCCCCTGAAGAGGGACAGCTCCCTCCCATGGTACACTATACCTGGGGGTTCTCTGGTGTATCTCTCCTCTAAGGTTTGGAGGATAGCACCCAGGGAGGATTTGACAGAGCTGAGTCAATCAGGATCAGACCGGAGACCTTTTCCAATACCATGCCTGTCCTTCTGGGCTCACTTTATGTGGCTTTAGGATTCTACAAGACCAACTGCAGAGGTGCAGGGTTAGCTAGGGCATGGAGACGTTCACACATACACACACATGCACACACACTTAAAATACCTTGCCATACCTGCTAACTTTTGTGCAGTCTCATCAAGGGCCAGGTACAAGTCAAATTGTATTTGTCACATGCGCTGAATATAACAGGTAGACCTTACAGTGAGATGCTTACTTACAAGCCCTTAACCAACAATGCAGTTTTAAGAAAAATAAGTGTTAAGTAAAAAATAGACAATAGAAAATAAAAATAACAAATAATTAAAGAGCAGCAATAAAATAAAAATCGAATAAAATTTTATTGGTCACATTCAAATGGTTAGCAGATTTGATTATTTTTCTTAAAACTGCATTGTTGGTTAAGGGCTTGTAAGTAAGTATTTCAACATGCAGTGCAGCAATATCACCATGCAGCAAAATTCTGGTGCTTCTAGTTCCAACAGTGCAGCAATATCAACAAGTAATCTTACAATTCCACAACAGCTACCTTATACACACAAATCTAAGGGATGGAATAAGAATATGTACATATAAATATATGGATGAGCGATGACCGAGCGGCATAGGCAAGATGCAATAGATGGTATAAAATACAGTATATACATATGGGATGAGTAATGCAAGATATGTAAACATCATTATTAAAGTGGCATTAATAAAGTGACTAGTGATCCATTTGTTAGTGGCCAATGATTTTAAGTCTGTATGTAGGGAGCAGACTCTCTGTCTTATTGATGGCTGTTTAACAGTCTGATGGGCTTGAGATAGAAGCTATTTTTGAGTCTCTCGGTCCCAGCTTTGATGCACCTGCACTGACCTCGCCTTCTGGATGATAGCGTGGTGAACAGGCAACGGGTCGGGTAGTTGTTGTCTTTGATGATCTTGTTGGCCTTCCTGTGAAATCGGGTGCTGTAGGTGTGCTGGAGGGCAGGTAGTTTGCCCCCGGTGATGCATTGTGCAGACCACACCACCCTCTGGAGAGCCCTGCAGTTGTGGGCGGTGCAGTTGCCGTACCAGACGGCGATACAGCCCAACAGGATGCTCTCAATTGTGCATCTGTAAAAGTTTGTGAAGGTTTTGGTTGACAAGCCAAATTTCTTCAGCCTCCTGAGGATGAAGAGGCGCTATTTCACCACACTGTCTGTGTGGGTGGACCATTTCAGTTTGTCCGTGATGTGTACTCCAAGGAACTTAAAACCTTCCACCTTCTCCACTACTGTCCCGTCGATGTGGATAAGGGGGGTGCTCCCTCTGCTGTTTCCTGAAATCCACGATCATCTCCTTTTGTTGACTTTGAGTGAGAAGTTATTTTTCTGACACCACACTACGGGTGCCCTCACCTCCTCCCTGTAGGTGGTCTCATCATTGTTGGTGATCAAGCCTACTACTATTGTGTCGTCTGCAAACTTGATAATCAAGTTGGAGGCATGCATGACCACGCAGTCATGGGTGAACAGGGAGTACAGGAGGGGGCTGAGCACGCACCATTGTGGGGCCCCAGTGTTGAGGATCAGCGAAGTGGAGATGTTGTTTCCTACCTTCACCACCTGGGGGCGGCCCGTCAGAAATTCCAGCACCCAATCGCACAGGGCGAGGTTGAGACCCAGGGCCTCAGGCTTAATGATGAGCTTGGAGGGTACTATGGTGTCGAATGCTGAGCTGTAGTCAATGAACAGCATTCTTTTGGTCCTAAACTTGGTGCTCCGGTACCACTTGCTGTGCGGTAGCAGAGAGAACAGTCTATGACTAGGGTGGCTGCAGTCTTTGACAATTTTTTGGACCTTCCTCTGACATCGCCTGGTATAGATGTCCTGGATGGCAGGAACATTGGCCCCAGTGATGTACTGGGCCATAAGCACTACCCTATGTAGTGCCTTGCGGTCAGAGGCCGAGCAGTTGCCATAACAGGCAGTGATACAACTGGTTAGGATGCTCTCGATGGTGCAGCTGTATGACTTTTTGAGGCTCTGAGGACCCATGCCAAATCTTTTCAATCTCCTGAGGGGGAATAGGCTTTGTCGTGCCCTCTTCACGACTGTCTTGCTGTGTTTGGACCATGATAGTTTGTTGTTGATGTGGACACCAAGGAACTTGAAACTCTCAACCTGCTCCACTACAGCCCTGTCGATGAGATTGGGGGCATGGTCTGTCCTCCTTTTCTTGTAGTCCACAAACATCTCCTTTGTCTTGATCATGTTGAGGGAGAGGTTGTTGTCCTAGCAGCACATGGCCAGGTCTCTGACCTCCCGATAGGATGTTGCAGAAGGAGGTGTTTAGTCCCAGGGTCCTTAGCTTAGTGATGAGCTTTGAGGGCACTATGGTGTTGAACGCTGAGCTGTAGTCAATGAATGGCATTCTCACGTAGATGTCCCTTTTGTCTGGGTGGGAAAGGGCAGTGTGGAGTGCAATAGAGATTGCATCATCTGTGGATCTTTTTGAGCAGTATGCAAATTGGAGTGGGTCTAGTCTTTCTGGGATAATGGTGTTGTGAGCCATGACCAGCCTTTCAAAGCACTTCATGGCTACAGACGTGTTTGCTACGGGTCAGTAGTCATTTAGGCAGGTTACCTTAGTGTTCTTGGGCACAGGGACTATGGTGGTCTGCTTGAAACATGTTGGTATTACAGACACTTGCCAATTGGTCAGCGCATGCTCGGAGTACACGTCTTGTTAATCCGTCTGGTCCTGCGGCCTTGTGAATGTTGACCTGTTTAAAGGACTTACTCACATCGGCTACGGAGAGCGTGATCACGCAGTAGTCCAGAACAGCTGATGCTCTCATGCATGCTTCAGTGTAGCTTGCCTCAAAGCGAGCATAGAAGTAATGTAGCTCGTCTGGTAGGCTTGTCACTGGGAAGGTCGCGGCTGTGCTTCCCTTTTGTAGTCTGTAATAGTTTGCAAGCCCTGCTACATCTGACGGGCGTCAGAGCCGGTGTAGTACGATTCAATCTTAGTTCTGTATTGGTTTGTCGGAGGGCATAGCGGGATTTCTTATAAGCGTTCGGGTTAGAGTCCCGCACCTTGAAAGCGGAAGCTCTAGCCTTTAGCTTAGTGCGGATGTTGCTTGTAATCCATGGCTTCTGTTTGGGCTATGTACTTTCAGTCACTATGAGGAAGACGTAATCGATGCACTTATTTATTTTATTTATTTTTATTTAACCTTTATTTAACTAGGCAAGTCAGTTAAGAACAAATTCTTATTTACAATGATGGCCTACACTGGCCAAACCCGGACGACGCTGGTTCAATTGTGCGCCTCCCTATGGGACTCCCAATCACGGCCGGTTGTGATACAGCTTGGATTCGAACCAGGGTGTCTGTAGTGACGCCTCTAGCACTGAGATGCAGTGCCTTAGAAGCCAGTGACCGATGTGTTCTACTCCTCAATGCCATCGGAAGAATCCCGGAACATATTCCAGTCTGTGCTAGCAAAACATTCCTGTAGCTTAGCATCTGCATCATCTTCTTTATTGACCGAGTCACTGGTGTGTCCTGCTTTAGTTTTTGCTTGTAAGCAGGAATCAGGCGGATAGAATTATGGCCAGATTTGCCAAATGGAGGGCGGGGGAGAGCTTTGTACACGTCTCTGTGTGTGGAGTAAAGGTTGTCTGGAGTTATTTTTCCTCTTGTTGCACATTTAACATGCTGGTAGAAATTAGGTAAAACGGATTTAAGTTTCCCTGCATTAAAATCCCCGGCCACTAGAAGTGCCACCTCTGGATGAGCATTTTCCTGTTTACTTATGGCCTTATACAGCTCATTGAGTGTGGTCTTAGTGCCAGCATCAGTTTGTGGTGGTAAATAGACAGCTACAAAAAATATAGATGAAAACTCTCTTGGTAAATAGTGTGGTCTACAGCTTATCATGAGATACTCTACCTCAGGCGAGCAAAACCTCAAGACTTTCTTACGATTAGATTTCTTGCACCAGCTGTTGTTTACAAATAGACACAGAATGCCACCCCTTGTCTTACCGGTGGCGGCTGTTCTATCCTGCCGATGCAGCGTAAACCCGCCAGCTGTATGTTATTCATGTCGTCGTTCAGCCTTGACTTTGTGAAACATAAGATATTTCAGTTTTTAATGTCCCGTTGGTAGGATATTAGTGATTGTAGCTCGTCTATTTTGTTATCCAATGATTGTACGTTGGCTAATTGGACTGATGGTCAAGGCAGATTACCTACACGTCGTCTGATCTTTACAAGGCACCCCGACCTACATCCCCAATATCTATTTCTCATGCGAATCACAGGGATTTGGGCCTTGTCGGGTGTTTGAAGTAAATCCTTTGCATCCGAATCGTTAAAGAATAAATCTTTATCCAGTACAAGGTGAGTAATCGCTGTCCTGATATCTAGAAGCTTTTTTCGGCAGAAACATTTAAGTACAAAATAAGTCACAAATAATGCGAAATAACACACACAATAGCAAAATTGTTTAGGAGACCGTAAAATGGCAGCCATCTCCTCCAGTGCCAAGCAATGGGATTGTATCTCAATCCTCTCTCTGTCTCACACCTGTGGACTTTCTCAGTGTTGGAATAGTAGAGCCCAATGCCTGAGGGAGCTCCACTCTTGCTAGGGGGCCATTGCCATGGGCACTGGTGCTTTAGCTAACTTTAGCTGGCCTGCTGCACTTGACTGCACTTGACTGCACTCTATTAGGCTTGGCTTAGCTCAGCTATGGTGGGCTTGGGTGGACTACAGTGGGTTAAAGGGACAGTTCACTTTTTTGAATTCTAGCTCATTTTTGACATACTGAGGGTGTCGTCATTTCATCCAAACCATTTCTTAAGCTTGTTTGCTGGTTACTTAACAACATCCAGAGTGTAGCGATCTCAGGGGAAACGGATCAAAAATTCCTTGGGAAATAGCTCTGCCTAACTCCGAGAGGAGCCTGGTTGCTTTCCCCATGCTTTTAAATGTACTGCTAACTGGATCAATTAATTTGCACCAGCATGGCTTCAAGCACCAAAAATGCTAGCCATGAGATTCTGGTTGTTGCTAAATATCCAGCAAAGGAACTTAAAAACGGTTTGGATTAAACAACAACAAAGAAGTTGAAAATAAGCTAAAAGTTAAATAAATAACTCTCCCTTTAAGGGTCTCGTGACCAGCAGTCACCCTCCACCCACATCATGAGCTGAGCTGCGCTGCATGGGATAGAGGGGAGAAGGATGCAGGGAGTGATGGAGGGAGGGAGAGTGGTAGGAGGTAGAAGAGAGAGGGAATGGATGGAGAGAGGGTGAGAGACTGGGAGAAGAGAGAGAAAAACCATTGGACCATTTCAGTTTGTCTGTGATGTGTATGCCGAGGAACTTAACTTTCTCTCGACCAAACAGCCTCTCAGTCTCTGCTGTACACTAGCACCATTCATCATTGCTGTATTGAGTGGAGCACCACTATGTCCTGGTCACAGTCTAGATGGAGGTCAACCAAACAGCCACAACACCCTCATAACTCCTTGGCAGGATTGTCCCTCTTATCTCTTCAAGTGCCCAGACTCTTATTGATGGCCTGCCTGTGCCAGTTGGTGCTAACCTTCGTGCCCAGGGTGCGGCTGGCATCAGCCGGGGTTATCAAACTGTTTATTGTCCCCCCCCCCCCCCCCCCACATTGATATAGGAAGCATGTCTGCCCCGACGGGGTTGATGGTCCACAGAAATATACACACAGAAGGCGCACGCACCCTGTGCCCCCCACCCTCCACACACACACACACACACACACACACACTGCGCCCCCCACAGAGATATGTAATGAGCGAGGGATGGATGAGAGAGAGCTGGGTTAATGAGTAGGATTCCCTTAGGCCAGAGGCAAAGTTACAATGGCTTCAAAAAGTTACAATGGCTTCACACCCTTTGACTTTTTCCACATTTTGTTGTGTTACAGACGAAATTGAAAGTAGATTAAAGAAAACATTTGTGTCACTGGCCTACACACAATAACCCATAATGTCAAAGTGGAATTATGTTTTTAGAAGTTACAAATGAATAAAAAATGAAAAGCTGAAATGGTTTGAGTCAATAAGTATTCAACCCCTTTGTTATGGCAAGCCGAAATAAGTTCAAATCGAACACAACACATCACTGAGTACCACTCTTCATATTTTCAAGCATGGTTGTGGCTGCATCAGGTTATGGGTATGCTTGTCATTGGAAAGGACTAGGGAGTTGTCTTTTTTAATAAACGGAATAGCGATAAACACAGGCAAAATCCTTCAGGAACACCTGGATTAGTCTGCTTTCCACCAAACACTAGGAGATTAATTCACCTTTCAGCAGGACAATAACCTACAACACATAGCCAAATCTAAACTGGAGTTTCTTACGAAGAAGACAGCGAATGCTCCAGAGTCAATGATCAACAACCAATTTGACAGAGCTTTATTAATTTTGAAAAGAATGATAGGCAAATGTTGCACAATCCCGGAGTAGAAAGCTCTTAGAGACTTACCCAGAAAGACACACAGTTAAAATATTTTGTATTTTGTTGACCATTTTTTCTCTCTCAATTAAATCAATTTTTAATCCCACTTTGAAACACAACAGAATGTGGAAAAACAACTTGTGCTTTATAGCATAGGTTATTGTTATCTGTTTGGCTTCACAAGCCGAGTTTGTCACATTGCGACAATCTTCCTTGCCGCAAATCATGTGTTTTATGCCCAGTGCACACACGCAGAAACCTTTCCCTCTTTTCATCCCCCGACCACACACACACCTGATGATTCTCTCCTGTTCCCCCAGTACACATCGGCTCTGACGTACGACGGCGTGATGGTGATGGCAGAGGCCTTCAGGAACCTGCGTAGGCAGAAGGTTGACATCTCTCGCCGGGGCAACGCTGGGGACTGTCTGGCTAACCCCGCCGCCCCCTGGAGTCAGGGCATTGACATGGAGCGCACCCTCAAACAGGTATCTAGCACTGCATGAATTACCTCATTTCTGCTAACTCTATGATGTCCACAAAGGACAAACTGTCAACACTACAAACGGTTTCCTATGAAATGTTCTCTTATTTAAAATAGAACGAAGGTATACCTGCATTCTATGTGACTCTGATGATAGTGTTTTGTCCTGTGTACAGGTCTGGCTGCAGGGATTAACAGGTAATGTCCAGTTTGACCACTATGGACGCAGGGTCAACTACACCATGGACGTGTTTGAGCTGAAGAACAACGGACCCAGACGAGTAAGATGACTACTGGTCCACCCACCTAACCCCGTCATTTGAAAACATAATAACTATATGTTTAAATGTCTATTTACCATTTGTTTCATTTTATTCTCAATTTACATCACTGCCCATGCTTTCTAGCTATCACCATAATAACTACACCATAATACCACTATACCATAATACTTTGAATAACAAATAACTTTGTTTCATTTCATTTTCAATTTCCATGGTTTAAAATGCCAGAAGAGAGTGAACATCTGTTTATCTGTTTATCATCTTATTATTGTCTGTGTGTCTGTAGAACCTGGGTATCGTGTATTAGTGATGAACAGTAGCGTGAACAGTATACTCAGGCTTCGAGAATGTGTGTGTATTTTGCCGTGTCCTGTATATTATTTTCAGTGCTGTGTGTGTGTGTACGTGCAGGACTCCAGCCAACTACGGTACGTGAATAGAGTGAGGTGGAGCAGTAGAGAGTGATGGAGGAGGGAGAGGGGGATGAATTGGAGGGGTGGTTGGGCCTACCCACAGGCTGGCTCTGCATGCTTAGGGTCAAATACACCTATGCATACATGCCATCCCTTTCTCTCTCCCTTCCCTTCATCCTGCTCAATGGCAGACACCACCAGGATTAAATAAAACCCTGTCTAGGTTTATTATATACCATGTATAAAACAGTATATAACAATTTATTTGGCAGACATATTCACTTCCTTAGCTTGACTCACCTATTATATGACTCATATATGATTCATATACTGTATAATAAAAAACTAAACATTGTGCATTTTTATACATGACACAACCAAGCATACAATTTGTGCGACTCTTCTCCTTTGCTTGTATACACAGAATATCTCAGATAGTCTCATAGATCTTAACACCACATAATTAACACAAATATACTGGAAACGACACATACTCTACGGTGAGAAATCATGACAAACGCATTCAAACAACGAAGAAATCATACCACACACGCACGCACACACACACACACACACACACACACACACACACACACACCCTGGCCGTTTCACTCACTGTCCTCTCATTGTCTCCAGATGGGTTACTGGACGGATTCAGACAAGCTGGTTCTGATCCAGAATGAAGCCCTCAATCCCAACGAAATCATGGAGAACAGAACTGTCGTGGTCACCACTATCATGGTAAGACGCACTACAACCCTACTAACACACAAGCGCACGTGTACACACCACACACAGAGACACACGTGTGCGCCTACACACAAAAGAGACACAGACACACCCTCTAGCACACTCAAGTCTTAAGCTGTGTTTGAATACCCATACTAACATACGGTATACTACATACTTAATGAGTATATACTATATACTATTAGTTCGTTTTAGTATACTGTAAACGAACGGTATCCTTTCGGTTGAGCGTACTAGAGGTCTAGCGCTCTCAAGTCTTAGTGTTCTCCCCGGAAGAGCTTTACTCTACGTTCCTTCAGTCACACAAACACACACCTTATCCAAAACATCAACACTGGCACTGCAGATGCTTTTGAGATGTTGTTCCACTAGGTGTGATGTAGATTGTAAAAATGTCACTAAGTGCAGTACCTGCCATGACTCGTCTAGTCCCCTTTGTAAAATGCATGAGCTGCATTCTGTATCCTTGCCAGAAACTGCTACAGCCGCATTTTAACAGCTGTCAGTCCATGTGGCCAGACAAAGTCAGATTCTATTACTCAAACACACGGACACTCATATGCGCGTGCGTGCGTGCGTGCGCGCACACACACGCAAACGCACACACACACACATGTACTCTCAAAGCCAGATACACATTGGTGCACAGAAACATACGCACAACTCTCTGGGCCCAACTCTCTCTTCCACAGCACTCATTTTTTTCTCTTATTAGTAGGCCTACAGGACCCAACTGATACCTGTTTGCTTGGTTTCTGTTAGTTAAATTTGGACTAATACTGTAACCCTGTCTGTACCACAATTAAAAAGGGCCACCGGTTGCTTGGAATGTTAACTAAGGGTACTGAGAAGGCTTGATACTACTGAGCCGAACCGAGCCGAGCCAAAGCAAGCTGTGCTGAGCTGGCCTGGTTACGCATGCTTCATAGTTGCTGGAGCTGAGCTGAAAAGGACAATGTTTAAAGATCATTTCCACAGTTTGGCACAGTTTGGTTTGGGTCGGCATGATATTGTGAAAACGGTGAAGATGTGCTGTGTTTCTGAGTGGCTGACTAGATAAGAGGAGATGGAGAGCACAGGGTAAGAAAAGACAGAGTGAGTAGAGGAGGGATGGAAATGGGATTGGAGAGTCATACCTCAGCAGAATCCTCCTCTTTTCAGCCCCTGGTGAGGAAACCCATTTTAAGAAACTGAGAAACTGGACACAAGCAGAGCCCAAATGAAAGCCCATATTGGGAAACTGACGGACGGTATTGGACGTAACCAGAGCCAGAGTGAACCCCCTAAAGAAACAGACTGATGCAACAGAGAGCTGCGTCATGACTTCTAATGCACACCTTATTAGTTAACTGACCCAAGGGATGGATCTATCCAGAGCCAAAATGAACCCCCTCAAGAAGACACAAAATGGACACAGTCTGACCAAATTGTGTTTTTTTAGAAGGAGAGAGATAGGAGTCACAATGGACCCTTCGTCCTGCCTAAGGCCACGAGAATGCTTGTTCTTCTTATCAAACATCACATCCACATGGTTGTACTTAATGTGTGTGTGTGGGCTTGCGTGCGTGTGTCTCAAACAACTCTAGGATACAAATGTTCTTATTGCATGAATTTCCATGCCTGGCATATTCCAGGTGATTATGGTTGATACAGTATTTTATATTGAAATGGATGTTAAGATGATGTTAACAAACTAACATGAAAAATGCTCTGAGGCTGCTCTGAATCTGTGAGTTTCCATTCAGCTTTTGTATATAAGAGCTTCATACCTTCTAAAGCACTGCCTAATTTCAGCTCATACAAACCACATCACCACGCTTCCATAGAGCATGATAATATCAGTGTTTAACTATGCTGGCTGTCTGGGATAGCATCTGTAATGTGTGTTTGCGCTTGATAATGCACTTGATAATGCACTTGATAATGTTTGTTTACTGTAATACACACCAATTAAGCTTTTACTTCCGTATTACATTCTTTGCCAACTATGATAAGCCGAAACTGTAACTCAAACCTGGTTTGGTAATGCATTGAACCTCAACTGTACAGAAGTTTGTTATTGTCAGATACAAAGTTTATCGATAAAGTTTTGGGAGAGGATGGATGAGATATCAGGAGTAGGGCATCATCAGTTGTTATGTTTCCTAATATGTATGCCGTCTAGGAGCTCCCCCTTGATTCACCTATAGTGAAGTGTCATTCACACTAAACTTTGAAAAGAGCCAGGTAGCGTCTGTTCAGCTGTTTGTCATGTAAATATGCAATTATTTCTGATGACAAGCCTTCATTTGGACTGGTATAGTAATCCTTCATCCACCGTGGTAGCTCTGAATATGGCTCAACTCGAGACTGATAGTAAATTCCTTTGTCCGTCGCTCGCCCGATTCATAGGCTATATTCTTCAAAGCGTTTCACACAAAAAAGCCATTAAAATTAGTGTTAAGTCAGATAATTAAAATACTTTATCACAATGGCACTCTGACTGAATGTATTTTGGCTTGGGGCTGCACACCTTTTTAGGCCTACAGAACTGAATGTCTCGTTATGGTAGCGAGGTAAACGTCATGTTTTAACCTTCTCAGAGCGTACATGGGACAAAATTGTGCCAAACCCTACAAGGGACCAAGGGGAAACATTTCCTAATGTCTTTAGGACGTCCCCTGTTTGCTGATTGGTATGTCAGAATCAGAAAGGTATTTAAGAACTAGAAATGAGGGTATGTCAGAAATCAAATACCCATTTCACCCTCAAGGCAACAGAATGGTGTTTTATCCCAACCACAGCAGCTGGGGGGGACTTACTGATAGCACTTGAACCTCAGCTGAGAAAGGACCTTGGACATTTTCATATAGCTTTTTCTACATAATTCTTGAATGTGCTCAATTTATTAAATGTCATGCAGCCAAGTGAAAAATAAAGGTTTGAATTGTGCAATAAGTGGTTGGTGATGACTGGGACACAGAGGAGCTGTTTTGTGTGTGTGTGTGTGTGTGTGTGTGTGTGTGTGTGTGTGTGTGTGTGTGTGTGTGTGTGTGTGTGTGTGTGTGTGTGTGTGTGTGTGTGTGTGTGTGTGTGTGTGTGTGTGTGTGTGTGTGTGTGTGTGTGTGTGTGTGTGTGTGTGTGTGTGTGTGTGTGTGTGTGTGTGTGTGTGTGTGTGTGTGTAACTTTAGCAGGGAGTCACCATTGAGACCAGTGTCTCTTTTTCAAGGGAGCCATGCACATACAATTTCAAAAACATCTAATACAATTGAAACAACTCAAATTAAGCACAGACAAACATAAATATACATAATATACATAAAGACACAATCAACTAAAACAAACACATTCTTCATTATAACATTCCTCTGTCCACTCTCTAAATTGGCCCAGGGACAATAAGGCCCTATGTGTATTGTTTTTAGAGAAAAACTAAAGGCCGATTTACAGTACCTAACTCTGAAGACACCAAAGGAGTCTCCAGTGGTTTTAATATCCTTAAGGGGACTAGAAGTCCTCAAAGGCTAGTAAAACAAGAACAATTCCAGGGATTCGGGAATATTTCGCCAGCACCCACATGGAAAACAAGCTACAGTGAACAAAAATTGAAACGCAACACGCAACAATTTCAAAGATTTTCCTGAGTTATAGTTTATAAGGAAATCAGTCAATTGAAATACATTCATAAGGCCCTAATCTATGAATTTCACATGACTGGGAATACATATATGCATCTGTTGGTCACAGTTACCTTACAAAAAAAGGTAGGGGCGTGGATCAGAAAACCAGTCAGTATCTGGTGTGACCACCATTTGTCTCATGCAGCGCGACATCTCCTTCGCATAGAGCTGATCAGGCTGTTGACTGTGGCCTGTGGAATGTTGTCCCACTCCTCTTCAATGGTTGTGTGAAGTTGCTGGATATTGGCTGGAACTGGAACACCATCTTCGTACAAGTGGATCCAGAGCATTCCGAACATGCTTAATGGGTGACATGTCCGGTGAGTATGCAGGCCATAGAATAACTGGGACATTTTCAGCTTCCAGGAATTGTGTACAGATACTAGCGCCTTGGGGCTGTGCATTATCATGCTAAAACATGAGGCGGTGGATGAATGGCACGACAATGGGCCTCAGAATCTTGTCACAGTATCGCTTTGCATTCAAATTGCCATCGATAAAATGCAATTTTGTTCATTGTCCGTAGCTTATGCCTGCCCATACCATAATCCCACCGCCACCATGGGACACTTTGTTCTCAGCGTTGACATCAGCAAACCGCTCGCCCTCATGACGCACATCTGCCATGTCCCCGGTACAGTTGAAACCGGGATTCATCCATGAAGAGCACACATCTCCAGCGTGCCAGTAGCCATCAAAGGTGAGCATTTGCCCACTGAAGTCGGATACGATGGCTAACTGCAGTCAAGTCAAGACCTTGGTGAGTACGACGAGCATGCAGATGAGCTTCCCTGAGATGTTTTCTGACAGTTTGTGCAGATATTCTTGTGCAAACCCACAGTTTCATCACCTGTCCGGGTGGCTGATCTCAGACCATCCCGCAGGTGAAGATGCCAGATGTGGAGGTTCTAGGCTGACGTGATTACACATTGTCTGCATTTGTGAGGCCGGTTCGACATCCTGCCAAATTCTCTAAAATAATGTTGAGGTGGCTTATGGTAGAGAAATGAACATTACATTCTCTGGCAACAGCTCTGGTGGACATTCCTGCAGTCAGCATGCCAATTGCACACTCCCTCAAAACTTGAGACATCTGTGGCATTGTGTACTGTAACAAAACTGCACATTTTAGAGCAGCCTTTTATTGTCCCTAGCACAAGGTGTATCTGTGTAATGATCATGCTATTTATTCAGCTTCTTGATATTCCACAACTGTCAGGTGGATGAATTATCTTGGCAAAGGAAAAATGTTCACTAAAAGGGATGAAAAAAAATTGTGCACAGAATTTGAGCGAAATAAGCTTTTGGTGCATAATAATTTTTGGTGATCTTTTATTTCAGCTCATGAAACATGGGACCAACGCTTTACATGTTTCGTTTATATTTTTTCCAGTGTATTTTAAGCTTAGTGGTTAGGGTTAGAATTAGAGTTAGAATTAAGGTTATGGGTTAGAGAGAAAGAGACATGGAGTGCTTTGTTTGGTGAATATAACCCTAGTGTGATTGGATGTTTAAGGTCAATATATAGCCAAGTATATAGTCTAGAGCCATCATTATGATGCTTCTTGTTGTACGTACTCATCATCTATCAGACAGACTGCATCTGTCAATTTGAATGTCAACTCACATGCATTTATTGTCTTCAATATATACGTGTGTGTGCAGATGTATCATGCTCATACAGGGCACAAGGGCACGTGCCCCCTCAGATTTGTCCTCTTTTAAAACATTTCAGTTGTTTAATTAATTACTCAACTTCATATTTAAGCCCAAGTTTGACGTAATTATTTATAAAAAAAGATTTATCAGCGGTATTTTGCAGAGGGGTCACACTGACTGGACCGGGCAAAGTGTACTCCCCCCCCCCCCCCCCCCCCCCATTCTCCCTTGTAAGTGATTCCTTCCAAGGTGCAGCATGGAGCAAAGAGGAGGAGAGAGTGTATAGTGATGGGCAGGACTCCCAGGAGGTATGTTTGTACATCTATTTGATCAAGCTATGTAGCCTATGGATACTTTCTTGATGAATAAATAAAACAAAAATGTTTTGTTGTTTTTCTAACACTAGCCACCCAGCAAGTTTATGATGTTGGCTTTCTGTGGCAATTTTAGCATGTGAATCTAGGTGGGGCAAACTCCCCACTTTTTTTTTAGATGCATGCCAGCAAAGCCACTACACAACACAACACTAAACAATACATTAATTGCACTATAACGGTGACAAACTGTGCCCACAAACTGTTAGATAAAGCTGTCCCAACACCTTACCACTGATGGCTATCAGCAGAGCCTTGTCAGGCAGCAAAACAGTTCATTCAGCCTCTTTTACTGCCCTATAAATATATATATATATATAATTCAGAACTTTTGAAATGTACAGCGACAGAATTCAGAACATGGGCCGTTCTTACAGTATTCTCCCTGTACACCAAGTCAGAACCGTTGGATAAATAAAGGGGGCATATAAGCAGACAACGAAAGCTCTTAAAATATTTGATGATAACATTTATCTAAAACGGGCTATGGGCTACATGTGCACCACCAAGTCAGAACAGTAGGCTAAGTTATGAGGGG
The DNA here is from genome assembly GCF_013265735.2 of Oncorhynchus mykiss. Lineage (NCBI taxonomy): Eukaryota > Metazoa > Chordata > Actinopteri > Salmoniformes > Salmonidae > Oncorhynchus > Oncorhynchus mykiss. The sequence continues at coordinate 45,187,112 of NC_048576.1, read as the reverse complement.
AAAAGGGACCACATTATTAGGGTGAGGCACATGGGCAACTAACATTTTACTACAAAACATACACTTAGTATTGCTTTCTTAGCTACAGTATACATACATATCTCCCTGGTATGTTGCAACAGCATACATTTTTGGACTCACCTTGTGCTGTGCTCATTTGAACAGGAACTCACTGAAGTCAGAGATTTCCCAATTCCAAGATTCCAGTTTTGAATGCAGCAGAAGTCATGCTGGATTGACAGCATGGCCAATATTGAATGTTTATCCTTTTAAGCTTGGAAATGAGACCCTTAAATCCAGACTTGGGACCCACTCCACTGAATAGCAGGCTAGTGATTGCATTGCAATGCTTGCAGTTAGCCACTGATTCCTCCCAAACAACTCATTGCTGAATGTCCAATGGCCGATGAGCACCAATACGTTTTATCTATTAGTTGATAAACTTGTAAATTAACTTTTGAGAAAATGGCCTTGGAATGTTTTGGTACTATTACTGGAGAGCCCTTCTTTGTCTACACCCATTCAGCATCATTCACACCCTCTTAAGCTTTAGCCCCACCCATCTCTTTAAGGGTTGATCTGAGCGTTCTGTACTAACAACAGAAGTCAAGAACCCAAGCTAACTTGCAAGCTGCTTCCAGGCACAAATGAGAGAGCAGCTCACTGAACATTACTCGCCCTAGCAGAGCTGGTTAGGCTGTTATGTTATCCAGAGCGTTGGTGACTGTAACTGTGCTGTCAGATTGTTGGTTTGTATATTCAGAGCGGTTCGCTCTCTGAGCGTTCAGAGTGCACTCTGGACACTCTGGCCGATGAGTAGGGTTAATACGAACGTTCTGACCTCACAACAGCAGTCAAGCACCCAAGCTAACTGGCTAACATTGGCTAACTTGTTAGCTACTTCCAGACACAAATGAGAAAACAACCCTCTCTGATCATTTTAGTCACCCTAGCAGAGCTGGTTAGGCTGTTTTCATGTTATCCAGAGAGTTGGTGACTGTAACTGTGCTGCTGGCAACAATTTAATTACTGTTGTCAGTTAAGAACAAATTCTTATTTACAATTACGGCCTGGGAACAGTGGGTTAACTGCCTTGTTCAGGGGCAGAACGACAGATTTTTACCTTGTCAGCTCGGGGATTCGACCTAACAACCTTTCAGTTACTGGCCCAACGCTCTAACCACTACGCTTCCTGCCACACCCATTTAAAAAAAAGCAGTGTTAGATGGGATTACCAAGACATACTGACCAGCTGGCAGACCAATCCAAACTCATCTCTCGGCAAGTCCAGCCCACTCATTATCTCAGCCAACCATGGCTAGCAGGAATGTATTTTTCTGTGGCTAAACCAACTAGACTGGTAATTTAACCATTGTATTCGTATTTACAGATGGCATACAAGTTTGTTGTGAAAGTTCACATGTTCGAGAAGGCATTTCTGCCCAAAAAACTATTTTTTATGTTCAAATGGCTCTCCTGGGAAGTAGTGTTCCACGACATACACCTAGTTTCCTGAAACAGGTCACAGAATTTGTCCGTAGATTGTCGACTTGATTCATGATGACTGCTAGCTAAGATTTTGAAAGTATCAGTACAATCAAAGCTACTGTAGATATATAACGTGATTTGAAATAATTTTATCTGTGGTCAATGACCTTGAGCCTTCTTGGATGGGCACTTATTTTATTTGTTTAACCTTTTATTTAACTAGGCAAGTCAGTTAGGAACAAATTCTTATTTACAATGACGGCCTACACCGGGCCAATTGTGCGCTGCCCTATGGGACTCCCAATCACAGCCGGTTGTGATACAGCCTGGATTCGAACCAGGGTGTCTGTATTTACACCTCTAGCACTGAGGTGAGGTGCCTTAGACCTCTGTCTAAGCGGTCTAAGCGGTCTAAGGCACTGCATCTCAGTCCTAGATGCGTCACTACAGACACCCTGGGGCTCTACCCTTAGATTTTGCTGTGACGTAGTGTCCCCATGAGTGACAGAACACTGAACCAATCACGGCGCAACTAGAGAACATGACCAACCCCTACACACCGCATTTTCCACTGGCTGTCCCACCACCACAGAAAGCACTGAGCTAGGCTGAAACACCTGCATTTTGGAGCTGCCTTACTCCAGAAAGCAAAAAAGAGACCAAGTTTGGATGTGGCTTTATTAACTCGATGTTTTTGTTTACATTGTTTGCAGACTGATATACAGTGCCTTGCGAAAGTATTCGGCACTCTTGAACTTTGCGACCTTTGATAGAGACATACCCCAAGCTACTTACAGCTGTAATCGCAGCAAAAGGTGGCGCTACAAAGTATTAACTTAAGGGGGCTGAATAATTTTGCACGCCCAATTTTTCAGTTTTTGATTTGTTAAAAAAGTTTGAAATATCCAATAAATGTCGTTCCACTTCATGATTGTGTCCCACTTGTTGTTGATTCTTCACAAAAAAATACAGTTTTATATCTTTATGTTTGAAGCCTGAAATGTGGCAAAAGATCGCAAAGTTCAAGGGGGCCGAATACTTTCGCAAGGCACTGTATGACACGTTTTAATGCCAAAATAACATGCAACAGGTGGGGCTCAAAACATTCCCAATCTCCTAACCTCATAACGAGCCACAAAGCCATTTCAGGCTATCGATCAAGTTAGAGTAGCTTGTTTAACCATATTAGCTGGCATGCCTGCTGGCAAGGTTGCTAGGCTTTAGAAAAACAAACATTTACTATGTGTACTGAATAAGACTCACATTATTTTAATTTTTGTTCCCAGAGTTTAGGAGAGATGCAGGAAGCATATTTATTTTCTTTAAAAATATAATCACATGCTCAACGGGTGACATGTCCGGTGAGTATGCAGGCTTACCAAGAAAAACTTCCAAACTGACTAATTTGAGGTAAAAACAAAAACAAAAAAAAGGCAGAGATTGATTTCTCACTTTAATCCATTGTCAAGCTGACGTCTTCCTCAGAGTGACCTGATCATTGCACTTACAGTAGCTCCTATGTATTGCCTAGTGGCTCACTGAGACAACAATGTAAAAAAAAATAATAATAATAGTGCCTTGCGAAAGTATTCGGCCCCCTTGAACTTTGCGACCTTTTGCCACATTTCAGGCTTCAAACATAAAGATATAAAACTGTATTTTTTTTGTGAAGAATCAACAACAAGTGGGACACAATCATGAAGTGGAACGACATTTATTGGATATTTCAAACTTTTTTAACAAATCAAAAACTGAAAAATTGGGCGTGCAAAATTATTCAGCCCCTTTACTTTCAGTGCAGCAAATTCTCTCCAGAAGTTCAGTGAGGATCTCTGAATGTTCCAATGTTGACCTAAATGACTAATGATGATAAATGCAATCCACCTGTGTGTAATCAAGTCTCCGTATAAATGCACCTGCACTGTGATAGTCTCAGAGGTCCGTTAAAAGCGCAGAGAGCATCGTGAAGAACAAAGAACACACCAGGCAGGTCCGAGATACTGTTGTGAAGAAGTTTAAAGCCGGTTTTGGATACAAAAAGATTTCCCAAGCTTTAAACATCCCAAGGAGCACTGTGCAAGCGATACTATTGAAATGGAAGGAGTATCAGACCACTGCAAATCTACCAAGACCTGGCCGTCCCTCTAAACTTTCAGCTTATACAAGGAGAAGACTGATCAGAGATGCAGCCAAGAGGCCCATGATCACTCTGGATGAACTGCAGAGATCTACAGCTGAGGTGGGAGACTCTGTCCATAGGACAACAATCAGTCGTATATTGCACAAATCTGGCCTTTATGGAAGAGTGGCAAGAAGAAAGCCATTTCTTAAAGATATCCATAAAAAGTGTTGTTTAAAGTTTGCCACAAGCCACCTGGGAGACACACCAAACATGTGGAAGAAGGTGCTCTGGTCAGATGAAACCAAAATTGAACTTTTTGGCAACAATGCAAAACGTTATGTTTGGCGTAAAAGCAACACAGCTGAACACACCATCCCCACTGTCAAACATGGTGGTGGCAGCATCATGGTTTGGGCCTGCTTTTCTTCAGCAGGGACAGGGAAGATGGTTAAAATTGATGGGAAGATGCAGGACCATTCTGGAAGAAAACCTGATGGAGTCTGCAAAAGACCTGAGACTGGGACGGAGATTTGTCTTCCAACAAGACAATGATCCAAAACATAAAGCAAAATCTACAATGGAATGGTTCAAAAATAAACATATCCAGGTGTTAGAATGGCCAAGTCAAAGTCCAGACCTGAATCCAATCGAGAATCTGTGGAAAGAACTGAAAACTGCTGTTCACAAATGCTCTCCATCCAACCTCACTGAGCTCGAGCTGTTTTGCAAGGAGGAATGGGGAAAAATGTCAGTCTCTCGATGTGCAAAACTGATAGAGACATACCCCAAGCGACTTACAGCTGTAATCGCAACAAAGTATTAACTTAAGGGGGCTGAATCATTTTGCACGCCCAATTTTTCAGTTTTTGATTTGTTAAAAAAGTTTGAAATATCCAATAAATGTCGTTCCACTTCATGATTGTGTCCCACTTGTTGTTGATTCTTCACAAAAAAATACAGTTTTATATCTTTATGTTTGAAGCCTGAAATGTGGCAAAAGGTCGCAAAGTTCAAGGGGGCTGAATACTTTCGCAAGGTACTGTATGTTTCAAGCTAAATGGCAAATTATAGCACAAATTAAAAACATAAATAGTGTGTCTTTTTAATCAATAGGCCAAGTGAAAATATACATAGGTGATATTTGGGTGTCTGTGAACCGGAGACACAGAGACCCCAAAAATCAAGGCAACATTATATATCGAAATTAAGACATAATTTAGCCCCTTTGGAACCACAGTGTCTAAGAAGTACTGCCAAAATGCCTCTCTTTGGTTTAGTTTACGTACAATATCATCTCGATTTGGTGAAATTTGAATCGTTCTATTGCTACAAAGCGCAGGGAGGAAGGTGAGCTATGATTGGCTTCAATGCAGTGGCAAGCAACGGCATAGTCCGTGTTTTTATTTTGAATAGCAGCCTTGTGTTCTGTAATGCGAAGTTTCAATGCTTGTTTAGTTTGACCAATATAAGCAGCTCCACAGATGTATTTGAGCATGTACACTACATGGCCAAAAGTATGAGGACATCTAATGGTCGACCATCTCATTCCAAAATTATGGGCATTAATATGATGTTGGTCCCGCTTTTGCTACTATAACAGCCTCCACTCTTCTGGGAAGGCTTTCCAATAGATGTTGCAACATTCCTGCGGGGACTTGCTTCCATTCAGTTAAGAGCATTAGGAGGGTGGGCACTGATGTTGGGCAATTAGGCCTGGCTCGCAGTCGGCGTTCCAATTCATCCCAAAGGTGTTTGATGAGGTTGAGGTCAGGGCTCTGTGCAGGCCAGTTGAGTTCTCCCACACCGATCTCAACAAACCATTTCTGTATGGATCTCGCTTTGTGCATGGGGGCAGTGTCATGCTGAAACAGGAAAGGGCCTTCCCCACAAAGTTGGAAGCACAGAATCTTGTAGAATGTCATTGTATGCTGTATCGTTAAGGTTTCCATTCACTGGAACTAAGGGGCTCAGCCCCAGACCATTATTCCTCCTCCACCAAAATGTACAGTTGGCAGTATGCATTGGGAAAGGTAGCGTTCTCCTGGCATCCGCCAAACAGAGATGGTGAAGCATGAGTCCAATGGCAGCGAGCTTTACACCACCCCAGCCGACTGGTGATCTTAGGCTTGTGTGCGGATACTAGGCCATGAAAACCCATTTCATGTAGCTCCCGAGAACAGTTCTTGTGCTGACTTTGTTTCCAGAGGCAGTTTGGAACTCGGTAGTGAGTGTTGCAACCGAGGACAGACAATTTTTTCAGCACTCGGCAGTCCCGTTCTGTGACTTTGTGTGGCCTACCACTTTGCGGCTGAGCCATTGTTGCTCTCAGAAGTTTCCACTTCACAATAACAGCACTTGCAGTTGACTGGGGCAGCTCTAGCAGGGCAGAAATTTGACCAACTGACTTGTTGGAAAGGTGGCATCCTATGACGGTGTCACGTTGAAAGTCACTGAGCTCTTCAGCACGGGCCATTCTACTACCAATGTTTGTCTATGGAGATTGCATGGCTATGTGCTCGATTTTATACACCTGTCAGCAACTGGTGTGGCTGAAATAGCCAAATCCACTCGTTCTTTTGGCCATGTAGTGTATATGACATTTGTGGTGCTACAATTAATGAAGCTTTGTATGTTGTATTCTTTACCTGTTCTCGGGTGGTAAAACACTTTCGAATTGGTCGTACAAAACTCGACTTCTTTCTGAAAGTTGTTTGTTTTCTCACATCAGAAATACCAGATGCATTGTAGTGTCTAAACACTCCATTGTCATTACACAATGGTTGCCTGTTAGCAGATAATAAATTATTTAAATGTAATTGTCGAACCAATTTGAAAGTGTCAACTTTCAATGCTAAGGGGCCCATCCTATTAGAAGGGGAGAAAGAAAGTACTTTACACAGGACTGACACTTGGGCATCCGTTAGAGACCCTGGTGATATGTTGATCACCAAAAGTTCTTGTTGTGGTTCCAACTCAACCTCCTCAGGTGGGCTGGGGGTGGATTTCGTCCCCGTCGAGCCCACCTTGTCTTCCTTTGGGTTCGCGCTGGTTGACTTAAAGAGCGGGGTTGATTCAGGAGGTATAAAAGTGACTATGCTCTGAAACTTCATGCTTGCTGGCATAGGACAGGTGAGCATCATAGTGCAGTATATTTAGTAGTGCAGTATATTTAGATGTGTGATTTACAACAGTCAGAAGGACACTCTCATAATTACATCTGAACCAGCAAAGAGCTATGCATAAAAATAGACATACTGTATGTTTTGACAGAATTAGGCATAATGATTATGGCACTAGATTGCAGGAAAAAGCTGTTTCAGGTGTTTGAAAAATGTGAAATTCAACCCCCTTCTATCTTCACCTACTTCTTGCCCCCTCTAAAATAGTGTGTGTGTGTGTGTGTGTGTGTGTGTGTGTGTGTGTGTGTGTGTGTGTGTGTGTGTAACGCCATGTCTACTTGTGTTCATTATCCACTGATGTGGTGTGGGAGTTTATTGGCCAGCTTGTCAGCCATGATCAACTTGGACGTGAAGAGTCTTGAAAATACTCTCTTTTTAGTGTTCTTTCAATGTTCTTTCACCTTTCTTTAAGTATTTTTCTACCTTTTTTTCCCCTGTTACATAGTATTTTATCTACATATTTCACTGTAACCATTTTTTCTTGCACCATGACACCATTACTATTTTCTGATATTTGCCCTGAAGAAAGCTTCTGTGAAAAGAAAAACATTTAATGTAAATGTTTCTCGCCAATGTCTTGAAAAATGCCTCAGCTTTTGGTTTACTATTGCTTCAAATGCCCTGGGGAAGTGTGATGTCGAGCAGAACCCCAGAATATATTGCTTGTTCTCAATATACATTTGGCCACGTTCCACGAAGACGTAATTTTTAAGAAACTATGAACTGTCAACCGAGGGAGTTTTTTTATCTAGATTATTTTTTTCGGCATCAGCAAATCAGATGATTGATTTCCTGCCATTAGTAAAGGAAGGGGCAGCTTTAGCAGTTCCTTATGGAACGTTATTTTTACATTGAGTACAGGAGGCAAGAGAATGTACGTCGTTTGTCCTCACTACACGTCTCTCTTTCTTTCTGTCTGTCTATATCTCTGACCCTATGTGTTCTCACTTTCTTTCTCTCCCTTATACTCCCTCTCTTTTTCTTTCTTTCTTTCGTTCTCTGTCTCTCTCTCCCTTTCTCATACCATACTTTACCACTCATGCACACACACACACACACACACACACACACATATGCATCACAACTGCTGCTACCAGACTCTTCTTATACGGCTCAGTTTACAGTTTTTCTCAATTGCTAAAACACAATTTCTGAAACCATGCTCCATTTCCTGAAAACATTAAACACAAAACCTCATCTTCAAGCACTATTTACATAACCTCTGACTCCTCAAACACTGCTCTCAAATCATAAACAAACTGCTCTCAAATCATAAACACTCAAGCAGTCAGTAAACAATACACCGAAAAATAGAAAACACATTGTTCAAAACATACAATTCTCAGTGAATCTAAAAAAATATTCATATTTTTCCGTCATTGTCTTTTGAAAACATGTTCTATCATAGATGCTCAAAATTGATCAGAAATTACTACTCTGCTTTGCTCTTCCCAATTTTGTTTCTTGTTCTTCCTCCTCCTTGTACCCCTATTTTTACAGTACAGTACCCTGCATCTCACAAACTTGTCCTTTGTCTCTGTGATACTGTAATTCTTGTTCTTTGTTGATATGAACCTGCAACCAGTCAAAATCTATTGAGCAGTCAGTACTGTTAATAAATGGAAAGCACAATGTTTAGGGCCATACAATTTGTCCATTGTACAGTATACAGCGTACAATGCACTGTACTACAATATAGAATACTAAAGGGGACAAAAATCAAAGGAGTAAACGTGATCAATGTGCTTCTTCTTGTCTTTGGGCTGGGTCAGGCACTTCGTCGACATCACAAGCAATATTGTCCCTCCTGAGGCAACGGGGGAAGAAGCCTCTTGTGTGCCGTATCCAGCCCTGACATGATTCCTCACCTATTTCACCACAGGCTAAATCCATGGCTTTAAATCCAGATTTACTCTGGTGTAGGGTTGTCTATCATACACTTTCCATCTCCAAGAGGAGAAAAACTCCTCAATCGGATTCAGGAAAGGCGAGTATGGAGGGTGGTACAAGTTCATAAACTGCCCATTGATGTTAAACCATTCCCTTACCTGAGCAGCTCGGTGGAAACTGACATTGTCCCACACTATCACATAGATGGGAATGGGATTCTCATTTAGCTCTTGACCCTGCTCTTGAACCTGCTGCTCAAATAAAATATATCTTAGATTGGCAATAAATCTTAGAAGGTGCTGGGTGTTATATGGCCCGAGTGTAACATGGTGATGTAGAACACCATGGTTGCTGATAGCAGCACAGATTGTGACATTGCCACCTCGTTGACCAGGGACTTCAACAATGGCCCGCTGTTCAATCATGTTTCGGCCTCTCCTTCTCCTCTTTGTTAGATTGAAGCCTGCTTCATCGACAAAGATGAACTCATGGGGTCTGTCCAAGGATTCCAAGTCAAATATTGTCTGTGTAGAAATACAATATACTATATGTAGGATTTTGTAAGTCGTACAGAGACAGTGCTATACTGTACAGTACAATTAGGCTTCTGATTCACATATATTGTATGTACTGAAGAGTAATGTCATTCACATAGTATGTGTTAGTACTGTAGACAATCTGGATTACAGTAAATGTTTCTGAATGTACACTTACTTGCACATACTGAGCTCACAGTTGTTTCACCCTTGGTGAGTTGCACTCAAAAGGTGCACGGTCAATTGTGGAAATGCTCACACTGTCGATTCCCTGGAAGTGTGTGTTGTCTTGTATCACTCGTTCCTGGATTTCTCTGAGTCGTATTGCATTATCTTGAAGGACCATGCCAACTATAACGGCCTCTTGCTCCCGAGTGAATATAGCTGTCCTTCCACCTGCATGTGGCAGCCTTGCAATTCTACAAAAAGTAGTTGTGCAGTTACAAAACATATTCATGCAGTACAATACATACAGTGATTAACTTTACAAATGTCTATTGAAACAGCTGCATATAGTGTAGTACAGTAAATTTGCAATTACAAAAATACAGCAATATCCTGTACCTGTTCTCTTCTCTGAATGTCCTTACTATGGTGGACACAGAAAATCGGCTCAAATTGGGTTGCACTCTAAGTCCTGCTTCCCTCATTGTCAGTCCATGGACAAGAACATGGTCCATAACTGTTGCTTGAATTTCATCAGATATTTCCACTCTTTGTCTTTCTCTTCGTCCTCCTCTTCCTCTTTCTTGCCCTCCTCCTCCTCTTCCTCCTCGTCGCTCACCTCGCATACGCACTCGTCCTCGTCCTCTCACATTGTTTCTTCTATCCATTCTCAGACTTTCTCCTTCCCACCTTCAACAACCTGTTTGCTCTCTGAACTGGCTTATATTGGTTGTGTCGCATCATTTGAAACAGGTTAAATCAATTTTGAGTGGTTGTGTTCAATCAATGACATGTCTTCTCTATTTGTATTTGATTGTTGCCACTTGTGTTTACCAGTATGGATGACATGTGCATTAGAGTGCAGAATGTGTTTTGAGAATGAGAATGTGTTTAGAGTTTTGCTGAAAAGTCTAAGTGAGATCTGCAAATTGTGTTTTACCATGTGAAATGGTTTAAGGTATTGACAACAGACTGCATAATTAGCTAAATGAGTCCAGGCAACTGAGAACTTTGTTCAGCCAATGGGTTTTAGTGTTTTAGCAATTGAGAAAAACTGTAATACTGCACCCCATCCCCCCTTCCCCAATACACGTGTAAATATTAGACTATACATTGTGCCTCCTGTATTATACTTATGCTAAAATGTTTATTCTATTCTACTGCGCCATTTACTTGATCTTCGTGTTCTTATCTTTTATTATTTGTTGTTGTTGTTGCCTTGTTGAACGATTTCGTTGGACGTTGTATTCCGTGCGTATCCCGTACGTACAAGTTTCAAGTTTTGTATTAATTGTATTACACACACAGTAACATTTTAATTAATAGCCAGTGTAGTGTTCAATGGCTTTTTTATCTTCCATATCTATGTATGTGTGTGTGCACACTTGTCTGCTATATGTCTGTTTTTGAGTGAAAGAACAAAGATAATCCAGCAGGCAAAACTGGTTGAAATGATGTCATCAACAGGTCATAATGAGTGACGTTATAATGACATAAATTCAACCCAGTTTCACAAAAAAAAATATTATAATATCATTATGATGTCAGTTCAACCAATTTCTTTAAACTGGTTGAATTGACGTCATTATAACGTCACTCATTATGACCTGATTTGAACCTGTTATGCTTGCTGGGTAAGTGACTGTCTGTAAGTGGCGGACCTGTTTGCCAGTTTGACCCTGTGGTCCCTGTGTCACTTTGTAGGAGGGTCCCTATGTCATGTTGAAGAAAAACTGGGAGCTGTACGAGGGCAACGACCAGTATGAAGGCTACTGCGTGGACCTGGCCTCGGAGATAGCCAAACACATCGGCATCAAATATAAGATCGCTATCGTTCCTGACGGAAAGTACGGCGCCCGGGACCCGGAGACCAAGATTTGGAATGGAATGGTCGGGGAGCTGGTGTACGGGGTAAGAGGAACAGGGGACAGGGGACAGGGGAAAGGGGTGTGTGTGGGTGGGTGGGTGGGTGGGTGTGCGTGCACACCTTGATTTTGTTGAGCCTCTTTTTTTTGTTGGGTTTCACTCACACTTGACATCCATTTGTACATCTATTTAGTTATCTGAAAGTAGCAGAATCAGTTACCGTAAACATGCAGGGTTTGTCAGAAAACAAAGACGGCTTAAAATCTGTTTAAGTTACCCAGACTTCTTCAAACGCTACAGTACCAGTCAAAGGTTTTGACACACCTACTCTTTCCAGGGTTTTTCTTTATTTTTTATATTTTCTACATTGCAGAATAATAGTGAAGACATCAAAACGATGAAATAACACATATGGAATCATGTAGTAACCAAAACATGTTAAACAAATAAAATATATTTTATATTTGAGATTCTTGAAAGTAGCCTCCCATTGCCTTGATGACAACTTTGCACACTCTTGGCATTCTCTCAACCAGCTTCACCTGGAATGCTTTTCCAACAGCCTTGAATGAGCTCCCACATATTCTGAGCACTTGTTGGCTGCTTTTCATTCACTCTGCGGTCTAACTCATCCCAAACTATCTCAATTGGGCTGAGGTTGGTGATTGTGGAGGCCAGGTCATCTGATGCAGCACTCCATCACTCTCCTTCTTGGTAAAATAGCCCTGATACAGCCTGGAGGTCTGTTGGGTCATTGTCCTGTTGAAAAACAAATGAATGATAGTCCCACTAAGTGCCAACCAGATGCGATGCCGTATTGCTGCAGAATGCTGTGGTAGCCATGCTGGTTAAGTGTGCCTTGAATTCTAAATAAATCGGTGTCACCAGCAAAGCACCATCACACCAACTTCGCCATGCTTCACGGTGGGAACCACACATGCTGAGATCATCCGTTCACCTACTCTGCCTCTCACAAAGACACGGCAGTTGGAACTGAAAATCTCAAATTTGGACTCATCAGACCAAAGGACACATTGTCCATTGCTCGTGTTTCTTGGCCTAAGTCTCTCATTCTTATTGGAGTCCTTTAGTAGTGGTTTCTTTGCAGCAATTCGACCACGAAGGCCTGATTCACGCATTCTCCTCTGAACAGTTGATGTTGAGATGTGTCTGCTACTTCAACTCTGTGAAACATTTATTTGGGCTGAACTTTCTGAGGCTGGTAACTATAATGAACTTATCCTCTGCAGCAGAGGTAACTCTGGGGCTTCATTTCCTGTGGCGGTCCTCATGAGAGCCAGTTTCATCATAGCACTTTAATGGTTTTTGCGACTGCACTTGAAGAAACTTTTAAAGTTCTTGAAATTTTCCAGATTGGCTGACCTTCATGTCTTGAAAGTAATGATGGACTGTCATTTCTCTTTGCTTATTTGAGCAGTTCTTCACAAATAAAACTTTACCAAATAGAGCTATCTTCTGTATACCACCCCTACCTTGTCACAACACAACTGATTGGCTCAAATGCATTAAGAAGGAAAGAAATTCCACAAATTAACTTTTAACAAGGCACACCTGTTTAATTAAAATGTATTCCAGGTGATTACCTCGTGAAGCTGGTTGAGAGAATGCCAAGAGTGCGCAAAACTGTCAAGGCAAAGAGTGTCTACTTTAAGAATCTCAAATATAAAATATACTTTGATTTGTTTAAAAAAAAAATGGGTTACTACATGATTCCATATGTGTTATTTCATAGTTTTGATGTCTTCACTATTATTCTACAATGCAGAAAATAGTACAAATAAAGAAAAACCCTTGAATGAGTAGGTGTGTCCAAACTTTTGACTGGTACTGTAGATCTTGACCAAACTAAAACTTGGCATGGGGGATGCCTATTAGGGTGGACTTTTCTGGTAAACTTTTCCAAAAATCACAAAACCGGGTTGGATTCCCTTTTGATTCCTGAAAATCTTGCAACCGGGACTTCTGAAAAAATTTGGAATTCTGATCAAGTTTCCGGAATTGAGCAATCCTGGTGCTTATATAGACTCTTACAAGTTCCTGGTGCTAGGGGCTAGAGCTGGGACCAGTGTAGTGTGTCAAGTGCGATAGAAGTGTAGGGGTCAAAGAGTGTTTTGTGTGTGATGTTTTAATTGTTGAGAGGGTTAAATTGTGTCTGCTAAAAGAGGTTAAGGGGTCTTACTGGTGCTTAGCTACCTTGTGTGTTTCTGAGAGATAACAGGGTTAATGTACAGGTGTAGGGTGTGTGTGTGTCAAAATCAAACGTTTATTGGTCGCGTACACAGTTTAGAAGATTTTATAGCAGGTGCAGCGAAATGCATGTCCAAAAATGTCGAACAAGTACACAAATAATAATAAAAGACTAGAACCAAGAAATCACAAATGTCAGAACGAATCCAGTTAACAACCACAATAACACTGTATCAGTGACCCAAATTCAATATGTGTAGATACACCAAAAAGGTCACCTAAGAATGATATGTACATCAGTAGATATATTACAATGAGCTATGTGAAGAACACAGTAAATTAATACACAGTGTGAAAAACAGTATAAAAGAAACGGTCCCATGTTTAATGTGCTCTGAATGTACAAAACATTTCCATGACAGACTGACCAGGTGAATCCAGGTGGAAGCTATGATCCCTTATGGAAGTCACCTGTTAAATCCACTTCAATCAGTGTAGATAAAGGGGAGGAGACAGGTTAAAGAAGGATTTTTAAATCTTGAGATAATTAATACCGGGATTGTGCATGTGTGCCATTCCACGGGTGAATGGGCAGGACAAAAGATAAAAGTGCCTTTGAACGAAGTATGGTAGTAGGTGCCAGGCGCACCGGTTTGAGTGTGTCAAGAACTGCAACACTGCAACGTTTAACAGTTTCCAGTGTTTATTAAGAATGGTCCAACACCCAAAGGACCACCAGCCAACTTGACACAACTGTGGGAAGCATTGAAGTCAACAGTATGTGCGTGTGTTGCAAATGTGCTGTAAATATCCTGGATGGGCTGACCGCGAGAGCCATTTAGTTGAGGGCGGTGCAGTTGCCGTACCAGGCGGTGATGTAGCCCGAGAGAATGCTCTCAATGGTGCATCTGTAGATTTTCACGAGGGTCTTAGTGGCTGTGCTGAATTTATTCAGCCGCCTGAGGTTGTAGAGGTGCTGTTGCGCCTTCTTCACAACGGTGTCGGGGTGGTGGGACCATTTCAGGTCCTCAGTGATGTGCACGCCAAGGAACTTGAAGCTTTTGACCCTCTCCACTCCGGCCCCATTGATGTAGATGGGGGCCTGCTCCCTCCTCTGTCTCCTGTAGTTTACGATCAGCTCCTCTTTTTTTTCCATCGAGGGAGAGGTTATTTTCCTGGTACCACTGGCAGGTCTCTAACCTCCACCCTGTAAGCTGTCTCTTCATCGTTGGTAATCAGGCCTATCACTGTCATGTCCTCAGCAAACTTGATGATTGAGTAGGAGTCATGAGTAGCCACGCAGTCATGGGTTAACAGGGAGTACTGGATGGGGCTGAGTACACACCCCCGTGTTAAAGATCAGTGTGGCGGAGGTGTTGTTGCCTAGCCTCACCACCTGGGGTCAGCCCGTCAGGAAGTCTAGGACACAATTGCACAGGGAGGGGTTCAGATCCAGGGCCCTGAGCATAGTGACATACTTGGAGGGCACTATGGTGTTTGGAAGCAGAGCTGTAGTCGATGAACAGCATTCTCACATACGTTGTATTCCTCTTGTCCAGGTGAGATAAGGCAGTGTGCAGTGTATTAGTTCGCAAATTGTAATGGGTTCCTAGGTGATATGGTGGAGGTGATATGGTCCTTGACTAGCCTCTCAAAGCACTTCATGGTGACAGAGGTGAGTGCTGTGTGTGTTTGTGTGTGTGCGCGCACACGTAAAGGCTTAAGGAGCTTGCAGAGCTCTTACGGTGCAGAGGGAAGCTATGAGCCCAGAGCTTAGCCCGTCAGCACTTTACCGTCTCTAAGACCTTGCCTGGTGACCATTCACCTTCGGACAGTCTCTTTCAAAGCCCGTGTCACCGCAAAAGGTCTCCCCCCATGTCAGCCCTGTCATGTATTTGAATGCATCCTCAATGCAAGCCGACCTGTTTTATGCTGAAGAGGAAGGAAATTGTATCTCTGTTTTTTTCTTTCTCCCTCGTTCCCTCCATGCAATGTGTCGGCTTGTTGTAATACAGTGCCTTGCGAAAGTATTCGGCCCCCTTGAACTTTGCGACTTTTTGCCACATTTCAGGCTTTAAACATAAAGATATAAAACTGTATTTTTTTGTGAAGAATCAACAACAAGTGGGACACAATCATGAAGTGGAACGACATTTATTGGATATTTCAAACTTTTTTAACAAATCAAAAACTGACAAATTGGGCGTGCAAAATTATTCAGCCCCCTTAAGTTAATACTTTGTAGCGCCACCTTTTGCTGCGATTACAGCTGTAAGTCGCTTGGGGTATGTCTCTATCAGTTTTGCACATCGAGAGACTGACATTTTTTCCCATTCCTCCTTGCAAAACAGCTCGAGCTCAGTGAGGTTGGATGGAGAGCATTTGTGAACAGCAGTTTTCAGTTCTTTCCACAGATTCGATTGGATTCAGGTCTGGACTTTGACTTGGCCATTCTAACACCTGGATATGTTTATTTTTGAACCATTCCATTGTAGATTTTGCTTTATGTTTTGGACCATTGTCTTGTTGGAAGACAAATCTCCGTCCCAGTCTCAGGTCTTTTGCAGACTCCATCAGGTTCTTCCAGAATGGTCCTGTATTTGGCTCCATCCATCTTCCCATCAATTTTAACCATCTTCCCTGTCCCTGCTGAAGAAAAGCAGGCCCAAACCATGATGCTGCCACCACCATGTTTGACAGTGGGGATGGTGTGTTCAGCTGTGTTGCCTTTACGCCAAACATAACGTTTTGCATTGTTGCCAAAAAGTTCAATTTTGGTTTCATCTGACCAGAGCACCTTCTTCCACATGTTTGGTGTGTCTCCCAGGTGGCTTGTGGCAAACTTTAAACAACACTTTTTATGGATATCTTTAAGAAATGGCTTTCTTCTTGCCACTCTTCCATAAAGGCCAGATTTGTGCAATATACGACTGATTGTTGTCCTATGGACAGTCTCCCACCTCAGCTGTAGATCTCTGCAGTTCATCCAGAGTGATCATGGGCCTCTTGGCTGCATCTCTGATCAGTCTTCTCCTTGTATGAGCTGAAAGTTTAGAGGGACGGCCAGGTCTTGGTAGATTTGCAGTGGTCTGATACTCCTTCCATTTCAATATTATCGCTTGCACAGTGCTCCTTGGGATGTTTAAAGCTTGGGAAATCTTTTTGTATCCAAATCCGGCTTTAAACTTCTTCACAACAGTATCTCGGACCTGCCTGGTGTGTTCCTTGTTCTTCATGATGCTCTCTGTGCTTTTAACGGACCTCTGAGACTATCACAGTGCAGGTGCATTTATACGGAGACTTGATTACACACAGGTGGATTGTATTTATCATCATTAGTCATTTAGGTCAACATTGGATCATTCAGAGATCCTCACTGAACTTCTGGAGAGAGTTTGCTGCACTGAAATTAAAGGGGCTGAATAATTTTGCGCGCCCAATTTTTCAGTTTTTGATTTGTTAAAAAAGTTTGAAATATCCAATAAATGTCGTTCCACTTCATGATTGTGTCCCACTTGTTGTTGATTCTTCACAAAAAAATACAGTTTTATATCTTTATGTTTGAAGCCTGAAATGTGGCAAAAGGTCGCAAAGTTCAAGGGGGCCGAATACTTTCGCAAGGCACTGTATATAAAACTTGAATACATTTTTTGTTGATGAATCCCAAATTCCCGACAGCCAATGCCCAGGCTGTCAAGGTCAGAAGTGTTGCTAAATCACTAACAGTAATCTGGTTTGTGGATTTGCCACAAATAAGCAATATTCCCTCTCGCAGGATGTTCCATTTCTTTTGTTGTTAACATTTTTCTCCAACCAAGTTATTTCATCCCCTTCTCCCGATCTGCAGCCTTTTGAATTAAGCCACTAGGATTAGAGCGACTCTCTATCTTTTTCTGTTCTAAACTTGATCATTGTAAGATGTCTTTCATCAGAAAAAGTAGCGAAATTAAATGAAAAATAGCTGGATGGAGAGAGAATATGCGTGATTGTTATTGTTGTTCGGGCTTGTGATTGGCATGCTTAGTGATTGTGACAGATAGAAGGATAGCCAAACTTGTTAATGATAGACGGGGTCGACTAGGAAAACAGTTCTCAATATAGGAGTGCTGATTTCGGGTACATTTTGCCTTTTAGATCCCAATGAATAAGATTACACAGACAGAAGGAACCTGATCCTAGATCAGCACTCCAGCTCTGAGACGCTTGATACATAAGCCCCTGTCTTCTTTGGCTCTGACGAACTGTAGCTGACCGACTCTCTTGTTATCTTTCTCAGAGCGATTTTCTTGAACCTAACCAAGATGGGTCACTCAACTGAGACTGCTCTTCTCTGTATCACAGAGGATCTCCGCTCTGCCAAAGCTGACTCCTCTGTTCTCATCCTCCTAGATCTATCCGCTGCCTTCGACACCGTGAATCATCAGATCCTCGTCTCCACGCTCTCAGGGCTGGGCTTCTCAGGCTCTGCACACTCCTGGATTGCAGGTCGCTCCTACCAGGTGGTGTGGAGAGGATCTGTGTCTGCACCACATGCTCTCACTACTGGTGTCATCCATGGCTCGGTTCTAGGCCTTCTCCTCTCTATAAACCAAGTCACTTGGCGCCATCATATCCTCTCATGATCTCTTCTATCATTGCTGTGTGGATGACACTCACCCCTTCTGACACCCAGGTGGTGACACACATCTCTGCATGCCTGGCAGATATTTCAGTTTGAATGTTGGCCCACCCCTTCAAACTCAAACTCGACAAGACAGAGCTGCTCTTTATCCCAGGAAGGGCTGCCTGCTCCAAAACCTCTCCATCATGGTCGGAAACTCCACAGTGTTCCCCTCCCAGAGTGCAAAAAACCTTGGCTTGACCCTGGGCAACGTGACCCTGTTGTTCTTTGCAAACATCAAAGCAGTGACTCACTCCTGCAGGTTCATGCTCTACAACATCTGTAGAGTACAACTTTTCCTCACACAGGAAGTGACCTCAGGTCCAACTCGTCATATCCTGTCTGAACTACTGCAACTCTCTGTTGGATGGGCTCACCGCTTGTGCCATCAAACCTCTGCAACTTATCCAGAATGCTGCAGACTCTGGTGTTCAACCTTCCCAAGTTCACTCATGTCACCCCACTCTTCCGTACACCCCAATGGCTTTCAGTCGAAGCTCGCATCCACTAATTATTAGTAAGTAACTGGTTCCACAGACTGTTTTTGTTTATTCAACTTTTCAGTCAGTGTTACCTGAACATAACATTTTTATTTGGCTCAAACTTAGCTCCAGCATGAGAAAACGTAAGCAAAAATTCTGTCAACTTAAAACAATGTGTTTGCTCAACTTGTCTCATATGTTCAACTAGAAATTATTATTTTTGGGCATTTTACCTAAAAAAGGCTCTGGAACTAGTTACACTGGAACTAGTCACAGCGCTTTGAACATATAATGTTTTCTATGTACATATTTGACACACGATGACATACATAATTACATTGTAAATGTTCAGTTACAGTGCATTCAGAAACTATTCAGACCCCTTGACTTTTTCAAAAAAAAAATTACGCTACAGCCTTTTTTCCCTCATCAATCTACACACAACACCCCATAATGACAAAGCAAAAACAGGTTTTTAGACATTTTTGCAAATGTATTACAAATGTAAAAAACAGATATATTATATCTACATAAGTATTCAGATACTTTACTCAGTACTTTGATGAAGCACCTTTGGCAGCGATTACAGCATTGCGTCTTCCTGGGTATGATGCTACAACCTCGGCACACCTGTATTTGGGACGTTTCTCCCATTCTTCTTTGCAGATCCACTCAAACTCTGTCAGGTTGGATGGGGAGCGTCGCTGCACAGCTATTTTCAGGTCTCTCCAGGTTCAAGTCCAGGCTCTGGGTGGACCACTCAAGGACATTCACAGACTTGTCCCAAAACCACTCCTGCTTGGTCTTGGCTGTGTGGTTAGGGTCGTTGTCCTGTTGGAAGGTGAACCTTCGCCCCAGTCTGAGGTGCTGAGCGATCTGGAGCAGGTTTTTATCAAGGAACTCTGTACTTTGCTCCATTCATCTTTTCCTCGATCCTGACTAGTCTCCCAGTCCCTGCCACTGAAAAACATCCCCACAGCATGATGCTGCCACCACCATGCTTCACCATAGGGATGGTGCCAGGTTTCCTCCAGACGTCATCCTTGGAATTTGGGCCAACGAGTTAAATCTTGGTTTCATCAGACCAGAGAATCTTGTTTCTCATGTTGTTGTCATGTTGTGTTGCTACCATGCAATGTTGTTGTCTTAGGTCTCTCTTTATGTAGTGTTGTCTCTCTTGTCATGATGTGTGTTTTGACCTATATTTTTATTTAATTTATTTTTTATTTTTTATTCCATCCCCTGTCCATGCAGGAGGTCTGTTTGCCTTTTGGTAGGCTGTCATTGTAAATAAGAATTTGTTCTTAACTCACTTGCCTGGTTAAATAAAAATAAATAAAATAAATAAATGGTCTGGGAGTCCTTTAGGTGCCTTTTGGCAAACACCAAGCGGGCTGTCATGTGCCTTTTAATGAGAAGTGGGTTCCATCTGGCCACTCTATCATAAAGGCCTGATTGGTGGAGTGCTGCAGAGATGGTTGTCCTTCTGAAAGGTTTTCCCATCTCCACGGAGGAACTCTGGAGCTCTGTCAGAGTGACCATCGGGATCTTGGTCACCTCCCTGACCAAGCCTCTTCTCCCCTGATTGCTCCGTTTGGCCGGGCAGCCAGCTCTAGAAAGAGTCTTAGTGGTTCCAAACTTCTTCCATTTAAGAAATATGGAGGCCACTGTGTTCTTGGGGTCCTTCAATGCTGCAGAATTTTTTTGGTACCCTTCCCCAGATCTGTGCCTTGACCACAATTCTGTCTCTGAGCTCTACGGACAATTCCTTCGACCTCATGGTTTGATTTTTGCTCTGACATTCACTGTCAACTGTGGGACCTTTGGGACTGTGGGACTGTGGACTCCAATCAAGTTGTAGAAACATCTCAAGGATGATCAATGGAAACAGGATGCACCTGAGCTCAATTTTGAGTCTCATGGCTAAGTGGCTGAATACTTATGTAAATAAGGTATTTATGTTTTTTTCTTTTTTAATTTGCAAAGATTTCTAAAAACCTGTTTATGCTTTGTCATTATAGGGTATATTGTGTAAATTGATGAGGAACATGTTTTATTTAATCAATTTTAGAATAAGGCTGTAACATAACAAAATGTGGTAAAAGTCAAGGGGTCTGAATACTTTCCGAATGCACTGTATACTGTCATTATTATTCAACTTGTCCTTACCTGGGATTTGAACCTCTTCAACCACATTCCGATCTTCCTGCAATGCCACAATGCCTGTATCATTGATCATTTATTCTGACTATTCTCTCATCATTGATTTGATTTACTTACTGAAGCAATTTTACGTTTTTCTGCACAATTGTCTAGTGTTTGTTGGGCATATTACTCTGTTTAAATAACACAATTTTAAGTGGTCTGAATTTTTGCCTATGTTTTCTTATGTTGGAGCAAAGGTTGGGCCAACAAAACAATGTTACATTCTGGTAAAACTTTGATTGAAAAGTTGAGTAAACAAAAAAAAGGAACCAATTACATAATAATATTTAGTTGAAACAACTACATTTGTTTTACAGTGTAGTTTTAACCACTTCTACTCCTGATTTTCTAGCTCTCCGTGTGTCTCCATCGTTCAGAGTTAGCTAGCTTTATGGTCTCTTAGCTTGCTAGTTGGCTACCAGCGCTGCATGTGGTTTTAAACTAGAAACCTTTGGGCTAACCCCCGCTCGGTCTACGTGACTAAACCCGAGCGGTACTGTTTCTGAAAGTATTTAGACTGTTTCTGCTTATCTGACTTCCAGCTATCGTTACCCCGATAGTCTCCCGTTACTTCCATTTCTCGTTCGACTTCCCCATCGAATAGTAGTGTGTCGAGTAGTGAGCTTGCTAGCCTCCTCCCCGGTAATTCCATCTGTTTCCGTCCATCCATTCGAAACGATATCCTCGAGTGTACCAACCAAGGGGGAGAGAAAGCGGCCAAGCCAAACAAGGCTTGCCCTGGCAATTGCTGCAACGGCATGTCCCGGCCTGATTCCCATCAGCTCTGTGCTACATGCCTCGGCATGGACCATGCATAGGCAGCTCTCGTTGACCCCGCTAGGTGTGTGCATTGTGCTAAATTGGGACCCGGCATCATTAAACGTAGAGCAAAGTATTGGCCAGGACTCACTCTTGTTCGAGGATGACTGTTGATAACAAAGTTCCACAGGAGGGAGAAGCTCTACCCTCCACTCGAGCTCCCAGCAAATTCATAGGTTGCCCATCCTTTCAGATGGATCCAGAAGTGAGAATGATGGCATGTCTCTTGCCGCATCAGGCAGCACCCCCTTTGACCAGGAGATGGATTACTCCCCTGAGGAAGCTTTATTCTCCTCTGCTCAGCTTGTGCAGACCAGCAAAACTGAGGAAGTTTGGCAGGAGACTATGGCTGACCTCCCCTTCTTCGAGGCAATCAGACGTGCTGCCACCAAACTGGATGTTGAGTGTCCTATTCCTCCTTTGCCTTGCAAGAAGATTAGGATTGATGGAATCACCTCTCAGGGTAATTCCACATCCGTCCCACAACATGTACCAGCCTTCCAAGACTGTGTGGTGCTTTGGAGTCTTCCTGGGTGGGGCCA
Organism: Oncorhynchus mykiss; assembly: GCF_013265735.2. Lineage (NCBI taxonomy): Eukaryota > Metazoa > Chordata > Actinopteri > Salmoniformes > Salmonidae > Oncorhynchus > Oncorhynchus mykiss. The sequence goes on along the minus strand of NC_048576.1, from coordinate 45,164,950 downwards.
CTTACCCCCACATTATATGCATGACATGGAGTCATCGGGATGGTTCAGCCCACCCCCTGTGGAGCCTTCCCTGGCTGAGCTCATCAACCCTTCAAGCTCCTCTTCCTCTGCCCCTAAACTCACTCATTCCAATGACAGCTTCACTGCAACCGTGTATGAGAGGATCTACCGAGCTGCAGCTCAGGCGGTGCAGGCTAAGGAGCACAGTGGCACCGTCGACCGGCAGAAGTTAATGGAATTGAGAAATCTTGCTGAGTATACCACCCGGACCCCCAAGTGCATCGCTGAGGCTTCCAGAAAATACAAATTGGATCAGAAAACTTGGGCGGCCAAATAAAATAACCCACGGGCCAAATTCGGGGCTAGTTGGGGAACCTTGTCGTAACCCATAGTTGTTTCTACTGTTGTCTACCATTTTTGGCAGCAGTTTCATTAGCAGCTTAGATGACTCTCCAGTCCAAAGGCTAACCCTTTCCCCCTTCTCTTCCCCCACCCATTAACAGAAAGCGGAAATCGCTGTGGCCCCATTGACAATCACGCTGGTCCGGGAGGAGGTGATCGACTTTTCCAAGCCCTTCATGTCACTGGGCATCTCCATCATGATCAAGAAGCCCCAGAAGTCCAAACCTGGGGTGTTCTCCTTCCTGGACCCGCTGGCCTACGAGATCTGGATGTGCATTGTGTTTGCCTACATCGGCGTGAGCGTGGTGCTCTTCCTGGTCAGCCGCTTCAGCCCGTACGAGTGGCACACCGAGGAGCCCGAGGAGGGCACCGACGGTCCGCCCAGCGACCAGCCCCCCAATGAGTTCGGCATCTTCAACTCCCTCTGGTTCTCCCTGGGCGCCTTCATGCAGCAGGGCTGTGACATCTCCCCCAGGTGAGAGATAGATGCATTACTACTTAGACTGCATGATATACTACTACTACAGTACATGCATACTACTTCAATACACACTTACTACTACAGCAATATATTCTGATACATTATATCGAAACATCCCAAAGCTGGGAGATAAATATTACTACTACTACTACTACATGAAATACATACCATTACATTACACCCAAACATTCCTTAGGTGAGAGACAAACACACGCACATACATTACACACATAATACTACATTACATCCAAATGTCCCCTCAATGTCCTTTTCTTTATTGGGTTAAGTGTTAAAGGCTTGTTGACATTGATAACTGCCTCGGGATGCTATGAATCATACAGGATACAGGTTTCATTCGCTGGCTAACTATTAGTGTCTTCACTGTCTGTTGCAGAACAAACATAGTTACTCCACTCTGTACACTTGCAATTTGCACCCTAGTTTTCTTCATGGATATTCACACCAAAATCGCCGCTTTATGTCACATAAGTGAAAATAACAAAATTTCATTGGCCTGTAGATTTGTAATAAGTATGTCTTATCTCGGCTTTTCGTTTGTAGTCACTGTCACTGCTATGCTTTACTGTGTGTGTGTGGGGGGGGGGGGTGCATTGTGATCTGTCTGTTTCAGCATTTATCATCTGCTTTAGAGGGAAATTGCACTGCTGTCCCATTGTCTTTGATGTGTCTGGTGTGTATTCGTGCTATGTTTCATACACTGTATTTCTGCGTTCAACAGGCACGAGAAGTCAAAGGGTATATCATTCATTACTTACTATTAGCTACCTCTCGTTACGATCATGAACCACAAAAAACTATTCCGTAACCATTCAGTGCTGGGTGTCATTTGCTTCCGGGTCAAGCTTCCTGTCTGTGACACACTTTTCCTCCCACTCAGCATCTGCTTGCTGTCCTGTAGTCGTGATAAGGATCTTTATGGTTTGTGTAGTTCTTTTTATAGTAATTTCATGACAGACCTGGGTCAAATAGCCTACATAATATCCTGTGTCAAATACTTAAATGCATTTGAAGTGTGCTTGGTCTAGTTTGAAGTTTGCACTTTTAGGACTATTTGCTCTGTGATACCAGGAAACCTAAAACAAGCACAGCTCAAAGTATTTGAAAGTACTTGAGGTATGTATTTGACATGTGTCAAATATGTCCTAAGTCTGCTTTATGGTCCCTGGAGTTATTTTGAAGGTAGACTCAGCGATATGAAGTTAGCATTACATTATCAGTTGTGGGGACTTCCGCAAAACACACAAAGACAGCCGAAAGCAAAAGGTTGATCTCCCCTGCATTATCATTGGTTCATACTGCTGCTCGTGGTCACATCATATAGCTGAGTTTTAGTTTCAGCTCTTCTAGTCTTTAATGGTTCCTATATATATCTTAGTACCGCTAAGGTTCCTATATACTGTAGATCATAGTCTTTAAGATTAAGAATGGAATAAGACTGAGAGGAGGGACCAAAACCAGCCTGTATTTTTCAGCCCTCCTACACAGGACCAGAGCAGAGGCATACACAAGATGGAGAACACTAAGGTACATTAGAAGAGAGCACCGTCAAAATTATAGTGCCCGTTACGTAGCATCCTAAAACATCCTATAGCACCTCTACCTTGAGGGAGCTATAGTGGGCCTATGATTTTGACTTAAGTCCACTTCATTTTAAGTAGTCCACTTGAGAAGGGATCCTCATCCACCAAATACTGTATATAATTCCATAAACTTTCCCAAAATCCTCAGGTTTTCCAGTAATCCCAGTTCGGGATTCTCGCAATCAAGAGGGAATACGCAAGAAAAGTATCATCCAACTGGGATTCCTCCAACTGGGAATTTCTGGAAAACCTGGGAATTTTGGGATGTTTTTCTGGAATTTTATGACCTGCTACTGTTTAGTAATTTAGTCAGCATTTATTATTTAGTATTGAAACATTTAGAATTGATACATTTTGTCTACATTGTCCTTTTATCTCTCCACAGTGTGGCCTGCCTACTGTGCCTGTCTGTCCCACATCTGTCACAGATACAGTTAAAGTAATCCCACGGGCCCTGTCCCAATCTGTCACCAAAAGAGCCCTTGTTCACTCTGGAGGGGTTGACTAAAGTTTACCTTGACAAGGGGACATGTAAATCCCCTCCACCGAGGGATTAGGTGACTTTGGGAGTGTGGAGGAAATGAGGGAATGACAAGGGCACTGTTTTAGTGATGGGTTTGAGACTATGCCACACCACTCATCTGTAGTGATGATAAGGAAAGGAAGCTGGCGTACGTGTAAGGCACATACAGGAATCCATCTCACACTGATAACATACACAGTCCAATCAGAGATGATGACCCAGTGCTGAGATGATTGACAGGTCTAAAGGTTATTCGCTACTGAAGTTCCGTCTTTTACCTTAATGAATGTTAATTCCGCTTCTCTCACACACATACAGACACTCACACACACACACACACACACACGTCTCCCCAAGGCACCCCATAATAATTAATGCAGTAATTCATATCCCTGTGTGCTCGTCTCCGATGGTAATGCCGGGTCTCCGTGGCAACGGAGAGGGGAGTGTTTGTGGGTGAAGTGGTGACATGGGATCTCCCTAATTGAGAACAAATCCCAGTTTAGAGTAACTAAAGATGCAGGCTGCATCCCAAATGGCTGCCTATTCCCTATATATTGCACTACCTTTGACCTGAGTCCAATGCAATTTGCGACGCACCACGCTGTTATAGACTCAGTAGACAGACAAATACTTAATTATTTACACTATTAAGATATGCACAATACCATAATAATATTCTGAAATCTTTGTGGATGCTGAAGGCAGTATGTCAACGATTTTGTTAGACCAGCAAGGTTAGTACTTTCTGTAATTTTCTGTGTATGTTTATAACTTATGGCTACTTTCTATGTTTAAACCTTTTTTCAGCCAGGTAAGAACAAATTATATTGACAATAACAACCTGGGTACACCTTGACTCGTGTTGGTTAACACGCTATCCGATCATCCCCAGAAATATCCACGGACAGTTTGATCTGGGTGTGATTGGTCTACACTGTGCTCACCGGTTGGCTTGATTGGATGGGGTGCGATTGGTTTGGTCTGTTCTTGAAGGTCGCCTTCCTCTAGTCTAGTCTAATTTAACAGGTGCGATTGGTTTGGCATGTTTGGTCAGTGCAGATTGCTTCAGTCTGCCCTACCATGCATATGAAAATCATATTTGCCAGACTGCATCACTTGAGCGAGAGTATGAGAGAAGTGAGGCTGAATTTTTACAGGCTCTGTAGGGTCAAATTGATTTCAGGAAATAAATTCTTAATCAGGGCTGCAATGGAGAGGACAGGGAGGGAGAGAGAGAAGGACGGAAGAGAGCGGGAGAGGGGGATAGCATGACTAACTAAAGCACCAGGGGCTAGCCTGGGGGTGTATCATGCTGGGAGCAGACAACACATCTTCATTTATTTAGGCTCCTCTCAAGGTCAACCTCACTGTGGCTCTCCTCTCTCTCTTTCTCTCCCTGTCTCTGTATCAATCTCTATATCTCTGTCAAGACTTCTGCCGAAGTCGTTGCCTCTCCTTGTTTGGGCGGTGCTCGGCGTTCGACGTCACCGGTCTTCTAGCCATCATTGATCCATTTTTAATTTTCCATTGGTTTTGTCTTGTCTTCCCACACACCTGTTTTCAATCCCATTCATTACCTGTTGTGTATTTAACCCTCTGTTTTCCCTCATGTCTTTGTCAGAGATTGTTTTATTGTCAGTGTTGTTTATTTGTTGTGTTGGTGCGCGATGGGTCCTCGTACCCATGTTTGTTCATGTCTGTACTTTTAGTGTTATGGAGCATGTTCCGTGGACATTTATTAAAAGACTCCATTTACACTCCATTTTGACTCTCCTGCGCCTGACTTCCCTGCCACCTATACACACGGCGCTGACAATCTCCCTGTCTTCTCTCTCTGTCGGTTAGGGCAAGTCGGTTAGGACATCTACTTTGTTCATGACACAAGTAATTTTTCCAACAATTGTTTGCAGACAGATTATTTCACTTATAAATCACTGTATCACAATTCCAGTGGGTCAGAAGTTTAAATACACTAAGTTGACTGTGCCATTAAACAGCTTGGAAAAAATGATGTCATTAAACAGCTTGGAAAAAATAATGTCATGGCTTTAGAAGCATCCGATAGGCTAATTGACATCATTTGAGTACCTGTGGATGTATTTCAAGGCCTACCATCAAACTCAGTGCCTCTTTGCTTGACATCATGGGAAAATCAAAAGAAATCAGCCCCCAAAAATTGTAGACCTCCACAAGTCTGGTTCATACTTGAGAGCAATTTCCAAACGCCTGAAGGTACCTCGTTCAACTGTACAAACAATAGGTACGCAAGTATAAAAACCATGGGACCATGCAGCCGTCGTACCGCTCAGGAAGGAGACGCGTTCTGTCTCAGAGATGAATGTACTTTGGTGCAAAAAGTGTAAATCAATCCCGTAACAACAGCAAAAGACCTTGTGAAGATGCTGGAGGAAACAGATACAAAAGCATGTATATCCACAGTAAAACAAGTCCTTTATCAACATAAGCGGCCACTCAGCAAGGAAGAAGCAACTGCACATGGGGACAAAGATCGTACTTTTTGGAGAAATGTTCTCTGGTCTGATGAAACAAAAATAGAACTGTTTGGCCATAATGACCATTGTTATGTTTGGAGGAAAAAGGGGGAGGCTTGCAAGCCGAAGAACACCATCCCAACCGTGGAGCACGAGGGTGGCAGCATCATGTTGTGGGAGTGCTTTGCTGCAGGAGGGACTGGTGCATTTCCCAAAATAGATGGCATCATGAAAGAGGAAATGTATGTAGATATATTGAAGCAACATCTCAAGACATCAATCAGGAAGTTAAAGCTTGGTCGAAAATGGGTCTTCCAAATGGACAATGACCCCAAGCATACTTCCAAAGTTGTGGCAAAATGGCTTAAGGACAACAAAGTCAAGGTATTGGAGTGGCCATCACAAAGCCCTGACATCAATCCTATAGAACATTTGTGGGCAGAACGGAAAAGCGTGTGCGAGCAAGGAGGCCTACAAACCTGACTCAGTTACATCAGCTCTGTCAGGAGGAATGGGCCAACATTGACCCAACTTATTGTGGGAAGCTTGTGGAAGGCTACCTGAAACGTTTGACCCAAGTTAAACAATTTAAAGGCAATGGTTCCAAATACTAATTGAGTGTATGTAAACTTCTGACCCACTGGGAATGTGATGAAAAAAATAAAAGCTGAAATAAATCATTCTCTTTACTATTCTTCTGACATTTCACATTCTCAAAATAAAGTGGTGCTCTTAAATGACCTAAGACAGGGAATTTTACTAGGATTAAATGTCAGGAATTGTGAAACTAAGTTTAAATGTATTTGGCTAAGGTGTATGTAAACTTCCGACTTCAACTGTAGCTCTGCCATTATTTTATATTGTACATCACATACTTTAATCTTAATTACCTGTCCACAAACACACAACTCATCCAGACATCAAATCATGAAAAGTATGTGTATGGTGAGTCACTCGCACGCACGCACGCTACACGCTCACGCACATCCATGTAACAAGGATGTTAAACCAGGGTCATACTGGTGCTGCCATATGGCAGCAACAACCCCTCCACTGATAACGACCCTTTCTATCCCCCGCTCCTTCCCCCTGTTGGCGCTGGCCCATCAGGGTATCACCACGTCTGTCACCATGGATGACAGCCACTGGAGTCACCTCAGATCAACGCAGACTGGGGGTAGCGAGAGAGAGGGAGAAAGTCCCCTAGCTCTCTGTCCTCAGACACAGCTGCTGGCCTCTCGCTTCCAACGGGAGCAAACCTTACGAGAGGCAGGAGGAGAGAATGGAGCAGGAGATAAGGAGAGAAAGAAAGGGAGACAGAAAGAAAAAGGATGAGATAAAAAAAAATAGAGAGAGAGAGAGAGAGAGAGAGAGAGAGAGAGAGAGAGAGAGAGAGAGAGAGAGAGAGAGAGAGAGAGAGAGAGAGAGAGAGAGAGAGAGAGAGAGAGAGAGAGAGAGAGAGAGAGAGAGAGAGAGAGAGAGAGAGAGAGAGAGAGAGAGAGAGAGAGAGAGAGAGAGAGAGAGAGAGAGAGAGAGAGAGAGAGAGAGAGAGAGAACAGGAGACAGAGCGAGCGAAGGAAAAGGTGAGACCGAAAGCAAGAGTGCCCTTCTACCTTTTCCAGTCTTTCACACTGAAGCTGTGGATGATAGTCCCAGGATTACAGAAGCAAAAGAGATATACTGCAGAGAGAGAGAGTGAGTAAGGGACATAATGGGAGGAAAACTAGAGAGATAAATAAAGGAGCGAGAGAATGTTGAAGGTGGAGAGGGAGATTACGAGAGAGGGGGAGAGCCTGAGGGAGGGAGAGAACCAGAGAGAAAGAGAATATGATGAAGGGGGAGAGGCTCGTAATCTACATTCAAATCCAGAGGCAGAGTTAACAGAGTTTATACGTGAACTATTCTGCAGCATAGCCTTCTGTGTACAGTTAAACATGCTTTGCTGCTGCGGCTCTCGGGTTGGTGAGATTTTTGCTGTGTGTTGGTCAGGGGGTGTGTGTGTGTGCATGCATGTGTGAGATTGTGATTGGGACAAGTTGGTGGCAGGTGCTAGGGATAAGACTAGAAGGGGACACAGTGTGCCCTGTCCTAAGCGACAAGGGGAACAGGGGAAGGTGATGTGGAGACACTATAGCTAGCATTGACTGAGGTGGTATCTCCCCTTTTTGACCCTTTTCACATTACTGAGCAGAGCTGGCCTGGGGGAACATCCACCATAGTCGCTGCATGCTGGAATGAAAGGTTCAGGTCGGCACGGTAGTGCCGGTTTGGTTCAGGTCTGCATGTGTGAAATAGTGTGAAAAGGCAATTAGTTTGATAAAACAACAGGAACTGAAGGGTTTTCATAGAGCCTCTCTCTCTGTGTTTGGTTCACGCCAAGGGGGGAGAGAGAATGTTGTTTGTTCACTCCAATGCACCATTTTGTTTGAGATTCTCCTCACGACCTTCCCCTGCTCACTCGAGAGTCGGTGAGTTATCTGTCTCCCTTGAGCCAACAAACAAGACGAGAACAGAGCTGAACAGAGGGAGCTCTGTGTGATGTCGTCAGCTCTTTTCATCCCACCAATAAACAGAGAGAGAGAAAGAAAGAAAGAAAGAAAGAAAGAAAGAAAGAAAGAAAGAAAGAAAGAAAGAAAGAAAGAAAGAAAGAAAGAAAGAAAGAAAGAAAGAAAGAAAGAGGGACCACAGCGCACTACCTGGTTGACACAAACGCATTGGGTTTTAATGAGCCACTCTGCCTTAAGGTGGATTTGAAAATGGGTTGGATGATGCTGTGCAGTGTGCAGTCAGTGTCCTCTCAGAGCCTGTTCCATTGTATAAGTTCTTCTTTTTTTAGATCTATAATTTTTGTGGGTTTTTATTTATTGAGAAAGGACAGTTAAGGGGAGGCAATAACGATTGCAAGTCAGAAGGGCAGTGGACTGGATTTGAACCCATGCCAACTTTGGAATACATGTGGCAGGGTGAGCAGCTCTAACTGGTTTACCACACAGGTCACCTATAACGTTGCCTGTAATTCACTCTCACTACTTGATATAGTTTGTGGATTTGTGTTGATTCATAATTATTTGTTGTTATTGATGGACTCTGCACTCTATCATACTCTTCTCACTCTTCTCTTTTCCTCGCCATGCTCACTCTTCTCCTATTCCTTCACTCCTTCTCATTCTCACCTCCTGCTATGGCACCCTTATTCCTCTCCATCCTATCCTCCCTCCTTCTACCCGTCCTCTCCCTTCTCCCCTCCTCTACCCTCCTTTCCTCTCCTTCCTCCTCTTCCTCCCTCTCTTCCCCAGGTCTCTATCTGGGCGTATCGTGGGTGGTGTGTGGTGGTTCTTCACCCTCATCATCATCTCCTCCTACACGGCCAACCTGGCTGCTTTCCTCACAGTGGAGAGGATGGTGTCGCCCATAGAGAGTGCTGAAGACCTGGCTAAACAGACAGACATAGCCTACGGCACCCTAGACTCCGGCTCCACTAAAGAGTTTTTCAGGGTGAGTATAGTACTGGACTGGATACAAGCTGTGTCTGAATTCTCATATTATGGCCTTGTCCTATTTCACAGACTATTTGTGTATGTAGGAATAAAATGTTTTGGCTAGTAGCTGCGTCGTTCCACGAAAAGTGCCTTTGATATTTTAAGAAATAATTGTGCACCAATATTGCATTTTAAAAGCCTGTTATATTGAATTAAGTGACTTTAATATAGACCACATGGAGAATTCAATTCATCTGATTTTTAATTTAAATAAAGGATATCTGAAGTGCCAAAATTCTGCATTTTGACATGTCCCTCCGTCAACCCTGTGTCACTTCTAGGAAGATTTCAACCACTTAATCCCTAAATGTATCTAAGTTTCACCATCATTAAAAAGTACTAGTTATTTTGTTGCTTTGGCAGTAATTTCTGCAGATTAGTGATTTATTTACGTCTGTCCCTCATTTTAAGGTCAACCCTGTTACGTGAATTTAACTATTTTATTAATATGGTGAAACTCTTCCTTTTAAAATATTTCTTTCAAAACATGGTTCTACTCTTTTTGGCAATTTTCAGGTGGGAAACTGAGAGGGTCGAGCATTTCTTTTAATAACAAAAAATATTATTATTTCACCTTTATTTAACCAGGTAAGCAAGTTCTCATTTACAACTGCGACCTGGCCAAGATAAAGCAAAGCAGTGCGACAAAAACAACAACACAGAGTTACACATGGTATAAACAAGCGTACAGTCAATAACACAATATATATATTTTTTAAAGTCTATATGCAGTGTGTGTGTGCAAATGGCGTGAGGAGGTAAGGTAATAAATAGGCCATAGTAGCGAAGTAAAAACAATTTTGCAAATTGACACTGGAGTGATAAATGTACAGATGATGATGTGCAAGTAGAAATACTGGTGTGCAAAAGAGCAGAAAAGTAAATAAAAACAATATGGGGATGAGGTAGGTAGATTGGATGGGCTATTTACAGATGGGCTATGTACAGCTGCAGCGATCGGTTAGCTGCTCAGATAGCTGATGTTTAAAGTTAGTGTTTAAATATGTCTCCAGCTTCATCGATTTTTGCAATTTGTTCCAGTCATTGGCAGCAGAGAACTGGAAGGAAAGGCGGCCAAAGGAGGTGTTGGCTTTGGGGATGACCAGTGAGATATACCTACTGGAGCGCGTGCTACGGGTGGGTGTTGTTATCGTGACCAGTGAGCTGAGATAAGGCGGAGCTTTACCGAGCAAAGACTTATAGATGACCTGGAGCCAGTGGGTCTGGCGACGAATATGTAGCGAGGGCCAGCCAACGAGAGCAAACAGGTCGCAGTGGTGGGTGGTATATGGGGCTATGGTGACAAAACGGATGGCACTGTGATAGACTGCATCCAATATGCTGAGTAGAGTGTTGGAGTTTATTTTGTAAATGACATCGCCGAAGTCAAGGATCGGTAGGATAGTCCGTTTTACTTGGGTATGTTTGGCGGCGTGAGTGAAGGAGGCTTTGTTGCAAAATAGAAAGCTGATTCTAGATTTAATTTTGGATTGGAGATGTTTAATATGCATAACACGTCAACCCTCTTACCCATCGATAGACAGGCTAGAAATGTTTTATAAATTTCACCTCTCCAAAGTGTACACAGTTCCTAAACAATTTCAATGCAATTTTATGACTCAAAGAAGTGTCTTCAACTAGGCACTTTTTTTAAACTCTCCTAGCTGTGCCATGGAGGAATTACTTGTAGTTGTTTCATTTGGAATGCAACCCTGCATTCCCAACGTCACACAATTACTGGTATTGTTTACGCAGTTAAAAAAACGGTACATTATAACTCGCATTCTGGGTCAGGTGGGCATGATTTGAGTGCTTGTTCTATTGCCAACGTGACTAGCTAAGTTATTAAATACAATCGTTCAGTGTTAGGCTTTCACAAGGCAATTCAAAGAAACAGATGGTAATTTTGGTGTGCATAGAAGGGTAGCATGAGTACATTCAGATGCATGTGCCCTGCAAATGTTCTTCTCTACAAACAAACATAGGCTCAATCTGTTCAGAACAACCCAGGTTACGGTGCCATGTCATCTTGTAACTGTACACCAAACACTGATCATAAACGTTGACACTGAATACGACGTGAGTTTCATGATATGGGAATGTGAAGTGCACATTTGGACTCACTGGTGTTTGGCTTGCTTATATGACATACAAGATGACATGGCATCATACCCTGGGTTGTTCTGAACAGAATGAGCCAGTGTTTGTTTATAGGGAAGAATGCACACGCACCTGAATGCACTCATGCCTCCTTTCTATGCGCACCAAAATTACGATCCGCTTCTTTGAATTGCCTTGTGAAAGCCTAACACTGTAAGATTGTATGACATCAAAGCTGTATTGATTATAATCCTCAACATCTCATCTTTCAAAATACATTGAGTCATCTTCATTTACAGCATTTCCCTCACTCAGACAACAACAAATGTGCAATTACCGGGAAGGATGGGGTAATCTTCTTGTCACGCGTGCGGTGCTCAAGTTCAGGACAGTTGTCAGTCAAAACCAATACAGCGCTGTGAAATGCAGAGCCAGAGCTCTGACGCCATGTACAGCATGTTACTGTACAGCCACTTATTAGTGCCCAAACCGGACATGTTCAGCCCATAAATGTTAAGGGCTGCCGTCTTGAGATGGGAAAATATGTTTTTGTTGTGAAGTTGAACATGTGCTCTTTATGACAGAAAGTTTCTTTTGACCAAGTTACACTTCTGAAAAGGCTCCGAATTGGTGGAACGACCCAGTTACTAGAAATAAATATTTGTATGAGAATTCAGGGTAAGTAGTACTGGACTGATCAGCTCTGACACACACAAACACACGCATGACACCATACTGGTCAGATCATTCAAGCACACTCGTTCACTCAGGGAGGAGTGTGTTTTTACAGTAACTGTTTTCAGTCAACACTCGCTCCTCCACCAGTAACTCTGTACTATGCGTTAACCCCTCCATGTCCTCGTCTCTACTTGGCTGTGCTCTCTCTATGCTCTCTCCACCTTCCTCCACCTCTACTCTTCCTCCACCCCTCCCCTGATCTGCCCCAAACCAACCACAGAGGTCAAAGATTGCAGTCTACGAGAAGATGTGGGGCTACATGAAGTCGGCCGAGCCGACTGTGTTTACCAAGAACACCCAGGAGGGGGTTGTACGTGTGCGGAAGAGCAAAGGGAAGTACGCTTTCCTATTGGAGTCAACCATGAATGAGTACACGGAACAGCGGAAGCCCTGCGACACCATGAAGGTCGGCGGAAACCTGGACTCCAAAGGATACGGAGTGGCCACCCCCAAGGGTTCACTGTTAAGGTGGGTGGAGTGGTATAACAATATGTCCAAGCTGTGCGTGTTGTTATGTTATTCCACCTTCCCTGGCGTGCTGCCTGAATATGTATAGTAACGCTCATATAACGCTCATCTAACACTTCTTTTTTTGTTAAGTTTGAGTTATGGTGAGTTTGGTTTGGGACAATTTTTTCATGTTCATGGAGGTATAGGTGTAGTGGCTTTTACATTTGTGTTTGGTGTGGCGTGGCATGCGGTCATGGCAACAGTTGGTGTTGTTGCAACTCTACTTCCTTGTTGCCAGGTAATGTTTGTGCTGCTTTATGTTGGTGTGTCAGTAGGAGTCAAAACAGCATGTTGATAAGCCTTAATATTATTCTTAAGTATTACTATGACCAATGTTGCAGAATTCTGTTAACTTTCCCCAAATTCCTGGATTTCCTGCTTATTCCCCCCGGAATCTGTGAATATCACGAACTGGAATTTCTGGAAAACCTGGGAATTTGGGGAAAATTACCGGAATGTTGCAACCATAACTGCATTACATAGGCAATAGAGTGCTATTTGGGATGCAGACATAGTAAGTTTCATATGAGATGGTGGGATATCAGTGATGTGAATACTCAGTCCTGTCTGACTTGGCTGGACTCTAGAGCTGATTTATACACAGTGGAATTTACAGGCCTGCCGAAAAATACAATATCATTCCCACTCACCACGGGGAGTTAGTTTCAATTCGCCAAAACTAGAAACTCTCATCTATCAAAAGAATGGGAGCAAGCTCATACTGAAAGGAATTGAAAAATGTAATAGAGCCTAGATTGAGTGTGTGTGTGTGTCTGTGTGTGCGCACAGTAGCGACGGTTGTCAAAATTGATAAAAGGTCATAAACACGGTTCTGATAAATGTAACAGCTGCATAATGGAGTGAGATTCTCAACGCTATTAGGATAAACCAGATCTAAATCCACTGGATTATAGCAGTGTGTTTCCATCATAACATCAACAGGAAAATGTGCTTTGTACAAGCAAGAGACTGTGCATTGGTTTTCTTTTTAAATAAATTGATCTAGCAACAATTATGTGACAAGTGAACTAACACCCCACAAAAACAGGAAAATAATGGCTGGAAAGTGGGGAATACTGAGGTGGGCTGGGCATGCACTTTGCTTGGAACATATGTGCGCGCACACACACACTATTGCCACTAAACTCATCTGAATCCAACTCCAATCCTGTAAATTCCACTGACGAGCTTCTCTAGAAGGCAACGACATGGGTTTGCAATGTAAACAGCGACTTGGTACTGGATTTACCAACTGTTTTCAGCAAGAGGAGTCACTGACAGATCACAGTAGTTCCAGATGGCGGCCATTTTTATTTTGTTAAATTATCAGTCGCGTTCCCCCGGCTCGGACGTTGCATGCATGAACCAACAGATTGCTCTAACATACGATGTGGTTCGCTGATACTTTAAAATACCTATCCATCAATGTTCCCCCAAATATTTTGGGGCACTGAGCAACTGTTAGGTCTTGTGAGCGAAAATGTTGTGGAACTTCCGGCGTGCGTTTACAGTGAACACTGAGACTGTACCCTTACAGTTTTAGACAATAGCCTATCGGCTATTTGAGCATAATGTAGGCCTACCAACAAAATCAATGGAGTGAATCCCATAATATTTTCACGTGGAAATAGCTTTTGATATCTTTGATGTTGCCTACAGTAGCCTCTATATGGTGTTCAATGCAGGCCTATTGCATGAGACTTTTAAAAACGTTTTTACATTATGAAGGGCATGCCATTAATTCATGATTTTTTACTTGGTCTGTAAGACTGTGGGCCAAATAGGTGACTGTACATGGCATTGTCTTGTTGTATAATAATACAAAATAAAATGTGTTATTATTATCATACAGAGAATTAGACCATGTAGGCTACCCCTCTGCCAATAGGATTATTTGAATATTCCAACTTGTCTCAAAATACATCACTGCCCCTTTAATTAAGACATACGTTTTTTACCTGACTAGCTTTTCAAACACAGATTGAAATGTAGCCTACACATTTTGTGCTCATGTAGGAAGCCGTAACTCCCCATTGCTGACCTATACTTATTTTTAACTCTGCTAATAACTCGCTGACTAGCAAAGAATATGAACAAATGTGCACAGGCGTGGCCCTGTGCTCTGATCTGAACTGATCTGAAAAGCACATTCACTCACGGGTGGCTCTGTCTACAACAAAATCACAGACTCGTTCTTACAAAGTTAGATTTGTTTTGTTTTGTTGCATTGAAAAGGGGCTGATATAATGTTGATTCAATCACAGAAAAAACGTTGATCTATATCGTGCAAACTAATGGGGCAAACTCAGTGAAGTTCAGTTTCTTGTGTCTCTGCGGGGCATGGCATTTCTTCTGCGTGGCAGTCCTGGAGGAAGTGCGTGGCCACGCACTCGCGCAGTTTAGAGGGAACATTGCTATCCAGGCGTGGTAAGACCGGGCATGCATCAGCAATAATTGGGCAGAGGAACCCGCCCACTATCTTCTGTCAGTCACTTCTGTGGTTGTCACCATGGAAACCCACAAATCAGCATGCAGAGCGGCTATGATGTCAGACTAAGCAGCTATTTCACAAGGCATTAACCCTAAAGTGACCCTAAAAAGGTTAAACAAGGTGATGTTTAATTACATTTTTCTTTTTTCTCATCAGCTTTTACTGAAATATTTATTTTAATAATGTTGCAGTCAGTTAAGCTACCTTTCTGTCTCTCATTGTCAATGTGTACCTGATATTCCTGAAAAGTACAGTTGAAATGCGCTGAATGCACGTGGACAAATCTCTCTTGATGCAAGTTTTACTCCTCTGAATCAAAATATATATCAAAATGATGTTACTACACAATCTTTTCCCTATGGGCACTACATAGGGAATAGGGTGCTATTTTGGATACACAATATGTGTAATGGAGTTTAACCATCAATCAGGTAATGAATGTACAGAAAAACAAAGGCCACAGGGATACAACCAAGGAAACGAATAGAGATTTATTAAGTTTAATTTATTTCAATTTAGTTTCATTGGATCAAACTTTGAAGTGAACCAAGTCCCAACGAGAGGTTTGTCCGTTCTGTAAATGAGGGTCCTATCTGTGGGGCAAATACTAACTTCCACTCAAGTCAAAATGGTACCGTCTCAAAGTGTCTTAAGTGGAAGTTATTGTTCACCTGTTTGTGTATGGAGGGAGGGTGGGAGAGGGAGTGAGGGTTTATTGTTACAGATAGAGCATTAACACACCCCTATTTCCACCCTTGTCCCCCCTTTATAATCCCCCCTTTCCCCCTCCTATCCCCAATTGGATGCTATCGACTCACCTTCACTCACCCAAATATGTTTTATCATTTTCAAGAAGCGCAGTTAACCTGGCAGTGTTAAAACTGAATGAACAAGGCCTGTTGGACAAATTGAAAAACAAGTGGTGGTACGACAAGGGAGAGTGTGGCAGCGGCGGAGGTGGCGAGAAGGTTAGCCATCCTTGTGTCAGCCCCATGCCGATTGGGTAAAACTGTTCTCATGGTAACAGGTGCATCTGCCGGGGCGACACCCATCGTGTGACCAACAGTGGCGTTGTGACGTGCCACAGTGGCACATACTATAGTTCTGGACGAGTTGAGAGCGATTACTGTCAAACCACAAATATTCGCTTTTGGTAGATGTTAATATTGTTCACCTATTTGTAACCTAAAGCTTAAGTGAATCATTTTTGAAGATACCTTGAAGTCAGTCACATTGTGTAGTCCCACTAAACACTACATTGTGCCTGCCATAAATGTACAGTATCTTATGGCGAAAGGTGAAGTTGTCCTTCACGGGGCTTCACTTGAAAAAGAGATGTACATCTCAATATGACTTCCATAGTTAAAAAACGGATAAATATATTTTGAATTCTGTTTTTTTTTAAATTGTTGTTGACTTTGGTACAAAATTCAGCCAATAGTTGTAGCTTCACAGTAATAGCCTCTGATTGGTTGTTGTGAGATAGGCCTCGGCAGTATGTGCCCGTTCCAGAAAGCGATGCAGTGGGGGCCCCATGTATATTTCTGTAGTGCTCAGCCCCTCAGGCACCCATAAACCAACCCCCTAGCCCCCTCTCCACTACCACGAGCATAGAGACATGTAAACCAATGGGGCCCCTGTCTCCGTCACTTTCAGCTGTTAAGTTCCCTGTATGGGCTCTTTACATTTTTGACTGAATAACATAAAATAACATGTCCTATGATGTTATTTATGTTATTTCCCCCCCCTGACCCCTCCCCGACCCCTCGACCTCACACGTGCGGTTTCGAAGAACTCCAGTAAACCTAGCCGTGTTGAAACTGAGTGAATCAGGCGTCTTAGACAAGCTGAAAAACAAATGGTGGTACGATAAGGGCGAGTGTGGACCCACGGCCTCAGGAAGTAAGGTCAGTCTCCTGCAAGTCCTGGGACCACACCTCCTCACTGACTGTTCTGTCACACTGATGAACCCCACCGCAAACAGACAGATAGGAAGATAGGCAGACAAGCATGGAGGCAGGCAGGTAGAAAGGCAGGTAGGAAGGCAGACAGACACAGGCAGATAGAGGCAGGCAGACAGAGAGGCAGGCAGGTAGCCAGGCAGACGGATAGGGAGGCAGGAGCGCAGGCAGGCTGGCTGACACACACACATACACACACAAAGATAGGACAGAGAGAGACTTAAGGCGTAGCCTGAGGGATACAATACATCCCACTAGAAGGCATGCTCACAATTCAGTGGTAGCAGCAGCACAGCAATGTATGAAATGGTGAGACCTGCAGGATCACATTGATATGGTTGTCACCTGTATCTGTGCCACACTTAGTAGTGTATACTTAGTAGTGCACTTAGCAGTGCATGTATTAAAGTTGTGCAGTTGTAATGTCACGGCAGATTATTAGTATCATAGAAGTAGAATGAGTGGAACAGGCATGGAACCTCTTACCTTGACTGGTAAACTCTATTATATTTCTATGAATAGTATGCCAGTCATTCTAGCCCACTCTAGATTGGTTCTAGTAAGTTTATCCATTGGGCAATACTCAATCATGTAAAGAGAACTCCTGCCTCAACAAAGCAGCATGCAAACACCTTAGGGTCAAAAGTACTTGTCAAGTGTATTTCCTTGTCATGTATAATTAAAAAGTAGATCTCAAGTTTTGAAGACTTGTTTGAAAGTTCTCTCCCACACTCCAATCAGCAGTAGATAAGATGCAAGGCAGCGTTTGGTAAAATCTCAAACCTAAACAGATTCCTTTTGACAAGGAAGCCTCCCCTTTAGGAGCAGGCGACTAACCTGAAAAGTGGGATATAAGAAACGTGAAAGAGCTGCACCCTTTGTCTTAAATCACAGCGTCTAATTACACAATGACTATAAGCAGAGATAACAGAGGGCTAGGGAGCTACTTGAGAGTGGAGACCAAGGACATTTTTAACTGAGTCATTTAGGCAGCTAGTGAATTTAGAATAATTGTATTCCTCCTTAATTGCTGTAAAAATGTCTTAGTCACACTTTATCAAGACATCATTAGATTGGTTGGCATGGGAACATCATGGTGATATCAGCTGTAGCAGTAGCCACAGAGCTGAAAGCAAGAGCAGGTCTGAACTGGAAAGTGTATATATATATATGTGTGTGTGAGTTTGGCAAAGTGTGTTTGTGTGTGTTTTAGATTTGTCAACTATGTACTTGTGCACGTGTGTTGTAATGTGTAATATAATTGCCTGGTGCAGTGAATTCGGAAAGTATTCAGATCACTTGACATTTTTCACATTTTGTTAGCCTTATTCTAAAATGGATTAAATCATTATTTTCCTTCAACAATCTACACACAATACCCCACAATACCCCAGAAACAGTTTAGAATTATTTTCCAATTTATGTATATTTTTTTACTGAAATATCAGATTTATGTAAGTATGCAGACCCTACACTCAGTACTTTGTTGAATTACCTTTGGCAGCAATTACAGCCTTGAGTCTTCTTGTGTATGGCGCTTCAAGCTTGGCATACCTGTATCTGGGGAGTTTCTCCCATTCTTCTTTGCAGATCCTCTCAAGCTCTGTCAGGTTGGATGTGGAGCATTGCTGCGCAGCTAATTTCAGGTCTCTCCAGAGATTCAAGTCTGGGCTCTGGCTGGGCCACTCAAGGACATTCAGAGACTTGTCCTGAAGCCACTCCTGCATTGCCTTGGCTGTGTGCTTAGGGTCGTTGTCCTGTTGGAAGGTGAACCTTCGCCCCAGTCTGAAGTCCTGAGCGCTCTGGAGCAGGTTTTCATCAAGGACCTCTACTTTGCTCCGTTCATCTTTGCCTCGATCCTGACTAGTCTCCCAGTTCCTGCCACTGAAAAATATCCCCACAGCATGGTGCTGCCACCACCATGCTTCACCGAAGGGATGGTGCCAGGTTTCCTCCAGACGTGTCGCTTGGCATTCAGGCCAAAGAGTTCAATCTTGGTTTCATCAGACCAGTTGAATCTTGTTTCTTATGGCCTGAGAGTACTTTAGGGGCCTTTTGGCGGGCTGTCGTACCTTTTACTGAGAAGTGCCTTTTACTGAGAAGTGGGAATTTCGAGTCTCATAGCAAAGGGTCTGAATAGTAATGTAAATAAGGTATATCTGTTTTTTGTTTTTTATAAATTTGCAAACATTTATAGAAATCTGTATTCACATTTTCATTATGGGGTATTGTGTGTAGACTAGATTGATGAGGAAATTGTTTTATTTAATCAATTTTAGAATAAGGCTGTAACATAACAAAATATGGAAAAAGTCAAGGGGTCTGAATACTTTCCGAAGGCACTGTATATATGAGTAGGTATGTGAGTATGTTTGCATGTGTGTGTGTTCTCAGCCCCCCACCACAGCCACGTCTCTGATTGCCTGTCTGCCCTGTGTCTCTCCTCCAACCGCCCCAGGACAAGTCGTCTCAAGCCCTGTCGTTGAGCAACGTGGCGGGGGTCTTCTATATCCTCGTGGGGGGCCTGGGCCTGGCCATGCTGGTGGCCCTCATTGAGTTCTGCTACAAGTCCCGGAACGAGGCCAAGCGAATGAAGGTGGAGGCACCGACGTCTGAACACCACCACCCAAACCAACACCACCTCCCCCACCACCTAACCCCTAGCAGCCCCCATCCCAGCTGCTCCAACCCCAGAACAAGCCCTCAACCCAGTCACAGTCCAGGCTACAGTCCTGGCTATAGTCCCGGCCACAGCCCCAGCCCTTCCCCAAGCACCCAAAACGTAGCCACGTGTAGTGAGGTTTTCGACGGTTACGGAAGCAATGAGGATGTTAAGATATAATGCTGGTACAGGAATAGCCCCTTCCATCCCCCACCCACCCCTCTAGGCCCCCCTTCTATGGTACTGTAAGTTGAACCTCCCTTATTGGCCACTAGCTAGCTTGCCTTGCTGCTGATTGACTGTGTGGCAATGCTTCCTCTAATTCTTCTGCTTTGTGATTAGCTTGTTTGTGGTCATGTGACGTCCTTGTCTGTCTCCTGGCTTCCCCGTGGGGGCTTTAATATGGCCGCAGCCGCTATTGTCTGTTTGGCTGCAGACAATGGGCTCTATTTTAACAAACCTAACACAATGGTAAATCTTAGCGCTGGCGGTAGCGTTATAGGTTCGGGGTTGTGCCAGAAATATTTTTGCTATTTTCACAAATGAATAATGGACACAGTAGCTGGTGGTGGCAAAAGCCTGGATTTTGATGAATAAACCAGTTGTCGGTGTTTCAAGGCTTGGCCCCTCACTTACCAATTAGAACAGGCTCCATATGTGGTTGCTTCAAGTTGTGTATTTATGGTCTTTTATGTGTTGCATTGTCATCAACTCCAATTCAAATGTTAGTCCCTTACGGCCTAGTTCGTTAAATATGTTTGCGGCCTTTGATATGGCATTATAGGACAAATGAATACAATAGTTTAGAGGAGCTTGTCTTTGGTTTTCGGACGAGGGGCACTCTTTGAAAATGGGGATGGGTAACCTTCTTGAGCAAGCAAAATGCAGGTATGTAAATTGTGAACAATGAAAAGGCATTAGGTTTAAAGAAAAACGATGCTGCTTAACCAGCCTTGACCAAGGGGAAGGTAGGTTATGCTTGGTTTTTAATCAAATTAAACAAAATGGGGGGAGCCAATCGTTTCTTATATTTCTAATACGAGATTCACCGGCACAAAAGGCATCTTTTCTTCCATGGGCACTGTGAGTCATGGCTAGATAGGCTGCGCTTCAACGCTCTCAAAATCCATGCCATTATCAACTGATTTGCCATTAAGAACTGCTTTTTATAGGTCTTAAAACTACCCATTAGAGCTGCATGAAATTGTCACTTTTGCACTTGTTTTTAACCCTTTACTCTTGTGGAAATTGGCATATATGGATAGGGCTACATTGAAATGTTTCTTCCAGAAAAATATGGAAAGCATATGCATAACCATGGTAGCAATTAAAAGTGTACAATTTGGAGATTATGGGAAAATGTTAGACTAAAGGTGAGAACACAACAGTTTTCCTGACACAAGACTAAATCCAAATTTTACGCTGTTGATTTTATGTGCGTTTTACATTTACTGTACTTTTCACCGCATTTGTTGACAACAAAATCTGAAAATACTCTGGATACATTCAGTAACGTGATAAGAATATTCTTGAAACATTTGGGGTAGGTGCAACATAAGAAAAAAACCTGGCAAGGGTTTGAGTGAGTGGTCTAACTAGAGTTTCCAAGTGGCCACACACCTCTCCAAAGTGTGCACAGTTCCTAAGTCATTTCAATGCCCTTTTATGACTAAGGCAAGAGTCTTCAACTATAAGGTGCTTTATGGAGCTCTCCCAGCTGAGGAACTAGAGCAAGCAAACTTGTAGTTGTTTTCTTTGGAACACAGCCCTGCACCCTTGCCTTTACACCACTACTGTGCTTGTTTACGCAATCCAAAAACTGTCCATTATAAATCACAATCTGGGTCAAGTGGACATAATTTGAAAGCATGTTCTATTGCCAACATGACTAGCTAAATTATAAAATATGATCGTACAGTGTTAAGCTTTCACTAGGCTATTCAGAGAAGTAGACAGTAATTTTGGAGCGCATAGAATGGAGTAATGAGTGTCTTCAGATGTGGTCCAAGGCTAATTTTCTTCGCAATACAACAAACACAGGCTCATTATGTTCAAGACAACCCAGGGTATAACGCCATGCCATCTTGTTACTGTACAATCAACATAGTGATCATAAACATTGACCCTGTATATTACATGAGATTTATAATATGGAAATGTGAAGTGCACATTTGGACTAATGGGTGTTCGGCTTGTGACATCAAAGCAATATTTATTATTGTTAAAATCTTTAAAAACTTCTCATCTTTCAAAATACAGGGGTGTCACTTTGGTTTCATAAGTGGTGGGGACATAACCTGGCTGGGGGTACTCCCCAAATAATTTTTTGTGGCATGTAAAGCTAATTTCCTGCGTTTTTGCACAACCCAATATGCAGACTCTATTTGGAACAAAAATTAAGCAAAAAATTCCTCCTGACAGAGCTGTTGTAACTGAGTCAGGTTTGTAGGCCTCCTTGTTTGCACACGCTTTTTCAGTTCTGCCCACAACATTTCTATGGGATTGAGGTCAGGGCTTTGTGATGGCCACTCCAATACCTTGACTTTGTTGTCCTTATTAAGCCATTTCGCCACAACTTCGGAAGTATCCTTGGAGTCATTGTCCATTTGGAAGACGCATTTGAGACCAAGCTTTAACTTCCTGACTGATGTCTTAAGATGTTGCTTCAATATATCCACGTAATTTTCCTTTCTCATGATGCCATCTATTTTGTAAAGTGCACCAGTCCCTCCTGCAGCAAATCATCCCCAAAATGATACTGCCACCCCCGTGCCTCATGGTTGGGATGGTGTCCTTTGGTTTGCAAGCTTTCCCCTTTTTCCTCCAAACAGGAGCTTTTTATGGTGGTTTTGGAGCAGTGGCTTCTTCCTTGCTGAGCAGCCTTTCAGGTTATGTTGATATAGGACTCGTTTTACTGTGGATATAGATACTTTTGTACCTGTTTCCTCCAGCATCTTCACAAGGTCCTTTGCTGTTGTTCTGGGATTGATTTACACTTTTCGCACCAAAGTACGTTCATCTCTAGGAGACAGAACGTGTCTCTTTCCTGAGAGGAATGATGGCTGTGTGGTCCCATGGTGTTTATACTTGCGTACCATTGTATGTAAAGATGAACGTGGTACCTTCAGGCATTTGGAAATTGTTCTCAAGGATGAACCAGACTTGTGGAGGTCTACAGACTTGTGGAGGTATTGGCTGATTTCTTTTGATTTTCCCATGATGTTAAGCAAAGAGGCACTGAGTTTGAAGGAAGGCCTTGAAATACATCCACAGATACACCTCAAATTATGTCAATTAGCCTATCAGAAGCTTCTAAAGCCATGACATCATTGTCTGGAATTTTCCAAGCTGTTTAAAGGCACAGTCAACTTAGTGTATGCAAACTTCTGACCCACTGGAATTGTGATATAGTGAATTATAAGTGAAATAATCTGTCTGTAAACAATTGTTTGAAAAATTACTTGTCATGCACAAAGTAGATGTCCTAACTGACTTGCCAAAGCTATAGTTTGTTAACAAGACATTTGTGGAGTGGTTGATAAACAAGTTTTAATGACTCCAACCCAAGTGAATGTAAACTTCCGGTTTTGGTTTTGGGTCTGTTAAGCCAAGGCAAGAGAGACAACCCACAGGACGGCAGACCATTAGGGGCACGACTGAGCAGCCCAACAGCTAGGGATTGCCTAAATAGGTATCTCCCCTGGGCATGTTTTCAATACAGACTCGTACTGTATTCCATATAAGGCATCGAGACCTTATGAAAGTTGCCCAGTATACCCTTAATCTTGTAATAAATCAAATCTAGTGATACATAACTTGACATTGTGGAAGGATAACCTACCTTCCAAGTCATGGCATGCATTACTTAGCCGCTATAAATGCTTTGTTACACAATTTCTATAGATAAGTCTCCGGTATCAACATTTCCAAGCAAACAAACACAGGGAGAGGGAGAATATGTAGACATACTGAGATAAAAGAAGACTTCAGAAGAACATGACATATGCAAATATATGTCCCCTTTGTGTTTTACACCTCCAGCAGCGGAATTACATCTCTGAGGGCATGATATTCAGTTTCATTGGCGTATAGTATGTTCTATGGATGGTCTTAAACTGCAGTACTTTATGTCTGAGATGATATGAACATGACTGGGCATTCAAACACATCTGTATCCAGTCATTATCATCAATAGCTTCTATAGTGGCTTGCGAAAGTATTCACCCCCCTTGGCATTTTTCCTATTTTGTTGCTTTACAACCTGGAGTTAAAATAGATTTTTTATAGGGGGTTTGTATCATTTGATTTACACATCATGCCTACCACTTTGAAGATGCACAATATTTTTTATTGTGGAACAAACAAGAAATAAGTCAAAAAAACTAAAAACTTGAGCGTACATAACTATTCACCCCCCCCCCCCCCCCCCCCCCCCCACCACCACCACTACTTTTTCACCAATTACAGCTGCAAGTCTCTTGGGGTATGTCTCTATAAGCTTGACACAGCTAGCCCCTGGAAGTCTTGTCCATTCTTCAAGGCAAAACTGCTCCAGCTCCTTCAAGTTAGATGGGTTCCGCTGGTGTACAGCAATCTTTAAGTCATACCACAGACTCTCAATTGGATTGAGGTCTGGGCTTTGACTAGGCCATTCCAAGGCATTGAAATGTTTCCCCTTAAACTACTCGAGTGCTGCTTTAGCAGTATGCTTAGGGTCATTGTCCTGCTGGAAGGTGAACCTCAGTCCCAGTCTCAAATCTCTCGAAGACTGAAACAGGTTTCCCTCAAAAATGTCCCTGTATTTAGCGCCATCCATCATTCTTTCAATTCTGACCAGTTTCCCAGTCCCTGTCGATGAAAAACATGGGATGAACAACATGGGATGGTGTTCTCGGGGGGGTGGGAGGTGTTGGGTTTGCACCAGATATATTCCTTGATGGCCAAAAAGCTCAATTTTAGTCTCATCTGACCAGAGGTTCTTCTTCCATATGTTTGGGGAGTCTCCCACATGCCTTTTGGCAAACACCAAATATGTTTGCTTATTTCTTTCTTTTAAGCAAAGGCTTTTTTCTGGTCACTCTTCCGTAAAGCCCAGCTCTGTGGAGTGTACGCCTTAAAGTGGTCCTATTGACAGATACTCTAATCTCCGCTGTGGAGCTTTGCATCTCCTTCAGGGCTATCTTTGGTCTCTTTGTTGCGACTCTGATTAATGCCCTCCTTGCCTGGTCCATGAGTTTTGGTGGGCGGCCCTCTCTTGGCAGGTTTGTTGTGGTGCCATATTCTTTAAATTTTTTAATAATGGATTTAATGGTGCTCCGTGGGATGTTCAAAGTTTCTGATATGTTTTTATAACCCAACCCTGATCTGTACTTCTCCACAACTTTCTCCCTGACCTGTTTGGAGAGCTCCTTGGTCTTCATGGTGCCGCTTGCTTGGTGGTGCCCCTTGCTTAGTGGTGTTGCAGATTCTGGGGCCTTTCAGAACAGATGTGTATATATGTATATCTATATGTGTATATATATATATATATATGTATGTGTGACAGATCATGTGACACTTAGATGCACACAGGTGGACTTTATTTAACTAATTATGTGACTTCTGAAGGTAATAGGTTGCACCAGATCTTATTTAGGGGCTTCAAAGCAAAGGGGGTGAATACATATACACACACCACTTTTCCCTTTATTTATTTTTTTCATTTCACTTCACCAATTTGGACTATTTTGTGTATGTTCATTACATGAAATCCAAATAAAAATATATCTAAATTACAGGTTGTAATGCAACAAAATAGGAAAAACACCAAGGGGGATGAATACATTTGCAAGCCACTATACCAGGTCTTCCTCTATCAATCCTTAATACAGTTTGGAAATCTGACCCTGCTGAGACCCCTGTCACCTTCTGGTCCTCCTAAAATGAGACATGACAAATAATTATCTTGGTGTATGTTTATACACTATATTATCCAAAAATTGAATCAATGGTTCAATAATTGAAATGACCATTATTCCCAGATCCCAGACTGTAGCTTTAGCTGCTGTCCTGTAGCTACTGTAGGTCTACCCATCTTTTTATCATTCACTGATATTGTTAAAAAATTCATCCGAGCTCTGGTCTTCCCTGGGTGTCTGACCCTGCTGTGACCCCTGTCACCATCTGATCCTGCTAGACATGATGAGTAAAATGTTGTGTACTGACTGCACTAGAGGGCTGCATTCCTGCAGGATGCCTTGCAGTTGGCATTTTTAAATGTTTTTTGCTGCAGGCAGGAGCGGGTGGTTAGACAGATGACTTCGGGATGAAAATATATCTCTCTAACAGTATATCAACTGGCGAAAGCTAGCCAAGTTAATTTTGCTTCTGTTCTGAAATGGGACAAAACAAAAGGCTACAAAACATTTCCATACAAACAACAGCTGTCCGATAGTAATAATAGCCACCTTATATTGCTATCTGGCTGCAAGAGGCTAGAGCTGATCTAGATAACTAGAGGCTAGAGCTGATCTGGCTGTGGTTGCTACTAGCTAGCGTAGCTTATTCATTCACCTCAGCCGAGACGGGATGAAACGTTAGCTAACATTACATGTCAGTTACAATACTACTGAGCACTGCGAATAAACACTAGTTTCGTTTTTTTCTGTTAAGTTAAACAGCCGTTACCTTCCCAGCTACATCAGTCAACTAAAGAGTAGCCAGTTTCTGCTCTCTTTTACAACTTGGTGAAAAAGCACAACACATACACACTGAACTATGCTCAACTCTCCCGTGCTGGTCCAGCCAGCCTTCCAGAAGCTTTGCCTTCACACAGCCTGTCAGTCCGCTCTGTGGTGTCCGTGTGGTCCTAAAACACACAGCCTTGCCGGATTTTGTGTCACATTGCAATGATAAAACTGGGGGGGGACAAACATGCAAATGCAGAATGTGGGGGGGACATGACCCCTGCGTCCCCAGTGAAAGTTGCACCCGAGTCCTTACATTTTACATTTCTCTCACTCAGATAACAAACAATGTGCAAACTAGCGGGTTGGATGAGGGCAACTTCTTGTCATGTGCAGTGCCCAAGTTCAGAATGGCTGTCAGTCAAAACCCATACAGAGCTGTAAAGTGGAGACCCATAGCTCTGACATCATGTATAGCATGTTACTGTACAGCCACTGTGTTCTAATTTAGGTACTTAAACGTATCCAAATAGGCAATTTTCAACCCGTATACGGGTGTAAAGGGCTACAGACACGCCTCAAATATTGCCACCCCTCTCCCTCAGCGCAAGCGAGCTCAACGTTAGACATGCAGGTACATTTCCAAACCTGGCATTAGGGCTGGAAAATGGCAGTTTATACATGATGAAATTGCAAACTAATGTTCATTTGACACTTGCGTCTCCTTAGCGCCAGCCAAAAATAGAGCCCAATGTCTCATGCTGTTGACTGACGAGTGTTACAAATTTCCAGAAACTTTCTCCAAATTCCCAGATTTGATAAGAATCACAGATGCAGGAATCCCTCCCCGCTTATTCCTCCCTGATTCTGGGAATGCTCCTACCGGGATTTCTGGAAATCTGGGAATATCAGGGTAGTTTCCCAGGCTTTCCAGGTATCCCAGTTTGAGGATTTCCTGTTGGAGTATTCCCTCCCTGCTTATTCCTTCCATGAATCCTCCAAACAGAATTTCTGAGAATTCTCAGGTTTTCGGGTTTTCTGGTAATGCTAGTTGGAGAATTTCCTCCCTGCTTACTGTATTTCCTCCTGATTCCGGGAATCTTCCAAACTGGATTGTTTGGGAAAAGTTTCTGTAATTTCACAACCCTAACTATGACACCCAGGCACTTGCTCCTCTATCTAAACCAGTTAATGAGAAAACAGCCCCATGCACACATAAAGCTAGATAAAGCAATATAACACTGTACATTATTGGGGAGTTAAAGCCTAAAGTAAGTGGAAGATAACTGCCCCTCTAAGAGTTATATTGATTTGAACTCCTATCTCTAAGATATTTCCCTCGGGTCCAGAGATATTAGACTTGCAGATCTACAGTCTCAGTCTCAGTATGTGTCTGACGTGGTTATGTGTCCCCTGTTGGTGCTCTCTCGACTCTCTCTTTATTCCCTTTACTGTTGCTTGGTCAGCTGCCCTGTGGTCCCTCACCCACACATGAATCATCCATTGTCTAAAACCATAGTAGTCAATGGAAGTCGTGTATTAAATGTACACATAAAGCGACGTAATAAGAAATGTTTATTGAATGGCCCTGTCCTGTAATTATGTGGTGTGACGTTGGATGTAGTTTCTGTACGATATTCATCCCCGACGTTACCCATCTTCATGATGATTCCTGATCTTAGAGCTTTTTGTAGTGATTTTGTAGTGTGG
This sequence comes from Oncorhynchus mykiss, assembly GCF_013265735.2. NCBI lineage: Eukaryota > Metazoa > Chordata > Actinopteri > Salmoniformes > Salmonidae > Oncorhynchus > Oncorhynchus mykiss. The sequence continues at coordinate 45,137,072 of NC_048576.1, read as the reverse complement.
CAGGGTCCGAAAACCCATACTAGCATCCTAAATAGTAGGCCGTTTGAGTATGTGAAAAAATACAGTTTTATAGTATGTGACATTCAGAAAATTGAGTATGCTTTAAATGCCCGGACGTCATACTAATTTTGGCTTCTCATGTAGTATGAATGAGTTCTAACCTTTTCAGGAATTTCACACCCACAATGCATTCAAACCGGATTGAAAGGAGAGCTTCGAGATTTGATAGTTCTCTGAAAGTAAACAAAAAACGAATTGAAGATTGGAAATAAGACGAGAAAATATAAAGCTACGGCCATGGCATACTGCATACTTTTTACTAAACATTACTTCACAAATAGTATGCGACGATGAGTACATTTTATGCAGTTTAGGTGTGTAGTACGCTAGTATGAGTATTCGGACATGGCCAATGTCGATATGAGCTGACATGTTTTATCTGTCCCTCTCTCACCTCTTTTTTCTCTCTTTCTTTCCCCTTTGCTCACTCTTTGCCTCCCCCTCGTTCTTGTCCCCCTCCCTCTTTCTCTATCTGTTCCCCCCGTCTTCGTCTTATTTTCATCTCTTCTCCCTACCTCCCTCTCCACTTCTCACTACCTCTCCCCTCTCTCTGTCTCTATCTCCCCTTTCTCGCTCATTACCCTTCCTGCCCCCACCCATGTCCCTCTCTTTATGCCCCCCCCCCCACCACCTCCCAGCTGACCTTCACAGAGGCCATGAGGAACAAGGCACGCCTGTCGATCACAGGCAGCGTGGGGGAAAACGGACGTGTCCTGACGCCTGACTGTCCCAAAGCGGTCCACTCGGGCCCCTCACTCCGCCAGAGCTCCGGCCTGGCCTTGGTCTCCTCCGAGCTCCCGTGAAAACCAAAAACCTTCAAAGTGCCTTAAAAAACTACCTACCCACAACAACCATATACCACAAAGACACAGGACAAGCACCACCCTAACCGGACACCACTATTGTCTGGGAAGAGAAGGACTATCTAACGTTGTGGACATTTTCTAATGTAGCAGAGATGGGGACTCTAGTGAATTGGTGGTCATTTTAGAACGATTTCTGTGGAAAAGTACAATCTGGATTTTCACTATGGTCACGCTGGGGCTTATTGTAATCATGGTGGCGTTTCTCGGTGCAGAGGTGGAGATTGCGTCTGACATGTTCCACTCAAGACCCTGTACCAACTTACCATACCTCGCACTGGCGAAGGAAGAGGAGGAGAAACGAGAGTCAAGTGAAAATTAAAAGTAAATGACCAGAAAACTGTAAACTTTAAACGTGTAACTGTGTATGTCTGGGTTGCTGACTGTGAATTGGCAAACTGAATCACAATCAAAAAGTGGACAATATTTATTACCAGTTGAGAACAGTGTTTGAAAGACAACTGTCAGTCAACAATTCACTAAATATAAATCCCTGACATCATGAGGCGGAGTGTCCCCCGGTGTCACCATGGAGATAAACTATTATTATTAATGAACTACAGTAACTCTATTGACAATTAATATATGATAAATCAACTGTGAAGATTTAGTAAATATGTATATTCTGTGAAGACAAAGCTAAAGAAAAAATATTTGCGGTACATAGAGGAGACTGCATAACATGCTTGCTTTTTCAACAGATGTAAATAGCTGATTCGGTAGTGGACAGAGGACTGTTCTCTTTTTGTAAACATCTTTAAAGAAATAATTCATCGCAATAATGGATAAGACGTTTGAGGAGAGACATTGAGACAGTGTTTTATTTCTTCGATGTTCAGTACACAGAGTACTGTGTTCAGAAGACAGAGTGCTGAACATTCATGCTCAATGTTCCATGGGTATAGTATCAACTCTGCCCATCCAGATACCTGTTCCCTACATATTAATATATTCAGCGATGAATGTTAACTAGTCCCACCCAATCCTCTAGCCCCACCCCATCCTCTAGCCACACCTCCTCACTGTGCAGTCGTAGACCAGAAAGTGTCTCTCATAGACCAAACTTTACATTTAAGCCCTTTACTTGCGTTTCCGCTGTCAAAATCGAACTATATATCGTTCGATAATTTTTTTGTAACGAACAAATACACAAACTGTCCATCTCCTGGTTTTTCAGCGTCTTTTCAACGTTCACGGCTGTTGAACGTCTCTTATCTGGGTAGATATTTTAGATTATTGTGTGTGGAGAGTATAACGCAAAAATGAAATGTGAAATGAGGAAAAAAAAAATGTTCTCATTGCTATATTATTTTGAGAGTCAAAGCTATTTCCTATACAGTATTTATTCATAAAAAATCATGAAGAAGAAGAAGACACTGTTTGTATTATTGAGCCATGGTCAAAGCTTTGGCCCTCAACACTGTGGATCCTCAGTAGCAGGCTGGACACTATAGCAGAACATGTGATCCCCTCCCTCTCATTGAAGTTATTAATGCATTGTTTGCAGAGGTCTCAACTCATGGCTGATGGAGGGACAATCTCTGGGCCCATGGGCCACAATAGGACACTGACTTTTACTGAGTCGTCCTTTTGTCTATTTCATTTTCAACTTTTTCCCCAAAACCTGCTTCTGCTATTGTTGTTGTCGGACAAATGTGTGCAATGTTTTCAATGTTTTCATTTGCTGCACATATATACATTCATCCAGTCCGTACACACGCACATCAGTGGAGGTTGCTAAGGGAAGTACAGATCATTATAATGGATGGAATGGCATCAACCATCAAACACGTGGTTTCCATGTGGTTGGCATCATTCTATTGACTCCATTCCAGTCATTATTATGAGCCGTCCTCCCCTCAGCAGCCTCCACTGACACATATACACAACATGTATACACACAAGCACACACACACACAGACTGGAGGGACCTTATTGGGTTGAGAGAATAAACCAGCTAAAATATTTCAGGCCATCTGTTTTGGTCCTGCCATATGTCTGTAAAATTTAAATTAAACCATTCAAATCTTTATTTTGATCTTTTTTTGGTAAAAAAAAGGAAATCCAAAGGCTTTGTCACTGTGTCTTCATTGTGGACAGGGTGAGAGGGTTCTGTGTTAAATGGGTGAATGTACTTGAGTGTGTATGTGAAAAAATGTTTTCTGTAACCCTGTAACACACTCATAGGGTGATTCAATCAAAGGTGCATTGTCGACTGTTGGGAGAGTATATTTAAAAGTCATATCTGCATCATGATTTGTGTTTTTACAATAAGAATACAAAACTATTTTGTGTTTAACTGACAATAAGTCTAATGTCTTATGTAAAGGCTATATGTAATTTGTATCTAATTTTTAGAGGGAAGACCACTCTAAAACAATCTTTTGGTATTTATTTTTTTCATTTTCCACTGTTGACAGAGTCCCAAAATGTTTTGCATGTCAGCGATCGAGTTTTCAAGATATTGGACATTCAAGAAGAAGTGTCACCGGCCACAGTATCATGATGATGCAAAATGCCACCGTGTTTACGTGAGCATTAGGCCCCATACACACGCGAGCTGTTCAACGGATGTACATCACACATCGGTTATACAACGGGTCACAAAAAGATCTGTTATCAGTTTTGTATCACCAAAATATCTGTTGTATTACAACTGCTTGTTGACTGATTGTTAAATTATCTGTTGTACAACCTGAGTGTGTACGGGGCCTTACATGTGATATCCTCCTAATGTAGGAGTGCCACATTATCAAAGAATGGCAGTATTCTATTGGAAGCTACAACCCAACTACAAACATAACAGATGGTCCAAGACACGGAGATGGAACCATCCAATCAGGTTGACGCTGCAGTGACCGAACAGTGGCAATAAAGCCTATGTCTACGCACAATGGCGACCCTGTGTAGTTGTGTAGAGTTACAGATTTGGGGATTTTTAGCCAATTTGTGAAGCTCATTGCGCTCTTGTGTTGTAGATATAACAGCAGACCAACCCTGTTCATGTTCAGCCTTGACCTTCCCCTCCATTTCACGGTAAACCATGGTCGTGCTTGCACCAAAACACTGTGTACGGCTATACTATAGCTACTAGCGATGTAAACAGGGACGCAGGCTGTGGTGGCTGTAAACAGCTGAGCTGAGGAACCAAGACATACGGAGCCAAGGGGACAGGATGTCTGCTGTAAGACAGATGTGACAACACATCTCAGAAAGGGAAGACAGCAGGGTTCTGACCTCCAGAGGAAACCAACATCAGATCAGCCTGATTGAGCTGCCCGACCGTGGTCACATCCTCACTGAGAGTCAACAGGAGTAGGGAAGGGGGGGGGGGGGGGGGGGGGGGGGGGGGTAGTAAAGTGCAGGAGGGATGCTGTTAGGCAGACATTGATTTGGCAGGGATGAGTCCTTTGAGTATAAAAAGGCTAGTCATCTGTGATCCCCAGAAAGGGTTTCATCCGCCCATCCACCTCCCCTGCATCGGCAGGTTTCTTCCTTGGGGCCAAGAAGGAGGGGGGTCTTCATCCATGTATTGACTACAGAGGTCTCAATGCTATCCCCACCAAGTACCACTACCCCCTCCCCTTGGTGCCAGCCGCCATTGAACAGCTCCGCGGGGCCCGTTTTTTTTCTAAGCTGGACCTGCGGAGTGCCTACAATTTGATCTAGGAGGGGGATGAATGGAAGACAGCCTTCAGCACAATGTCTGGGCACTATGAGTACTTGGGGATGCCTTATGGATTAAGCAATGCTCCGTCTGTGTTCCAGGCATTTGAAAAACAAAGTGTTTCGGAAAATGCTTGGGCGTCAGGTGGTTGTGTATATCAACGACATCCTGATCTACTCGGCCACCTTGACGGAGCACGTCGCCCACGTCCGGGTAATTCTGTAGCCCCTCCTGGAGAACCATCTGTACGTCAAAGCGGAGAAGTGCTAGTTCCATCAGTCCGCTGTCTCCTTCTTGTGATATCGGGTCAGCATGCAGGGAGTGGTTATGGAGGAGAGGAAGGTAGATGCAGTCAGGTCATGGCCAGTCCCAACCACCATAAAGTGACTACAACGATTTGTGGGGCTTGACAACTTCTACCGCCGCTTAGGAACTTCTGCTCCATCACCTCTTCTCTCTCCTCAAAGGTGATCCCCTAAGTTAGTGTGGAATCCCGCAGCCAATGAGGCCTTCCGCTTACTGAAGGGGTGTTTCACCTCCTCCTCATTGCTGAAACACCCAGATCCTACCCTGCCTTCATGGCGTGGGGGCCATCCTGTCACAACGTCAAGGTAATCCAAAATGTTTTTATCCATGTGCATACTACTCTAAAAAAGTGTCTCCTGCAGAAAGGAACCTGGAGGTGAAGTTAGCATTAGAGAAGTGGAGACAGGAGAGCGGAGAGAGCCATGGACCAGTTTCTCATCCTCACCGACCATCAGAACCTGGAGTACACATGGACAACGAGGTGGCTCAAACTAAGTCTCCCCAGCATGCTCCTGCAGAGAAATCTTTCCCCTCCCCGTGCCTTAGCGGCCTTGGTCCCATCTGTCTATAGATTTTGTTACTGATCTTCCCCTGTCTAATGGTTTCACCACTGTTATGGTTGTTGTGGACAGATTCCCCAAATCCTGCAGTTGTATCCATCTATCTTGTCTCCGTACTGCTCTCCATGTCACTGAGGCACTGTTCAAATCAATCACATTTTATTAGTCACATGTGCCGAATACAACACAATACAGTGAAATGCTTACTTTACGAGCCCCTAACCGACAATGCAGTTTAAAAAAATACAGAGAAGAATAAGAAATAAAAGTAACAAGTAAGTAAAGAGCAGCAGTAAAATAACAATAGCGAGACTATATACAGGGGGTACCGGTACAGAGTCAATGTGCGGGGGCACCGGTTTATTTAATTGGTAATATGGTAATATGTAGATGAAGTTAGAGTTATTAAAGTGACTATGCATAGATGATAACAACAAAGAGTAGCAGAAGGGGAGAGGGGGGGACAATGCAAACAGTCTGGGTAGCCATTTGATTAGGTGTTCAGGAGTCTTGTGGCTTGGGGGTAGAAGCTGTTTAGAAGCCTCTTGGACCTAGACTTGGCGCCCCCGTACCACTTGCCTTGTGGTTGCAGAGAAGACAGTCTATAACTAGGGTGGCTGGAGTCTGACAGTTTTTAGGCCCTTCCTCTGACACTGCCTGGTATAGACGTCCTGGATGGCAGGAAGCTTGACCCCAGTGATGCACTGGGCCATTCGCACTACCCTCTGTAGTGCCTTGCGGTCAGAGGCCGAGCAGGTGTCATACCAGGCAGTGATGCAACCAGTCAGGATGCTCTTGATGGTGCAGCTGTAGAACCTTTTGAGGATATGAGGAGTGGGCATGCCAAATCTTTTCAGTCTCCTGAGGGGGAATAGGTTTTGTTGTGCCCTCTTAACGACTGTCTTGGTGTGCTTGGACCATGTTAGTTTGTTGGTGATGTGGACACCAAGGAACTTGAAGCTCTCAACCTGCAGCCCCGTCGATAAGAATGGGGGTGTGCTCGGTCCTCTTTTTCCTGTAGTCCACAATCATCTCCTTTGTCTTGATCATGTTGAGGGAGAGGTTGTTGTCCTGGCACCACACGGCCAGGTCTCTGACCTTCTCCCTATAGGCTGTCTCGTCGTTGCCGGTGATCAGGCCTACCACTGTTGTGTCATCGGCAAAGTTAATGATGGTCGTACCTGGCCGTGCAGTCATGAGTGAACAAGGAGTACAGGAGGGGACTGAGCATGCACTCCTGAGGGGCCCTGCGTTGAGGATCAGTGTGGCGGATGTGTTGTTACCTACCCTTACCACCTGGGGGTGGCCCGTCAGGAAGTCCAGGATCCTGTTGCAGAGGGTCCAGTTCCAGCAGGTCTTCTGACACCATGGCCTTCCGGAGGACATCGTCTCCAACTGTGGCCCCCAATTCACGTCGCGAGTATGTAGAGCATTCATGGAGAAGCTGGGGGTCACGGTCAGCCTCACATCCGGGTACTGGCCTCAGTCCAACGGGCAGGTGGAGAGGACCAACCAGGAGTTGAGGAGGTTCCTGAGGAGTCACTGTCAGGACTGGCAGAGGGAGTGGGCCTGGTTTCTTCCCTGGGCAGAGTACTCCCGGAACTCACTTCGTCACTCCTCCACCGGGTTGTCTCCCAGTGTTTCCTGGGATACCAGCCGGCCCTAGCCCCGTGGACCCCAGGCCAGACCAAAGCACCTGTGGTGGACGAGATGTTCTGACACGCAGAGGTGGTTTGGGACGCTGCCCACATGAGGCGTGGGACGCTACCCACATGAGGCTCTAAGGGTACGGTCCAGAGGAGTGGTGTTGTGTTCTGGTGGACGACATTCTAGATCCCATCATCATCCAAGATGTCAACCTTTATCGTCCGGACCGGCCCACTTCTTGCCCTCGGGGCCTTTCTCCTGGCTGGCGTCGTCCTGCGGCTGGGGCCGCGTGGGGGGGGGGGGGGGGGGTATACTGTCACATCTACTCCTGCTCCCTCCCTCCGGCGCTCGACGGTCTACTAACCACCGTTCCTGGCAACCCATCATTACGCAAACCTATCAACCTTCATTACGCACACCTGCGCCTTATAATTAGGCACACCTGGACTTCATCACTTCCCTGATTACTCCCCCTTTATCTAGCACTCCGTTGTTGTCACCCGTCAGGCATTATTGTTTCTGTGTTATGTTCAGACGATACTCTTGTTCCTGTATCCCCTCTGTTTGTTCTTATTAAACTCATCGACTGCACCTGCTTCCTGATTCCCTGCTTTACAACTGTACATTTTGAAGTAAGTCTCATAAGAGCTTTGCACATGTATTGTGCAATTTTACTATTTAAAAAATTATCCAAGCTCTGCCAGTGTGTTCGGGATCATGGCTAGACAGAAATTTTGAAGTTTTGCATAGATTTCAAGCATATTTAAGTCTAAACTGTAACTTGGCCACTCAGGAACATTCATTCTTTGGCTTTGTGTTGTCAGTTATTGTCCTGTGAATTCCTCTCGTAGTGTCAGGCGTAAAGCAGACTGAAGCAGGTGTTCCTCTAGGCTTTTGCCTGTGCTTAGCTCCATCCTGTTTCTTTTCATCCTGAAAAACTCCCTAGTCTTTGCTGATTTCAAGCATACTCATACCATGATGCAGCCACCACCATCCTTGAAAATAAGAGGCAGTTACTCAGGGATGTGTGGTGTTTGCCCTAAACATAAGGCTGTGTTTAGTTGCAGTGCCTTTTTGCACACACATGCATGTATTTTCTTCACTCTGTTATTTAGGTCATTATTGTGGAGTCACTAAAATGCTGTTGATCCTCCCTCTGTTTTCTTCCATCACAGCCAAATCACCAATGGAGAAATGGTGACATCCTAAGCATTTTCCTTCTTGTCCTGCAGATCAAATCAGAACGACGACTGCATCTTTCGTGTGTCTGGGTGGTTTAATACATCATCCACAGCATGATTATTATCTTCACCATGCTTAAGAAACCTCTTGGAACTCTAGGGGCAGTATTTTCATTTTCATTTCATTTCTGTTGAAGAATAGTCGTAGGCGAGCACATTGTGGAAGTCGTCACATGGTGGCTCCGAGACGGTCCTAGAGAAAAACGAATTTTCCCGACAGATATATTATCGAATAGATATTAGAAAAACACCTTGAGAATGGATTCTAAACAACGTTTGCCATGTTTCTGTCGATATTATGGAGCTAATTTGGAAAACATTTCGGGCGTTGTGGTGACCGCAATTTCCGGCGATTTCTCAGCCAAACGTGAAGAACAAACGGAGCTGTTTCGCCTACAAAAATAATATTTAGGGAAAAAATGAACTTTGGGAGTCTCGTGAGTGAAAACATCCGAAGTTCATCAAAGGTAAACGATTTAATTTGATTGCTTTTCTGATTTCCGTGACAAGGTTACAAATGCGTGTGTAGCTTTGGCTGTAAAGCATATTTTGAAAATCTGAGATGACAGGGTGATTAACAAAAGGCTAAGCTGTGTCTCAATATATTTAATTTGTGATTTTCATGAATAGGAATATTTTCTAGGGATATTTATGTCCGCTGCGTTATGCTAATTAGTTTCAGGCGATGATTACGCTCCCGGATCCGGATGGGTAGTATCAAGAAGGCTTAAAGATATATTCAATACTTGACTGAGGGACCTTACAGAAGTTGTTTGGGGGAAAGGGACCTAGTCAGTTGCACAATTGAATGCATCAACCTAAATGTATCTTATGCATTTTAACCCAACCACTGAATCAGAGAGCCTTAATCGACATCAGTGCCCAGAAAGCAGTTGTTACTGGGGGTTAATTGTCTTACTCAACAGCAGATTTTTCCATCTTGTCAGTTTAGAGATTGAAACCAGTAAGCTATCGGTTACTGGCCCAATGCTCTTAACTACTACACTACCCTTCTCCCCTTTGGAAGGTGTAGTTATTTCCAGAGGAAGGTGTAGTTATTTCCAGAGGAAGGTGTAGTTATTTCCAGAGGAAGGGGTAGTCATTCAAAAATCATGTCAACCCCTATTATTTCACAGAGTGAGTCCATATAACTTATGTGATTTGTTAAGCCAAAGGCTTGCCTAAAGAAAGGGGGGGGTGAATACTTATGCAACAACTATATTTCAGTTATTTAATGTGTGTTGATCAATGACAAATTACAATTGAATCTATTTCAATCCCACTTTCTAACATAACACTGTATGTAATGTTGTCTCTGGCTGTAGCAGCCTCCTATTATTATCTAATCATACTCAATCATATTACTTTACCGTTTAGAAGCAGGTTAACACTATCATGGTTTTATGGTACCATTGCCATTGTCTGGTGACCAGAAAAATATGTTCCCCTGAGCAAGGCAGTTAACCCTAATTGCTCTGGATAACAGTGTCTGAATTACTCAAATGTACAGAGAACAGCAGGTGTCTCACTGTCACAATAACCCATTGTCCGGTGTATACCCACTTGAACAAGACAACGTCAACCTTAAACTGCGCCAGCTCTTAGGCAAATATGATATATCATACATTAAGTCAATATCTATGCTATTACATGAAACAAGTTAACCTTGTCCCCAGGCTCAATTGCTACTGCATATTCGGTTTGAGAGAGAGAGATGGCTGGGTACGAGATTAGAAACAAGACAACCTGTTTCCCATAATCATTTTAAAGGGGCAATCTGAGGTTGCTACATTTTGAACATATAAATACCGTATGTATATAAATATATGATACTGTATGTATATAAATATATGATACTGTATGTATATAAATATATGATACCGTATGTATATAAATATATGATACTGTATGTACCCATTGATTTTTTTATGAAGAATATAACTTAGAAATGGTTCATGATCTGAGTTCAACTGTGGTATCCCACCAGAACCCGAAATAAAAGCTTGTTTCACTCCAATGTTTGTAAACAAAATCAATGTAAAAAAAAAAACATGGTTAAAACTATAATTTTAATATCATGGATGGTCAGATCTTGCAGCCATAGTTCTGTCTATGTAATGAACACGAGGGGAGAGAGCTGGTTTCAAGCGCAGGGCGCAGCAGGTGATTATTGCAAAGGACCACAGGAGGAGGCAGGTAGCTGGGTCCAAGGGCCGGCAGAGGTCATACACAGGGGGTCCAAAAGGGCAACAGTACAGGCAGGGAAAAGGCTAGGAACGTAGTCCAGGAGATCAGGCAATAGGTAGATAATAGGAAATCCGACAGGCTAAAGTACAGGCAGGGAATAGGCAAAAGAAAAGACATCGTTAGTGAGGCAGGCAAAAACTATCAAATAACTAAACTAAACAGTGTGTGATAATGACATACCTGTCTCACTGTCACAATACCCACTTGAACAAGACAACGTCAACCTTAAACTGCGCCAGCTCTTAGGCAAATATGATATATCATACATTAAGTCCAGGTGAACAGGTGATTAGAATTCAGGTGATTGGGATCTGGAGAGTGAGCTGCGTTCAGGGGATCTACGTGTTTGAGGGTGTGAGTTGGAAGCAGACGTTACAGTCTATAGCATGGTTATATTTCTATAGACCCAACCCTCATCTTTTTACTGATATAGTTGCGGGGAGTACGGTTTGTTTTAATTGCTGATTGGCGCTTTAAGGCTAAATTCAAAGTTAAATCCTTTGTGGGAGCATAGTTATATCTCTGAGTTGTTTCCCAAAGCCATCGTTACTAAAGTTGTACTTGAAAACACTGGTAAGTAAACGACTGCCTCAGACCACTCATAGAACAGGTAAGTGCTTCGTGCCCTCCTGTGTCACTTGCACACATTAGATCTCAGCTAAACATCTAATCAAAATGTTTATCGTCTCTCTGTGATCGCAAATAAATACAAAGATTGCAATTTTATAAACAAGCGAAGCAAGGACGAGGGCAAAATATCTAATGACGCAATGAACTGTTCTATGAGTAGTCTGAGGCAGTTGTTAAATTAAGAGCGTTTTCAAGTGCAACGTCACTGGCAATGGTTTTACTGAAAAATATTTAAGATTCAAAGATGGTCCTACAATGGAATGAAGCCTTGTTTTGGGGAAACCCGGCCCAGGGCAGGCAGTGTCTTGGGACACATTTGCAGTGATGCACTACCAAATGTTCCACTTGTTTTGTTAGTTACTCAATGTCAGATAGCTAAAACTGTGGGGAGAAACTCAGTGAAGGCCATGGAGCTTTCTGAAAAGGAGATAGAGAGATGACACTGCCACCTAGTAACAAACGATTTAGGGATTGAATTCCAATATGAGCAACTTGAAGCGTTTTGAGCCTTCGTGCAAGGGGAGGATGAGGCTACCAGCTAGCTAGTTCTCGTCTTCAAGAAAGTACGAAAACAGCCTCCAATTCTGCCAGTCGTGTCCCAGCTAAAGTCTGTGGTGGACGGAGGACCAAATCCACGAGGCAACAGCCCTGGGTCTTAGAGCGGTGGTTGTGTAGGAAGACAAGAACACTATATGGGAGGATGCATACAACTTTGTCTTCGGAAGTCCAGAGAGCTGGTTGGAGAAGACCGGGAAAGATGTGTTGGCCTCAATCCTATACAGCTCCAATATTGTCGGAATCGTTGTGGATGAAGTCCATGTGATATACAAATGGTATATTCAGTGACCTCGAGCTGTATTTTGATATAGAATGACATTGATGGTAATAGCGATGGATGTAATGTCGGAATGGAAATGATAGTGATGACACACCAGTAAATTATTGATTGAAAGTTGTGCATTTGTAGAAACGTAATGATTTAAGAAGTGTTTGTTTGCATGATAGATGTAGCTATAAGATATTGAGTGGCCTAAATAAAGTGGTAAATGACTAGGTGTCAGGCAGATGCGCTACAGAAAGTGCTTTTACTATATTAAACTATGGGAACCCCACAACATTTTCTTATGCAATAACTACTAGCATAGTAATCAAATGTGCTTTAATATCTTTACATTGTTACAAATTAAACATTTTTCTGAATGAGGATGGGAATTAAGAATCTATTTTATTGTATTTTATATATCCTTTATTTAACCAGGTAGGCCAGTTGAGAACAAGTTCGGACTGAAGGAGGTAGTAAAACAATTAATGGAGATGAAGGGGAAACCTGACGCGGAACTAAGTGATGACAAGTGGATGTGTGATTTGGCCTTCATGGTGGACATAACCATGTATCTGTCTGACTTGAACGTCAAGCTCCAAGGGCCGAACCAGCTTCTCAGCGATCTGCTGTCAAACGTGAAATCATTCAAAGCTAAATTAAAGCTCTAGCAAGTCCAACTAGAAAGGGGTAACAATGCATTTTCCTACTCTGCAAGGACAAGAGCCTGAGATTACGTTGGCATATGCCGATGAGTGTGGAAAGCTCGGGAAAGCAGTTTGTGAGCGGTTTAAGGATGTGAAAAGTAAACAACTGGAGTTGAACATATTTGCATCCCCGTTTAATGTCGAACCAGCGGATGTGCCGGATAGCCTACAACATGAAGTCATTGAGCTTCAAAGCAATGACGAGCTCAAAGCCAGGTACAACAACCTCCCTCTGCTTGAGTTCTACAAAATGTAAGTTAGCGCTGAGCATTTTCCTGTTCTGATGAGACATGCACTTAAATGTGCATCTGTGTTCGGGACGACCTACTGCTGTGAGCAGTTCTTTTCCAAACTGACTCTTGCAAAGACTCGATTCCGCTCAGGACTGACTGACACAAACCTGGAAAACCAGATGCGAGTAGCATCATCTTCACCGCCAGCTGACATCAAACGCCTCGTCGATCAGCAGTTTCAGCCATCGCATGAGAGGTGAGTTTGAACAACATTATTTACTAGCAAGTTCTCAAGGACACAAGAAACATGCAAGACATATTTAAACTATTAAACCAATGTCCGTGGTTAAAGTCACATTAAAACATGAATAAAGCAGAAAATAGCCCATTTTAATAATATGGCCCCCAGATGAATTTATAAATATCCAAATGGCCCTTGATGGCAAAAAGGTTCCCCACCCCTGATTTAGGGAATAGTACCTGTAATCCAGTACAGAAGTTGGGACGGAAGTGCCCATGCACTAAACAGCCTCAAAAGAAGACTTAGTCTCGGATGAAGACATAAGACTTAAAAGAGCTAGTGTAGCCTGAACGGTACACTTAAGCTAGAAGACAATTCGAGCACAGCCTTTGCGAAGGAGCAACATAAAGAAGGAACCCCAACTCAACCAGAAAGGACACACAGCCATCTTCTTCCTTTGTTCTACTCCATGCATCCTGAACAATCAAGAAGCCAAGACAGACTTTGATCATCAGACTGAGTATCCGGAGTATAACATCATTTAAAGTTCAGGATTTCGAGGTCTTCACTTCTTATCTTTCATTATATTTTCTATTTTATGATCATTCTCATTATGTTAGTAAATATTTTGATGAGAGTTATTAAATGTTGATTGTATAAATCAAATAATTCATACCTTCAGATGAATCAATGTGTTACTATTATCATAGGTGTAGTCGTATAGAGTTATTATTAAAATAATAGCTTCTTAGAAGACCATTTTTGTCCAATAACTGGACTGGTACCATGATAATACTTTGATAGTAATACGTGTACACACTACCCTACAACCCCATGGAAAATGTGTAGAATTGGAGGAAATGAACTCTACACTGCAAAAAAATATATAATAATCCACTGCACTAAGACGTTTTAGCCCGTGAGGTGTGGGGGCCACTGATCAAATCTCACTTAGGGCCCCCAAAAGGCTACATCCGGTACGGACTATTTCCCAAATGGACAGGATTTATACCAAGTTATAAAGTCAATTATAAATGGCCTAACTCCTACGAAAACAGACAAATGCATGATTCGTATATACAGTAATGTACGTGTTTCTTACAGATATGCAGTGTTGTAAATTATCTATGGAAAAATACTTACGTTGTTTTTTGGTATCTGTACTTACTTTATTACTTATATTTTTGACAACTTTTAATTTTACTCCATTACATTACTAAAGAATATGTACCTTTTACTCCCATACATTTTCACTGGCACCAAAAAGTACTCGTTACATTTTGAATGCTCAGGCAGGACAGCAACATGGTCCAATTCACGCACTTATCAATATAAGACGTTGTCATCCCTTCTGCCTCTGATCTGGCGGACTGTGTTGGTAAATTATGTCTGAGTGTTTGCGTGTGCCCCTGGCTGACTGTAAATTAAATCAACTTGAGGGTGCAAAGCTCTTGTGACACTTACTCAAGAAGACTCACAGCTGTAATTGCTGCCAAAGGTGTTTCTAACATGTATTGACATGTATTGACATATTTATCTAATCTTGGATGTTGATTAAGGCAGCCCCCCGCACTTCTCTCATTCGGAGGGGTTGGGTTCAATGCGGAAGACACTTTTCAGTTGAATGCATTCAGTTGTACAACATTTCCTTATATGCATTTTTTATTTTTCCTTCGTCTTAGGTAAAAATATAAATTTTCTTGACAAAAAATGACAATTAAATCAATTTTAATCCCACTATGTAACACAAAAAGAAAGTGAAGTGAAGTGAAGAAAGTGAAGAAATCCAACTTCTCTAGACATTGTGGCATACGGGCACTTCAATCCGGTCCGCGAGACACGAAAAAAACAAACAAAAACTATTTATTTATTTTTATCCCCCAATTTCATGGTATCCCATTGTTGCAACTCCCGTACGGACTCAGGAGAGGCGAAGGTCCGAAACACAAGCCAGCCAAGCCATTTTTTAAATTTAACTAGGCAAGTCAATTAAGAACAAATTCATATTTACAATGGCGGCCTACCCCGGCCAATTGTGCACCGCCCTATGGGACTCTCAATCATGGCCGAATGTAATGCAGCCTGGATTTGAACCAGGGACTGCAGTGACACCTCTTGCACTGAGATGCAGTGCCTTAGACCGCTGCGCCAATCGGGAGCCACAACTTGGAAGCCAGCCGCACCAATGTGTCAGCATGCATGCGCCCAGCCCGCCACAGGAGTCGCTAGAGCTTGATGGGACAAGGAAATCTTGGCCTGCCAAACCCTCTTGTAACCCAGACGACGCTGGGCTAATTGTGCGTTGCCTCATGGGTCTCCCAGTAACGGCCACAGCCTGGGATTGAACCCGGGTCTGTAGTGATGCCTCGAGCACTGCCATGCAGTGATAGAGTTAGATTGCTGCAACACTCGGGAGGCTCCCACAAACTGATTTTGACAAACAATTGGTCCTCCCAAAAATGCAGCCCTCCGTTGAATTTCAAAATCCTGATGTGGCCCTCGAGCCAAAGAGTTTGCCCCCCCTGATATAGACCCTTTTCCATATGGGATAGCCTACAGTACATACTTGTGCATATACTTTGTCAGGCAGTATACAGACAGAAGTACAAGAACCAGCTGAAGGTGTATGCTATACTGGTTGTAGCACATTCTTGGTCTCTTCTTCACCAGTGAAAAGGTAGCAGTGAAAACATCTCCAGGAGTGGCCTGCCTGGGAGTGGATAGAGTATGAGATTCTGCAAGGACCACATCGCCCTCTTGTGGTATTATGAAACATTACATCAGAGGCAGGAGGCCAAGTCTAATAGGCCTGCCAGTATCGCAGTGACTTTACAGACTTTGTTTAGTGTATTTAGAGCAAAATACTGTGAGAACAAATAGCCTGTACGTCGGAGGTCATTTTACGAGGAGGCAAAATAACTATTTACCATTTACATTCAGAGACATAACACCTCAATTCGATTGAATGGACTCTACTGATGGAATCTAATACAGTGTGTTTACCTACTATCCAAAACATATAAAAACTACACACTTGGAGAAACAACAATTTACCTTGTCTATGTACTTTTTTTTGGGGGGGGGGAATAAAATAATCAAGCCTGATCATTGTTTTTCAAATAATATATTTTTTGTGTTTGAATACTCAGTTGTTCCAACCAGAGTCAGCATCTGGGACAAGGTCCTCTGCTGTTTACAGGTCCTTGACTTCTTCTCTATTTTTGGCTGTGTTGTGTTCGAGTCCACCTAAAGCGAGACCGATTCAATACCAAAAACTAGTTTATTGCATCCGCCGTGGAGCCCAGTTTCAAAATATTACCATATGTCACAGCTGCTTGCCATAGTTTTGAAGTAATCACGAAAAAACAGGCCTCATTTTAGGGCATTTTTCACCCTGCCAGCTCATGTTTGTTCTATTGAGCACCATGGCACCAACTCACCTTCCAAACGTTCTATTCCCAGTTTATTGGTCAACGTCACAATGCCTGCTTCGCTATTGTTGGCATTGAGACCTGCTCACGTTGTTTTATAGTTCAAATGTAAACAACAAAAAATGACTCATGGAACTCTAAGGTCGTCCCATTGTTTACTATAGGGAAATACAGGTATGTCTGTTTATTTTGCCAAATATCTCGCAATGTGTATATCTTGATTTTTTTTTTCAATTGGACACCATTTTAAACATGAGAATCTCCTCTTTCTAATTATGTAAGCCTGGGCAGCGTACTCTGTTGTCATCAAACACTAGCCCAGAAATACCTTTTTCCCTTGGAACGTTTTCCTATGGAGAGGCGTGCTGGTATATTTCGCCAAATATTTGGCCACCGTACAGAAAAATACTGGTTTTAGGCAACACTAAAAACACAGGGCAGGCCAGGGCTCATGTTTGGGAAGGAACGCAGCCTAGGAGTTTGAGGTCGTAGGTAACGTATATCGGGGACGGAAGATGACGGAAACCGAGGTTTTAAACTGTTAAGTGAGTCGAGTGAACCTAATAGTACAGAAAGTGAAAATGAGTGGGTTACAGTGGCGAAGAAAAAGGGAAACAAGAGAAGTAAAAGCTGTGGTGGAAAATAGGAAACCACTAGGGTTTTGGATCAATGCTACTTGGGAAATCCAGGCAAGTCAGTTAAGAACAAATTCTTATTTTCAATGACGGCCTGGGAACAGTGGGTTAACTGCCTGTTCAGGGGCAGAACGACAGATTTATACCTTGTCAGCTCAGGGGTTTGAACTCGCAACCTTCCGGTTACTAGTCCAACGCTCTAACCACTAGGCTACCCTGCCGCCCCGTTTAACGTCTCCAGGAAAATAACGTGTTGGAAGAAAGTGTGGAGTCGGTGAGAGTCGCAAGAAGTGGTCTTATTTCGATTTTTTTTGTGCGTCTGCGGATCAGAAGAAGCATGTGTTAAGACAAGATGTCGGAGTGGAATGTTTCCTGCATGGATTCTCGTAGCAGGGCGCCTATCAAGGGGGTTATTTCTGGGGTGGCGCAAGAAACAAAGGCAGAGGACCTGTCTGGTGGGCGGAGAAAAGAAGTTCACTTCATCCATGCTACTGCTCTTTGATCTCATATGAGTCCCTCCCTTCTCATATCAAGTTAGGATTCGTGAGATACCCTGTATGAGCTTTTGTGCACAAGCCCCTTCAGTGTCATACATGTAAAAGATGGTAATGTGATAACGTGTCAAGTGTGTGCGGAAGGGAAGAATATTGTATGCCAGATGAAGGGAAATGCTGCAACTGTGGAGGTGAACATGCGCCTGAATTCTTGGAGTGCCCTGTTAGGGTGAGGGAGAATGAGGTGGCAAGGGTAAAGAATGTCCAGTATGTCTCCTATCTGGAGGTGGTGAGAAAATTGGAAAGAACGAGTGGCGGGGCAGAAGCACCGGTAGTAGAATCACCACGACCAGTGAAGGTGGCTCATCAACCGAGGGATAATGAAATGCTACATGTTAAAAAGGTGGACTTATATTATTTATTGCATTTGGTCATAAACTTTACAGCACAAGCGGAGAAGAAGTTTAAGACCATTGGAATCATTTTGAATGCTGCTTAATGCTTTTGGGGTCTTGTAGCCCCATCACGGGCCCGTAAGCTTGTGTAGATATGTATTTTGGAGTGGACTGTGGTTGAAGAAGTATGATGTTTTAATTTGTTTAGTTGACATGTTTAATTTTGTGTGATGTCGTTTTTCCCATTTTATGGAATGTTTTTAAAATATTTTTTATTATTCAATACCCCATCCAACTGGTGGCAGTAATGTACCATTAACATTAGATGCCAACCGCCGTTAAACCCCATCGAAGAAGAAGGCTCATGTTTGGAGTATTCATTGCAGTGTGTAATCCAGTGTAGCCTAGCTTGTTTTACACTATCCCAGCAGGGCAAAAGACTCATTTGGGGCAAAAGCCCGGTTCTGGTGATGTCTACGGTAACCAACACTTCGGACAAAACTTTTTCAATACCTGGTTTGCATACCCGTTGTTGTCTTAGTTAGCATTTACTGGTAGATATCATAAATTGAAACGTCTTTCCTACCCTACCCGGCTACCGATGTCTTTCTTCTGTGAGATGCTCCATGCCAAAACCCAGTTGAGAGCTGCACACTCTTGCTGCCTGCAGATGATATTCCGCTGAAACTAGGCTGTGTGTTCGGCGCATGTGAATATATTTCATGTGCTTTGTGATTGTTTAGGCTACTTGGTGCATTATTTCTCTATTGTACTACATCATTTATAAGTTGTATACCTCCATTACACTACTTTGATACGCATCAGTATTGATTAAGATGTGAGTATAAGCAACGCCCACTGAAAAAAAAGTGTGTATACGGCTTATACCCTCCACTACACCACTGGCCCTTTGTGTTTGACAAAAAGTGCACTTTCCTACACAAATGAGCCGGTATTATGGTTGCTGTCCTTTCAGAATCATGAACCTGTCACACACTGAAGGCCTGTAGGTTCTACACTGTACTAACCTGTCACACACTGAAGGCCTGTAGGTTCACCACTGTACTAACCTGTCACACACTGAAGGCCTGTAGGTTCTACACTGTGAAAACATGTCTATAATAGATATAAAGGCGCTTAAGATCTTCATGTTTCAAGAAAGGAGTGGATCCAGTGCCTTGCGAAAGTATTCGGCCCCCTTGAACTTTGCGACCTTTTGCCACATTTCAGGTTTCAAACATAAAGATATAAAACTGTATTTTTTTGTTAAGAATCAACAACAAGTGGGACACAATCATGAAGTGGAACGACATTTATTGGATATTTCAAACTTTTTTAACAAATCAAAAACTGAAAAATTGGGCGTGCAAAATTATTCAGCCCCCTTAAGTTAATACTTTGTAGCGCCACCTTTTGCTGCGATTACAGCTGTAAGTCGCTTGGGGTATGTCTCTATCAGTTTTGCACATCGAGAGACTGACATTTTTTCCCATTCCTCCTTGCAAAACAGCTCGAGCTCAGTGAGGTTGGATGGAGAGCATTTGTGAACAGCAGTTTTCAGTTCTTTCCACAGATTCTCGATTGGATTCAGGTCTGGACTTTGACTTGGCCATTCTAACACCTGGATATGTTTATTTTTGAACCATTCCATTGTAGATTTTGCTTTATGTTTTGGATCATTGTCTTGTTGGAAGACAAATCTGTCCCAGTCTCAGGTCTTTTGCAGACTCCATCAGGTTGGTCCTGTATTTGGCTCCATCCATCTTCCCATCAATTTTAACCATCTTCCCTGTCCCTGCTGAAGAAAAGCAGGCCCAAACCATGATGCTGCCACCACCATGTTTGACAGTGGGGATGGTGTGTTCAGCTGTGTTGCTTTTACGCCAAACATAACGTTTTGCATTGTTGCCAAAAAGTTCAATTTTGGTTTCATCTGACCAGAGCACCTTCTTCCACATGTTTGGTGTGTCTCCCAGGTGGCTTGTGGCAAACTTTAAACAACACTTTTTATGGATATCTTTAAGAAATGGCTTTCTTCTTGCCACTCTTCCATAAAGGCCAGATTTGTGCAATATACGACTGATTGTTGTCCTATGGACAGAGTCTCCCACCTCAGCTGTAGATCTCTGCAGTTCATCCAGAGTGATCATGGGCCTCTTGGCTGCATCTCTGATCAGTCTTCTCCTTGTATGAGCTGAAAGTTTAGAGGGACGGCCAGGTCTTGGTAGATTTGCAGTGGTCTGATACTCCTTCCATTTCAATATTATCGCTTGCACAGTGCTCCTTGGGATGTTTAAAGCTTGGGAAATCTTTTTGTATCCAAATCCGGCTTTAAACTTCTTCACAACAGTATCTCGGACCTGCCTGGTGTGTTCCTTGTTCTTCATGATGCTCTCTGCGCTTTTAACGGACCTCTGAGACTATCACAGTGCAGGTGCATTTATACGGAGACTTGATTACACACAGGTGGATTGTATTTATCATCATTAGTCATTTAGGTCAACATTGGATAATTATTAGTTTTTTACTCTGCTGGTCTCGGCTGGTCTCAGGAAGAAATTATGAGTCCTCACTGTCTGAGACTGAGTCAATATCGAGGACAAATGTATCCGACACTGAGATGAGACCGACACACTCTATGTGATCTCGAGACCAGACTCAAGACTGAGACCAGTGGTAATGTTATTGTCACTCCTGTTCTCTCTCTGACTGTCAGATTCTCTGGAGCAGAGCAGCCGCGATCGCATCAGGTGTCGAGGTCCAGCACTTGTTGTCGATGATGTGAACCTGGTCTCTGCAAACGTCGACCAGTTCTTTCAGATCAGTGTTCCCCTGGATATAGTCCCTTATGGTCATGCCGTATTCTAGGTCGTTACCATGGACAGTATGGTTCAACACAGTGTCTCCTAACCAGCTTCGTATGTACTTCACCACAGACTTCTGTTCGGTGAACCGTCCGATTCGCAACACCATCAGGGAGGCATGAGGTCAGGGGGCGCAGCAGCGCTCTAGTCCAGACACATTTTCCTTTCTGACTTCCTTTTCGGGCATGTCCATGTCATAAACCCCTGCTGTATCTATAACGATAATTATTTTCCTGATTATCATTTTGGCGTTGACCTCGTAGTGTTTGGCTACAGCGTGTGAATGGCAGGATAACAATAACAGGAAAACATCGACAAAACATCACAACACAGGAACATCTCGACACAACATCAAGCCAATAGCAATGTAATTATCTTCATTTCCTCTTTTTTTTTTATTACAAGACCATCAAATGTTGTTGCTCAATAAAATAAATGGTATGATTATATTATGCCAATCTGTGCATTGCTACAGCTCTCCTCATTCAATTCAGTGACACTTTTTTTGGAATGTTGCCAAAGTGAACCACAGTTGAATCAATGTTTAAGAGATTATTATAATATCAATTATAACAGAATTGCTGGTCTACTTTAAAATGTAACCTTTTTTTATTAAAATGATTTTGACAATATTATTTGCTGGTCTAAGCAAATAATATTGTCAAAATAATTTTAATAAAAAAAGGTTATATTTTAAAGTAGACCAGCAATTCTGTTACTATGACACATTTGAATCCAATTGTCTTGTTACTTTTGCATGATCCTTGGCCACAGACTGAACTGCGTTCTTCGCTGCCTCGTTTGGAGAATCTCTGAAGCTTGGGCTCCCTTTATTCCCCCTCCTACAGCCCTGACGGTGACGAGAATCGCCCCCCAGCATTTGCTCCAAGAACTATGGCGCTGACAGCCCCTGCTCCACGTCCTCCCCCAACTACCACTGTTCGTGCCCCCATTTCCCCTGCTGCTGACCCAATTCTACCCACGTTCCCGACTGTTGCGACAGTGGTGCTTATAAACTCCCCAGAAAAAGAGACGTCTTCTCACTGTCAACTGTGTTTATTTTCAGCAAACGTAACATGTAAGTATTTGTATGAACATAACAAGATTAACATAAACTGAACAAGTTCCACAGACAGAACAGAAATGGAATAATGTGTCCCTGAACAGGGGGGGGGGGGGTCAAAATCGAAAGTAACAGTCAGTATCTGGTGTGATCACCAGCTGCATTATGTACTGCAGTGCATCTCCTCCTCATGGACTGCACCAGATTTGCCAGTTCTTGCTGTGAGATGTTACCCAGCTCTTCCAACAAGGCACCTGCAAGTTCCCGGACATTTCTGGGGGGAATGGCCCTAGCCCTCAGCCTCCGATCCAACAGATCCCAGATGTGGGCAATGGGATAGAGATTCGGGCTCTTCGCTGGCCATGGCAGAACACTGACATTTCTGTCTTGCAGGTAATCACGCACAGAACGAGCAGTATGGCTGGTGGAATTGTCATGCTGGAGGGTCATGTCAGGATGAGCCTGCAGGAAGGGTACCACATGAGGGAGGAGGATGTCTTCCCTGTAACGCGCAGGGTTGAGATTGCCTGCAATGACAACAAGCTCAGTCCGATGATGCTGTGACACACCGACCCAGACCATGACTGACCCTCCACCTCCAAATCGATCCCGCTCCAGAGTATAGGCCTCAGTGTAGCGCTCATTCCTTCGACGATAAACGCGAATCCAACCATCACCTCTGGTGAGACAAAACCGCGACTCGTCAGTGAAGAGTATTTTGTGCCAGTCCTGTCTGATCCAGCAACAGTGGGTTTGTGCCCATAGCTGACGTTGTTGACGGTGATGTCTGGTGAGGACCTGCCTTACAACAGGCCTACAAACCCTCAGTCCAGCCTCTTTCAGCCTATTGCGGACAGTCTGAACACTGATGGAGGGATTGTGCGTTCCTGGTGTAACTCAGGTAGTTGTTGTTGCGATCCTGTACCTGTCCCGCAGGTGTGATGTTTGGATCTACCAATCCTGTCCA
Organism: Oncorhynchus mykiss; assembly: GCF_013265735.2. NCBI lineage: Eukaryota > Metazoa > Chordata > Actinopteri > Salmoniformes > Salmonidae > Oncorhynchus > Oncorhynchus mykiss. Next base: position 45,114,001 of record NC_048576.1, on the reverse strand, counting down.
CTGCGAGGATGATCAGCTGTCCATCCTGTCTCCCTGTAGCGCTGTCTTAGACATCTCACAGTACGGACAATTTATTGCCCGGGCCACATCTGCAGTCCTCATGCCTCCTTGCAGCATGCCTAAGGCACATTCATGCAGATGAGCAGGGACACTGGACAGCTGTCTTTTGGTGTTTTTCAGAGTCAGTAGAAAGGCCTCTTTAGTGTCCTAAGTTGTCATAACTGTGACCTTAATTGCCTACCGTCTGTTAGCTGTTAGTGTCTTAACGACCGTTCCACAGGTGCATGTTCATTAATTGTTTATGGTTCATTGAACAAGCATGGGAAACAGTGTTTGAACCCTTTACAATGAAGATCTGTGAAGTTATTTAGATTTTTACGAATTATCTTTGAAAGACAGGGTCCAGAAAAAGCGTTTCTTTTTTTTTGCTGAGTTCATCTTTACCTATCACTTTATCTATGGTGGTAATTAGCTGAGAAATGTAAGTGTTGTTGATTATGTATTCAGTGGTTGCTCCAAACATTGACTTCAGCAAATTAGTCATTATTTCCAGTTGTTCACAAAAAGCCCCTAGCATCTGCCCCATCACCCCCTGAAGCAGGTTATCCAGTCCATTGGGAAGCTGAAGCTCGCCGGTGCCTTTATTCTTCCAGGGCTTATTATCTTTGACATGAACTCGGTTTCCACATTCTTCTGCAAGGCTCTTCAGCGTTTTAATCATGTCATCTTTATTTTTTTACTTTTGTTGCTACTGCCACTTGTCTCGTCCCCACTACCATCATTTAAAAAGATGTCTATCGTCATGTCCTCCTCCAGGTTATATCCGTGTGTGAAAAGTACAACTGTATGCTTCAGGGCATCCTCTCCAAACCACGCCTGTATTGTCATCACAGTTTGTCTGGCCTCCTCTGTGTATCTCCCCACTTCATCACAAGAACAAAGGCATGAGGTCCAGGGGCACACTCTGTCAGACATGACACCAGTTCACATCTGAGATCTTCCTCAGGTCTATTGGTGTCAAAGGTTCCTTGGGTGTCGATAACTGTGATACGTTTCCCAGAGACCTTCTCTTCTACTACTACTACTCTTCTACTACAGAGTTTGAGATTTCGAAGAACGTTTTTCATCAAATAATTTATCTCCCAGGATGGTGTTTCTAGCACTGCTCTTCCCAGCCCCGGTTGAGCAGCACAATCTTCAGTTCATCGGATCCTTGAGGGGAGAGAAAGACCTGACATGAAAGTGTGCCGTGTACTAAACTGAAGGACGTTTTAGAAGCCATTTTTAAACAAAATTATTAGAGGGGCATTCTCACACCCAGCCTCACCTGGAATGCTTTTCCAACAGTCTTGGAGGAGTTCCCACATATGCTGAGCACTTGCTGGCTGCTTTTCCTTCACTCTCCGGTCCGACTTATCCCAAACAATCTCAATTTGGTTGAGGTCGGGGATTGTGGAGACCAGGTCATCTGAAGCAGCACTCCATCACGCTCCTTCTTGGTAAAATAGCCCTTACACAGCCTGGCGGTGTGTTGAGTCATTGTCCTGTTGAAAAAAAAATGATAGTCCCACTAAGTGCAAACCAGATGGGATGGCGTATCGCTGCAGAATGCTGTGGTAGCCATGCTGGTGTGTCCCCCATGGGATGGTTAAGCTAACGTAGACTGTTCTCTGCAGCAGAGGTAACTCTGGGTCTTCCATTCCTGTGGCGGTCCTCATGAGAGTCAGTTTCATCATAACGCTTGATGGTTTTTGCGAAGCACTTGAAGAAACGTTCAAAGTTCTTGAAATGTTCCGTATTGACTGACCTTCATGTCTTAAAGTAATGATGGACTGTCGTTTCTCTTTGCTTATTTGAGCGGTTCTTGCCATAATATGAACTTGGTCTTTTACCAAATAGGGCTATCTTCTGTATACCCCCCTCTACCTTGTTTAAACACAACTGATTGGCTCAAACACATTAAGAAGGAAATACATTTCACGAATTAACTTTTAACAAGGCACACCTGTTGATGTAAATGCATGCCAAGTGACTACCTCATGAATCTGGTTAAGAGAATGTCAAGAGTGTGCAAAGCTGTCATCAAGGCAAAGGGTGGCTATTTGAAGAATCTCAAATATAAAATATATTTAGAATTGTTTAACACTTTATTTGTTACTACATGATTCCATATGTGTTATTTCATAATTTTGATGTCTTCACTAATATTCTACAATGTACCGGTAGTGTAAATATGCATTTTTTTGGTTAATTGTAAAACATTTATTACACCTTTTTTGGAAGGAGGTCTACATACTGGCCGTAACCGGAGTAAATGAAGATAGTTGCTCAGCGAAACTCCATATTTGGTGAGTAATGAATGTATTTTAACATTATAATGCTCGTAGGTAGCCTCGTTGTTAGAGGGTTGTGCCAGTAACCTAAAAGGTTGCTGGATCGAATCCCCGAGCTGACAAGGTAAAAATCTGTCGTTCTGCCCCTGAACAAGGCAGTTAACCCACTGTCTAGGCTGTCATTGTAAATAAGAATTTGTTCATGACTGACTTGCCTAGTTAAATAAAGGTAAAATAAAAAATTCAAACATTGTGATTTGAGTCGGAGCTTCCTTGGCGTTAGAGAAGAGACACGTCATACTCATCGTCAACATTTTTTAAAGAATAATAATACAAATAAGAATTTGAAAAAATACTAAATTAAAACTATAATAAAATAAAAAATAAACACTTGTGCAGTACAATTAATAACTGTGGCAATCGTTTGTTCGTTTAAACTAGTTCCGTTTTTTCTAAACGTTACTAGACCAATCAGGAGCTGTTGCTAGGCAGCGAAATCCCTTGTTGCAAGTCCTATAGGCATTTAAAAAATATTTCACAAATGTGCTTTTATAAAAAGAAAGGGAAGTACAAAAGGAGATGACCTGACCTGACCATTGTTATACCCAGGTAACATGGTCAATAATTAATAACCAACAATATCCCTAAACACAAACACCCCATAAATACTATTATGATACTATATGAACACAGAAGAAATACAAATACATTGATCTTTTAACGATATTTAGCTTTTATTGTGATCTCAAAAAGCACCTGTAGCACAGCACAAAGAATTGAAGCATAAAGAAGTTCCTAATTGTCTACAATGCATCTTCTGGTGATCTAGGCTTAAACAGAAGCAGCACAAGATGCCGGAGGAGCAGTGACATTGTGGGTTTGATCATGCATATTGGTCTCAAGATCTTTTTAGTAGCCTTTCTTCAAGCAGTATGTATAACAGCTTATATATATAACTTCATGTACATCTGTATTGAGCATTAATCCCAAATACACTCAAATAACACATACATTACTGTTGCACTAAAGTGTACTTCAGCAATAGGAAATTGTTGACGACAGCAAAGTGAAAGAAAGAGCAAAGGTGCGAGCAGGACTAAAACCACCTGTTGACATTCACTGAAGTAAACTGCTGCAAAACTTTGGAAAGCATTGACATTCATTTAAAAGGTTACACACCTGTTCATGAAATACTATTCCAAAGAAAGGAACTGTGCAAGCGTGGCATTTAAACCAGACAGGTCTTTTTTTTAAAGAAGGTCTATGATAATTACATTTGTGATGTTCACTGAAATCCCTTGCTGACAATAACATGCAGTGAACTATCTGAATCATAAATGTCTTAGAGGGGTATTACACTTTCAAATCAAAGTTTGGCAGATGTTTTCAGACCTCAAAAGTAGTCTGGCGTCAAGGTGAAACTCCATCCCACGACGTAGTTGATGTCTGAAAACATCTGACAAGCTTTCATGAATGTGTAATATGTCCCTTTTAAATAACCATTAGACATCTGTGGTATTCACCTGGCTCACCAGAAGTACAAAACATGCACACCTGGAGTAATATTTCAGTCACTGTAATATGAATTAGTCACAGTGAAAAAGATACAACACAGCAAAATGTGAATTCAGTATAGAGGCATCGGTGTAGGTTCATATGTATGAGTAAGTCTTTCTTGTCAGTCACTCGACACTGCTCGCTCTATGGTAATTAACAGTCCCTCTTCACTGAAAGAGTTCACATATGAGCCGTGTCTTCCTTCCAAAAACCTTGGTTACATGAAGTAACCTTATAGTTTTCACTGATTATGCCATACAGTGAGTAAAACAACGACACGCAGGCAGCACTGGTGCAAACGAACATTATATTAGCGTATCTTTTTTTCAATAAATTATAAAAGATGCAGTCAAAACAATCAATTCAAGCAATCGTGGACATAGCTGAATAACATTCATAAAATAAATGACAATGTTTTCAAACTGCTTATTCTGATTAATGTGAATTCTCCACATTAGTCTACATTTTGTCAACAAGGAAACTGCTCTTGTGAAGTGTTCTTATCATGCATTTGACCTCAAATATACACTTCCATTCAAAAGTTTGGGGTCACTTAGAAATGTCCTTGTTTTTGAAAGAAAAGCAAATGTTTTGTCCATTAAAATAACATCAAACTGATCAGAAACACAGTGTAGACATTGTTAATGTTGTAAATGAAAACGGCAGATTTTTTTTTTAATGGAATATCTACATACTGTAGGCGTACAGAGGCCCATTATCAGCAACCATCACTCCTGTGTTCCAATGGCATGTTATGTTAGCTAATCCAAGTTTATCATTTTAGAAGGCTAACTGATCATTAGAAAACCCTTTTGCAATTATGTTAGCACAGCTGAAAACTGTTGTGCTGATTTTAAAGAAGCAATACAACTGGCCTTCTTTAGACTAGTTGAGTATCTGGAGCATCAGCATTTGTGGGTTCGATTACAGGTTCAAAATGGACAAACAATTAACTTTCTTCTGAAACTCGTCAATCTATTCTTGTTCTGAGAAATGAAGACTATTCCATGTACAACGAGACTGGCAGCTTCATTAAATAGTACCCGCAAAACACCAGTCTCAACGTCAACAGTGAAGAGGCGACTCCGGGATGCTGGCCTTCTAGGCAGAGTTCCTCTGTCCAGTGTCTGTGTTCTTTTGCCCATCTTAATCTTTTCTTTCTATTGGCCAGTCTGAGATATGGCATTTTCTTTCCAACTCTGCCTAGAAGGCCAGCATCCCGGAGTCGCCTCTTCACTGTTGACGTTGAGACTGATGTTTTGCGGGTACTATTTAATGAAGCTGCCAGTTGAGGACTTGTGAGGCATCTGTTTCTCAAAGTAGACACTCTAATGTACTTATCCTCTTGCTCAGTTATGCACCGGGGCCTCCCACTCCTCTTTCTACTCTGGTTAGAGCCAGTTTGTGCTGTTCTGTGAAAGTAGTAGTAGTACACAGCGCTGTATGGGATCTTCAGTTTCTTGGCAATTTCTCGCATGGAATAGCCTTCATTTCTCAGAACAAGAATAGACTGACGAGTTTCAGAAGAAAGCCCTTTGTTTCTGGCTATTTTGTGCCTGCAATCGAACCCACAAATGCTGACGCTCCAGATACTCAACTAGTCTAAAGAAGGCCAGTTGTATTGCTTCTTTAATTAGAACAACAGTTTTCAGCTGTGCTAACATAATTGCAAAAGGGTTTTCTAATGATCAATTAGCCTTTTAAAATGCTAAACTTGGATTAGCTAACACAACGTGCCATTGAACACAGGAGCGCTGGTTGCTGATAATGGGCCTCTGTACGCCTATGTAGATATTCCATTAAAAATCAGCCGTTTCCAGGTACAGTAGTCATTTACAACATTAATAATGTCTACACTATATTTCAGATTAATTTGATGTTATTTTAATGAACAAAAAAAAATAGCTTTTCTTTCAAAAACAAGGACATTTCTAAGTTACCCCAAACGTTTGAACGTTAGTGTATATAAATACAATCTATAACAATTGATAAATATTGGACAAATTATTTAGAAAGAAACTACCTTGCATCGCATGATTGGCTGAGATGATGGCCTCATATCCTCCTCCTCAACCGATCAATATTTGTCTGTCCGCACATGGTAACACAAAGCCTTGCTGCTTCAACACTTCTGTATAAATAAGGTAGGCAATATAAGATTGGACAGTATCTCTGACTTCCTTATACAGTACATTACAGTTCAGTACATTACAGTGCAGTACATTACAGTGCAGTACAGAGCCATATAGAGATGTGGATCTTAATTTGTGCCAGTTTGCTTCAGCAGGAAAATAATCCTGTAGCAACAGGAAATGTGGATTATAATTAATGGACATTTTGAAAATCAAGTCTGAAAATTCAAAGTGGAAATTACAAACTTTAGAAGCCTTTTTAAAAATCAAATACACTACACGTTTACATTTCCTGATTTGCAGGGAAATTCTCAGCAACAAATTAAGATCCTACATCTATATATATATATATATATATATATATATATATATATATATATATATATATATATATATATATATATATAAATACAGCATAAGCTTATGAGGCATTTTCAGTTTGTGACTTCTGACAGTGCAGTGTAGACCTACTGTTATTGCCCCCTGTAATAGTAAAGAAGAAGCATTGCCTCCTGAAATGTCCTCAAATCTTTTTGTCTCATGGCCGAACATTCATTACAACATGTATTCAAGGCTGAAGAAAACAAAGCACTTGTTTCGTGATGATTAAATTAAAGGGATAGTTCACCCAAATTACCAAATAACATATTCATTTCCTATTTGGTAATTTGGGTAAACTACCTCTTTAAAAATGTAAAATAATAATACATAACCGGCAACGAATGGCTTTCGTACAATCACAAATCGTTAAAGCAAGGAATAACAATGAGTCAGTGAATTACTGTGGTGCAGCCTCATCATGCACCCTTACAATCAACAAGATCTCATAGTCTCCCTTTGAAATTTGACTTATTATGGATGAACATCTATTTTTGACTCATTAATTCCACTTGGTTACAGGGTTAATTCCGTGTGGTTACAGGGTTGAAACAAGTCAGTTAAGTTTAGGTATTCATTCCGAGTGGTTAAGGTTAGGGCTGTGGTTTGTGGAAGGCTTAAAACAAAATAATTAAAAACACACTGTTTCCATCTATCATCAAGTATTTTTTGTGTGAGCCAAGGAAGGCGTTCTCAGGATCTTTTCAAACATCCAAAATCGGCGTCTATTTCTAGTGATTAGACTGCTACAATCACCATGGTCGTCAGTGTGGTGCTGGTTGTTCTGAAGTCGCTGTGGGACTTATAGGCAGGGTGTGGAGGAGTGGGTGTGTGTGTGAGAGAATGTGTGTGAGCGCTGGCTGGGTGAGCAGTTGGCAGTGACATGATGTAACTGGGAGGGTGGAGGAAGGGTTGAGGAGGTTACAGGTCAGGGGTTAGAGGTTGGTGGTTAGTCAATGGGAGTGTGTTTAGAGGTTGACCAGGTGGAGGTCAGAGGCTGCGAAGTGGGGGCACAGTGCCATGTCGGGGTTCTTGAGCTGTCGCAGCACCCGTCGGTGGAGCTTGGAGCGCACACGGTTGAACTCCATGATGTCACAGAGGTCGTCCTCGATCCAGAACCGATGGAACTCCTGCATTAGGTAACCTGGGAGAGGAAGGGGAGGACCGTTAGCCAGGACCGAATCACAGTAGCCTGGTCCTTGATCTGTTTGTGTTGTCTTGACAATTCCTATTCTCATAGTTATCTATACAATACAACCAGATCTGGGGCAAGGACCACAGAGAAGGACCGGAATAAAACCGGCAAGGTTGTAGGTACGGGTGGGACGACGGTATCATATTTTAGGGAAAGATTCTACAAAAAATATGATAACCTGATATTGGGATAAAATGATATTGCAGGGGAAGATACTAGGGATTCTCCCAGTATTTTATGTTTAACAAGTCGAAGGCATGCAGATCGACAGTGTGAAGAAAGGGACGATGTCATGACTGATACTGTATAAGTGTGCCGTTCTGACATCAAGTTATATTTATATACAGTATCAATATATCCGTCACACATGCTAGCAGATTTAACACTCAAAGACTGCATCTGAAATGGCACCCTGTTGTGCTCTGCTCAGATGTAGTACACTATATAGGGAATACGTTGCCATTTAGTAGTACACTACATAGGGAATAGGGTGCCATTTTGGGCACAATGGTTTCTACTCACAGAAGGTCTGCTGGAAGTGACTGAGGCTGGGCATCTCCGGGGCTACATTGTACAGGTGGGTCTTCAGGGCTCCGCTCACCAGCAGAGAGTAGGCCAGGTCTGTGATGTTGATGCCCACGATGGCAAAGGAGTATCTAGAACAAACAGTTATAAACATATAGATTTACAGGTAACTGCCAAAATAAAGGAAACACCAACATAAAGTGTCTTAATAGGGCGTTGGACCACCATGAGCCAGAACATCTTCAATGCACCTTGGCATAGATTCTACAAGTGTCTGGAACTCTATTGGAGGGATGCGACAGCATTCTTCCACGAGAAATATGGTGGTGGAAAACACTGTTTGTTGATGGTGGTAGAAAACGCTGTCTCAGGCGCCGCTCGAGAATCTCCCATAAGTGTTCAATCGGATTGAGATCTGGTGACTGAGACGGCCATGGCATATGGCTTACATCGTTTTCATGCTCGTCAAACCATTCAGCGACCACTCATGCCCTGTGGATGGGGGTATTGTCATCCTATGGGGTCATAGCCATGTTAGCAAAAATAATGGCATTCCCAGCATTTTTATACATGACCCTAAGAGTGGTGGGAGGTTAATTGCTTAATTAACTCAGGATCCACATGTGTGGAAGAACCTACATTCAATATACTTTGAATTCCTCATTTACTCAAGTTTCCATTATTTTGACAGTTACCTGTACAGTATATCACCTTTTATCTGAAGGTGGAACAAAGTCCATCCTTGTAGCTGTACATACGCCTCTGTGCTTCCCTCTGCACTTGCTTGTTTCACACGACTTGAGTAGGCAGTAGGCACTAGCGCATATGGACTAAATGGAACTGTTTACAGTCTTACGCTTGTAATGTGGAGTCGGCTTAAGGATCTCACAGGATTTTATTGGGTGAAAATTATGAATGGTCTTGTTCAGATTTAAAATCCACAACATGGACTATTGTAGTGTAGACCATATACATTTCTGTCTGTGTACTTCACACACACTGAAGCCTTGGTGCTTATCAAAGTTAAGTCAGGTTGAAGGCAGATGACTCACCCAGCAGCAGTAAAGACAGTGGCCTTTTTCAAACCCACTGACACTGGTGGCAAGATGGCACAAACAGAACTGGAACCAGGCTACAGTACTTCTGCGCTACATCAGCTAATAAAACAAGATGAGTTGTGCAAAGACCGTGCCACGATCTGTTTTCATATGACAACATCCTTTACTATCTAGAGCCTATAACTCATTGGAATGAATGAATGGAATGCATAACAATAACAAGTGTGTACAAATAGAAATAACAATTAAAAAACGTTGCAGATGAATTGGCCAGTATGAAAGTGAAATGGTGAAGTAGTACCTTGCCTGTTTGGGAATGCTACTCCGCGGTGAGAGGGATGGAGAGAATGGCAGCGGAGAAAGACTAGTGAACGTGCCCAGTGAGAGGTAGGTCAAAGCAAATGTGGCAAATAAAGCAATCAACGCTATACATAACTGCAGTCATCCAAGTGCGTACTACATATTGCAGCTATAGACTGACACAGTCTAGCCTAACCAGTTTGGTCTGATGGGAAATAGAGTTCAAGACTTCTGATAGGGATTTCCCATTTTTAAAGATTTACTCCAATCAGGTTTCAATAGTGGGGCTTTGTTATGTTGAGAGCTTGTGTGACTCCAGTGCATAATCCTATACAGTAGGTCGCGTTTCAGGCCAACTAAATTGCAGACGTTCAAGTGCCACTTCATCGACTGCACAGGCGGGCTTCCGATTGCTTTATCATATGATGTGGCTAGGAAATATGTTAAACACCTATCCAGTGCGTAGTGAAATCTGGGAGGTGTCTGCAATGTAGTCGGCCTGGAACGCGGGATGAGATGGTGAGCTGACAAACGAGCATGATGGGTACAAAATACAAATCCTACAAAAGATCTAGCAGTCATTGGTGGATCCTGGACAGATCATTCTTCATAGTGTGTTGTAAGTGGTTGAGATAAATCAAGCGCCAATCTCTATGCCATAGGTCAAGGGCGGGTCAAGGAGGGGTAAAGGGGGACGGACCCACCTGTGTTTGGGCTGCAGGGAGTCATAAAGCACCTGGAGAGCGGTGGCCTTGTCATGCTCAGCAAAATATCTATGGTAGAGGAAGATAAAACACAAGGGAAACATAAACCAGCATTGTACAGGATTGCCTCTATGTCCCTTCACATTATTACTGGTCATAACAACGTGGATTATTAATCCGTCATGTACTACTGTCTGGTCCTCGTCTGCAGAGGATAACATTTGTACAGTAGAGTGAATCATATTACTCACACACACACTCTCTCACACACACACACACACACTCACAGAAGGTTGCGTAGACCCAGTAAACCCATTCCCCTGAAGTCGGTCTTGGGGTCATTGCCTTGGAAACCGATCTCACACCACTGCTTGGAGATCCGCCCGGTAAGTGACGAATCAGGACGCAGTGTCTTCCACAGCTACAAAAGGACAAACACAGACGTTTTAATCAGGGAGAGACTACTTACTGCTATCAGTAAATTAATCCAGATCCCGTAATCATAAAGTGCTAGGATCAAGTCCCCTCTGTCAATATATTCTTATTCATTATGATTTAAAAGGCTAAACTGATCCTAGATCAGCAATCCTACTCTGAGGCGATTTATGAATACGGGCCCTGATATTCAGTACCTGGCCCTTTGAAACATAGCAAACAACAACTTTGCATTATGTCAGTGTTTGCATTATGTCAGCAATTCAGTCAACTTACACTCTGAGCAGGGGATCCGATTATATACTGTATCTACCCGAGACTGAGTAACTAACCCCACTCTGACCCCCCCAACCATAGAAAGCATAGAAACTCTACCTTTCTAGCTACTTTATATCAATTCCAGTAAGCACAGATGTCAGCAGCACAGGTCAGTATCTCAACACAGACATGAAATAGTGGTGACAATAGTAGCACTTTATAATGCACTTTATAATGCATTATAATAATGTGTTATAATCTAATCCATTCTGCCTGACCTTCATCAGCATCTCCTCGTGGTCGGGGTTCTCAAAGTCGTATGGCTCCCTGCGTAGCGTCTCCACCTCCGCCACCAGGCTACGGTAGCCCACGATCTGGAACAGGCTGGCCTGGAGGGAGATGCCCAGCCTGGGGAAAGGTACAGCCATGACAAGGTTAGTCTGGAGGTGACGTACTGCTACAGGGTCATGTTCAACAGACACTAAACAGAAGATAATCGAATAAAATGGGGAGGGACTGTTCTGGTATTTTCTTATACGGAATTCTGAGACGTTAAGCTATGGTGTACCCTAATGAACACGACCCAGTGCTTCTCCTATGGCTTAGCCTGGATGAGCCTTGGAGGCTCCTTTAGTAAACACTGTAGGGCTAGGATTCAATAGGGCAGGGCACTATAACAGTCTCTTCAAGTTCATTTGCGTTTGAGATGAAGCGCAGAGTTTGCCAAAAATGAAATCTCTGAACATTTCTGGTAAAATGTATTTTAAAAGTGATTGTCGGCTGTATAGTGACCTGTGCTATAACGCACCTTGGATTAAATCACGGCCTGCTGTTAGGTGTTTCAATCCTGGTCAGTAGAATAGAGTACAAATCAATTCAAATAGTTTGGACAGGCACGTTTAGAACCTTAAAAGATTGCTTGGTGGAACTCAGTACTTTATTATAGTGGTTAATTCTGCTAGTGCCAATTACGCACAGTGATAAACAGATCCAGTGCTAAACATGATATTACTGTGGGTTAGTGTCCGCGTTGATCTTCTTCAGGGTCATGATGTTATCGATGGTTTTCTCCACACGGTCTGGGTGAGCACTGAGGGCAGACTGGCACAGCTGGAGAGGAGGATAAGGAGGTGAGCACAATGCATCATCACAGTTCTGTATAAATCTGTAAGTAAAAAAAAAAAAAATTTTACCCCTCAAATGTATGCCACTCACCTCGTTCTTTGAGTACCTGAGAGAGGACTCTGAATGGGAAAAACAAGAGGAGAATTTCCAATTGGTAAGTTCAAAAGGAAATGCTCACAAACCTTTTTCAAACCCAACACTTTTTTACCATTATCATAGCGTACATATGTCTCACACTAAATCAAAATCAATAAGCATTAAACAATTCCTATCAGGCAATAAGTAGGCATACCAATCTTAAGGGTCCTGCGGGCCCCTGGCTTGATGTTGTAGCAAATCCGCTGCAGTTCACACCACCCCGTGACCTTCCTGATCACAAACTTTAGGCCTCGCCACAGACATTTACAGTACAGGAACACAAAGAACTGTGTCACCACCCTACAGCAAGGAGAGAGGGAGAGAGGGAAGGAGAGAAGAAGAGTGCAAGTTTTTTTGCATATTTAATGGCACAATTCACCCAGTGTCCCCCTCACACCCCATACCCCAGCAAATTCACATTTTCCACCAGCTTAAAGTAAGGGTACTTTTTAAAATGTCTGAATCCCATAGTCTGTCACAGCTCTTCATTTGTGTTGTTGTTCAATTGATCAGTCCAATAGCTGCCCTTACAAAAACAGACTACCGGCTGTGTGTGTGTGTGTGTGTGTGTGTGGTCTTTCTATCTGTCCGTCTGAGTGAGCGTGTGTCCTAATGTATGCTAGAACTACAGGACCACTGTCACTCCTTTTCCATGGAGATGAGAGAAGATGACAGTGTGAGTGTATGTCCTTTTCAAGTGTGTCTGCATGTGTGTTCTACTGTACCTATTTAGCTTTCTACACTCTCTATATACACTATCTATCTCACCTGCTTTTATCATCTAAGAAATATATAAGTGAAGTCTTTTATTTCAGTCACGATCTGGAGAAAGTTATACATGCTTTCATTTCCTCACGCCTAGATTACTATAACTCTATGTACACATCTCAGTCAGAAATCCCTCCATTGTCTACAGTTAGTTCAAAATGCTGCAGCTCAACTTTTAGAACATTTGACCATATCACACCTAATAGCTTCTCTACATTACTCACCATTCCAAAGTCTAGGTTGAAGATGAAAGGGCCCCTAGACTTTGCAATGGTCCGCCAGAGGAGAAACAGACGCCTCACAAGTCCTCAACTGGTAGCTTCATTAAATAGTACCCTCAAAACACCCGTCTCAACGTCAACAGTGAAGAGGCGACTCTGGGATGCTGGCCTTCTAGGCAGAGTTGCAAAGAATAAGCCATATCTCAGACTGGCCAATAAAAATAAAAGATTAAGTTGGGCAAAAGAACACAGACACTGGACAGAGGAACTCTTTTGACCCTCTCCACTGAGGTCCTGTTGATGTGGATCAGCAAACTTGATGATGAACTTGAAGTTGTGCATGGCCACACAGTCATGGGTGAACAGGGTGTGCAGGAGAGGGCTAAGCACACATCCCTGGGGGGTCTCGTTTTGAGGGTTAGTGTGGCAGAGGTGTTGTTGCCTACTCCACCTGGGGTCGGCCCATAAGGAAGTCCAGGATCCAGTCGCAGAGGGAAGTGTTCAGTCTCAGGGTCCCAAGCTTGGTGACGAGCTTGAAGGGCACTATGGTGTTGAACACAGCGGCATAGCCATACATTCGTTGGTGGGTGGGAAGCAGCTAACTTCCTGCAATTTTACACATTTTTCCATGAGGCTGAGAGAAAATGTGCAGTTTTATTAGGGTGTTAGGTGACGTGACAAACAATGGATGAGTTCTACAAAAAACAGCAGTGATCAAATCAATTTTCACTAAATGTCAATGTGGTCATCAAAATGGATAATAAATAATTTAAAGACAGGAAGTTATTAACCATGTCTAAAAATCTCAATACTGTACATTACAACATTTACGCAATATGAGCCCAAATGTAAAGTAAGATATGTGCTTAGAACGTTTGATTCTGTGGGACAGACTTTTTTCTGAAACCCTGTTCATATTTGCTCTTTGCGACCAGTGTACGCTCGATGTGACATTGTATTGCCAACAAGTATGGGAAAGTCCTGAGGGTGTTTTTTTTGTTTTGAATTTTACCCCTTTTTCTCCCCAATTTCGTGGTATCCAATTGTACTATCTTGTCTCATTGCTCATTGCTACAACTTCCGTACGGGCTCGGGAGAGACGAAGGCTGAATGTCATGCGTCCTCCGATACACAACCCAACCAGCCGTACTGCTTCTTAACACAGCGCGCATCCAACCCGGAAGCCAGCCGCACCAATGTGTCGGAGGCTACACCGTGCACCTGGCAACCTTGGCTAGCGCGCACTGTGCCCGGCCCGCCACAGGAGTCGCTGGTGCGCGATGAGACAAGGAGATCCCTACAATCCCTCCCTAACCTGGACGACGCTAGGCCAATTGTGCGTCGCCCCACGGACCTCCCGGTCGCAGCCGGTTACGACAGAGCCTGGGCGCGAACCCAGGGACTCTGATGGCACAGCTGGCGCTGCAGTACAGCGCCCTTAACCACTGCGCCACCTGGGAGGCCCAGACATCCTTGGACTGAAATATAAGGTAAAAAGTGTTTCCTTTCCATTCAAATGTTTTCAGAGACATGACAAAAAAACAGGTTACAAAGTAGAGCTTCATAGCTACATTTTGGTGTATGGTTCGTCAGGGATTGGTCTAAATTCACGTGTCCCCACCCGTTTTCATGATGAGATGCTAGTTAGCTGTGTGAGGGGCTGTTTGTTGGCTTAACGCCGTTCACTGAGGTATTGTGCCAGCTGCGAATTTTGTGAGTGATTTTATTATTTGAATTGTAATCTACCAGAATTCAGTGGCTGAAGCCCTACATAAAAACATAGCTAAATACCAGTGAATTGAAAATGTGTCCTGTCTATCTTGCTGTGCAGGTGGCTAGCAGGCTGCACTGCAGTTCATCCTCCCATCACTAGAGTAACTATTCAACACCAAATGTAACATTACAATGTAAACCAACTCAGGTGTAGGTCTACCTTAGAAGTAAGCTATGTTATCAAACTAGTAGCGTAGCCTTCTGTGTTACAGTTCAGACTAATTGAGAAATGTGTGTCTTAGGCTGTGTGTGTGCATTTTAAAATGCATATAGGTGGCCTAATAATGTTTCATGTAATCTCCTCCCCTTTTTTGTGTCTAAAATGTCACATATCTTTCACATATACATAAATATGCATGCAGGCACACCCACATTCACACATACACTTCACAGACAAGACGGTCAGTTTTGTGCTGCAAATGTAACTTTTTTTAAAGTTTGTTTGATGTGTCTAGCTTAAAAGGTGTATGAGCAGAACCGTAAAGAAATATCCCATTGAAGTAAATGGAACATTGTAATTCACCAACTAATTTGCATAATTCATATTTTATTTGGTATTCATTTATTCAATTGTTACAACCTCTCAGTTCTGCATAAAACATCAATATACAGTATGTTAACAAAATGCTAATAGGTCCCACCTTACTTTAAATTAATGGGCTTAACATTCTGTAATAGCAATTAGCCATATTAAGTATCTAGTTTGCATAAATAAGTATAAAAAGTAGCATTCTAATTTCATAAATTGCTTCAAATTATTACCAACTCTCAGTTTTGCATAAAGCATTATGATTTGCTAATAATATGACCACCCTACCTGAAATTATTGGTCATAAATTACTGTAATTATGTATTCCGTGCTGCCTCATTTTCATATTAAGTGCAACTTTTGCATAATAATGCTTTTCATAAATGTTACTTTCAATAGAATCATCTACATCAGCCCTGAAAATGTCAAAACAATATGACCACCCTATCTTGGACAAAACGTTTTGAATTTAAGAATCTAGACAGGTGATTTGGTGCGATTATTGACTAGGGATTAACATTGACCAGTCCGTGACCTTTTTCAATCACTTTAAAATAAAATATCTCAACAATGGTAAGTCATATCCTCATGAAATAAAGTGTTATGTGCTCCTGTAAAGCTTCTCTATAAAATGGAATACAAAATATTACACCAGAACCGCAGTTTCATGTTGACCCCTAACACCCAAGCCAACCCGGTCTCAGGGCAATTTGTAGGATTTGGTATGTAAATTTGTTCCCTCCATTTAGTGTGATATATTACGTTAGGTTACATTGTTAATGGAATAGCGGTCATACAATATCACACGAGTTAGAGGATGTGTAGTATCATATTTCTTACCCGGTCATACAATATAATACAAATTGGATGATTTCATTTATCTGACACCAGGTTGCGTTGTAACAACAAAGGACAATTATGGGGAGAATTTACGTTGGTAGTTAGGAGAACTAACAACAAAGGTTAAGAGAATTTACATAGCAGGTTAGGTGAATTTGGTTAACCCTTACATTCGTGGAAATGTGCCTATATGTACAGGGCCAAATGTAAATGTTTCAAACAGAAGAACTATAAAAAGCATATGCATGACCATGGTAGCAATTGAAAGAGAACACTTTGGAGATTATGGGGAAATAATTAGACCAAAGGTGAGAACACAACTGTGTCAGGCAGAGTTGCAAAGAAAAAGACAGTTCTCAAAAGCCATTTCTCAGACAGGCCAAAAAAAGATTAAGATGGGCAAAAGAACACAGACACTGGACAGAGGAACTCTGCCTAGAAAGCCAGCATCCCGGAGTTGCCTCTTCACTGTTGACGTTGAGACTGGTGTTTTGCGGGTACTATTTAATGAAGCTGCCAGTTGAGGACTGGTGAGGCATCTGTTTCTCAAAGTAGAAACTCTAATGTACTTATCCTCTTGCTCAGTTGTGCACCGGGGCCTCCCACTTCTCTTTCTATTTTGGTAGAGTAGTACACAGTGTTGTATGAGATCTTAAGTTTCTTGGCAATTTCTCGCATGGAATAGCCTTCGTTTCTCAGAACAAGAATAGACTGATGAGTTTCAGAAGGTCTTTGTTCCTGGCCATTTTGAGCCTGTATTCGAACCCACAAATGCTGATGATCCAGATACTCAACTGGTCTAAAGGACATTTTTATTGCTTCTTTAATCAGAACAACAGTTCTCAGCTGTGCTAACATAATTGCAAAAGGGTTTTCTAATGATCAATTAGCCTTTTAAAATGATAAACTTGGATTAGCTAACACAACGTGCCATTGGAACACAGGAGTGATGGTTGATGATAATGGGCCTCTGTACGCCTATGTAGATATTCCAGAAATAATCAGACTTTTCCACCTACAATAGTAATTTACAACATTAACAATGTCTACACTGTATTTTTGATCAATTTGATGTTATTTTAATGGACAAAAAAAGCGGTAGTGGTAGAGCGGTAGTGTATATACTAGGCGGTGTCAGAGGAAGGCCCCAAAAATTGTCAAAGAATCCAGACACCCAAGCCATAGACTGCTCTCTCTGCTACCGCACGGCAAGCGATACCAGTACGCCAAGTCTAGAACTGCTGAACAATTAATTAAATGGTTATTATTGTTATGTAATTTTCTTGTGTTCCTTTTTTCCTTCTTTTTTTCCCTTTAGTTTCTTTAGTAAATATTTTCTTAACTCAATTTCTTGAACTGCATTTTGGTTAAGGGCTTGTAAGTAATCATTTCACAGTAAGGTCTACCTACACCTATTGCATTCGGCGCATGACAAATACAATTTGATTTGTATGGCTCTGAGGCCAGGCTGACCTGACTGATTTGGCTTAGCTGTCCTTTTTAGCACCACACACACTCAAACTGACAAGGGCAGCTTGTCTCACAGAAAGGGCGATCTACTTAATGTGGTGTAAATGTAATTGGGTTTGTTAGTCTTTTTAAATGTAAGATGCTTATCAATTGCTTCTAATCCATAGTCTTTATGCAAATTTGTACACTTGGAGGACTTCAAGGACCATTTGAGCTATAACCTAAATTTCACATGAGTGAGAGCAAACAACATTTTTGGCTTCGCCAACGTGAGTTGACAGGCAAGGCCTCATTAACAGAAGTTCTGATAATCCCTAAAAACAAATGAAAACATCCCTTGCAGAAAGAGCCTGTATTTGCCTACCTCAAAATTTTTTTCATTTTGATGGTTTTTCCTCGTTCCTCTTCTACTCTTTAGAATTGACTCACCGCCAGTGACACAATGTATTCCTGTACAAAAAAACAAGCGGGAAGGGGAAAAACATAATTTTACATTGTTGATACGAAACATAGGCCTACACGGTTTAATTAATATCTGTTGAATGGCTCGTCTAATTTTTGTCGGGACAATTTCCATCGTGCTGCTGTGCTGTCAGATTATATAGGCTATAGATAAATACATTGCTGTGAGAAATGTAAACCACATTGAATCGATATAGCCTTAACCTACCAGTTCTTCAGGCTAGGCTTCCTGCAATATGCTGGAATTAACATTATTAATCTCATTATAATGCAAATAAATCACACAGTTGTGTTGTTTGGTACAGCTTTATGTCTCGAAGCTAATAATCAGCACCCAATCACATCATGCATAATCCGAGCTCTGGAGTAACAAAAATCAATCGCGCTTCCTGAAAAGTAACATGCACATATTTACAAATTGATCAATAATAAGCACTCACAAGCAAGAAAAGGGAATGAGAGTAGGCGGCCAAAGACGCAATAGATTCCCGCAGGTAGCAGCTGCGCTTTTGTGGTGCGGTAGTCCTCTTCACTCGATAGCATGTACCTGTTCTTCCTCCATGATGATCGCATCACTGAGGGGATGAGGAGACCGAGCGATAGAAAAGCATAGCAATGCAGAGTCTCTGCTTCCGCCCGGTGGCGGAGAAGGGGGCAGCCCAGTCCTAGCCTCGCGCGCCAGACACAGACCTTCGCGCTGAAACCTGGTCTCGGGGCATTTCGTATTATTCTGAATCTAAATCGAGACGCTTAATTTAATATGGTATGATATGTTACGTTTCGTGTATATATTAATTTGTGGATGTCCATCACCCATTTCGTATGATACAGTTGAAGTCGGAAGTTTACATGCAGTTAGTTCGGAGTCATCAAAACTCGTTTTTCAACCACTCCACACATTTCTTGTTAATGAACTATAGTTTTGGCAAGTCAGTTGTGTCATGCACAAAGTAGATGTCCTAAGTAATTTTTCCAACAATTGTTTACAGACAGATTATTTCATTTATAACTCACTGCATCACAATTCCAGTGTGTCAGAAGTTTGCACACACTAAATTGACTGTGCCATTAAACAGCTTGGAAAATTCCAGATAATGATGTCATGGCTTTAAAAGCTTCTGATAGGCTAATTGACATAATTTGAGTCAATTGGAGGTGTACCTGTGGATGTATTTCAAGGCCTACCGTCAAACTCAGTGCCTCTTTGCTTGACATCATGGGAAAATCGAAAGAAATCAGCCAAGACCTCAGAAAAAACATTGTAGACTTCCACAAGTCTGGTTCATCCTTGAGAGCAATTTCCAAATGCCTGAAGGTACCACATTCATCTGTACAATGAATAGTATGCAAGTCTAAACACAATGGGACCACGCAGCCTCCATAACACTCAGGAAGGAGATGCGTTCTGTCTCCTAGAGATGAACGTACTTTGGTGCGAAAAGTGCAAATCGATTCCAGAACTATAGCAAATGACCTTGTGAAGGTGCTGGAGGAAACAAGTACAAAAGTATCTATATCCACAGTAAAATGAGTCCTATATTTACATAACTTGATAGGCCGCTCTGCAAGGAAGAAGCCACTGCTCCAAAACCGCCATAAAAAAGCCAGATTACGGTTTGTAACTGCACATGGGGATATCATACATCATACTTTTGGGATAAATGTCCTCTGGTCTGATGAAACAAAAATAGAACTGTTTGGCCATAATGACCATCGTTATGTTAGGAGGAAAAAGGGTGAGGGCTGCAAGCCATTGAACACCATCCCAACTGTGAAGCACGAGGGTGTGCACACTGCAGGATGGACTGGTGCACACAAAATAGATGGCTCCATGAGAAAGGAAAATTATGTGGATATATTGAAGCAACATCTCAAGACATCAGCCAGGAAGTTAAAGCTTGATCGCAAATGGGTCTTCCAAGTGGACAATGACCCCAAGCATACTTCCAAAGTGGTGAAAAATGGCTTAAGGACAACAAAGTCAACGTAATGGAGTGGCCATCACAAAGCCCTGACCTCAAGCCTTATAGAAAATGTGTGGGCAGAACTGAGCAAGTGTGTGCGAGCAAGGAGGCCAACAAACCTGACTCAGTTACAACAGCTCTGTCAGGGGGAATGGGCCAAAATTCACCCAACTTATTGTGGGAAGCTTGTGGAAGGCTACCCGAAACGTTTGACCCAAGTTAAACAATTTAAAGGCCATGCTACCAAATACTAATTGAATGTATGTAAACTTCTGACCCACTGAGAATGTGATGAAAGAAATAAAAGCTGAAATTAATCATTATAAAGTGGTGATCCTAACTGACCCAAGACAGGGAAGTTTTACTAGGATTAAATGTCAGGAATTGTGAAAAACTGAGTTTAAATGTATTTGGCTAAGGTGTATGTAAACTTCCGACTTCAATTGTATGTTACAAATTACAAGTTGCATTGTATGTTACGAATTTGCAAAAGGTACAACATGTTACGCATTTGCAAAATGTACAATATGTTACAAATTTGCTAAATATACAATATGTTATGGATGTGCAAAATGTATGAATTGTTACGAATTCTAGCTAGGTTGCAATGCAGCTAGCTGGCTAACATTAGCTAGGATAGGGGTTAGGGTTACGTTTAAGAGTTAGGTTATATGGTAAGGGGAAGTGTTAGCTAACATGCTAAGTAGTAGAAAAGTAGCTCAAGGTAGTAATTAGCTGAAAAGTGGCTAATTAGCTCAAATGCTAATGTGGTCCGTGATGAGATTCGAACTTGCAACCTTTGGGTTGCTAGACATTTGCGTCTACCCATCCATCCCGACCAACCACCCTTTTTTTAGAGTAACCATCTGTGTTGTGTAACCCCACCAAATGTAATATATCATACTAATTTCAGTTTCCGTGTATACTTTTAATATATTATGTCTACTCTATGAGACCAGGCTGCGCCAAAACAAAATGGGATTTGAGAGGTCACAAACTCATCAGACACAAAGAGATGAACACCTAAATTATACAATGAATCATATTGTCATGTTTGTTTTGTGTCGCCTAGGATAGGCCTAGGCTACTTGGAAAAGTGCAGTCTGTCAGGCTATATCATATGCTGTCTGGACATTCCGATTGTCAATCATAACATCAAAGGTTTTCTCCCAAGGTAAAATTAGTTTTATACTGGACATTCAGTGGCTATTTGGTTTTCTCTTGTCAATAGCTATTTAACCAAGCATGCCATGACTATGAAGAGGGTATATTCTGGGGTGGATGGAGAACACTTAAAAAAATAATAAATACAAATAAGATTTAGGATTTCAATTTTCAATAGCTTACACATAGCATGCCATGACTATGTAAATGGTACAGTGCATTTGGAAAGTATTGTCACGACTCATACCGAAGGTGGCTCCCCTTCCTGTCCGGGTGGTGCTCGGCGGTCGGCTCTGAATCACGGGAGGCTGGAGAAAAAGCCATGTTTTTTTTTATCGTTTTTTTTTTAAGAAAAAAAACTTTTCCGACTTTCAATCGCAATAGCTTTTAAACAAAACTTGCCATGACTATGAAAATGATATATTCTTAATCAGGAGAGGATGTAGAGAAATCCATGGCTTAGAACATTTTTGTATTTGTAATAAATATAAATCCTAATAAAAATGTAAAAATCCGTAATTCAATCTTCAATAGCTTTTAAACAAAGCATGCCATGACTATGAAAGCGAAGGATAGATAAACATTCATGGCTTTTTTTTTTGTTAAAATGTAGATGTATTTTTTGTGAGTGAGGGGCTTTCAATCTTCAATAGCTCTTACACAAGACGTGCCATGATTATGAAAATTATACTGAATATTCTGAATAAGGGGGATGGAGAAAATCCATTGCTTTTTTTGTTATGGTAGAATTTTGATTTGTTTCTCATCCTGCTTTCAATCTTCAATAGCGCTTACACAAAACGTGCCATGACTATCAAACTGATATATTTTGAATCAGGGGATGATGGAGAAAAATCCACAGTTTTTTTTGTGTTTGATTTAGGCTGCAACAAACAACACAACTGTGTGAGCATGAGTGTTTGCTTACATGACATAAATATTTTGGGTTATTTTTAATGCTGCAAATGTGTGACTGTTTTTTTGTGGTTAGCGTGGCCTGGTGTGAAAATATTTGAATAGATTCCCAGGCTCACACAATAGATATGACAGATTTACATGGACACACTTCAACCCCTTGACACACTAGTCCCCTCCTGCAAAACAGTTACTGTTGAATCATGGCTGATGTAATCCTCATCCACTACTTGTCAGAATGATTTTTAACAGAAGTAATGATTGTGTTAGCACTGTAAGTGAGGACTTCATTTTATCTTTCCTTTATAACCAGCAATTCTTTGACACTTCACATCATTTTGAAATTAAACTGTAATATCATAGACTGAGGGACCCAATACATTCAGTGGCTTCAGAAAGTATTCACACCCCTTGACTTTTTCCACATTTTGATGTGTTACAACCTGAATTTAAAATGGATTAGATTGAGATTTTGTCACTGACCTACAAACAATACCCCATAATGTCAAAGTAATTAATAAAAAATGAAAAGCTGAAATGTCAATACGTATTCAACCCCTTTTGTTACGGCAAGCCTAAATAAGTTCAGGAGTAAGAATTTGCTTAACAAGTTACATAAGTTACATGGACTCACTCAGTGTGCAACAATAGTGTTTAACATTATTTTTAAATGACAACAACGTCATCTCTGTACATACAATTATCTGTAAGGTCAATCAGTCAAGCAGTGAATTACAAACACAGATTTGACAACAAAGACCAGGGAGGTTTTCCAATTAAGTGATAATGCCCACAATATATCCTCCAAAAACGGCTTCAAGGGCATGATTACTTTTATACAATGCGTTTCCAACATATTCAAATAATGATTGACATATTTTCATTCAAAATGTTATTTGGATTAATTTATTCATACTATTTCACAAGATATAGTCCTGACACAAATCTAGGGTTGCTAGAGACGCGACCGAGTTGTTCAGTCTTTTTGTTCTGTATCTATGGACGCAACCCAGTCATTTGTTCTAAATGGTCCATTGCCATACTGGCTGGCAACATTCTTATCCCTTGCATGTTAGCTAGCCAACTACGGTTAACTTACAGTCACGTCAAAAAGTGCAGCCAGAATAACAGCAAAGTAGCTGCATTTGTTTAAGCTGTTTTCTAGTGACATTTATTTGGATACATCCATAACAAGCTAATGTGGCGCGATTTTGCCTGACATAGAAAATGTGCTCACTCGTCAGGACACCTGTTCAGAGGAGCTAGCTAGCAACACAGCTACAGTCACACAATAACTTCAAACTGAAGCTGGAAAGACTGCAAATAAGCTGTGTTCATTTTTTACCTTTTTTCAGTTGACCTTTTTTTGTATTTATCCATAAAAATGATGCCAGCGTGACTGTAAGTTAGCCGTAGTTGGCTAGCTAACATGCAAGGGATAAGAATGTTGCCAGCCAGTATGGCAATGGAACATTTAGAACAAATGACTGGGTTGCGTCCATAGATAAGCAAGGAGGATACAAATCTCTGCTGTTGAAAACTAAATGTTAGTCTAAAAGAAATGTGAGAATGTCTAGATGCTTTTATAGTGTAGATCAAGTTCATAAATTGCTTGGCTGGGCTCATGAGACAAAGGATTGCTCAGTCAGATGGAACAGAGTAAATAGGCAATTTAACGTCATAGACACCTGCTGGAATGCAGTTTTAACTAATCAGTATTCAGGATTAAACCCATCTGTTGTATAATCCTCGCAAAGAAGGTCACCTATTGGTAGATTGGTAAAAAAAAAAAGCAGACATTGAAAATCAAATCAAATCAGACTTTATTTGCCACATGTGCCGAATAGAACAAGTGCAGACTTTACCGTGAAATGCTTACTTACAAGCCCCTAACCAACAGTGCAGTTTAAGAAGAAAATATTCACCAAGTAGGCTAAAATAAAAAGTAATAATAAAAAGTAACACAATAAGGACAATAGCAAGGCCATATACAGCGGGCACTGGTGCCGAGTCAGTGTGCAGAGGTACAGGCTAGTTGAGGTAATCTGTACATGTAGGTGGGGACAAAGTGATTATGCATAGATAATAAACAGTGAATAGCAGCAGTGTACAAGTTGGGGTAAATATAAATTGTCTGGTGGTGATTTTTATAAATTGTTCAACAGTCTAATGGCTTGGGGGTAGAAGCTGTTGAGGAGCCTTTTAGTCCTAGACTTGGCGCTCCGGCACCGCTTGCCATGCGGTAGCAGAGAAAATAGTCTATAACTTGGGTGACTGGAGTCTCTGCCAATTTTATGGTTGTCCTGGATGGCAGGAAGCTTGGCCCCAGTGATGTACTGGGCCGTTCTCACTACCCTCTGTAGCACCTTACGGTCAAATGCCGAGCAGTTGCCATACCAGGCGGTGATACAACCGGTCAGGATGCTCTTGATGGTACAGCTGTAGAACCTTTTGAGGATCTGGGGACCCATGCCAAATCTTTTCAGTCTCCTAAGGGGGAAAAGGTTTTGTCATGCTCTCTTCACGACTGTCTTGGTATGTTTGGACCATGATAGTTCTTTGGTGATGTGGATACCAAGGAACTTGAAACTCTCAACCCACTCCACTACAGCTCCGTCGATGTTAATGGGGGCCAGTTCGGCCCACCTTTTCCTGTAGTCCACTATCAGCTCCTTTGTCTTGCTCACATTGAGGGAGAGGTTGTTGTCCTGGCACCACACTGCCAGTTTTCTGACCTCCTCCCTATAGGCCACACGTTGTCAGTGATCAGGCCAACCACTGTTGTGTCGTCAGCAAACTTAATGATGGTGTTGGAGTTGTGTTTGGCCACGCAGTCGTGGGTGAACAGGAAATTCTTGGAGGGGACTAAGTACACACCCCTGAGGGGCCCCAGTGTTAAGGATCAGCGTGGCAGACGTGTTGTTGCCTACTCTTACCACCTGGGGCCACTTTGAGCATGGTGATGTTATTCATTACACTTTGGATGGTGTATAAATACATCCAGTCATTACAAAGATACAGGTGTCCTTACTCAGTTGCCGGAGAGGAAGTAAACCGCTCAAGGATTTCACTATGAGGCCAATTGTGACTTTACAACAGTTGCAGGTTTTAATGGCTGTAATAGGGCAAAATTGAGGATGGATCAACAACATTGTAGTTATCAATAGGGAGATATTTTTTAAAGCCATATTCTTGTTTTCTCTCAGCACAGGAGAGGTACTCACTCACTCAGTCACACACATACTTTTCCTCGTGCTCTAGTTCTAAATGCTGATTTGCAGGTGGACTTAATCACATGTGGTGTTGCAGCCAGAGTGAATGGGTCCGTCCATTAATCACCCTCCTCCTCCCACCCCAACAACCTGCAATTTAACACTTTAATGTAGCACTCAAGTCTCATTTTCACCTCCTTTAACAAAAGGCACATCTCAATAGGTGGTCCAGGTAAGTCATTATATAACACAAGCTTTCCTCTTCTGTTCTCTATTGTTCCTCAAGCAAGGGGGGAACTGATGACATCACAACTTCCCATCAGACCAACTCCCCGAATGCCCTGATCCTTGAACTTTGCAGTTGTCTAAAAACACTTTTGCTGAAAACATATATATTGTTTTACCCTTTAGTGTGTGTACTCTACTGTATGTATACTTAGGATATTGCTTTTTAACAGTAAAAGTTTAATCCTGAAAGAGACAATCCCTAAAGCAATTGGTTATTTTTATATATTTATATATATATATAAACAACATAAAATATGTGAATTGTTCTCCATCCGCCCTTGATTCAGAATATATAATTTGCATAGTCATGGCACACTTAGTGTAAGAGCTATTGAAAATTGAAACCCCCAAAAAAAGTAAAATAATTCAACTATACAAAAGCTGTGTATTTTCTCCACCCTCCCGATTCAGAATATATCATTTGCATAGTCATGGCACACTTTTTGTATGAGCTATTGAAGATTGAAATCCCAAATCATATTTTCAACAACAAAAAGGTGTGGATTGTTCTCTATCCACCCGATTCAGAATATACCCCGTTTATAGCTATAGCGTGCTTGGTTCAATCACTAATCGCTGAAACCTAATATCCAATATAAAACACTTGACCTATGCCTATATTTAGCATTTTATAGGCTAAAAGTACTCAAAATTAAATTTAAAAAATCTTGATAAAAAATGACTCAAGTTAAAGTGAGTCACCCAGTAAATTATCACTTTAATAAAAGTAAAAAAGTATTTGGATTTAAATATACAAAAGTAAATGGAATTTCTAAAATGTACTTAAGTATCAGAAGGAAAAGTATAAATCATTTAAAGTTCCTTATGTTAAGCAAACCAGACGGCACAAATTTATTTTTATTGACGGATTGCCAGGGGCGTACTCCAACACTTTTATAATTTACAAACGCATTTGTATTTAGTGAGTCCGCCAGATCAGAGGCAATAGAGATGACCAGGGATGTTCTCTTGATAAGTGTGTGAATTGGACCATTTTCCTGTCAAAATGTAACAACTACATTTGGGTGTCAGGGAAAATGTATGGAGTAAAAAGTACATAATTTTCTGTTGGAATGTAGTCAAGTAAAATTAGGTAAAAATATAAATAGTAAAGTTCAGATAGCCCAAAAAACTACTTAAGTACTTTAAAGTATTTTTACTAAAGTACTTTACATCACTGCTAACATGCAGCCTTTGTCCTTAACTTGTCCAAATTCTAATTGTGCACACATTTGACAATAAATCCATATTTTACAACGATATCTGTAAATTAATTTGAATACAGGGAAGCACCAGCTAATCTGTTCACAATGTGGACAGATAAGACACATTTTACCATGTGTAGATGCAACGGCTATAATGTGGCCATAATCAGAATGTGGATAGGATCAGAAACACGGTATGCATGTTAGCACCACGTACAAATGAGGCATGAGTGGCAATATAAGATAATAGGGACCATTTATAAGGCTATATTTACCTCTTGGGTGCTTGAGCACGCACCTTAAGGTTCTAAATGATTTTTGGTTGACAAAAACTTAAAATAATCAAGACAGTCACTGAGGGATCTAGCACAATAATGATAACAACATCCTCATAGAAAAGAAGAGCCATGACAGATGTAACCAGAAACAAGAGAATATAAAACTTTATCATCAATATACAAAAACACTTTGGCAAAGGCATAATTTCGGCAGACAAACACCGCAAATGTTTCATTTACCTATTAGTTTTCAGAAGACCTGCTGCAAAAAAACAAAAAATACATTGACCATTGTGTATTAGTAGGCTACTATAGCAACCTGGAATCGCACAAATAAATACTGTTTGGAGGAAGTGTCTTTTTGAATGTGCTTTGCAAATACATTGTCCTCGTGGGGAAGAAATATAGTAATCAACACACCATACACTGATTAGTTTAAAAAGGAGGCAGAACACAATGTAAGCCTTTGATAAAATATAATCTAAAATATATAGATTGTCAACCCAATAGCAGAAAAATATTGTGAGGTTGCATACTAGCTTGTCTAATAAAGCAAACTAATGAGCCATATTGTTGGGTACATAGTAGCGGGTAGCTCGCTTTGTACCATGCAGTCTGTCGCACCAGGGTACTTGGCAGCACCTAGGCTTCTATACACCTATACAACTACAGAAAACCCCGTCATCTATGTAGTTGTTGAAAGAATAACTTAAACATAATCTAGTTGGCTACATCTTCGTGCTGTGTTCTTCTGTAACGTATGTCACTGCACGCCTGTTGCTCGTCTCTGTCCCCTCTTCCTTGGCCCCCCTCCCCTCTGCTCCCGCTTGGAGCAGGTCTGTGGTGGTCTCTCCTTTCTGGGGGTCTTTTTCTCCCTCAACAAAGGCAGCAGGGTCGTCAAACTTCGTCGTCCTCCTCGCCGGCGGAGTCCGACTCGGGAACGGGCGTGTAGGTGGGCACAGCGTTGAACATGACGAAGCCCACGGTGATCACCACAAACGACACAATGTACAGGCCTGAGAACTGTGGGTCAGAGGTAGATGTTTTGATTGATCCATTTCACAGACCCTGGATCAGCAGCTATAGTTGCTCTGTATAACTAATTTGTAACACATTTGTGAGAAGGTGCTAGTTAAACATTATGGAAGTCAGTATTTACCTCAAAGATTGGCTTGAGTTGGCTGTATGTTTCATATACACATGACAATGTACATTTCTTTATCTAATCAAACCACAGAATCCTTCTCATTAAACAACAGAAACCACCTTAGGCTTACAATATATGCTTTTGCTCATGGGCGTGGGCCCCTTTCTGTCCAATAAAGGAATTTCTGGATAACAATTTTGGGCACCCCCTCTGGCTCAAGAGCAAACCCACAGAAAAATGTTATATTTAACTCACAACAAAGTAGAAGAGGAAGATGCCACAGAAGAGGCTGAAGAGGTCAGCGGTGAGCAGGGAGAGATTCACTGCAGTGGCACTGGTCATCTTGACCACCAGGGGCATGAAACTGTACAGGGCATACATGCAGAAGGCGTAGGCCGCAAACAGTACGACTGTGGAGGGAAACACCAGGGTTCGTGTTCATTAGGCACCAAATGGAAGAAAATGGTCTGAAACAAAGAAGTGGGGAGGGACTGCCTGGACTTGTCTGGTCCAATCATGAAACGCTTATTTAGTGTTTTCCTTTTCAAAGCATTTTGCAACATTGTGTATTACTGAACATGCACCAGGGTTGTGTCCAGTAAAGAAACAAAGAGGAGAAAACATTTGCAACAGATTGAAATGGAGGAGATTGTACTTCCTGGACTTCCTCAATAAGAAATTCAAAGTTTTGTTTTCCGTTTCAAAATGTTCTGCAATATGTGCCCTACTGAATAAGGCCCAGAATCTCAGAAGGGAATTCTACCGGACAAACAAAGCACTTTCTGTAAAACTATTGCACAGAGCAAAATAGCTTTATACAGAGCATATACAGGTAACTGTCAAGAATAATGGAAACATCCACATAAAGTGTCTTAATAGGGCGTTGGGCCACCATGAGCCAGAACAGCTTCAATTCACCTTGGCATAGATTCTACAAGTGTCTGCAACAATATTGGAGGGATGCAACACCATTCTTCCACGATAAACTCAATAATTTGGTGTTTTGCTGATGGTAGTGGAAAAAGCCGTCTCAGGACCCGCTCCAGAATCTCCCATAATTGTTCAATTGGGTTGAGATCTGGTGACTGAGACGGCCATGGCATATGGCTTACATCGTTTTCATGCTAATCAAACCATTCGTACCCTATGGATGGGGGCATTGCCAAGGTAACAAAAATAATGGCATGCCCAGAATTTATACACATGACCCTAAGCATGATGAGATGTTAAATGCTTAATGAACTCAGGAACTACAGCTGTGTGGAAGCACCTGCTTTCCATATACAGTACTTTGTATCCCTAATTTATTCTAGGGTTTCCATTATTTTAGTAGTTACCTGTAACTAGAGTAAAAGAGATTATTACCCAAATGAAAAAAAAAAAAAAAAAAAACTTGGGCATAATCAACATACCGTCATGTCCAAAATTATTTGCACCCTGAAAGATGAGCAAAAATAAATAAATAATGCAAATACTGAGCAATATTGCATGCTCAAAAAAAAAGGTTTTCAATGGGGTTCAAATCTAGATATGCTTCTGTTTTTTACCGTCAAACCCATCACGTGTGTGCGTGCGTGTGTCGTCTGACCATAGCACCGGTTTTATTTCTTTACTTACCCATTATTCACCTAATACATTTTTTTCACCATTGTTTAGAGCTTGTAGGTAACCATTACCTGTTGTATTAGGTGCACGCGACAAATAAACTTTGATATGTTACGGGCTATTTTGCTTCCACTGGTCCTGAGGCCCTTGTTAAGGTCAACGGCATCATGAACTTGACCAAGTACCAGGAAATGTTTGCCAAAAACCTGGTTGCCCCTGCCAGGATGCTGACACTTGGCTGCAAGTGAATCTTCCAGCAACACAAGAACCCTAAACACTAATCAAAATCCAAAAGGAATGGTTACAATATCAACATTTTGCAATGGACTTGAACCCCATTGAAAACCTGTGGTTTGAATTGAAGAGGGCAGTTTATAAGAACAGGCGAATGATATCAAGGATCTGGAAAGATTCTGTATGGAAGAATAGTCTAATATCCTTCCCAATGTGTTCTCTAATCTCAAACAATTTAGAAAACGTCATTATTTTTTACAAGGGGAGAGTGGTAGAGTATTGAAAACAGGGGTGCCAATAACTTTCACCCCCATCTTTTTGAGATTTGTTGTATTACTTTGTTGTATTATGTATTCCTCTGATCAATTGTATTAGTAGAAAATGTAATTTACACATTTTTGGGATAATACAATATACAGTATTCTTATTATTTATTTTAAAGTATTTTTTGCTCATCTTTATCAGGGTTGCCAATAATTATGGACCTGACTGTATATGATTCTGACAATTGAGTAAGGGGGTTATCAAATATGGGGAGAAAATGAATTCTTACTAATTTTCCAGTTCCATTTAATAGCTGCTACTGCACTGGTTTCCAATATGGCTCTGCAACACAGGACAACAGAAGGTAAGATTGCAAACAGGAACTGTGTCGGTCGACAGACTTACAAAGCACCTTCAAGACCATTCTGATGGGTAGATTTTGCCTAAAATAACTGGTCAACTGATGAAAATGTGATGTCTGGATGCTGTGGGGGAAAGTACCATAATAAATACAATATGTACTGACTGATGTAGTGCACCAAACAAAAAGGTAAATGGATAGTTTGCTTTTTGAAGATAAGCTAGTGCCAGGATTCAATCTGATCGCGGGATGTCGACAATGAGGCAGAGGTCATTTCCAATTGAGCCGACATCTGCAGCATTTACTGTGAATGCATTCTCAGTGAACACAGTAACATTGCCTTTAAAAGCTGCATTGTCTACAAACTGGGTTCAGATTGAATCTTGGCCTAAAACAAAAGGAAAGCTAAGTAAGCTTACATTTGTGAAAGTGAACTATCCCTTTAATACTGAGGGGGAGAAAGGCAGGAAAGACTGTCTTTGAACCGGTTCAACCCTGGAGAGAGGAGAGTCTTACAGCTGTATGCCGCTGATCAGGGTGCCAAACAGGCCCATCATACCCAGGAACTCCCCACGGCTCAGGTTCTTCACCGTGTACTCCTGACAAACATTCGACACTGCATACAGTGCAGCACTCACCAGCACCAGACCGTCCCCCAGCAACACATCACTGGCTAGACGGAGAGAGGGAAGGAGGGAGAGAGAGAGAGGAGAGGAGGGAGAGTATGAGATAAATATAAGGTGAGAGAAGGAGAGAGAGAAAAGACTAATGTTATTTTAGTCAAACAGTCTTTGACATGTTAGTTAGGGTAATTTGCAGAGCTAATAATATGAGGAATCAGCTCTAAGGGTTTGTGATGTGAGTTTAATAATGCCTGTTTATCTTTTCCCGTGCAGTGAACCCTAAGGCCTCTCCGGATCAAAATGTATGGAACTGTTTATGTCCCGAGAAAAGACACTGAGGTACATTTAAAGCTGTTATTCCTCTATGGATATGCCTGACTAAGTATAAAAAGGTATGTCTTCTACATCAAAAGAAGTAGAGAAAAGCCTTGTCCTAGACTATAAAGCATATTTATTGGAGATTAAACTGTCTGGAAAACAGGCCCAAAGTGTTATATCAATAAATTACAATAGGTAGTGTTCTCCCTGGATCAAGGGTCTCCTAGCCAGTAGGTTGACCCCCACTCCCAGGAAACACTCAGGGTATAATATATATTCCTGTGTAGACCCTGACAATAATAACATATATAATATGTAAGGGATATACGCAGTTGTCCCTAGTTACCTCGGCCAAAATGTCAAAATTGGTGTGGTTAAGGTTAGGTTTAAAATCAGATTTTAAGAAGAGAAATAGTAGAAATAGGCTGGGTTTATGACTTTGTGGGTGTGGTAACTAGTGACGACCGATAAACGCCAACATTCTCTACATTACGTAAGGGATAATCAATGAGGGTCTATGCGTTCTATGGAAAATATTGAACGGACGTGGATGGTGTGTTCCACGACACGCTGGTGGAACTAACCTTCCACAGAGTTGCATTATTTTCCAGAGTTGATTATCCCTTTTATACCTTGGCTATAATTAAACACATTTGATGCTGTGGTATATTGGCCACAACTGGCTAAGGGCTGTTCTTATGCACGACACAACGCGGAGTGACTGGATACAGCCCTTAGCCGTGGTACATTGGCCACATATCACAACCCCCAGAGGTGCCTTATTGCTATTACAAACTGTTTACCAATGCAATTAGAGCAGTAAAAATGTGTGTTTTTTCATACCCGTGGTATGATATATCACAGCTGTCAGCATTCAGGGCTTGAACCATCCAGTGTATAACAGACATAAACTGGGCGGTTCGAGCTCTGAATGCTGATTGGCTGACAGCCGTGGTATATCAGACTGTATACCACAGGTATGACAAAACACGTATTTTTACTGCTCTAATTACATTGCTAAACAGTTTACAATGGCAATAAGGCACTTCTGGGGTTTGTGATATATGGCCAATAAACCACAGCTAAGGCATTGCGTTGTGCATAAGAACAACCCTTATCCGTGGTATATTGGCCATATACCACACATCCTCGGACCTTATTGCTTAAATATAAACACAGGTATGAAGCAAAACAACAACTACAACACCAAAAAAAAGTATATACATAAAACACATTTTTAAAAATTAAGCTAAATTGCATGTTTACTGTTCTAATTATGTTGGTAACCAGTTTATAATAGCAATAAGGCACCTCCGCGTTGCATCGTGTTTAAGAACAGCCCTCAGCCGTAGTACATGTATATTGGTCATATTGCACACCTCCTCAGGCCTTATTAAATATCATGAGTAGTGTTCTTACTGGATCCCTGGTCTCTCCCAGCCAGTAGGTCGGCCCCAACCATGGCACCCACCCCCAGCAGACAAACGGCCACAGCCACAAAGTGCACCAGGCGATAGCGTGTCTTCAGGAAGAACCAGGAGAGCACCATCAGCACCGGGATCACAAAGCAGTCCAGCAGCTGCAACCAGAACCACATACAGTATTTTTCAGGTGTAAAAAAAAAAGACACTTAGGGCTGGGTGATATGGTGTGGATTTTACCCCCCTTTTCTCCCCAATTTCATGGTATCCAATTGTTTAGTAGCGACGGACGACGCTAGGCCAATCTTGTCTCATCGCAACAACTCCCATACGGGCTCGGGAGAGACGAAGGTTGAAAGTCATGTGTCCTCCGATACACAACCCAACCAAGCCGCACTGCTTCTTAACACAGCGCGCATCCAACCTGGAAGCCAGCCGCACCAATGTGTCGGAGGAAACACTGTGCACCTGGCAACCTTGGTTAGCGCGCACTGCGCCCGGCCCGTCACAGGAGTCGCTGGTGCGCGATGAGACAAGGATATCCCTACAGGCCAAACCCTCCCTAACCCGGACGACGCTAGGCCAATTGTGCGTCGCCCCACGGACCTCCCGGTCGCGGCCGGTTACGACAGAGCCTGGGCGCGAACCCAGAGTCTCTGGTGCCACAGCTTTTAACCGTATTTTATTATTTTGAATAACAAAATGTCTACAATTGCTTTATGAGTAATGCATGACCCTAGGGTGGCAACACATACATTCTAAGTGATTTCTATGGGTATTTCTTCATTCTGATTGTTTCATACTGTTCAATTCAACCCAAAATATTTTCCTCATAACAATTTCCAAATTTCCTGCACTAATTTTAGATAATTTCCACACTAGGGTTACACAATATGGGCAAAAAAATCTTGCCCTTATTTTTAACCAAATGTTGCATTTGTGATTTGACTTGCGATTTAGATCAAAACAATTGGGTGAACTGTTGGAATCTTGGAAATAGAATGCTTGTTCTAATTCTATAGTTAGAATAAATAACACATTGAATACAGTGTTGTTTGACATGTCAACAAATTAAAATGTCAGGGAGGAGTTATTGTGACAGGGTTGAAACCAAAGCATTGGTCAGTGTTTCCTAGGGGACCCTATAATCTTTGGCTACATTAAAAAGTGTCTTCATGTAGCCAATATAGTCATGCTAAGCCTATTCCACTGATTTAGAAGTTACTGTTGCATAAATATGCTGATTTAGGCTTACACCATCAGTGGTATCAGGTTGTATTAGCTAGCTGCGTTTGCTCTGACTCAGTACATTTATTAGCTAGCTAGCTAGACAACTAACTAGCTATTAGCATTAGTGGCTAAAACAATTTAGCTAAAACTTACTAAGAAAATACAAACAAGCTAGCTGTTTACAGATGTAAGAAACAAACTAAGAGTAATTATAGAACGCTTGAGGGTTTATATTAAGAAGCTATGCGGAAACAATATCGTTGACTGAATGTAAGTGTCTCGTGGTCAAGCAACAACATATGCACTCCATAAGTGACAGGGCATGGGGGGAGGGGGAAGAGAGCGAGAGCGAAAGAGAGGAATGACTCAAGTAGCGTGTAAACTATAAAAATTGAGGTTATACACGGCATGTCACATTTAACAAAACAAAACATTAAAATACCGTTATAGAAGGCAAAGGAAAAACCCAAACTGGTCTGTGCATCAATACCGGTACATCAGTGGAGGCTGGTGGGAGGAGCTATAGGAAGACTGGCTTATTGTAATGGAATTAATGGAACAGAGTCAAACGTGTGGTTTCCATATGTTTGATACCATTCCATTCATTCCATTCCAATGAGCCTGTCCTCCTATAGCTCCCCCCACCAGCCTCCACTGTGTACATTGTAAAATATGGTATACCTCCAAGCCCTAAAGGCACTTGAATATTAATTTGTGGCGCACCTGGAAAAACCAGTCAGGTGACTCAATGTATCACCTGGATCCTAGATACATCAATTAGTGAGTCATTCTTCACTCAAAAAACACAGTATGCAACGGTATTAGTAATTTCTTACCTGTATGCTGGTCAACGTTGTAAACTGGTATGCCTTCACCACTGTGTAGTTTGCCTCCACGTCCGTCAGTCCCATAAGTAAATACCGCCACCATTTTGTTTTTAAAATCTGTAATATATTCCCATCACCTGTTAAAACAGCAAAGCGAGAATCCAGAGTGAGACAAAAAATTTAATATTTTATGAGTTAGCAGGACTGTTGTTTTAGTCTCGCTGTGTAGGCCACGGTTGTGTTCATTGGGCACCAAACGGATGAAAACAGTCTAAAACATGAAAAGACTACAAGGACTTAAAAACACACATTTTCATTTCCCTTGCATGCCGTAATAAACACAACCCATATAATAATCACTATTTTTTATCCCAGTAGGTAGGATTCCCAAATATCCCCAATTAGATTCGGAACTATGTGGCTTCACAAACTCTACTGCTAGTGTATGGTCAGGAAGATCAGGGCCTGTTTGAATACCTCCATCCTGCATCCTCCATTCCATCCTCTCTTCCTTGAAGTAATGACTGATCTTAATTGGTTGAATTGGTGAAAGTAATAAGGTGGCATAACCTTGCTTTCACCTTTCAAAGTATGCATAAAAATATGATATCCTCAAGGAATCAACTGTAGGAAGGATGCATTTCTAAAATATTCTAACTGGCCCCTGCAAATAATGACAAAGGTGATGATTCTCACTAATATTAGCATTTTTGGACCAAAAACTAATGCAAATCAATGTACTCAGTCAATGTACTTTAGCATTAGCATGTGTAGAATTCAGGGCGGTGGTTTCTGACCTTTTCTGAGGCTGAGCGAGGCCGTGTAGGTGAGCAGCAGCAGGATGTAGTTGAGGAAGCTCTGGAGCATGGGCGTCTCCACACCCGCTTCCGCTAGGTACTGGCAGCTGACCGCCGTACCGCAAATCAGCATGGACAGGGCCTGGCCCATGGCGATGGTCTTCAGCAGACGCCTGCCAAGGTCATGTTAACATCAATCAATAAATCACTTAAATGTATGTACTGTAGAATAATATGCCCATTTTGTGTCTGTGCATGGTCTGTTGCGTCTGTGCGTTGTTTGTCTTGTTGTGCTCACCATGTGAAGATGCCCTTCAGCTTGTAGTTGCGCAGCCTGGCACAGGCTGTCCAACAGCTCTTTCCATGTCCACAGTCAGAGCTCTCTGCAGGCTCAGAACCATCCATTTCCTTCTGAGGTATCCCTGAGAACCCCACCAAAACAGAAGGGGGGGGGGGGGGGGGAGACAGATTAGGGAAAAAGAGAGAGAGGTGAAACAGCAAGAGGGAACTGAACAGTTTTATTAACAATGTCTGCATCAAAGACCCAGACAAGCAGTGTGCAGTAATCTCCCCTGGAATTTAGGCCTCATTATATTGTGCTCAACTAGGCACTCCAAGGAAGGTAACACTGCTAATTATGTTTTTATCTTTTTCATGCCAGATTAGTACTTTTTGAAAAGGAGATTAGGCCTACGTTTTTATAGACTACAGCTCTCAACTATTCCCAGCCCTTTAATACGAAAGGTTTTTAATCAAGGAAGACATTTCATGCAGTAGCCCTGGTGGTGTGATAAAGTGAGCGGGCCTCGCTTGTTTCAATAGCCCAAATCAGATATTTAAATCTGATTTTAATGTTTTTATTAATGGAAAACATTTAGATTTGTGGATGACAACAACACAAATACTATTGTGCATGGTGTGCAATTGCTCCTCTGTAGATGATAGATATTTAATTAAACTAAAAACAGCAAACACAGGATGTTTACTCAACGGGCTGTCACAATCTGAAACATTCATCAACATCCTGTCACAATATGTTGACCACGTTTCCATCCAACCATTTCATGCGAATGATTTACCTGATACATGAAAAAAAAGTCACGATCAGGCTGATGGAAACATGAAATGCCGGTAAAAAATTTTTTTAGAAATTGCCAACATACAATTTGTTCGTTCGACGTAGTGGGATCTGTTTGTGTCTGTAAAATGTAATAATCTAGAAATGGCGGTGGAAACGCCTTTATGAGTAAATACTTCAAGAGAAGAACAGAGCACCTTAGGTACGTTGACTTACTACTTAGATTTTAGCGGAAAGGGTTATTATAGCCATCATATCGAAGTCAATTTAGAGTCACGCGATATGTTGTGTGGTCCTCCCACTACGACACGGGAAAGCTTGCAGTTTGTTAGGCTACAGATGAAATTGATTAACTTCACAGGGTGATGAATGTGCAAGGTGATTAGCTTCATACCCCTCCCTATGCAATACATTACGAGGGTCCTATTCTGCTGACATGATGATCGATGCCGTTTGACAAATACAAATAATATCGCCCTTATCAATAAAAATCTCAATGTAAATAGACTGTACCTGCGAGCTGTTGGCTAGAGCGCATGTGCCCAGACCTGCAAATGCTATGTGTGTACTACAGCATCACGCGCAGCCTTTTATCCGCAAAGGGCAGTTTGATGGAAACATATCTGGTGGGAAAATGTGCATATTGTTTAATACAGACTTTCAAATATTCCAAAGATTGTCTGTCGCAAATTGGATGGAAACCTAGTTACGGTCACACCTTCCTATTAAAACACGTGGCCAAATAAAGTACCGAACACACAATACTAAGACTTTCAGCCACTACAACATTTTAGACTACAAATGTAACGCGACTACAATGATACAAAATTACAATCATATAACACCATACACTCGCGAGCAAATCTTGCGAGGCATCGTCACGCGCGCCACAGACTAAATATCTAGACATTAAATAGAATATGGTAGTTCATCTACCTGCATAGGTTAAAGTCTCCTCGGCGTTCATTTGAAGCTACGGTTAAATCGAGCGCTCAAAAGACATAGCATAACTCTCGTGGCCAAATACATCAGCAGGCACCTCAATGGGTAAATCTAACCCACTGTTTTTTACGACAGGCCCAAAGGACCGCCTCCTCTTCTGAGATTGGCCAAGAGGCTGTTGTGTCACGTCAATCTCTTGATCAAGCCCATGAGCTTGCAACCAAACTATGATGTGGTGCTGAAGGGAGTCCTTTCGGGCGACAGCGGAATGATCCAGACAGTTTTGATATTTGAGCACCTTCAGCACCTCATCATCACCACCAGATTATATAATATTCTTATTTTTGTAGGTATTTTTTTTTAAACGGCATTGTTGGTTGTGGGCTTGTAAGTAAGCATGTCACAGTAAGGTTGTATCTGTTGTATTCGGCTAACGTGACAAATACAATTGTATTTTTATTTGACCAGAATGTTGCAATATTTAGAGTTTAGACAACACCCATGACAGCTAGACTGCAACATCCATCAACTTCGTGAGATATAAGAACTAATACAAAATGTTAACAAATAAAAAAAGTAGTTTGGGGATCTCATTAAGCAGACTGTGGGGTGTTCTGAGTTCGGACCTGCCCTTGCCTGAGAGAGACATATATATATAAACAAAATGATATCCCATGGTGGAATGATAAGAACGCCTATGTTATTGTGTAGAAACTGATATCTTGCCGTCCTTGAAGCATTCAAAACTTTGTCTTGTGTCGATTTCACTCTCCTGCAGTTCTCTGCGCCTGTTGCATCATTTTTAACCCACTGTTGCCAGTTAGCCCACTATGTGATCAGTAGGCTAGACCTAGGGTTTAATAAGATAATTTCCTCTTATACTGTATTATATATACAGTACCAGTCAAAACTTTGGACACACCTACACATTCAATGTTTTTTCTTAATTTGTACTATTTTCTACATTGTAGAAAAAACCCAGATGAAATAACACATGGAATCATGTAGTAACCAAAAAAGTGTTAAACAAATCAAAATATATTTTAGATTCTTCAGTAAGTAACCACCATTTGCCTTGCTAACAGCTTTGCACACTCTTGGCATTCTCTCAACCAGCTTCACCTGGCATTTTCCAACAGTCTTGAAGGAGTTCCCACGTATGCTGAGCACTTGTTGGCTGCTTTTCCTTCACACTGTGGTCCAACTCATCCCAAACCATCTCAATTGGGTTGAGGTCTGGTGATTGTGGAGGCCAGGTCATCTGATGCAGCACTACATCACTCTCCTTCTTGGTCAAATGATAGTCCCACTACGTGCAAACCAGATGGGGTGGCGTATCGCAGCAGAATGCTGTGGTAGCTATGCTGGTTAAGTGTGCCTTCAATTCTAAATAAATCACAGACAGTGTCACCAGCAAAGCACCCCCACAACATCACACCTCCTCCTCCATGCTTCACGGTGGGATCCACACATGCAGATATTATCCGTTTACATACTCTGCATCTCACAAAGACACATCGGTTGGAACCAAAAATCTCAAATTTGGACTCATCTGACCAAAGGACATATTTCCACCGGTCTAATGTCCAATGGCCGTGTTTCTTGGCCCAAGCAAGTCTTCTTGTTGGTGTCCTTTGCGTGAATGCAGCCTTCATGGTCAAATTGCTGCAAAGAAACCACTACTAGTCTCCTCTGAAGAGTTGATGTTGAGATGTGTCTGTTACTTGAACTATGTTAATGTTACTTGGGATGCAATTTCTGAGGCTGGTAACTAATTAACTTATCTTCTGCAGCTAAGGTAACTCTGGGTATTCCTTTCCTGTGGCGGTCCTCATGAGAGCCATTACCATCATAGCGCTTGATGGTTTTTGCGACTGCACTTGAAGAAACATTCAAAGTTCTTGAAATGTTCCAGATTGACTGAACTTTATGTCTTAAAGTAATGATGGAGTGTCGTTTCTCTTTGCTTATTTGAGCGGTTCTTGCCATAATATGAACTTGGTATTTTACCAAATAGGGCTATCTTCTGTATACCAACTCAAACTCATTACGAAGGAAAGAATATACACAAATGAACTTTTAACAAGGCACACCTGTTAATTGAAATGCATTCCATGTGACTACCTCACGAAGCTGGTTGAGAGAATGACAAGAGTGTGCAATGCTGTCATCAAGGCAAAGGGTGGCTACTTTGAAGAATCTCAAATATAAAATATATTTAACACTTTTTTTGGTTACTACATGATTCCATGCGTGTTATTTCATAGTTTTGATATCTTCACTACTATTCTACAATGCAGAAAATAGTAAAAATAAAGAAAAACCCTGGAATGAGTAGCTGTGTCCAAACTTTTGACTGGTACTATATATATATATATATATATAACAATTTGACTATAGGTTATCATCCTTATGAGTGAATACTCCAGAAAGTTAATATTTGATAATTAAGAATTGATGGA
Source organism: Oncorhynchus mykiss (assembly GCF_013265735.2). Taxonomy (NCBI): domain Eukaryota; kingdom Metazoa; phylum Chordata; class Actinopteri; order Salmoniformes; family Salmonidae; genus Oncorhynchus; species Oncorhynchus mykiss. Next base: position 45,073,465 of record NC_048576.1, on the reverse strand, counting down.
AGTTGAATTGTCATGCAATATACTGTAGTGTAGACCTATATATGAATTGTATCACTGCTTTTCCATTAGCCTATAACATTAAGAAACCAAATGGCAAGTGTATATATGAGTTATTGGCATAAGCCTGTAGAACTAAGACACTGTGTCATACTTTTGAAATGAGCATATGTAAAAATGTAAAATGTAAAAAAAATATTTATAAACGTTCATGCCCTTTTAGGTATGATACCGTAACTCTCGCATAGCATAGTAAAGATCCTTACCTGCCTGTTGTATTTTTTCTGTTTGTCCAAAAGTAAAGTTGGTATGTTATTTCGAATGCGTCAGTGCCGAGCGAGACTAGGACTCCAAAATGATCTAATTTCCTCGGTCGCAGCGCACAGGGAGAGATCACCTGTTGATTTTTCGAGCTATTTTAAATTAAATGTTTTAATGAATGTTTAGACACATTTCACTGCACACAATATATTATTACTTTTTTTCCAGTGTTTCATAGTTTTTAGTGGGTGACATTATTTTTTGATAAGTGTATATTATTAGACTATTTCAACATTAATTTTAATTACACGTATGGATTTTGTTTAGTCTAGCTAAAAAAAACTAAAAAACGGAATATGATGATAAACCATCAATCAGGAAACATGCATTTTTTCTCTCCAGATTTTGTTAAAATCCTTTTAGCAACTACAACACCGTAAATATCGCGAGATTGTTCGAGGGAATAAGTTCATGTTCGTAGTCCTGAACATGGCGACGTCTAATTTGCTAAAGGTAGGAGGCTGCTCAATTCAATACATTTGATTAACGTTACATGAATCATTGTCTGTTGCATAGTTGTGGATATCTTACTCCACGTTGCTAAGCGCACATACCTGAAGATGGCCTTGCACTATAGATGATATGAAGTTGTTTGCCTTGCTAGCAATGAAAGACTGCTGTGTACACCTCTCATTGAGGTTCGTTAGCCTGGTGCTAATTAGCTGCACCAGTAGTCCACACGTACCAGTAGTCCACACATAACTAGATTCGTAACAGTTAGCTAACACTATCATTTAACTTTACATGACTATCGTTTACTAAGGAACTCATTAGTTAACGTATTCACAAATGATCGTCTTTTTCATGAAAACACAGTTTGCTGCTTGCTAGCTAGACATCTGGCACTGATGGCACAGTAACTAGCTACGTTAACTTAGTGTCTGCTCATCCCCCCCCCCCCCCCCCCCCCGCTAGCGTTATCTCTACTGTATCAGTCTAGCTAGCGAGCTACAGTACTGTAGTTATGTCTGATAAAACACCGAATCACTGCCTAGATTAGATTTTTCGAGACACCAAAGGTAGGCTAAAGCTACTTGCCAGCAACATCCGATAGCTACCTAGCTACGATAACATTATATATCAGGACACACTGGCGCAAAATTGATTCTACATATATTTTTATATATTTTTGTGGGGCTAGCTTACTGATGTGTGATACAATGTAGGCCTATTTGATGAGGACCTATAACTAGTCATGTCTACTACTACATACAACATTCCCTCACATAAGAGCCTACTGTAGACTGGATGCAGTTACACATCCTGGAAAAACAGATGCTAGTAAATCAGGCTTGAAGCACCTTTCAGATAGTGGGTTGATAACTGATGGCATGGCTTGTCTAACGGCACATGTTGTTTCTAATGTTAAAGTAGGCCAACTTGCCTAGTGCCTAAACATAAAAGCAACCACTGGGATGTCAATGATATCAATTGTATGTCCTTGATTTCTCACATCCTCCCTTCTCATGTGCTTCTCAAAGCACATTGGAGCAGAACATCTGAGGTTCTTGACATATGATATTCCGTTTTGAGAAGGAGGATCAAGTAAATACAATTGCGGTTCACTCTGGTGTTGTCATAACTGCTAGGCAGCCTATAGCCAGAGTTGACACTTCTACCCTTCTCACCCAGAACAAAGGCTCCCTCCAGTTCGAGGACAAGTGGGATTTGATGCGTCCCATCGTTCTGAAGCTGCTCCGTCAGGAGTCAGTCACCAAGCAGCAGTGGTTTGACCTCTTCTCGTGAGTATGGCCACGCAGTCCATGTTCATGTGCTCTGTCATACAGAAGTTGTATTCATTAGTGCACACCAAGTTTTGCAACTGCTATTGTAAACAAGTGTTTCTTATTTGACAAGTCCAGGCAGTTCGCTTCTGTTTGGTTCCTAGTGAATATGACCCAAGAGCCTGTTGCAAAACGTTCAAAAACAAATGTATGGTGTAGAACAGATTGCCTTACTGACAGATATATTAAGGAATTGTGGTGTCGGCTCTATCCGTTATTTTTCGATCTTCAACATTCGGAATGTTTCGCATCACTTAAAATCCTGTCATTTTGTTAACTCCAGGCGTTTCCGTTAATGCCTGTCTCAACGGTTAGACTGACAGATGATTTGAACTACATGTCCCTCTCCTCCAAATCCCTCATCCGATCTCTTGGTTTCCATAGAGACGTCCATGCAGTATGCCTATGGGATGACAAGGGACCGGCCAAGATCCACCAGGCCCTGAAGGCGGACATCTTAGACTTCATCAAGCAAGCACAAGTGGTAGGTAGGCCTGCTTGGTCTTGCTACCATTGAATGAACTGTGCTATTTATTCCCTCGCTGAGTACCACTAGTGCTAGCTAGCTATCAAGCTAGCTGTGACAGTAGGCTACCGAATAACCATGCGGTCTACTAACCTACCCCTGAGAACCAACATTTTCAATGCTATATAATCCATAACAATGCCCTCAACTGCTCTCACGTGTTGAGTAACCAAGCAGACTGTCTATTACCCCCAGTTTTTCAACGCCATAAAGTCCATAACAGGGCCCTGCGCTCTCCCCCACAGCGGGTGTTGAGTCACCAGGATGACACGGCACTGCTGAAGGCCTACATCGTGGAGTGGAGGAAGTTCTTCACACAGTGCGACATCCTGCCCAAACCCTTCTGCCAGCTGGAGATCACGCTCATGGGCAAGCAGGGCAGCAACAAGAAGTCTAACGTAGAGGACAGCATCGTACGGAAGGTGAAGAAATGGGGAGGAAGAAATGGGATGGGAATGCGAGAGATGATCACGTGCTAACTGGGTAGCAACAAGAAGTTGAGGGAAAAAGATCACATTGCAAACAGGGCAGCAGCAGTATTTGGTTGTATTTGTAGTGATATAAGAGAATTTCCAGTTGGCATGAGGAAATGTTGCCGCCTATAGATTCCCTCTTTCCCTGCTCATGTATAATGTACTGTATCTTCTATTACCGTGTAGCTTTGGGGTGGCAAGGGGAGTAGAATGTAGTGAGATTTGGTAACATCCGGAGGATTGTCGGTTAAAATCCCGAGATTGACTTGGACAGAATGTCGTAACAGGAGGGATGCTGTTGTCAAATCATGCCATCACCTGCAGTTGTACCCTTGAGCAAGGCACTAGATTAAGCAAAAAGACAAATGGACATTTTTGAGATATATGGACAAAGTAATGTTCTTCTAAACTTCATTTTATATGCCCTCAGCTCATGCTGGACACGTGGAATGAGTCCATCTTCTCTAACATCAAGAACAGGCTGCAGGACAGCGCCATGAAGCTGGTGCACGCCGAGCGCCTGGGGGAGGCCTTCGACTCTCAGCTGGTCATCGGCGTCAGGGAGTCCTACGGTGAGCAAAACATCACTGTCGTCTTTAGCTGTGAGAGAATGGTGTGTAATGAACGCGAGCCAGATCTTTGGTGTATGTAAACCATACCAATGGATTGATTCACCAAATCCCTGTGCCAAATTGGATTCACCTTCAATGTGAATTTTGGTGTGAAACCCCCAATGACAAATGCAGGCTGTACATGAAAATGTGAGGTACTAACATTTTAGAATTTAGCTATGTAGTGTGAATGACAAAAATGTACTCTTAACCCCACTCCACAAAGATGCCTGTAATTCTCCTGGGTTGTGTTCATAACTCACCAAACGGAAGAGAACCTACTGAAACCGGAAGGGACTGATTGGACTCATCCTTTAAGAAATGCTAATTTCTAAAATGTTGCATGCTAATGAACTTGGACCCTGGTCACCTCCATCCCTGTTTTCCCTCTGCAGTGAACCTGTGCTCAAACCCAGACAATAAGTTGCAGATCTACAGGGATAACTTTGAGAAGGCTTACATGGACTCCACTGAGAGATTCTACAGAACACAGGCCCCCTCCTACCTGCAGCAGAACGGAGTACAGAACTACATGAAATATGTGAGTAGTACTAGGATCCTTTAACTTTTCCAGATGGTTTTCCGGAAACTCTATAGTTAAAGGACTCCTGAACTTCCTGCTTATTCTCTCCCTTTTCCAGGAATTTTCCAACTGGGATTTCTGGAAAACCTGGGAATTTTTGTAAATGTGCTCAAATTTTGCCACCCTAAAAAGGCCCCTTGATCATACACCACACGTCAAGTTATAAGCAGAATTCCAAATGGACATGCCAAGTCCAAACCCCTCAGATGCTTATGTATATTTGAAACATTTGCATAGGTGTAAGCCATATGGCGCAAATCCCATGCTGCCTATCAGATGGCAAGGTGAAGCAATGACCACACTGCTTTAACATATCCGATCCTTTCAGGTCTACGTGAGTGGCTAGGGTTTGTTTTGGATTTCAGTGATCACAGTGGTCGGAAACAATCGGTATGAGACAAGTACTGTTTCTGCAGTTCCCTTGTGGTTTCTCAGTAGGGTTACAAAATAATATTTGGCATCAGGAGGGAATAAACAGGAAATTCAGCAATCTTCCAACTGATTTCTTGAAGAGCTGAGAATTTTGAGAAAGTTACTGGAATTTTGCAACTCTATTTCTCAGCAACTGTCTGTAATCTAGGCTATCCATCTGAGGGGGAACCAACATGTGTATCTCTGTGTGTTCTAACAGGCAGACGCCAAGTTGAGAGAGGAGGAGAAACGGGCGTTGCGCTATTTGGAGACGAGACGTGAATGTAACTCTGTACAAGCAGTGAGTAAACTAAACTCTAAAAATCCAAATAACTTCACAAATCTTCATTGTAAAGGGTTTAAACACGGTTTCCCATGCTTGTTCAATGAACCATAAACAATTAATAAACATGCACCTGTAAACGGTCATTAAGACACTTACAGCTTACAGACGGTAGGCAATTAAGGTCACAGTTATGAAAACTTAGGACAACAAAGAGACCTTTCTACTGACTCTGAAAAAACACCAAAAAGAAAGATGCCCAGGGTCCCTGCTCATCTGCGTGAACGTGCCTTCAGCATGCTGCAAGGAGCCATGAGGACTGTAGATGTGGCCAGGGCAATAAAGTGAGATGTCCGTACTGTGAGACGCCTAAGACAGCGCTACAGGACGGACAGCTGATCGTCCTCGCAGTGGCAGACCACGTGTAACAACACCTGCACAGGATCGGTACATCACACCTGCGGGACAGGTACAGGATGGCAACAACAATTGCCCGAGTTACACCAGGAATGCACAATCCCTTCATCAGTGCTCAGACTGTCCACAATTGGCTGAGAGAGGCTGGACTGAGGGCTTATAGGCCTGTTGTAAGGCAGGTCCTCACCAGACATCACCGGAAACAATGTCACCTATGGGCACAAACCCACCATCGCTGGACCAGACAGGACTGGCAAAAAGTGCTCTTCACTGACTAGTCTTGATTTTTATCTCACCAGGGGTGATGGTTGGATTCACGTTAATCGTCGAAGGAATGGGCGTTACACCGAGACCTGTACTCTGGAGCGGGATTGATTTGGAGGTGGAGAGTCCGTCATGGTCTGGGGCGGTGTGTCACAGCATCATCGGGCTGAGCTTGTTGTCATTGCAGGCAATCTCAACGCTGTGTGGTGCAGGGAAGACATCCTCCTCCCTCATGTGGTACCCTTCCTCCCTCATGTGGTACCCTTCCTGCCACCAACCATACTACTCGTTCTGTGCGTTATTTCTTGCAAGATAGGAATGTCAGTGTTCTGCCATGGCCAGCGACGAGCCCAGATCTCAATCCCATTGAGCATGTCTGGGACCTGTTGGATTGGAGGGCTAGGGCCACCCCCCCCCCCCCCCCCCTCCCCAGAAATGTCTGGGAACTTGCAGGTGCCTTTCAAGAGTGGGGTAACATCTCACAGCAAGAACTGGCAAATCTGGTGCAGTCCATGAGGAGGAGATGCACTATAGTATTTAATGCAGCTGGTGGCCACACCAGATACTAACTGTTACTTTTGATTTTGACCCACCCTTTATTCAGGGACACGTTATTCAATTTCTGTTAGTCACATGTCTGTGGAGCATGTTCAGTTTGTCTGTTGTTGAACCTTGTTATGTTCATACAAATATTTACGTTAAGTTTGCTTAAAAGAAACACAGATGACAGTGCGAGGACGTCTCTTTTTTTGCTGAGTCTAGGTCTTGGGTTGTAGGGAGCTTGCCCCCGCAACGTACTGGGCCGTACACACTACCCTCTGTAGTGCCTAACAGTCAAATGCCGAGGAGTTGCCATACCAAGCGGTGATGCAACTGGTCAGGATGCTCAATGGTGCAGCTGTAGAATTTTTGGGGAATCTGGGGACCAATGCCAAATCTTTTCAGTCTGCTGAGGGGGGAAGGTGTTGGTGTGTTCAGACCATGATAGCTCGTTGGTTATGTGGACACCAAGGGACTTGAAGCTCTCGACCCGCTCCACTAGAGCCCCGTCGATGTTAATGGGGGCCTGTTCGGCCCGCCTTTCCTCTAGTCCATGATCAGCCCCTTTGTCTTGCTCACATTGAGGTAGAGGTTATTGTGCTGGCACCACACTGGTAGGTCTCTGACCTCCCTATAGGCTGTCTCATCGTTGTCACTGATCAGGCCTACCACTGTGTCGTCAGCAAACTTAATGATGGTGTTGGAGTCGTGTTTGGCTACGGCAGCGTGGGTTAACAGGGTGTGCAGGAGGGGACTAATCACGCACCCCTGAGGGGCCCCAGTGTTGAGGATCAGCGTGGCAGATGTGTTGTTGCCTACCCTTTCCACCTGGGGGCAGCCCGTCAGGATGTCCAGGACCAGTTGCGGAGGGAAGGGTTTATTCCCTTAGTGATGAGCTTTGTGGGCATTATTGTGTTGTAGTCAGTGAACAGCATTCTCACATACGTGTTTATTTTGTCCAGGTTGGAAAGGACAGTGTGGAGTGTGACTGAATCATCTGTTGGGGCGGTATGCGAATTGGAGTTGGTGTAGGGTTTCCGGAATGATGGTGTTGTGAGTCGTAACCAGCCTTTCAAACCACTTCATGGCTACTAACGTGAGTGCTACGGGGCGGAATCATTTAGGCAGGTTAACTTAGTGTTCTTGGGCACAGGGACTATGGTGGTCTTCTTGAAACATGTAGTTATTACAGACTCGGTCAGGGAGAGGTTGTAAATGTCATTGAAGACTCACTTCACAGAACCGTGCAAACTGGCTCTAACCAGAATAGAAAGAGTGGGAGGCCCCGGTGCACAACTGAGCAAAAGGACAAGTTCATTAGTGTCTAGTTTGAGAAACCGATGCCTCACAAGTCCTCAACTGGCAGCTTAATTAAGTGGTACCCGCAAAACACCAGTCTCAATATCAATAGTGACGAGGCGACTCTGGGATGCTGGCCTTCAAGGCAGAGTTCCTCTGTCCAGTGTCTGTGTTATTTTGCCCATCTTAATCTTTTCTTTTTATTGGCCAGTCTGAGATATGGCTTTTTCTTCGCAACTCTTCACTGAGTCGCCTCTTCACTGTTAACTTTGAGACTGGTGTTTTGCGGGTATTATTTAAAGAAGCTGCCAGTTGAGGACTTGTGAGGTGTCTGTTTCTCAAAGTAGACACAATAATGTACTTGTCCTCTTTCTCAGTTGTGCACCGGGGCCTCCCACTCTTTCTATTCTGGTTAGAGACAGTTTGCGCTGTTCTGTGAAGGTAGTACACAGCGTTGTATGAGATCTTCAGTTTCTTGGCAATTTCTCGCATGGAATAGCCTTCATTTCTCAGAACAAGAATAGAGTGATGGGTGTTAGAACGTTCTGTTTCTGTCATTTTGAGCCTGTAATCGAACCCACATGCTGATGCTCCAGATACTCAACTAGTCTAAAGCACAGTTTTATTGCTTTAATCAGAACAACAGTTTTCAGTTGTGTTAACATAATTGCAAAAGCGTTTTCTAATGATCAATTAGCTTTTTTAAAATGATAAACTTGGATTAGTTAACACAACGTTCCGTTGGGACACAGGAGTGATGGTTGCTGATAATGGGCCCCTGTACGCCTATAGATATTCCATCAAATCTGCAGTTTCCAGCTACAATACAACATTAACAATGTCTACACTGTATTTCTGATCAATTTTATATTTTAATGGACCAAAAATGGGCTTTTCTTTCAAAAACAAGGACCTTGCTAAGTGACCCCAAACTTTTGAACGATAGTGTATATAAAATTGAAAAAAGATTTGATTAAACATTGAATTTGGCCTTACTGCTATTAGCCTGTAGAAACACATTGAATTTAAGATAATTCAAAACATGCGTCCTTTGACTGTCTTCTATATCTGAGAGAGAGCTCCAGGGGAATCACCAGTATACCTTTGATGTGGAAATGTATTTTTCGGCCCGGTACTGGGTTACCGTCAGACGAGCCACGTGACATTTGTGGCGGTCGTAGAGCGAAATGGAGAACACTGAGTTTGTGAGTCTCGTATTTTTCATATAAGTTTGTAGCCTAAACCGTTTGGACACTACAGATGTTTCCGTTCAGTGAAAAAACATTACCTCCCTGCTATTGATATGATTGAGCCTGGTTCCCCTCTAGGTTTCTTTATGTTTTTCTTGACATTCTCCTTCTGCTTGCTCTTTGGGTTCTAGGCCGGGTTACTGTAAAACCACTTTGACAACTGCTGATATTAAACATTAAAAAAAGGCCTCAAATCAATTAGATGTTGAAATACGTGATGAAGAGATGAGTGACCCATGGTTTTTCTATTCCCCCTCAGCTGATGGAGTGTTGCGTGAACGCCCTGGTGACGTCCTTCAAGGAGACCATCTTGGCCGAGTGTCCAGGCATGATCAGGCGAAACGAGACAGAGAGTGAGTACGGCCGGAGCACTCCCGGCACCAAAGGCTCGGCCAGCTCAGGTTTGCAAACCAGGAAATGACCTCACCGTCCTCCACTTCCTGTTTCAATTTGTCCTCGTCAACCAACCAAACGCTGCCTTTGCCCATTCCGTGTGTCATTCAACACGTTGTCATCATCACCCCCCCCCCCAAACATCAGTGTCTGACCATAAACCCACCCTGTATTGTGTATGTCCTGATAGTTTTAACCAGGTGTCTACCTACTTATGTGTTACTATTAACCAATGTGTGCCTTTGTGGAGCATCTGTTTGTTTGGTGTATAGCAGTAAGATCTCGAAGTAGGCCTTAGACTTTACAGTCAAACTGACAATATTATACCACCACTGTGATGTTTATAACTTCAAGGGCTGGTATACTGTACATAGATGAAGCATAGTCCTGAACTAAAAAGCATGTTGACTGGAGAATCAGTCAACGGAAACCAACCTCTAAATACTGGTTATTCAAATCTGGCCATCAATTGCTGCTGCGTACCCTTTGTTTGATACTATAATCTAGAAGTAGAAAACTAGAATCTATAGAGTAGCCACAGTATCTTACCATGGACAGTGTTTGACTAGCTGTCCTCCACCTTATAGAGCTCCATCTCATGTTCTCTCTGATGGACAAGGTGCCTAGTGGCATCGAGCCCATGCTGAAGGACTTAGAGGAACACATCATGTCTGCTGGGCTGGCCGACATGGTGGCCTCCGCCGAGACCATCACCTCGGTGAGTGCTACACATACATAAGCTGCTTACACACACACGCACAGATATGTTACACTAACAGAGATATTAAATACATATTACTTTTGTGATGTATTTACTGAAGGGTGACGGGAACAATCCACTAGTCTTTGTATTTTTCTCTGTGTGCGCGCGCAGGACTCTGAGAAGTACGTGGAGCAGCTCCTCACCCTTTTCAACCGCTTCAGTAAGCTGGTTAAAGATGCCTTTCAGGACGACCCTCGCTTCCTCACAGCCCGAGACAAGGTCAGCACAATGTTTTTCCAGCATTGATTCAACATGGCCAATGAATGTAAGTGCAACGTTCCGTAAACGTTTGTCCAACATTGACACAACGTTGTCAATGAATTTATGCGCTGTATTTGCAGTTGTCACTGTATATGTAACACTTTTTTTTTCTCTTCTTAGGCTTACAAAGCAGTTGTGAATGACGCTACTATTTTTAAATTGGAACTTCCGCTGAAGCAGAAAGGGTAAGAGTTCTACTGTATGCGTTAATTGCTTCACTGAATTCAAAATTGGTACCGGCATACTGTTGAAGGCTGCTACAGTATTTATTGATGTTGCACTTGATAAAACTGTGGGAGCATTCAACAGGGTGGGGGGTAGATCTTTCGTGTTTTTCTTGAATACTTCAAACAAACGTTTTTTAAGTTCCACTTCTGAACTGTTAATTGCTTAATTAGTGAATGACTGAACGTGTGAGTTTACGAGTTCTACTTTCTCTGTACTGTCTGTCTGTCAGGGTGGGGCTGAAGACTCAGCCAGAGTCCAAGTGTCCAGAGTTGCTGGCCAACTACTGTGATATGCTGCTGAGGAAAACCCCGCTGAGCAAGAAACTTACATCTGAGGAGATCGAGGCCAAGCTCAAGGAAGTGGTACGTGTGTGCGCGTAATGATTTGATGACTCCAGCAAGCTTTCCTTAAGGCTTCGGGCCACACGTGCGTACTCGGATGAAGTCGTATGTGACGTACATCATTGTTTATTGTCCTTCAGAAGTATATCTCAAGTCAACAATTTTCAGTGTGTTTTTTTTTTTTGTCAGACAATCATCATCTCTTGTCATTCATCCAGCAGCAGATGACTCCCGTTAAAAGCATTGACCCAATCGGTGTGCAAGCAGCCTTGGGCTGAGGACAGCGGGTTGCTTTCACCTTTCCATCGCTCAAGAGTATGTGAGCGAAGCGAGCCCAATTTGACAGGAGCGAGATTCCCAAAGGCTGGAGCGTCCGCCTTCTCACCCGCTCCAATTTCTCTCCCGTTGCGCTCACTTCAGGAGCTCAGGGCATGCCCGGCCCAGTATGCATTTGTAGTCTACTTGTGTGCTGCTAATAGACCCTTGCTTTAGCTACTGTCATGGAGTTTGATAAATATTTTCACAAAGAATAAATAAAACACACAGGTGCTAAATCAACGTGGCTTACAAAGATGAGAACCAAGAGAGGGAGTGCGGTGATGTAGTGTCTGCTGTTATGTGTGAGGCTTGGATGCCACGGTGCTAAACTGTTAGATTATTGACTGGATGGCATTGTTCTTCGCAAGATATGGCGGCAGTTACACGCTGGCTACATGAAACAGCTAAAGAATCATTGTGGAGTCTGAAAAGACACTTCTCCCAAAAGTATGTGCTCATGCTGAAATAACTGTCATTGTAGCAAAGTGTTTATAAACATTTTGTTCTATTATCTATACAATAGGCCATATTCCCACTTTCAATGAGATTTCCGTTTTGATTAGGTTATTTTGCCTAAAACCTTTGTCTGCCTATATAAAAATAAAAAAACTCTGCCTTTCTGCCCAACCTGGCAAGAGTGGCCAAAAAGGGGTGTTTAGCATCTCCAGTGGTTCTGCAAGTGTGGAGAGGATATTTTCCGCTGCTGGCCGGCTCTCCAGGCACCATCGGGCATGAGCCTGAAGTCCCAGACTGGCCAAACTCTTGTTTCTAAAAATGAGTTCCAAAAATTATTTCAAAGACAGTCATTTTTAATTTCATATGTGTTTAATTGTGCAATTTATAGACTATAATGATTTTAATACAATGTTTACAGTGCATTCGGGAATTATTCAGACCCCTTTTTTCCGCATGTTATGTTACAGCCTTGTTCTAAAATTGCTTAAATAATTGTTTCCCCTCATTAATCTACACAATACCCCATAATGACAAAGCAAAACATTTTTTTGCCGATGTAAAAAAAAAAGACATGCCTTATTTACATTGGGGCGGCAGCGTAGCCTAGTGGTTAGAGCGTTGGACTAGTAACTGAAAGGTTGCAAGATCGAATCCCCGAGCTGACAAGGTACAAATCTGTCTTTCTACCCCTGAACAAGGCAGTTAAACCACTGTTCCTTGGCCGCCATTCAAAATAAGAATTTGTTCTTAACTGACTTGCCTAGTAAAATAAAGGTAAAAATAAAAACCTTTGCTATGAGCTCCGGTGAAACCCTGTTTCCATTGAGCATCCTTGATGTTTGTACAACTGTGGCAAATTTTAAATTAATTTATACCTGTAAGGTCCCTCAGTTGACAGTGCATGTCAGAGCCAAAAGCAAGCCATGAGGTCGAAGGAATTGTCCGTAGAGTGCTGAGACAGGATTGTACCAAGGCACGAATCTGGGGAAGGATACCAAAAAATGTGTGCAGCATTGAAGGTCCCCAAGAACACTCCATCATTCTTAAATGGAAGAAGTTTGAAACCACACACTAGAGCTGGCTGCCCAGCCAAACTGAGCAATTGGGGGAGAAGGGCCTTGGTCAGGGAGGTGACCGTGGAGATGGTAGAACCTTCCAGAAGGATAACCATCTCTGCAGCACTCCACCAATCAGGCGTTTATGGTAGTGTGGCCAGACGGAAGCCACTCCTCAGTAAAAGGCACATAACCGCCCGCTTGGACTTTGCCTAAAGGCACCTATAGACTCTGACCATGAGAAACAAGATTCTCTGGTCTGATGTGTAAATGTGGTATTTGAGTTTCTTTTAAAACGATTTAGCGACCATTTCTAAAACGTTTTGCTGTGTCATTTATGGGGTATTGTGTGTAGATTGAGGTGGAAATAATGAGGTGGAAATAATGAATAAGGCTGTAACGTAACAATGTGGAAAAAGTGAAGGGTTCTGAATATGTTCCTAATTAACTCTAAATGCTGCACGCTTTATGTCCCTACCAGACAATTGTGTCGCACTCGCAAAAGCTTCACAATGCATTTCTTTGTAGGCTATAGCCTGGAAATAATTGAAATAATGTAGCTGTAATTGTTCCTCCTTAGGCTCCCTGTCTGGCTCCTGACCTATTTAGTGTTTCTGACGTTTAATACGACACATTTGAAACTGTTCGCTCCTTACATCGATGTTTATTCAAATCCATGTTTCATTTCAATACATTTCAAAACATTTGGGAGGTCCAGGTAGTCACAAAAATAGATGGGTGTTTGTTAATGTGATTTTAATGGAAGAAGCAAATTTGGAGTGGCTTTTTTCTTTTTTTGTGAGCGTGGAGTGGTTTTTAGCGGAGCAGTAGGAAAGGACATGAGCGATGACATCCGTTCACATACAATGCCTCGCTCACCCCCCCCCCCCCCCCCACACACACACACCAAATAAGGGAAAACAAACGAACAAACCTGGGAGAGACTACCTGAACTTGTCCAATAAACTCTTGTTTTAGTTTTTCATTGCAAAACATTTTGTGCTACTGTATGCACTAATGAATGTGGTCCTTTGTAGCTCAGTTGGTAGAACTGTAACGCCAGGGTAGTGGGTTCAATTCCCGGGACCATCCGTATGTGAAATGTGTGCATGCATGACTAAGTCGCTTTGGATAAAAGCGTCTGCTTATTGTCATATATTATTATATATATATGACCCTGATTGCACGGTGGTGTTCTGTGTTCTCCTGCAGTTGCTGGTGTTGAAGTACGTGCAGAACAAAGACGTGTTCATGCGCTACCACAAAGCCCATCTGACCCGACGCCTTATCCTGGACATCTCCGCTGACAGCGAAATCGAGGAGAACATGGTGGAGTGGCTCCGGGTACGACCTGTGGGTGGGTGTAGGGCTGTTACGGTATTACCGGCGGTCACCGGTATTACCGGTACCATATTACCGGCGGTCACCAGTCACGACCTTAGTCAAATTCCATGTGACCGTTTAGTCATTGTAACTAGGCTGCTCTGATGGTCATTATAAGACTACCTCACTTGCTAATTGCCAGTCGCTAATGGCCTGGTACTCGGCACACTATTGTCCCTCTAATCACTGATATCAATGCAAATGCTTAATGAGAGCTCATGTTGCTCAACATTTCTATAGGCTGTGCAATTGCGTGACAACAGAATTGATGGCCTCTTAAAGAGTGTTCCATCAGCTTTCTATAGGCTAGGCCTACTATCTATTTCTAAACATTCCTAATATTAAGCACATTGCTTCACTTTACAACAGGAGTATAGCCTACCTGGCTGGCATGAAAATGAACCATGGGAAAAGTGTCCTCCATAAGTGCAGAAATGACATGTATTTTTTTTTTTCTCCAATGCCCCTGTTCCGATAAATCAAACTAATTTCACACATTTAGTATATATAAAGACCAGATTAAGTTAAGAATAGTCTGCTGGGTGACAATATTATCACTTGTGAATGATGCCCAGCATGTGCACTAAGGCAAGAAACAGCGCATTCCTGTTCCTAAATTATAGTCGCACAAGTCATGTAGCCTAGCCCATAGGCCTATATGGTTTGTATCAACTAAAGTGGCCAAATAACTGCAAACGTAGCCTATAGGCCTAGGACCCCTGGAACACGGTGAGAGCCCAGAGCCTGAATAAAGCTGAATAAAAACAACTTTGTCCATTATAATAGGCTTACGAGAAGGGGAGACACAAATAGAATATGACCTCCATCCAAACTGGAGGTGGAAATGATTGTCCACAAACAAACTTAAGTAGCACTGACCCAACAAAGATGGATAAACCATTTGTTTTCCAAACTGTTTTCCCACAATTTGTATTTTTGAAATATTGCGATATGCCTGGCTTGGCCTCTACTTTTCGGACAGTCGCCACTCGACAATAGTCTGCTCAAATTGCCTTTCCTTCCGACCTATAGCCAAAACAATTAATAAAAAATAAGCTAAATACTCTGACCAAATCCTGCTTTAGTAGTGACTTCAAATATATATTTTTAAATTTATTCCGTGTGTATACAAGCGAAGGCTAATTAGGCAATATAATTAGGGAAAGCTTCCCCTAGCCTTATGGTCGCGCCGCCTATGCTTGCGTATTAAAAACGTTACTGCGTTCGCTATTTGAGTGCAGGCTACGGATTACATCTTTTTTTGTGGGCCACTAATCAACTAATTCCACACATTTGTGCACTCTGCACAGGAAACCGAGTAGAGTTCATGCCTTTCATGCAACTTTTTTCAAATCATCATTAGTCCCATCATGCCGCCTTAGGCTATATAGTCTGCTCTTTAACACATTCTAAATTTTTGAAGTTACATAAATAACTCTAAATTAAGCATATAGGAGGACCTGTTTCTTTGTTAACCGCATGTGCGCACTCCCTCACAAATGTTGGGGAGAAAATGTCCTATTTTATTCAGCTATGTTCAATTGTATTCTTCATACTATAATGCCACGGAATTCTAAGCAAATCTTGTCTGCTAAATGAGTGTAGCGCACATCCATATGGCATAGCCTACCACAGCCCTAGACGGGTACTTGCATGTGTGCCGGTGTCTTATGAGAAGGGAGATACTGTGTGTTTGCACATGCTGCCTGTTTGTGCATTTGTTCCACCTCACATACTTAAAATTATACCACGTCGCCAATGTCCCCTACCCTTGATTGCAGGAGGTAGGTATGCCCGCTGACTACGTGAATAAGCTGGCTCGGATGTTCCAGGACATCAAGGTGTCCGAGGACCTCAACCAGAACTTCAAAGAGTGTCACAAACACAACAAGCTGGCCCTATCAGGTAAACCAGGTAGCTGTATGTAACTAACTAATATAAACTCTATAATTATTATGCCATTTAGCAAATGCTTTTTAACCAAACCGACTTATAACAGTGAGTGCATACATCAGGGTTCCCCAATTGGCGCCCCGTGTACCGATTTTTGGCCCGCGGGTGGTTTAATTGCCCTGATAGGGGGGGCCCCAAGTTTTCTGAGAAAAAATGTAAGCAAGGTTTAAAATCATTGTTTGGGTCAAGTATTATATCTGTTTGGGGTTCTTGCGGTCAAATGATTTGTAATTATGTTCTGGCCCCCGACCATGTGCTCAAGAAAATAATTGTCCCGCGGCTGAATTTAGTTGATGATCCCTGGCATACGTTTTCGTATTGCAGACCTGCTAACCTGCACACATGTTGCATACCATGCACGCAATTTGAGGTCAAAGTAAGCTGGTACGAAAACTACCCTTTAAAATACTCAAATAGGTTTCTATTTGGCACATTGTGTTTGACTCAACCGTCTGAATTTGGAGCTGAACCTATCAGACAACTTAGGAGAGGAGACAATCCTTAGCTCTCCACTGCGGCCCTCGTACTATTTTCCTCCCTCCAGCTGCATGGCAGGAGCTTATTTATTACGGAAACCGTTTACCGTAATGAACGGAAGCAAACCAAGTAAAAGAAGGGTTTCTCTTGGTCAAATTCAGGTAGGTTCCTCCCCATCCCGTTTGCTACCATTTTTAGAAGATTTTTGCAACCGAATCAGCGTAATTATTTCACCCCACCACTCCCCTTCGTCCGCTGATACCACTGATGTTAGGGGAAAAAGGTAGGGAAAATGAACTGTTTGCCAAATACATTTTCTAAAATTGTACAGTGCCTCCAGAAAGTATTCACACCCCTTGACTTTTCCACATTTTGTTGTTGCAGCCTGAATTTAAAATGGATTCAATTTAGTGTTTTTGTCACTGTCCTACACCCACTACCCCCATAATGTCAAAATGGAATTATGTTTTTAGACACTTTTACAAATGTAATGAAAAAGTGGGAATGTCAGTAAGTATTCAACCTCTTTTGTTATGGCAAGCCCACAGATTCAACCACAAAGACAAGGGAGATTTTCCAATACCTCGCAAAGAAGGGCACCATTTGGTAGATGGGTTAAAAAATCAGACATTGAATATTCCTTTGAGCATGGAGAAGTTATTAATTACACTTTGGATGGTGTATCAATACATTGTCACTAGAATGATACAGGCGTCCTTCCTAACTCCGTTGCCAGAGAGGAAGGAAACTGCTCAGGGATTTCACCATGAGGCAAATGGGGAGTTACATTTTTTTTTTTTTTTTTAATTCAACCAGTTAGTGTTAAATGGCTGTGATGGGGAAAAAACTGACACTAGATCGACATTGTAGTTACTCCACAATACTAACCTAATTGATAGAGCGAAAAGAAAGCTTGTACAGAATATTTTTTTTTAAATGTATCCTGTTTGCAACAAGGATTAATGTAATACTGCAAAAAATGGGAATACAAACTGCTGTGTTTGGGGCAAATACAACACATTATGGAGTACTACTCCATATTTTCAAGCATAGTGGTGGCTGCATCATGTTATGGGTAGGATTTTAATTGTTAAGGATGGGAGTTTTTCAGGGTCAGCAATAAACGGAATGGAGCTAAGTACAGGCAAAATCCTAGAGGAAAGCCTGGTTCAGTTCTTGTTCCACGTGACACTGGGAGATTAATTCACGTTTCAGCAAGGCAATCATCTAAAACGCAAGAAGACGGTGAATGTTCCTGAGTGGCCGAGTTAGTTTCGACTTAAATCTATGGCTACAAAATAACAATGGGCAAATGTTGCACAATCCAGATGTGGAAAGCTCTTAGAAAGCTTTTGCCCAGAAAGACTCACAGCTGTATTCACTGCCTAAGGTTATTTCTAACAGGGTCTTCAAAGTGGCACTGCATCGCAGTGCTTGAGGCATCACTACAGCCCCGGGTTCGATCCCAGGCTGTTTTCACTGGGAGACCCATGAAGCGGTGTACAATTGGTCCAGCGTCATCAGTGGGTTTGGCCGGCCGGGATTTCCTTGTCCCATCGCGCTCTAGCAACTTTGTGGCTGGGCTCCTGCAAGTTGACTTTGAACGGCAGTTGGAAGGTGTTTCCTCCGACACATTGGTGTGGCTGGCTTTGGGTTAAGCAAGCAGTGTGTCAAGAAGCAGTGCAGCTTGGCAGGGTCGTGTTTTGGCTTTCAACTTTTGCGTGTGACTAACGTGTTGATTACTTATTTAATCAAGAAACAGTATAGTGTTTCATTTGCATTACTTTAAAAAAAAATAATAATAATAATTTTTACAAATATTAGACAACTTTGACATTTAGTATTTTGTGTAGGTGGTTGACAGAATGAAATCTATTTGAATGCCACTTTAACACAAAGTATTTTGATGTTTGTGCCTTTTTTAGCTAAGGCGTCATTGCGACTAAGGTAGTTAGCTACAACATTTTAGTAAACTAAGCGACAACGCTTTGCCTGCACATGCTTTCATTGCCGCAACAGTAGTAGGTGCAAGCACATTGACGAGCAAGGGAACCTGTGGTGTTGCGGTAGTTCAGTTCGTCACTGTGTGGATGGAAGCAGAGTTGTTCTGCTAATACCTTCCTTCACAGAAAGTTATGTTACACTGTTAAAGATTAGTAGGCCTATGTTAATTTAATCAATTGATCTGTCCTCTTGATATAGAGTGCATTCGGAAAGTATTCAGACCCCTTTTTCCACAAGTATTCAGTACTTTGTTCAAATCACCTTTGGCAGCAATTACAGCCTAGAATCTTGGGTATGACGCTACAAGCTTGGCACACCTGTATTTGGGGACTTTTTCCCGTTCTTCTCTGCAGATCCTCTCAAGCTCTGTCCGGTTGGATGGGGAGCGTCGCTGCACAGCTATTTACAGGTCTCTCCAGAGATGTTCAAGTCCGGGCTCGGGAAGGGCCACTCGAGGACATTCAAAGACTTGTCCTGAAGCTACTCCTGTGTTGTGTTGGCTGTGTGCTTAGGGTCGTTGTCCTGTAGGAAAGTGAACCGTCGCCCCAGACTGATAACCTGCTCCAGAGCACTCAGGACTTCATCAAGGATCACTGTGGGCTTTGCTCTGTTCATCTTTCCCTCGATCCTGACTAGTCTCCCAGTCCCTGCCACTGAAAAACATCCCCACAGCATTATGCTGCCACCGCCATGCTTCACCATAGGGATGGTTTCAGGTTACCTGCCAAGCGTCACGTCTGCATTCAGGCCAAAGAGTTCAGTCTTGGTTTCATCAGACCAGAAGATCTTGTTTCTCTTGGTCTGAGTCTATAAGTGCCTTTTGGCAAACTTCAAGTGGGCTGCTTTTTACTGAAGAATGCCTTCCATCTGGCCACTCGACCATGAAGGCCTGATTTGGTGGAGTGCTGCATCGATGGTTGTCCTTATGGTATGTTCTCCCATCTCCACAGAGGAGCTCTGTCAGTAACCATCAGGTTCTTGGTCACCTCCCTGACCAAGGCCCTTCTCCCCCGATTGCTCAGTTTGGCCGTGGCGGCCAGCTCTTGAAAGATTCTTGGTGGTTCCAAACTTCTTCCATTTAAGAATGATGGAGGCCGCTGTTCTTGGGGACCTTCAATGCTGCACACACTTTTTTTTTGTTGGTACCCTTCCCCAGATCTGTGCCTCAACATAATCCTGTCTCGGAGCTCTATGGCCAATTCCTTTGACATCATGGCTTGGTTTTTGTCTGACATTCACTGTCAACTGTGGGGAACTTTTGATAGACAAGTGTGTGTGCTTTTTTCCAAATCATTTCCAATCAATTGAATTTACCACATGTGGACTCCAATCAAGTTGGAGAAACATCTCAAGGATCAATGGGAACAGGATGCACCTGAGTTCAATTGAGTCATAACAAAGGGTCTGAATACTTTTATGTAAAAGTATTTCAGATTATTTTTTATACATTTGCAAAATATTCTTTAAACCTGTTTTCCCTTGGTCATTATGGGGTATTGTGTGTAGATTAAGGAAAAACAATGTAATCCTTTTTGGAATAGGGATGTGACAAAAAAATGTGGGGTCTGAATACTTTCTGAAAGCACTAGCTGAATGTCAACAGTAGTCTGCTAATGATGTGACAGTCGGTTCACCATTGACGAGGCATATTGAATATGTTGTGTGAATTCTTACACAGGGACACTGAAAGTCGATATTAAATAAATCATAGTTGTCAGCATGTTGGAGAGGTTCCAACTCAATACACCGTAGTACACATGTCAATCAAGAGCTCTGCCTGGGCAGTACAGTTGTATTGTATACGGCAATACACAGACAAGTAGTTATATTTGCGTAATTCATTAATTATTACTGTTTTCTTCATCCATACTGTTTCATAACATGTGACAGACCAATATCTCACGAGGCTTCTTCTCTCTAAGCTGAGACCTTGAAACTGAGATCTTTCGTTTGTTCTCAAAACAAGGTCTGTGCGTACTGCCAAATTGCAGTTACTGATAATGAGGATTTGTACAGTCAGCCACTTGCATGAAAACATACTTTTTTATAGAACAGCACATGAATAGAACACAGAAATGTGTTATAAGAAAAGCGCAAACAAACTGTTCCATTACATTCCATCCTCTTCTCGTGTGTGATAACCATTACATTTTAATGTAAGCATTTAGATTTGAGCTTCTATATCAAAATATTTTACACTCTAAAGTAAGGGAAATTAGAACAGAAAAAAAAGAAATTTCAAACCCTTCATTCTGGGTTGTACAATCCAGTTAGTATGGTAATACTATAATCACAGGAAAGGTTCCATTAATAAAGTAGGAGTGAGTATCAAAAATGTGCATGCATGCACAGCGGATCTGTAGATTGAGGTGAATAAATCTCTGTTAACCATTGTTTCAATTTTTCTTACCACATTCGGGTTGCATTTACCTTTTTGTTTATCATAATTCTGCTAAGATCTTCAAAAGGTTGGTGCTTGCTCATCAGCGCAGTGTTCCACATAATGTAAACAGGTTAAAGGTTTAGATGACCTTACCCTCAACTTGTTAAAAGAGAACCTTCAATCATTACTCATCGTCCCTATCTACAGTGGGAAATGGGGGCTCATCCAGAGTTGCCATCTGTTTCACCATCCTCTGGAGGAACAGAAAACATGATAGCTGTTGAAATCTCATCAGCCAGAGGCACAGATCCCCTTACAGCAAGTTAATACAATTTCACAGGGAAGCGAGAGAACACTTGTTATAACAGTTTCACACCAACCTTGATAAGAATGAGATTGGGGCGAGGTTAGCCCAAGCTACAATCCTGTCTTGTTTTTTAGGGCATAGCTCTGTCTCTAGGGGCCTTGCCTTTTCTAAATCCATAATTATTGATATGTTATGAAAAACACATTTATAACGACAGTGCTTCATGTAGGTTCAATCACTTTTTCATTTTAAGATCCTCACTTTTCTCATCACTTGTGGTAATGACTGATTAGGCTAAGAATGCATTGAGATAAATTACTCTACATTTTGCAGTGTGCAGACCTCCACAATCAACCTGATACCCCAAATAAACAATTTTGGACAAGCCTAAATCAATTACGGGCATGGTTGAACACCTCTCTTCATGGATCTCATTCCTTTTAATGGCACATGTTCAAAGTGGATGCCCCTTGATAATGTCTCTCACCTGATCAACGCCACTGTCCTTTACAGTCATGGTCTTTGTCCATTTTCCTACTAGTACACCAGCAGCATAAGTGTAGTTTGGACTGGATCTCTTTCCATGCTCACTCCACATGGACCCATGTCGCACTCCTGAGAGAAAAAGCATGAGAAGAAGGCAGTTGATAGCTTCGGCTGCTGTGTACAGGTTGCTGGCTTGGACTCAGGTCTCACGGTAGAAGTGAAGGACCATACTGAATGCCATTTTCAGCCGGTTAAAGGGGATGTTGAGGTTCACACTGTTCTCAGCCTAATTATTTTCCATGCATCTAGATCCCATCTGTGGTCACCTTCACCATAACCTTGAGAGAGGACAAACCAGAACAACCGTTTAGTTTAGAATGACAACACACAGTTAGTTGTCTTATACTTCCCTATCATCTTGGTGATCTCACTGCGGCGTTACAGGTCAGGGAGTCAGAGGGCTAAGCCTTATGGAGAAATCCCGATCATCCAGCAGACAATCTGGTGAGATCTGTTATTGAAGTAGGACAAAAATTAAGAAAGGAAAATCAACAGCAAGACATATCCCTCGACGTGGGGAAAACTTCAATGCATTTGAAGTAAATGTCATCCATTACCAACATCTCTTTTTCTCTTTTACAGGCAAGCATGTGAATAATTTTTTTTACCGCATACTGCATATTTACCGAAGGGCCCCAGGGGACTGGTAATTCCCCCTTTTGGACACTTGACTCGCATCGTGATTCATGCATCCAAAAAGAACTGCTGCCTGTTAAATTAAAGTACCAAATCAGATTATTTTGGATTTATCTCTTGATGAATCCCATAAGATAATGGTAAAATAGACTAGTCAGCTCTCTGTCCTTCTCGTGGTCCGACTCGGATAAGACTATTGATGAACTTCTAAATTATTTGTTTTTACATAGCCCATAAAAAAAAATTATCCTGTTTTCCTCGTGAAGGTGATCAGGCCTCACCAGGAAGACGGAGGTCAGAACAGAGGTCAGTCAGCCCTATTAAGTGAGTTTGTTTTCCTGTACCTCAACCATTATTTTTAGACATTTCAAACATTTTGTCTTATCAGGTTTACCTTGGGTTTTTCAGAACATTTCTTTGAATCAATAGAAATGACATGTGTGCAACCAAAACTCTGACAATAGAAATGTTTAATTGGGTACAACATCCTTTCCAACCCATGAAAAACCAAATAAAAAGACCCCACACAGTATTAACCACTAACAAATATTAATTAATAGGTGGGTTCTGTGTGGGTGCTGGCATGTACAGTTGGGCAAAAAAGTATTGTCAGCCACCAATTGTGCAAGTTCTCCCACTTAAAAAGATGAGGCCTGTAATTTTCATCATAGGTACACTTCAACTATGACAAAAATAATTCAGAAATTCACATTGTAGGTTTCTTTTGAATTTATTTGCAAATGATGGTGGAAAATAAGTATTTGGTCAATAACAAAAGTTTCTCAATACTTTTAAATACCCTTTGTTGGCAATAACAGAGGTCAAACGTTTTCTGTAAGTCTTCACAAGGTTTTCACACACTGTTGCTGGTATTTTGGCCCATTCCTCCATGCAGATCTCCTCTAGAGCAGTGATGTTTTGGGGCTGTTGCTGGGCAACACGTTCGCGTTTTGTCCAGTAATCCAAATGCACGGGCACTAAGTCCAGATGAAAAGTTTTTAAAAAGTACAATAAAAGTTAGTAAAAACATGCCAAATGATGTTTAAAATCAATCCTCTGGTTGTTTGTCATAAATAATCAATACTATTTCAACCGGACAAAAGCTTCGTCAATAGGAAAGGAGAAACAAGAAAGGCGCGTTCCCGATCAGGCGCATGGCTGATTGTCTGGAAATTTCCACTGGCCACTGATTGAAAGTGCTGTATCTCCCTCATTTTTCAGCGTAAAAGCCTGAAACAATGCTTAAAGACTGGCCACATGTAGAAGAAGCCATAGAGATCGTGAACTGTGTCCTAAGTCTTTGAATGGTGGATAGGCTTTCAATGGAGAAACAGCCTTTCAAAATAATAGTACTTCCTGGTTGGATTTTCGCCTTCCATATCAGTTCTGTTATACTCAGACATTTTTAACAGTTTTGGAAACTTTAGAGTTTAAAAAAAATCTAAATCTACTAATTATATGCATATCCTAGTTTATGGGCTTGAGTAGCAGGCAGTTTAATTTGGGCACGCTTTTCATCCGGAGGTGAAAATACTGCCCCCTGCCCAAGAGGTTAACAGCTGGTTCCGGGTTCGAGTTAGGCACCTGCCTCAGGAAGCCTTTCAAAGGGAGAGCTACAGAATCATTGATAAACATGAAGAAGAAAAAAACTTGGTAGCGCACATTCCATTGGTCTTGGAAGAAAGAAAATAAACACTCTTTTCACTGCTCCATTTTAATCAGTCCTAAAAATTCTTAATCATCGAGTTTACTGCATCTTGGCCAGGAAGTCTCAAACCCATGCGTGTACAGAATTATACTTCAGACACATCTGATGATACGGTGTCCTGTATAGATGAATTGGGCACCTTCTAAAGTAAACAACTCTCTTGTAATTGTGCTCTTTTTGACATACAATTCTGTACGAACTGTCCCATATTTCCCCACTGTGTGTGTGTCTCACAGCCTGTTCGAGTTCAGTGTGTACTGGCGGCTATCTATTGTTCCACAGGAAGGTTATCTCTAATCCAAACAACAGATGACTTAAACACGAGAGCAGTGGACCAGGCCTTGGAAGAGTGAGCAGCCTCTAATCTAACATCAGTCCCAATGCTCAATTCCTCTCTTACTCTTTCAAATTACTAAAATATTGCATTATTGGATTGCTATCTGAAAGCCAATTACCATTCACTTTGTTACTTTCACTAATCTCAATCTGTTTCCTTCAATAAAATCCTCTTTCCAGCTGAAAAAACACATTCTCAATCACTGCTCCTAATACACATGGATCAATCTTCTGCTTTTCTCTCTACTGCAAGGTTTAAAACAAAAATTACTTTCTCCATATTGGAAGGCAATTTTCTTTTCAGTATACCTTTTTACAGAAGTTACTCTGGTAATAAATATCTATGGATATTCACTTTCTGCTCCAATATTTATTAAATGTGTATTTTTAAGATTCAGACGCAAAGCTTTGGAGGGATCATTATGTATTAACTGGATTGGCACTGTTTTAGTCCTGAGTCGTGCTCCGCCCATAATAAGTCTGGCATCTGAGACAACAGGGAAACATGCCGTCTCCATTTTGCGTATACAAATTAGTTTAGAACGTCATTTGGGGTGTCTAAACTCCATCGGGAGCACAATAAATTGTAGCCTTAAGTTTAGTTAACAGAAAATCATGTTCAAAGGACCACTGAACAGAATACCTTTTACTCCACTTAGTATGTCTACGTTTGGGGGTGCAGGTTGTGGATGTTTCTATTCATGCTTCTCATGATCATAATAACCCATTATACTCAATATTATGTT
The DNA here is from genome assembly GCF_013265735.2 of Oncorhynchus mykiss. NCBI lineage: Eukaryota > Metazoa > Chordata > Actinopteri > Salmoniformes > Salmonidae > Oncorhynchus > Oncorhynchus mykiss. The sequence goes on along the minus strand of NC_048576.1, from coordinate 45,048,412 downwards.
ACTTTATCTCTAGTAACCTATTATGCATTTGTGCTACATCCTCTTATTATCCAAATATCAATCTTCCAGCTTATCCCATATCTCACAATCACACAACTTTCACATTCAAAAGTACCTGCCCCCTTACACTCTAACTGGTTGTGCTACTTTTAGGTGCAATGACTCCAACCAAACATTTCCTGTAGTTGTTGAACGCTCATGTTGCTGTGGAGGAATTTGGCCCCCTCTTCCATGCAGAACTGTTGTAACTCGGCAACATTTTTCGTTTTTCAAGCATTAACTGCTCGTTTCAAGTCCTGCCACAACTCAATTGAGATTAGGTCTGGACTTTGACAAGGCCATGCTTTTTATCAATTTTCATGTAGACTTGATTGTGTATTTTGGATCATTCTTGCTGCATGCTTCACTTCAGCTACAGCTCACAGACCGATGGCCTGACATTGTCCTTTAGAATTCTCTGATACAGAGCAAAATGAATGTCCTCCAGAAAGTTATACTTTTGACTTATCTGTCTATAGAATATTCTTCCAAGAATCTTGATGATCATCCAGGTGCTTTTTGGCAAATTTGAGTCTACCTTTTGGATGACATGGGTCCCATTATGCCTGGCGAAGACCAAACACTGCATTCCACAGTAAGAACCTCATACCAACAGTCAAGGATGATGACGGTTTTGGGATGCTTTGCTACCTCAGGACCTGGACGACTTGCCCTAATTCTATAGAAGAATGTCAGACCATCCATCTGGTGAGGTTGGCAGGTCTTGTATTTCTAGTTCAAGCAGGAATCAGACCTGTGTACCTGTACATCAAACATTATACCCCCAAAATGTATGTGGCTGGATGAGACCTAGTGAAAAGCAATAAAACTACTATTGATACAGTCCTTAATGTTTTTTGAATTTTGCTTGGAGTTTGCACTATTCCACTGGCTCCACTACCAGTACCCCCAAAAAAGCACAGCTCAAGTACTTGAAAGTGTGTTTATTATATAATTAAATAGAAAACTGGAATGGACATGGGCTTTTCATCAACGTATCGAAAAATGACATATCTTGATCAGGGAATCTTTCGTTCTAGAAACTGATCAAATGTGGCAAATATATTGTATAAAACAATGAATTAGTAGTTATACTAGTGTGTGTGTGTGAAATGTAATCCCCTTTGCCCTCTTGTGCAGCGGACTCTGTCAACATCAAGATCCTGAATGCGGGGGCGTGGTCGCGGAGCTCCGAGAAGGTGTTTGTGTCACTGCCCACCGAGCTGGAGGACCTGATCCCTGAGGTGGAGGACTTTTACAAGAAGAACCACAGTGGCAGGAAACTGCACTGGCATCACCTCATGTCCAATGGCATTGTGAGTATAAAGCACCCGACCCCCCCACACACACACACACAAACACAGGAGTGCCTAGGAGGTGGGTCAGCCTCTTGCACCTTCACCCCTCCAGCCTCCTCTCTGTCCAGACCATAGAGTTTAGAGGTCGACCGTTTAATCGGAATGGCCGATTTTAATTAGGGCTGATTTTCAAGTTTTCATAACAATCGGTAACTGGCATTTTTGGACACCGATTATGGCTGATTACATTGCACTCCACGAGGAGACTGCGTGGCAGGCTGACTACCTGTTACCTGAGTGCAGCCAGGAGCCAAGGTAAGTTGCTAGCTAGCATTAAACTTATCTTATAAAAAACAATCAATCTTAACATAATCACTAGTTAACTACACATGGTTGATATTACTAGTTTATCTAGCTTGTCCTGCATTGCATATAATCGATGCGGTGCCTGTTAATTTATCATCGAATCACAGCCTACTTCGCCAAACGGGTGATGATTTAACAAGCGCATTCGCAAATAAAGCACTGTCGGTGCACCAATGTGTACCTAACCGTAAACATCAATGCCTTTCTTAATCAATACACAAGTATATATTTTTAAACCTATATATTTAATATTGCCTGCTAACATGAATTTCTTTTAACGAGGGAAATTGTGTCACTTCTCTTGCGTTCTGTGCAAGCAGAGTCAGGAAATATGCAGCAGTTTGGGTTGCCTGGCTCGTTGCGAGCTGTGTGAAGACCATTTCTTCCTAACAAAGACCATAATGGATTTGCCAGAATTGTACATAATTATGACATAACATTGATGCTTGTGCAATATTTAGACTTAGGGATGCCACGCATTAGATAAAATACTGAACGGTTCCGTATTTCACTGAAAGAATAAACGTTTTGTTTTCGAAATGCTAGTTTCCGGAGTTGACCATATTAATGACCTACGGCTTGTATTTCTGTGAGTTATTATATTATAATTAAGTCTATGATTTGATAGAGCAGTCTGACTGAACGGTGGTAGGCAGCAGCAGGCTCGTAAGCATTCATTCAAACAGCACTTTCCTGCATTTGCCAGCAGCTCTTCGCTGTGCTTCAAGCATTGTGCTGTTTATGACTTCAAGCCAATCAACTCCCGAGATTAGGCTAGCAATACTGTAGTGCCTATAAGAACATCCAATAATCAAAGGTATATGAAATACAAATGGTAAAGAGAGAAATAGTCCTATAATAACTACAACCTAAAACTTCTTACCTGGGAATATTGAAGACTCATGTTAAAAGGAACCACTACCATATGTTCTGAGCAAGGAACTTAAACGTTAGCTTTTTTACATGGCAAATATTGCACTTTTACTTTCTTCTCCAACACTTTGGTTCTGCATTATATAAACCAAATTGAACATGTTTCATTATTTGAGACTAAATTGATTTTATTGATGTATTATATTATATAAGTTAAAATAAGTGTTCATTCAGTATTGTTGTAATTGTCATACCGATATATATATATATATATATATATATATATATATATATATATATATATATATATATATATATATATATATATAAAAACATCGGCCGATTAATCGGGATAGGCTTTTTTTTGGTCCTCCAATAATCGGTATCGGCGTTGAAAAATCCTAGTCGGTCGACCTCTAATAGAGATCCTATGTAATTCTATCCAGATCACATTTAAGAATGAGGTGGGCCAGTACGACCTGGAGGTGACCACATTCCAACTGGCTGTGCTGTTTGCCTGGAACCAGAGGCCTCGGGAGAGGATCAGCTTTGAAAACCTTAAGCTGGCCACGGAGCTGCCTGATGCCGAGCTCCGACGCACCCTCTGGGTAATGCACGGTGTCAAAGGGTAGATGGATGTCAAAGGGTTATCTATCGTAAGGACTAGGGTTGCAAGATTGCTGTAACATTTTCAAAATGACCATGTTTTCCCGAAATCCAAGTAGGATGGTTTCTGGATTGGTGGCATATCCTTGCTCTATTCCGGGTGTCTTCCATCCGGGATTTCAGGAAAACCTGTTTTTTATTGATTTGATATGCTACAAACACTGAAACCTCCCTGCAGTTTCCATGTGACCATAACCATTAGTACTTTCTAAAATGTCTAGCTGTGATGGTTTGACCTTATCGGTTCCGCTTTAAATGACGTTCAGCTTATGAAGTCTTCATAAGCACTATATGTGTTACAAAGCTATAACTGTATGTCATGCTTCATACATGTGGCATAACTTACATAATCACCCATGTGACATAACCCAATATGTCAAATATGATATAAATGTGCTTTATAAAGAGGGGGCATATTGTGCTGATGGATGGCATACGCTCTAAAGTGCAGAGGTCTGGTGGACCAACACATCAAACTTGGGTCTTCATTATTGGTTAGGTTTAAAATACAAATGATGGAAATGTGGAGGGTTTAGCCATAATTTTGACTGTCACAACACAGTCAAAAAATGACATACTTTACCCAGGTCACTCGCACTAAGGCCAACTTTGAATGGTTGATATCCCAGGCTTATGTGTTGTGTGCAATATACCTGGGGACGACATTACACCAAGAAACACTTACCGTGATGAAAGCCCACAACCTAAAGAACTTGAACGTGGCTTTCTTCTGGAACTAAGTTAGATGTTCCTCAGTGCACACAACCTAAACGAGCCATACCGTGCGGTATTGGGCCCAGCCATGTCTTTGACACATTCACCCACTCCCTTGCTGAAAGATCAGCCGCAAAATGTTGCTACAATTCGTATCGGGTTGTCATCAAGCCCCGTCTCCAGCATGGGAACAGAAGAGGAATACCTGGTGCTGTAGTTAGTCTCAGGTCAGATTACTCAAACATTTTGGTTCTGACTCAAACGCAAGCTTTGCAGGTCCATTAACCCATTGAAATACCTACAGTAACCTGTGGATCATGATAACCTTCATAACTCAGCATAACATTTTAAGTAGTATCCTGCAATACTTTCTTTGAAGTGAGGCACCTTTGGTCATTCATAACTCATACATAAAGGCTTAGTGATAATTTGAGTTTACATCACTAACAGCTAAAACAAATAAACATTAAAGACATATTTAAGCCATACTTTTCCTATTTGTAATTTTTTTTAAAGCTACAAATACATTAAGTTTCAAAGTACAGCAATGCAATTACATTCAACATTACACAGGGCTGTGAATAGTGTAGCTTGTCCCTGAGCTGGCAGACAATAATTATTGCGCCTCTGCCTGCTGGAGATACTGCATGTTGGTTCCAACCTTAAACATAACTACAAACAAAGTTAGCAGGTCTGTTAGGAAATGCCTTTGTCACACCATCTGGATAAGACTGTGCTGCAACACAAACTCTAAATGGGGAGAGGGGAAACTCCATCCGATTTTGTATTTTTATATTCCTCTTTCACTTAAAAATCTAATGTGACGGAGATGTGGCTGTATCTAGGAGGATTTTTAATTCGCTGAGCCTGCTATTTATTTAAAATAATGACAGATTGCGTACTGTACAGTAGCTAACTCAACTACTACAAATTACAATAAATAAAGGTTGTGTTTTTCGCTGTCCAGTGGCACCACAAGTGGGCACTGATCATCACATGATCAGCATCTCGTCAACAACACTAAAAAAGTTATTCTGGGTCACGGAATTTCTAAGAATTTCGAAAATAAATGTCCCCCACGTAATAGTAAAGTGTCAACCTGTATTTATTCATGATATATGAAAAATAATTGTCTAAACATTACCAATGATTCATATTTGTTCATCTTTAAGTGACATTTGCATTAAATGTGGGTTTTAAAACATGTTCCAAGGTCACACAAATACCCCCAGTGCGAATCACTGTATATGGAGTACATATGTTTACCAACCGGCTTGATTCGGTCTTATGTTGCAAAATTTGAAATGGTGTTTCATACATTGGATAAAAGTAGAGACTCAACTAGAAAATGGTATTTTATAAAGTGCAGTTGAGGAACAATGGGAATGTCATTTTGCTTTGAAAGTTGATTAACTTGTAACCTCACTTTTTTGAGAAAATGGCCCTTGAATGTTTTCATGACTACTGGAGAGCTCTTCTGTCTACAACCATTCAACATCGTTCACACCCTCTTAATCTTTAGACCTGCCCATCTCTTTAAGAATTCACATGTGAGGCTATGTACTAAATAATCAAATATTTCAACACTAAAGGCTGGCTTATACTAAGCGTGTTTGAATATAATTTGGAGTGCCATAGTGTGCTCTGGGCGTTGTCTGACTGTCCGTTCGTAAATTCAGAGCGCTTCGCTCTGAGCGTTCAGAGTGCACACTGGACGCTCTGGCCGAGGAGTAGAGTTGATCCGAGCGTTCTGACCTAACAGCAGTCAAACACCCAAGCTAACTGGCTAACATTGGCTAGCTACTTCCAGACAAATGAGAGAACCAATCTGACCATTTTACTCACCCTAGCAGAGCTGGTTAGGCTGTATGTTATCCAAAGCGATGGTGACTGCAACTGTGCTGCTGGCAAAAATGTAATGTTTTTTTTTTTTTTGCGAACGTTATAACTAGCAATGCAAATAGCTCTGCAAATAACTAGCAATGCAAATAACTAGCAATGCAAATAACTAGCAATGCAAATAGCTCTGAGATACGAATAATATTACTACACGGATCACACGTAATGTTAGCTAGCTAACAGTACACTTTAACTTGACTTTCTGACAAAATTAGAAATGTTTAATATCTAAAAATTCTTACCCTTATACATTGATGAACACTTCTCCCTCTCTGTCACAGATGCCATGGTTGCCCTTAGTTTGAAGATGTAATCTGGAGACTTCTGTGTGTTCTGTTTAACTCTAGCTGCATATTTGCAATTAAACGCCTGAATTTTCTCCAGCTCTCATACACTCTAATTCCACTGATTTCAACACTCGATCCTCCAGAAACTCCCGAGTGGTGCAGCAGTCTAAGGCACTGCATCCCAGTGCTTGAGGTGTCACTACAGACACCCTGGTTCAAATCCAGGCTGTATCACAACCGGACGTGATTGGGAGTCCCATAGGACTGCACACAATTGGCCCAGCTTCGTCCGGGTTTGGCCGGTGTAGGCCGTCATTGTAAATAAGACTGACTTGCCAAGTTAAATAAAAGTGGAGAGCAACACTTATGCAGTTCTACTACGTGATATCTTTCAAAAAAGCAGCGTTAGAAAGGATTACCTACTGACCTGCTCATATTATAGACCGAAGCGTGCTACATGGCAGACCAATCCAAACTCATCTCTCGACATGTCCAGCCCACTCATTATCTCAGCCAATTATGGTTAGCGGGAAGGTTGCTGGCTTTTTCCATGGCTAAACCAACTAGGCTCGTAATTTAACAATTTTAGTATTTACAGATGGCATACACGTTTGTTTTTAAGGCACATGAAAGTTAACATGTTCCAGAAGGCATCTTTGACAAACGCAATTTAATAAAAATACAACTTTACCTTCAAATGGCGCTCCTGTGAAGTAGTGACTTTCGACGTACGCCTACTTTGCTGAAACAAGTCCCATATTGGCTTAGCGCCAGCAGCGGTGCGTGGGTAAAATTACTGGGCAAGGCAAGACGATACTATTTTACTTCCTATTTTGTGATATTTGCATTGTTTGCTCTATAACCCATTCATTCATACGCCACCGTGATATACACACAGTGGAGGAATAAATTCAAATACGTTTGTTTCATCACAAAACCGGAAAGCAACATCTCTCCTGTGAAGAGCAATAACTATTCTGTGTGCTGCTGTAAAAGTATTGTATGTAATACTGAGTAGGGTCTGTAGAATGTGTATATGGTGTAATTTCACGGGGCTCTGAATAATACAGCGTGTTGCTGGCCTTTTACCCCACACATTCCATTGGCTGCCACAATGCGAATCCCTGTATTTGGAATACATAATCATCATGTGGCTTACTGCACTACAGAAAACCCGCCAACCAAACAGTGGAGGGCATGCTCACTGAATTAAGGGCAACTACACCCCAAACATTTTTCCCAGACTTCAAAAGTCATCATCCCCTGATGTGGTTTAAGCATTCTTGTGAACATAGAATTCAAATTGTTTTATTATTTAGTTTGATAAAAAAAGAAATAGGTGGGAAATCCGAAACTTGGAAAAACTAAACAGAGAAAACGGAGTTTGGGGGGGAAACCAAAGTAGGCAAAAAATAACAAACTACTATGTTTTTTGCAGTGCATGACTGCACTTCAGAGTGTTTTGGTGAAGGTTGAGGTCAGGTCCAATATTGACTATGCACCAAAGCGGTTAGGCCATCCTATTGGTTGGTTTCATGAGCTGAAATAAAAGATTCCAGAAATGTTCCCTATGCACAAAAAGCTTACTAATCTAAAATGTTTTGCACAAATTTGTTTACATCCCTGTTATTGAGCATTAGTCCTTTGCCAAGATAATCCATCCACCTGACAGTTGTAGCATATTAAGAAGCTGATTAAACCGCATGATCATTACACAGGTGCACCTTGTGCTGGGTACAATAAAAGGCCACTCTAAAATGTGTGGTTTTGTCACACAACACAATGTCACAGATGTCTTGAGGGAGTGTGCAATTGGCATGCTGACTGCAGGAATGTCCACCAGAGCTGTTGCCAGAGAATTGCATGTTTATTTCTCTACCATAAGCCACCTCCCACGTTTTCAAGAATTTGGCAGTATGTCTAACTGGCCTCGCAACCGCAGACCACGTGTAACCACACCAGCCCAGGACCTCCACATCTGGCTTCTTCACCTGGGGGATGGTCTGAGACCAGCCACCTGGACAGCTGACGAAATTGTGGTTTTGCACAAACTAAGAATTTCTGCACAAACTGTAACAAACCGTCTCAGGGAAGCTCATCTGCGTGCTCGTCGTCCTCACCAGGGTCTTGACCTGACTGCAGTTCGGCGTTGTAACCGACTTATGTTGGCAAATTCCCACCTTCGATGGCCACTGGCAAGCTGGAGAAATGTGTTTTTCACGGATTCATTCTGGTTTCAACTGTACCGGGCAGACTGCGTGTATGGCGATGTGGGCGAGCGGTTTGCTGATGTGAACGGAGTGCCCCATGGTGGCAGTAAGGTTATGGTATGGGAAGGCATAGGCTATGGACATCAAACACCATTGCATTTTATCAATGGCAATTTGAATGCACAAAGATAGTGATGAGATCCTGAGGCCCATTGTCGTGCCATTCATCCGCCGCCATTACCTCATGTTTAAGCATGATAATGCACGGCTGAAAATGTCCCAGTTCTTCCATGGCCTGCATACTCAGCAGCAATGTTCCCTCTCTTTTAGGCACTGAGCAAATTTCAGGTCTGCTGAACGCTAACTTGAAATTCTGTGCGACTTCCAGCGCACGTTTGCTATGAACTCTGAGGCTGTACTTGATATAAGTTAGTTTTAAGTGGCCATTTGATCATACACTGCTCAAAAAAATAAAGGGAACACTGAAACAACACAATGTAACTCCAAGTCAATCACACTTCTGTGAAATCAAACTGTCCACTTAGGAAGCAACACTGATTGACAATACATTTCACATGCTGTTGTGCAAATGGAATAGACAACAGGTGGAAATTATAGGCAATTAGCAAGACACCCCCAATAAAGGAGTGGTTCTGCAGGTGGTAACCACAGACCACTTCTCAGTTCCTATGCTTCCTTGCTGATGTTTTGGTCACTTTTGAATGCTGGCGGTGCTTTCACTCTAGTGGTAGCATGAGACGGAGTCTACAACCCACACAAGTGGCTCAGGTAGTGCAGCTCATCCAGGATGGCACATCAATGCGAGCTGTGGCAAGAAGGTTTGCTGTGTCTGTCAGCGTAGTGTCCAGAGCATGGACCAGGAGACAGGCCAGTACATCAGGAGACGTGGAGGAGGCCGTAGGAGGGCAACAACCCAGCAGCAGGACCGCTACCTCCGCCTTTGTGCAAGGAGGAGCACTGCCAGAGCCCTGCAAAATGACCTCCAGCAGGCCACAAATGTGCATGTGTCTGCTCAAACGGTCAGAAACAGACTCCATGAGGGTGGTATGAGGGCCCGACATCCACAGGTGGGGGTTGTGCTTACAGCCCAACACCATGCAGGACGTTTGGCATTTGCCAGAGAACACCAAGATTGGCAAATTCGCCACTGGCGCCCTGTGCTCTTCACAGATGAAAGCAGGTTCACACTGAGCACGTGACAGAGTCTGGAGACGCCGTGGAGAACATTCTGCTGCCTGAAACATCCTCCAGCATGACCGGTTTGGCGGTGGGTCAGTCATGGTGTGGGGTGGCATTTCTTTGGGGGGCCTCCATGTGCTCGCCAGAGGTAGCCTGACTGCCATTAGGTACCGAGATGAGATCCTCAGACCCCTTGTGAGACCATATGCTGGTGCGGTTGGCCCTGGGTTCCTCCTAATGCGAGACAACCTCATGTGGCTGGAGTGTGTCAGCAGTTCCTGCAAGAAGAAGGCATTGATGCTATGGACTGGCCCGCCCGTTCCCCAGACCTGAATCCAATTGAGCACATCTGGGACATCATGTCTCGCTCCATCCATGCTTTAGTCCAGGTCTGGGAGGAGATTCCTCAGGAGACCATCCGCCACCTCATGAGGAGCATGCCCAGGCGTTGTCGGGAGGTCATACAGGCACGTGGAGGCCACACACACTACTGAGCCTCATTTTGACTTGTTTTAAGGACATTACATCAAAGTTGGATCAGCCTGTAGTGTGGTTTTCCACTTTAATTTTGAGTGTGACTTTAAATCCAGACCTCCATGGGTTGATAAATTTGATTTCCAGTGATAATTTTTGTGTGATTTTGTTGTCAGCACATTCAACTATGTAAAGAAAAAAGCATTTAATAAGAATATTTCATTCATTCAGATCTAGGATGTGTTATTTTAGTGTTCCCTTTATTTTTTTGAGCCGTGTATTATAGGCCTACCATAAATGCATCCCGTAACATTTTCACATGGAAATAGCTGTTCTATCATTCAGTCTACAGTTGCAGCCAATGTGTAGTGTTTAATGTAGGCCTACATTCTGTGAGACTTTTGGGGGGAAAATAAAACAGGGAGGGCTTGACATAAACAGGTTCATCATCTTGTCCTTCAGACAAAGAGGTGACCGACAATGTTGTGGTGTTTGATGCAAGAAACCACTTTACAAAATAAAATGCAATATTATTCATACCATTTATTACAGAGAATCAGACAAATTATGCTACCCTCTGCCTATTGGCTACTTAGCTTATTGAAGTTTGTCTCAAAATACAACACAAAATACACAAAAAAATGCTCTTTACCTGATTTGCTTTTCTAGAAAATTTACATATTTTGTGCTCTTGTAGGAAGCAATCACTTACCTATTGCTGACTACTAAGTATCTATAATTGGGCTAGTAGCTCAATAACTAGCAAAGAACATGAAAAAATGTGCACACGTGGCTACATGGAGCTCTTGCGGTTATCTCAAAACAAGCGCATCTACTCACAACCGCTCATGTTGTAAACACAGTCCAGTTAAAAGTAAATGGCACATCCATATATGGCAATGGTCTATTTGGATATAGGCCTACTGCAGCTCTGATTGTTTAGGCCGCACTGGTCTGTATAGAGTACGGACTGAGTAGTGCGTGTCAATGCAATAGAATCCTACTCTGATATGTTCTGGCTACAACAAAATCTCTTACATAGTTCTTTGTTTCGGTATGTTGCATTGAAAGTGGCTAATATTGTGTTGATTCGATCACAATTGCTATAGTAAATGGAAATGAAAGATAGCGTTAGCAGGGAAAACAAGCTGATATACCTCCAGATTTCTTTTTAAACATGACTTGAAAAACAAAAGCCTTTGCAACATTAATAACAAAATAAAATTATTTGTTTTTAAATTGGTCACATGCGCCGAATACAACAGGTGTAGTAGACCTTACAGTGAAATGCTTACTCATAAGCCCCTAACCAACAATGCAGTTAAGAGAAATGCCTAAAAATAAATTAAAGTAACAAATAATTAAAGAGCAGCAGTAAAATAACAATAGCGAGTTAGCTTACTGCACAAACCTCATTGCTACAGTAATATATGTGCCCAATACATTATCACCGCATATTGGCTTTGCTACTAATGCATTGTTGTTCGAGACACTTAAAAAATATATATATATTTCACATTTCAGGTAGGCTATATGATCACACCGGTAATAGATTCGTTGTTTATATTACTTGTGAAGCACAGTTGAGTGAGCATACATTTTAAATAGTTTGCTTTTTATTTTACTGGACTGACGGTATCTGCATCTGATGGTCAGTCTCTGCGGAGGGAGAGAGCAGCAGACTGAGGGTCCGCCTCTCAGCATCCCTCCGCTCTCCCATATCTCCACTGACTAAAAAGGGACACTGTCTTCAAGCTGATGGGGCAACTCGAGTCGCACCGCATTATTTCTGCCTCATGCACAAATTCATGTTGTTCCTATGAACAGATAAAATGAAAAATTCCTCTAAAGACCCAAGCCACTAATGATAACACACGCCTATAGATACACATTCGTTACTGCTGCAGAACTTGTAGCGCTGAGTGGAAATAGGATATACACTGATTTTATGTCTTATAATAGTGTTGAATACAAGGTAATGACAGTGCTGAACTCATAAAAACAGCATCTCTTTGCTGTATTTGTTGACAGTCTCTAATCATGGTTTTAAGCATTTTGAAATCTCAGTATCTTTGCTGTAGCTTGCTTTTGATGCTCTGGATCAACATGTACGACGGCGTGTTCCCGCCAATAGCAAGGCACTTCGCACAGTCATTAAAGAGGAGTGGGACAACATTCCACAGGCCACAATCAACAGCCTGACCGACTCCATGCAAAGGAGATGTTTCACTGCATGAGGCAAATGGTGGTCACACCAGATACTGAATGGTTTTCTGATCCGCTACTTTAAAAAAAAAAAAAGGTATCTGTAAGCAACAGATGCATATCTATATTCACAGACACGTGAAATCCATAGATTAGGGCCAAATGAATTTATTTCAATTGACTGATTTCCTTATGAACTATAACTCAGTAAAATCTTGTTTCATGTTTATTTTTGTTCAGTGTAGAAATGTTTTAAAGTAATGTAATATAGTATATACAATTTAGTAGACACTTATCCTAAGCAACTTACAGTAATGTGTGAATACATTTCTACGGATGGGTGGTCCTGGGAATTGATCCCACTATCCTGGCATTGCAATGCTCTACCAAGATACATGGCAGGGTTATAAATGCTTTGTGAAGCCTCAATTTGATATGATTTTATAAGGCCTTTAATCGGTTCTTATTCCACCCTTTTATAAAGCACAGGTTTGTCATATTTGACAGTGGGTTGTCACATTTGAAATAGGTAGTTATGCCACATTTATGAATCCTTTTTAAAGCATAGATGAAGCCTTTAAAATGTGCACTTCATTTAAAGCGGAACCCTGTTAACTCTCAATCTCTATGCTCCTCACAGCTGCAAAACAAATATCCACTCATTTTAAGTTTACTCTAGTCTCTCCTTCTCTCCTTCCTTCCATCACTCTCCTTTTTTCTCCCTTTTTCTTCTCCCTCTCTCTCTCCTTTTCCTTCAGTCCCTGGTAGCGTTCCCCAAGCTAAAGCGGCAGGTGTTGTCCTACGACCCAGTGGTGGGTTCGCCCAAAGACTTTGCAGAGGGCACCCTCTTCTATGTCAATCAGGAGTTTTCACTAATGTAAGTGTTCCCTAATGTGTGACCAGATGGGGTTTGCAACCCGGCTCTCCACCGCCACAGAGTTGGCTCTCTGGGCTAGCTTTACTTACATTGCCTTCAGGAAGTATTCATACTCGTTGACTTATTGTACATTTTGTTGTTACATCCTGAATTCAAAATGGATTAAATATACCCCATAATTGCTCAATTAAAAATATTTTTTTGAAATGTTAGTACATTTACTGCAAATTAAATAGAGATCTCATTTACATAAGTATTCACACCCCTGAGTCAATTGTTAGAATCATCTTTGGCAGCGACTACAGCTGTGAGTCTTTTTGGGTAAGTCTAAGAGCTTTGCACACCTTTATTGTACAATATTTGCACATTATTGTTTTTCTAAATGCTTCAAGCTCTGTCAATTTGGTTGTTGATCATTGCTAGACAGCCATTTTCAATACTTGCCATAGACTTTCCAGACGATTTTAAGTTAGAACTGTAACTAGGAAACTCAGGAGCATTCAATATTGTCTTGGTAAGCAACTCCAGTGTAGATTTGGCCTTGTGGTTTAGGTTATTGTCCTGCTGAAGGGTGAATTTGTCTGAGTGTCTTTTGGAAAGCCGACTACCAGGTTTTCTTCTAGGATTTTGCCTGTGCTTAGCTCTATTCCGTTTATTTTAATCCTAAAAAAACTCCTTAGTCCTTGCCGATGACAAGCCTGCCATAACATGATGCAGCCACCACCATGCTTGAAAATATGAATATTCTTTACAGTTTTACTTCAGTGACTTATTGGAAACAGGATGCATGTTTTGGAATATTTGTTTTCTATAGACTTCCTTTTCACTCTTGATTTAGGTTAGAATTGTGCACTAACTACAATGTTGATCCATCCTCCGTTTTCTATCACACTCATTAGTCACCATTGGCCTCATAAAATGTTATTGGTCACATATTTAGCATATGTTATTGCGGGTGTAGGGGAACGCTAGTTTTCCTAGCTCCAACAGTGCAGTAGTATCTAACAAATTATAAGGCCTTTTAAGCGTTTCTTGTGCCACCTTTTATAAAGCACAGGTGTGTGTGTGTGTGTCATGGTGAAATCACTGAGCGGTTTCCTTCCTCTCTGGCAGCTGAGTTAGTAAGGATGCCTGTATCATTCTAGTGACTAGGTGTTTTGATACACCATCCAAAGTGTGATTTAATAACTTCACCATGCTCAAAGGGATATTCAATGTCTGCTTTTTTATTTTTACCCATCTATGAACAGGTGCCCTTTGCGAGGCATTGGAAAACCTCCCTGATCTTTGTGGTTGAATCTGTTTGAAATTCACTGCTCAACTGAGGGACTTAACAGATCATTGTATGTGTGTGGTACAGAGATGAAGTAGTCATTGAAAAATCACACAGTGAGTCCATGCAACTTATTATGTGACCTGTTAAGCACATTTTTACTCCTGAAGTTTAGGCTTGCCATAACAAAATGAATACTAATTGATTCAACACATTTTTCTAAATACATAATTCCACTTTGACATTATTGGGGTTTATCTGTAGGCCAGTGACACACAATCTAATTTGAATCATTTTGAAATTCCGTTACTCAACAATGTGGAAAAGTAAAGGGGTGTGAATACTTCCTGAATGCACTGTATCTTACAGGTTCTAGACTTGGAGGTTGTCCTGTATCATCTAACTCAGCAAAAAAAGAATGTCCCTTTAATTCGTAGAAATCCAAATAACTTCACAGATCTTCATTGTAAAGGGTTTAAACACTGTTTCCCATGCTTGTTCAATGAACCATAAACAATTAATGAACATGCACCTGTAAAACGGTCGTTAAGACGCTTATAGATGGCAGGCAACTAAGGTCACAGTTATGAAAACTTAGGACACTAAAGAGGCCTTTCTACTGGCTTGGAAAAACACCAAAAGAAAGATGCCCAAGGTCCCTGCTCATCTGCGTGAACGTGCCTTAGGCATGCTGCAAGGAGGCATGAGGACTGCAGATGTGACCAGGGCAATAAATTGCAATGTCCGTACTGTGAGACGCCTAAGACAGCGCTACAGGATGGACAGCTGATCGTCCTCGCAGTGGCAGACACACGTGTAACAACACCTGCACAGGATCGGTACATCCAAACATCACACCTGTGGGACAGGTACAGGATGGCAACAACAACTGCCCGAGTTACAACAGGAACACACAATCCCTCCATCAGTGCTCAGACTGTCCGCAATAGGTTGAGAAAGGCTGGACTGGGGGCTTGTAGGCCTGTTGTAAGGCAGGTCCTCACCAGACATCACCGGCAACAAAGTCGCCTATGGGCACGAACCCACCATCGCTGGACCAGACAGGACTGGCACAAAGTGCTCTTCACTGACAAGTCACTGTTTTGTCTCACATGGGGTGATGGTCGGATTCGCGTTTATCGTCGAAGGAATGAGCGTTACACCGAGGCCTGTACTCTGGAGTGGGATCGATTTGGAGGTGGAGAGTCATGGTCTGAGGCGGTGTGTCACTGCACCATTGTACTGAGCTTGTTTTCATTGCAGGCAATCTCAACGCTGTGCGTTACAGGGAAGACATCCTCCTCCCTCATGTGGTACCCTTTCTGCAGGCTCATCCTGACATGACCCTCCAGCATGACAATGCCACCAGCCATACTGCTCGTTCTGTACATGATTTCCTGCAAGGCAGGAATGTCAGTGTTCTGCCATGGCCAGTGAAGAGCCCGGATCTCAATCCCATTGAGCACGTCTGGGACCTGTAGGATCGGTGGGTGAGGGCTAGGGCCATTCCCCCCTGATATGTCCGGGAACTTGCAGGTGCCTTTCAAGAGTGGGGTAACATCTCACAGCAAGAACTGGCAATCTGGTGCAGTCCATGAGGAGGAGATGCACTGCAGTACTTAGTATCTGGTGTGGCCACCAGCTGCATTGACTGTTACTTTTGATCCCCCCCCTTTGTTCAGGGACACATTATTCCATTTCTGTTAGTCACATGTCTGTGGAACTTGTTCAGTTTGTCTGTTGTTGAACCTTCTTATGTTCATACAAATATTTACATATGCTAAGTTTGCTGAAAATAAACAGTTGACAGTGAGAGGACGTTTCTTTTTTTGCTGAGTTTAGTATGTGGCACAAAAAAGACCCACTAGTACCACCTCTAAATGTTGTGTGTGTGTGTGTGTGTGTGTGTGTGTGTCCAGAAAAAACTCCAAGGTCCAAAAAAGGGGGAAGATTAACCTAATTGGCCGGCTTCAGCTCACCACAGAGCGAATGAGGGAGGAGGAGAACGAGGGAATCGTCCAGCTCAGGATATTGAGAACACAGGTACTGTATAAGGGCTTCCCCATTTAAAGGTCATTGCAAATAAGATTTTGATTTCACATCCTTGTCTCTTTCTCAAAGCACATTGAGGCAGAAGATCTGCGGTTTCTCCCCTTGGCTCTTCTCCTACAATGCATTTTGAGAAAGCAGCAAGGACGGAGGATGCAAGGTATCAAGGGAATACAGTACAATTGAGATTCACCCTCTCTTTCTTCTCCTGGTCTCTCCCTTTCCAGGAGGCCATCATCCAAATCATGAAGATGCGCAAGCGGATCACCAACGCCCAGCTGCAGACAGAGCTGGTCGAGATCCTCAAAAACATGTTCCTACCTCAAAAGAAGATGATCAAGGAGCAGATGGAGTGGCTCATTGAGCACAAGTACATCAAGCGGGACGAGACGGATCTCAACACCTTCATCTACATGGCGTAACGGTGGTGATGACATATAACGGTGGTTCTTCAGGCCTGATGGACAATAAAATATTTCCAGGCCTGACCGTCTTAGAGAAAAATAACATCTTTGTATCGTGGGGGTTCAACCCTGATGGACAATAACAATATTTTCAAGTTGACCTTTGATAATTTGTTTATCTATTCATGTGGGGAAATAAAGACTTGATTTAGGACAGAGTTACAGAAATGTATAAAAGGAGGAGTTTGTGTGGGGAAAATGAAAGGGTAAAAAAGAAATGAGTTTGAGCTTCTCAGCAGGAGTCCACACCCACCGAGTGTCAGTCATCGTTTTTGTCTAAGAGGCATTTCCTTGTCTGTAGACGGGACGTGGATGGTGGTTGTGAAGGTTTGTCTTGGTTAATGTGGCGTTCGCCTTACTTTCAACCAACCACCACACAGACTGCACCACCTCCCCGACACCATCCATAGACACCACACCACTATTGGAGTGGCGATGGTTGTTAGGTCTCTCTAATGACATGGAAGGAAGAACGGTAGGAGGTCTGTTTTCCTCCATATCTACAGTCCCAAGTTGTGCCTGGCCAACACTAGTCGCCGGACCTCTTCAACAGAACAAGCTGTGTCCTCTGGCAACTGTCTGAGCCAAGCTGTCGGCCATGTTTTTGTTTGTGGTGAAGAACAAAGAATTAATGCCGCATTCACGTGCTAGTCGGAACTAGGAAACCCTGAATCATTCGACTAACTGTTTGTAGTTATACAGGTGCTGCGTTAAGCAAGTTGAAATGTCAGAGTTTCTTAGTTCCGACTAGCATGTGAACACTGCATTAAAACGTGACGTCGTTCCTGGACTTTCCCGGACCTAGACTAACAGTAGTCCCAGATTTTTAAAAATATTCTCAATGGAGAATCTTCATTGAAAGTGCACTTTATTCCAGAACTAGGTTTAATCTGGGGTGGGGAAACTGGCTCCACAGTATATATTGTAATTCAGAAATGTTCACAAGAGAGACTGACACATATTTTCTGTTTTGACTGATTTTAAAGTGCAGACTGTTTGCTTTAATTTGAGGGTATGCTCATCCATATCGGGTGAACCATTTAGAAAATACATTTAAAGTAGTAGTCAACAGTATTTGGTCCCATATTTTTAGCACACCGTGACTACAAATTGTTGGATGCAATTGCAGTTTGTTTTGGTTGTGTTTTTGATTATATTGTGCCCAATAGAAAGACATTATTTACCATGCATTGTCATTTTGGAGTCACTTTTTTTGTGAATGTTTCTAAACACTTCTACATTTAACGTGGATGCAGATAATAATGAATAAATCGTAAATAATAATTGAGAAAGAGGCACAATTATTTGTCCAAATACTTTTTGTTCTCTGTAATGTGGTGACGATGTACAAAAAGTGCTGTAATTTCTGAGCGGTTTACCCAATATGGATGAAATTACCCTCAAATTAAATCTGATAGTCTGCACTTTCACCTCATAGTCATTGTATCATTTCAAATGCTGGAGTACGGATCCAAAACATGTCAATGTCCAAATACTGTATATAACCTTCTCTATACATGGTTCCGATGGTAACTACTACAGTACAGAGCTAAAGGAGTGTACAGAAATGTAATGAAACGATGAAATAAACAGCACCTTATTAAAAAAAATATGACCGTCAAAATCAACGTTGTCATTCGACCCTGGGCTACTTCCCAAAGCAGGAAAAAGGTGCAAGTAACTACATTTTCTAGCATATGTCTATTGCTAGGCGGCATTAAACTTCGGGAATTCTGATTCCGTCGCTGTCATTATAAATGGTGCTAAATCTCTGTTGCGGTTACAGCTGGTTTGTAAAAGAATGCTGATGTTGAGTATGGCCTGGTGGGTGAACGAATCAAATAAATTGTGTCATGCTCATTGCAAGTTTATTTATTTAGGAATTTGTCAAATGGAGTCCTTTTGAAAATATTTTTGAAAGTTATTGTTAACTCATGTGGAGCCAATTTCCCCACCCCAGATTAAACATAGTTCTGGAATAAAGTGCACTTTCAATGAAGATTCTTCATTGAGAATATTTTTAAAACAATCTAGGACTAATGTTAGTCTGGGTCCAGGAACGACGTCACGTTTTAATGCAGTGTTCGCATGCTAGTCGGAACTAAGAAACTCTGAAATTTCGACTTGCTTAACGCAGCACCTGTATAACTAGAAACAGTTAGTCGAATGATGCAGGGTTTGCTTTGTGAACTGAAAAACTGCTTGCTGCAATACCCACTTCGAATCCCGTGTGTGCAATATGGTTTATAGCCTAACTCTAGACAAGAAGCCTATGGTCGGGATGCGTCCTTTATAATCTCTCTTTCCTCCAGAAGTTTGCTCTCATTCACTACTCCCCACAAATGTAGACGCATTTAATTGGTGTTGGCATGGGCTAGACAGAGTTTCCGTATAGCAGTAATTTCCAAGTCCATGAAGGAAAGAGAACAAGTATACTCTTCGAAAAACAGTAGTGCTAATTGGGGGACACACCTGGTCCCTTGCGCTATAGGTTCATTCCAGTCCATGGGTTAATCTTTTTACACAGTATTCTTATCTGTTGCACATCTTGACCACACGAGTGGGGCAGAGTGCAGCCAAAATTTTTCAATTCAGTGATGTGATTTCTTACCAACACTCATCCATTGCATTTATCAGACAACATTAATAGCGTATTGAAGACATTTCGCGCATAATGTTTTAAAGTCTGAGCAGACCATCACAAAATTAGCCCGTTTAATAAGATTTGCACTTGCTTTAAGTGTGCGTTTGGTGTCAACACCGACACCGCACATGCTCAGTCCGCAGCTCCTTGTAGGCTCCTCCCTGGCGTGCACTTGGAGAGGGACATATAGAAAGCCAAAAGGTTCAAATCGTCTTTCCCAGAAACATGCAACACTTGTGATTAGTATTTTTTTTCAAGTGTCAAATGTAATTTTCTTTACATGTGCATTTTCCACTTGTCCAGTGTGCTTTTACAGGTGATTTGAATGCTTGTAATGATAATTTTCACTTGCTTTTTTAAAGTGTCAAATGTCATTTGTGCATGTGTTTTTTTTTCACCTGTCCTGTGTGCATTTACAGGTGATTTGAACGATCGTTATGGTCAAATTTTACACATGTTCATTACACCTGTCCAGTGTGCATTTGCAGGTGATGAGAACGCTTGTTTTGGTCCATTTTTGCACGTGTTTATTACACCTGTCCAGTGTGCATTTACAGGCGATGTTAACGCTCTAACCCAGAGACTCGCTCTAGTTACTGGGTGGGATGACGCCCTGAAGGCCACCAGAGGGCGCAAATACAGCCAGCTCCCTTCCCCAGTGATATGGGGAGAGGGCCAGAGAGGACTGAGGCTTTCCCAGGGATGGGGCCCAGACCCCCGTAGAGGGGTGCTTACCCCCTCCCATGGCCACCAGGGGGCACCAGTATATCCAGCCAGCCCCCTGCACCAGGCCAGGGAGATGAGGGGAGAGGGCTGAGGTCGACCGAGGGAGAGGGGGGTCACCCCCCAGAGAGTGGGGCCAAACCCCGACAACGGCAAACAGAGGGCGCCAATACATCCAGACAGCTCCCTGCCCCAGGGATATCGGGGGTGAGGGCCAGAGAAAGCTGAGGCCATCTCAGGGAGGGGGGATCGACCCCTGCCCAGGGCCATCGGGGGCGACACTACATCCACCTATCTCCCTGCACTAGGGATATTGGTGGAGAAGGCCAGAGAGGGATGGGGCCAACCCAGGGAGAGGGGGGCTGACCCCCGCCCACAGCCACCAGGGGGCGTCACTACCTCCACTGCACCAGGAAGAGAGTATGGGAGACTGCCAGAGAGAGATGGTTCAACCCAGGGAGGAGGGGCTGACCTTGAAGAGAGGCCCCGACCACTGCCCGTGGTCACCAGGGTCACCACCTAAATACACCCGGAGAAAGCTGGGGCTGACCCAGAGAGCAGGAGCTGACCCTGATGTATTCCATATTTCCCACTTCCTCACCATACAGTAGCAACAAACTATTAGAAACGGTGCTAATTTCATTCAACCTTTTAAAAATTGTAGTATTTACAGTAGACATTTCCATATCATAGTCTAGTCCAAAACTAATGACAATGTTTCAGAATGTAAAAAATAACAGTACAAAACATACATAATTTTAGCAAACATTGCATTAGAACAACCACTAGATACACTCTTAGAGAAAAAGGTTCCAAAGCTTTCTTCGGCTGTCCCATTAGTATAACCCTTTTGGGTTCCATGTAGAACCATCTGTGGAAAGGGTTCTACATGGAACCCAAAATGGTTCTCCTTGGAACAAAAAAGGTTCTACCTGGAACCAACAAGGGTTCTTCAAAAGTTATCCTATGGGGACAGCCGAATAACCCTTTTAGGGTCTAGACAGCCCCTTTTTTTCTAAGAGTGTAGTTTTATCAGAGACATTTTTAGGAAAAGCAGCTCATTTAGCAAGCGCATAAAATGTCTATCGGATATAAATAGCTAGTAGTTATTGTTCTATAGGCTTTCCTCCTTGCTAGTCTGCAGGTGCTTGAGTACTTGATTATGTTGTGGCTGTAACATTTCCTGGACATTCCATAAGTACAACAACAACTAGAACTAACAACTTTATCAGATATACATTTTCAGGAAAAGCAGCTCATTTAGCAAGCCAATAAAATAATGTATTGCATTGGTTCAACCTTGAAATCTAGCCACTCAAGACAGAGATCTTACCTTTTTGTCTCTGTAGCGGTTTGCTCTAACCTCATCTGGGCACTGCAACAGCCAGATAGAAGCAGCTGCACATCAGATCTTATTCCCCATTCTCTATTGTCTAGATTCTACAGGGAGGTAGCCTGTTCTCCTAAAACATGAGCTACTAGCTAGCCAACTTGAGCAAATACATCTCAGCTTGCTAACTAGCAAAGCCAACCAATTACACAACAAATATACACAAAGTAAACAATTACTTTCCAAACTAATGTTAGTCTCAACCAAATTACAATTACAAAGACCTATTGCTACATTCCACAAAGTAACAACCATTAGTTACAGGCAAGACAGAAGACTATTGCTAGCTAGCTAACCAGCTATGCTATTTCAATGAAAATAAGATAGCTAGTGAGCGTCAACTTTGTAGTTGTAATGCAACATGGAAACACTTTTTTAAATTTCGCCTTGCTGTATTGTTTACATTAGTAAATGTAATTTACAAATTTTAACTATTTGATCCATATTTAGCAACACCCCCCCCCCCCCCCCCCCCCCCCCCGAGTAAGCAATTCACCCTGACCAGACGGATATCAAACAAAGTCAAACTCCTGGAAATTGACAAGGGAGGGCCTACAAAGTGGTACTTTCAGACCCTTGAAATTGTGCTAGTTACTACATAGACGTTCGAAACGTGTGCGGTAGCACAATTTCATGCGTCTGAAAGTACAACATTCATGCTTTCTAACCGATTGGTGTACATTTTTAAACTTAATTCTTCCGCATGTCCTTTTTGCGTGAACAGGTGAATAAAACAGGACTTCTTAATTTCACACATTGTGAGCATTTTTACACTAGATTTTTTTCACCTGTTGTGTTTGCATTTCCAAGTGTAGGAAACGCGTGTCTTCTGTGAAGTTACTTTTCAAAGTAGGAATTTCCCTGTTGAAGGACAATTATATGGTTGATTTTCTCTTTTCCAAAAGCCATAAAGCTTTTCGTAAAGCCTTTAAATTTAGAAAAATATAACTGTTTTAATATACAGTATATATAAATATAGAAGCCTACTGATTGATTCCTTCAAGCAAGCTTATGATCAAAAAACATCGATGGAGGAGCTCCTTCGCTAACGTTACCTATCTGTAAGTGTGCTATTTTATTTCCAGATTTTAGATATCATTTTATACATTCCATCGCGTTTTACAACTAGTACTGTATAGCGTTTATGAATGTGTTTTTCTCTTCTATAAGTCCGCTAGCATGTTGTGCTAACTAGCTTCTCTTACCATTCTATTGTATGTTAGCTAGTTAGCCGGTTATCTTTCTTTTGTACTGACTAGCCAAGAGGATGTTGTACCTAGTTTGTTTACTAATTTCATAGTAAAGATTTCGCCCTTTTCTGACAAGTTATTTGCCATTTCATGCCACCTGTCAGCCCAACAACTTGTGATAGAAATGCATGGCGCCATCGTTATGTTACTGTAACTGACTTTGTTATCTATTTAATTCCCAGTACGTTACGCTTTTGTTTTTCATTTATTTCTACTTGGAAAGTTCCAGGTTCATACAAGGAGAACAGATTGCTATGTTGTTGTGTGCTCCACTATAATAAATGGTCTTTTCACATGTCATAAATACAGTGGATGGTTACAGGGCATTCCTTTCTTCTTTCTTGACATGTGCTTATAGCTCAAGGTATTTAATCTCTGTCATTGTGTTGTACAGCAATCGGCTTCAACGTGGAGACTGTGACTTGCAAGAACCTGAAGTTCCAGGTGTGGGATCTTGATGGACAGACGAGTTTCAGGTAATTATATGAATACCACGACAAGCCTTTCATGTATATGCATAAACACATAGACATTGTTGAGTGTAAAAGGAAGACTGAAGCTTCCTCAAGGCATCACAACATGCCATACATTATTTTGCCACATCTCTTTGTATAAATGGTTTGGCCTTACTTGCCTCTGCTCGCCAGTCTTTCCCCTAAACCTTCTTTCTCTTTCCTCTATCCCCATTTTTGTACCCCAAACCATGAGCTACTGAGCTAATTGATCAATTCAGTTATTGACTTAATTCAACACACCTGGTCTTCCAAGGTCATTTAAATAAAAAACAATGTGCCTGCAGCACTCCAGGACCAGGATTGCCAACCTCTGACATACTGTATCGGAGGGAACACACTGCTTTCATTTTGAGATTTCTGCAATACAACCCAACAAAAGTGGCCACGCTGTTGATCCCTCACTTAAACCACACACACATACAAACATTTGATTGAAGATTACATTATATGCCGGTACTTTATTTGAAATCATAAATTACATTACATTAAATCACTTTTCGCTACACAGCTAGGCTGCCCATAACAGCTAAAACAGAGCAGTACTTCACCAGTTGCTTTGCTCTACTCTTAGATAGGCCTTCAATCTGGAGGACACATACACGTAAGCCTATGTACGTGGCCAAGACGGTATCCACTTGCACTTATATCCAAGGCAGTCCGAGCATGATACAAGATTATCTTATTTCAGATGCTTGTCAGCAAAGGCCTGATCCATTTAACAGTGAAATAGCAGTGCAGCCCCCCTCATCATCATCATCATCAAACCAGCTTCCGCTTACATAGTAATGTTTATGGAGGTGTGTTTGCTGTTGGTGAGGCTACATTTCTCACCTCAATGGCTATCTGGTCATTGAGATGGTCATGTCTAGTTGTATACTTGTCCTTGTATGGACACCAACCATTCAACACACTCCATTGCATTTGACAGTGTGTAAGATACAGAATGGCTAATGTTTTGCAGTGCACCAGAGTGCTACAACGTGTTTTTTAGAAGAAAAACAATTTAAGCACAAAAGCACAATTCTGGTAAATGGAGACAGTGGTCAGCATAGTCCAGCAGTGAGTTTTCCCTGCAGCCTTAAGCTCGACCAATGGTGCCACACACACAGTTGTTTAATATGGCGTATTTGTCTTCCCACTAACATGCCATTCAGTAATATAAAATGAAGATAAATACTGGCCAGGGTCGAGTGTATAGAAAAATCTGCAGTGACATTCAAGTATGAATGTAGTGTATGACGAATGATTTGTTTTACATTACGCAATTAACATCAACTACTACTGAAAAACAGGAATTATTCTAAACTTTCCTGTGTTTTCTGTGTTGCTTTTTTCACAGGGAAATGCACGAATAGTCACCATGCAGTATGTCTGAAGTTGGGAAGCAGCCTCAACTGGGAAACACAAATGGGCTGTTCACACAAGCCAACACTTTTCGAGTGAAACTGTGGTATCCAGTCACGACCATATTCTGTAATAGTCAGATTCAGTAATAGTCTGTCATGAATTGCTTTGTCTTGAAATCCATTTTCCTTACCTTATCCTGACAAGGATTTTTTGGAACCTTTAGATAGAAATGTATTGTGTGGAACAAACAAGCCTCACTGACTGTAGAATAACAAATCATGTCAGCCTTATTTATAACATTTCTATTGGCAACATTTGCCTACTGAAAGTGCCCCTGGAAATCGAGGGGTACAATCAGGGGTGTATTCATTACACAAAATCTATTGCAAAACGTTTAGTCTGTCACAAAACGTTTTGTAACAGAAACCGTTTACTGCCGATGCTGTTCAGTTCCATTTTGTTCTTAACTCCCTTTCCTCTACTATTACTTTTCCTAGCTTCCTTTCCTCGTTTCCTTTCCTATTGTTTGTGTTTCCTTTCCTGGATTGGGATTGGGATATTTTAAATTGCTATTACTTTTTTTTACATTTGTGAATGATGTATGCAAGGTGGCTGACTGTACATAAAAAAGCAATTTTATGTCAGTTCTAAATTTAAATTACACTTCAATTGTTGTGGCAATGAGGGCTTCAAATAGTGATCAAATAAAATAAGTGTATTGGTCGCATACACAGTTTTGTACGTCAAAGAGCATTTGGAATTTTACACCAGTGACAAAGTGTACACACTACTTTTTTCCCCAATATAGTGATTTCTTTTTAATAAACTCAGCAAAAAAAGACATCTTCTCACTGTCAACTGCATTTATTTTCAGCAAACTTAACATGTGTAAATATTTGTATGAGCATAACAAGGTTCAACAACTGAGACATAAACTGAACAAGTTCCACAGACATGTGACTAACAGAAATGGAATAGTGTGTCCCTGAACAAAGGGGGGGGGGGGGGGGGGGGGGGGGGGGGGGTCATTAAGTACTGCATTAAGTACTGCAGTGCATCTCCTCCTCATGGACTGCACTAGATTTGCCAGTTCTTGCTGTGAGATGTTACCCCACTCTTTCACCAAGGCACCTGCAAGTTCCCGGACATTTCTGGGGGGAATGGCCCTAGCCCTCACCCTCCGATCCAACAGGTCCCAGATGTGCTCAATGGGATTGAGATCCGGGCTCTTCCCTGGCCATGGCAGAACACTGACATTCCTGCCTTTCAGGAAATCACGGTACCACATGAGGGAGGAGGATGTCTTCCCTGTAACGCACAGCGTTGAGAATGCCTGCAATGACAACAAGCTCAGTCCAATGATGCTGTGACACACCGCCCCAGACCATGACAGACCCTCCACCTCCAAATCAATCCCACTCCAGAGTGCAGGCCTCAGTGTAATGCTCATTCCTTCGACAATAAAGGTGAATCCGAACATCACCCATGGTGAGACAAAACTGCGATTCGTCAGTGAAGAGCACTTTGTGCCAGTCCTGTCTTGTCCAGCAACGGTGGGTTTTGCCCATAGGCAACGTTGTTGCCAGTGATGTCTGGTGAGGACCTGCCTTTCAACAGGCCTACAAGCCCTCAGACCAGCCTCTCTCAGCCTATTGCAGACAGTCTGAGCACTGATGGAGGAATTGTGCGTTCCTGGTGTAACTCTGGCAGTTGTTGTTGCCATCCTGTACCTGTCCCGCAGGTGTGATGTTCGGATGTATCGATCCTCTGCAGGTGTTGTTACACGTGGTCTGCCACTGTGAGGACGAACAGCTGCCCATCCTGTCTCCCTGTAGAGCTGTCATAGGCATTTCACAGTGCGGACATTGCAATTTATTGCCCTGGCCACATCTGCAGTCCTCGTGCCTAAGGCACGCTAACACAGATGAGCAGGGACCCTAGCCATCTTTCTTTTGGTGTTTTTCAGAATCAGTAGAAAGGCCAATTTAGTGTCCTAAGTTTTCAGAACTGTGACCTTAATTGCCTACCGTCTGTAAGCTGTTAGTGTCTTAATGACAGTTCCACAGGTGCATGTTCATTAATTGTTTATGGTTCATTGACAAGCATGGGAAACAGTGGTTTAAACGCTTTAGAATGAAGATCTGTGAAGTTATTTGGATTTTATGAATTATCTTTGAAAGACAGGGTCCTGAAAAAGGGACGTTTCTTTTCTTGCTGAGTTTATTTATACATTTTCAATATTTTATAACGTATATAATGGCCTAGCTTACTGCTTGGGCTTATTAGTCACCCATGAATAATAATAAAAAATGCTACCTGTAAATGTGCACTGGACAGGTGTTTAGAACACTTGTAAAAATGACATTTGACACTTGAAAAAAGCACGTGAAAAATGATCATTACGAGCGTTCAAATCACACGTAAACGCACACTGAAGTGGGAAAAAACACGTTAAGAAAATCTACATTTGACACTTTTAAAAAGCAAGTGAAACATGATAATGACAAGTGTAGACATGTTCCGGGTAAAACGATTTGAACCTTTTGGCTTTCCATAGGGGAGAGCGAGATTGCAAGCGGTTCGGAGGGGGGTGCGTTGCTCAGGCAGGACCGAGGAGGAATCACAGCAGCCCCGGCTGGGACTGCCATACCTGACCCGCTGGATTCCCGGAGGAACAGAGAGAACACGTCGCCCAAGGGAGAGGAGCTCTGTTCAGGTAACAGTAAAACAACACCGCCTCATTTGCATTAGGGACCTCGCGGCAGATGCCGCTTTTGTAATCCGTGCAATACGAGTGAGTGTGGTTGAGGAGGTGATGGGAGGCGGGAACCGTAGTTGGAAGGAAAATACAGTAGGCTAGTCATGCGAGCTGCTCGCTGCTCGTTGTGTTGTGCTCAAAGCAGGGTGCATATACGAGAGACATGATCAATTACCAACGGAGTTAGCCTATGCCTCGCCGTCCGTTGGGAGCATTGTTTGACCCGTCGCGTGCACTGCTGTGGGATACCACGCGCGAAGGAAGTCTTTCAATATGTGGTTATTAGCTAGGATCTGCTCTTTCCACAATTGGCAACAGAATAACAACATCTTATCCCACCAAACAATAGACTACTGCAACCTTGATTTGTAGCTACAGTTTGCCACTAATGCTATAACCCTATGTTCTTATTTATGCCTTCCAGAAGGGCTTGCAGTAGAGTGGTGCTTATTTGATCATTTTGATATTTCAGGAGAATGCATTGCTAACTTGCTCCTTCTGATATGTGAGGACCAAGTTGATAATTGTCTGGTTTTAAGACCAACACCCACGCGGATACTGTCCTCTCCTTGCCCGACGACCCTGCATTTAATTCCGTTGCTCTATCGACTGCTGGTTGGCCAGAGCGATGTGGATGGATAGGCAGCTGTGTCCAAATTATAGGCTCTTATTATTACCGTTACGACCGTCTAAACCTTCAATCTTTCACCTAAACAGTTACACAGACATGAGTAAATAGCCTACTGTTATAGGCAGACAAATGGTCAGATAGATCTAGGTCAGAACACTAACAGTCCATTGCGAAATAAGAAATGTCTACAGTAGGCCTGATTGCCTTAAATTATGTCATATGCAAGCCATTTGTAAAACTATGTGTAATCTGATTCTTAAATGTAGGTCCATGTGACACAACTAATATAGCCTACTGGATGCTAGCTCTCTCTCTCTCTCCTGTAAGAAGCCTTGCCTATTTGTCCCCCAATGCAGCTTCCCAACTCCAGTCATCGAGTACACCCAACAGTAGGCTACATATTTTTGTTGTGGCCCTGGACAAGCATACCTTGACAAGTTGTATCATGTGTTTTTGTCTGGGGTTACAATTGTGCTCTTGGGGGTACTCAGGCACCGAGGTTGGGAAACACTGCCATAATGCACTCATCTTTTGTTATGACTAATGCATCTGGCCTATAAAGGCCAGCCTATTAGTTATAGCAAATTATGATGCATGTAGGCTGATAGGTTAAGAGAGTGACGGAGGATGACGAAACGGAACGTTCCTATGGAAATGAATTGTATAGAGCGCAAATGATTGTCTGTCAGATAGAAATAGGAAATTGTGTCGTCTCTATTCATTCTATTTCTATATGCAACATTCAGGGCCCGGTTTCCCAAAAGCATCTTAAGGTCATAACTAGACGGATCCATCTTTTACCAATTGTACATCATAATTATATATTTATTTTTTTGCTAACCATATCCCTTTTCTGACTTTAACTTAATTCTCCTAACCTGTTACGTTATTATCCTGCTGCGTAAGTTATCCTATCTGACGTTAATTTGACAAAAGCTGGATCCCTCCTAGTTTTAAGGCTAAGTTAATCGTTAGAACCTTCATAGGAACATCGCTGAATCTCAGAGCTCTTTCCCAAAATCATCCTTCCTAAAGTTGCACATGAAAACACTTGTTATTTACCGACTTCCTCAGACCACTCGTAGAACAGCTAAGTTCGTCGTTAGATTCGTTTTTTCCCTACTGCTTCACTTTATATGCATTACCGCTAAACATAGAATCAATATTGTATCTGTCTCTTTGTGAGCGCCAATAACTTCACAACAAAGATGACTACAAATACAAAGTTGCCAATGTCTTTGCAATTGTAACAAACAAATAAAGGACAAAAATATGCTCAAAATAAAAACTGAGATGACTGCAGTTAAAGATAAATAGCTTGCCTACAGTATAGGCTTCATATTAATATTAAAATCAATTTCATGTTCATTCCATTTCTTTTTCTAGTTGGCTACTGTCTGTAACTTTTGTGTAGCCTGACAGGTGCGCAATGATGTGCCAGATCTTAATTTTATGCATTATTATAGGGTCTTAATATTTTCAGCCATAGGTGATAATATCTCTGTAGGAGCTGATCCGTTGTCATTATTGTGGAATAGTTCTAATGTTAAGGTAAGATTTGAATGGAGAAAGGCAGCGCTGCAATCAGCTTTCTTTCGATCCTAGCAGTATCAATCTAATCGGTATCGATGCGTTCCTCAACACACACACTTAGCAAATGTTCTCTCTGTGTGGTGTTTTGGGAAACACTGTTTAAATCTTCCGCGTTGCAGGACAGATGTATTGTTAAAACACTCGTAAGCCTAAGTTCCTTCGCTATCAGGAAACTGGGGCCTGAACTTTTCAGGTTCCTGAATACACCACTGATGTCAGATGCATGGATCGGCCAACTTCTAGCTTGCTAGAGGAGACTGCAGAGAGGAAGAAAGTATGGCATAATGCTGCTGGCTGGGATAGCCCTCCTCATAACACATTCAGGAGGGGGTGAGGGAGAGGGGGAAGGCCCTGCCTGCCTGTGGTGCACCCCTCCACCAGCCAACCAGTGTAGGTATCCCCTCTTTCAGTTTTTTCTCTGCACTACCACACAGGGAGATGGAGAGAGGTGTAATCTCTCTCTTTTGCACATTCTTTTTCTGCACTACCACACCAACAAAGAAAAAGAGGATCTCTTTCTCCCACGCTCTCTTCTTTGTCTTTCTCTGCACTACCACACCACCAAAGAGGGAAGTGTGTGTGTGTGTGTGTGTGTGGTACTGTTCCTCCAGATCCATGGGTGTAATCAGGATGTTGGCAGTCCTCATCCTAGAGACAATCACTTTGTCTGTGTCCTATCAGAAGAGCAGACATGTGTCCCAAATGGCTCCTTATTTACTGTACTACATTTAAGGGCCCTGTTCAAAATGTCTGAATTGCATTATTTATATTATTTGATACTCTAGTAGTCTCATTAAATGAACCCTTGCAATGACAAACCATATACTGACTTTGTACATTTTTTATTTTCAGATGATTATTGATTTCCAAACTGACGTGGAAATGTGTTGTACGTGTTGTCTGTAGTGTAATATCAAAATTCTGGATGATTCATATTGACTATAGAACTAGAAACGTCATACACTACATGAACAAAAGTATGTGGACACCTGCTCGTCAAACATATAATTCCAAAATCATGGCCATTAATATGGAGTTGGTCCGCCCTTTGCTGCAATAAAAGCCTCCACTCTTCTGGGAAGGCTTTCCACTAGATGTTGGAACATTGCTGCGGGAACTTGCTTCCAGTCAGCAACAAGAGCATTAGTGAGGTCGGGCACTGATGTTTGGCGATTAGGCCTTGCTCGCAGTCTGCGTTCCAATTCATCCCAAAGTTGTTCGATGGGGTTGAGGTCAGGGCTCTGTCCAGTCCAGTCAAGTTCTTCCACACTGATCTCGACAAACCATTTCTGTATGGACCTCGCTTTGTGCACAGGGGCATTGTCATGCTGAAACAGGAAAGGGCCTTCCCCAAACTGTTGCCAAGAAGTTGTAAGCACAGAATTGTCTAGTATGTATGTATGAATGTATACTGTAGCATTAAGATTTCCCTTGACTGGAACTAAGGGGCCTAGCCTGAACCATGAAAAACAGCCCCAGACCATTATTACTCCTCCACCAAACTTTACAGTTGGTACTATGCATTGGGGCAGGTAGCATTCTCCTGGCATCCACCAAGCCCAGATTCATCTGTCGGACTACCAGAGTGATTCATCACTCCAGAGAACGCATTTCCACTGCTCCAGAGTCCAATGGTGGTGAGCTCTAAACCACTCCAGCTGACACTTGGCATTGCACATGGTGATCTTAGGCTTGTGTGCGGCTGCTTGGCCATGGAAGCCAATTTCATGAAGCTACCGGCGAACAGTTCTTGTGCTGACGTTGCTTCCAGAGGCACATTTGGATCTCGGTAGTGAGTGTTGCAGATTATTTTTTACGTGCTACGCGCTTCAGCACTTGGTGGTCCTGTTCTGTGAGCTTGTGTGTCCTACCACTTTGCGGCTGAGCCAATGTTCCTCCTGGACGTTTCCACTTCACAATAACAGCACTTACTGTTGACCGCACTAATCCTAGCAGGGAAGAAATTTGACGAATTGACTTGTTTGAGGGGTGGCATCCTATGACGGTGCCACGTTGAAAGTCACTGAGCTCTTCAGTATGGGCCATTCTACTGCCAATGTTTGTCTATGGAGATTGCATGGCTGTGTGCTCCATTTTATACAGCTGTCAGCAACGGGTGTGGCTGAAATAGCAGAATCCACTCATTTGAAGGAATATACACATACACTATACTGTATATAAAAAAGTATCACCAACATTTCCAAAACTGAGACAGGCCTACAGTATATGGTTCTATGTTGCAAGGCTCAAATGGTACTTTGAAAAGCAAAGTTTTTCTGTATGAAGAGTTTTAGTATTAGCTAATTAGCCTTTTGGAGGCCCTGAGTGAGATTTTGCCATTGGGTGTAGAGAAAATGTTGCAGTTTTGAAGCATTTTATAATAATTTTTTAGCCCCTTTTCTCCCCAATTTCGTGATATCCAATTGGTAGTTACAATCTTGTCTCATCGCTGCAACTCCCCAACGGGCTCGAGAGAGAGAGAGAGAGAGAGAGGCGAAGGTTGAGTCATGCGTCCTCCGAAACATGACCCGCCAAGCTGCGCTGCTTCTTAACACAATGCTTGCTAAACCCGGAAGCCAGCCGCACAAATGTCTCGGAGGAAACACCGTTTATCTCACAACTGAGGTCAGCTTGCAGGCGCCCGGCCCGCCACAAGGAGTCGCTAGAGCTCAATGAGCTTAAGAAATCCCCCAAATAAAAATATTTATTGGTCTGATGTGATTACAGTTTTTCTCAATTGCTAAAACACAATTTCTGAAACCTTGCTCCATTTCCTGAAAACATTAAACACAAAACCTCATCTTCAAGAACTATTTACATAACCTCTGACTCCTCTTGCAAAATGAAACATTCGCCTCAAAACAGTTTTACCTGTGTTCAAAATCAAACACTGCTCTCAAATCAGAAACAAAGTGATCAAAATGATATACACTCTCAAGCAGTCAGTAAACAATACACCGAAAAATAGAAAACACATTGTTCAAAACATACAATTCTCAGGGAATCTAAAAAAATATTCAGATTTTCCCGTCATTGTCTTTTGATGAACGAAAACATGTTCTATCATAGTAGCTCAAAATTGATCAGAAATTACTACTCTGCTTTGCTCTTTGCAATTTTGTTTTTTGTTCTTCCTCCTCCTTGTACCCCTATTTTTACAGTACTGTAACCCTGCATCTCACAAACTTGTCCTTTGTCTCTGTGATACTGTAATTCTTGTTATTTGTTGATATGAACCTGCAACCAGTCAATCTATTGAGCAGTCAATACTGTTAATAAATGGAAAGCACAATGTTCAGGGCCATACAATTTGTCCATTGTACAGTATACAGCCTACAATACACTGTACTACAGTATCCATTCTCAGACTTTCTCCTTCCCACCTTCAACAACCTGTTTGCTCTCTGAACTGGTTGTGTCGCATCATTTGAAACAGGTTAAATCAATTTTGAGTGGTTGTGTTCAATCAATGACATGTCTTCTATTTGATTGTTGCCACTTGTGTTTACCAGTATGGATGACATGTGCATTAGAGTGCAGAATGTGTTTTGAGAATGAGAATGTGTTTAGAGTTTTACTGAAAAGTCTAAGTGAGATCTGCAAATTGTGTTTTACCATGTGAAATGGTTTAAGGTATTGACAACAGACTGCATAATTAGCTAAATGAGTGCAGGCAACTGAATACTTTGTTCAGCCAATGGGTTTTAGTGTTTTAGCAATTGAGAAAAACTGTAATAAGGAGCATCCAGATGATGCACTTGATGAATTTATGACATTGCTTCTACCAATTATCGATAAACATGCACCTGTTAAGAAACTGAATGTTTGAACTTTAAAGGCTCCATGGATTGATGAGGAATTGAAAAACGTTGTGTTTGAAATAGATGGGGCAAAAGGAGTGGCTAATAAATCTGGCTGCACATCTGACTGGTTTACTTATTGCAAATTGAGAAAATATGTGACTAAACTCAACAAAAAGAAGAAGAAACTGTATTATTAAGCCAAGATCAATGGTATAAAGAATGATGGAAAAAAAACTTTGGAGCGCTTTAAATAAAATGATGGGGAGAAAGACATCCTGGGGCCCTTGTTAAGTTCAAATTTACTTTACCAAGACCCTGGACATTTTAGCCAAAAACCTGGTTGCAAGTGGACCTTCCAGCAAGACAATAACCCCAAGCACAAATCAAAATAAATTGTTAATTGACCACAAAATCAACATTTTACAATGACCATCTATCTGTCTTAACCCCATTGAAAACCTGTGGTTTGAATTGGGGAGGGCAGTCAATAAGAGCAGACAAAGGATATCCAGGATCTCGAAGGCTTCTGTATGGAGGAATGGTCTGAGCCCTCCCATCATTTATTCCAGTTTCATAAAACATGTTATTAAAAGGCTGTGTCGTAATCCTGGCAAGGGGAGGGTAATACAGTATTGAATACAGTGGTGCCAATAAATTTGACCTCTCCTCCCCCCACTTTTTTTTCCTTACTTGTTAAACAAAATGTCTTTCAATGAACATTTGTATTAGTATAAAATAATATAATTTCCCAATTTTCTTTTAGCATACAATATATAATATTTGTATTTAATTTATACAGTATTTTTTTGCTCGTCTTTATCAAGGGTGCCAATAATTATGGACCTGACTGTATATGTAATAAAGACATTTCATTCTCATAGTAGTCTCGCCAAGCAGGTCTCGTCATCACAGAGGTTAGAGGATGGTACTGTCTGACTTAGATGGAGATCCAGAACTGCTGGTATGCATTTGATTTGAGACAACAAATATGGCGTCAATCATTGATCATCACATTTTGTGCACTGATTCATTGTCATGTGGCTTGTTCTGAGTGAGATGGATTGGAACTACACTGAGCAAAAATATAAACGCAAATGTAAAGTGTTGGTCCAATGTTTCATGAGCTGAAATAAAACATCCCAGAAATGTTCCATATGCACATTAGTTCTCCAAAATAACGTGCACAGATTTGTTTACATCCCTGTTAGTTAGCATTTCTGCTTTGCCAAGATAATCCATCCATCATTGACCTGACTGCAGTTGAGTGTCGTAACCTTCAATGGCCACTGGCATGCTGGAGAAGTGTGCTCTTCACAGATGTATCCTGGTTTCAACTGTACCGGGCAGATTGCAGACAGCGGTTTGCTGATGTCAATGTTGTGAACAGAGTGCCCCATGGTGGTGTTATGGTATGGGCAGGCTTAAGCTACGGACAACGAACACAATTGCATTTTATCGATGGCAATTTGAATGCTCAGAGATACCGTGACAAGTTCCTGAGGTCCATTGTCGTGGTATTCATCCGCCGCCATCACCTCATGTTTCAGCATGATAATGTGCGTCTCCATGTCGGAAGGATCTGTATACATTTCCTGGAAGCTGAAAATGTCCCAGTTCTTCCATGGCATGCATACTCACCAGACATGTCAACCATTGAGCATGTTTGGGATGCTCGTCATAGACTTGTACGACAACGTGTTCCAGTTTCTGCCAATTTCCAGCAACTTTGCACAGCCATTGAAGGGGAGTGGGACAACATTCCACAAGCCACAATCAACATCCTGATCAACTCTATACGAAGGAGATTTGTCGCACTGCAGGAGGCAAATGGTGGTCACACCAGTTACTGACTGGTTTTCTCATCCAAGCCCCTACTTTTTTGTGTGTGTGACAAACAGTTGCATATCTGTATTCCCAGTCATGTGATGTCCATAGATTAAGGGCCTAATTTATTTATTTCAATTGACTGGGTTCCTTATATTATTTGAAATTCTTGCATGTTGCGTTTTATATTTTTGTTCAGTGTAGATGGTAATTGTATATGAACTACAAGACTGAGCTCAGGTGCATCCTGTTTCCATTAATCATCATTGAGATGTTTCTACAATTTGATTGGAGTCCACCTGTGGTAAATTCAATTGATTGGACATGATTTGGAAAGGCACACAACTGTCTATAAACGGTCCCACAGTTGACCATGCATGTCACAGAAAAAACCAAGCCATGAGGTCGAAGGAATTGTCTGTAGAGTTCCGAGACAGGATTGTGTCGAGACAGATCTGGGGAAGAGTACCATAAAATGTCTGCAGCATTGAAGGTCCCCAAGAACACAGTGGCCTCCATCATTTTTAAATGGAAGAAGTTTGGAACCACCAAGAACTCTTCCTAGTGCTGGCCGCCCAGCCAAACTGAGCAATCGGGGGAGAAGGGCCTTGGTCAGGGAGGTGACCAAGTACCCGATGGTCACTCTGACAGAGCTCTAGAGTTCCTCTGTGGAGATGGGAGAACACTCTCAGAAGGACAACCATCTCTGCTGCTCTCCACCAATCAGGCCTTTATGGTATAGTGGCCAGACGGAAGCCACTCCCCAGTAAAAGGCACATGACAGTCCGCTTGGAGTTTGACAAAAGGCACCTAAAGACTATGAGACACAAGATTCTCTGGTCTGATGAAACCAAGATTGAACTCTTTGGCCTGAATGCCAAGCTTCACGTCTGGCACCATCCCTATGGTGAAGCGTGGTGGTGGTGGTGGTGGCAGCATCATGCTGTGGGAATGTTCTTCATCGGCAGGGAATGGAAGACTAGTCAGGATCGAGGCAAAGATGAATGGAGCAAAGTACAGAGAGATCCTTGAGGAAAACCTTCTCCAGAGCGCTCAAGACCTCGGATTGGGGCGAAGTTTCACCTTCCAACAGGACAATGACCCTAAGCATGCTACCAAGACAGCACAGGAGTGGCTTCGGGACAAGTCTGTGAATGTCCTTGTGTGACCCTTCCAGAGCCCGGACTTGAGCCCAAGACCTGAAAATAGCTGTGCAGCGACGCTCCCCATCTAACCTGACAGCTTGAGAGGATCTGCAGAGAAGAATGGGAGAAACTCCCCAAATATAGGTGTGCCAAGCTTGTAGCGTCATACCCAAAAAGAATCAAGGTTGTAATCGCTGCCAAAGGTGCTTCAACAAAGTACTGAGTAAAGAGTCATGAATAGGTATGTGAATGTGATATCAGTTTTTATTTTTTTGCATTTTTTTTTATATGAAAGTTGTTTATGCTTTGTCATTATGGGGTGTTGTGTATAGATTAATACATTTTAGAATAAGGCTGTAACGTAATAAAATGTGGAAAAAATCAAGGGGTCTGAGTACTTTCTGAGAACACTGTATTTTACAGCAAATGTCATGATGAAATAATTAAAGTATAATTGATCAAATTGTCACGAGGAGGAGCATTGGTGACCTTTTAGAAAATGTAATAAATTGAAAATGAGTAATTCATTTCAGAAAAATAACTTGCTTTTCTATCATCCACCTGGACATTTCCAACGATGACATTTATGTAAAACGTGTTGATTAATTAATGATGAAGTAAATGATGTGATGAATATATTATTTTTTATGCAGTGACAAGGTAAACTAACCATTTCATTGATGTAAATGCTTCAGGTGACGAGGTCACACAACACAGACAGGCAGGTGTGGAGACTGGGACAAGTTTCTATAGGATCAGAAGAAGAAAGAAAGATCTAAGGATTCATAATAGCAGGATCTAACCCAACTTGCATCTTGTTGGTCTCATTTAAAGAGTGAATACAAATGTATTGGGGATTATAATAGATTTGTTAAGGTGACTAGACCTCTAATTCACACACAGAACAAGAAAATATTTCCTGAAGAAAATGTGCTTGCTTTAGTTGTCAACGTGTTTTTTTATAGTAGTGGAAGACGTTGGCACACTGCTCCATTGGTAGTGTCTGACAATACCTTGCAGGCTATCCAGTAAAACCACACTTGTTACAATAGGCTACGAAGTAAAGCTAATGATGCTAATATTTTTGAATAGTAACATGTTTATTATGCCTACCATTAGCCTGTAGACCTATTATTCAAATTCATAAACTTCTCTCCAATCAATTACATATTAGCGTTTGACCTATTAACTGTTGATCGCTGCTAAACCAAATACATGACCGTGTATGTTCTCAAACCTCACCCCCGAGCTCTGGCCATCGACCCATTTGTGCTCGTCTTGCATGGAAAAGAGTGGGCGTGTGCCCGCATGGGGGTTTTCCCTCTGCAGTCTCGATCGAGACTGGTCTGCACCATCTGTGTCATGTTTTGGCTCCAACTGCAACCTCTTTATTTCCCCACGTATTCAGCTGATAAATGCAATCAGTGAGTCTGAATTGAATCAGCTGCCTTCGTCAATATTAGGGGTAGGCTATTTATTTTATTATGACAATATCAAATGTCGTATTTATCCATCTGTGAATAGGCTATTGAAGGCAGCTATTGAGGGCAAACCGAATAGTTAGCCTCTCAAATGGTGGTGATGGCCTCCATTTGAAGTAGATTTGTACCAGATGAAAACACCTCTGTAAAGCAAAGTTGATTTTGAGAGAGTAGAAGTGTTGATCTAGGATACGGCTCCCCCTGTGCATGTGATCTTATTAACTGTGATTTAAAAGCCAAAACGTATCCTAAATCAGCATTCCTACTCTGGAAGCGCTTGATAAATACCTTGCCCATTCCTAGTAGGTGGTAGGCTTTTGGAAAGGTCCCCAGCTCTGAGAGCATATGGCACTATAAGTCCATAGGCTGTGGCTGTGTCCCAAATGGCACCCGATTACCTATAAAGTGTACTACTTTTGACCAGGGCCCATAGGAACTATAGAAAATAGTGTGCCATTTATTATGCACCCTGTGAGTCCATATTAATAAATGGAGAAAAGCAGAATGTGGACATGAATAATTCACTGGTTTAACGGTCAGAGCTCGAAGTTGGGAGCTTTGACAGCCAGCAGCTTAAGTGTTGTGATTTTGATTTGGCATTTTGATTTTGATTTGGCATTCCTCCATTTTCTGTGATCCCGTGTTGCCGGAGACCACTTCAAGATAACTTTTTTTTTTAAATAAAATGCCATAAGGTGTAAAGAATTTTGTTTTAACGGCCGTATTTCCTTTGATTAAATGTTTTATTTCATTTTGATTCAGTGTTGACTTTCATGTGCTTCTGTTGCATTACATCTCCATGTCAGGATGTTTTTTTTTGAAAGACCAAATGTTATGTATTTGCTTTTGAATATGTCACAGCAGGTCAGACTGGGCTTAGAGGAGTAGGGTAATGTTGCCCCCTAGATGCTGATCTTAGGTAAGTTTAGCATTTTCCCCACTAATGGTTATGGTTAGAATTGGGAGATAAGAAGCTGACCCTGAGTCTGTATCTAGGGGAGTCTTCACCTTGGAGCAAAATTTGAGGCTAAAAACCTAAAGGATAGGGGGAAGTATACTGTTTGGTCTATGTGCTTCTGTATTCTACTTCCATTCTTCTCATCGTGGGTCTTTTAATCTTGCGGTTTGTGTTTCTGGTTCTTTTCTGGCAGTTATTGAAGTGTGTGGTGTGTTTGGTCTGAAGTTTGCCTCTAAAAGGCTTCTGCCATCCATCTTTTCCATGCTCCTGTGGAGAACGATCTGTCTGTGATTCAGTTTTTCTTGCGTATTCCTGGCACATTTGAGACTGACAGTCAACATCAGACAGAGACAATGTTACATCCTTAAAAAGACAAGTAGTCTAACTACACACACACACACACACTCCTCCTCTTCCCATTCTGGCCCTCCATAAGATCTCATTACTTGTCTTCTTCCCCACAGGCAAAATAACAGTGTTTTCTTTAACGTAGTTGCCATGCAGAAAATCCTTCCCATTGGTTAATTTCCCAATGGCCTTTAGATTTTGTTGTTGTATGATTAAAGCTGATTTAAAAAGATAAAGAAACCAGCTGTTAACTTAAATAACTATTTTTTTTAAATAATATGAAAAGGCACCTTCTTTCAATGAGTTGTCAATGAACTGAGGAGTAGAAGCTATTTATTTCAAAAGTTTATTTCAAATTGCTAAAGTGATTTAAAATCACTTCCTGAATTGACCTCAGCCTTGATAGATTTTCCTTTTGATTAGCCAACTCATTCTATGTAAGCCTGTTGGACCTGTGTGTACTGTGTAGGCAATTTGGCAGCCATTTTGTGTCATCACAGGCCAGTAGAAAATCATACGTTTCAAATTAACCTAGAACAAAACATCCTGCTTGGTGTCTGGTTATGGAGATTTGTTAAGTTCTTGGTCTCCTGTCACATCGTATGGCGAGGTCATAAACAGCTCGTCGATTTGTGGCTCCAAAGACATTGGCTTGTTCCCTCAACAGCTCAATCCCTCTCTCTCGCTCTCTCGCTCTCTCTCTCTCAATTCAGTTCAAAGGGGCTTTATTGGCATAAAAAACATGTGCAAAAGCAAGTGAAATAAACAATATACAAAAGTGAGAACACTTAACAATTAGAATTGAACAGTAAATATTGCACTCAAAAAGGTTTAAACAATATGCACATTTAAAGTGTTATATTATTAGCTATGTACAGTGTTAGCAATGTGCAAGTAGTAAGGGAAGATAGATAAACAGTTATATATTAGTGGTATTTACAAAGTTGTTTGTGCTCCACTGGTTGCCCTTTTCTCATGTCAACAAGCCACAAATCTTGCTGCTGTGATTGCCTAACAGATATTGAGCTTATCAATGTTTGATTTGTCTTCAAATTCTTTGTGGGTCTGTGTGATCTGTGGGAAATATGTATCTCTAATGTGGTCATCCATTTGGCAGGAGGTTAAGAAGTGCAGCTTGGGGCCCATAGGCAGACCTGCCCCCCCTAATTCTTCCCAAACAGACTCTGTGTCTAGGATGAACAATTCATCTCTGTGGCTGGGCAGATGGTGTTATCGTCCCAGCTTGAGTCTGGAACCTTGGTACTCCTTCACGTATCTCACCGGTCTTCTTATCAGTCAGCAGAGACCTTGAGATTAGGGAGTCAGTCCACTACATAATTGCTCTTCTCATACACAGGGAAAACACATTTCTATTTAACAAATGAGCCATCTATTCATACTAAGATAATATAATGATATGAAACATATTGAGAAAATATGATGAAACCATATTAAGATATAAGACAGTGCTATAGGACACTAAAATATGATTTATCAGCTCGGAACACATAGCTCCTATCCCACCCTTATGGACAGGCCCCCTGTTTACTTTCCCGCTGACCAAATACCATTGTACATACAGTACCAGTCAAAACTTTAGACACACCAACTCATACCAGGGTTTTTCTTTATTTTTGACTATTTTCTACATTGTAGAATAATAATGAAGACCTCAAAACTGTGAACACATATGGAATCATGTAGTAAACAAAAAAGAGTTTAACAAATCCAAATAGATTTTAGATTCTTCAAAGTAGCCAGCCTTTGCCTTGACAGCTTTGCACACTCTTGGCATTCTCTCAACCAGCTTCACCCGGAATGCTTTTCCAACAGTCTTGAAGGCGTTCCCACATATGCTGAGCACTTGTTGGCTGCTTTTCCTTCACTCTGTGGTCCAACTCATCCCAAACCATCTTAATTTGGTTGAGGTCGGGGAATTGTGGAGGGAATTGTGATGCACCACTCCATCACTTTTCTTCTTGGTCAAATAGCCCCTACACAGCCTGGATGTGTGTTGGGTCATTGTCCTGCTGGAAAAACAAATGATAGTCCCACTAAGCGCAAACTAGATGGGATGGTGTATCGCTGCAGAATGCTGTGGTAGCCATGCTGATTAAGTGTGCCTTAAATTCTAAAATAAATAACTGACGGTATCACCAGCAAAGCACCATCACACCTCCTCCATGCTTCTCGGTGGGAACCACACACGCGGAGATCATCCGTTCACCTACTCTGCGTCTAACAAAGACCAAAGGACAGATTTCCAACGGTCTAATGTCCATTGCTCGTGTTTCTTGACTCAAGCAAGTCTCTTCTTATTGGAGTCCTTTTAGTAGTGGTTTCTTTGCAGCAATTCAACCATGAAGGCCTGATTCACACAGTCTCCTCTGAACAGTTGATGTTGAGATGTGTCTGTTACTTGAACTCTGTGAAG
The DNA here is from genome assembly GCF_013265735.2 of Oncorhynchus mykiss. Taxonomy (NCBI): domain Eukaryota; kingdom Metazoa; phylum Chordata; class Actinopteri; order Salmoniformes; family Salmonidae; genus Oncorhynchus; species Oncorhynchus mykiss. Next base: position 45,006,674 of record NC_048576.1, on the reverse strand, counting down.
CATTTATTTGGGCTGCAATTTCTGAGGCTAGTAACTCTAATGAACTTAGTCTCTGCAGCAGAGGTAACTCTGGGTCTTCCTTTCCTGTGGCGGTCCTCATGAGAGCAAGTTTCATCATAGTGCTTGATGGTTTTTGCAACTGCACTTGAAGAAACGTTCAGTTCTTGAAATGTTTCGTATTAACTGGCCCTTCATGACTTAAAGTAACGATGGACTGTCGTTTCTCTTTACTTATTTGAGCTGTTTTTGCCATAATATGGTCTTGGTCTTTTACCAAATAGGGCTATCTTCTGTATACCACTCCTACTTTGGCACAACACAATTGATTGGCTCAAACTCAAAAATTCCACAAATTAACTTTTAACAAGGCACACCTGTTAATTGATATGGATTACAGTTGACTACCTAATGAAGCTGGTTGAGAGAATGCCAAGAATATTGCCAAGCTGTCGTCAAGGCAAAGGGTGGCTACTTTTGAAGAATCTCAAATATAAAATATATTTAGATTTGTTTAACATTTTCTTGTTTACTACATGTTTCCATATGAGATATTTCATAGTTTTGATGTCTTCACTATTCTTAAATGTAGAAAATAGTAAAAAAAATAAATAAAGAAAAGCCCTTGAATGAGTAGGTGTGCCTGAACTTTTGTCTGGTACTGCAGATCATTCCATCTAACCCATAAAACGTTCATCACTACTTCTAGGCTACTTACAGTATTTATTATAAACATACGAGAACTTGCTCAAGTCAATCTGTCACTTTCCAACAATAGTCAAGGATTTTCTTAATTTTGGGTCAGTCACGGTGGTCAGGTATTTCTGCCACTGTGTACTCTCTGTTTGGGGCCAGATAGCATTCCTATTTTCTCTGTGTTTTGGTTGATTCATTCCATTGTGTCAAATAGTTATCTTTTTGCTTTCTCATTTGGTTGGATCTAATTGTGTTGCTGTCCCGGGGCTCTGTGGGGTCTGTTTGTGTTTGTGAACAAAGAACCAGCTGGCTGAGGGGACTCTTCTCTATGTTAATCTCTCTGTAGGTGAGGGCCTTGTGGTTGAATGTGTGGGCATCACTCCCTTTTTAGGTGGTTGTAAAATTTAACTGCTCTATTCTGGTTTTGATAACTAGCGGTTATAGTCCTAATTCTGCTCTGCAAGCATGTTTTGGGGTTTTGCGTTGTACACAAAGTATATTTTTGCAGAATTGTGCGTACAGTCTCATTTGGGTGTTTGTGCCATTAGTGAATTATTGGTTTGTCTGGCTCTCTCCCTCTCGCTCTGTGTGTGTGTCTGTCTGTCTGTCTGTCTGAAGTTTTGTTTCTAATTGTTCCTAATTGACCTCAAAGGACTTAATATTTGCTAATGTTTTCTACCAAACACCATTCTTTTGTAGCTGCAAAGATATTTCTGCTCTGTTTTTATGGACTCTGTTTACAATGGTGCTTGAGGCACAGCTGTCAGTCAGGCTGAACATCTGTTTGTGGTTTGTGATATACAGTGCATTCGGAAAGTTTTCAGACCCCTTGACTTTTTCCAAATTTTCTTATGTTACCGCCTTATTCTAAAATGATAAAACAAAATCTATCTTAAAAACAATACCCCATAATGACGAAGCGAAACGTTTTTGTTTTACATTTTGGCAAATTTATTGACAATAAAAAAAACATAAATACCTTACTTACATATGTATTCAGACCTTTTTACTATGAGACTCGAAATTGAGTTCAGCTGCATCTTATTTCCATTGATCGTCCTTAAGATGTTTCTACAACTTGATTTGGAGTCCACCTGTGGTAAATACAATTGATTGGACATGATTTGGAAAGACACACAGCTGTCTATATAAGGTCCCACAGTTGACAATGAATGTCAGAGCAAAAACCAAGTCACGAGGTCGAAGGAATTGTCCGTAGAGCGCCCAGACAGGATTGTGTCTAGGCACAGATCTGGGGAAGGCTACCAAAACATTTCTACAGCATTGAAGGTCCCCAAGAACACAGTGGCCTCCATCATTGGAACCACCTAGAGCTAATTTTTTTATTAATTTGCAAATATTTCTAAAAACCTGTTTTTGCTTTGTCATTATGGGGTGTTGTGTGTAGATCGATGAGGAGGGAAAAAACAACTTAATCCATTTTAGAATAAGGCTGTAACGTAACAAAATGTGGAAAAAATGAAGGGTCTGAATACTTTCCAAATGCACTGTATAGTAGGCTAAATTGTATTTTACTTTGTTTGCTCTGAGCTTAAAGCAATGGTGGAAGTTGAATACACTTTTTCCAACCACAGACATTTGGTAGAAACACCCAATTCTGAATTGATTGTCCAATAGTATTTGTCAATAGTGTAGCCTACCCAAATAAGGTACAATTTTATAAAACTGACACATGCTAATCTTCAAGGATATCAGAGACTTGTTGGTAGGAGGTCAGTTCACGTCACTAACAGAGCCCGCTGTTTTTTGTGTCTGGTCCGTACAGGCTGTAGGATGTTCTCGTCAGTGAAGGCCTTCGAGGGGCAGCAATACTCCACCCTGAAGAGGCAATGCCTTGCCAGTGGCCTTCTGTTTGAAGACCCACACTTCCCCGCCTTGGACGACACCCTCTTCTACCAGGGCAACAGGATTGGACGCGTGCACTGGAAAAGACCCCAGGTGAGGGAGCTATCACACACACTAATACTACTACTACTTCCTACACTAATATATATTTTAAAAAATATCAGTTTTTTTTTTAGGAAATGTCCTTTTTAAAATTTAATTCATGGTTTATTTGGAAAGGGACATATTCAAGGATCTGATGACAGGACTCAAGGCTTTGATGAAGGCGATTTATGCCGAAATGTAAGCCTTTTGTTTGTTTGTTTGTTTGTCCCATCAATAAATCTATCCGATTTACAGATGACAGCTTTGCACACTCTTGGCATTCTCTCAACCAGCTTCAGGAGGTAGTCACCTGGAATGCATTTCAATTAACAGGTGTGCCTTGGTAAAGTCCATTAGTGAAATATCTTTCCTTAATGCGTTTGAGCCAATAAGTTGTGTTGTGACAAGGTATGGGTGGTATACAGAAGAAAGACCAAGTCCATATTATGGCAAGAACAGCTCAAATAACAAAGAGAAACAACAGTCCATCATTACCTTAAGACACGAAGGTCAGTCAATCAGGAAAATTTCAAGAACTTTGAACGCTTCTTCAAGCGCCGTTGCAAAAACCAAGCGCTATGATGAAACTTGCTCTCATGAGGACCTCCACAGGAAAGGAAGACCCAGAGTTACTTCTGCTGCAGAGAATAAGTCCATTAGAGTTACCAGCCTCAGAAATTGCAGCCCAAATAAATGCTTCACAGAGTTCAAGTAACAGACACATCTCAACATCAACTGTTCAGAGGAGACTGTGTCAATCAGGCTTTCATGGTCGAATTGCTGCAAAGAAACCACTACAATAGGACACCAAAAAGAAGGAGAGACTTTCTTGGGCCAAGAGACACGAGCAATGGACATTAGACCGTTGGAAATCTGTCCTTTCGTCTGATGAGTCCAAATTTGAGATTTTTTGGTTCTAACCGCCGTGTCTTTGTGAGACGCAGAGAAGTGGAACGGATGGTCTCCGCATGTGTAGTTCCCACCTTGAAGCACGGAGGAGGAGGTGTGATGGTGTGGGGGTCCTTTGCTAGTGACACGGTCTGTGAGTCTCTGAGCAGCTAGAAATGAGATGTGTGGTGCGGCACGGCATCCATTAGTTATGGCAGTAGCCGTTCCATTCACAATCTTCCTTTGTTGTCATCACATTACTCATTTTTTTTTCTCTCTTTTATGGTGGTTGTTTTTTTTTGATGGTTTTGATGCTTCTTTGTGTTTCTTGTTTTCCGGGGTCACTTTCAGGCAATTTCAGTTGAGGTATTTCAGTATTCAGGTATTAAGGCAAGATGCTAATGGTCTGAAATATGTCTTCCCCAATACTTCAAGCAGTTGAAATTTCACGGTTTTAATGTGTAAAAGATAGTGAGAAGAGGTGAGTTAAAAGTGAGTGAGTTATTAGAGTACACATCCGAAACATCAATTTATACTTTTTTAGTTTGTTTACAATCTGTATTTGAAGGGATACTTCGTGATTTTGGCAATTAGTCAGATGGAACTTCCCAAGAGTGGATACCATTTTTATGTCGGTGTCAAGTATGAAGGAATTTAGTTTCTTGAGCTAACTAGCGTTAGCGCAATGACCTCTAAGTCTATGGGTATCTGCTAGCATGGGGAGGGCTAGGGGATTGGAAGGGCGGGGGGATTGGGGGGAAAGGATGGGGAGACTCGGATGGATGGATGGATGGAAGCGTGGGAGGGTGACTGATAAGCTTCTTCGGTTGCTGGGTGGGATGGGTTGGGGTTATCTTTGTATGCATGTCTTTGATTGTTTTGTACCTGTAAACACCCCCTCTGATTAAAAAAAAAATAATAATAAAAAAAACGAAATAAAAAGTTGGTCACAAAAAATATATTAAAGTACAAACAGCATTTAGTGCTACGTTTTTTAAACGGCACTTGGGTATGTTTATGACCACAAGTCAAGACAGTGGAGCATGCAGACATAAATAAGAGGCCTCTATAAAATGCTCCTCTCTCTCCCCTCTCGGTTCTCTGTCTCTCTCGGCTCTCTACTGCAATCCCTCTCAGCCTTCTCTCCCTACTACATCCACTCTGGACTACAGATTAGTTGTGGTTATCTATGACATGACTGACAAGCAATAAAAAGACAGCTCATTTATCTGGGCTCGCTTTGCTGTCCTCCCAAGCCAAACCTATCTGGGCTAAATGAGCTCCCTGATCGTTGTGGCAGTTTTATTGATCTTGTCTGACCGCCATCGACTAGCCTGGTGCTATGACTGGCTGCTGGGCGGCGACTGATTTGGTCACATAGGTACTATGAAGCGGAGTGGCGGCTCTTCAGTACGAGGTAAATTATTTGGTTAGCCATGACACTTATTTCTTACCCTGTAGGGAGACAGACAGATCAGTAGGCAATATTTTTTTTTACAGCCGGGCCAATCCACCCAACAGATATTGGAAGTGAATATTGGAAGTGAACATACTCCTCTGTAAAATAGCCTGTTCCAGCTAGCACATAACGTTCTGAGAACCATATGTTTCTTAGAGCTAGGTTATTTTGCATACAGCCTTCCAACAACTTTCTGGGAATGGTGCAGGATAGTTGCTTTGAAACATTCTCAGCACATTTAAGGAACTTGACAAAAAAATATTACTTCATTATTTTAACAGAACGTTTCCTTAAAGTTCAAACATGGTTACATTTAACATTTTGGTCATGTTCTAGGAACGTTCTTCAGCTGCTTCGACATTGGGAATGTTCTCAAATTGCTCAGAGAACGTTAAACAATGTTCTGTGCGAATTTCAGTACATCAGCATAACGTTTCCTCATGATTCTATTTAAAGTCATGGTCTCAAATTGTTTTGTAATGTTCAGAGAACGTTCTGAGGATGTTATTTATAAAAAAATAATAAATTCCATTCTCACTGTTAACAAAAATGTCCATTAAAAACCACAAGAATGTAGTAACGGTCAGAGAATGTTCTAAAAATGTTATTAAAAATGTATACCTACCGTGTGTTGGCCGCGCCCACTAATTGGCCACACCTGGTCTTAATGAGTGCTTATTTTCTTTTGAAATGGGGTTTGTTTGCGTAGACTGAAATGAACAGCTTTGTATGAGTTTTAAAAAAACATGGCATGCTAGCTCCATCCTGGAGGCGCAGTGAACTAATTCCATAGATAGAGAACAGAAAATGATAGGTTTGAATCCCACTGACGCCGTGCCACAATTAAGCAATAAGGCCCCAGTACAATATGGCCAATGTACCACAGCTAAGAGCTGTTCTTAGGCAAGACGCAACGTGAAGTGCCTTCATACAGCCCTTAACCGTTGTATATTGGCAATATATCACAAACCCCCGAGGTGCCTTATTGCTATTATAAACTGGTTACCAATGTCATTAGAGCAGTAAAAATACATGTTTTGTCATACCCGTTGTATACGGTCTGATATACTATGGTTGTCAGCCAATCAGCATTTCAGACTCGAACCACGCAGTTTATAATAAAAAACGAATGTGTTTGCATGATTAATGCCGAAGCAAATAAATTTCCATGTGTTCCATCTGTGCTTGGAGTTCAAAACATTTAACCCAAAATAAGCTAGCAGAAAGCTTTCAGGGAATCATAGTAAAACGGTTTTAGAAGCTCCCTGCAACCCAAAAATGTATGTTCCCAGAACAGGTGACATTTTCTCTTCCGTTCTCAGAATGTTTTTTAAAGAAAGTTCAGTTTTACCGGTCAGGAAACGTATGGTTTCGTTCCCTGAACCAATAGGAAACCAAAATGGACGTTCCCACAACTTCCAAAGAACCAAATGTGCTAGCTGGGGTGGCTAATGCAATGGAATGTCTTTTTTGTAATGTCAGTTGAATCAACAAATCACAGCCCATGTTGATGGGTAGGTATGCTTCCTGTTTTTACTTCCTGATTTGCTCCTATGGGTACACACGCAATGGCTGCCAGTCCACCCATTATGCCGTCATCGACTTGAATGGGGACACCCGTTCTATTCATTATATTTCTATGGCAGCACATGTAGAGAAAATGTCTATCTAACAGTTATTACTTCCATAGTGGCCTTTGAGTAATAGGAGTGGTGAGAGGGATGGTGGAGAAGTCTCCAGGGGACTCTGCAGTGGCAGTGCAGTGGTGGGGTTCTCCTCTCCGCTGATGAAAAGTTGGCTTTTGCAGCAGCAGATTACTGACCTTGGGTGTGGTGTGGACACAGACACACACGTGCACACATGCATGCAATGCACACACACTTTTTTTTCACAAACATTCCGTCTTTCTCCCTCTCTCTCATCTTCAGTCCATTCCTCCCTCTCTCATCTTCAGTCCATTTCTCCATCCATCTCTCACCACCAGCCGACACTTCAGAGTCAACGTTGAACTGTATTTACGACCTCATCTAAACCCATTTCAGTAGAGCGGTATTGAGCTGTATTGATTGACAGTCTTGTAAAGAGGTGACTGGTGACTGGGACGGGCAATGGAACATCCGTAACGTTTTGTTATGAAACGGGTTTGTAAAACGTGCACCTTACATCGGATCATCTTCAAACGTTCTCTGTGAAGCTAACTTTCATCGAGGTTTTCTATGGTCTGCAATTGGTTTCTCACCTTTTCATCGTCAGCGTTATGGTATGTGTAACATCCATAACGGACGCATTCACCATATTGTGTGTGTGCTTGCTTTGAGATGTATTCTTCAGACCTTTACTGGTGCAATTGTTGATATCTGGAAAATGAGGTGCTCTAGCGAAGATTCTCTTGGAAAATATATGCTGAAATGCATTTGTCATATATGGCAGTAATATACTGTACAAAAAATATAAACGCAACATGTAAAGTGTTGGTTTCATGAGCTGAAATAAAAAGATCTGAGACATTTTCCATACACACAAAGAGCATATTTCTCTCATGGTGTGTACAAATTTGTTTACATCCCTGTTAGTGAGCATTTATCCTTTGCCAAGATAAGATCCATCCACCTGACAGGTGTGGCATATCAAGAAGCGTATTAATTAAACAGCATCATCATTATATAAGTGCAACTTGTACTGGGCACAATAAAAGGCCACTCTAAAATGTGCAGTTTTGCCACACAACACAATGCCACAGATGTCTCAAGTTGAGGGAGCTTGTGATTGGTATGCTGACTGCAGGAATGTCCACCAGACAGGAATGTCCACCAGACAGGAATGTCCACCAGACAGGAATGTCCACCAGACAGGAATGTCCACCATTCCACCTGATGCCAGATCATTTAATGTTAATTTCTTTACCATAAGCCGTCTCCAACGTTTTTTAGAGAATGTGGCAGTACGTCCAACTGGTCTAACAACCGCAGACCACGTGTGGTGTGGGTGAGCGGTTTGCTGATGTCAATGTTGTGAACTGAGTGCCCCATGGTAGCGGTGGGGTTATGGTATGGGCAGGCATAAACTACAGACAATGAACACAATTGCATTTTATCGATGGCAATTTGAACGCACAGCGAGAGCGTGACGATAGCGTGATGAGATCCTGAGGCCCATTGTTGTGCCATTCATCTGCCGCGATCACCTCATGTTTTGAGCATAAAACTGCACGGCCTCATGTCGTAATATTAGGAAGGTGCTCCTAATGTTTGGTATACTCGGTGTATATATTAAGATAAAGTATCTATTAGGGTGTGGTGCCTGGCTGTGTATACTATTCAGCCTACCTAATGATTATGCAATCCTAAGGTACTATGCCTTCTGCTGACATTTTAAAGCATTTCAAATGACAACAAATGTGTTATGATAGATTGCCATGAACACATCTTTATGATTTAAATGTTTATTTCAGACTCTGTAGCATCCATAACGGAGGGTTACCCAAGAATGACAAACTCCCAGACTTTTGATAATACAGTGCCTTGCAAAAGTATTAATTCCCCTTGGTGTTTTTCCTATTCTGTTGCATTACAACCTGTACTTTTTATTTCGATTTCATGTAATGGACATACACAAAATATGAATACTTTCGCAAGCCACTGTATGTTCAGTCTCCCCAAAAAGCTTGTCCATTTCATGTAACATCATAACGCTTTTCATTTGCCTTATTTCTCCAATATGCCAATATTTAGGAGTCTGCATTTTTGGGTATCCGCTCCCCCCAAGGGGTGCTATAGGCACCCAAATCAAAAGTGTCATATCTATTTTGTTTGTCCAGTCTGTGAGACATTAAAGTTTGAGTGCAAATGTGATTTTGCTAATGTAACGTCCATAACTCTGGAATTGCCCGACCCTGTAGATCCTCTTGTGTCGTCACATAATTCACCACAACACCTCTCAGACCTGAGACAGACTTATCAGGGTCGAGGGCTCTCTCTTGCTCTCTCTCTTGCTCTCTCTCTTGCTCTCTCTCTTGCTCTCTCTCTTGCTCTCTCTCTTGCTCTCTCTCTCTCTCTCTCTCTCTCTCGCTCTACCTCATTCCGCTCACTCACTGGAACTCTCTCTCTCTCTACCTCATTCCGCTCACTCACTGGAACTCTCTCTCGCCCTCTTTCTTTCCCCCTCTCTCCTGTCTGTCAGTAGAGGCATGGTGTGTGTGTGTGTGATGGATAGAAGTGGAGTGTTTTGCAGAGCCTCATCTAAATTCCCATCGATTAGGAGCCGTAATTAACGAGTCCTGGCCATGCCTGGCAACTCACTCCATCCATCTGTCTTCTCTCTTTCTTTCCACCCTCCCTTTCTCTTTTTTTTCCCTCTCCCTTTTTCTCTCCATCTATCCATATTTCTCTCTCTTTCTCTGATATATCATTTCCTCTTTTTTTCTCCTTCTCTCACTGACTCTCTCTTTCTCGCGCTCTCACTCTTTCTCTTCATCTTCACCTGTCTATCAATCCCTTTTTTCCGTTCTTCCCTTTCGCACTGACGAACCTCGCATCTTTTTGGGGTTGATAGGCCTCATGTAACCTTTCTAACTCCCTTTCCCTCTCCCCTGCCTCCCCCTTCTTCCTTCTCTCTCACTCTCCCTCCTTTTCTCTGTGTAGGAGCTCTCTGAGGACCCTCACCTGTTTGTGGATGGGATCAGTGCGCACGACTTGCACCAGGGCCAGCTGGGAAACTGCTGGTTTGTGGCAGCGTGCTCCAGCCTGGCCTCCAGAGAGTCCCTGTGGTCTAAAGTAAGTGTGTCTGTGGGTGGGGAAGGTCGTGTGCGCACGTGTGTGACGTGATCTTAAACAAGAGATGCACACTCTTAACTATAACACACACACACACACACACACACACACACACACCACAATACCCATTAGGCCCCATTACCTGGTGGTGAAGGGATAAACAGGGGAAAGCTCCTCTCACCAGAAGCATCATTAGGATAAATCAACACCTATCTCTAACACTCTCAGTAGAGTTGAAGTACACTGCCATGGTCCTTTGTGGCATCCTTCAAGCTTAGAACTCAGTCTGGTGTTTAGGTAAAGTATCAAAGCAGACTTTTCTGGTCCTCCCGGTTGTTTTGAAAGAATGAATGTGTGGGTATCTAGCATTCTTTCATGACACCTTCAAGTTACTGGATGTGTGTACCATGTTGTAGGTTTAAAGCCCTATTAGTTCAGGACTGGTATATGTCGGTTATGAAATTATTATCCCAGCATGTCCGTTTTTTCCAGTGGACCATTCGGACGGGATTAGTTTTACCGAATGAAGAAAATGATATATAATTCAAAATGTCATGTTCTTAGTGTAAAGATGTTTCCGCTTGTCTAGGGAAAGCCTAATATTGGCTTAATGGCCTACAGTTCTGAGAAAGCCAAAATAATAATGCGTATCAATAAGAACCATGAATTGTAGTCTATGCAGATATTTAATTACCTGACGTATTTGGCATTTTGTGAATTAATTGGCACAATATCGCCCTCTTATTCTTTTGAAAGAGAATTAGGCACGGGAAAAGTTGATATGTGACAAAACAGTAAATTGATTTGTAGGCTACTTGCGTTAGACACAACTTGACGGTGGACGTAGATTTACAAATATTAGAAATTTGTACATTTGACCCCCCCCAATAATATACCATGATGAGTTTGATTGATTTGAAAAACATTCTGCACTGTAAAGCTCTGGATTTATGTGGCTTTGCACCACAGTACTCCTAATTTTATGATTGGATCCCCCTGCTGCCAAATGCGCCCGATCCCAAGAGGCAGCCGGCCCATTGGTGTTAAATGGGAAAAGAGTTGAGAACGGCTTGTAAGGAGATTAGAGAAACACACAATTTTTCCTCTTAACCTTTTCATTGGTCTGCGATGCATTGGTTTGGCCTGCAGTAACAGTTCAGCAGCACGCACAACCCACTCTCTCTCTTTCTCTTTGTGGTGTTTGCTGAGGACAGGTATTGACAAGCACTACAATGTAAACATTTTTTGAAAGTTTAAAACTAGGAAAAGTTCATGAACATTTCATAAATGTATTCCTGTTGTTGTGTAACTAGCGACCCATTGGTGAAGATATAATATTGTGTAAAAATAGTTTTATACAGAGTAAAACCGTATAACGTTAGCTAACGTTAGCTATCTAGCTAGCTAAACCAGCACCAAAGCTAGCACACTATCTGGATCTTTTCCTTTTATTTTTTGTTTAAATTTATTTTTTACTTTTACCCCTTTTTCTCCCCAATTTCGTGGTATCCAATTGGTACTTACAGTCTTGTCTCATCGCTGCAACTCCCGTACGGACTCAGGAGAGGCGAAGGTCGAGAGCCATGTGTCATCTGAAACACGACGCAACCAAGCCGCTCTGCTTCTTGACACAATGCCCACTTAACCCGGAAAACAGCCACACCAATGTGTCGGAGGAAACACCGTACAGCCCGCCACAGGAGTCGCTAGAGCTGGATGGGACAAGGATCTCTAGTGACACAGCTAGCAATTGCGATGCAGTGCCTTAGACCACTGCGCCACTCGGGAGGCCAATCCTTTTCCTTTTCAACAGCATTTTCAGATGAGCAGCACTCAGTGAGGTAGTGTTCACCCTGGTGTAAAAGTAGCTAGTGCCCTTAATGGAGGTGCCAACCCCAAAGAGGAGAAAAGTGCAGGAAATAGTAAATTTAATGAATGCTAGCTAGCTAGCTAGCTAAGCACACTGTACAATTCATAATAGATTGGTAGCTATAAATAATTTAGGTAATAAAATCAGTCTAATTCGTGTTAATAAGCTAACCCCATCATTGCTAAGGCCAGTCATTTTTGTCATATGATAATGGTATTTGGTCATGATTATGACAGGGGTCAACGACAGGCAGTAGAGAGCGTGAGAAAGAGAGCACCGCTGATGTTGAGGCAGGGAGATAACGAACAGGTAATCAGGTGAGAATTCAAGTTATAAGGAACTATCAGTTCAACTCCTCTTCTTTGCTGACTTGAAGCCCAAGTGCAACAAAACAGTTGATGACTGCATTCTGAGTTGATTTGTTTGTCATGGCAAGGGTCAGAGACAGGCAGTAGAGAGAGTGTGCGAGAGAGCACCGCCCATGTTGAGGCAGGGAGAGGACGAACAGGTCATTAGGTGAGAATGTATTTATTTTAAAATATTTTTTTAACTAGGCAAGTCAGTTAAGATCAAATTCTTATTTTCAATGACGGCCTAGGAACAGTGGGTTAACTGCCTTGTTCAGGGGCAGAATGACAGATTTTTACCTTGTCAGCTTTGGGATTCGATCTTGCAACCTTTCGGTTACTGGCCCAGCTCTCTAACCACTAAGCTACCTACCTGCCACGGTGGTTATAAGGCAATTTACGTTATAAGGCACTATCAGTTCAACTCATAATCTTTGCTGACCACATGCTATAACAAATGTTTTTGCCTGTATTCTGATTATATGCCCTCGGACCCCCCGAGAGTGAACCCATTGACCCCCACCCCCCATATGCAACAAAATTACGCTCTTGCCTGCATAACACTTGGTTTTAAACATACATTTGCTGTCATGTTCTTAGCCTGTTAAACCCTGCAATATCCCTCAAAACACAGTGATGACGATTTGCACGAGATAAGTATTATTAGAGGAGCTGGGAGTTTGCCAAAAACAGTAGGTTTTTAGGGCTGGGATAATATGAGAAAAAATAAGAAACGTGCACACTGCTCTTGCAAGTATCACTGGTCTTCATTAAGCTTTACGTATCGGCCTCGAGGCATGGGATAATAACCTTCCTGCCAATTAAAAATGACTGACATAGCAGATTCGGAGGGGACTAAAATGACAGATGTGGTCATTTGTGCTCGTGCACATAATTACATTACCTGAGCTCCCCCAGTAAAACTAATCCCGTCCAAATAGGACTTAAGCTTTGTTATAAGACATTATAAAGGCTTGTACTTGCTTATAACAATTTAGAAAGCATTATACCTGCATGCTTTAAGTAAAGTGTTACAACTCAGTAATTAGCTTTTTGTTTTTTTATTTAAAATGTACTGTACATAAAGATGTGTTGACAGATTTGGAAAGCTTGCGCTATTTCAGCTATTTTGTTTTCAGGACCACAACTACTTCTATCACCAGAGTGAGGATGAGGAATTAATGATTTACATAGAAATTACAACCCAATCAACTTTGACCTATTGAAGATAAAGGCATGTTGTCCAACAGTACAACAAGATGAACTTGATGCGTGTGTGACCATGCATTTCCATGATGGAAGCAGTGCAGTGATGGTTTAGTTACACCAGGCATGGGGCAGCGGTACATACAACAACCAAGAGGTAGATCCCCCAGGAAGCTGGTATGTGCAAAGGACTAATTAGCATTGGTGCGGTGTGTGTATGTGTAGTGTGTAGGTGTAGTGTGTGTGTGTGTGTGTGTGTGTGTGTGACCGGCAACTGTAAGTATGAGAGGGAAGAAGTGTGATTGTGAGCTGATGTTATTGAATAAGGAAGAAAAGGACAATGGAGACGACGTCAGATTAATAATTACACTCTTAGACTGCAGGCCATTCTCTTAATTGAGACTCGGGAGACTGTCAGTGTACTCTGCTGCTATTGCTTTTCCATTACTGACAAAAGGAATGGCGTTTGAGAATAATTTGGGAGAAAAGTGGTCAACCGCAAAGAGAGAGAGTCAATCTAGTTCTAAATATGTGTATGTGACCAATACAATGTGATTTGATTTGAGAGACAGTCAATCTAACAGGTGGCTGGTTGTGATTTCAGGCGTTGATTTATGCCTCTGTGGTGAATGAGTGGGTGACTAGGTGTGTGTGTGTGGGAGGGGGGAGGGGGGGGGGGGGTGTGCACAAGCTTGTGGTGCCCATCTCTCCTTCTGTTTTCTTTTTTTCTTTCTGCCTCTCCTACACACCAACATATTCTCTGTTTCCTTTCCCCTCCATCTCTCCCTCTCCACTCCTCAGCTCTGTCTTTGTGGTGGCCTCGGTCCATAATCATAAAGCCTTTCAGAGCTTTGATTTAGGATCAGGTCCCCCCCTCGTCCATGTATCTTATTCATAATGATCTAAAAGGCTGAACTGATTGTAGATCAGCACTTCTGTTCTGACATGTTTATGAATGCGGGGTGACCTTTGGGAGGGAGGGAGTTTAAGTGCCGGTTGCTGTGGAGATATAATCCCCCTCTCTGACGTTTGTCATTCGGGCCGGGGCCAGACGGAGATGGATGAGGTAATAGGAAGCCAGTCTTGTGTCGTGTTCATTAGGGCACACCATAGCAAAAAAAACATCACAGGAAATCTTTAAACGAGTGTTTCTTCTTGGACGAGTCCAGGCTGTTTTTGTCAGATGCCAGTAGAAAAAAAATTGATCCGTAAGTACACACACACGCAGACACAGGCAGGCAGACACCCAACACATAAACATCTGAAAAACATCAGAGCTGACGTTGTGGAGCTAGTCTGTTAGAAATGCCACAGAGAGAACCGTTTGGTCTTTTTGTTACGATTTATTCAAATGCACATCAGTTACACACACGTAGTCATTCTCTAATTAGTCACGTTATGGTATCAAACAAACCTTACGAGTAATGAATAATCACATATCTAGACTCGACTGACTGTAGCTACAGTACGGCTCTGAATGCTCTACAAAGATTTGAAGGAAACATGATTGAAGACTCGGGTTTAAAATTCCACTCACAGGTGAAGCACTTACTGCATCTTTAATAGTAATTTCAACATCAGAAATGCTCCAGTCTTTTGATACACTAGACTAGTATTACCTGAATCCCTACAGAAAGTCTACCTACAGTAGAAAGGGCATATTGCAATCCAAAAAGGTTTTGTTTTTTGTTTTGAGGCCGGTCGTTCTATGCTAAAATGGAAGACAGGAAGATGAAGAGATGGAAGAGAGTGTTAGAAAGGAAGCGATTGAGTCAAGGGAGTGGAGGGTGTCGAGGTGTTATCCTTCCTCTACCCCCAGAGGACGTGAGTGGTTGTGGTCTCTCCGGTCGGTCGATTTGTGTGTCCTGTCCCCTGTGGTACAGCATTCTAACAACTACTGCAGGCCACATAAAATCGCCCAGATTTGGATCACAGGTCGTCATTTTGACCCGTGCTCTAACCCTAACTTTACCTCTAACTCTAAGAAGAAGTAGCATATGTAGAAAATGACTGAAATTCTAAACGAAAAACAAAGTTGTTCTCAGACGAGGACTGGTTGAGGTGGAAAAACATGAAGAAAGACAACAAAAAGAGAGATGGCAAACGTACTTGCTCATAAGGCCAGAGGATAGTCAAATTAAATAAAACATGTCCGCCTAGTACCTTGCCCTCTGTCTGCCATTTCCTCCTACAGTCTTTACTTCTGGTCCACCTGGAAGCTGATGGAGCATTCAACAGCGTCCGGACCAACACCCTCCTCAAATGCCAGCAGGAAGTACATTGTTTTCCGCACCTTCGCCATCTCGGCGATCCGCTCGCCAAACTCCTGGGCGTCTGCCTCATACTGGTGCACGGGTGTGTCATCGCCGTCGCTCTCAGCTCGCCAGAACACCCCCGCTGGCTCCAGCAGTTGGCGGTTCATCAGGTGGGTGAGGTCGGGCGTCCAGAGCTGTGAGGTGGCAGTCACGGTGAGGCGGCCTGAGCGTACCAGCCTCACTCCCCAGTGGGCAAAACGCAATGCCTGCTGGGAGAAGTCCAGGCGGTAGATGGCCTCGTGTGGTCGGAGGAGGCGCTCGCCGTCCTGCCTCTTCCCGCCACGCTGCTGCAGCGACTGGGCCCGCTGACGCATCACCTCGGTCAGATGGGCGTCGGGCCTGAAGGGCAGATCCAGAGTGACTTGGGAGGCCATGTTGGTTTAGGTTCAAGAGTGTGATGGGTCGATAGGGGGAAACGCTTTGACTGGCTGAGTCCTCAGGAATCCTCACTCTCTCTTGGTCACGTTCTCTCTCTTTTCTTTCTCTTTTCTTTCTCTGTCACCGGGTCAGGTAGGCACACGCATGCAGCTCTTCTTTGGACTGTGGTCTCTTCCTCCTATCTCTTTCTACCTCTTTCTTTATTGAGTGCAGTATGTGTGAGTGGAAGACACTTGTGCACACCCACAGCACCCTGAGATGAGGGGCGGGCCTTGCCGTCTTGTCGTTCTTGGTTGGCAAGATGAGCTCTAGGCAACCTGAGCTAATGACATCTGCAGTAGCGACGCGGGGATTGCCCTTGGAGGAACAGGGGACAACTGTGTGTTTGTCACATATTTGTTTTGTCTCACATTTGTACCGTCGTTGTGCTCGGCTAGCGTAGGCTTGCTCTCTCGCATACTTTACTTAACTAAGTGTGACCGAAATCAGAGATTTTCTTTGTCAGTCTGCCAAGTAACCAGTGCAGGCTGGTGTCACTGGAATGGAACGGAATCAAACACATGGAATGTGTTTGATACCTATTCCGTTAATTCCATTACAGCCATTACAATAACCCCGTCTTCTGACTTCTCCCACCACCAGCTTCCACTGCTCAACTTTAACTTCAGATAGAAATAGAAAGAATAGGAAATCGTGTCAGCTTTATTCAATCTGACGGGAAAACATATACAGTCGTATGAAAAAGTTTGGGCACCCCTGACAATTTCCATGATTTCCATTTATAAATAATTGGGTGTTTGGATCAGCAATTTCATTTTGATCTATCAAGTAACTGATGGACACAGTAATATTTCAGTAGTGAAATTAGGTTTATTGGATTAACAGAAAATGTGCAATATGCATCAAAACAAAATTAGACAGGTGCATACATTTGGTTACCCCAATAGAAAAATCACATCAATATTTAGTAGAGCCTACTTTTGCTAAAATAACAGCCTCTAGACGCTTCCCATAGCCTCTAATGAGTATCTGGATGAAGGTATTTTGGACCATTCCTCCTTACAAAACATCTCCAGTTCAGTTAGGTTTGATGGTTGCCGAGCATGGACAGCCCGCTTCAAATCATCCCACAGATTCTCAATGATATTCAGGTCTGGGGACTGAGATGGCCATTCCAGAACATTGTACTTGTTCCTCTGCATAAATGCCTGGGTAGATTTTGAGCAGTGTTTTGGGTCGTTGTCTTGTTGAAATATCCAGCCCCGGCATAACTTCAACTTTGAGACTGATTCTTCAACATTATTCTCAAGAATCTGCTGATATTGAGTGGAATCCATGCGACCCTCAACTTTAACAAGATTCCCAGTACCGGCACTGGCCACACAGCCCCACAGCATGATGGAACCCCCACCAAATTTTACTGTGGGTAGCAAGTGTTTTTCTTGGAGCGCTGTGTTCTTTTGCCGCCATGCATAACGTCCCTTGTTATGACCAAATAATTCAATCTTTGTTTAATCAGTCCACAGCACCTTATTCCAAAATGAAGCTGGCTTGTCCAAATGTGCGTTTGCATACCTCAAGCGACTCTGTTTGTGGCGTGTGTGCAGAAAAGGCTTCTTCTGCATCACTCTCCCATACAGCTTCTCCTTGTGCAAAGTGCGCTGAATTGTTGAACGATGCACAGTGACACCATCTGCAGCAAGATGATGATGTAGGTCTTTGGAGGTGGTCTTTGGGCTGTTTTTGGGACCGTTCTCACCATCCCTCGCCTCCGATATTTTACTTGGCCTGCCACTTCTGGCCTTAACAAGAACTGTGCCTGTGGTCTTCCATTTTCTCACTATGTTCCTCATAGTGGACACTGACAGCTTAAATCTCTGCGATAGCTTTTTGTAGCCTTCCTCTAAACCATAATGTTGAACAATCTTTGTTTTCAGGTCATTTGAGAGTTGTTTTGAGGCCCCCATGTTGCCACTCTTCAGAGGAGAGTCAAAGAGAATAACAACTTGTACTTGGCCACCTTAAATACCGTTTCTCATGATTGGATGCACTTGTCTATGAAGTTCAAGGCTTAATGAGCTCACCAAACCAATTGTGTGTTCCAATTAATCAGTGCTAAGTAGTTACAGGTATTCAAATCAACAGAATGACAAGGGTGCCCACATTTTTCCATAGCCTATTTTTCACATCTGATTTAATTTCATACAACTTAATATTGCTACACTAAAAATCTTTGTCTGGACAATTCCCCAGTACTCAGCTTTTATTAGAAAATGAATGGCATGCCACTGTGATCATTTTCTGTGACGACAGAGGGGTGCACAAACTTTTTCATACGACTATGTTCTACCTGATATATTTCTATCTGCAATGTTCAGAACATTAGGCAGAGGGAGGATGGGGTTTCTGCTGTTTCTGGCCAGAGTCCAGTTTATCCTTTGCAGAGAGAATAAAGTTATTATAGAGCTTTATTATGTTCTGGATGAAACCCTAGATAGATACCCCCCCCCCCCTCCCTCCCTCGTTCTCACTCTCTCTCTCTCTTTCCTTCACCCCCCTCTCTTTCTCTCTATGTCACTGGCTTCCTAAGGGCTCTCACATGACTTGGGGTTTCTATGGTGCAGTATTGTTTTTTATCCTCTCCTCTTAAAGGAGCTGCTACACACACACACAGAACAGCCCCTTGATCTGCAGAACAAAGGTTCCATCAGAACCACCCTGCCAGAACTGACCCATCGACCAGGGCTCTTAGTCCACCACTCCCCAGCATGTACCTCCAAGGGCAGTGGAGGAAGAGTGGTTCATTTCCAACAAGTTTAGCCCTCTGCGCTCCGCAGTACACCTTCATTATGTGACGTCTCATTACTACACTTCCTGTTTAGCCCTGATGGCTGATGGGTATTTCGGGTGGGTGGGCGAGGGGGCTAAGTGCGGTCTTGTTTGCCCCCCAGCCAGCCCATCGCAGTCCGAGGGGGAGCCCCCGGGAAGGGGATGACTGGCTGGTACTTCATTGCAGCTCTAATCATTCCCCGTCCCTCTGTCCTGTTCCATGTATTCTTCCTCCTCTGCATGTATACTTGCCAGAGCCCAGGTGATACGTTACATTTATTCCCTTAATCCTCCGGAACGCAGCGGGCCAGCCGGGGGTGACAAGTTGGAGACAAGAGGTATGTCCAGCAGGGATCACAGGCTCACTCACAAGAGGGTGTGGTATTTACGAGTTCGGCCGACACGCGGCTTGTTCGTTCGGCTTGCATAACTCTGACTCTCTTTTTCCTCCCCCTCCTCCCTCTACGCGTCCTGCCTACCCACACCCACTCCCTCTTTCACCCCCTCCGTTCTTTTCCCAACCTTTCCCTTTCTCTTTCCCACTTTCATCTCCATCCACCCCCTCCTTCTCCGACCTCTCCCTCTGCTCCACTCCCCTCCCTCCCTCCCTTCAGGTCATCCCAGACTGGAAAGAGCAGGAGTGGGACACGGAGACACCCGAGTCGTACGCCGGGATCTTCCACTTCCGCTTCTGGCGCTTCGGAGAGTGGGTGGATGTGGTGATCGACGACCGGCTTCCCACGGTGGACAACCAGCTGGTCTACTGCCACTCGGATGACAGCAACGAGTTCTGGAGCGCACTGGTGGAGAAGGCCTATGCCAAGTTAGTCAATGAATCAATCAATCTGTCAATGGCTTTATTGTCCAAATTGGGAAATGTGTAGTACAGTCTGGTTGGAAAATGTTTTAAACGTTCCATCCATCAAGCAATCAATCAATCAATTTGTTGTCCCAATTGGACAATGTGTAATACAGCCATGGTAAAATACAACATTAAACTGTAATGAACACCTAGGGGCAGGGATAAAGAGATACAGTACTGTAGCAGCCCCAGTAGCCCTGGGGAATATCATCTAGAATAGGATAAAATTCTACTGTATGTTTTACTCTCCCAGTATTTGAGGAATGCAGAAAAAATCTTTAGAACGAGGATGCACTCACTCACTCAGGTAAATAAATATTTCCAATTGGTAACGCTTTACTTAATGCCTGTAGGTATAATGCTTTATAACATCTTATAAGCATGTATAAGCCTTTAATGTCTTAGAATTAGGCTTATTATTGTCTGTCACTATTTTAACTGATTCAAGATACTGTATCTACTAGCCACTGTCTTTATGATTTGAGATGTGGAGTCACATCTTGAGATATGGAGTCAAACAAGAGGTTCAGGTGTCATTCTGTTGTCAACTGTGCACTGTAGATAGAGAGATATTTGACTACAGATTAACTCATACATTTATTCCTCCTCCTCTTCCTCGACCTGTCCCTGCAGAGTGTACGGCTGCTACGAGGCCCTGGATGGCGGGAACACGGCGGATGCCCTGGTGGACTTCACAGGGGGTGTGTCGGAGCCCATGGACCTGCTGGAGGGCCAGATGGCCACTGACGAGTTGGCCCGCAACCAGCTGTTTGAGAGGGTGCTGAAGGTCCACAACCGGGACGGCCTCATCAGCTGCTCCATCCGGGTGAGTCACTCAGGGGGAAGAGCTGTACTAGGCAGCCATTTTGGATCAGGGTCAGCCAGGGGGTCAGTTAGGAGATCTAGGTCATGTTCAATACAAAACATGAGAAAAAATGCTTTGAAAACAGGGAGGTACTGCCTGTACTTCCTGTTTTCCATTGCACATTTTTTTTCTGCCTTGTGTTATTTGGAACACCAAAAAATTGCAACATAAATCGCAAATTACAGGGTTTGGCAATCACCATGATAATGTGCCATCCCGTCTATTTCGAAAGTTGTGGTTAGTTGGCTCATGCAAAGTCTACATTTGCGAGAGGAAAATGTAATCCTTTGTGATTATCCATCTATCTATAATCTATCAATGTAATCATACAAGGCTTTCTCTCTGCTGATGAGACTTGAATTTGTATGAGTGCATATACACTTTCAGAATGCAAATACCGTCCTCTTCTCTATCCATCCATCTACCTGTCATCCTCAATCTGCTTGTTGTTTATCTGTCCATCCGTCAGTCCGTCTATTCATCTGTTCATCAATACGCAACATCTGCTGTTGGGAGCTCCATTTGTATGAGTTCCACTCTCCCCCGGGCAGCCACTGACTGCGTCCCATATGGCAACCTACTCCCTACAAAGTGCACTACTTTTGACCAGAACCCTATGGGCCCTTGTTGAAAGTAGCACTCTGTAAAGGTAATAAGTTGCACATTTGGAACACAGGCACTGACTTTTGATTGTCTGTGCTCGTCCACTTCTGCACTAGAACTAATTTACAGTCCAACATTGTGTGATTCCGAATCAAGTACACTAGCTCAACTGGCAGCGATAGGCGTTTTATATTCATGAGTTTTCATTAGGCTCTATTACGGAACAATAACAACCGAATGGACACGGACATGAAAAAAAATAATGGCTAAACAAACACGTCAGCTAGACGAACGGACCTGACCGCACCGAAAACCGTAGTCCTTAATTCCTCGGACATGACCCATGACTTGGTGGTTGTTGTTTGGCTATGGTTGTAACGTCCTGGCAACATTATAAAAATGCTTGACTACGCATAGGCTTTTTGTTGTGAGGAGGTCTGATTTAGGAATGCAACAAAGGCATCTTAAAAGCCACACTCATGCATCTCTCCCCAGACTCCAAGCCTAATTGCTTTTTGTCTTCTCCCCCCCCTTCGCTGTTTTTTGTAAGCATGGTTTGAAAAATGTTGTGAGTGTGGTAGCAAATGCTCAAAGCACGTCTTCCACAGAGCCTATGGGCCGAGGCAGAATAAGGTAGTGACCTATTTTTTTTTTTTTTAAATGATGTTCAGGCCGAATTCTATATATATTCTTGCCACCTCTCCGTCTTGATTATTGACCTGCCGAACATTCCCCATTTATCTAATCAGACATCATTTTTACCAGTAAGAAGAGGTATTTTGATTGATTTAATTGATGACAATCGTTAGTTGTTTTTTCTCATTAGACTCAAATTAGACTCTGATTTGTAAAGAATTTAATCGTAACATTTGCTACAATTAACCCCTTACCTAAAATTTGGTGGTATTTTATATGGTATTTACACACATTCACATAGTGATATGAAATGTCACTTCTTTACATCAAGTACAAATAAGATAATATCTTAGAGAAATGAAAAAAGTAATTAATTCATTTGAATGCTAAAAGTATCATGTAAAATATTTGCATTTTGTTTACTCCGCTTTTGGTCAATATGACATGGCTAAAATCTAAAATGAAAATATTTTTTTGTCAATTTAGTATATTTTCATCCAACTATCAGTTTCAAGTCAGAAATGTTTTCAATTTATGGGGTGGCAGGTAGCCTAGTGATTAGAGTGTTGGACTAGTAACCGAAAGGTTGCAAGATCGAATCCTTGAGCTGACAAGGTAAAAATCTGTTGTTTTGCCCCTGAACAAGGCAGTTAACCCACTGTTAACTAGGCTATCATTGAAAATAAGAATTTGTTCTTAACTGACTTGCCTAGTAAAATAGAATTGCCTTTCATTTTTACCATTGGAGACAGACATTTCACTTCCACCACTTTCTGTTGAATTGTGAACAACTGGTCCTAGAAACGTACAATGTGTAATCTGATAGCTAAGATATGTACAGTATGTTTGCATATTATTATTCATATTATTAATCTACCTCAAATATTGTTTTCATACTAAGCAAAAGCCTAGCTCTCTGAAGTCCAGACGACTGCTTTCCCGTTGGGCCAGGTGTGAATGTTCTGGTAGCCAACCTACTCAACCAATTTGAATACAATGGGAAGCCCATACACAGTTGATGGCCCATCAGCAGGCAATTAAGTATGCTTAAGTTGAGAGCCTATGAGGTCTATGAGAAGGGTTTGTGCATGCAGGAACGGTCATGTATGTTTTTTTTATGTAGGATCCCCTGGGTCATATTTAGTAGGCACCAAATGGAAGAAAATGGACTGAAACGGGGAGGGACTAAATGATCTCATCCGACATGGATGTCGATTAAGGCAGCCCCCGCACCTCTCTGATGCAGAGGGGTTGGGTTAAACGTGGAAGACACATTTCAGTTGAATGCATTCATTTGTACAATTGACTAGGTATTCCCCTTTCCCAATAAAAAACACTTGTTTTTGTTTTCCGTTGCAAAACATTTTGTTACGTTGTGCACTAATGAAAACGACCCTGGTTTCCCTCATTACCTTCCTGTCTTCTTTATCCTTTTTTCCCCTTCTGTCTCCTTAGTAGTTGCTCCCTTGCTGTCGTTGCATCACACTTTGTTTGTGAAACGGGCTCATTACATCTGGGCCTTGTGCTCAATGATACTTTGATGATCAAGTAGCAAGGGACAGCACCAGCCATCTAGGCCGCAAGCTCAATTCAAACAAATCAATTTTCAGTTCAACTTGACTGGGCCTTGTTCATCATACAAAAAAATGTCTGAATGCACATTGAACACGCCCTAATGAACACAACCCTTGTCACAACTCAAGCACTTTGAGCTACATTCTGTGTATGACATGTAAATACATAAATATTTCTAAATTAATTAATTGATTTAATTGTCTCATAGGCGACCACAGTGGAGGACATGGAGGCACGGCTAGACTGTGGCCTGGTCAAGGGCCACGCATACGCAGTGACGGACGTGAAGAAGGTGCGTCTGGGCCAGGGCCTGCTGGCATTCTTCAAGTCAGAGAAGCTCAATATGATCCGCATGAGGAACCCCTGGGGAGAGAAGGAGTGGAGCGGGCCCTGGAGCGACAGGTAAATACACAACACTGCCTCCTCAGGCCTGGAAGTGGTACTACACAACCATAGTATTAGATGTATAATTCTTATTCTAATTTGATGTACACAACACTGCTTAATGAAAGCTTCTCCTATTCAGAGTGCCTTTACTGCCTCGAAACGACTAGACCGTGTAGGAGTAATGAGGTGGAGAAAGAGGTGTCCTCCATCTTCTGAAATGGAGGGGGGTTGATAAATGCCATAAATTAACTGTTGTACATGTATACGTGTGAATGTGTGTTTTTGTTTTATTTATTTATTTTAAGAAAAACAACAATGTGGAGGGAAAATTAAGGGTAGGCTCTACATTTGTTTTTTACATTTCAGTAATAATGCAGAAGAAGGAGACACAAAAAGTGAAAGCCATTACAATGTCATTCCGAGATCTGCAGGGGTGCTGTTAGTACAGTGACTATTATATTGTGGAGTGAATTCTATTAACTCAACTGTTTGGAACTGAGTTAATCAGATGTGTACGAGTCGTATTGTTATACATAAACTTGGTTGAATGGTAAAAAAATGTAAAGAAGAATAATAATAGTTATTATTTTTGAAGGCACATGTTCACACGTTTAAGTCACCTTAAAGTTTTACAAAATATATAGAATCCAAAAAATATCTAACGTAATAAATCAAATCACACGCTCAACAGTTCATTTATGGCATTTATCATGTAATAGGATGGGGAGAAGACTAAGAGCTTCTCTCTTCCTCCTCCTGTTGTGTCCTATTGTTTATCGCTAGGTTGTATGACATAGCACAGATTGTAGGGCTCGCTCATGAAGGCAGCTGAATTATTGAGTAGGTAAAGGAGAGAGATGTTACTTCTTAAAGGGGAAGTGACTGAGTGGTGTTATTAAAGGAGTCGTCTCCTTTCATTCATATAGTCATAGGAATGCATGTATAATACATCTGGGGTTTGATCACAATTGGAGAAATGTAATTTTATTGTTTAATGTGGAAGTTTGTCAGAGTCCCACAGAAGTTGTGGAACTGGCAGTAATTTCATAGAAACAGAAGAGAGGTTTATTTTCATATGCACGTAGGCACACACACAATTGCTATGTATTGCCGATACCTACAATTCTTACTTCCTGGGGTAAGTCTTCCTGTTTTAATCTATGACTGCTCCTGAGAAAATTGCTGTCCGTTGTCATGTGGTGCTGAACTTCGGGAATCTCCAATCCAAAGGGTTTTTCAGTGGTGTGTTTGCTCTGTAATTTCCTTTGTGTCATACTGTCGAACATGAGGTAATTTCATGTCTGTGCCCCCAGCTCAGAGGAGTGGAAGAAGGTGAGCAAGAGTGAGAGAGAGAAGCTGGGCGTCACCGTGCAGGATGACGGAGAATTCTGGTGAGAGGGACCAACATACACACACACACACACACACACACACACACACACACACACACACACACACACACACACACACCCCATTAAAACATTAGGGGCCATTTACCCACACACAGATTAAGCCTAGGCCTGGACTAAAAAGCATGCTCCGGACTATGCTTAATCTGTATCCGGGAAACCAGCCCTAGTTAATTCATCTGTATTTTATTAACTGATTGAGCGGCACTTTCCTAAATATACTGTCCCTCCCTCTTGCCCTCCCTCCCTTCCACCCTAGGATGACGTTTGATGACTTCTGCCAGTACTTCACGGACCTGATCCTGTGCCGCCTCATCAACACCTCTTATCTGAGCATCCACAAAACATGGGAGGAGGAAGTGATGAGGGGCTCCTGGGTCCCCCGCCAAGACCCTCTGAGGAACCGCTCTGGGGGATGCATCAACCACAAGGCCACCTTCCTCCAGAACCCACAGGTGGGGTGCATGAGGGTGGAGGATGTGTGGAAGTGGGTGGATGGTGGGAGGCTGGGTAGGAGTGTTTGTACTGTGTAAGTTTATTTGTGTTTTTCTGTTGGTGTCTCTGCATGTACTGCATATTCTGTATTTGATTTGAGGAGATTGATCTAATTAGTGTGTTTATGTCTCTCTGCAGTATGTGTTTGATGTGAATAAGGTAGAGGATGAGGTGTTGATCGCCCTGCAGCAGAAGGAGAGAAGAGCCACCACCAAAGAGGGCAAAGGAGATAACCTGGCCATAGGCTTCGACATTCACCGGGTATGCGGGCACACACACACACACACACACACACACACACACAGAGAGATGAAGGCACACACACGAGAACAGACTCACCGAGTTTAAGAGACACACACCCAGATGGACACACCCAGATGGACACACACAGATGGACACAAACAGATGGACACACACAGATGGATACACAGGAAGATGAACACACTCTGTCGCTCCACATGAATTTTTCCTTTTGCCTCTTCATGCTTTACTTCATGGTATTGCCATCTCTTTACTTCCTTGCTACTCATAACAAAATATAAGACTTAAGGATCCTGGTTCAGTCCCTGCATGTGCCATCTTTCCACCTCCTATATCTGTCTCCCTGCTTCTGCCTCTATCCTTGCTCTGCCTGATGATGCCATATCTACCTTGAACGTCTCCCTTTAAAATGTGACCCTGATGTCATGTCCCCACCCGTCCTCTAGGTGGAGCTGAACAGAAAGTACCGCATGCACACGGCCCAGCAGAAGGTGGCGGGCTCCATCTACATCAACTCGCGCTGCGTCTTCCTCAGGAAGGAGCTCAAGGAGGGTCGCTACGTCATCATCCCCACGACTTTTGACCCCGGGCAGCAGGGCGACTTCCTGTTGCGGGTCTTCACCGACGTGCCTTCAGACTGCAAGTAAACCAGCCGGCCGACATACAGACCCACCCCCACACCCCTTCCGTTTAACCTCCTTACCTTTACAAAGGGATAGTTCACTGGGATCATAGAATTGAATAGAACCGTATTGTTTTGTACCTCTATGATAGGGATGGCCTAATTTGAATCAGTTAAAATTGATCAAATAACAAACCTCATTTTATAGAAACCCATCAAATTCAACTGGTGTGTATATTAAAGGGATATTACATTTTGGTATTTTACAACACTTGGGGTTCAAGTATTTTTTGCAGTTTACTACTTACTTCAAAAAAGTGAACGATCCCTTTAAGATGCACACCAGTTGAATTGTATGGGTTTCTATAAAAGGATTTTTAGCTTGTTGATAAAGTTGAATTGATTATCTAAGTGGACCCAGAACCCTTTTCACGTAATTTGTCATCCACTGCCATTACTCTCACCAAAATGAATGACACCCATATTCACTTTCTTTCCCTACCCAACAGAGAGTTGAACCTAGATGAGCCCCCACAGACGTGTTGGACGGGCATGTGTGGTTACCCCCAGCTGGTCACCCAGGTCCACGTTCTGAGTGCTGAGGGACTCCAGGGCCAGGACTCTAATGGAGGTAAGTTAGTAAGGCTGCAGTAGGAAATAGTAGGCCTACAGTAGGAAATAGTAGGCCTACAGTAAAGTAAGCTACAGTATGCACCCATGTCGATGGGAGGCTTTGGGAGCTGACTTGCATAGACCATTTTCACACGCGCTATACTAGGATGGCCCGGTTGTATCTCCACCATTGTTACTGGACCATGCTGGAAAGGATGGGGGATATTTGGAGGGGAAAGGTTCTGGTCGACACAATAAACTCTTCTGCCGATGGGTAACTTGAGTTTAAGTGTGAACTGTACATTTTGTGCGAGTGTGTATGTGTTTTTCCGTGCCCCAGCATGTGTTGCTAGGTGAACTCTTCTGGTCATACACAGAGCTGCACTGTCTCATTCCCAACAAGAAGAGGCACCCGGCCAAAACACAAGGAGGTACATCGGCATCACCTAGTGGCTAGCGGCTTAGCTACAACTAGACATATTGCACAGTTAATAGTCCAATAGGCTTTGGCTCAGCCCAGAAACAGCCCCTAGCCCCTAGCCCCTAAACCCCTTCAAACTCAACTCTGGACCTCAAAGCCAGTTCCACTACATTTTTACATTGTTCCCCTCTAATCAGGGAAGGATTTAGACCTGGGACACCAGGTGTGTTCAATAAATTATCAGGTAGAACAGAAAACCAGCAGGCTCTGGACTTCGTAGGGCAAGAGTTGAATACCCATGTCCTAACCCTTAACCCCTAGCTTCATGTAGATCGAAGAGGATTGGATAGATATAAGCAAAATGGTAGTAGTTCCACAAAGGGCTATGTCTAGGAATACTTTTTTCCAAATGGCTGAAACCTATCCCCTCCCTTTCAGATTTATAGTCTTCTATAGTTCCTTCTCCCCATATCCTCTACCTACCTAGTAGCAACTAAAGCCCTTCTCCACCTACCTGTCGGAGACCTGTCTACTTGCTGGTTGGTCTGATGGCCAGATAAGGATTGGATTCATTTAGACCTCGAGTTGGTTTTGGCCTGCATAGTTGAGTACACATGCACACACACGTTTACACTTCCCATGCCGATACAGAGATTGACAGCTGTCCCCCATCCTTCCTTCCCTCTCCCTCCCAGCCTTGGACCCGTACGTCATCATCACCTGTGAGGGAGAGAGAGTGCGCTCGCCGGTGCACAAGGACACGCGGAGCCCCAACTTCGATGTCAAAGGCCTGTTCTACCGCAAGAAGCCCAAGGAAGGCATCCACATTGAGGTAAGCACAGACGGAGAGGAGGAACTATTTTTTTTGTATCTGTCTGTCTGTGTTCATACAGTATGTATCCCTCTATCTCTTGAATGTTTAACTTTTTGAAAATCACTTTTCCTATATTTCCCCTCTCTCCCGCTTTGTCTCTTTCTTCTCTGCTCTCCTTGGACCTTGGACCATAATAGATCTACAATAAGAACGTAATTGTGGATACCTTCCTGGGTCAGGTGACCCTGTCCAGTGACCCAAACGACCGGCAGGAGCAGCACACACTCCACCTGCGCGACAAGGGCAACCGCCAAGACAACGACCTCCCGGGCACGGTCACCGTGCGCCTCATCACCTGCATCACACTCATCAACATATGACGTCACAACCACCGCCGTCGCCGCTCTCGCCATGAGATGTCGAAGGAGCTTGACCTTTGTCATCTTGACGACCTTTCGCCCCCCCTAAACCGAGCATGTCAGTTAAACGGTTAATCCCCCCCCACCCCTGCTCCACCCTACCCAACACCCCCTTCAACATATACACACAGCTTTCTTTCTTTCTTTCTGACTCTTTCTCTCACTCTCACTGTTACACACACACACACACACACACACACACACACACACACACACACAGGCCATGTCTGAGTTCCAAATAGTAGGCTGATTGGGTATGCGAAAATATAAAGTTTTATAGTATGTGAAATATTGAACATTTGGTTTGCTTTAAATGCCAGGATGTCATACTCATTTAATCTTTCCATCTAGTAGAATTCACTGCACACCATTGAGGAAGAGAAGTGTATTTTCAGACCCACGTAGGTGTGACAGCAGCCGATAAACCGCTGATAATCAGCTACCAAAATGAAAGAATGGTGGGAAACAAAGCAATTGTGCGTTAGATGTCTCATTCTCAGTATGGGTGAGCCTGGTATGTTTTTTTTTTTTAAGCTTACTGCCTACATATACTAAACAGTACATTCTAAATAGTATGAAGTATGACTAGTACACAGTATGTATATCGTTTTAGTAAGTAGTAGGCAAGACTACTCTCTCTACATGCCTTCAACTCTCTCTCACACACACACACACACACACTTTTAACATGCTCCTGCACCCCTCATGCATCTGCCAGCGTCTCTAAGGGCTATACATCGCCTTAAGGCTGAGTGGGTCCCTTTAGGAGCCTGTGACCAGCCATATGTCGGGTGGGAGGGGGGTCATTGTATTGGGTGGTACACTGGGTGTAGCCTTGCCTCCTCCCCCCTCCATCACATCTTTCCCCTCTTCCCACTCCCATCCCCTCAGAATACGCTACCCTTCGCTTCTACAGGCTGCCATGGACAAAATAGAGTTTAGCACGGCAAAAAGATTCTGCCTGCATTGCACACGCCCCATTCCCCGTTTACACACAAATGTTTTATTTAATTTACCTTTATTTAACTAGGCATCACACTCTTAGCTTAGCAACCGGCGCTTTTGATATGCTCCAGTGGAGTGCCATGTTCAAGTGCTTTACGGGACCAAAGACGGACCAGGCCCTCCCTCCCTCTCTCTTTTGCCGAAGGCAGTTGCCACCGTGCCACGTCAGTCGGTCATCTCTATGGCAACGCCACTGCCTGACGCTTCCTAAGTCATGGGACTCCTGTCAATTGACCTGAATCGCGTGAACTGAGAGACACAGCAGCTGTTGTCCCTGTGTGTGTGTGTGTGTGTGTGTGTGTGTGTGTGTGTGTGTGTGTGTGTGTGTGTGTGTGTGTGTGTGTGTGTGTGTGTGTGTGTGTGTGTGTGTGTGTGCGTGCATTCGTACGTGTTATGCCTGCGCCTTTGAACATCATGCACCTCGCCTGGCTCTGACAGGCTCACGGACACGGCTGGATGGAGGGATGAGCAGAAGAAGAGAGAGAAGAGGCAGGAAATCCATCAGTCGACTCCTGCCAAAAACAGCGTGCCATAGCCTTGTTCCTGGCTCTGACTCTGTTGTGACTCGATACCGCTATTCCCGACCGGAACACAGTTTGGATTAGCATCATTTTAAACTATTTGAAATGGTAGTGTGGAAAGAGTGGGTTTTTGTCTGGCCAAGACAGAGACTATCACATCATTCAGAAGCATCACTGGTACAGTCCCCAAAACCGTTAGCATCTCTGTTCACGTAGATGATGTCGCGCTTTCTCTTTTGACCTGCTTTCCACAGGCTGTTTATCTCCCTCTGACAGTGGCAAGCGGCGGAGAAAGAAGATATACAAGGAGATTCAAGCCCCAAACGCTACGTTGTCAAGTATCTTTTCAAAAGTGCAATATGATTGCAGAGACTTTTCTAGGGCAGGATCTGACGTGGGATCCCACGTACGTTAAGAATCATTCCAGAGACACTTGATTTTTTTTGAATGTAATGCGGAGAGCTTTCGACCGACCGATCTCTCGCTTTCTCTCTATCGAACCATCAATCCCTTTTACTTGTTTATGTGCTTGTTTCAACGCCTTTTCTTTTTTTGCATTACTCGGAACAACAACGGCATTTATTGCATTTGATTTATTTATTGCATTATCACAGTTTATATATTTATTGAATTAATGTGTCTCGCATAGATCATTTTTAATGATATGTTCATGGCCTTGTATTGTTCTTCCAGTGTTACTATTTTATATTTTCTTTCCATCTTCAGTGTGGGGAAACAAATGGTTGTGTTTAAGAATCAGCATGTTTACACTATTGCACCTCATATCAATGTCATATCAAGATGTTTAAAAGGGTCACTTTTTAAGGTACTGATCAGTGACATCCACCATTCATAACCATATGTTTTTACTATTTACTGTCATTCGTGGCTTCAAATGACGAAAATGCCATTCAAGTGCTGTGTGACGTATGTATTTCCTTCTATGTTGTTCAGTTGCAGACTAAGACAGAGAGACTAAACTGGTTGCTAAAAAAAACCTCTGAAAGGGATAGTTCATGCTAAATCTATTTTTGTGTCGATTTACTCTTACCTTGAGTTGTGTCTGAAGGCCCATAGCGACAGAATCTGCCAGTAGTTAGCATAATTAGAATCGTCCAAATTCATTCATGTAAACAGCGGTGCCGATATTGGCAGAGCTGCTTTGCAAGCTGAAACTTCAAACTGTCTTGTTATAAGGCAATATGTTATACAAGTAACATATAGTAACAAAAACTGAAACAAAAAATAGAAACAAAAATTGGACAAACAATTTAGTAAACTGAAATAAAATAATTCAGAAAAACATTTTTAAAACTACATGACCAAAAGTATGTGGATACCCGCTCGTTGAACCTCTCATTCCAAATCATGGACATTAATATGGAGTTGGTGCCCCTTTGCTGCTATAACATCCTCCACTCTTCTGGGAAGACTTTCCACTAGATGTTGGAACTTTGCTGGGGGGGACTTGCTTCCATTCAGCCATAAGAGGTTGGGCACTAATGTCGGGCGATCAGGCCTGGCCCGCAGTCAGGGCTCTGTGCAGGCTAGTCAAGTTTTTCCACACCGATCTCGACAAACCCTTTCTGTATGGACCTCGCTTTGTGCACGCGGGTATTGTCATGCTGGAACAGGAAAGAGGCTTCCTCAAACTGTTGCCACAAAATTGTAAGCACAGAATCGTCTAGACTGTCATTGCATGCTGTAGCGTTAAGATTTCACTGGAACTAAGGGGCCTAGCCAGACCATTATTCCTCCTCCACCAAAGTTTACAGTTGGCACTATGCATTCGGGCAGGTAGCGTTCTACTGGCATCCGTCAAGCCTGTAGCTAACAGGGAAGAAATCCGAGCGTGAATGTGAATATAGGCCTGCCACACATGCATAATGCTACTTTCTGTCCCTAACACACATTTAAACTGAAATGAAATAATATACAATTATATAGAAATTATTTTATCCAACTCAAAGTAAATTTAAAAAAAATAGTACATTTGTCTGAAGACGAGCTGAAACTAAACTGAATTTGAAATAAAAATCTATAAACGAAAACAAAATCACAACTATAATAACCTAGATGTTTTGTCTCTATGAAGGAAACGTTCAAGTTACTCATAATGGCTGTAATTTAGTCAGGATCATTTTGAGATGATAATGAAGTGATAATGCCTGAGAAGCCGGTGTTTGGGGGATATATTGGCACGGGTGTTGTTAGGCCTATTCATACGATTCAGTTTCACAATCTTGTTGTGACCCCCACAGACAAACAATGTCTTCAGTTAGGTAGTTTGCCTTATCGTCCTTATCGTTAGCTATTGCTAGTGGCAGTATTACAGCGTCTGTTCTGACCATATCTGAACCAATAATAGTCACCAGGACCAAGGGGTTGTATCACATTGTGGTAGACCATCGCTCGTCTTTTTAACTCCAGACAAATATGTGCCACAGCGGTGTCAAAATGGACGGGAGGAAAATACCATTGTACTGCAGTGTACTGTTGGTTCAGGTTCTGCAGTAGATTAGCTTTGTTTGCCACTCTTGTGGACATACAATAACTAGTTAAACATTGTGGGTATTGTCAAGCTTTTCTCGTTCCGATATGCTTTTTTTTGTGTGTCTTTGCCAAACACGCGTGCTGGTTGAGATCTTATTGCGTTAACATTGCACGTTCTTGTCATTTGCCAGAAGCATCACTTACTCAAGGTACGATTGGTTTACCCTTGGTGAGCGGAGTGTCGATTCGGTGATCTGATTTTTCTGGCTCTGTATACATTTTTCTGATGGTCCATGGCAAATGTTTTAAGGACACAAAACGCATAAGAATGTTCAGAACTTTGGCCAGTTTTATATCAAACCAACAACACCAATGCATGAAGCAAATGACTTCAAATCAGCTTGCACAGTTTGATTTTCAAAGATATTATATTTTTTATTCAAAGTGTTGTAAACAGTGTTACTACTTTCATAAATTGAAGGCTTCTGTTGCATACTTGCATGTATTTTACAGATTCTGAACATTTGAATTCAGCATCCCAAACAGTATGTACTGTATATGAAAAGGGGCAGCAGCCAAAGTGTTTGTCCACTACATCAGGACTCCTATTGTGGCAAATGTAGATATATGGTGACGAACAAGGAAGTAGCACAAGGTCCCCCGTGGGCCGCAAACCCCAGTCGCCTGATCTTGACACAAACACCCTTATTGGAGATCCCAATAAGGATATCCCCACTGGAAGAGATTGTTAGGCACCTATCAAGGATAGGATCGTTACACTCTTAAGTTCATCATTACCCCCTCTGTTTACAGGACTTACCTTCGAAAGCCACGATCACTATCCCACTTCTGACGTCCAGTGTGATAAATGTGGAAGTTGTGCTAAGTCTGTAGTGGGCTGTGAACACCAGTTGCCTAGCCTAAAGATGAACACCCTATCCACAATTACAATAGGGCTATCCCAGTTGGGAGGGATTGTACTGTGCTTATCAAGTCCAGGGTCAATACAATATATTCTTTACATTTCAGACGCAAGAGCATATAATAGTTGAGAGACATTTTTAAGCAATGGTCCGCAAGAATACTTGTCAGATACTTATCCAGTTAAATTTGAAAGCAAAACAAATTGTTAGAGATGGACAACATAAAAAATGTGAGGAATACCGAAAATAATTGATTGCAGAGAGTGTTTGTGTTGTGTTTACGATTTATTTGGATTATGTGTTTTATTAAAGCCTGTGTAATGGCCAAACAGTACTTTCTATGTTTCAGTTGAATACAGACATCACCATGGTGCAATGATTTACCTATGTTAGCTCAGTTAGCCTCGGAGCTACCTGGCGTTTGTTAGCCTGCATACCGCTGCATGTGAACTTTAAAGGACATTGGTCATGAAACGTCATACATGTTTATGCTAGGTGTTACGTCATCTTTACGATAGCATTATGTAGATTATATGACATTGCTCACTCAAATTTGCCAAGTCATGAGACACCTTCTGTGGTGGCCATGTTTCCAAAATGGAGTCTGATACGTTCGACGAAGGAGCTTGTGATTCTCTTGTACTTTTCTGCGGATGTTTATTAACTCGAGGCTGGAATATACTGCATGGTGACACTTATAGAAGATACTAAGGTCTTTATAACGAGTAGCCTATCTTTTATCAATATTTTATACTCTTGTTAATTTTATATATCCAATTAACCTTGTGTTCTCTACGCTTAACACTGATATGTTTACTGATCGCTAGATATCAGAAGGCTGTATCTTATGTACTGTATGCTTATCTGAGTGTTCTTAGGTTGTCTTTTTTTGTTACCGTGCATGTTTGTTTGATTTCATTATCGGTTACACTGTGGTTATTTTATAGTTATGATCTGGAAATCATTTATTTTCATTTTGTATTTTATGTCAACTTGTGGCATGACTTTCAAATAAAACATTAAACCTGATTTTTATTTTCAATTGTATCTGTCAGAAATGGCTGCCAATGTGTGTTCCAGGGTTGGGGTCAATTCCATTAAATTCAGGAAGTAAATTGAATCTAACTTTGGTGTAATCACGTCTGTCTCATTATACGGTTAGTAGTTGTCGTTTTAAAAAACAAGACCCTCAGTCTTCACATGGCATTATCAACTGGCACATACACATAGTCCCCAAACCCACCCTATTCATAAGCCAGGAATTACACAACTGTGTTAACCCTCCTTCTCCTCCTTATACATAGTGGGGTCCAAAATTATTGACACCCTTGCACATTTTTATCAAGGGTGTCAATCATTTCAAACCCCACTGTAACGTGTCTTCAAAAACTATTCATACCCCTTGAATTATTCCACATTTTGTTTTTACAGCCTGAATTCAAAATATATTAAAAATAAAAAAAATCTAAGCCATCTTCACAAAATACCCCATAATGACAAAGTTATAAAAAAAATGAAAATGAGGTAGAGAAGTATCTAACTTACGTAAGTATTCACACCCCTGGGTCAATAATTTGTAGAAGCACCATTGGCTGCGATTACAGCTTTGAGTGGTCTTTGACATCTTGATTTTCTCCCATTCTTCCTTTGCAGATTTTCTCAAACTCTGGTAAATTAGATGAGGAGCGGCAGTTAACAGCAATCTTCAGGTCTTTCCACAGATTTAAAATGGAATTCAAGTCTGGGCTTTGGCTGGGCCACTCAAGGACTTTCACATTATTTTTCTTTAGACATTCCAGCATTGCTTTTGCTGTATGCTTGGGGTCATTGTCCTGTTGGAATGTAACCCCCCCCCCCAGTCTAAGGGAATTTAAACTCTAAAGCAGGTCTTCATCAAGGATTTGCCTGTATTTGGCTCCATTCATTGCTCCTGCTAACCTTACCATTCCCCTAGTCCCTGTTGCTGAAAAGCATCCCCATAGCATGATGCTGCCACTACCATACTTCACATTAAGAATGTTGTTAGACTGGTGATGAGCTGTGCCTGGTTTTCTCCTGACATTGAGCTTTGCACTTAGGCCAAAGAGTAAAATTTTGGTCTCATCAGACCATTGCCTTATGCTCAGTCTTTCATGCGCCTTTCTGCAAACTCCAGACGTGCTGTCATGTGCCTTTTTCTCAGGATTGGCTTTCATCTGGCCACTCTCCCACAAATCCCAGGATGGTGACGTGCTGTAGAGACTGGTCCTTCTGGCAGGTTCTCCCATCTCAGCTAAGTCGCTCAGTAGTTTTGTCAGATTGGTAATTTGGTTATTGGTCACCTCCCTGACAAAGGTCCTTCTTGCCCAGTTGCTCAGTTTGGTTGGACGGCCAGCTTTAGGAAGAGTCTTTTTTGCTTGTCATACCCAATTACGATCTTGTCTCATGGCTGCAACTCCCCAACGGGCTCGGGAGAGGCGAAGGTCGAGTCATGCGTCCTCCGAAAACATGACCCGCCAAACCGTGCTCCTTAACACCCGCCCGCTTAACCCGGAAGCCAGCCGCACCAATGTGTCGGAGGAAACGCCATAGAACTGAAGACCGAGGTCAGTCTGCCTAACCCGGACGACGCTGGGC
Source organism: Oncorhynchus mykiss (assembly GCF_013265735.2). Taxonomy (NCBI): domain Eukaryota; kingdom Metazoa; phylum Chordata; class Actinopteri; order Salmoniformes; family Salmonidae; genus Oncorhynchus; species Oncorhynchus mykiss. The sequence continues at coordinate 44,970,428 of NC_048576.1, read as the reverse complement.
CATTTATGTAAAGCCCTATGGGATCAAACCCGGGTCTGTGTTACAGCCCTATTCTAAAATTGATTACATTGTTTTTTTTCTTCCAACAATCTACATACAATACCCCATAATGATGAAGCAAAAACAGGTTTGGCACACGTGTATTTTGGGAGTTTCCATCACTATGCTTCACAGTAGGGTTGGTATTGGCCAGGTGATGAGCGATGCCTGGTTTCCTCCAGATGTGCATTCAGGCCAAAGAGTTCAATCTTGGTTTCATCAGACCAGAGAATCTTGTTTCTCGTGGTCGGAGAGTCCTTTAGGTGCCTTTTGGCGAACTCCAAGCGGGCTGTCGTGCCTTTTCCTGAGTGGCTTCTGTCTGGCCACTCTACCATAATGGTCTGATTGGTGGAGTGCTGCAGAGATGAGAGAACCTTCCAGTAGGACAACCATCTCCACAGAGGAACTCTGGAGGTCTGTCAGAGTGACCATTAGATTCTTGGTCACCTCCCTGACCAAGGCCCTTCTCGGCCGGGGGGCCAGCTCTAGGAAGTCTTGGTGGTTCCAAACTTCTTCCATTTAAGAATGATGGAGGCCGCTGTGTCCTTGGGGACCTTCAATGCTGCAGAATATCTTTTGTACCCTTCCCCAGATCTGTGCCTCGACACAGTCCTATCTCAGAGCTCTACGGACAATTCCTTCGATCTCATGGCTTGGTTTTTGCTTTGACATGCACTGTCAACTGTCGGACTTTAAATAGACAGGTGTGTGGCTTTCCAAATCATGTCCAATACATTTAATTTACCACAGGTGGACTCCTATCAAGTTGTTGAAACATCTCAAGGATGATAAATGGAAACAGGATGCACCCTAGTTAAATTTCGGTTCAAGGCAAAGGGTCTGAATATTTATGTAAATAAGGTATTCGTGTTTCATCTTATTAATAAATTAGCAAAAATGTCTAAACAACTGTTTTCACTTTGTCATTATGGGGCATTGTGTGTAGATTGAGGAAAAAAAATATTTAATCAGTTTTAGAATAAGGCTGTAACGTAACAATGTGGAAAGAGTGAAGGGGTCTGAATACTTTCCGAATGCAATGTATGCCTCCTCACAAATCTCTGAGATTTACTGACAATTCCTTGGACTTCAAGGTATAGTTTCTGCTCTGACATGCACTGTCAACTGTGGGACCTTATATAGACAGCTGTGTTTCTAAATCATTACCAAACAATATAACTGGCCACAAATGGACTCCAATCAAATTGCCGTGGCATCTCAAGGATGATCAAAGGAAATCGGATGCACCTGTGCTATATTTGGAGTGTCATAGCAAAGGCGTGTGAATACTTACAGTACCAGTCAAAACTTTACACACTCATTCCAGGGTTTTTCTTAATTTTACTATTTTCTACATTGTAGAATAATAGTGACGACTGCCACGAACCGGCTCAAAGTCCGTAACAAAAAGGGAGACAACGTGGAGACAAGGAATAACAAAATATGTGTATTACCTGAAGTAAACAAAATACAATTAACAATGGTCTGTGTCGTCCGTAATCAGTAGTGTAAGTAAGTGTTTGCATGAATGTGATAATGAGGGGTGTTGAAAGGTGCCAAAACAAACAAAAGGCCACAAAAATGCCATCAGTGTGTCCGTATGGAGAGAGTCTCCTCAATGAATAGGGAAGAGGTGTATTTTTCCTGGGACACACCTGGGCCCAGGTGTGTCCCATGTCGCTGATGACCCTCCCAGCTCCGCCCACCGACATCCTATTAAGGAAAAGAAGGAGCAAAGAGAAAGAATACGGCAAACAGAGTGGGAGGGTCGTCACAAGACATCAAAACTATGACAAAACACGTGTAATCATGTTGTGACCAAAAAAGTGTTTGAACAATATATATTATATTTGAGATTCTTCAAATTAGCCACCATTTGCCTTGATGAAAGCATTGCACACTCTTGGCATTCTCTCAACCAGAATTGCTGCTTAGAAACCACTACTAAAGGACACCAATATAAAGAAGAGACGTGCTTGGGCCAAGGAACACAATCAATGGACATTGGACCGGTGGAAATCTGTCCTTTGGTCTGTTTAGTCCAAATTTGGGATTTTTGGTTCCAACCGCAGTGTCTTTGGGAGATGCAGAGTAGGTGAACGGATGATGTCCGCATGTGTGGTTCCCACCGTAAAGCATGGAGGAGGTGTTGTGATGTTGAGAGGGTTCTTTGCTGGTGACACTGTCTGTGATTATGCTACCACACCATCCCATCTGGTTTGAGTTAAGTGGGACTATCATTTCTTTTTCAACAGGACAATGACCCAAAACACACCTCCAGGCTGTGTAAGGGCTATATGACCATGTAGAAAATAGTTTAAAAAAATAAAAACCCTTGAATAAGTACAGTGGGGAGAACAAGTATTTGATACATCAGAAAAGCAGAACGTAATATTTGGTACAGAATCCTTTGTTTGCAATTACAGAGATCATACATTTCCTGTAGTTCTTGATCAGGTTTGCACACACTGCAGCAGGGCTTTTGGCCCACTCCTCCAGATCCTTCAGGTTTCGGGGCTGTCGCTGGGCAATACGGACTTTCAGCTCCCTCCAAAGATTGTCTATTGGGTTCAGGTCTGGAGACTGGCTAGGCCACTCCAGGACCTTGAGATGCTTCTTACGGAGCCACTCCTTAGTTGCCCTGGCTGTGTGTTACGGGTCGTTGTCATGCTGGAAGACATCTTCAATGCTCTTACTGAGGGAAGGAGGTTGTTGGCCAAGATCTCGCGATACATGGCCCCATCCATCCTCCTCCATCCTCCTCATACAGTGCAGTCGGGCCTCCCGGGTGGCGCAGTGGTTAAGGGCGCTGTACTGCAGCGCCAGCTGTGCCATCAGAGTCCCTGGGTTCGCGCCCAGGCTCTGTCGTAACCGGCCGCGACCGGGAGGTCCGTGGGGTGACGCACAATTGGCCTAGCGTCGTCCGGTTTAGGGAGGGATTGGTCGGTAGGGATCTCCTTGTCTCATCGCGCACCAGCGACTCCTGTGGCGGGCCGGGCGCAGTGCGCGCTAGCCAAGGTTGCCAGGTGCACGGTGTAGCCTCCGACACATTGGTGCTGCTGGCTTCCGGGTTGGATGCGCGCTGTGTTAAGAAGCAGTACGGCTGGTTGGGTTGTGTATCGGAGGACTCATGACATTCAGCCTTCGTCTCTCCCGAGCCCGTATGGGAGTTGTAGCAATGAGACAAGATAGTAGCTACTACAACAATTGGATACCATGAAATTGGGGAGAAAAAGGGGTAAAAAAAATAAAAATAATAATAATAATAATACAGTGCTGTCTATGCAGAAAAGCATCCCGAAAGAATGATGTTTCCACATCCATGCTTCACAGTTGGGATGGTGTTCTTGGGGCTTACACATCCTTCTTCTTCCTCCAATCACGGCGAGTGGAGTTTAAACCAAAAAGCTCTATTTTTGTCTCATCAGACCACATTACCTTCTCCCATTCCTCCTCTGATTATCCAGATGGTCATTGGCAAACTTCAGACGGGCCTGGACATGCGCTGGCATGAGCAGGGGGACCTTGCGTGCGCTGCAGGATTTTAATCTATGACGGCGTAGTGTGTTACTAAAGGTTTTCTGTGAGACTGTGGTCCCAGCTCTCTTCAGGTCATTGACCAGGTCCTGCCGTGTAGTTCTGGGCTGATCCCTCACCTTCCTCATGATCATTGATCCCCCACGAGGTGAGATCTTGCATGGAGCCCCAGACCGAGGGTGATTGACCGTCATCTTGAACTTCTTCCATTTTCTAATAATTGCGCCAACAGTTGTTGCCTTCTCACCAAGCTGCTTGCCTATTGTCCTGTAGCCCATCCCAGACTTGTGCAGGTTTATCCCTGATGTCCTTACACAGCTCTCTGGTCTTGGCCATTGTGGAGAGGTTGGAGTCTGTTTGAGTGTGTGGACAGGTGTCTTTTATACAGGTAACGAGTTCAAACAGGTGCAGTTAATACAGGTAATGAGTGGAGAACAGGTGGGGTTCTTAAAGAAAAACAGGTCTGTGAGAGCCGGAATTCTTACTGGTTGGTAGGTGATCAAATACTTATGTCGTGCAATAAAATGCAAATTAATTACTTAATCATACAATGTGATTTTCTAGATTTTTGTTTTAGATTCCGTCTCTCACAGTTAAAGTGTACCTATGATAAAAATTACAGACCTCTACATGCTTTGTAAGTAGGAAAACCTGCAAAATCGGCAGTGTATCAAATACTTGTTCTCCCCACTGTAGGTGTGTCCAAACTTTTGACTGGTACTGTTTGTAAATGAGATATGTCTGTATTTCATTTACAAAAAAATATATATAATTCTAAAAACATGTTTTCACTTCGTCATTATGGGGTATTGTGTGTAGATGTTATTTTTCACCCATCTATTTAAATTAATTTTGAATTCAGGCTATAAATCAAACGGTATGAATACTTTCTGAGGGCATTATATATTACATTACAATGTGTTTTGTGGGACAATAGGTGCAGGATGGAGGAAGGTATTGGGCGGAGGAGAGCAGATATGTATCTTGCATCTAGCCCTGCGTCTAAGCAACCAAGTGACCAGCCCTGTCTGTTGCAACTCTGACTAGTCTGGCACCATCTACCACCCCATGACATCTCAGTCCCCAGCCTCTTTCTCTTCCCCCCTCCTTCCCCCTTCTCCCTTCCGACCGACTGGTCACTGTGCCTGTGTGGCGCACTAAGCCCGCCTCCCTGCTAATGGAGATCAGCGGTCTAACTGAATGAGCGAGAGAGGGGCTGTAGTCACTCTTCTACCAGACAGGTACCTCAGAGAGAGAGAGAAGGAAAAGGGGAAAGCATGTGACAGCGTGAGAGAGGACAAACAGAGACCGAGACTGCAGCAAGTGGAAAGATTTCAGGAGAGCTTTTCTTTTGGTCACCCTGCTTCTTCCCATTGATTCATCTGCTATCTGGCTGTAACCAGTTACCTGGACTTACCAGAGTGGAAGAGAGGGACAAGGAAAGAGTAATGAAGCGAGGAGACAGAGGAACTGGAGTGTCTTGAGTGGTAAGTAAGGAAGTAAATGACGTAAAGCAGTCAGGGCTGAGGGCTTAGCTGTCCCAGGGCACGGTGTTGGCGCCTTTCTTCAGGCATTAGTTACCCAAATCCTCTTACGGCTTGCTCGCCGCTCAGCCAGCTCAAGCTCACTGCATGCTCCCTCCGTACCAGGCCTCAAAGGGGACCATTTATACTCTGACTTAGAGAAACAGAACGTGACTCTTTCTGTGCGTGTGTGTGTGGTGGTTGGGAGTGTGTATGTTGCCAGAATGTGTGTTCAAGTGGATTTGTACTTTTTTTATTAAATCATGTTGGTAAAATATGATTAAATGACCCTAGTAAAGAATAAACTGGTAGGATTGTGAGTGAGAATGAGAAAAGGTGTTTGACGTTGGTGCTTAGAGGTATCTAAATTCTAGAATTCCTTGTGCATGTTGTTTTTTAACCTCTACAGATCTGTGTCTCTAAACCGGGACAGTTGTTGCTAATGTGCACCAATGTGACTAGAATAACGTTGTAAACAACAGCCAACTTTCCGGGACATAGACATGTCTTATATGGGCAGAAAGCTTAAATGATTTTTTATCTAACTGCAGTGTCCAATTTACAGTAGCTATTACAGTGAAAACATACCATGCTATTGTTTGAGGAGAGTGCACAACAACAAAACACTTATCACAGATACTGGTTTGATACATTCACCTCTGAATGTCAATAATGTACTTGTATTCAGTAATCTTGCTCTTATTTGTCATCCTGAGGGTCCCAGAGATAAATTGTAGCATAGTTTTGTTTGATGAAATCAATTTTATATTCAAATGTAGGAACTTGGTTCTACAGTTTGAACCACTTTTTGTTTGTAATATATTTTACCAGATCTGTGTTAAATTCTTCTACATTAATTTCACATTTCCACAAACTTCAGTGTTTACTTTCAAATGGTATCAAAAATGGAAAAAATGGAAACATCCTTATTAAGGAGGACATCGGCCATTGATCAGGGAACTTTTTTTTTGTAACATCTTTGAAATGCAAGAGAAAGGCCATAATGTATTATTCCAGCCCAGGCGCAATTTAGATGTTGGCCAATAGATGGCAGCAGTGTATGTGCAAAGTTTTAGACTGATCCAATCAACCATTGCATATCTGTTCAAACAACAGCATGGTATTCTTTCACTGTAATAGCTACTGTAAATTGGACATTAGCCTACATTAGCTCAACCGTCCCGCGGGGGGGACACCGATCCCAGTGTTTAAAGAAGGATTCTTAACTTCTTGCGACTAACAAACCCGTATCCGAGAGCGTAATCATAGCCTCAAATGCATTAGCATAACGCAACTTTTCCTATTCATGAAAATCGCAAATGAAATGAAATAAATATATTCAAACACAAGCTTAGCCTTTTGTTAACAACACTGTCATCTCAGATTTTCAAAATATGCGTTACAGCCAACGCTAGACAAGCATTTGTGTAAGTTTAGCATTGCATAATGCTATGCTAGGCTCTGCTGGCAGCAGGCAACATTTTCACGAAAATAAGAAAAGCAACCAAATTAAATAATTTACCTTTGAAGAACTTCAGATGCTTTCACTCAGGAGACTCCCAGTTAAATAGCAAATGTTCCTTTTTTCCAAAAATATTATTTTTGTAGGCGAAATAGCTCCCGTTTGTTCATCAGTTTTGGCTGAGAAATCGACCGAAAAATACTTAAACTATAACGCCAAACTTTTTTCAAAATGTCCTCCATAATATCGACAGAAACACGGCAAACGTTGTTTAGGATCCATCCTCAAGGTGTTTTTAACATATATATTCAATAATATATCCGTCAAGGCAATTGTTTTCTCATAAGAAGTGAAAAATGGCTACCTCATTATTTTACGCAAGATTTTCTCCGGGAGACACCATGTGACCACTCGCCAAATATGGTCCCTTACAGCCATTCTCCAATGGAAATGCCTAAAAAGATGTCACAATGCTGTAGACAGCTTGGGGAATGCGTGGAAAACGTAAGCTCATTCATAGCTCATGCACAGCCATATAAGGAGTCATTGGCATGAGGCGGTTTCAAAAAATGCGTCACTTCCTGATTGGATTTTTATCTGGGTTTCGCCTGTAACATCAGTTCTGTGGCACAGACAATATCTTTGCAGTTTTGGAAACGTCAGAGTGTTTTCTTTCCAAAGCTGTCAATTATATGCATAGTCGAGCATCTTTTCGTGACAAAATATCTGTTGTTTAAAACGGGAACGTTTTTCATCCAAAAATTAAAATAGCGCCCCCTATATTCAACTGGTTAAGCCTTGAGACAATTGGATTGTGTTTGTGTACTATTCAGATGTTGAATGGGCAAGACAAAATATTTTAGTGCCATTGAATGGGGTATGGTAGTAGGTGCCAGGTGCACCGGTTTGAGTGTGTGAAGAACTGCAACGCTGCTGGGTTTTTCACGCTTGACAGTTTACCGTGTGTGTCAAGAATGGTCCGCCATCCAGTTTCAGACCCCACTGTACAGTGTCTTCAGAAAGTATTCATACCACTTGAATTATTCCATATTTTGTTGTGTTACAGCCTGAATTCAAAATGGATTAACTCGATTTTCTCTCTCACCCATCTTCACACAATACCCCACAATGACAAAGTGAAAACAAATTTCTAGAAATGTTGGCAAATGTATTACAAATGAAATACAGAAATATTTCATTTACACCCCCCTGTAGCCTAGTGGTTAGAGCGTTGGACTAGTAACCGGAAGGTTGCAAGTTCAAACCCCCGAGCTGACAAGGTACAAATCTGTCGATCTGCCCCTGAACAGGCAGTTAACAGGCAGAAAATAAGAATTTGTTCTTAACTGACTTGCCTAGTTAAATAAAGGTTTTAAAAAAAATACATGTTAGAATAACCTTTGGTAGAGATTACAGCTGTGCGTCTTACTGGGTAAGTCTCTAAGAGCTTTGCACACCTGGATTGTACAATATTTGCTTTAAAAATATTCAAGAGCTGTCAAGTTGATTGTTGATCATTGCTAAACAGCCATTTTCAAGTCTTTCCATATATTTTCAAGCCGATTTAAGTAAAAACTGTAACTAGGCCACTCAGGGACATACAATGTCATCTTGGTAAGCAACTCCAGTGTTTATGTCCTGCTGAAAGATTATTTTGTCTCCCAGTGTCTGGTGAAAAGCTGACTGAACCAGGTTTTCCTTAAGGGTTTTGCCTGTGCTAAGCCTTATTTCATTTATTTTTATCCTAAAAAGCTCCCCAGTCCGTGCCGATGACAAGCATACCCATAACATGATGCAGCTAACACTATGCTTGAAAATATGAAGAATGGTACTTAGTGATGTGTTGTATTTGTCCCAAACATAACACTTTGTATTTAGAACATAAAGTGAATTTCTTTGCCACATTTTAAAAAAGTTTTACTTTAGTGCCTTATTGCAGATGCATGTTTTGGAATATTTGTATTCTATACAGGCTTCCTTCTTTTCACTCTGTCATTTAGGTTAGTATTGCAGAGTAATGTTGTTGATCCATCTTTGTTTTTCTCCTATCACAGCCATTAAGCTCTATAACTGTTTTAAAGTCACCATTGGCCTCATGGTGAAATGCCTGAGCAGTTTCCTTCCTCTCCGGCAACTGAGTAAGGAAGGACGCCTGTATCTATGTAGTAACTGGGTGTATTGATACACAATCCAAAGTGTAATTAGTAACTTCACAATGCTAAAGGGATATTCAATGTGTGCTTTTATTAAACAAATCTACCAATAGGTGCCCTTATTTGCGAGGCATTGGAAAGTCTCCCTGGTCTTTGTGGTTGAATTCGTGTTTGACATTCACTGCTAGACTGAGGGACCTTACAGATAATTGTATGTGTGGAGTACAGAGACGAGGTAGTCATTCAAAAATCATGGTAAACACTATTATTGCACACAGAGTCCATGCAACTTATTATGTGACTTGTTAAGCAAATTTTTATTTAGACTTGCCATAACAAAGGAGTTGAATACTTATTGACTCAAGACATTTCATCTTTAAAATGTTATTTAATAAGCAATCATTTCTAAAAACATAATTCCACTTTGACATTATGAGGTATTGTGTGTAGGGCATTGATGCAAAATCTCAATTGAATCCATTTTAATTTCAGGCTGTAACATAACAACATTTTTGAAAAAGCCAAGAGGTGTGAATACTTGCTGGAGGCACTGTACAACAATGCTGGGCAGACCATTATTTTGGCCATTATTTTTGCTAACATGGCTATGCCCCCATAGGATGACAAGGCCCCCATCCATAGGGCACTAGTGGTTACTGAATGGTTTGATGAGCATGAAAAGATGTAAACCATACGACATGGCAGTCTCAGTCACCAGATCTCAACTCAATTCAATTCTTATGGAAGATTCTGGAGTGGCCCCCAAGAAACACCAAATGATGGAATTTCTCGTGGAAGAATGGTATCGCAACCCTCCAATAGAGTTCCAGACACTTGTAGAATCTATACCAAGGTGCATTGAAGCTTTTCTGGCTCATGGTGGCCCTACTCGCTATTAAGACCTGTTCGTGTTTCCTTTATTTTGGGATTATGTGCCTGAAAAATGTACTGAGATGTCTAATTTGACAGAACTTTGTTAGTGTGGGTGGGACAGGTTTTAAGGTCCTGCTCTCTGGTTCTTCCAATGATTTCATGTTCGATTAGGATCAATGCTCCCTCTATTTCAGGAATGCTGAGCGCAAACTTCAACATTGCTAAAAATCTGTGCAACTTCCAGCACGCATTAACTGAGGCGATACGTGAACTGAGGCGATAAGTAAAACATTAACTGAGGCGATAAGTAACATTTTTAACAGTGACCAAGTAAGCTACTGTGGCTATTCGATCATAATGTAAGCCTACCAGAGTGCCCTACCATCAAAAACAATGGAGAAAATGCATCCCATAACATTTTAACATGCTGTTCTATCATTCAGCCTACAGTAGCAACCAATGTGTGGTGTTCAGTGTAGGCCTGCATGACACTGGCCCCTGGATAAAGAACTAAGATGGCAATGTAAATCAGTCAACTACACCAGGGCTTTCCTCCTATTCATGGACTAGAGGGTTACTGAGGTTGGAACCAGGCCTCTTTGACTCACAACATTACAACATAAATCAAAACAAAACCAGAGTCTACTTTTAACATTTTGTGATCCTTCCTTCCTCGATAGATTCAGGACAGATCCAGTGAGTTTAAAACAGCTATTTTAAACAATTTGAAACAGCTAGCTTGGTCTTAGGTCCGTAAGATTCAGCAGTTTCACTGAACAATGTGGGCTAAATCAACAAAGCCACATTTGTTCCACTTAGTCATAATCATTTAGCTTTTTCAACGTGATCCCAGTTTGGTTAGTTTTCATGTACTCTGACATGGGAAGGACATTCTGCCCAACTACCGTCACTGAGTGTGTCCAAAATTAGTTTAAGAGCTAGGTTGGAACAAAAGCCTTCATAACCACATCCATAGTCCTCCAGAACCAGGGTTGGTGGCCACTGGGTTAATAAATATGGCAGAAAAAACATCCGTCCTCCAAGAAGAATAGATTGAGTTCCTATTGCTGATGGCTATTGAATTATTTAATATCGGCAAGGGTAGAGGTTAGGCTACTGCATTGACTAAGCGTTTTTTGTCTCACATAATTGGCACGACCAAAACAAAACAAGTTGTGAATACCGTAGATTTGTGCAAAAATATATTTGTAAGTAAATGCTGCTACAATTGTGGTTTTATTCAAAAAAGCATCTCAGAGTTCCAGTGACGCAACTTAGGAAATGGCTGCCAAGTTTTTCGTACTGCACATCGGTTGGGTATTTCCCCCCCTAAATTCAAGTATTTACTCTGAGCATTATAATAACTTACGCAAAATGGAAAAGGGTAAAATAGGGAAAGGTCACGGAGCAACAACAACAGCCTGTAACAAAACAGCAAAATAACCCTCATTTCGTGAGGTGATAAAGGAGGAATTGCGCGAGGCGCTCAAGGCTTACAAGAGGAACTTCGAGAAGATGTAAGAAAGGAACTAAATGAGTTCAAGAAGGACATTAACCATAAACTGAAAGAAAGCAAATTAGAACTTCACAGCATATCTACAAGAATGGGGGACGCAGAACACTGCATTGGGGAAACGGACACATGGAACTCCGCAGTCAATACTTGAACAGTCACTGAAAAGCCAACTCACACTACAGGCAAAAGTGACAGAACTTGAAGGTTTCTCACGTCGAAACAACATTAGACTTTATAACGTAGTAGAGGGCGCAGAAAAAACTCTATGCCCAACTTCGTGGAGGGTCTATTCAAGGGCATACTTGAAGACGACACTGACCTGGGAATCGAGAGAGCACACCGAGCTCTGGCCTCAACACCCCCCAGCGGCGCCCCACCAAGATCCATAGTAGTACGGTTCCTAAAATTCTCAGTCAAAGAGAAAGTCTTACATGCAACCTGGAAAAAGCCTGTTAACTTCCAAGGCCAACAAGTGTTCTTTGATCATGACTACGCGGGAGAGAGACTGAAAAGAAGGAAAGAATAGACCCCCATTAAGAAAGCACTTAAAGAGAAGGGTATTTGCTTCCAAACACCAGACCCGGCAAAAATGCGGGTATTTCTGGAAAATGGCCCGGTTACATACGAGCATGCAGACGACTGAGGACCTGAAGTCAAGGGGCTTCCCAGTGGAGTGTACCGCCAGGAGAAAGGCGACATCACCAGCGGAAATACTCGAGCAGGCTCTCCTCATGGATTATTGTTGACAAGCAGGGTCATGGAGAAAGAGGGAAACCATCTCGACGAGAGGACGTTCACATCCGAGAGAGACTCAGGCATTTCCAACGGGAAGATGTAAGACACTGAATCGGATTTAACAGAATTAATAGTTACCGCGAGCTGTTAAGACTAGGTTGTTACGGTTGACATTGCAATAGGTAAAATGTTTACCCTATTTTCCCCCTATGCTGAACAAGGGTGAGTTGCCAAAAGCATGTGTTCTTCATGTAACGGATGTGAAACAGCTAGCTTAGTTAGCGGTGGTGCGCGCTAAATAGCGTTTCAATCGGTTACGTCACTTGCTCTGAGACCTTGAAGTAGTAGTTCCCCTTGCTCTGCAAGGGCCATGGCTTTTGTGGAGCGTCGGGTAACGATGCTTCGTGGGTGTCAGTTGTTGATGTGTGCAGAGGGTCCCTAGTTCGCGCCCGGGTATAGGCGAGGGGACGGTCTAAAGTTATACTGTTACATTTACAAACACACTAAGTAGCGTCACGTTAATAACATATATATTAGCTAAGGATTAATGACACATTGACAACGGGGCGACAGAAGGGCATATCAAGGGGAGGAATCATGATATGCACGCATGACCGATATAGTTTTCACTTGTAATTAACCGATGTGTATAAGCGATGAAATAGGCGCCCTTATTATTTTCGGTTCCACCAGGTCTTGTTTGTGACTACGTCACGCATTTTCATATCTGAGCGAGGGGCCCATCCTGCGGACTGGCTCATCCCCTCAAACTCCAGAGGCAAGAGACAGTTCTCTGACATGGGAGTCCAAATACCGAAGTATTTTCCCACTTTGGTTTACTTTAATATCGCTCTTGATTTTTCGTTCATTTTTAGGTTCATGATAAGCAGGCAGATATGGTGCACAGGGTTTTTTATTTATATCAATGCATCATCGGGAATTTAAGGTCATTAGTCTCAATGTAAAAGGACTGGGGAGTGCCATCAAGAGAAGTAAGGTCATAGCAAAGATGAAATGGGAGAGAGTTGACATACTATTCTGTCAGGAAACTCACTTATCCACACCTGAACACGAGAAACTCAAGAAAATGGGATACAGGAACACTTTTTTTTTCTTCTTACAAAATGGGTAGAAGGGGAGTTGCAATCTTGATCCGAAATGCAGTTAATTTTGAGTTGATGTCAGAAATAAAAGACAAGGAGGGTAGATTTATACTTGTTAAATGTAAACTGGATAACAAGGAAGTTACATTATTTAATGTCTACGCACCCCCAGGGAGTGATATGGTCTTCTACGGGAAGGTGTTTCATTTAATTGCCACAGAAACCACTGGCACTTATCTGTGGAGGGGACTTTAACACTATTCTAAACTCAAAATTGGACAGCACAAACCAAAATAGAAAAATAGTTGCCAAAAAGATAAATAGGATACTGCAGGATCTATGACTGCTCGATGTATGGCGTGACACCCACAAGACCAATAAGGAATATACTTTTTACTCAGCCCGCCACACCGAATACTCCAGGTTAGACTACTTTTTTATGTACAGTGCAGATAGACACAGGCATAAGGATTGTAGGATCGGGCAGAGCGACTTATCAGATCATAATAGAGTTTACCTAACTCTACACCTTGATAGTAAACCAATAAATACTATATGGAGACTTAATACAAACATGCTGAATCATCCAGCATTTAAGGAATCAATAAAGACATAATTGAACATTATCTGGAGAATAATGATAATGGGGAAGTATCTCCTGCTATATTGTGGGATGCAGCTAAGGCGGTTATTAGAGGGAAGATCATAGCCACATCATCTCTCAAGAAAAAGATGAAAGCACAGAAACTGCTGAAATTACAGGAAACCCTAAGAAACTTAGAATGATCTCATAGTCAATACAAAGACCCTTCCTATATTACGAGAGATTCAAAAGGTAAAACAGGAAATTGACCAGATTTATAGAGAAGAAGTAGAGAAAAAGCTCAGGTTCCTGAAACAACGATATTATGAAGCAGGCTCAAAGGCAACCAAATTACTAGCATGGAGACTCAGGAAACAACAAGCACAGAATACCATTTTAAAAATAAAAGACCCCAAAACAATAAAGATCACATGCAAATTAGATGAAATACAGAATGCATTTGAATCATATCACACAAATCTGTACAAGCAACCAGAGAAGGCAGATGCACAGACAATAGATCACTTTTTCAACTCACTTGATCTCCCCTCAATTGTAACAGAGCAAAATGATAGACTAACTTTAGAAATATCCACAGAAGAAATTAATAAAGGAATATCTCAACAAAAAGTCAACAAGTCTCCGGGCACTGATGGCTTCCCTTCAGAATGGTTCAAGACCTTCAGAGAACAATTAGCACCCCTACTTATGGCCTGTTTTAACTGGACTCTGATGGAAGGGGGTCTCCCACCGTCATGGAGAGAGGCCTTCATATCAGTAATCCCAAAAGAGGGTATATATGAAAGAATGCAGTTCATATAGACCTATCACAATTCTTAACACAGATTATAAACTATATGCATCAATAATAGCCAAAAGAATGGAGAACATAATCCCAGAATTGATTGACGGAGATCAAACTGGTTTCATACAAAATTGGCAGACACAGGACAATATAAGGAGAACACTACATGTCATGGACCACATTACTCAGAATAAGACAAGTGCAATATTAATCAGCCTGGATGCAGAAAAAGCATTTGATTCAGTGGGATGGGATTACCTATTCCAAGTTATGGAAAGGTTTGGTTTCAACAAAGAAGTGATACAGTGCATCAAAACACCTGTATTCATGTCTGACCACTAGAATAAAGATAAATGGACATTTGACACGAACAATAAAATTAGAGCGAGGGGCAAGACCAGGCTGTCATCTTTTACCCACGCTCTTCTCCTTGTACCTCGAACCATTAGCACAGGCAATAAGACAGGACCCAACCTTAGAGGGAATAACAATAAGAGGCAGTGAACATAAGATATGCATGTATGCTGATGACATTCTGTTATTCCTTAAAGACCCAGGCTCAAGTGTACCTAGACTGATGGATGTTTTACAAACATTTGGAACATATTCAGGGTATGTGCTTAACGTACACAAGACCCAAACCCTAGTATATAATTACACCCCACAGGAAGAGCTGAAGAGGAGATATAACTTCACCTGGACCTCTTCATCCATTAAATATCTTGGAGTAAACCTACCAAAAGATATACCCAAACTTCATTGCATGAATTATGATCACATTAACAAGAACATATATGATGACCTAGAGAGGTGGAATTCACTTCCCTTAGATCTTAGTAGTAGATTTGAAACAATCAAAATGAACACCCTGCCAAGGTTACTTTATTTGTTCCAATCACTGCCCATAGAAATCCCTCCTAAACAGTTTAGGGAATGGGATAAACTGATATCAAGGTTAATCTGGAACAGTAAGAGACCAAGAATTAGATATACAACATTACAGTTACCAAAAAACTGTGGGGGTATGGTCTTACCAAACCTAAAATATTATTATGTGTCAGCCCAATTGAGACCTCTGGTGTGTTGGTGCAATTCAGAATACGAATCCAAATGGAAAGACATCGAGGCTACTCTGACAGAGATACCCATACAGTCAGTTTTGGGGAAATAAGGACATGGTAAAATAAATATACAATAGACAAAACACATCACATCATTCAGTACAATTATAAGGAATGGGAACCTAGATAACTTCCAGGACCTAAGTAAAAAAAACATGGCTTGGATAAACAAGATTTCTACAGATACCTACAAGTTCGACACTGTTTCTTAAGGGAGATAAAAGTGACTGACTCCCTAGCACCTCCAAAATTAATCCAAGTATTCACTAACGCATACAACTTGGGGAGTGACAAAAAAACTATTTAAAATCTCTACTTGGGTATTCAATCCTCAAAGAAACGTTCTACAAACTATATTAAAAAGAAATGTGGGAACTTAACATTGAAATAACTGATGAAACATGGTTGAACATATTAGAGACTCAACATAGCACCACCAACTCAAGGTCATGGGGAGAATTCTGTTGGAAGAATGTTATACGTTTCTTCATAACACCTAAACTGAAATCAAAACAGACGGGCTCACTACACCCTTGTTGGAGAGAATGCGGTCTATTGTGGGCGGACCACTCTCATATCTTTTGGACTTGCCCCACAATCGAAACTTACTGGGGAGAAATAAGATCTAACATCGGAAAAATAATGGCATTTGACATAGAACAAACATTCATTTCTTTGTACATGGGTGAAATGCCTGATAACTTACACAATAGAGAAAACTACCTCTTGAAGGTCCTACTGGCAGCCAGTAAAAAGTCTATCACTAGGAAATGGTTACAAAAAGACCCTCCCACAGTGACACAATGGATAGACTTTGTAGAAGAAATACACCACATGGAGCGTATGACCTTTGCTTTAAGAAATGGGTTTCGTACTTGGTAAAGGTCTAATTCAAAGATGTCAATGTAACTAATATGATGATATGATGATGAAGGTATGAAGTGCACTGTAACTGACAGATCTTTTTTGAATTTTATTTGACTTTATTTGTACTTTCTTTGTGTTCCTACAATAAAAACAAAGTATAAAAAAAAGCATCTCAGAGTAAGAGTGCTGATCTCTGATAAGAGAGGATTTGTTTTGCCATGTTGATAATAATGAATAAGATTATATGGACAGATCCTAGATCAGCATTCCTACTCTGAGATGCTTTGAGGAAACCAGCACTGATCCTAGATCAGCACTTCTACACTGTGACACTTCATGAATCTGGGCCCAGATGTTACATTGCAAATAGGAAAGGAAGAGTTTATTGACACCCAGCAGCTGTCTGTGCCTGACCCTGTTATTGGGATGGATGAAAGCTTCACATTTGGGCCACGTGCTGGAATGGGTTGCCAGATTGAGTTGTGGTGCTGGATAAGAGGCTCTGTCTTGGCATGAGTGTGGTGTGAGGAGCAGTACTTCGATCCAGACTATAAAGCTGGTGATACACAAATGGACTATATATACTACTGTTCAAAAGTTTGGGGTCACTTAGACATTTCCTTGTTTTGTCCATTAAAATATCAGCAAATTGATCAGAAATACAGTGTAGACATTGTTAATGTTGTAAATGACAATTGTAGCTGAAAACGGTAGATTTTTTATGGAATATCTACCTAGCCCCATTATTAGCAAACATCACTCCGGTGTTCCAATGGCATGTTGTGTTAGCTAATCCAAGTTTAGCATTTTAAAAGGCTACTTGATCATTAGAAAACCCTTTTGCAATTATGTTAGCACAGCTAAACACTGTTGTCCTGATTTAAAGAAGCAATAAAACTGTCCTTGTTTAGACTAGTTGAGTATCTGGAGCATCAAATGATTGCATCGCCTGGTTCACCAACTAATTCTCTGATAGAGTTTAGTGTGTCAAATCGGAGGGCCTGTTGTCCGGACCTCTGGCAGTCTCTATGGGGGTGCTACAGGGTTAAATTCTGAGTCCGACTGTCTTCTCTGTTTACATCAATGATGTCGCTCTTGCTGCTGGTGATTCTCTGATCCACCTCTACGCAGGCGACAACATTCTGTATACATCTGGCCCCTCTTTGGACACTGTGTTAATTTGAACTAACCTCCAGACGAGCTTCAATGCCATACAACTCTCCTTCCGTGGCCTCCAACTGCTCTTAAATGCAAGTAAAACTAAATGCATGCTATTCAATCGATCACTGCCCGCCCCTGCCCACCCTCCAGCATCACTACTCTGGACGGCTCCGACTTAGAATACGTGGACAACTACAAATACCTAGGTGTCTGGTCAGACTGTAAACTCTCATTCCAGACTCACATTAAGCATCTCCAATCCAAAATTAAATCTAGAATCAGCTTCCTATATCACAACAAAGCATCCTTAACTCATGCTGCCAAACATACCCTCGTAAAACTGACCATTCTACCGATCCTCGACTTCGGCGATGTCATCTATAAAATAGCCTCCAATACTCTACTCAACTAATTGGATGCAGTCTATCACAGTGCCATCCATTTTGTCACCAAAGACCCATACACTACCCAGCACTGCGACCTGTATGCTCTCGTTGGTTGGTCCTCGCTTCATACTCGTCGCCAAACCCACTGGTTACAGGTTATCTACAAGTCTCTGCTAGGTAAAGCCCCGCCTTATCTCAGCTCACTGGTCACCATAGCAGCACCCACTCGTAGCACGCGCTCCAGCAGGCATATCTCACTGGTCACCCCCAAAGCCAATTCCTCCTTTGTTCACCTTTCCTTCCAGTTCTCTGCTGCCAATGACTGGAACGAACTGCAAAAATCACTGAAGCTGGAGACTCATATCTCCCTCACTAGCTTTAAGCACCAGCTGTCAGAGCAGCTCAAAGATCACTGCACCTGTACATAGCCCATCTGTAAACAGCCCATCTATCTACCTCATCCCCATACTGTATTTATTTATTTTATCTTGCTCCTTTGCACCCCAGTGTCTCTACTTGCACATTCATCTTCTGCACATCTATCATTCCAGTGTTTAATTGCTATATTGTAATTACTTCGCCACCATGGCCTATTTATTGCCTTAACTCCCTTATCTTACCTCATTTGCAGTCACTGTATATAGACTTTGTCTTGTTTATTCCATGTGTAACTCGGTGTTGTTGTATGTGTCAAATTGCTATGCTTTATCTTGGCCAGGTTGCAGTTGTAAATGAGAACTTGTTCTCAACTAGCCTACCTGGTTAAATAAAGGTGAAATAAAAAAATATATATAAAAAAAAGTGGGTTCGGTTACAGGCTCAAAATGGCCAGAAACAAAGCCCTTTCTTCTGAAACTCGTCAGTCTATTCTTGTTCTGAGAAATGAAGGCTATTCCATGCGAAAAATTGCCAAGAAGCTGAAGATCTCATACAACTCTGTGTACTACTCCCTTCACAGAACAGCGCAAACTGGCTCTAACCAGAATAGAAAGAGGAGTGGGAGGCCCTGGTGCACAACTGAGCAAGAAGACAAGTACATTAGAGTGCCTAGTTTGAGAAACAGACAAGTCCTCAACTGGCAGCTTCATTAAATAGTACCCGCAAAATACCAGTCTCAACGTCAACAGTGAAGAGGCGACTCCGGGATGCTGGCCTTCTAGGCAGAGTTCCTCTGTCCAGTGTCTGTGTTCTTTTGCACGTCTTAATCTTTTATTTTTATTGGCCAGTCTGAGATATGCCAACACAACATGCCATTGGAACACAGGAGTGATGGTTACTGATAAATGGCCTCTGTATGCCTATGTAGATATTCCATTAAAAATCAGCCGTTTCCAGCTACAATAGTCATTTACAACATTAACAATGTCTACACTGTATTTCTGCTCAATTTTATGTTATTTTAATGAACAAAAAATGTGCTTTTCTTTCAAAAACAAGAACATTTCTAAGTGACCCCACACTTTTGAAAATTAGTGTTTATATATAGGTCGACCGATTAAGATTAAGATTTTTGGAGGACCAAAAAAAGCCAATACCGATTAATCGGCTGATTTATTATTATTTTTTTTTGTAATAATGACAATTACAACAATACTGAAAGAACACTTATTTGAACTTATATAATACATAAATAAAATCAATTTAGCCTCAAATAAATAATGAAACATGTTCAATTTGGTTGCCTCTTATCCAGCACCACAAGGGACCAATCTGGCAACCCATTCAGCATGTGCCCAAATGTGAAGCTTTCACCCACCCCAACAACAGGGTCAGCTTTCACCCACCCCAACAACAGCGTCTGGGTGTCACAAAGCACTTCCTCTCCTATTTGTAAAATAATATCTGAGCCCATATTCATTCAGATTATCTCTTTCACTTATCTCGTCCTTCACATTCCGTAGAAATCAAAAAGGGTATTGCCTAGGGAAAGGAGCAAGGTACTGAAATGGACCCAGGCCATGCCGCCTATGCCCACTGTAGGTGGCTATGGAGCCAAAATGGCTACCATAAATACAGACGTAAAACAAAGGCTTTGATCCCAAGGCAGCCTATGATTCAGCAGTCAATATTAAATGATTGTTTGTATAAGCGCTGAGATTAGCCCCAGGAATCTGATTAATCCCTTAAAGGCCTGACCCTACCCCAACCTCTAGACTTCTTACCTCCTCCTCGTTTCATAACCTCTTTTCCTCATGCCCTCGCTCCCCTGACTACGTTACCAGCTGAGCCACATGGCTAAGGCATGACACTGTGCTTAACCCAGATGCAACTGTGACACTAATAACAAGCATAAAGATGTCCAATGAAATTGTTCCCTGTATGAGGACAATTATTTGCACTGGTATTACACAAGAGCAAGATGTGACATTCTTGTATATAAGTACCTGTATAGACTTCCTTAGCATTTCCCATTTATTTGTATTATTTTTATTTTTTATTTCACCTTTATTTAACCAGGTAGGCTAGTTGAGAACAAGTTCTCATTTACAACTGCGACCTGGCCAAGATAAAGCAAAGCAGTGCGACACAAACAACAACAGAGTTGTTGGAATAAACAAACATACAGTCAATAATACAATAGGAAAAAAAGTCTACATACAGTGTGTGCAAATGAGGTAGGATAAGGGAGGTAAGGCAATAAATAGGCCATAGTGGCAAAATAATTACAATATAACAATTAAACACCTGTCCCATACCTGTACAGGTCATGGTAATTACACGTACAGTTGAAGTCTGATGTTTACATACACCTTAGCCAAACACATTTAAACTCAGTTTTTCACAATTTCTGACATTTAATCAGAGTAAAAAATCCCTGTCTTAGGTAAGTTAAGATCACCACTTTATTTTAAGAATGTGAAATGTCAGAATAATAGTAGAGAGAATGATTCATTTCAGCTTTTATTACTTTCATCACATTCCCAGTGGGTCAGAAGTTTACATACACTCAATTAGTATTTGGTAGCATTGTCTTTAAATGGTTTAACTTGTGTCAAACGTTTTGGGTAGCCTTCCACAAGCTTCCCACAATAAGTTGGGTGAACGTTGGCCCATTCCTCCTGACAGAGCTGATGTAACCGAATCATGTTTGTAGGCCTCCTTGCTCGCACACTCTTTTTCAGTTCTGCCCAATTTTTTTTATAGGATTGAGGTCAGGGCTTTGTGGTTGCCACTCCAATACCTTGACTTTGTTGTCCTTAAGCCATTTTGCCACAACTTTGGAAGTATGCTTGGGGTCATTGTCCATTTGGAAGACCCATTTGCGACCAAGCTTTTTTTTTTTTTTTTTTTTTTTTTTTTCTTACCCCTTTTTCTCCCCAATTTCGTGGTATCCAATTGTTGTAGTAGCTACTATCTTGTCTCATCGCTACAACTCCCGTACGGGCTCGGGAGAGACGAAGGTTGAAAGTCATGCGTCCTCCGATACACAACCAAGCCGCACTGCTTCTTAACACAGCACGCATCCGGTTGGGATGGTGTTCTTCGGCTTGCAAGCATCCCTCTTTTCCTCCAAATATAACGATGGTCATTATGGCCAAACGGTTCTATTTCTGTTTCATCAGACCAGAGGCCATTTCTCCAAAAAGTAAGATATTTGTCCTCATGTGCAGTTGCAAACCGTAGCCTGGCTTTTTTATGGCGGCTTCTTCTTTGCTGAGCTGCCTTTCAGGTTATGTTGATATAGGACTCGTTTTACTGTGAATATAGATACTTTTGTACCTGTTTTCTCCAGCATCTTCACAAGGTCTTTTGCTGTTGTTCTGGGAATGATTTGCACTTTTCGCACCAAAGTACGTTCACCTCTAGGAGACAGAACGCGTCTCCTTCCTGAGCGGTATGACGGCTGCGTGGTCCCATGGTGTTTATACTTGCATACTATTGTTTGTACAGATGAACGTGGTACCTTCAGGCATTTAAAAATTGCTCCCAAGGATGAACTAAACTTGTGGAGGTCTACCATTTCTTTTCTGAGGTCTTGGCTGATTTCTTTAGATTTTCCCATGATGTCAAGCAAAGAGACACTGAGTTTGAAGGTAGGCCTTGAAAAACATCCACAGGTACACCTCCAAATGACTCAAATTATGTCAATTAGCCTATCAGAAGCTTCTAAAGCCATGACATAATTTTCTGGAATTTTCCAAGCTGTTTAAAGGCACAGTCAACTTTGTGTATGCAAACTTCTTACCCACTGGAATTGTGATACAGTGAATTATAAGTGAAATAATCTGTCTGTAAACAATTGTTGGAAAAATGACTTGTGTCATGCACAAAGTAGATGTCCTAACCGACTTGCCAAAACTATAGTTTGTTAACAAGAAATTTGTGGAGTGGTTGAAAAACAAGTTTAAATGACTCCAACCTAAGTGCATGTAAACGTCCGACTTCAACTGCATGTGAATGGTGCCTGACGGCACAGTTGCTTCAATGCAATTTTAGACACACATACTTCATGTATCTTTAATGTAAATGTTTTAATGTATTTTAAAGGGGGTTTCATTATGAGCTATATAGATAGACACCAACCTGGTCTCCCGAACTGCAGCAACTGACACTTGAAATGACATGACCAGAATGCCCAGGGTCCAAAGTTGAAGCGTCTCAGAGTAGGTGTGATGATCTGGTACAGGGTCTGTATCTACAAAGCATCTTAGAGTAAAAGTGCTGATCTAAGATCAGTTTAGCATTTTATATCATCACAAATAATATTATATGTACAGATCCTAGATAGCCACTCCTACTCTGAGAACCTTTATGAATACAGGCCCAAAGCTACTGTGCTGTCTGACAGCCAAATACAGTCATCTCACTCTGTCTCTTTATTCATGAGCCTTTTGAGTGTCGATGTGTCTCTAGCCTGGTCCCAGATCTGTTTGTGCTTGCCATGCCAACACACATTAGGACTAAGGCTAATGTGTCTCTACATTGAATACTAAAGTAAACACTTGCATTCAGCTGCCTCCTATTTATTTATACCTATTTGCATTGACTATACAGTGAAGGACAGGTTTTAAATTGTGATTGTTTGAAATGTATCCCTTTTTGGACAATCCACTGCATGTAGATTGGCGCGTTTGTTAATTATTTCTTAGTGGGTGCGTCACTCCTTCTTTGTTAGAACCATAATAACCACAATTGGAGGAAGTCCGTACTACTACTAGGGTCTTTGAAAGGTTAACGTCAACGTCTTTGGTGTGTGTGTGTTAGTCAGGTGACAGGTCGGAGTTATGCTCACTGGGATCAGAGAGAGAGGGAGTCTTTTCATTCAGACAACTAACTGTAGTCATGGAGATCTGAAATAATAGCTGCCTGATTAAGCTTTCTCAGCCAGAGCCTAATTTCATTAGACGGTTTACTTGTGGATTACAATCATGGTGTGTGTTTGTTTGGCTGTGCGTGTGTGAGATCAGGGAACTGGTTTTCGTTCCGATTCTCTTGCCTTCTCCATGATGTGCACTTGTTCACTCGTCCACATGGACTTAAAGGTCACAGGTGTAAGATATATGGTGGAAACTCCCTTGTGCCCGTGGAAGCAACAGTGTAGAATTCTAGCAACCAGGAAACGGCAAAGTGATTTCCACTAGATAACATAGCCACAAAGTAAGAACAGCTTTCCCATTTTGAAAACAGATGCCGCTCTGGCAGGAGAAGTCAATAGGCAAATATCACAGCCAATCACAACACTGGTGGGTAAATACTACTGTGAAACACTGTCATTCCACTGTTACTGCATATATGTTATGGATATTTTCTGAAATGACATTGCAAAAAAATAAAACAATTCCTATGTGTTGCACATTTAAACAATACTAGTTATAGGCTATGTGTTATGACATTTTTTATCTTGGCTGTGACTTGGTCACAGCCACGATGCGAAGCCATGATAAAAATGTCATAACACATGGAGTGAGTGTATTACTTGAGTGTATTATTGCTTTTATACAATGGGTTACCAGCATTTAAAAGAAAGATTATTTCCTAAACCATACATAAAAAAAAAAAAATGTGATGCTACTTTCAAACACTGGTTGTCAAGTGCAATTTCAGATGTTCTATGGTCGTTAGTTCTATTCGTCTTGACTGCCATGTAAAGCAAAACTATCCAAGCGCTGTGGTTGATCGTTCCAGTGCTTTGCAGGTTGCTATGACAAACAAAATGGATGCTATGGAGGCTCTTCCCATCTTGCTTGCTAGCCAACTACACAGCTAACACAATCACTTCAGACGGATGCTGGAAAGACAGCAAACTAGCTGCATTTCATTTGACCTGTTTTTCCATTGACATTTCTTTGTATATATCCGTACAAATTATGCTGATTCATGATTTCGACTGGCTAAGAAAAGCTGCCTGTCTGTCTCGTCCTGACTTCCGACACGTTCATTATAATGGGACACAATGTTGCAAATGTCAGAGATAATGTCTAGATGCTTTTTACAGTGGAGATCAAGTTTACAAATTGGCAGATGAGACAGTGGATCTGTAAAAGTAGTAGCAGTAGTAGTGTGTTGCTAGGTAACGATGTAAACAATGCCACTTTTTATGTGGCCATGTGTATGTTGTGTAGTATATCATGGACAGGATAGACTAACAATTTAATTCCTAACCACCCGTTGTATGAAATGCTTTTAAATCCCTAATAAGGAGCGAACGAGTGCACATTTAAAAGAAGGGAAGTGAATTGGACCAGATCACAGGTCAGAAAGCCCCTGTGCAATGGATGATCAGTCCAGAAGAAAACTGCAGAAGTCATAGCCTGAAATGGCACCCTATTCCCTATTTAGTGCACTACCTCAATGGCTATGGCTATAAGTAATTCACTATATCGGGAATATGGTGCCATACAATTTCAGACAGCCACACCACCCGAGCCACGGCTTGTTCACCCTGTTACCATCCAGAAGGCTAGGTCAGCACAGATGCATCAAAGCTAGGACCGAGAGACTGAAAAACAGCTTCTATCTCAAGGCCATCAGACTGTTAAATAGCCATCACTAGCCGGCTACCACCCGGTTACTCATTCCTGCACCTTAGAGGCTACTGCTCTACAGTGTATACATAGACATGGAATCACTGGTCACTTTAATAATGGAACACTAGTCACTTTAGTAATGTTTACATACTGCTTTACTCATTTTCATATGTATGTACTGTATTCTATTCTACTGTATTTTAGTAAATGCCACTCCGACATTGCCGTCCTAATATTTATATATTTCTTAACTCCATTCTTTTACTTTAGATTTGTGTGTATTGTTGTGAATTGTTAGATACTACTGCACTGTTGGAGCTAGGAACACAAGCATTTCGCTACATGCGCAACAACATCTGATAAACATGGTTATGTGACCAATACGGGTTGATTTGATAGCCATACTACACATTACATCCAATAACAACTGCTTTGGGGACATTTTAATTTATGTAGAGTCATGTCTTTAATCTTGCAATGTAATGGAGGGTCTGACAACAAGCATATATGTGTACCCTCGCTCTCCGTGGGCAGAAAGGTTTATCGTTTTATACACATTAATTCCAATTGATTAAAGTGGTATTCCTCTAACCATAGACAATGTGGGGTCTGGTCCACCAATCACCACAGGACAATAGACTCTAGCCATCTATCCCGTGAGAACCACAGTATAGAGAGAACCTTGTGGTGAATCTTTACCATTAGTTAGACTGTGCCAGTGGTCAACACAACTGCGTATGGACTACATATGCCCCCCAGCAGTGGTAGTTCAAATCCCCTCTGGGACAGTTTCTACGTGTGCATATGTCCTGTAGGTCTGATATGCATGTCTATAATCTTTTCCCTTCTATTCCAGGAGCCTCACATGGTGACTTCTAATGTCCTGGAATAAACCGGAAGCTGAACCATGGTCATTCTGCAACAGGTACAGAGTAGAATTCCTTATTTCTCACTCGTTCTCTCTTTCAAACACACGCACACTCACACACACACACACACACCCACCCTGTGGACGACCTTTGCAGGTGAGACTTCATTTAAATGCTAAAAGGATAGGGGCTATGTTGTGTTATCAGCTGGCCCACCAGAGGACACAGTGATATCTGTTGTGACACGTTAAAATACCAAACATAGCATGAGCTAACAGGCACCCTCAGTCTCCCATCATTAGTCAGACAGGGTTTGTGGAACTTTAAACATCACTTTATCCAGGTTTTTTAAAGGGATAGTTCATTGATTACATTTTTTGTTTGACAAAAATAAAGTTGAACAAAAATAAAGTGTGGATTGCTGTCACTTGTTGTCCATAGACTGCTTTCAAGGTAAGGATACAAATATTAAAATATGTCAAATCTCTGAACTATCCCGAGTAGGCTACCTCAATGTCAAGAGCCTAGCCATGAATCATGCATCTCATGCCCTCAGTAAGACATCTGTGATGTCCAGACAGAGGGATGGTGACATGGGACGTTTCACCTCAATTTGCTTTTGCAATGCAATATTTTATGTTTTTTTTAGTGCTAACGGCATCTTTTTCTAGCAAAGCTGGTAACCAGGGTTTGGGGAGTCAAAGTAATTCTTAAACCAATGCACATTTGGTTTCATTTACTCCATGAAACTTTGTTTGCAATGATAGAAAAAAAACTTGACTCAATACGAGTATAGACATGTTTTGGTGTAGAGCAAAACCAATATTTTTGACAAAATGAATGGTGCTTTCTTGATTGATTTGGTACTAAATGTGTTGTTGTTTTCCGGTTCATTGGATCTACACGTGGTTGGGTGGTTTGTGAGAGATGGAATAACAGCACGGTCAGTGTGTGTCCAGCAAGTTAAAACAGAACAACAGTAAATAAAGTCGTCACCCACCCACAATGCCTCCTTGGCCCAATTGAGATATTGCGTGTGACTAACACATTTCTGTTAATTACTATAGCTCCCGCCTTGGGCCAATCAGGGTTATTTTGTAAATGTCAGATCTCTATGGTATCATTCGCCCAAGTTTTGTCAAAATCAGGCCGGTGCTGTCTGAGATACCATATGTCACTAACGTACTAACGGAGGGAGACAGATCCACAGTCCCCTCTTCGATTTCAATGTGGGGGACAATAAAAACAACATGGCAGCTTAACACTAAAATGTGACCAAACCCATTCTCTGACTGGGGCTGATTTCCTAATCTCACCTTGATCGACAGCAGGGATTTATAGTAGGCTGCTCAACCTAGCCCTCTTATATGGTTCTGTTTATCTGTTTACTGTGCCTCCCAAACATTGAAGTAATCACTGATTTGGCATGGGAGGTTTGTGGCATAGGCCTTGCTTTCACCAATCATAATTTAGAGTTGTGATAATAAGGACTGAAGGAGGGAAGGATGCATTTTCAAAATATTCAAACCTTCTCGAAACAGCCCCACCTCCTCCTAGCAACAAGTGATATGTTACATCACTTCCTATAAAGTCTGCATTTGGACGAGGCTAAGCCTACATCAACCTAATTTCCCTTATTGGAAATTGGCAGTCTTCAAATTAGCCAACGTATTTCATGCAGAACAATACGCAAGACTAAAACATACTTTATTTTATTTGGATTGAATGCCTTGGTTATTTTAGGAAGTGCACAGAAAATAGCTTTGATGTAATAAAAATAATATTGTGTCAGGAGGGATTATGAGGTGCATTGACTCTGTACCGGTACCCCCCCTGTATATAGTCTCACTATTGTTATTTTACTGCTGCTCTTTAATTACTTGTTACTACTATTTCTTATTCTTATCCATATTTTTTTTTAAGCTGCATTGTTGGTTAGGGGGCTCGTAAAACAAATCTCTGTATGGGACTGTGTGGGACTGCAGCTCTCGAAAAGATCTAGCAGATTCAATTGCTGAATGAGTTTTCTGAGAATTCCTTCCTGATCACTGGTTGTATTTGTGGTTGCGTTCCAGGGAGACTATGTCTGGTTGGACCTCAAGACAGGCCGGGAGTTCGTCGTTCCGGTGGGAGCTGTGGTCAAGCTCTGTGACTCGGGACAGATCCAGGTTCTGGACGACGAGGGGAGGGTGAGTCCACACAAAAGTTGACAATGACAAGACATGATGAGACATTGACAAGACGTTACAAGACGGTGACAATACTTTGACAAAACATTGACGCGACGTTGATGAAACAAGACTTTGGCCTTGTTCGAATACTCCTGAAATACATCTCATTCCTCCTTTCCTTGAAATTATCATACCACGACAAAATTGAAAGTAATGCCATGGAAAGCTTGCTTACACCTATCCAGTCATGTTATATCAGTGATTACTCCAATGAAGGAAGGATTCAACAGGGTCTTTACTTGATCTAACAAACTGATATAGACACACAGTAGCCTATGACACCATAGTTCCTCAATGGCTGTGACTGTTCCCCCATCAGGAGCACTGGATCTTGCCCCAGAATGCCACCAACATTAAGCCCATGCATCCCACTTCCATCCACGGGGTGGAGGACATGATCCGCCTGGGGGACCTCAACGAGGCCGGGATCCTGCGCAATCTGCTCATACGCTACAACGAGTGTGTCATCTATGTGAGTCACCCCTGCAACACTGTCTGCTCGCTTTTGGTACCACTACAGGACCACCATTTTATATTGTATGAGTCCTTCAAACAACAAGGAAGTGTGGTATAGAACGTATTCTATAAAACATAGTGACCTTGTTTAGTGACGTGTAGCTCATGTTGTTGATGTATGTTAAACTGTTATAGGATTTGTCTGCTTGGTTATTTGACTTACTTTCTTAAATGGTTATGCTAGCATATTGGTTATGTTCTTCCACTCTTCCCCTGGCCACAACCCCCCACTGGTTCCTTAGCTTACCTACCTGGTTGTGTCTCAACAGTTTGAAACAATTTCCTCTCCTCATGTTCTTTCCTCCAGTATCACTGCTCTGGCAGGACACATGATGAAAACGTGTCCAGTCCATTGTGGTACTGGGGGTTCTTGGAACTCCCTCTCCCGGATCCGGGAGAATTGTCATGAACTGACACTAATTAGCATAACGCAACGGACACAAAACATTACTAGAAAATATGAATATTCATGAAATCACAAGTGAAATATATTGAAACACAGCTTAGCCTTTTGTTAATCACCCTGAAATTATGCTTTACAGCCAAAGCAAGACAAGCATTTGTGTAAGTTTATCGATAGCCTAGCATAGCATTATGCCTAGCTAGCAGCAGGCAGCTTGGTCACGAAAATCAGAAAAGCAATCAAATTAAATCGTTTACCTTTGATGAGCTTTGGATGTTTTCACTCACGAGACTCCCGGTTAGACAGCAAATGTTCATTTTGTCCCATAAAGATTATTTTTATAGCCGAAATACCTCCGTTTGTACTTCACGTTTGGTTGAGAAATCCACCGGAAACTGCGGTCACGACAACGCCGAAAAAATATTCAAAATTAGATCCATAATATTCCCAGAAACATGGCAAACGTTTTTTATAATCAATCCTCAAGGTGTTTTTCAAATATCTATTCGCTAATATATCAACCGGTACAGGTGGCTTCTTAGTAGGAAAGAGAGAAACAATGGTCACATTTGTCTATTACGCACAAATCACTCTGAGAGCCTCCAGCTGACCACTGACGCAATGTTGTCGTTCACGCTCATTTTTCAAAATAAAAGCCTGAAACTATGTATTGTGACACTAGACACATTAGGGAAGCCATAAAGGAATCTGGTTGATATCCCATTCACTGCTCAATAGGGACGCATAGGAACGCAGAGCTTTCTAAATAAGAGTCCCTTCCTGATTGGATTTTTCTCAGGCTTTCGCTTGCAATATCAGTTCTGTTATACTCACAGACAATATTTTTACAGTTTTGGAAACTTTAGAGTGTTTTCTATCCTAAGCTGTCCTAAGCAATTATATGCATATTCTAGCATCTTGTCCTGACAAAATAGCCCGTTTACTTTGGGAACGTTATTTTTCCAAAAATGAAAATAGTGCCCCCTAGTTCCAAGAGGTTTTTAAGGAAGCTGTTATAGATTATTGAGACCCAGCCCCTGTGTGTGTGTCCCAGTCGGTCCCTCATCAACTATTATGGTTCTTTCCTCTCACTCTTCCTCTTCATCTCCCTCCCTATTTCTCTACATAGACAAATTGTGGGGGAAGGGTAAGTACAAACTACAGAAAACTTTTTTTTTTATTTAAGCAACATAGCACTTCTGCTAGCATCAATGAATGGCTATAATCTCTGCTGGGCTGAAGGCTGGCCTCTGCTTCAGGCTTAACCTTTGATCCAGCTTGTTAAGTGTGCTTTGACCACTGAAGCGTAAATGTCAAACACACATGAGCCTTTAGGGCCTTTAGAACGCAACAGAGCTTTGGCCTGGGCTTGGAGGTGCAACAAATCATGGGCTATTATGACTGATTATTATGTCTACATTATGCACATTAAGGTGATTTTCAGCCTAAATTCAGTTCAAGAACTTAACTTCCAATGATTTTGTAGCTCTAATTTAACGATCAGTTGTCATCAGGCTTACAACACACTATCTCAGTGATCAAAATCCTAGTGACTACCCTAATCACAATCACAGTGAAAGAAAGCGATAAATCATGGCATCGCTAGCAACAAATCGTACTATCACTAGCAACAAATCAAGCGATCACTAAAGCCTCACGGATGACATCGTTGCCCTGATCTTGGCATGACCCTTGACCATTTCACATTTTGACTTTGACCTTTGCCTGCAGACTTACACAGGGTCAATTCTGGTGGCAGTAAACCCTTACCAGCTGCTGCCCATCTACACACCGGACCATATCCGCCTGTACACCAATAAGAAGATTGGGGAGATGCCACCTCACATCTTTGCCATTGCAGACAACTGCTACTTCAACATGCAAAGGAACAACAAGGACCAGTGCTGTATCATCAGGTTAGTGTATTGTATTGATGTGTGTGTGTTGTGTTCCTCTATTTAAGTGTATGTGTGTTTGAGTTTCTGTGTGTGTGTGTGTGTGTGTGTGTGTGTGTGTGTGTGTGTGTGTGTGTGTGTGTGTGTGTGTGTGTGTGTGTGTGTGTGTGTGTGTGTGTGTGTGTGTGTGTGTGTGTGTGTGTGTGTGTGCGCGCGCGCGCGAGCACCTGCGTGCCTGCATGGGTGTTTGCCTGTCTGTCTGCTTGTCTGCCTCTGTACAGAAAAATATTGTATCTCCTCCTGTGTTCCTCAGTGGTGAGTCTGGGGCCGGTAAGACAGAGAGCACCAAGTTGATCCTGCAGTTCCTGGCAGCAATCAGTGGACAACACTCCTGGATAGAGCAACAGGTCCTGGAGGCCAACCCCATACTGGAAGGTCAGACTCAACATAGAGATGAGACACTAGAATGGGCTATTAATGGCAGCCATCTTGGTCAAATTACAAACCAGTCGAATTGAGAGAGAAAAAACAGACCAAGATTGCTGTCTTGTAGTTGTCTTTCTTGGATGACAATGTCCATTCTAGTGTTCTATTGAATTCCGTGAGACTCACTACATGCACTGACATTTAATAGCTAGGGTGCTTGCTGTCTGTCTCTGCCTAGGCCAACTTGTCCTAGTGCTACATGACAAGGTAAATGTTGTGTAGAATGTAGAGATACACTCGCTCCAAACTGCCCCAGAGGCAGTTTTAGGGTTTGTTTATAGTTTGTAACAAGGCTAGAATCACAGAAGCTGTGTAGGAAAAGCTGAACTTGGAATGCGTTCTTCAAAGACAGCTAGACAGAGGTAGGATGTGCGTGCCTTCCCCTGGAACTAGTACAGGGGTGAAGTAAACACCTTCCAGTCCATGAGTAGTGATCCTACAGTTTGGTGTACAGCTTAAGCCACGCAGGGCATTAATTCACCTTTCTATGACATCTAGTGTGACCCAGAATTAACACAACAACTGGGCCTCTTATCCAGGTCTAATGTCCCATTTGCACCTTCTAAAGTTTCTATCTGGGTACTCTACATGTGGACTGGGAAAAGGATGCATCGCCCTACAGTATACATCCAGTCTATATCTCTCTTAGCTAATGTGACTGACCAGGGTTCGAAACCCGGGTATACTGCATGCCACAATACTGTTAGCACTGTGTGCTAAAGCCCTAGGCATTCGCTTGGGGTCCCGCCAACACAAGTCTTCAGGGTCTCAGGCAAGGTTATTTATCACGCGAGCATGGTTCACTGAACTGCATCTGGTACGCTAACTCAAACCTTTATTCTTTCATCCATGCAGCATTCGGGAACGCTAAGACTATTCGGAACGACAACTCCAGTCGCTTTGGGAAATACATCGACATTCACTTTAACAAGAGAGGGGCCATCGAGGGGGCCAAGATAGAACAGTACCTTCTGGAGAAGTCCAGAGTCTGCAGACAGGTATGGGTCCAGGGGGAGGGGATATATAGGGGCCAGAATATAACAGTACATAATGGAGACGTCTCAAGTTTGCAGACAGATTTCCATTTTCTTCAACTTTGTACCCAATGAACATGACCCTGCTGTTACTTTTCCCACAGGCTGCGGATGAGAGGAACTACCATATTTTCTACTGTATGCTGCGGGGCATGTCCCCAGAGCTGAAGAAAAAGCTTGGCCTGGGACTCGCCACTGACTACCCCTACCTCACCATGGTGAGTAGTGGGTGTGTGAGCGTGTGTGTGAGCGCGTGTGTGAGCGTGCGTGTGCTACAGTATGTGCGTGCACACATCGTTGTGTGTGTGTGTGTGTGTGTGTGTCAAATCAAGTTTTAATTGTCACATTCTTTAAAAAAAACAGGTGTAGATGAACAATGAAATGCTTACATACGGGCCCTTCCAAACAATGCAGAATAGGGAAAATGATAATATAAAAAAAGATATAGAAAAAAAATTGTAATATGAGGAAAAAATACACAATGAGCAATGATAGCTTGGCTATATACATGGGGTAACAGTACTGGGTCTATGTGCAGGGGGAAGAGGAAATTGAGGTAGATATGTACATATAGGTAGGGGTCATGTGACTAGGCAACAGGATAGATAATCATCAGTAGCAGCAGCGTATGTGATGAGTGTGGAAGTGTGCCAGTATGTGTGTGGCGAATGTGTGCCTGCGTGTATGTGCTGTGTGTGTGTGTTGGAGTGTCAGTGTAACTATGTGTGAATGTGTGGTTAGAGTCCAGCGTGTGCATGGAGTCAAAAAGAGCAAAAAGGGTCAATGTAGATAGTCCGGGTACCTATTTGGTTAACTGTCTTATTGCTTGAGGGACTTAGCGCTCAGGTACAGCTTGCCATGCAGTAGTAGAGAGAACAATCTATGACTTGGGTGGCTGGAGCCTTTGACAATGTTTAGGGCCTTCCTCTGACACCTCCTGGTACTGTATCGAGGTCCTGTGTGCATGTCTATAACTCCCAGTGTACATGTGTATACACTCTGTGTGTACGCAAGTTTGTGTGCATCTAGGGCTGTGGTGGTCATGACATTTTGTCAGCCGGTTATTGTCATGCAAACGACTGCTGGTCTCAAGGTAATTTACCCTAATTAACATAATCCTGTTTAGCATCTCCAGGCCTCCACAAATACAAGCTGCTGATGCAGTCCTTTGAAACATCTACATTTAAACACATCTGATAAATCCATTTAATATACACCATCACAACCAATCCATTATTTAAGGTCTAAAGAAACATATATTTATGTTATTTATTTAATGTATTATTTAATGTATTATTTTTATACATGCGGTAGGTTTTGTATTGTATAACTACACAATCATTATATTAATTCAGTTTTTTTCAGGCTTGGGCTCATACAGTATATAGGCCTATGCATATGTATAAGCCCTAATATTCATATGTGTGTTTTGAATTAATTATCGTTACCTTAGAAAGCGCTGTCCATTTCATTGTGTTAGGCTTTGAAACGACATCCACAACGACCATGTTTTCCACGCAGTTTCAACCTGCTGTTGAACTTCTTTTTCAAATTGGTCAATTACAGTGAGGTGATGCTAAGTGTTGGATGTGATTTTCGATTGCATTTGCATTGATATCAGAGTGGTTAGTGACAATTGAGCCCCGAGTACCAGGCCTTTAGCGACCTGATGGTCGTTAAGCGAGTTGGGCACCACCAAGCATGTCCAGAGTGCATACGAGGAGATTACCTGACTCAACGGTCGTGTGGAATTTTACTGGAGTCGTGACTGCTATTGTGGCAGTAAAATGGTCACCGCAACAGCCCTATGCTTATGTGTCTGTCCCTATCCAGGGGAACTGTACGAAGTGTGACAGCCGTGACGACCTGAAGGAGTACTCAAGCATCCTGTCGGCCATGAAGGTGCTGATGTTCACAGAGACAGAGAACTGGGAGATATCCAAACTACTGGCGGCCATCCTGCACATGGGCAAATTGCGTTACGAGGGTGAGCTGAGGCGGCCATTTTGTAAAGAGAGTGTTGTTGCACAATACAATGACTTTTAATTTGGCACAGGAGCTAGACAGAGAAGACCAACTGTAGGGGAAAAAAGGATTATGTTCATGCACTGTTTGCTGCTCCCACAAGCAGGACCCTAAAGTGTGACTAATTTGGTCGCATATGCAACAAAATATTTTGCTTGTTAGGCCAGGAGTTTTATTTTGGGGGCGTTGTGCAATTATGAAAACAATCAGGAGATCAACGATCATAGCAATGAATGAATGACAGATCTCTTGTATATTGTCATCACAAACCTGACGTTTTTAAAGAGACAGTGTACAATTTTAAATGTAATGCATCTCAATAGGAAAATTGTGTTTTTACACAATGTAAAAACCTAATATTCCACAAATTACTTTGTAATTTCAATGACAGGTATTCGTATCAACATTTTTACTTTTATAATAAGCTAATGTATTTATAGTGTTACATATTAGGTTCTAGAGCACAGCATGTGCTTCAAAAGTAGCAATAATTAATTTAGGCCCAAAATATGCTGTATCTCAATGAATTCCAAAAATCTCATTTTCTTGTGCTCATATATTTGATATGGTGATCCTAGCTTTTTATACTTGGGAGCGCCAGTGCCACCAATTACAAATGTTAATTTGGAGCCCTGCCCACAAGTGATTTAAAAAATATATACCTAAAAGTGTTATTGATGATTACTTGTGGGAGAAGCAAACAGTGAGGCGATATTACCGCTGAGTAACCAACACTGGCATGAACACACACTACATAGATCAGGGAAGGGCCTTTGATGTGGGTGGGAGCCACAAAAAATGTGAACTCAGTTGATCTGCGTACCTACGTGTGTACACCTCAACTTTTAGAGTTAATTTCGTTCCATTCTACACATTTTGCCATGGGGCAGAGAGGAACGTTTTCTGTTTTACAGCTAATTTCCTGCAATTCTACAGATTTTGCCATGTTGTGTAGAGAAAATGTTGAAATTGCACCTAGTGTATTTTACTATTCTAACTTGAAACAGTAAGTTGAGACCCCGACTAATTCTTGTTTTTTTAATGGATCTGAAGGCGTCCGGGGGCCGCCAGTTGCCAATCCCTGACATTGATAGTACAGTGTCTAGCTAGAGAAGTGATGCCAAAGAGTCATTGAAATGTTTGTGTTAGTTGTTAAGCCCTGTCTTGTTCTCACCTAGTGAATTTTGCGAGAGGTTTATTGAGGGGTAGTCTTCCTAAACTGGCACCTGACTACACGTTAGCTATTGAGTTAGAAGTTATAAATGCACTTGGCAAAATTTCTTGGCTAATTGACTTGCTTTCCCCCTTTCATCCTCCTTTATAACACATACACTCCAACAGCCCGTTGCTATGACAACCTGGATGCCTGCGTGGTAGTGCGATCTCCAGACCTGTCCACTGCCGCATCTCTGATGGAGGTGGGTAGTAGATTCTTACCTGTACATGATCTCTATGTTGGGCTTGTACTGTAGACTGTATGGTGTTTGTGTATTGTGTTGTTGTTGTACTCTACTACAGTATGTTGTTGTGTTGTTGTTGAGGTGGACATTAAGGACGTGATGTCATGTCTAACCACTCGTACCCTGATCACCCGGGGCGAAAATGTGTCCACCCCCCTCAGCATGGAACAGGGCCTGGATGTCAGGGACGCCTTCGTCAAGGTCAGGACCCTCACATACATACATACATACATACATGCGTGTGAACACGGACACCTTTTATTATCAAAGTGAGGACACACACACACACTCCTAAATCGGATTCCTCACAGAAGGTCCCTTCTGTCTAATGAAAACTGTTCCTCCGAGAGCATCTACGACACCCACTCATGGTGTAAATGAACGTTGTCCCTCCTGTCCCAGGGTATCTATGGGAGGCTGTTTGTGTGGATTGTGGACAAGATCAACGCGGCCATCTTCAGACCTCCGTCCTGTGAGAGTAAGATCATAAGGAGGTCCATTGGCCTGCTCGACATCTTTGGCTTCGAGAACTTCATTGTCAACAGGTGAGTCCTCTGACTGACCCAAGCTTTGGGGATGTTGTAGCCATTTGGTTCAAATTCAAAGGTCTAAAAGCTTTGTTTTCTGTTTAGGGGACGTTGTATGTGGAACATGAAATTACATAATTGTTATGATTTCCATTCTCTATTGGAAAATTGGATGACAATGGTATGTGCCCGACTAAAGTCAGACAATAGAGACAGCCTCTTTCGTTGATTTGTGCGGTTGACATGCTCACTGAAGGGCTTTATACTCTAACGGCTGTCTAGGGACTGGCTCTCGCTGCATTTCTTCCCTGTTGATTTGAGCAGCTGTCCATACATTTTGCCAGCGAGAATCACAGACATACACACAAATAACCACACACACACACACCTGGACAAATTTGACCATCAAAGTAAGGATAGCCACACCCCTAAATTGATTGGCTGTTGAGTAACCGACTATGTTTCTTCTTCCCTGAAGCTTTGAGCAGCTGTGCATAAACTTTGCCAATGAGAACCTGCAGCAGTTCTTTGTGAGGCATGTGTTCAAGCTGGAGCAGGAGGAGTACAACCTAGAGGACATCAACTGGCAGCACATCGAGTTCACTGACAACCAGGATGCCCTGGACATGATCGGCAATAAACCCATGAACATCATATCTCTCATAGACGAGGAGAGCAAGTTCCCCAAGGTACAGTACCAATTTGGCAATTTAACATTTTATGTAAATCAATATGCATATTTGTGTTTTGTGAGAGGGGATGGACAGTTGGAGGAACTGAATGTTTGTTATTTAGAACTCTGTACCGAGGGACCGTTTTTTTGTGACAAATTATCTAAGAGACATGCAGAGAGGATCCCCGTATTGCACACCAATACCATGGCGCAACAACTATGCCTTTGCCCCTGAGTGGGTTAAAAAAGTGCCATAGAATTGTTTTTGGTCCAAATTAGCACCCTAATCCTATGCCCCTTTATTATAATACTGTATATGCCATTTAGCAGCTGCTTTTACCCAAAGTAACTTAGTCATGCATGCATACAATTTATGTACTGGTGGTCCCGGGAATTGAACCCACTATCTCACCGTTGCAAGCGCCATGCTCTACCAACTAAGCTACAGCGGACCATATAGTGAATAGGGTATAATTTCAGACACAGCCTAAATGTTTTTTCTCTGTTTGTGTCTCACAGGGAACAGAGTCCACCATGCTGTATAAACTCAACTCCCAGCACAAACTCAACACCAACTACCACCCCCCTAAGAACACCTACGAGACCCAGTTTGGCATCCAGCACTTTGCTGGGGTGGTCCACTATGAGACTAGAGGTAGGCCTATTGTAAGGCATTGGCTTCACACTCAACCCAATTCATTGCAATCACATAATAAAGTCCCTGATGCTCCATGTAGTAGGACTTGGTTGGATTCTATAGGTAGGTTCATGGTCAGAAGACCAGGTATCGAACTCCAGCAAGTCTATTAGTTGTTCATATGCTCCATATCAAATCAACTCCTAGCCCCTACACCCTAGGCACTTGTGAAGATCAGAGAGGATATGCCATGTGTAAGCAATGTGGTAATGGCTCCACCTTGCCCTCTGATGACTTACATCTATCATATCTCCACAAGTGCATAGTGAAGGGGCCGGGGCTAGGGGTTTGTTTGGGATTGGACGTGGCTGACTCCTGTGTGTTTCAGGCTTCCTGGAGAAGAATCGTGACAGCCTCCACACTGACATTATCCAGCTGGTCCACTCCTCCAAGAACAAGTTCATCAAGCAGATCTTCCAGGCTGACGTCACCATGGTGAGAGATGACGTGTCTGGTGGTCACATAGTGAGGATGTTACGATGACACCTTGAATGTATTTTCCCTACTCACTCCACCAGGCTGTGTCCACTAAGCATAAGGACGAAAGGCTTAGAGTAGGTCACGATGGTGGAGTTCCAGAGAGGGTTTAGACTATATAAATACAATAACTAGAACGTGCCTCCCCATTCAAGTCAACAGGTCTGTAATGGGTGAACCGATAGCCATTTTAAAAGTGTACCCACTTATTTTTCTATGGTTATGACATCTTTTGTGACCTATAGTCCGAAGTTTTCTGTCTCCCAGTGATGATGTCACCAAGCGATCACTCTCAATTCGTACTTTTCTTTACTATTCCTACTACTATTTTGTCCCTTAGCATTAGGGGAGCGGTGGTGTTAGCCATGCCTATCTTCATCTCTTTCTCTCATTTTGGTTGTGTTCTCTCTCTTGTTCTGTCTGACCCCAGTTTCTGTGTGGCTATCTGCCTCCCACCACTCCTTCTCCGAAGGTAAACAACAGCCATTCCTTCTGTGGTAAAACAATTCTGTATATAAACCCTGGATTGCTGATGCTATGCATTGGCCATTGATAGGCTTTGAAGCAACCGGTTGGCCATATTGGCACTCCCAAGAAATAGCAGTCCTCCATTGGAACGGATGGAATTATATTGCATTTCAATGAAATGTTTCAAGAACAAAATAACATGTATTTAAATCTTTTTTCTGTTGTAGTGGGGACAGTAACATTAGTAGTCATCCTCAAAAAAAATATATATATATATTTTTAGCTCGCATATAATTTAAAAATATGCATTAAAGTGTCTGTAACAGAATAAGTGCCAAAACCGAATGTAGACATTAATAAATGCATTTACAGTGGGGAGAACAAGTATTTGATACACTGCCGATTTGACAGGTTTTCCTACTTACAAAGCATGTAGAGGTCTGTAATTTGTATCATAGGTACACTTCCAAATATTAAGTTCTGCTTTTCTGATTAATTTGCAATACAATGCAAATTAATTACTTAAAAATCATACAATGTGATT
Organism: Oncorhynchus mykiss; assembly: GCF_013265735.2. Lineage (NCBI taxonomy): Eukaryota > Metazoa > Chordata > Actinopteri > Salmoniformes > Salmonidae > Oncorhynchus > Oncorhynchus mykiss. Next base: position 44,931,291 of record NC_048576.1, on the reverse strand, counting down.
TTCTGGATTTTTGTTTTAGATTCTGTCTCTCACAGTTGAAGTGTACCTATGATAAAACATTACAGACCTCTACATGCTTTGTAAGTAGGGAAACCTTTAAAATCGGCAGTGTATCAAATACTTGTTCTCCCCACTGTATATTGCTTCCAAAAACTTTTTTTTGCTATGGAAGAGGAGTACCAAGATGGCTACGCACCCTGTCAGTCATCCAGGGTTTATTCACATCCCTGGGTAAACCCAGATCTCACTGCTACCAACACACCTTGTGTATCTTGTGTTTCTCCCAAAACTCCTCTCTATCCATCCATCCATCCTCTGGAACTCAAACCTGTTTCTGTCCCTCTTTCTTTTCAGTCTTCACCCCAGTGGTACTAATATTAAAACAGTGATTCTCAAATATGTTTTTTTTAATCTGACCACGTCATTTGTCACTGCGACCTTGCAGGAACTGGCTACAACCCAGCAGGGGGTCCGAACCCACTATTTGAGAAATACTGTGATTTAGAGTTGTGTTTAGAGTTTACACCAGGGGTCTTCAACCTTTTCTTGCCCAGTGACCCCCGTCCCAGTTAAACCCGGCAACCCAGGGACCCCCATCATATGTTATCAAAAAACGAAATGTGCATGTCTTGTCTTATCAGATAATGGCAATGAGATCAAGCCGTCCTTCATGAACTGACCCCTGTAAAATGGTATAGAATCAGCTTGGACCTTCTTTTTAAAAATATTTTCAGTGGTATTGTTAACAAACACACCCCCATTAAGAAAATGAGAATTAAAAAACAGGTTCAGTCCCTGGTTCGACCGTGATCTGGCAGAGTTACTCCACCTCAAGAATCCCATTTTGCGAAAAGCTCGGCGCATGCATACTCAGACTGACTGGCTCTCGTTCAGGCAAAATGAGAAATGAGTGCACTCAAGCTATCCGGAAGTCGATGTCCGTCCAACATTTCCTCATCTCCCACCCCTTCTAATGCGACTAGTCCCGATGCTCCTCCCTCTTTTTCACTTCTCCCTTCAGGCAGTCACTGAGTCAGAGGTGCTAAAGGAGCTCCTTAAATTTGACCCCAAAAACATCTGGGTCAGATGGTTTAGATCATTTCTTCTTTAAGGTTGCAGCCCCTATCATTGTCAAGCCTATCTCTGACCTTTTCAACCTGTCTCTCCTATCTGGGGAGGTTCCTATTGCTTGGAGGGCAGCCACTGTGGATTCTTTATATAAAGGGGAAGATCAAGGTGATCTTAACTGTTATAGGCACATTTTTATTTTGCCCTGTTTATCAAAAGTGTTGGAAAAACAAATAAATGATCAACTGACTGGCTTTCTTGATGTCTATAGTATTCTCTCTCTCTGGTATGAAATCTGGTTTCCGCTCAGTTTATGGATGTGTCACTGCAACCTTAAAGGTCCTAAATGATGTCACCATTGCCCTTGATTCTAAGCAATGTTGTGCTGCTATTCTTATTGACTTGACCAAAGCTTTTGATACGGTAGACCATTCCATTCTTGTGGGCCGGCAAAGGAGTATTGGTGTCTCTGAGGGGTCTCTGGCCTGGTTTGCTAACTACCTATCTCAAAGAGTGCAGTGTATAAAGTCAGAACATCTGCTGTCTTAGCCACTGCCTGTAACCAAGGGATTACCCTAGGCCACACGCGCTTCTCAATTTACATCAACAACATAGCTCAGGCAGTAGAAATCTCTCTCATCCATTTATATACAGATGATAGTCTTATAGTCAAGTGGGCTCCTCCCTATATTTTCTGTTAAATGCTCTCTTAGTGTCCAACAAGCTTTCTCTGCCCTTAACCTTGTTCTGAACACCTCCAAAACAAAGGTCATGTGGTTTGGTAAGAAAAATGCCCTCTGAGGGTTTAGAGCTTGAGGTAGTCAGCTCATACAAGTACTTGGGAGTATGGCTAGAGGGTGTACTGTCCTTCTTTCAAAACATATCAAAGCTGCAGGCTAAGGTTAAATCTAGACTTGGTTTCCTATATCGTAATCACTCCTCTTTCACCCCAGCTGCCAAACTAACCCTGATTCAGATGACCATCCTACCCATGCTAGATTACGGAGACATCATTTATAGATTGGTAGGTAAGGGTGCTCTAGAGCGGCTAGATGTTCTTTACCATTCGGCCATCAGATTTGCCACCAATGCTCCTTATAGGACACATCACTGCACTCTATACTCGTCTGTAAACTGGTCATCTTTGTATACCCATCGCAATACCCACTGGTTGATTTATAAAACCCTCTTAGGTCTCATTCCCCCTATCTGAGATACCTACTGCAGCCCTTATCCTCCACATACAACACCCGTTCTGCCTGTCACATTCTGTTAAAGGTCCCCAAAGCACACACATCTCTTCAGTCAAAGACTCAATGATGGACACTCTTACTGACAGTTGTGGCAGCTTCGCGTGATGTATTGTTGTCTCTACCTTCTTGCCTTTTCTTTGCCCAATAATGTTTGTACCATGTTTTGTGCTGCTACCATGTTGTTGTCATGTGGTGTTGCTACCATGCCTTGTTGTCATGTGTTGCTGCTATTCTATGTTGTCATCTTAGGTGTCTCTTTATGCAGTGTTGTGGTGTCTCTCTTGTCGTGATGTGTGTTTTGTCCTATATTTTACATTTTTAAGTCCCTTTCCCCGCAGGAGTCCTTTTGCCTTTTGGTAGGCCGTCATTGTGAATGATAATTTGTTCTTAACTGACTTGCCTGGTTAAATAAAAGTTCAAAAATAAAATCAAAGGTTAGCATGTTTTGGAAAAAATGTATGTCCAAGTCAAAAAAGCTTACCAGCAGCCAGTGGCCCTTGCCGCACTGGTAGCCAATTTGCGTGTGCTGTTGTTCAATTGTCATTGTCATTCAATTTGTGGTATACATATTGATTCTTGAAGAATATGATACATGGCAATGTAATAATTTTAGAGTGGTTGAATTTTCCCAGCCCCATCCCTCAGATTAGCAAACAAAGTGTCAGGGTCAGGTTGTTAAAATTACAAATACATTGCTCTGTGTGTGTGTGTGTGTGTGTTGCCAGGGTATGGAGACCAGGAAGCGATCCCCTACTCTGAGTAGCCAGTTCAAGCTTTCTCTGGAGCTGCTGATGAGAACCCTCAATGTATGTCAGCCTTTCTTTGTCCGCTGCATCAAACCCAACGAGCTCAAGAAACCCATGGTGAGTTCAACCTGACAAACACACTAGTATAAAAGAGTGTGGGTGGGGGTGTATTTGCCTGTGTGTGCGTGCGATTGTGTGTGTGATTGCGTGCGTGCCTGTGTGTGTGTCACGATGTTCGTTTACCATTCCCTTACAGCTGTTCTCTTTAACTCTGTCTGTGTGTCTGTCCATCTAGCTGTTTGACAGGGAGCTGTGTGTGCGTCAGCTGAGGTACTCTGGGATGATGGAGACCATTCGTATCAGACGCGCCGGTTACCCCATCAGATACACCTTCGGAGAGTTCGTAGACCGCTACCGTGTCCTCATGCCCGGAGTCAAACCTGCCAACAGACAGGTTAGCAGAGCTGGGCCCTGTCCATTAGGCACCAAACAATAAAAAAAAACTGAATGAAACAAGGGCCTCCTGGACTTTTCCAATAAGAAACGCTTGTTTTCTGTTCCAAAACGTTTTAGAACATCTGTTTTCTGTCCTAATGAACACAACCCTGCTGTCACTTTCGATTATATTACTATGTTCTGTTACTCTACTTCAGGATGGCTATTAGTTCATTTAGGTGTCATTCATTCCCTGGTGTTTTCTCATAGGATGACCTGAGAGGGACGTGTCAGAAGATAGTGGAGGCTGTTCTTGGACGAGATGACGACTGGGAGATTGGGAAGACCAAGATCTTTCTTAAGGTGACTAGATTTCATTGATTGCAAATCGACATATCATATTTTCACCTACATTGTTACACATATTACGATAAAATAAACCGTGCACTCTCTCTCTCTCTTTTGCTCCCTCCTCCCACCGCTCTCCCTCTCCGTCTCAGGACCACCATGACATGCAGCTGGAGATAGACAGGGACAAGGCCATCACTGACAAGGCCATCCTCATCCAAAAGGCTGTACGAGGAATGAAGGCGAGGTGAGGAAGGAGGGAGTAGAGGGGAGGGTGAGGCTGGAAGGGACAGAGAAAGAGGGAGAGGAAAGAGGAGGGGCACGAGGGAGGGTGAGAAGGGAGGGAAAGGGGACATGTGGTGTTGGTGGGGTGGGGATTCCTTGAAGGATCCTCTTTAAGTTACGATCTTTATTTCGTTAATCCATATTGTACTTAGGGACAACGTTTAACTTGTTCCTCATAGATCGAATTCAGATACTACCGTTGAATTGTCTGGACATTTCAATTCACAAATGTTGTGGTTGAGAGCTTCAGTATTATATAATATGTTTCCATATGCACCTCTCCCCACCCCTCCCTCCCTCCCTCTCCCTGTGTATTTTCCAGGACTAACTTCCTGAGGGTGAGGAGGTCAGTGACACTCATTCAGAAGATGTGGCGCGGCTATCGGTGCAGGAAGGACTACAGTGTGGTGAGTTCTTCTATATCCATGATTACTGACATTTCACAACCGTCCATTTCCTGGATGGTTCACTTGGACATATCCCTGGGCAGGAATGACATTTAGTCCCTTAATGAACACACCTTAAAAGACCGTCCCACAGTTATTGAATTATGGGTTGTAGTTATGTTGCTATAACGTTATAGTTGTGTTATATTGGTGTAGTTCTTTTGTTAGAATGTTATATTGGTGTTTGAGAGTTTTGTTGGTGTCTCCTCTCCAGATGAGGGTCGGCTTCCTGCGCCTACAAGCCCTCTATAGATCAAGAAAACTCTTTGTTGCCTACCAATTGGCCAGGACTTGCATCACTCAAATACAGGCCCGTTGCCGTGGTTTCATGGTGAGGCAGTCTTTTTGGAGGCAGCTGCATGCGGTGATCACCATCCAGGCATACGCCCGGGGCATGATCGCAAGGAGGGTTACCCAGAGACTCAGGGCAGAGGTAAGATGCTACACTACTCATAGGCATATGCATACACACAGAGATAGACACTAAGCAAGGCAACAGGGCTAAAGTAAGGCAATTTAAATCTGATCAAATCAAACTTTATTTGTCACACGTGCTGAATACAACAAGTGTAGACCTTACTGTGAAATGCTTACTTACAAGCCCTTATCCAACAGTGCAGTTCAAGAAGAGTTAAGAAAATATTACCAAATAAACTAAAGTAAAAAATAATAAAAATTAACAAAATAACATAACTATAACGAGGCTATAAACAGGGGGTACCGGTACAGAGTCAGTGTGCGGGGATACAGGTTAGTTGAAGTCATTTGTACATGTAGGTAGGGGTGAGTGACTGCACAGATAAACAGTAAGTAGCAGCAGTGTACAAAACAAATGGGGGGGTGTCAATATAAATAGTCCGTTGGCCATTTTATTAATTGTTCAGCAGTCTTATGGCTTGGGGGTAGAAGCAGTTAAGGAGCCTTTTGGTCCTAGACTTGGCACCCCGGTGCCGCTTGCTGTGCGGTAGCAGAGAAAACAGTCTATGACTTGAGTGACTGGAGTCTCTGACAATTTTATGGGCTTTCCGCCTATAAAGGTACTATATATAGGTACTGGATGGCAGGAAGCTTGGCCCACGTGATGTACTGGGCCGTACACACTACCCTCTGCAGGACCTTACGGTCAGATGCTGAGCAGTTGCCATACCAGGCGGTGATGCAACAGGTCAGGATGCTCTCGATGGTGCAGCTGTATAACATTTTGAAGGTCTGGGGACCCATGCCAAATGTTTTCAGTCTCCTGAGGGGTTTTGTCGTGCCCTCTTCACGAGTGTCTTGGTTTGTTTGGACCATGATGGTTTGCTGGTGATGTAGACACCAAGGAACTTGAAACTCTCGACCCGCTGCTCTCGGCCCACTCTTTCCTGTAGTCCACGATCAGCTCCTTTGTCTTGCTCACATTGAGGGAGAGGTTGTTGTCCTGGCACCAGACTGCCAGTTCTCTGACATCCTCTCTTTAGGCTGTCTCATCGTTGTCGGTGATCAGACCAACCACTGTTGTGTCGTCAGCAAACTTAATGATGGTGTTGGAGTCGTGTTTGGCCACGCAGTCGTGGGTGAACAGGGAGTACAGGAAGGGACTAAGTACAAACCCATGAGGGGCCCCAGTGTTGAAGATCAGCGTGGCAGACGTGTTGTTGCCTACCCTTAACACCTGGGGGCGACCCGTCAGGAAGTTCAGGATCCAGTTGCGGAGGGAGGTGTTTAGTCCCAGGGTCCTTTGCTTAGTGATGCACTTCGTGGGCACTATGGTGTTGAACGCTGAGCTGTAGTCAATGAACAACATTCTCACATAGGTGTTCCTTTTTTCCAGATGGGAAAGGGCATTGTGGAGTGCGATTGAGATTGCGTCATCTGTGGATCTTTTGGGGCGGTATGCAATCCGTCTGGCCCTGCAGCTTTAAGAATGTTGACCTGTTTAAAGGTCTTGCTCACATCGGCTACCGAGAGCGTTACCACACAGTCACCCAGAACAGCTGGTGCTCTCGTGCATGCTTCGGTGTTGCTTGCCTCGAAGCGAGCGTAAAAGGCATTTCGCTCGTCTGGTAGGCTCACGTCACTGGGCAGCTCGCGTCTGGGTTTCCCTTTGTAGTCCGTAATAGTTTTCAAGCCCTGCCCCATCCGACGGGCGTCAGAGCCGGTGTAGTAGGATTCAATCTTAATCCTGTATTGATGCTTTGCTTGTTTGATGGTTCGTCTGAGGGCATAGCGGGATTTCTTCTAAGCATCCGGATTAGTGTCCCGCTCCTTGAAAGCGACAGTTCTAGCCTTTAGCTCGATGTGGATGTTGCATGTAATCCATGGCTTCTGGTTTGGATATGTACATACAGTCACTGGGGAGGCGACATCGTCGATGCCCTTATTGATGAAGCTGATGACTATTCTCCTCAATGCCATTGGATGAATCCCGGAACATATTCCAGTTTGTGCTAGCAAAACAGTTCTGTAGCGTAGCATCCGTGTCATCTGACCACTTCCGTATTGAGCGAGTCTCTGGTACTTCCTGCTTTAGTTTTTGATTGTAAGCAGGAATCAGGAGAATATAATTATGGTCAGATTTGCCAAATGGAGGTCGGAGGAGAGCTTTGTATACATCTCTGTGTGTGGAGTGAAGGTGGTCTAGAGTTTTTTTCCCCTCTGGTTGCACATGTGACATGCTGGTAAAAATTTGGTAAAACTTATTTAAGTTTGCCTGCATTAAAGTCCCCGGCCACTAGGAGCGCCACTTCTGGATAAGCCTTTTCTTGTTTGCTTATGGCCTTATATAGTTGGTTGAGTGTGGCGTTAGTGCCAGCATCGGTTTGTGGTGGTAAATAGACGGCTACGGATAATATAGATGATAATTCTCTAGGTAGATAGGGTGGTCTACAGCTTATCATAAGGTACTCTCCCTCAGGTGAGCAATACCTTGTCTTACCAGCTTCTAGTAACATTGAAGAACATTTATGAGAATTTGTAAGTGATTAAACAACTCTCTCCCCCATTTCTTAGAACCGGCGGCGCCAAAAGGCAGAAGGCCAGCGTCTGGTCGAGGAGGAGCGCCTGAGGAACCAGATGACGGTGCGACGGGCGAGGGCCGAGGCCGAGAGGAGTCACAAGGAGCGCCTGGCCGAGCTGACCCGTCAGGAGGAGGAGAGGGAGAAGGAGGCACGGGAGGAGACACGACGAAAGAAGGAGATGGTGGAACAGGTTCCTGAAGCACCTAATGGTTTACTTAGGGGCAAATCTTAACTTCCACTTTAGTCAAATTTTCACTTAGTCATGAATTGATGTTAAGTCACAAATTTGACTTAAATGTAAGTTATGATTTGTTCCATAAAGAGGTTATGTGGAGGTTTTGAAAGATTTCAACCAGAAGTAGAGCTCACAAGCTAAAATAGCCTATTAATTTATTTGGGACTGGGGTGCAGTATTGAGTAGTTTGGATAATTAGATGCCTAGAGTAAACTGCCTGCTACTCAGGCTCAAAAGCTAGAATATGCATTTAATTAGTATATTTGGATAGAGGATACTCTGAAGTTTCTAAAATTGTTTGAAGGATGTCTGTGAGTATAACAGAACTCATATGGCAGGCAAAAACCAGAGAAAAAATCCAACCAGGAAGTGGGAAATCTGAGGTTTGTAGTTTTCAAGTCATTGCATATGGGGTCTTATTGCACTTCCTAAGGCTTCCACTAAATGTCAACAGTCTTTAGAACCTTGTTTGAGGCTTCTACTGTGAAGGGGGGAAGAATGAGAGCTGTTTCAACCAGGTGTCTGGCAGAGTGCCATGAGCTCTGTCAGCTAACCTGTGAGAGTTAGCTGCGTTCCATTACATTTCTAAAGACAAAGGAATTGTCTGGTTGAAACATTGAAGATTTATGATAAAAACATCCTAAAGATTGATTATATACATCGTTTGAAATGTTTCTACGAACTGTAAAATAACTTTTTGGACTTTTCGTCTGAACTTCCGCCTGGATTTGCCCGCACCTCGTGAGTTTGGATTTGTGAACTAAATGCGCCAACAAAAAGGAGGTATTTGGACATAAATGATGGACTTTATCGAACAAAATAAACATTTATTGTGGAACTGGGATTCCTGGGAGTGCATTCTGATGAAGATCATCAAAGGTAAGTGAATATTTATAATACTATTTCTGACTTTTGTGACACCTCTCCTTCTTTGGAAAATGGCTGTCTGTTTTTCTGTGGCTAGGTGCTGACCTAACATAATCTCAATGTATGCTTTTGCCATAAAGCCTTTTTGAAATCTGACACAGCGGTTGCATTAAGGAGAAGTTTATCTACATTTCCATGCATAATTTGGACATAAATTATGGACTTTATCGAACAAAACAAACATTTATTGTGGAATTGGGATTCCTGTGAGTGCATTCTGATAAAGATCATCAAAGGTAAGTGAATATTTATAATGCTATTTCTGACTTCTGTTGACTCCACAACACTGCGGGTACCTGTATGGCTTGTTTTTGTTGCGGTTGCATTAAGGAGAAGTTTATCTAAATTTCCATGTAAAACACTTGTACCTTTTATCAATGTTTATTATGAGTATTTCTGTAATTTGATGTGGCTCTCTACACTTTCACCAGATGTTTGTTTGAGACAATGCATTTCTGAACATAAAACATCAATTTTAAGCAGGGATGTTTTGGAGCTGTTGCTGGGCAACACAGACTTTCAACTCCCTCCAAAGATTTTCTATGGGATTGAGATCTGGAGACTGGCTAGGCCACTCCAGGACCTTGAAATGCTTCTTACGAAGCCACTCCTTCGTTGCCCGGGCGGTGTGTTTGGGATCATTGTCATGCTGAAAGACCCAGCCACGTTTCATCTTCAATGCCCTTGCTGATGGAAGGAGGTTTTCACTCAAAATCTCACGATACATGGCCCCATTCATTCTTTCCTTTACACGGATCAGTCGTCCTGTTCCCTTTGCAGAAAAACAGCCCCAAAGCATGATGTTTCCTCCCCCTTGCTTCACAGTAGGTATGGTGTTCTTTGGATGCAACTCAGCATTCTTTGTCCTCCAAACACGATGAGATGAGTTTTTACCAAAAAGTTCTATTTTGGTTTCATCTGACCATATGACATTCTCCCAATCTTCTTCTGGATCATCCAAATGCTCTCTAGCAAACTTCAGACAGGCCTGGACATGTACTGGCTTAAGCAGGGGGACACGTCTGGCACTGCAGGATTTGAGTCCCTGGCGGCGTAGTGTGTTACTGATGGTAGGCTTTGTTACTTTGGTCGCAGCTCTCTGCAGGTCATTCACTAGGTCCCCCCGTGTGGTTCTGGGATTTTTGCTCACCGTTCTTGTGATCATTTTGACCCCACGGGGTGAGATCTTGCGTGGAGCCCCAGATCGAGGGAGATTATCAGTGGTCTTGTATGTCTTCCATTTCCTAATAATTGCTCCCACAGTTGATTTCTTCAAACCAAGCTGCTTACCTATTGCAGATTCAGTCTTCCCAGCCTGGTGCAGGTCTACAATTTTGTTTCTGGTGTCCTTTGACAGCTCTTTGGTCTTGGCCATAGTGGAGTTTGGAGTGTGAATGTTTGAGGTTGTGGACAGGTGTATTTTATACTGATAACAAGTTCAAACAGGTGCCATTAATACAGGTAACAAGTGGAGGACAGAGGAGCCTCTTAAAGAATAAGTTACAGGTCTGTGAGAGCCAGAAATCTTGCTTGCTTGTAGGTGACCAAATACTTATTTTACACCATAATTTGCAAATAAATTCATAAAAAATCCTACAATGTGATTTTCTGGATCTCATTTCGTCTGTCATAGTTGAAGTGTACCTATGATGAAAATTACAGGCCTCTCTCATCTTTTTAAGTGGGAGAACATGCACAATTGGTGGCTGACTAAATACTTTTTTGCCCCACTGTATATGTTTGATGTTGTCCTGTTTGTACTCTGTGCCTATAACTCAACCTCAACCCAACAGGTGGAGCGGGAGAGGGAGCAGCCGGTGGACCACTCAGACATGGTGGACCAGATGTTTGGCTTCCTGGGGAACACAGGGGCACTGCCCAACCTGGAGGGACAGGGGCCGGCCGGCTTCGAGGTGAGATGGGGCGTTAGGGGTGGTGGTGGGGAGTAGGGCAGTAGATACTGTCTGTGTAGCTACAGTGGAGTATGTGCAAGGGGTAGGGGTTTAGATGTAGGATGTGTGTGTCTGTGTGCCTTGATGTATATGTCTGTCTGTGTGCGTGGGTGGGTTGGGGGATGCACCTGCCTGTATCCCTGCCTCCATGTGTGCCTCACTGGCTCACTGGCACACACACCCGCAGCCTCCGCAAGGACCCCCCTCCCCCAAACAGCTCTCATCAGGGTCAACTACACCCTTATTCATGTCCTCATTACATGTAGTGCCACAAGACCTCTGTTCTGCTACATATGTTTAAACAATGGAAGTATTTCTAGAAAAAAATCTAGAAAAAAATGCTGGAGCTCTTAATAGTGCTATAAACCAAAACAAAAATAAGTTTTGAGATTTGTACTACAGATTGGTTCAAATTAAACAGCAAAGGCCTTTAAACACTTGTTGGAGAATAATTGTAAAAATGAAATGCATTATGGTGTCTGGCAGAGTTGACATAAATCCAGTTAGTTGCACTTTACGATTTAAAAAAAGTATAATTAGGAGGCTGATACTTTGGTCTATCAAAATATATATTTAAAATGTTGTCCATATTTTTGTGGAAAATGTTAAGATTGTCTCATCTTTCCAGAATTACTGAGCTCTAAAACAGCAACATTTTCTCTCCACCTCACGGCACAATATGTAAAATAACATTCCCTCCAGCTATAAAATGTACATTTCTCTCCCCCATGGCAAAACAAGATCCCTTTCTCAGACCTCAAAAAACGGTATCAGTGTAAAACTGCACTATGCCACTGGTGTGCCTGTGTGTGTGTGTGCGCACATGTGCCTCTTTGCATGCCTGCGACCCTCCTTCTGTGCATGTCTCTGTGTCTCTGGGTCTGTTTACATGGGTGTGTTGTAGGACCTGGAAGTGGCTCTGCGGGCCGAGGAGGAGGAGGACTTAGACGAAGCTCTCCCTCTGCCTGACGACGAGGAAGAGGACCTGTCGGAGTACAAGTTCTCCAAGTTCGCCACCATGTACTTCCAGGGCACCACCACACACAAATACGTGCGGCGACCGCTCAAGCAGCCTCTGCTCTTCCATGAGGATGAGGGTGACCAGCTGGTGAGTTGACCTCTGACTTTTGACCTTTTACCAATCGTGTGTGTGTTCGCCATTGTGGTCCTACAGCTTTGCAAATGAGCCCTGAGTCATGAGTGTCTAACTGAATATTACCTTAACCCCACTAAGGCTACCCCCCACACACACAATCAATTTCAGATCATTTGGGCACGAAATTAAGAACATGCTAATACCTAACTGAACTTTTGTGTGTGGAGGAGGGGGGGCAAACATACTAAAGTTAACATTTGGTGACTGCAGCCAGTTAAACCAAACCAAAGATGGCTGTCTGTCCAAATACTGCTTACTGGGTCAGGAAACCAATACAGACAGTGCCTTACAAAATTATTCAGACCTCTTGTTCCCCAATGCTGGAAGGAGGGCCCGAGTGGAAAAAGTTTGGGAACCCCTGTATTAAACTACCAATACACATCAAAGATGAATTGAGCTGCAGGACAGGAATGAAACTGCTCAGGGATGGCCATTGGTGATTTAAAAATGGCTACAGAGTTCAATGGCTGTAATGGGAGAAAACTGAGGACGGATCAACAACATTGTAGTGTCTCCACAATAATGACCTAACGGAGTGAAAACAAAAAAACAAATATACAGAATACAAATATTTGAAAACATGCATTTTGTATGCAACAAGGCACTAACTGCTTCCTTATTTTCAAGCATGGTGGTGTCTGCATCATGGTATGGGTATGCTTGACATCAGCAGATACTGGGTTGTCAGGATGAAAAGAAACGGGATGGAGCTAAGCACAGGCAAAAAATCCTAGAGGAAAATCTGCTTCAGTCGGCTTTACACCAGAGACTGGGAGAGGAATTCACCTTTCAGCATGACAATAACCTACAACACAAGGCCAAACTTACACTGGAGTTGCTTAACAAGAAGACAGTGAATGTTCCTGAGGGGCCAATTTACACCTTTTACTTAAATCTGCTTGAATATCTATGGCAAGTCTTGAAAATTGCTATCCATGATCAAAAATCTATCCATGATCACCAACATCTGACAGAGCTTGAAGAATTTTGAAAATAATAATGGGCAAATATTGCACAATGCAGGTGTGCAAAGTTCTTGTAGACTTACCCAAGAAGACTCAACAGCTGTAATCGATGCCAAAGTTGTTACTAGTATGTATTGACTCAGGGAGCAAAATACTGTACTTATGCAATGACTATATTTTAGTTATTTAATTTGTGCTAATCTTTTTATATATATGTGTGTATGTGTATAATATATATATGTATGTATGTGTGTAATATATTTGGTCACCTACAAACAAGCAAGATAGGTTTTTAGATTTTTTTGCAAATATATACAAAAATAAAAAATGAGTATAAGTATTCAGACCCTTTACTCAGTACTTTGTTAAAGCATCTTTGGCAGCGATTACAGCCTCAAGTCTTCTTGGGTATGAAGCTGCAAGCCTGGCACACTTGCTTTTGGAGAATTTCTCCCATTCTTCTCAACAGATCCTTTCTGTCAGGTTGGATGGGGAGCGTAGCTGCACAGTTATTTTCAGGTCTCTTTACAGATGTTCGATAAGGTTCAAGTCCGAGCTCTGGCTGGGCCACTCAAGGACAATAGGAGACTTGTCCAGATGCCACTCCTGCATTGTCTTGGGTTTGTGCTTAGGGTCATTGTTTTGTTGGAAGGTAATCCTTCCCTCCAGTCTGTGATCTTGAGCGCTTTGGGGCAGGTTTTCATCAAGGATCTCTCTGTACTTTGCTCCGTTCATCTTTCCCTCGATCCTGACTAGTCTCCCAGTCCCTGCAGCTGAAAAACATCCCCACAGCATAATGCTGCCACTACCATCGCTTCAAATATGGAGGCCACTGTGTTCTTGGGGACCTTCGAAGTTGCAGAAATGTTTTGGTACCCTTCCCAAGATCTGAGGCTAGACGCAATCCTGTCTCTGAGCTCTACGGACAATTCATTCGACCTCATGGCTTGTTTTTTTCTCTGACATACACTGTCAACTGTGGGACCTTGTATAGACAGATGTGTGCCTTTCCAAATCACGTCCAATCAATTGAATTTACCACAGGTGGACTCCAATCAATTTGTAGAAACATCTCAAGGATGATCAATGGAAACAGGATGCACCTGAACTAAAATGCTAGTTTCATAGCAAAGTGTCTGAATACTTATGTAAATAAATAAAAAATATTTCTGTTTAAAAAATATCAACATTTATCAAAAATGTCAGAAACTGTTTTCTCTTTGTTATTATAGGGTATTGTGTGTAGAGTGATGAGCAAAAACATTAATTTAATCAATTTTAGAATAAGGCAGTAACGTAACAAAATGTGTAAAAAGGGAAGGGGTCTAAATACTTTCCGAATGCACTATAATTGAGCAATTTGGCCAAACAATCTCTTGAAAACCAATCCCATTCCCCCTATCCCCCAGGCAGCCCTGGCGGTGTGGATCACAGTACTAAGGTTCATGGGGGACCTGCCTGAACCGAAGTACCACACCGCCATCAGTGACGGCTCAGAGAAGATCCCCGTCATGACCAAGATCTACGAGACGCTGAGCAAGAGGACATACAAGAGAGAGCTGCAGGAGCTCCAGACTGTGGAGGGAGAGTTGAGGGTGAGCTCCGAAGTGAAACCTCCCCTAGGTACAGATTCAGGATCAGCTTCCCCTCTCCTAAACATAGTTGAGACAGGGGATAGAATGTGGGTGGGAAGAGTGGGGGAGGGGTAAAGGGAAGATAAATGAGTGAGAAGAGGAGAGAGAGTGGGGTGGGGTGGGTAGAGAAGGGATGAAAGGGAGGACGTGAGAGAATGTGGGGTTGAGGAGTCGGGGGAGATGTGCAAAAAGGTGTTTGATTATTTTTTTGCCCAAATTTGAATGTTGTGAAAAGTCTGTGCAACTTCCAGCGCACGTTTACTGTGAACACTAAGGTTGTACTCACTTTAAGTTACAGTTTTAACAGTGGTCAAGTAGACTACTGTGGCTATTTGATCATACTGCAGGCCTACCAGAGTGGCCTTCCATCAGAAACAATGGAGAAAATGCAGCCCATTAAATTTGAACATGGAAATAGCTGTTCTATCATTCAGCCTACAGTAGCATCCAAAGTGTGATTTTCAATATAGGCCTACATTCCATGAGGCCTGTATTGAACACAGGGCGTGACATTAACCTGTTTATCCACTTGTCCTTCAGACAAGGAGGTAACTGAAAATGTTGTTCAAATCATATGTTATTTGTCACATGCGCCGAATACAGGTGTAGATCTCACCATGAAATGCTTACTTACAAGTCCTTAACCAACAATGCAGTTCAAGAAATAGAGTTGAGAAAATATTTCTTAAATAAACTAAAGTAAAAAATAAGATAAAAAGTAACACAATAAAATAACAATAACGAGGCTATATATGGGGGGTACCGGTACCGAGTCAATGTGCGGGGGTACAGGTTAGTCGAGATAATTTGTACATATAGGTAGGGGTAGAATGATTAGCAGTCTTAGAAGTGGTGGTAGAAGCTGTTAAGAAGCCTTTTGGGACCTAGACTTGGCACTCCGGTACCGCTTGCTGTGCAGTAGCAGAGAGAACAGTATATGACTTGGGTGACTGCAATCTTTTAACATGTTTTGAGCTTTCCTCTGATACCGCCTAGTATGTAGCTCCTGGATGGCAAGAAGCTTGGCCCAAGTGATGTACTGGGCCATACGCACTACCCTCTGTAGCGCCTTACGGTCGGATGCCGAGCAGTTGCCATACCAGGCGGTGATGCAACAGGTCAGGATGCTCTCAATGGTTCCATTGTAGAACTTTTTGAGGATATGGGGACCCATGTCAAATCTTTTCAATCTGCTGAGGGGGAAACGGTGTTGTCGTGCCCTCTTCACGACTGTGTTGGTGTGTTTGGACCATGATAGTTTGTTGGTGATGTGGACACCAAGGAACTTTAAACTCTCGACCCGCTCCGCTGTTGGGTTATTTGATCCAAGAAACCACTTTGCAAAATAAAATGCATTATTATTCCCATACCATTATTACAGAGAATCAGACAAATTATGCTACTCTCTGCCTATTGGCTACTTAGCTGATTCAAGTCTGTCTCAAAATACAACACTGCCACCTTTAAGAATAAATAAATATCTATACCTGACTTGCTTTTCAAAGATGTCTAGAAATGTACACGTTTTGTGCTCTTGTAGGAAGCAATCACTCCCCTATTTCTGACTACAAATGATCTATAACTGGGCTAATAACTCACTAACTAACAAAGTATATGAACAAAATGTGCATATTGGCCTACTGCAGCTCTGATTGTTTATGCCGCACTGGTCTGTATAGAGTACGTGCTGAGTAGTGCGTGTCAATACAATAGAATCCTACTCCGATGCTTTCTGCCTACAACAAATCTCTTGCCTACAGTAGTTTGTTTTGTTTCTGTATGTTGCATTGAAAGTGGTTAATATTGCGTTGATTCGATCACAATTGCCACAGTAGAGGGAAAAGTTGATAGTCTTAACAGGGAAAACTCTAGAACAGTGGTCACAAACCTTTTGAGTCAAAAAAACTTTGAGTCAAAGTGCAAGACGAGATCTACCACTCAGATTTTTTTTATAACATGACTTAAAAAACATACGCCAAATGCAGCATTAACCAATTAAAAACAGTACTGTAGCAATGATGTTTGTAAAGTAGGCTATAGGCCCAAATCATTATTACCGCATATTGGTTTTGCTTGAATTGCCCTGCCAATAAATTGTTGTTCAGGATAAAAAAAAATATATATTTCCAAATTTGAGGTAGGCTATATGATCACACAGGTAATAGATCAGTTGTTGTATTACTTGTGAACAGTGGCACCTGTCATATTTTTAAGTGGGAGAACTTGCACAATTGGTGGCTGACTAAATACTTTTTTTGCCCCACTGTATGTATCCACCACTTTTCAGTTTTTAGAAAGTTTTTCACTTCACCAATTTGGACTATTTTGTGTATGTCCACTACATAAAATCCAAATAAAAATCAATTTAAATTACAGGTTGCAATGCAATGAAATAGGAAAAATGCCAAGGGGGCACTGTATATGTCATATTTCAGTATTTTATTTTTATACATTTGCAAATATTTCTAAAAACCTGTTTTTGCTTTGTCATTATGGAGTATTGTGTGTAGATTGATGAGGGGGGTAAAAACAACTAAACCCATTTTTAGAATGAGGCTGTAACATAACAAAATGTGGAAAAAGTCAAGGGGTCTGATACTTTCCGAATGCACTGTAATAGCAGAACACTGCTTGTACAATATTATGTGATGGATGGTTTATTCTATATCACACTGTTACACTCTGTTTGGAATATCTACAGAAGTTCAGCAATTGCAATCTTCTTATATTACTCTGTATGCTACTCAGTTTGAGAAGAGGATCCTCCTGCATCTCACATCTGATTGTATTTATTGAACTCTGCCTGCTGGACCCATAAGGCAAAAACTCTGTCACATCCAGGATGGAGTGTCATGTACTCCACCCGTTTTGCCACCTGACTGCACATGTCCATAACATTCAGTGGTGATTTTAGCATGTAAATCTTGCAGGGGCTAACTAAACATATCTTTTTTTTATGCAATCCGCTACACAACATTAAACAATACATTCATTGCACTATAATGTGACAAATGGTGCCCACAAACTGAAGGGGCCTACATAAAGCTATCCCAACAGCAGGGATATTACATAATTTATGCAGCAGCATACATTACATTTTTGGACTCACCTTGTTGTGCTGTGTTCACCTGAATAGGAAAGTGGCGCGACGGTCCTTCTGGTGAGCTCTAGATAGAGGCCCAAATTCCAAGTTGGATGACAGTTCAAAATTATTTTCCGTATTTACCCAGTTCCCAGTTGTCTTGAACTCACTGAAGTCTTAGGTTTCCGAGTTCCGAGTTTTCAGTTGTTTTGAACGTGGCAGAAGTCATGCTGGATTGACAGCATGACCAATGTATTAAAACCTTTCTGGCTCATGGCGTTATCCACTTTTTGGTTGTTACGATCTTGTCTCATCGCTGCAACTCCCTCACGGACTCGGCGAAGGTCGAGAGCCAAGCCACACTGCTTTTTGACACACTGCTCGCTTATCCCGGAAGCCAGCCTCACCAATGTGTCGGAGGACACTGTCGAACTGACGACCGGAGTCAGCTTGCAGCCGCCCGGCCCACCACAAGGAGTCGCTAGAGCACGATGAAACAAGGACATCCAAACCCTCCCCTAGCCCGGAGGATGCTGGGCCAATTGTGCACCGCCTCATGGGTCACCCGGTCACAGCAGGCTGGGATCGAACCCGGGCTGCAGTGGCGCCTTTGTTGTGTAATGTTTATGTCCAAGTTTTAATAAGGATCCGCCCCTTTCCCCCCCCAATTTTCTCCTAAAATGACATACACAAATCTAACTGCCTGTAGCTTAGGCCCTGAAGCAAGGATATGCATATTATTGGTACCATTGGAAAGGAAACACTTTGAGGTTTGTGGAAATGTGAAAGGAATGTAGGAGAATATAACACATTAGATCTGGTAAAAGATAATACAAAGAAAAAAAATCAACCGTATTGTATTTTTTTGTACCATCATCTTTGAAATGCAAGAGAAAGGCCATAATGTACTATTCCACCCAGGTGCAATCTATATTTTGGCCATTAGATAGCAGCAGCATATGTGCAAAGTTATATATTAGTCCAATGAACCATTATATTTCTGTTCAAAATGTTGTATAAAGACTGCTCAAATGTGCCTAATTTGTTTATTAATAACTTTTCATGTTCAAAATTATGCACTCTCCTCAAACAGTAGCATGGTATTATTTCACTGTAATAACTACTGTAAATTGGACAGTGCAGTTAGATTAATTTAAGCTTTCTGCCAATATCAGATATGTCTATGTCCTTGGAAATGTTCTTGTTACTTACAAACTCATGCTAATTGCATTAGCCTACATTAGCTCAACCGTCCTGTGGAAGAGACAACAATCCCAAAGAAGTTTTTATGATTATATATTTTTTACATTGTTTGTAAACTGATATGTGACACATATTAATGCCAAAATAACATGCAAAACAGGTGGGGCTCTGCCCCTGAATGACGTTTCACCACTGAATACATGATATAGACAGAAGGGACATATTCACCCACTGAAGACAGAACCTCGCCCAGAGAGCTGTGCATGTAAATGTGTTAGACAGCCAAATCCTTAGATTAGGGCAAATAGAAATACAAATGCATTCCAGTTCTGGTTAGACAGCTGAAGTTGTACTCTACACAAAGCTGATTTTGATTTGTTTAGTAAAGTGGAGGCATACTGTCTTTATAAGCACATCAATATGACATCTACAGCAAAAAAAATATTTAGTCTTTGTAACCCAACTAAAAAAAATGGTTGATGTATCAACACTCAAGGTGGGAGACGTTTGTGCCATGTCCACATGCAGTTTACACCTGTAGGGATATTAGTTTGATCTATCAGCGGACTTGAGACGAGACACAACGAGCCAGCTATAGAATATTATGTTGTAGAACAGCTGAGCTGACTGAAGACCGAAGTCATTCAACTCACACTAGTTTATATCGTTTCCACGGTAACATACACTCACAGTGGCCAGTTTATTAGGTACACCATCCCGTTCACGAGAATAGATTGCTCCTACAGTCAGTGAGTCACGTGGCTGTGGCTTGCTATATAAAGCAGGTAGACATTCAGTTACTGTTCGATTTAACGTTAGAATGGGAAAAATGAGTGACCTAAGCAACTTTGAGCGTCGGGATCCATTATCTAAGAAACGGCCGGCCCTCCTGGGCTTTTAATGCATAATGATTTCTAGAGTTTACCGCGAATGGCGCGACAAACAAAAAACATCCAATCAGCGGCAGTCCTGAGGGGGCGAAAACAGCTTGTTGATGAGAGAGGTGGAAGGAGAATGGCAAGAATCGTGCACAACTCGTTGATCCTTGTCATGAATGGGTTATTGCAGCAGACGACCACACCAGGTTCCACTCCTATCAGCTAAAAATAACAAGAAGCTGCTGCTACAGTGGGCATGCGATCACAAACACTGGACCATTGAGGAGTGGAAAAACATTGCTTGGTCCGTCGAATCACAGTTCCTGTTGCTTCATGCTGATGGCAGAGTCAGGATTTGGTGTAAGCCCATGGTCCCGTCCTGCCTGGTGTCAACAGTACAGGCTGATGGCCGTGGTGTACTGGTGTGGGGAATGTTTTCCTGTCACACGTTAGATCCCTTAATACCAATTGAGCAAAGATTGAACGCCACAGTATATTTGAACATTGTTGCTGACCAAACCCAATAGAACATCTTTGGGATAAGATGGAACGAGCTGTTCACAGCATGAATGTACCTCTGTCCAATCTGCAGCAACTGTGTGATGCCATCGCGTCAGCATGGACCAACACCCCTGTGGAACGTTTCTGTCACCTTGTAGAATCCATGCTCACAAAAAATGCAGGCTTTTCTGGAGGCAAAGGGGGTCCAACCCGGTACTATACTGAACAAAAATATAAATGCAATAATTTAGAGTTCATATAAGGAAATCAGTCAATTGAAATGAATTAATTAGGCCTTAGTCAATGGGTTTCACATGACTGGGCAGGGTGCAGCCATGGGTGGGCGCCAATCAGACAGAAATACTCCTGTGTAATGATCATGCTGTTTAATCAGCTTCTTGATATACCACATCTCTCAGGTGGCTGGATTATCTTGGCAAAGGAGAAATGCTCACTAATAGGGATGTAAGCAAATTCATGCACAACATTTTGAGAGAAATACGCTTTTTGTGTGTATGGAACATTTCTGGGATCTTTTATTTCAGCTCAGGAAACATGGGATCAATACTTTACATGTTGTGCTTATATTTACATTACGTGTACATTTACAGTACGTGTATATTTACATGACGTGATGAAACGTTGAAACTAAGTTGCAAGCTACTTTCGTAGCAAGGTGCTGTAGAATGAGTTACTTATGAAACACATTCCAGGCTCTTGCTATCTTGCCATAACTGATTTGGCAGAGATATGATATGATATGATAGCCAGCTGCAGCTATCTACAAGCTATGCTAGCTAGCTGCTGTCAGTTTGGCTAAACACAAGGTCAGGCTTTAGCAAACACATAGAACTAAATTAGCTGACCATGTTGAGATGGTGTGTCAGTCAGGAGGGGAGAAGTCCTCAACTTCAAATCTTTGTTCTATCCATAGCAACGCTAGCATAGCTTACCTCGCTGTACTCATTACTGCACTTGTTTGTTGTAATTGAATGGCAAAGACCCACATCAAACCCCACCCCCAAGACGACTCTTGTTTGCCTTCAGTCATTGGCCGCTAGTATTTCATAATGAGTATTGAGGAGATGAGAAGGAGGACGTTGGTAGAATGGGTTGATTTGTTTTGTGTATGTCATCCAGGACACAGACAGTCTTACAGACAACATAAAGCTCAACTACGCCCCTCTCTCTCCCTCTTACAGAACAGCTCGAATGAAGGTGGTGGTGGGCAAAAGAAGAACAGTGTGAGACACAAGCTGGTCTCTCTCACACTGAAGAGGAAGTCCAAGATCACTGAGGAGGTTTGTGTCTCATTATAGCTTTCATAATAATAATAATAGTAAAAAACATAATAATGATAGTATATGCCAGTTAGCATTACCGTGCTCTTACCAACTGAGCCACACAATCCCAAAAATAGTGGGTTGGACCAACATTCTTGTTGCTGTTTATGGATATTCCCATGTTAATATTTGACAGATTATAAGGGTACTCTGATTTGTTATGGGGGTGTTCAGCATCTGTGGGTACCCCTGTAATCCAAACCCCCCGTTGCCAACTCAGCATTTACCAATACCAATGTTCCCTGTTGGCACCGCCTCCTCTTCTCCCCTATAGGTGACCCGGCGTTTGATGGACGGTGATTACAGCCTACAGGGAAACAGCATGTTGGAGGACCGGCCCACCTCCAACCTGGAGAAGCTGCACTTCATCATCGGCAACGGCATCCTAAGGCCCGTCCTCAGGTGACCTACGACCCTTTGACTTATTCTACCAATTACTCAGAAATACTTTTTCTCTGCATTCTTAATCTGTTCTTTCCATGCCTCCTCTCCTTCATTGATGATCTGAGCTTCCACCATAGTGTTTGGATGTTGGTCGCCACCTTAAGTGCAACCTCGACAAAATGGAGCTGCTCTTCTTCCCGGGGAACGCCTGCCCGCTCTGAGACCTTTCCATCACAGTTGATAACTCCACGGTGCCCCTTGGCGTGACCCTGGACAACACCCTGTCGTTCTCTTCAAATCAAATCAAATCAAATCAAATCAAATACATCAAAGCAGATACTCACTCCTGCAGGTTCATGCTCTACAACATCCGTAAAGTATGACCTTTCCTCACACAGGAAGCGGCCAGGTCCTAATCCATGCACTTGTCATCTCCCATCTAGACTAATGCAACTCTCTGTTGGCTCACCGCTTGTGCCATAAAACCGCTGCAACTTATCTAGAATGCCGCATCCCACCTGTTCAACCCATGTCACCTGGCTCCTCCCCACACTCCACTGGCTTCGATTCGAAGCTCGCATCATCTTCAAGACCCTGGTGCTTGCCAACGGCCCAACAAGAGAACTGCCCATCCCTACCTTCAGGCTATGCTCAAACCCTACACCCCAACCCGAACACTCCGTTCTGCCACCTCTGGTCACTTGGCCCTCCCACCGCTACAGGAAGGCAGCTCCCACTCAGCCCAGTCAAAGCTCTTCTCTGTTCTGGTACCCCAATGTTCAGGACAGCGTCAGGACAGCGTCAGGACAGCGGAGTCCCTGCCCATCTTCCAAAAATGTCTGAAACACTACCTCTTTAAAGAGTACACTATCTTAAATAACTCCCACCTAGTTTTTGGCTAGTATCACAGACTTAGCTGATAAATACTTTGTTGAGGGAAAATGTACAACAATTGTCATATGTTATTGTCTCACCTAGCTACAGTATTTTAAGATGAATGCACTAATTGTTAGTCGCACTGGATAAGAGCATCTGCTAAATTACGTAAATGTAATTGTTTGCACCTGTCACAAAGAAATGATTAAGTAATATATTGGACGTGTATTCTAAGTGGTATGCTAGTTTGAATATGGGGACCCCTAACCATCACTGTTATTGGCTGTCTGTTGTGTCTATTACCAGGGATGAGATCTACTGTCAGATCTGTAAGCAGCTGACCCAGAACCCATCTAAGAGTAGCCATGCACGTGGCTGGATCCTGCTCTCTCTCTGCGCTGGCTGCTTCGCTCCCTCTGAGAAGTTTGTCAAAGTAAGACCCTCGTGTTTTTGCTAACACACACACAGCGTATATACACACGTATGCATATATGGGTGCGAACACACACACACCAACACCTCTCGTTTGTCTTGGTCTACTCCGGATGAATTGAAAGTGGATCCACTGAATGTGCCCCAGGATGTCTCATTGGTCTTTAACCCCTGAGACCCCCCCCCCTTCTCCCTCCGTCAGTATTTGCGCACGTTCATGATCAGTGGTCCGCCAGGCTACGCTCCATACTGCGAGGAGAGGTTGAGGAGGACCTTTGTGAACTGCACCAGGACCCAGCCACCATCTTGGCTCGAGCTGCAGGTACGCACAGATCTAGGATCAGTGAATCATGGGGGAAGTTCTGAACCATATTAGGTGGAAAATGCTAAATTGAGATCAGTGTCCAATTGTCATACTAAAAGTAAAGATACCTTCATATAAAATTACTCAAGTAAAAGTGAACGTTAGCCAGTAAAATACTACTTGAGTAAAAAAGTATTTGTTTTTCAAAAGTAAATGTTATTGCTAAAATATACTTAAGTATCCAAAGTA
This sequence comes from Oncorhynchus mykiss, assembly GCF_013265735.2. NCBI lineage: Eukaryota > Metazoa > Chordata > Actinopteri > Salmoniformes > Salmonidae > Oncorhynchus > Oncorhynchus mykiss. The sequence continues at coordinate 44,907,590 of NC_048576.1, read as the reverse complement.
GAAGTATAAATCATTTCAAATACCTTATATTAAGCAAACCAGACGGCACGATGTTCTTGTTTTTAAAATTTACGGATAGCCAGGAGCACACTCCAACACTCAGACATCATTTACAAACAAAGCATTTGTGTTTATTGAGTCCGCCAGACCAGATGCAGTAAGGATGACCAGGGATTTTCTCTTTAAGTGCTTGAATTAGACCATTTTCCTGTCCTGCTAAGGATTCAAAATGTAATGAGTACTTTTGGGTGTCAGGGAAAATGTATGGAGTAGAAAGTACATTGTTTGCTTTAGGAATGTAGTAGAGTAAAAGTAATCAAAAATATAAATAGTAAAGTACAGATACCCCCCCAAAATACTTAATTAGTACGTTCAAGTATTTTTACTTAAGTACTTTACACCACTGCAAATATATTGCCACCCTTGCACTTAAATGATTTCCTATTTCTTCAAAAATGTGTTGAAATTTAAATTAAACTTTTGGTCACCACACCTTGTTATGGAATTTTCTGCATTGCAGAACCAATACAATTTTTGTAACCTAAGTATAGCATTTTAATTGAGAAAATAAAGACAAATGGCATAGATTACATTATTTGCACCCCGGAGCTAGGACTTGGTTGCACAGCCTTTGGCCAAGTGTGCTGCTGACAAACACCGACTTTTCAGCAGCAGACTGCTCTAATTCTTCAATGTTGGAGGGGTGCCCTCCGCCAACTGCTGTGCTCAGATCTCTCCATAGGTTTTAGATATGATTCAGATCTGGACTCTACGCTGGCCATTCCAGAACAGTTCAGCATCGCTTCTTGAACCATTCCTGGGTGCTTTTTGATGTGCTGCTGGAAGACACACAACATTCAATGGAGACCCAGTTTTTGGATGCTGGGTTGAACATTTGACACCTGATAATCTTCTGATTTCATGATGCCTTGCACGTGTTCAAGGCCCCCAGTACCAGAGGCAGCAAATCAATCTCACAGCATTCTCAAACCTCCCACGTCTTTGATTGTAGGGAGGGTGTTATTATCATTCGGTTTGCTGCTGAAGAGTGGGAATTATTGTCAGTAGTAACGTGCAGTAAGCTTATTGATAGCTACAAGAAGCATTTGTTGGCAGTTATATTGGCCAAATGCGGTGCAACTAAGTACTAGCTCCGGGGTGAAAATCAATTTGTCTATGCCGTTTGTCTTTATTTTCTACATGAAAATGGTAAACTTAAGTTAACAAATATATAATTGGTTTTGCAATGTTGAAAAGTGACGCAGCGTTTTAAGGCACTGCGTCTCAGTGCTAGAGCCGTCACTACAGACACTACAGTTTGAATCCAGGCTGTATCACAACCGGTCGTGATTGGGAGTCCCATAGGGCGGCACATAATTGGCTCAGCGTCGTCTGGGTTTGACCGGTGTAGGCCGTCATTGTAAATAACAATTTGTTCTTAACTGACTTGCCTAGTTAAATAAAGGTTAAATTCAATAAAACATCATATCAATTTAAACCAAATTATGTAAAAATGTTGAATTATTTAAGAAAAGTGCAAGGGTGCCCATATTTTTACTGTCTGGTTTTAGACATTCAAGCGTAGCCTGGAGTTCTTTTTTTAATCAAAAATAATCACCCCCCCCCCCCCCCCCCCCCCCCAGGCTACTAAGTCGAAGAAACCCATCATGTTGCCAGTGACCTTCATGGATGGCACCACTAAGACCCTGCTGACTGACTCAGCCACCACAGCCAACGAGCTGTGTAATTCCCTGGCCGACAAGATCAGCCTCCAAGACCGCTTCGGTTTCTCCCTCTTCATCGCCCTGTTTGACAAGGTACTGGACTGGACCTCACTCGCTTCATCTGAGCGAGAGACTTGTGTAGATGTGCACACACACACGCATGTATACAAGCAGGGACCCACTCACTCTTGCTTACTCAATAACTCACTCAAGCTTACGGTCTCACAAACTTGTTTGAGAAGCTATCGAGTCCAGGTTAATTAACAATGTTGAATGTCCATTCTTCCCCCTCTCCCCCCAGGTATCCTCATTGGGCAGCGGCAGCGACCATGTGATGGATGCCGTGTCGCAGTGCGAGCAATATGCCAAGGAGCAGGGTGCCCAGGAGAGGAATGCTCCCTGGCGCCTTTTCTTCAGGAAGGAGATCTTCACGCCCTGGCACAATCCTGGCGACGACAGTGTGGCCACCAACCTCATCTACCAGCAGACTGTCCGGGGAGTCAAGTTCGGCGAGTACCGCTGCGAGAGGGTGAGTGGGGAATGAGGGCAGAGGGATGAAGGCATGTATGAGGAGGGAGGTTAGAGGTGAGAGATTTGGGGAATTGCTCTTTGATTGTGTCTTTTCCACTCTTCTTCTTTGCTCTTTTACAGGTTAATGAATGATATGAGATGGCGTTTTTATGTTGAATTTAGTTCATGCTGATGTTCATTGAACAAAAATGTCTAAACGTCTAAAGTGTTGGTCCCATGTTTCATGAGCTGAAATAAAAGATCCCAGAGATGTTCCATATGCACAAAAAAACGTATATTTCCCTTAATTCTGTGTACAAATTTGTTTTCATCCCTGTTAGTGAGCATTTCTCATTTGCCAAGATAATCGATCCACCTGAGGTGTGGCATATCAAGAAGCTGATTTAAACAGCATGATCATTACACAGGTGCACCTTGTGCTGGGGACAATAAAAGGCCATACTAAAATGTGCAGTTTTGTAACACGACACACTACTTTTTTAAGGTGTCTGTGACCAACATATCAATTTCTGTATTCCCAGTCATGTGAAATCCACAGATTAGGGCCTAATGAATTTATTTCAATTGACTAATTTCCTTATATGAACTGCATCTTTGAAATTGTGCATGCTATCTTTTTATTTTTGTTCAGTGTATATGTGAATGCACATTCATGCCTAATGTTTTTTTTGTAAAATATGAAAGTGTTAAAGCTTCCCCTTATCTCTCACTCCATCTATCCACTCTCAATCCTCTCTCTTGCTCAGGACGAGGATCTGGCGGAGCTGGCGTCTCAGCAATACTACGTAGAATATGGCTCAGAGATCCTCCAAGAGCGCCTCCTCAACCTCATCCCCTCCTACATCCCTGACCGTGAAATCAGCTCAGCCAAGACCACTGACAAGTGGGCCCAGCTAGTTGTCTCTTCCCACAAAAAGGTAGATGTCCCCCAAGGATCAGTCTCAGTGCCCTTCACTTTCTGACCCCAAATCTGTTTCTTGTGCTCTTACAACAGGATTTGTCCTTTGAACTATTTGTCACTATAATCAGGGATGTCGTGGGTAAACACATGTAAGCACTTTTTCCACTGCTTATGCTTTAGTGAATAGCGTTTAAGCGTCTACTACGCCAAATTATTGTTTTCTGAATTAGCATTTGTTAATCGTTGCCGTCATATCAATCAGCGTTCAGTGTTTATCCACATTTGTTTTTACCGCTATAACTTGACTATATTGTCCTATGAACAGTATATACGTTCACACACCCAGTTTTCAAACAGTCTCTCTAACCCCTCCTCTGCCTCAGGGAGTTTACACCCAGAAGAGGTTGGACCCTCAGAAGGTGAAAGAGGACGTGGTTGACTTTGCTCGTTTCAAGTGGCCTTTACTCTTCTCACGCTTCTACGAGGCCTTCAAGTTTTCAGGTAAGTCTACTGTTGATATTTATGGGAGTTTTGGCCAATTTAATACAAGGAATGTTACACTAATGATATTTCTGAGAAAGACCTGTATCGTATCCATGATATCATGACTAAACGTAGGTTGAAATGACCTCTAAGTAAACTTTGAACCCCTCAGGACCCAGCCTGCCTAAGAATGATGTCATTGTAGCAGTGAACTGGACCGGGGTCTACTTTGTGGATGAGCAGGAGCAGGTCCTTTTGGAACTCTCTTTCCCAGAGATCACTGCTGTGTCCAGTAGCAGGTAATGCTGCTACTATTCCTGTCTTTCAATAGACTGTAGTCATTATTCGTCAATGATAATTAGATATGTTTTCATTCAGTTGGTTGGGGGGAGGTGTAATGCAAATAGTCTGGGTAGCCATTTGACTAGATGTTCAGGAGTCTTATGGCTTGGGGAAAGAAGCAGTTTAGAAGCTTCTTGGACCTAGACTTGGTGCTCCGGTACCGCTTGACGTGTGGTAGCAGAGAGAACAGGTTATGACTAGGGTGGCTTTTAGGGCTTTCCTCTGATACCACCTGGTATAGAAGTCCTGGATGGCAGGAAGCTTGGCCCCAGTGATGTACTGGGCTGTTCGCACTACCCTCTGAGGTGCCTTACGGTCGAAGGCTGAGCAGTTGCCATACCAGGCAGTGATGCAACCAGTCAGGATGCTCTCGATGGTGCAGCTGTAGAACCTTTTGAGGATCTGAGGACCCATGCCAAATCATTTCAGTCTCCTGAGGGGGAATAGGTTTTGTCGTGCCCGCTTCACGACTGTCATGGTGTGCTTGGACCATGTTAGATTGTTGGTGATGTAGACACCAAGGAACCTGAAGCTCTCAACCTGCTCCACTCAGCTCCGTCGATGAGAATGGGGGTGTGCACGGTCCTCTTTTTCCTGTAGTCCACAATCATCTCCTTTGTCTTGATCACGTTGAGGGAGAGGTTGTTATCCTGGCACCACACTGCCAGGTCTCTGACCTCCTCCCCGTAGGCTGTCTCGTTGTTGTCGGTGATCAGGCCTACCACTGTTGTGTCATTGGCAAATTTAATGAGGGTGTTGGAGTCGTGCCTGGACGTGCAGTCATGAGTGAACAGGGAGTACAGGAGAGGGCTGAGCACACAACCCTGAGGGACCCTGTGTTGAGGATCAGGGTGGCGGATGTGTTGTTACCTACCCTGCCCGTCAGGAATTCCAGGATCCAGTTGCAGAGGGAGGTGTTTAGTCCCAGGGTCCTTAGCTTATTGATGAGCTTTGAGGGCACTATGGTGTTGAACGCTGAGCTGTAGTCAATGAATAGCATTCTCACATACAGTGCCTTGCGAAAGTATTCGGCCCCCTTGAACTTTGCGACATATCCAGGCGACATATCCAGGTGTTAGAATGGCCAAGTCAAAGTCCAGACCTGAATCCAATTGAGAATCTGTGGAAAGAACTGAAAACTGCTGTTCACAAATGCTCTCCATCCAACCTCACTGAGCTCGAGCTGTTTTGCAAGGAGGAATGGGAAAAAATGTCAGTCTCTCGATGTGCAAAACTGATAGAGACATACCCCAAGCGACTTACAGCTGTAATCGCAGCAAAAGGTGGTGCTACAAAGTATTAACTTAAGGGGGCTGAATAATTTTGCATGCCCAATTTTTCAGTTTTTGATTTGTTAAAAAAGTTTGAAATATCCAATAAATGTCGTTCCACTTCATGATTGTGTCCCACTTGTTGTTGATTCTTCACAAAAAAATACAGTTTTATATCTTTATGTTTGAAGCCTGAAATGTGGCAAAAGGTCGCAAAGTTCAAGGGGGCCGAATACTTTCGCAAGGCACTGTAGGTGTTCCTTTTGTCCAGGTGGGAAAGTGCAGTGTGGACTGCATCATCTGTGGATCTGTTGGGGCGGTATGCAAATTGGAGTGGGTCTAGGGTTTCTGGGATGATGGTGTTGATGTGATCCATGACCAGCCATTCAAAGCGCTTCATGGCTACAGACGTGAGTGCTACGGGTCGGTAGTCATTTAGGCAGGTTACCTTAGGCAGAGGCACTATGGTCGTCTGCTTGAAACATGTTGATATTACAGACTCGTGCAGGGAGAGGTTGAAAATGTCAGTGAAGACACTTGCTAGTTGGTCAGCGCATGCTCGCAGTAATGATTGTAACGATAAGAAATATGTATTTTTTTCAGTTGTAATATACAAAGCTTGTGATTTTATACAACAAACTAAAATATGGAAAGATGAATGAAAAAAATAGTATTTTCACATGTTTAGACCCATATAAAATATAAGTACAACAGTATTATAATCTGTATCATTGTTTTGATATTGTAAGAATAATTTCCCTTGACAGAGGGGGTAAGCTCCAGGGCCAGAGCTTCTCGCTGGCCACCATCAAAGGAGACGAGTACACGTTCACCTCAAACAATGCAGAGGACATCTGTGAGCTTATTGTGACCTTTTTGGAAGGCCTCAGGAAGAGGTCAAAGTTTGTGGTGGCGCTGCTGGACTGCCCCAACCCCGGTAAGTAACCTACTATCAAAGGAGACGTTATTTGCCTGTACGTTATTTACTTATTAGGTTTATTACCCAGGGGCAATGCACATTGATCAACATTGGAAACACTTTTTAAGAACAAGTCATGATTGTCATCAAAGCAAACAAGGGAAAGTATGGTAAATGACTGTGGTTTTGTTGGTGTTTTCTTGTACAGAGGCATGTTTTTCAGCACCACCACACATGACTTTCCCTCACAGGGGACAATAAAGTTATTTGAATGGAATTTCCATTGTATTGAATGTTGTGTTCCCTTAGCGGGCGGCGAGGACTCCACCTTCCTCAGTTTTTCCAAGGGCGACCTGATCCTATTGGACGAGCACTGTGGCGAGCAGGTCATGACCTCGGGGTGGGCTCACGGGGTCAACGACAGGACCAAGCAGCGGGGGGACTTTCCGGCCGACTGCGTCTACGTCCTTCCCACCTTCACCCGGCCGCAGTATGACATCGTGGTGAGTGACCTTATGACTAGGGTTGCAAAATTTCCTGTCATTTTCCAAAGTTCCAGGAACTTCTAGAAACTGTACTCATGGGTCATTTTGGAAATCTATGGAAACTTGGGGGATTTATACCGCAATATGACGTTGTGGTGATTATGACCTCAGGAATTGCCAAGCTCCATACTGCCTTTACAGCTCCTATTCTGTAGTTTCTCTTTTACTGAAGTTTTTCTTTCTCTCTCTTTTCCTCTCTGCTCCCTTCCCTCTCCATCTCTCTCTTTCTTCTGCTCCCTCTCCTCTCCATTCTCGTCCCTTTTTTCTCCATCTCACTCTTCCTCTCTCTTTTGCTCCCTTCCCTCTGCATCTCTCTCCCCCCTCTCTCTCTTTGCTAGGCTCTGGTAACTATGACTCCAGACCAGAGAAGAGAGTCCATCAACCTGTCCCAGACGGCCCTGGCTGAGAGTGAGGACAAGGTCAAGCCTTACACCCTAGAGGAGTTCTCCTACGACTACTTCAGGTAGCCACACTCACATGCACACTCACACGCACATGCACACTCACTCACCTCTTACACACTCACTCTTCTCTTCCCCCCCTCTAGACCCCCTCCTAAGAGCACTCTGAGCAGGGTGATGATCACTAAGGGCCGGGGGAAGGAGCGTCTGTGGTGTTGCACCAGGGAGCCCCTCAAACAGCCTCTGCTAAAGAAGGTGCTGGCCCAGGAAGAGCTCTCCCAGGAGGCTCAACTGGCCTTCGTTGATATCCTTACTGCCTTGCAGCCATTGTGTATCGAATACTTTTTTATACTTCATACACAAATCATCTTAAAGTAACTTTATTGAGCTACACAAACAATTTTAAATACATGTTTATTTTATTTTTTATTTCACCTTTATTTAACCAGGTAGGCCAGTTGAGAACATGTTCTCATTTACAACTGTGACCTGGCCAAGATAAAGCAAAGATGTGCGACAAAAACAACAACACAGAGTTACACATAAACAAACATACAGTCAATAACACAGTAGAGATATCTATGTACTGTGTGTGCAAATGTAGAAGATTAGGGAGGTAAGGCAATAAATAGGCCATAGAGGCAAAATAATTACAATTTAGCATTAACACTGTAATGATAGATGTGCGGATTATGTGCAAGTAGAGATACTGGGGTCCAAAAGAGCAAGAGGATAAACAACAATATGGGGATGAGGTAGTTGGGTGTGCTATTTACAGATTGGCTGTGTACAGGTACAGTGATCAGTAAGCTGCTCTGACAGCTGATGCTTAAAGTTGGAGAGGGAGATATAAGACTCCAGCTCCAGTGATTTTTGCTTTTCGTTCCAGTCATTGGCAGCAGAGAACTGGAAGGAAAGGCGGCCAAAGGAGGTGTTGGATTTGGGGATGACCTGTGAAATATACCTGCAGGAGCCCGTGCTACGGGTGGGTGTTGCTATGGTGACCAGTGAGCTGAGATAAGGCGGCGCTTTATCGAGCAAAGACTTATAGATGACCTGAAGCCAGCGGGTTTGGCGACGAATATGTAGTGAGGGCCAGTCAACGAGAGCATACAGGTTGCAGTGGTGGGTAGTATATGGGGCTTTGGTGACAAAACGGATGGCACTATGATAGACTACAACCAGTTTGCTGAGTAGAGTGTTGAAGGCTATTTTGTAAATGACATCGCTGAAGTCAAGGATCAGTAGGATAGTCAGTTTTACGAGGGTATGTTTGGCAACATGAGTGAAGAAGGCTTTGTTGCGAAATAGGTAGCCAATTCGAGATTTAATTTTGGATTGGAGATGCTTAATGTTAGTCTGCAAGTAGAGTTTACAGTCTAACCAGACACTTAGGTATTTGTAGTTGTCCACATATTCTAGGTCAGAACCGTCAAGAGTAGTGATGCTAGTCGGGCGGGCGAGTGCGGGCAATAATTGGTTACACAGCATGCATTTAGTTTTACTAGCATTTAAAAGCAGTTAGAGGCCACGGAAGGAGAGTTGTATGGCATTGACGCTCGTTTGGAGGTTTGTTAACAGTGTCCAAAGAAGGGCCAGAAGTATACAGAATGGTGTCGTCTGTGTAGAGGTGGATCAGAGAATCACCAGCAGTAAGAGCGACATCATTGATATATACAGAGAAAAGAGTCAGCCCGAGAATTGAACCCTGTGGCACCCCCATAGAGGCTGCCAGAGGTCCGGACAACAGGCCCTCCAATTTGACACACTGAATTCTATCTGAGAAATAGTTGGTGAACCAGGCGAGGCAGTCATTTGAGTCTGTCGATAAGAATGCGGTGATTGACACAGTCGAAAGCTTTGGCCAAGTCGATGATGACGGCTGCACAGTACTGTCTTTTATCGATGGTGGTTATGATATAGTTTAGGACTTTGAGCCTGGCTGAGGTGCAGCCATGACCAGCTCGGAAACCAGATTGCATAGTGGAGAAGGTACGGTGGGATTCGAAATGGTCGGTGATCTGTTTGTTAACTTGGCTTTCGAAGATTTTAGAAAGGCAGGGCAGGATGGATATAGGTCTATAGCAGTTTGGGTCTAGAGTGTCTCACCCTTTGAAGAGGGGTTACATTACGTTTAACATATTGACGTGCATTGATTTTTGGATGCTAAACCGTTAGCATTTGGAGACAATGGCCAGCTATCTAACCTTGCCCATAGACTGCCTACTGGGTAATGAAACCAATCTGTAATTTGGGTGAACTATCCCTTTAAATGTGATGCAAACCTCAACAGGTCATGGTAGCAGGTAGCCTAGTGGTTAGAGCGTTGGACTAGTAACCGAAAGGTTGCAAGATCGAATCCCTGAGCTGATAAGGTAAAAATCTGTCGTTCTGCCCATGAACAAGGCAGTTAACCCACTGTTCCTAGGCCGTCATTGAAAATAAGAATTTGTTCTTAACAGACCTGCCTAGTTAAATAAAAGGTAAAATAAATTATGTACAGTGCCTTCGGAAAGTATTCTGACCCCTTAACTTTTTCCACATTTCTTTACGTTACAGCCTTATTCTAAAATGGATTAAATAAATAAAAATCCTCAGCAATCTATACAAAATACCCCATAATGACAAAGCAAAAACAAGTGTTTTGACATTTAAAACAGAGGTACCTTATTTACATAAGTATTCAGACACTTTGCCACGAGACTCGAAATTTAGCTCAGGTGCATCCTGTTTTCATTGATCATCCTTGAGATGTTTCTATACAGAGTCCTTCTGTGGTGAATTTAATTGATTGTATATTATTTGGAAAGGCACATACCTGTCTATACAAGGTCCCACAGTTGATAGTGCATGTCAGAGAAAAACCCAGCCTTGACATCGATGGAATTGTCTATAGAGCTCTGAGACAGGATTGTGTCGAGGCCATTCCTCAGTAAAAGGCATATGACAGCCTGCTTGGAGTTTGCCAAAAGTTACCTAAACAAGATTCTCTGGTATGATTAAACCAAGATTGAACTTTTCGTCCTGAATAGCCAAGCTTCACGTCTGGAGGAAGCTTGGCACCATCCCTGCAGTGAAACATGGTGGTGGCAGCACCATGCTAAGGGGATGTTTTTCAGTGGCAGGGACTGGGAGACTATTCAGGATGGAGGCACAGATGAACAGAGCAAAGTACAGAGAGATCCTTGATGAAAACCAGCTCCAGAGCACTCAGGACATCAGACTGGGGCGAAGGTTCACCTTCCAACAGGACAACGACCCAAAGCACACAGCCAAGACAGCGCAGGAGTGACATCGGGACAAGACTCTGAATGTCCTTGAGTCGCCCAGCCAGTTCCCAGACTTGAACCAGATCGAACAACTCTGGAGAGACCTTAAAATAGCTGTAAAGCATCACTCCCCATCCAACCTGACAGAGCTTGAGAGTATCTGCAGAGAAGAATGGGAGAAACTTCTCAAATACAGGTGTGCCAAGCTTGTAGTAATGCATCATGGTTTTATGTCTGTGTTTAGCGTGTGTGGCCTTGTGGTCAATGTTTTGTCATGGTCCTTGACCGCTCCCCTGCACCCCTGATGAAGTATATGGGTGACTACCCGTCCAAGCGAGCACGTTCGGTCAACGAGCTGACCGACCAGATCTTTGAGGGAGCGCTGAAGGCAGAGCCACTCAAAGACGAGATCTACTGTCAGATCCTCAAACAGATCACAGAGAACCACATCAAGTATGTCTGACTGTGCAGTCTACACACACATGTACTCTCTCAGGGATGTTGTGGTCATATGGGGATTGACCATGGTGCGTATGTGGCTGTGGCGTGTCTGCCTGCCTGCATGTGTTTGTCTGCCTGCCTGTGTGTGTGTGTGTGGGTGGGTGTGCAGGTACAGTGAGGAGAAGGGCTGGGAGCTGCTGTGGCTTTGTACAGGTCTGTTCCCCCCCAGTAACATTCTGCTACCCCACGTCCAGAAGTTCCTCCAGGCTAAGAAGCACCACCACCTCGCCCCCGACTGCATGCAGAGACTCCAGAAGGCCTTACGGTATATCTTACCCGCTTGTAAAGTATATTTGCTTTAAGTGTTTTGACATATACACACATTACAGGCTCAACCATTTTGGCAAAAGTATCATTTTATTTAATTGAGTTTCTCAGCTATGTAAACAGAGGAGAAAAAGACTGATGTATTTACGCAAGGGACAAATCCTAATTTGAGATCCATGCAAGATTTACAAAAACATTTGAGTTATGTGTGTGGATCTCAAGTAAGGATTCGGCTCTTAACTCGAGAGCCACTTAAGATCCATGCCATCTTACTCATATTCCTTCCTTTGTCTCTATTGTCTTCCTCTGGGTGAACTAACAGTCCAACAGTAATTGTATCATGATGTACTACAGTACCCATACTGCTCTGTACCCATAATGCTCTCTCTTTACTAATACAGTAATGGATCCAGGAAGTACCCGCCTCACCTGGTGGAGGTGGAGGCCATCCAGCACAAGACCACGCAGATCTTTCACAAAGTGTTCTTCCCCGATAACACAGATGAGGTGAGAGGTCAACCTCATCAATGTTGTTACAAAGTCGCAATGGCACAATGAAGCCCAAAACATGAAGTCAACATTGAGACAATGTTGTGTGTTTGCTGGGTAACAGAGACAAATACAGCACACATGCTGACTTATTCTAACCTGGAACGTATTGTGTGGTCAATTTTATTGCAAATAGTGTAAATGTAGCTTTTTTTTACAGGCTTTCAAGGTGGAGTCGAGCACCAAGGCCAAAGAGTTCTCTCTGAACATCTCAGGCAGACTGCTCCTCAAGTCTTCTGAGGGCTTCAGCCTGTTTGTCAAGATCACTGACAAGGTACACTACTAGTATACGACCGATATTACATCTGAAATCCACAGTGGTGAAACTGCCACGTCCATTTGTGATATTACAACAACACAGAAACTACTTCAAACAAAGAACACCGTTTTTTTTCTCCCTCGGACATCATTGCAGGTGTGATAAAACAGCAGAATATGTACTGGGACTTTTTTTTACAATGATGCTGGATGCGCCTCTCCTCCATTTCATCAACAAAACTAAAATAATAAAAAAAGGCGCTGGGGTGAACAGTGCGGCTGTTTCCCCTTTTACTGATAAAAACTGGTTGCAATGACGTCATTAGGACGTGTTTTTTAAAAACTTTGTGGTCAGGTTGTATACTGGTTGTAAAATGATGTTTTTTAAACATGACGTATTTAACTTGTTGTAATCTGTTTATATGACCAGATAACAACCAACATATTACATCTTTCCCTGACTTCTTGATGACTTCATGAAAAAAGACTTCTCCTGTTTGCAATCTGGTCATGTCTGGTTGTAATCCAATGTTTCCACAACTAGAGAACAACTTTACAACCAGAAAATTACGTCATTATGACCCATGCAAAAGTTTGCCCTCTGGATCAGTACAAGACTGAGTTCTTATAACATACAAAAATACACCCAAATAATATATATAATTTCATAATATTTATCCAAATTATATACAGTATATTACAGTATGAGTCACAGATCTTAATCATTCAAAACAGGGCTGTTTTGAAGGATTCTATACCTCTCTCTACCTCCACTAGGAGTTTACACCAATTTTATTTTTGTAAGATTTCACTACTGTCCGAATGTGAGGGTGATTCAAATTCTAGATAAACTGTATCAATATTTATGTTTGACCTTTGACCTTTGCTGGTTGTTTCCAGGTCATCAGTGTGCCTGAGGGGGATTTCTTCTTTGACTTTGTAAGGCATCTGACCGACTGGATCAAAAAAGCTAGACCCGCAAAGGACGGTAAAGACATGTCTTGACTGTAGAGGGCCCTAGATTCAGTAGAAAGGTAGCGTAGCCTAGTGGTTAGAGCGTAGCCTAGTGGTTAGAGCGTAGCCTAGTGGTTAGAGCGTAGCCTAGTGGTTAGAGCGTAGCCTAGTGGTTAGAGCGTAGCCTAGTGGTTAGAGCGTAGCCTAGTGGTTAGAGTGTTAGTGTTGAACTAGTAACCGAAAGGCAGCAAGTTCAAATCCCCTAGCTGACAAGGTACAAATCTGTTGTTCTGCCCCTGAACAAGGCAGTTAACCCACTGTTCCTTGAAAATAAGAATTTGTTCTTAACTGACTTGCCTAGTTAAGTAAAGGTAAAAAAATGTTTTATCCATGATTAGATCTGTTCTTTAATCATCTTTAAATCTCCAAGACAAAAATGTGCTTTATTCAATAACAACAAGATGTTTGGGGTATTTTCTTAGAGAAACAACCATATTTAATCTCAGATATGTGTCACTCTGATCAAAATATGAGTTCTCTAAAGCCTCAAAGAAGCTTCCTTTCAACCTTCCTGTAGGCATCTGACATTTGCTTGGTCCACAAGAAAGAAAGACAGAAAGTCAACCATCCTATTAATCCTAAGGATGAATTGATGATCCAACTTTCAGCACCCAGTGCGGCCTTCAGGGTTGGGCCACGTAAACATATCATCAAACATGGTGTGTCATGTCAACACGTTGTGGCAAGGGTTAATGCTAGGTGAAGGTTAAGCTTGGGTTTGGGAACTTTCTAGAAGAAAAAGAAACGCACACCTATTTAGGCGAGGTGCTGGCTAGCGGAGTAGAAAACTTGAAAATAAAGGAGAGCCGCACACTCTAGGAGCTCAGATGCAAAAATGTCATTTCCAACGTTTCGACAGTCAAGCTGTCTTCATCATACCCTACCCTCTAGCTCCTAGAGTGTGCGGCTCTCCTTTCTGGGTTTGGGAACTTGCCATCTATGTAGTATTAAAATGAGAAGTATGTCCTGAATCTCTCTCTCTCGTCCATCTGTAGGTATAGTGCCTTCACTGAGCTATCAGGTGTTCTTCATGAAGAAACTGTGGACCAATACCATGCCAGGGAAAGACTCCATGGCCGACTCCATCTTTCACTACTACCAGGTGTGTGTGTGTGTGTGTGTGTGTAGAGTCATTTAATTGGTCTAAATAAATAAATAATATTTTAATGTGGCATGAACACAACCAGTCAGGATATTTTCATCTGATTGTCAAACAAATCACTTCAAAAAAAGTTGTTTATCCACTCCAAAATAATTCCAGCATCCAAACTTCATGTATACTCGTGCCATTTGATGAATGTAAATATACATCTGTTACAAAACACCAGAAAGTGTGCCTAATGACATTCAGGGATTGCCAATGATTAGGCCTAGATTCATTGATGGTCTTGCTGACAAATTGACCTTTTTTGAAACATGGAAAGTCGGAACACTTGAAATGGGGCTGAAACTGTCCCAGGAAAAGTGGGATGGTCACCCTTCCACACACGGTCAACTTACTAGACTAGGCTATGTGTATTGCCATGAACTTCAAATAGTCCAGTGATGTAGGCCTAGTAGTAAAATAAAAAGGTGGGTAAACTCTGATTGGCGGTCACAGTAAAAAAAAGTAACGCTCCCATTTAATCTCAATGCATTTTTTCAAAAAAAGTGGGTAGTTCTGCCAATAGCATACCCTCTCAGCCAAGGTAGTTCTACACAATATGAACACATGAACACATGCAGAACAGGTAGCCTACATTCAATATAAAACATAACTTCAATCAAAACATGTTTTACTCCCTACAGTGGCTTGCGAAAGTATTCACCCCACTTGGCATTTTTTCTATTTTGTTGCCTTACAACCTGGAATTAAATAGATTTTTTTTGGGGGGGGGGGTTGTATAATTTGTTTTCCACAACATGCCACTTTGAAGATAAATACGACAAAAAAACTGAAAACTTGAGCGTGCATAACTATTCACCCCTCCCAAAGTCAATACTTTGTAGAGCCACCTTTTGCAGCAATTACAGCTGCAAGTCTCTTGGGGGTTGTCTCTATAAGCTTGGCACATCTAGCCACTGGGGTTTTGCCCATTCTTCAAGGCAAAACTGCTCCAGCTCCTTCAAGTTGGATGGGTTCTGCTGGTTCCACAGATTCTCAATTGGATTGAGGTCTGGGCTTTCCAAGATATTTAAATGGCCATTCCAAGACATTTAAATGTTTCCCCTTAAACCGCTCAAGTGTTGCTTTAGCAGTATGCTTAGGGCCGTTGTCCTGCTGGAAGGTGAACCTCCATCCCAGTCTCAAACCTCTGAGAGACTGAAACAGGTTTACCTCAAGAATGTCCCTGTATTTAGCGCCATCCATGATTCCTTCAATTCTGTCCAGTTTCCCAGTCCCTGCCGATGTAATAACATCCCCACAGCATTATGCTGCCACCACCATGCTTCACTGTGGGGATGGTGTTCTCAGGGTGATGAGAGGTTTTGGGTTTGCGCCAGACATAGCATTTTCCTTGATGTCCAAAATTCTCATTGTTAGTCTCATCTGACCAGAGTACCTTCTTCCATATGTTTGGGGAGTCTCCCACATGCCTTTTGGCGAACACCAAACGTGTTTGCTATTTTTTTTCTTTAAGCAATGGCTTTTTTTCTGGTCTCTCTTCCGTAAAGCCCAGCTCTGTGGAGTGTGTGGCTTAAAGTGGTCCTATGGACAGATACTCCAATCTCCGCTGTGGAGCTTTGCAGCTTCTTCAGGGTTATCTTTGGTCTCTTTGTTGCCTCTCTGGTTAATGCCCTCCTTGCCTGGTCTGTGAGTTTTGGTGGGTGGCCCTCTCTTGGCAGGTTTGTTGTGGTGCCATATTCTTTCCATTTTATAATAATGTATTTAATGGTGCTCTGTGGGATGTTTAAAGTTTGGGATATTTTTTTATAACCCAACCCTGGTCTATACTTCTCCACAACTTTGTACCTGACCTGTTTGGAGAGCTCCTTGGTCTTCATGGTGCCGCTTGCTTGGTGATGCCCCTTGCTTAGTGGTGTTGCAGACTCAGAACAGGTGTTTGTATATATATATATATACTGAGATCATGTGACAGATCATGTGACACTTAGATTGCACACAGGTGGACTTTATTTAACTAATGATGTGACTTCTGAAGGTAATTGGTTGCACCAGATCTTATTGAGGGGCTTCATACCTTTTTTGACACAAGTTATTTTTTAAATTTCACTTCACGAATTTGGACTATTTTGTGTATGTCCATTACATGAAATCCAAATAAAAATAATTTTAAATTACAGGTTGTAATGCAACAAAATAGGAAAAACGCCAAGGGGGATGAATACTTTTGCAAGGCACTGTAGTTCATGAGTTGTCCATAATTCATGAATTAATGCTTGAAGTCGTCACAGATCGTGTGACATAAAACACCTTTAAGTATCAAAAGTAAAATTCCTTCAACCAGACAGCATCATTTTTTAATTTATTTTTTATTTACGGATAGCCACGGGCACAGTCCAACACTCATTTGTGTTTAGTGAGTCTGCCAGATCAGAGTACAAATACCCCTAAAAAACGACTTAGTACTTTAAAATATGTTTACATAAGTACTTTACACCACAGTGCATGAGAGCATTCCTGTGTGTGTGCTCATATGTGCTTGACTGTCTGCATATTTGTTTAAGTGTATTGACCCTACTCACTGCTCTCTCTTCAGGAGCTTCCCAAATATCTCCGTGGTTACCACAAGTGTTCCCGAGAAGAGGTTTTCCAGCTGGGAGCTCTGATCTACAGGGTGAAGTTCGAGGAAGACAAATCCCAGTTTCCCAACGTTCCCAAGATGCTGAAGGAGCTGATCCCTCAGGACCAGATTAGACACCTCTCGCCTGAGGTCTGGAAACGGGTGAGTTGTAAAATCAGAATTCTTATAGGACTAGTTTATCTGGACTGCGTGACCTGACCGAGAAAAACTATACGAGTGCTGATCTAGGATCAGTTTTGCATTTTAGGTCATAAAGAATAAGAGGGGGACCCTGAATGTAGATCCCATTCTTTGTGAATACCTGTACCGCTTCTGGCAAACAGTTGTGGCAAATACAGTGCCTTGCGAAAGTATTCGGCCCCCTTGAACTTTGCGACCTTTTGCCACATTTCAGGCTTCAAACATAAACATATAAAACTGTATTTTTTTGTGAAGAATCAACAACAAGTGGGACACAATCATGAAGTGGAACGACATTTATTGGATATTTCAAACTTTTTTAACAAATCAAAATCTGAAAAATTGGGCGTGCAAAATTATTCAGCCCCCTTAAGTTAATACTTTGTAGCGCCACCTTTTGCTGCGATTACAGCTGTAAGTCGCTTGGGGTATGTCTCTATCAGTTTTGCACATCGAGAGACTGAAATGTTTTCCCATTCCTCCTTGCAAAACAGCTCGAGCTCAGTGAGGTTGGATGGAGAGCATTTGTGAACAGCAGTTTTCAGTTCTTTCCACATATTCTCGATTGGATTCAGGTCTGGACTTTGACTTGGCCATTCTAACACCTGGATATGTTTATTTTTGAACCATTCCATTGTAGATTTTGCTTTATGTTTTGGATCATTGTCTTGTTGGAAGACAAATCTCCGTCCCAGTCTCAGGTCTTTTGCAGACTCCATCAGGTTTTCTTCCAGAATGGTCCTGTATTTGGCTCCACCCATCTTCCCATCAATTTTAACCATCTTCCCTGTCCCTGTTGAAGAAAAGCAGGCCCAAACCATGATGCTGCCACCACCATGTTTGACAGTGGGGATGGTGTGGTCAGCTGTGTTGCTTTTACGCCAAACATAACGTTTTGCATTGTTGCCAAAAAGTTCAATTTTGGTTTCATCTGACCAGAGCACCTTCTTCCACATGTTTGGTGTGTCTCCCAGGTGGCTTGTGGCAAACTTTAAACAACACTTTTTATGGATATCTTTAAGAAATGGCTTTCTTCTTGCCACTCTTCCATAAAGGCCAGATTTGTGCAATATACGACTGATTGTTGTCCTATGGACAGAGTCTCCCACCTCAGCTGTAGATCTCTGCAGTTCATCCAGAGTGATCATGGGCCTCTTGGCTGCATCTCTGATCAGTCTTCTCCTTGTATGAGCTGAAAGTTTAGAGGGGTGGCCAGGTCTTGGTAGATTTGCAGTGGTCTGATACTCCTTCCATTTCAATATTATCGCTTGCACAGTGCTCCTTGGGATGTTTAAAGCTTGGGAAATCTTTTTGTATCCAAATCCGGCTTTAAACTTCTTCACAACAGTATCTCGGACCTGCCTGGTGTGTTCCTTGTTCTTCATGATGCTCTCTGCACTTTTGACGGACCTCTGAGACTATCACAGTGCAGGTGCATTTATACGGAGACTTGATTACACACAGGTGGATTGTATTTATCATCATTAGTCATTTAGGTCAACATTGGATCATTCAGAGATCCTCACTGAACTTCTGGAGAGAGTTTGCTGCACTGAAAGTAAAGGGGCTGAATAATTTTGCACACCCAATTTTTCAGTTTTTGATTTGTTAAAAAAGTTTGAAATATCCAATAAATGTCATTCCACTTCATGATTGTGTCCCACTTGTTGTTGATTCTTCACAAAAAAATACAGTTTTATATCTTTATGTTTGAAGCCTGAAATGTGGCAAAAGGTCGCAAAGTTCAAGGGGGCCGAATACTTTCGCAAGGCACTGTATTTGTCCAATTTGCCGCATATATGCAGCAAGCTCAAATTTCCACATGCAAATTGGTTTTGTGGCAAACTATTATGGCAAATATGCGGTGACTTGTGAACTTCTGGCAAACAATTCTAGGAAACATTCTACTGATTATGGAAATTAGATCAAGTTTTTGGTTACTTTATGTATTAAAAACGTTGAAATGTTTTATCTACATAAACCAAATCACATCATTTTAAATTAACTTGCTTCTCACAGAGAAAACAAAACTCAACATACAACATTTTGAAAATACACTAAACAACATGTATTCAATTTCTTAACAGATATAAATAAATCCAATACAACATGAAATCATCAGAATGCTAAATAAATATATTTAAAAAATATTTTTATGTAGTTACGACATTTACATGAGAGAAATGTGAACACTATAGGGATGTTGACTCATCTCCACGATTTGGACTTCTAACCCATTTTAAACATTGTGTGCCTGAGCTAGAGTGGTGTTTGTGAGGGTGGATCCCGAAGGGGTCCGGAGCCAGTTCTTCTCACAGAAACGTCTGTAAAGTCTGAACGGTTTGAGCTCATCTATGAAAAGCTGAGACTCTCACGAACATGTAATGCTGTTTTGCTCTGTGACGCTCATAAGCCACACATGAGTAGATAGAAGGTAAGGAGTTCTTCTACATAGAAGATCGCAGGAAATCCCAGGACATAGTGTCTATAATACTCTAATAAGCTCACATTGTTTCTGTCACAAACTACACGGTTGTCACTAACTAGTTGGATAATAATTTCCCGCTGAGCAAACAATTTCTGTACTTACTGAATTATTTTTTATCAGATTTTTGCTTGGTGAACATACTTTTTTTGTGTTCTGCTTTTAGCCCTGGTTGTCCTGAAAAGAAAATGGTAAAACACTTCATTATGAGGCAAAATATAAGGACTGGCCATGCAGATAAATGAAAGTAGTGAGAGAAAAAAATCAGATTTTTGCTGGAGTCTGGCGAACTGTTTGCCACTACTGGCAATAAGTATTATTATTGCGGCAGATTCACCACTGATGGCAAACATTTGCAAACTTCTGGCACTATTTATAGCTCCCAGACGAGCTTAATACATTCTATGCTCGTTTGGAGGCAGACAATACCGAGCCATTGGGGGAAGACTCTCGCTGCTCCGGACCAGGTGCTTTCACTCTCCGAGGCTGACGTGAGGAACTCTCAAAACAGTGAACAGTCATGAAGCTGCCAGCCCAGATAGCATTCCTGGCCTCGTCCTAAGAGGGTCTGCTGACCAGCTGGCGGGCGTCTTCTTGGACATCTTCAACCTGTCCCTGTCCCAGGCTGTAGTCCCCACCTGCTTCAAGGACACCACCATCGTCCCAGTGTCCAAGAAAAACAAAATTAATATCGCCCCGTCATCAAATAGTGCTTCGATAGGCTGGCCATGACCCACATCAAGGACAGCATGCTAGGCACACTCCAATTTGCTTACTGCTCTAACAGATCCACAGAAGATGCCATTACCATCGCTATTCACACGGCCAATTACACATCTGGACAAGAGGAACACTTATGTGAGAATGCTGTTCATTGACTACAGTTCAGCATTCAGCACTATTGTTCCCTCCAAGCTCGACACCTAGCTCAGAGCCCTGATCTGGACACCACTCTCTGCAACTGGATCCTGGACTTCCTGACGGGCAGCCCACTGGCTGTGAGGATTGGCAACAACACCTCCACACTGACTCTTAACACAGGGACCCCCCAGGGGTGTGTCCTCAGCCCTCTGCTGTACTCCCTGTTCCCCCACAACTGCATCAAATTTGCTGACAACACCATGGTTGTAGGCCTGATAACCAACAAGGCCCTCCAGCGGGTGGTGAAGACGGCCCAGTACATCACTGGGATCATGCTCCCACCCATCCAGAACATCTACTCAAAACTGTGCATGAGAAAAGCCTGCAACATCATCAAGAAGCCTACACACACCGGTATCGGAGCATGAGGTCTGATACCAACAGGCTCCGAGACAGTTTCTATCTACAATCATCAGACTGCTGAACACTGAACTGGACTGACCACCTGCTCTGATTCTCGTCACTTTAGCACACATGCGCACACACACACACACACACACACACACACACACACACACACACACACACACACACACATCACAACTGCTGCTACCAGAATCGTATTATGATTGCTAAATATAGCACAATTTAAACACTTGCCCCCCAATACCCCTTCCCCAAAACACATGTAAATATTGGACTACAATTGTCCCTTTCTGTACTATAGATATGCTTAAAATGTTTATTTTATTCTACTGAGCCATTTACTTTATGTTCATATTCGTGTCTTGTATTATTTCTTATTGTTGTTGCATTGTCACGAAGGAACCTACAAGTAAGCATTTCGTTGGACGGTGTACATACGACTAATAAAACTTGAAACTTGATTTTGTTGCACACTATTTACTTGCGGGAAGTTTGCAGCAACAAATTAATTTTTGTATCGGGACCATGGTCCTAGTCATTGTGCCATCAAAAATATATAAACAACATGCTAATTAAATTGTCTGAGCAAGGATTTTGTGCTAATTTAGTAGTTTAGTGAACTATGCTTGCGTGAAGAGTAACCTTGCCCGAGACCTAAAGACTTGCTCTAGCTTCTCAAATAAATGCCTAAGCTTTAGGTCAGTGGGAGTGCATAAGAAACCAGGGTTTAAATCATATTTGGTCGCAAACTCTGCTGCTTGTTTTTCTGTCTCACAGTCTATACTGGCGTTGTTCAACAAGCAGTCGGGGAAAACTCGAGAGGAGGCCAAGCTGTCATTCCTCAAAGTCATCTTCAAGTGGCCTACATTTGGCTCCGCCTTCTTTGAAGTCAAGGTAAAGATGTGTAAAGGAATGCTGTGTAGATTTCTCTATGAATTCAGGTTATTGTGCAGAACCGGGGCAGAATGATCTTTGTTTGTGGGGTTATTCTTTAGTGCATTAGAGTTACCGTGTGCATTTGAGTGCTGTTTGGTACTTTAGGAGGTTTTTGTTCCAATGTTCAACTAACTTTTCTTGATCAATGGTCAGAAAACTCAACTCTATCTCAGGTCATGGACTATTGCTATTGACCTGCTCAGAGAGTTGCTGTGAATTCCTTGCTACTTTCTTTTGATGTATTGTTGTTTTCTTTATGTATTATCTTTGTCTGTGTATACAGTACATTTACCTATTGTCTGCCTCAATCACAGTATTTATTTATATGATTAATAAAAAAATTGTTCACAAACTCAAGTTGTTCGTTATAGATTTATAAGATACCACTTAACAGATGTTCTCCTATTCAACAGCAAACCACTGATCCAAACTTCCCAGAGACCCTCTTGATAGCAATAAACAAACATGGTGTCAGCCTGATCGACCCCAAGTCAAAGGTGTGTGTGTGTGTGTGTGTGTGTGTGTGTGTGTGTGTGTGTGTGTGTGTGTGTGTGTGTGTGTGTGTGTGTGTGTGTGTGTGTGTGTGATGGAAGTTATGTATGTGTGTGTTCTAAACGTGTATTTCTCCAATTCCCACCTGAACAGGACATCTTAACGACTCACCCGTTCACCAAGATCTCTAACTGGAGTAGTGGAAACACCTACTTCCACATCACCATAGGCAACATGGTCCGAGGCACCAAGCTGCTGTGTGAGACCTCACTGGTGAGCTACTGGACATTTCAACACTCACGATATGACATGACATGAGATGTCAATGGCTCTCAGGCAGTGTTGGTATACAGTATTTAGGGCTAGCCTATTTTAGATTCCTCACCCTCTACACAAACAGTGCCTTCGGAAAGTATTCAGACCCCTTGACTTTGTCCACAGTTTATGTTACAGCCTTATTCTAAAATGTATAACATTCTTTTTTAACCTCATCAATCTACACACAATAACCCATATTGACAAAGCGAAAAAATAAATAAAAAATAAATAAAAACAGAAATAGCTTATTTAGTAGCCCTTTGCTATGAGACTTGAACCTGAGCTCAGGTACATCCTGTTTCCATTGATTATCCTTGAGATGTTTCGACAACTTGTCCGCCTGTGGTAAATTCAATTGATTGGACATGATTTGGAAAGGCGCACACACCTGTCTATATCTGTTTGCCCCATAGTTGCACACGAATCGGCTTTGTTGCTAAACAACCAACCCGTCTATTAACCAAAGTCTTCTCAAGATGCTGAAGTGAAAAATAGGGTTTCATTTAAATCACACTTGACTAGACTGTAGGTGTCATGTGGCCAAAAATCATAGTAATTGTCTTAGCCTGAAATTGGCCTATATGCAGATAGAAAAGCCTTTTTATGGTATACATCTGAGGTTCTGTAGCTTTGTGGAACTTGAAATAATGAATGCATAGAAGACCTGGGTTTAAGTGCTGAGTGTTTGATAAGGCCGGCTTGGAGTGACAGTTGACCAGGTTTTCACTTTTGAGACTATTCTGTTGGCTCCATTGCGCCAGGCAAGCTCAATCAAGTGCATGCAATAGTATTTTACAGATACACCTATTTGAACACAGGTCTGATTCATAGGCAACCATGAAATATGGAAAAACATGAATGTACCTTTGACCTTGTTTGTCTGTGTGACCACAGGGCTACAAGATGGACGACCTCCTGACCTCTTACATCAGCCAGATGCTGACCACCATGACCAAACAGCGCGGTTCCCGTGGAAACATCAAGTGAGCTGTAAAGTGATTGATCCCGCTGTTGACCGTAGTAGGCTTCGGGGGCTCTCAGATCTATTACACATGTCTCATTAAAACAGAGAGGGATACATACAGTACAACCTTTCCGCCATAACATGTCAAATCAATGACATGCACACACACACATACACACATAGATTCACTTGACTGATTTTCTCCCAAATATTGTGGATGAAAGAGAGTGGGAAGTGCAAAAGCTTGGGAATCTCTGGTCTACGAGTCTGTTCTACTGATACTGCTCATCTCAGGACTACAGGCACAATGTTGCTACGTCGTCTGAATGCAATGTCTGAGACATTGAATGAATATACAGTGCCTTGCGAAAGTATTTGGCCCACTTGAACTTTGCGACCTTTTGCCACAGGCTTCAAACATAAAGATATAAAACTGTATTTTTTTGTGAAGAATCAACAACAAGTGGGACACAATCATGAAGTGGAACGACATTTATTGGATATTTCAAACTTTTTTAACAAATCAAAAACTGAAAAATTGGGCGTGCAAAATTATTCAGCCCCCTTAAGTTAATACTTTGTAGCGCCACCTTTTGCTGCGATTACAGCTGTAAGTCGCTTGGGGTATGTCTCTATCAGTTTTGCACATCGAGAGACTGAAATTTTTTCCCATTCCTCCTTGCAAAACAGCTCGAGCTCAGTGAGGTTGGATGGAGAGCATTTGTGAACAGCAGTTTTCAGTTCTTTCCACAGATTCTCGATTTGATTCAGGTCTGGACTTTGACTTGACCATTCTAACACCTGGATATGTTTATTTTTGAACCATTCCATTGTAGATTTTGCTTTATGTTTTGGATCATTGTCTTGTTGGAAGACAAATCTCCGTCCCAGTCTCAGGTCTTTTGCAGACTCCATCAGGTTTTCTTCCAGAATGGTCCTGTATTTGGCTCCATCCATCTTCCCATCAATTTTAACCATCTTCCCTGTCCCTGCTGAAGAAAAGCAGGCCCAAACCATGATGCTGCCACCACCATGTTTGACAGTGGGGATGGTGTGTTCAGGGTGATGAGCTGTGTTGCTTTTACGCCAAACATAACGTTTTGCATTGTTGCCAAAAAGTTCAATTTTGATTTCATCTGACCAGAGCACCTTCTTCCACATGTTTGGTGTGTCTCCCAGGTGGCTTGTGGCAAACTTTAAACAACACTTTTTATGGATATCTTTAAGAAATGGCTTTCTTCTTGCCACTCTTCCATAAAGGCCAGATTTGTGCAATATACGACTGATTGTTGTCCTATGGACAGAGTCTCCCACCTCAGCTGTAGATCTCTGCAGTTCATCCAGAGTGATCATGGGCCTCTTGGCTGCATCTCTGATCAGTCTTCTCCTTGTATGAGCTGAAAGTTTAGAAGGACGGCCAGGTCTTGGTAGATTTGCAGTGGTCTGATACTCCTTCCATTTCAATATTATCGCTTGCACAGTGCTCCTTGGGATGTTTAAAGCTTGGGAAATCTTTTTGTATCCAAATCCGGCTTTAAACTTCTTCACAACAGTATCTCGGACCTGCCTGGTGTGTTCCTTGTTCTTCATGATGCTCTCTGCGCTTTTAACGGACCTCTGAGACTATCACAGTGCAGGTGCATTGATACGGAGACTTGATTACACACAGGTGGATTGTATTTATCATCATTAGTCATTTAGGTCAACATTGGATCATTCAGAGATCCTCAATGAACTTCTGGAGAGAGTTTGCTGCACTGAAAGTAAAGGGGCTGAATAATTTTGCACGCCCAATTTTTCAGTTTTTGATTTGTTAAAAAAGTTTGAAATATCCAATAAATGTCGTTCCACTTCATGATTGTGTCCCACTTGTTGTTGATTCTTCACAAAAAAATACAGTTTTATATCTTTATGTTTGAAGCCTGAAATGTAGCAAAAGGTCGCAAAGTTCAAGGGGGCCGAATACTTTCGCAAGGCACTGTAATGCATCTCCACGCACTTGTGTTAAAGAAATGTACATGGATCGTTGGTTAAGGGGATGGAGGCAAGACAGCGGCGTTGTGACTAGAATTCTCTTTTTGTATTGTCAGTGGGAATTGTGACGATTGACGTTTTGGCCATGACAATGTTTTGGCTGATTGTCCGATGATGTTGTTTTATATCTTGGGTCCTGTCTTAATTAACAGTCACCAAATTGCCTTTAATTGACCTATACTCAAATGCACAACCAACAATTAAATTACAACTTGTAACATGGCAACTAATCAGGAGCTTTGTTTATAAAATGTCTAAGTCCAATTTTGAGATTACAACTAAGGCTTGTCCATACTATATATACTATAATCGCTATTCTATTTTGGTTTAGAGATTAATTCAAAATTTTCCCTTATTGTCATAGGCAGGCTAAATAGTTTCTTTCAATATCTATTCATACCTACAGTAATCAGTGTTATTAGTACACTTCATATACTGATGAAGTACATTTGATGAGTACAGTCAGATTGACCTCTGGACATTAGCTGTCTCTAGGACTTTGCATACACTGTGTATACCACATCACTGTAAAAACCTTATTTAATCGTGTGATATTTCTAACGAGCACAGATTTAGCTGTTTGCCTAATTAATTATTGAAGCAAATTTTTATTCTGTAAATAAATTCTGTATCATATGACTCTGCTTTTTATAATTGTGGAGCAGTCAATGATTTTTAAGTATTGAAGGTGAACGCCGGTAAATGACAAAATACAGTATCATATACATACAGATGTCAACAACAGAAATGTGTCAAGACTGCCAGTTTTGGCATATTAAAGTTATGTTAGTGTTGATGTCTGTAAGCAGGATGTCACCCCCACAGGCATCGCACACACTCCCGCGCATACGTCATAAGCCATAAAAATTTGTTTTTGAATTATACTGAACAAAAATATTAACGCAACATGCGTTAAAGCATTTCAAAGCTTTTCCTGAGTTACAGTTCATACAGAATTAGGAAATCCATCAATTGAAATGAATTATTAGTCCCTAATCAATGGATTTCACATGACTGGGCAGGGGTGCATCCATGGGTGGACCTGGGAGGGCATAGGCCCACCCATTTGGCAGTCAGGCCCAGCCAATCAGAATTAGTTTTTTCCACAAAAGGGCTTTATTACAGACAAAAATAAGCTTTTTGTGTGTGGTTAATATCTGGGATTTTTTTATTTCAGCTCATGAAACATGGGACCAACACACTACAAGTTGCATTTGTATTTTTGTTCAGTGTAGCTTTAAAATGGCTAAATTCTTTCTCAGCCTCATGGCAAAATGTGTAGAATATCAGGAAATTAGCTCAGGGATTGCTGACAGTCGGGACTATCCTTGCCCAGCAGGGAAACTTATTTTTTTTAATATTTGATTTTGTTGCATTATTTGAGCCAAAAAGATTTGTTTTAGAATTTTCGAAATACTTTCAATACAATGGCTCTATGCCCTTGTACGGAGCAAAGGATCCTAATTTCAAAACTCCCCAAAAAGATTTACAATTCTAAAAACAGGCAATAATGGATATTAACTGATACATTTTCTTATGTAGTTTCTTGCAATAGCCCTCTGTAACTTTAAAGAGTATTTCTCTCAAACCTGTGATTACCAGAAGATGTGTCCGGAGATTTGGTGAACTCAGGAGTCCAGGAGATTCAGGAATGAGCAGGGTCAACTACACCATAAGGTCCCCTTATTCATGTCCCCTTACTCATGTTCTCATTACATGTAGTGCAAAAAAAACATGGTCTTGTTGCACTACATGGTCTGCAAAGTTATGTTTTTGGGAAGGATTTTCAAATGAATTCTTTTTCATATTTTACAAATATTTGGATTGAACTTTTGGTTTTAGAGGCAAAAATATGTCTGTTTTGAGTATCTATTGTCAACTCCAACTCCAGTCTTTCAAGAATCCAAGAATCCCCTATATCAACAACAGCAACATTTTCTCTCAGCCTCATGGCAAAATGTGTAAAATAGCTTGAGATTAGCTATACAATTGCGAATTTATCTCTCTGCCCCATGGCAAAAATCCTAAGACAACATTCATTTTGGGTGATGGTCGGACCTTGCGGGTGAAAATGTGCTACGTCACTGGTCACCCCACTATGTATAGTGAAACATATTGCTTAGTCTACCTTTAAAAGTAATCTTAGACCTAGATTCAACCAGATCAAGTCTTAATGAGCGATAGCAGACTACCGCATAGCAGAGATTTTAGCGGTGTTGGAGGTGGAACTGCATTGGAGCCATCAAATCGGTGAGCAACTGCTCTTGCGACCTTTGTCACGGAGTCACACCCACCCCACTCGCATTAGAAGTTCAGAACGAGAAAGTAAAAGTGTAGGCTATATAGAAATTATTACGCTCAAATGTAAAAATCATTAAAAGAAAATTATGAGGATTTCTATCATCCTAATGGAGGTGTAGATTACATCTCACATTCCAGTGTTAGACCTTGTAAACAAGGCTGCATGGGATTTCTGTTAATGCGACTCCGTGCAGCCAATGGCAATGTCCACTTTAGGTATGATGCCACGAGCCGCTTGTGGATTTGACAGTTCTAATGCAGTTCCACCGGCAAAACAACTGCTATGCAGATGTGGGCTAAAGGAGATCTGATTGAATAGAGCCCACATTTACATTGTTGTGTGCCGTTCTGTATAGTGGATATTCAATTAGCTCAAACTGTTCTTGTTTTGTAAATGTTGGTCCATGTAATGTTGGTATCAATAAAGAAATTACAAATATTTCCTTTAATGCCTAATGTTCAGCACCCCAAAAGATTAATGAGCCTATTTCAGTATTATGCCATTTGATAAGAAAACAATCAAACCAACTTAAACGAAACAAAATGTTCAGTTCATTTCTGATCATGTTAACGCAAGAAGTCGCGTTCACCCCTCTCAATAACGCCATTGTTTAAAATGACTTCATAGTGAAATAGGCTCATACTAAATACAATGGCTCTCACTGCCAACTGAGAGTTTTCCTCTCAGCTTAATTTTGGACATTTGTTGCCGGTCTTCTAACTCTGGATTAGCAGGGCCTCTTTATTTTCTTACATGACAATTGTTAGGCACTTTGCAAATCTCACACTATGGAACACAAAAATGTCTATCACAGAATGGGAAATGAACAAAATGACAACAATGAAACGTTGAGACAATACAATTACAAATTGGCATGTTTGAAAATGGTCTTTTAACATGATATGTCATCCTGTTAAAATCCGAAGAGTAACTAAAACAACATACAGCTCTTAAATGTCTCTAAATCAGATAGAACGAAGACGATCTTACGACCAAGAGAACACTACAGGTGTCGTACGTAGATGACAAATCAGAATTGTACTGTAACTATACTGTGATTCTTTGGCAGAACATACTTTTCTTTTGTAGGTATTCCTAAGGCTTTGTACGGTGGCTTTTAGAAGCTACTTTGCCCTGTCGGACCACCGTAGCTTTGTGATGAGTTACTCATCAATATGTCGTCAGTCATAAAGGAATCTAACAGGTTCAATAGTAATTATTAGAAAAAACATTCTCTCAGCTACCAGAGCTGAAGTTGACATTATTCACATTGATTTGGCACAGCAAAGCTGAGGCAGAATCAACTATAGGGAGATGTAAGAGTTATACTATAATCTGGCCAAAAGGACTAAACATTGTATAACATTTATTTTTATCCTTGCCAGAAGGATTTTCATTTGTGTTGAAAAGACGAAACAAATGTGTTAAAAACAATGAACTCAATATGGACCATAGAAATACACATAGTCTAATTGTTCTCAGTAGGTCACTGTTATGTTGTTGCAGTGATTATACAGTATGTTGCAAGGTTCTCTGGGTGTCACCTCATTACGCCGCCTAATGCTCTAAAAGTGCTTATAAACGTAGACTACAATCAAACACATTAATTTATCTCCAGAAATAAACAGAATCATCGTGTCATATTCAAACCTGGGTTCTAATAGTATTCATTTTTCTTTGCAATACTTTGACCATTTGATTGGAGTGCCAGATTCCAGATGGGCAGAGTTTGCACTTTTGTGACTACTTCATTAGTTCCCTAAATGCCAGGAAAGCTCAATCAAGCACAGCATAAGTATTCGAAAGAAAACAAAACACGTACTAATTGAACTCCAGTCTGGTCATATACACACATCTTATCGACCACTACTCTCACACAGTAAGGAAATGGTAAAGTGTTTGTAATTCACGCAACTCAACACTGCAGTGGCTGCTGAAATGGAAAGGAACCCATGGAGGGCAAAATAAATTGAGAATATCTACAGCGGAAGGTCTCTTTTTTTCTGATATTAATGCAGTGAGTAATCCATTTCCATGGGCCTGGTTCAATAGTGGAGTCATCTCTTCCCAGCATCAGAGGGTGTCTGTCGTGTGAAGAGTTGGTTATGGTCCTTGAGGCTGTGTGAGCTTTAATCTGGGATTTACGGATTCATTTCAATGCAATGAAATCCTTTCTGCAAGTGACACAACATCAGCGCCACTTATAGCTCAGATAGGCCTCACATCATTGAACTATTTCTCATTCTCACTAAAAGTTACAGGGGTTGACAGGTTGAGCTCCGGGTTACCAGGTTGGGTCCTGGTGAGATGCCAGGTTGGGCCCAGGGGTGTTGTGAGAGTGAGGGGGAGGAATGGTTTGTTTGAACTGAGCCTCACAGAGGAGATTGGTTGGTTGGTTCTCAGTGCTCTGAAACGGTCGCCAGGTTAGGCTCCGTGGCTAGAGGGCTTCCATAAAGGCTCTCCCAGGATGTTGACACTGGAGACGGACCACACATCACTCATCTCTGTCAGGGGGATGAGGTTAGGGGTTGGCAATGGTCATTATCATTCATATGTATTAATGATTAAGTAATACATGTAATACATTGTCTTTTTCATTTCAACCCATCTCTGTTCTAAGCCTATATAGCAGGGTTCCCCAACTGGCGACCCGCAGGCGGGATTTGGCCCACGAGGGATTTTTATTTGTCCCCCTCCAAGTTTTCTGAGCAAAAATAATAATAGTATTTGATTTATTTTTATTGATGGACATAAAAGACTATAAAATCACCAGCAAATCAACCCCAAGTGATTTGAATTCCCACGGATAATAGAGCGATATAAGCTATGTGATCATATACAAATGTAAGCAAGGTTTAAAAGTATTATGTGTTATCATATATGTTTGCAAATTGACCGCAAGAAGCCCAGTCTACAAATGATTTGTAATTATGTTCCGGCCTCCTGACCATCCGCTCAAGACAAAAATCAGCCAGCGGCTGAATATAATTCATGTTCCCTGCTATATAGGGTTAGTGCCTGCGTGTGTGTGTACATGTATCTCATATGGTACCAAAGCTAGCCATGGAGCAAAGACTGGGTATCTCCTACCGACACCCTCTAACTCACCTGTCCTGAACTTGCTGTAGGTGCCGTGTTCTAGTGTGGGTTTGCTGCCCGAACAGAAAGCCAAGCCTCGTTCTCGCCACCTGTCAACCAACACAGTTACAGTCATCGCTATAAGCAGTGACACGACAGGAAGGAACACTACAGGAAGTGACATCACCGTTATATCCAAAACAGACCTACCTTCATCCGAAGCTTCAATTTCAATCACATAACCAATCTACGTTTTTTTATGTAGGCATATTAAAAGGCACCTTATGACCACCCTTGCTCTCTGTATTCTGGTGGGCTCACTCACCAGTGGAAGATGAAGATGATGAGGATGAGGATGAAGGACACCACATCGGTGAGGACCCACATCAGATTGTACTCATCTGGAGTCTGAGAGAGAAAGACAGACAACCATTGTCTCTAGGTGTATTACTTTCACCAATCCAAATCATTTTAGATCTGTGATACTTCAAGGAATGTAGGATATAGGCTGCATTTGGGCCCATTATCCCAATAATCAGTCCTTTCTCTCAAAGTGTGCACTTGTTCACTTCCCTTCATGGATATGAAAGAAAATTACCAGTATAAAATACCAGTATGATGGAAACTCCCTCTAGCTCATACCTACACCAAAATACAATGTTTTTACATTTGTGGAGAGTAGTGAACAAGTGCACACTTCTTGTGAAAAGATAGATTATTGGGATGCAGAAGTATTTGTCCCAGGTTGTTTTTCTCACCATGAGGAAAAGGGGTCTGGTGAGTTTGTAGAGGAGCTGTGGGGAATTGGTGGTGACAGACTGAGCCCCGGAGCACCAGGCCAGAGAGTAGAGCCACGGCTGGCTGATCACATACAGGTTGGTGCTGATGTTAGCTGCCGCATACTCACTGGGGGAGGCATCACACACAGACAGATAATGAACAAACACATAGCCAGTTAACGCACAGACATACACACACAAACACAGACACACCTGATCATCTCTGTTGACATGGAGCTGTAGTGCAGGTTGAGTTGGACGATGTGGTTCTGCTGCAGCTCCTCCACTGGACTCCAGGACCCAGAGGTCTGCTGGAGGTCAGGGTCCATCTTCTGGACCAGGCTCCGCAGGTCCGGGGGCAGCCACAGCACCTGACACACACACACACAGAGGTCTTTACGGATCCACCTGTACCCGAACACCTGAGACCCGATCCGAGACCCGAGCGGGATCAGATCTAGAATTAGAAAACATTTCACGGGTCTGGGTCAAATCTCCTGTGATTGTCCCAGGTCTCGAGTAGGTGTAGTTTTAACCGACTATCCCGGAAGGACCCATATAGATCAGAACGTGACTGCTGCAGTAGAGAGAGAGAAATTGTATAATTTATGCAACTGCTCTTTGCTTTTCACGAGAGTGCCGCTTGTAGCTTGTTGTTGGCCAATCATAAGTCATCAAAGAGGCAATAGGCTACAGTCATAGAGCCTCCGTGTGGGGCAAAAGTTATATAAAAGTCTATACGGAATGGTTCTAGTTGTCCTCGAGTTTGTTTGGACCGGGTCTCTATATTGTCAACATTTATTTATGCATATCGGGTCCAGATGGGAAAGCCCCAGGTCCATTTTGGAACGGGTCCAACTTTTTGGACCATGAAGGCCCCTAACACAGACACAAAGTGAATAAGTTTCCCCTAGGTGCAGATCTAGGATCAGCTTCCCATCCCCCAATCCTAACCTTAACCATTAGTGAGGAAAATGCAAAACTGACCCAAGATCAGCACCTAGGGGAAACTTCACCCTACTTCTCTTTATAACATCGTCCCACAGTGCCCTCACCTGGTGTGAGTGGATGGAGGACTCGTTCTGGATGACCTCGAGGGTGCGTGTGATCCAGGTGTCCCTGTAGGGGTGGCCCCGAGGGGGGCGGTAGAGGTCAAAGATCACCTGTTTGCCCCTCTGGGCTGCCAGTTCCAGGAAGTCCCTGAGGGTGCACACAGACTGGTTCTGTGCCTGCGCCCGGTCCTCGGGGCCCAGAGACCAGGCCGTGCCAAACGGGTCGCGCTGCAGAACCACCAGGGGGAGAGAGACAGTCTGTATACGGAATGCTTTGGCATCATGGCAAATCATATTTCATGGCGCAATGCAGGAGACAATGTAATATCACATTGTATTCCATAAAGTCTTTGGTTGTCCAATTGGAGTTGAGCAATCAATAACCTCCCGACCCCCATCAATAGTACTTTGGTGTAGTGACAAAATGTCTACCTTCACTATCCATCATCTTATTATATTGTCATAACTACTTCCATTGGTATCCCATCATACCATGTCCATGAAGCAAAATGATCATGATTTTTATTAAAAAGCAGTTCAAGACTAGGCTTATTTTACGTGACCCTGAGTCTTCCTGAGGTACTACCACAGCGGCGGTTGGTGACTCACATAGAGGAACCAGTCCCCGGCGTTGAGGGTCTCCAGCTCTCCCCAGGTGAACATGGCCGCAGGGGCATCCGTCCGGTTGGGGAACACATTCTGCACGTTGGTAGTCCTCCTCAGGGTGCGGTCGTGCATCAGGAAGGGCACCCCGTCGTAGCTATGACAACGAGAGGAGGACATGGCAGTTACTGAGTTGATGGTTATGGAGTTGACCATTGCAGAGTTGACAGTTACAGAGTTGACTGAAGTGCATCACGATAACTCCGTCAAAGACACCCAGGTACTTTATCAATCTATCTATAATTTATTCAGGTATGTCAGTCTCCTTCAATAAATGTTTTACTCCAATAAAAATGCCCAGGAAAAACATGGGAAAGAACCTGATGGCAATGGCTTGTTGATGATATGAGCTCACCAGCTACAAGTATGTTGAGTTAACCTTGCATAGCAAGCTTGTTTCATAATACCCACGACTGGTGAGATAGACGAATGTTGGGACATGCTTCGGTACACAAGATGGACAGGGTGTGAGGAGGGTTGACAACCACCACTGACCTGAGGGTGACGTCAGTCTCCAGACCTTCCCCACCAGCCTCCACTGCCTTCTCAAAGGACATGAGAGTGTTCTCTGGAGCAAGCTGAGATTTAATACACATAAACATGATTCTAACATAGTTATCCCAAACAGAGGCGCTACCAGCACAGATGATAAATAGCAGGCATAAACATCAGTTCAGCAAACTAGTGACCCGGTCACTCCCTGATATGGTCATAGCCACATTCAACATGGCCGCTTGTTAGCATGTTAGCCTTTGTAGTTTTAACGCTGATGCTAACTTGCCCTTACTGTCCATACTACTGTGTGTTATTATCTATAGCCTTAGGCCTACTAGCCCGTGGCCTGCTAACCTAGCATGCTAGCTCCCCCGTACATGTTGTATACTATGCTAGTCACAAATATCATCCTGTTGTATATTGCCTATGCTATTCTAGCCCTCACTACAGTATGCTACCATTTGTGCTATGTAGCCTGTTCGCCTGCATTACTGCTTTGTAGCATGTTAGCTTACTAACCCCTGTGTATTACTGTATATTTATTACCAGCCAATAATATTACCTTGCTACGCTACTACAACCATTACTATTGTGTGCTAACCCATTGCTATGCCATTGCTGATTTGTATATATTGCATCACTGCTATTACTATTGTATAGCCAACACTCTGTTGTAATGTATATTCGCTGTTCCTTCTGTCATACAGAAAACCACTATACACTATCATTACAGCTAGTCTCCTCTTCTTGCTTGCTGTGTGACTGTCCGTTCGGTGTGGCATTAAAGTGTGAGTTGTATCCCTGTCTCCGGCTAGGCATTATCAGTCCTCTTACCGGGACTCTGGGACAATTGCACCTATAATCGAAACCCGACACCTCTATTCAACTACTACTACCAATACAATGTCACTGCTATGTTGTTCGATGTTATGTAACTTGTATAAAAAGTCGTTTCCAGTCAGTTTTGAAAATAGTTGATAAGAATGGGTTGGCATTAATGTTATTGCTGACAAGGCCTACCCACCATGGGTGCCCCTCTGTGCCCGATGAGGGCTGGAGCGGGGCCCAGAGCACCCTCTTTTTTGAGGCAGGGTGAGTACATGCCCAGGGGCACTAAGTAGAGGGCACACAGAACCGCCAGGTACAGCCCCATGATGAGCGTCCGCCATACTGGAACACACACACACACACACACACACACACACACACACACACACACACACACACACACACTATTATGGGATACAGATATCCATTTCTGGTTGATTCATTTCCTTAAGACCAAAGAAATTACACCAGACTACACATTTTGTAAAACAAATCATTCAAATCTGGAAGGAGCTATAGGTACCATTTCATTGATTCCATTCGAGCCATTACAATGAGCCTGTCCTCCTATAGCTCCTCCCAGCCTCCTCTGATTGAGATAGAAAACCTCCCTGAAGTTTCCGTCCTTGCCCTAGGTATGATGTCAGTATTTGCCTAATTCTACTCTGTAATTTGCATATTATTTATACAGCTGCTCAAACATGCCCCACCTACTCAGACTCACCTTTCTTATTGATGCGGAAGAAATGTAAGGCTATTGGCCAAGATAGCAGTGTCAGCAACAAGACTCCTCCCACATGCAAATATGGCGCCGTCACCTATTCAAAACATAAACAAATTGCAGAAGGTGGGGGAAAGACAGAGAATAAAGAGATAGTGATGACTATATAGATGAAAGAAGGGAGGCCCCACCTGGAAAGAGAGGAGGAGAGTGGTCCACTCTTTGCTCCATAGGTCAGACAGAACTGCTGTGGCCACAATGGAGAAGGCTAGAGTCACCAGGATGCCAATCTGGCAACACACCCAGAGTTAGAATAACATACAACCATTAGCACCATACCATACTCACACTACCGAACACTTCATTCACCTAACTTTGAACTGAGCTGAGCACAATTAATGTTCACTTCATTTTTCAGGATCTATCCATAAATGTGCAGCATTCAGCATTTATTTGAACTTTTCTTCTACAAGGCAGTCAGCAATTTCTTCTAGGTAAAATCATTAATTTAATCTTGTCACAGAAGAATGGATGGGATGATTATACAACTTATGGGCCATAAGGACAAAGTGATGGATAGGACACATGAGGTAGAGAAGTAGGCAGGAAGTTCAAAGGAGTGAGGACGTTACCTTGTGGCCCCAGTGTAGGTACAGCTTCTGTCCCTCTGACAGCAGACACACAGCCAACAGCTACAACTCAAACCACACACACCTCATATCAGATGCCAACCACCCCTCAAACATAAAACCACATAAATACACCCCTCAAACAAAAAAACACACAAATACACCCCTCAAACAAAAAAAACACACCCCTCAAACAAAAAAACACACCCCTCAAACAAAAAAACACACCCCTCAAACAAAAAAACACACAAATACACCCCTCAAATAAAAAAACACACCCCTCAAACAAAAAAAACACACAAACACACCCCTCAAACAAAAAAACACACCCCTCAAACAAAAAAACACACCCCTCAAACAAAAAAAACACACCCCTCAAACAAAAAAACACACAAATACACCCCTCAAATAAAAAAAACCCCACACAAATATACCCCTCAAACATAAAAACACACAAATACACCCCTCACCAGCAGCAGAGTGACGTAGCTGAAAAAAGCGGCAGCAATGACCAGCAACACCACAGACCAGGGGAACCAGAATCCTAGGTTCCCAAAGTTAAACCTGGAAAGGTGAGAAAAGGGGAAGAAAGCAAGAGCGAGAGGGGGAGAAAGAGGATGACAAGAGTTGAGAGAGAAAATGTGTGTGTGTGTGTGTGTGTGTGTGTGTGTGTGTGTGTGTGTGACATGTGAGTGCGAGAGCAGGAGCCACACAGAAAGAAAGCAGAGAGTGCAGCAGTTAGAGAGCGAACAGTCAGCACCAGAGACACCAGTCGTGACTATACAGTATGGTAATGTTGTTAGTGTGTGTGTGTATAATGTCTGTGTGTGTGCCCTTGAGTATTTATATATTTGCGTGCTTGTTAATAAAGATACTTAGATGTGTGTACACATTACGAATACATTCTAGCACACCTACCAGTCAAAATCATTGTAGTCATTCTGAGCTTCACTCCAGAAGTAGAGGAAGACCAGCGTGAGACAGAAAGTCATGATGAGGAGAGCAAAGCTGACACACTCCAACTGCAGGATAGAGAAACACAATAAGTCCCACAGACTTCATATCAAATTCATAACCCATATATACTGTTGGCATGAAAATGTACAATACCAAGAAATTAACAGAGATTGGGATTGGACCGACAACATTTTGGTTGCAAGGCAGCGATTTAGGACAGAGCCAAAACCTCCTCCACACTGATCACTTCTCTTTGTATGTTTGACCCCAACACGAGGTAAACAACTCAAGTCTGGGCTACCATTATTCAATGATTAGAATGTCACACAGCAAGTTGTTGTTTTGCAGCATTGAATAATCTTACAAAATCTTGCCAGTCTTTCACGGGGCTGGGAAATTCAAAACGTGTGAATGTGCATTGGAAGGTATTCAGACCCCTTCAGATTTTTAAAAATGTAATCCATTTTAGAATAAGGATATAACGTAACAAAATGTGGAAGAAGGGAAGGGTTCTGAATACTTTCCGCACTCACTGCATGTATTTATACCCTAGAATGCTTTCCATACAGTTTACAGCGTGGTGTGCCCTTTGAACTCTGAGGAGAGGGAGGAATGTGAGGAAAAAGCTCCCCATTGGCTTAACAATGATTGTAAAACCATGACAGTACAAATGATGTAAGCAATGCTAGAGAGAGATATCGATAGGGAGATAAAGAAAGAGAGTGTGTGTTTGACTCACGTTGTGAGGCTGGGTGTGTGTGAGAGAGAGTACATTGTTATAATGTGTGTGTGTGAGTATAGTCTCTGCACTGTCAAGGTTATTTAACCATCCTGTAAAACCACAGTCCCTGACTTCTCTAACCTTGCTGCAGCAGCAGTCTCCCGGTGTGGCGCGGGTCCTCTGGTAGCGTCTCCATTGACAGCCGTAGAGGCCGGCCAGGCACGAGACATAGGGCTGGTGCTCGTAGCGCTGTAGCAGCCGCCGGCGCACCACACGCAGCTTCCCCAGCTTGAGCTTGGACAGGGTGGTCGGAGAGGGGCCCATGGCTCACACACACAGCGCCATCACACACCAGAGAGAGAGAGGAGGAGGAAGAGGTAGAAGAAGTGGATGGGTGAGAGGAGCGTAAGGAGCTTGGAATGGGAAGGGAGAGAGTAAATGGAGAAATAGTGTTAATATTGTAGTGGCCTTAACCCAAGCCCACATAGAGATTTTGTCGAAGGGTTAGGATTTCACAAGGTCCTGGGTTCAAGTCCCGGTTAGAACAATCGCATAACTTCATCACAAAGGTAAAGATAGTGGAGAAGGACAATAGGTAAAAGGAAGTCAAGTCTAACCTTAACCCTGGCCCCCAAACATTACACAACTGCTCTAGGCCTAGATAATGAATTATAAAAACTAACTAGATTTAGTAAATGTAAGGCTCCATTTCACTTCCATGTATTCAGAGTCTTTCTTATTATATCCATTAGTAATAGGGGCTAAGACACTACAGCGACAGTCTCTGAATATGGGATTTCTCTATTAGGGATTCCCTACTCGCTAACTTCTATCTTGATTGGTGGGCTAGTGGGCTTCTACAGGAAAGTATTCAGGCCCCTTGATTTTTCCACATTTTGTTACGTTACAGCCTTATTCTAAAAATGATTAAACTATTTTTTTTGCTCTCCTCATCAATCTACACACAATACCCCATAATGACAATGCAAAAACAGGTTTAGATTTTTTGCACATTTATTACAAATAAAAAAACAAATCACATTTACATAAGTATTCAGACCCCTTACTCAGTACTTTGTTGAAGCACCTTTGGCAGTGATTACAGCCTTGAGTCTTCTTGGGTATAACGCTACAAGCTTAGCACACCTGTATTTGGGGAGTTTCTCCCATTCTTCTCTGCAGATCCTCTCATGCTCTGTCAGGTTGGATGAGGAGCGTCGCTGCACAGCTATTTTCAGGTCTCTCCAGAGATATTCGATCGGGTTCAAGTCCGGGCTCTGGCTGGGCCACTCAAAGACATACAGAGACTTGTCCCGAAGCCCCACCTACATTGTCTTGGCTGTGTGCTTAGGGTTGTTGTCCTGTTGCAGTGTGAACCTTCACCCCAGTCTGAGGTCTTGAGCTCTTTTCATCAAGGACCTTTCTGTACTTTGCTCCGTTCATCTTTCCCTCAATCCTGAATAGTCTTCCAGTCCCTGCCGCTGAAAAACATCCTGACAGCATGATGCTGCCACCACCATACTTCACTGCAGGGATGGTGCCAGGTTTTCTCCAGACGTGGCGCTTGGCATTCAGGCCAAAGTGTTCAATCTTGGTTTCATCAGACCAGAGAATCTTGTTT
Source organism: Oncorhynchus mykiss (assembly GCF_013265735.2). NCBI lineage: Eukaryota > Metazoa > Chordata > Actinopteri > Salmoniformes > Salmonidae > Oncorhynchus > Oncorhynchus mykiss. The sequence goes on along the minus strand of NC_048576.1, from coordinate 44,868,327 downwards.
CTCATGGTCTGAGAGTCTTTTAGGTGCCTTTTGGCAAACTCCAAGAATGCTGTCATGTGCCTTTTACTGAGGAGTGGCTTCCTTCTGGCCACTACCATAAAGGCCTGATTGGTGGAGTGCTGCAGAGATGGTGGTCCTTCTGGAAGGTTCTCCCATCTCCATAGAGGAACTCTGCAGCTCTACCAGAGTGACCATCAGGTCCTTGGTCACCTCCCTGAATGAGGCCCTTCTCTTCCGATTTTTCAGTTTGGCCAGGCAGCCAGCTCTAGGAAGAGTCTTGGTGGTTCCCAACTTCTTCCATTTAAGAATGATGAAGGCGACTGTATTGGGGACATTGGGGATATTCAATGCTGTAGAAACTTTTTGGAACCTTTCCCCAGATCTGTGCCTTGACACAATCATTCAACCTCATGGCTGGTTTTTGCTCTGACTGTGGGACCTTACATAGACAGGTGTGTGCTGTTTCAAATCATGTCCATTCAATTGAAGTTACCACAGGTGGACTCCAATCCATTTGTAGAAACATCGCAAGGATTATCAATGGAAACATGATGCACCTGAGCTCAATTTCGAGTCTCATACCAAACGGTCTGAATACTTGTGTAAATAAGGTATTTCTGTTTTTTATTTTTAGTACATTTTCAAAAATGTCTAAAAACCTGTTTTCACTTTGTCATTAATGGGGTATTGTGTGTCGATTCATGGGGAAAATTATATTATTTAATCCATTTTAGAATAAGGCTGTAATGTAACAAAATGTGGATAAAGTCAAGAGGTCTGAATACTTTCTCGAATGCACTGTATGCCTAGCCTACATAAGGTGATCATTATCTGACAACCAAAGACATTATACACTACGATGAAAATTACTGAACATTTTCTATGCTCTTTGCCTGTAGGCTGCAGCCGCCTTGATGTACAGTGCCTTCAGAAAGTATTCATACCCCTAGACTTATTCCACATTTTGTTGTGGTACAGCCTGAATGCAAAATGGATAAAATAGATTTTTTAAATGTTTAAATCTATTGAAAATTAAATACAGGAATATCTAATTCACATAACTACTCACACCCCTGAGCCAATACTTTGAAGAAGCACCATTGTCAGGGATTACAACAGTGAGTCTTTCCAGGCAAGTCTCCAAGAGCTCTCCACATCTGAATTTTGGAACATTTACCAACTATTCTATGAAAAATTATTCAAGCTCGGGGCTCCAAGTAGTGCACGGTCTTAGGCATTGCATTGCTTGAGGCATCACGACAGTTCGATCCCAGGCTGTGTCACAGCTGGCCGCGACCAGGAGATGCATGACGCGGGGCACAATTGGCCCAGCGTTGTCCGGGATAGGGGAGGGTTTGGCTAGCCGGGAGATCCTTGTCCCAGCTCTAGAGACTCTTAATGGCGGGCCGGGCGCATGCAATCTGACAACATTCGCCAACTATACAGTGTTTCCTCACACACATTGGTGCGGATGTCTTCCAGGTTAAGTAAGCAGTGCAGCTTGGCAGGGTCGTGTTTCGTAGGGGGCATGGTTCTCGACCTTCGCTTCTCCCAAGTCCATACAGGAGTTGCAGCGATGGGACAAGACTGTAACTACCAATTGGGGAGAAAATGGGGTAAAAAGTTCAATATTAAAAAAGATCTTCAAGCTCTGTCAAATTGGTTGTTGAACATTGCTAGTCAACCATTTCTGGGTCAGATTTTCAAGTAGATAAGGTAGTCATTCAAAAATAATGCTAAACACTATTATTGCACACAGTGTGACTTGTTAAGCACATTTTTACTCCTAAAGTTATTTAGGCATCCCATAACAAAGACGTTGAACAAAGACATTTCAGCTTTTCAATTTTTTATTAATTTGTAATCATTTCGAATGGGTTATTGTCTGTGGGCCAGTGACAAAAAAAATCTAAATTTAAGCTGTACGTAAGACAACATATTTTTAAAGTCAAGGGATGTGAATACTTTCTGAAGGCACCTATGTATAGCCAATGTATAGCCTGCCCTATAGCACAGATTTTACCTCAGGGAACAATAATGTTTACCTGATACAGTAAGATAGTCTACATGGACGGCTGTTCAAGTCCCTCAAAAAAGCACCTACAGTATAATACACCGAGGTAAAGTTGGTTTTATATTCACACATTTGGACATTCAACAGACATTCGCCAAACGACATTTAAAAATGTAAAAATCAATAACTAATTCACCGTTTGTCACAGAATCGTCAAACTAGATATGATTTATTCTATAAATGTCTAGAATACTTTTACAACCTTTGATTTGAGTAGAAATCCAAGTTTAACTTGATAGAAATACATCAAATCTATAAGATGCCATTTAAAGCGGAAAATCAATAACCAATTCACTGTTTGTCACAGAAATATCAAACTAGTTATGATTTATTCTATAAATGTCTAGCATAGTTTTAAAACCTTTGATTTGAGGAAAGATTCCAGTTAGAATTTTATCGAGGGCATGTAGTCCGTCCAGAGCACGGGTGGTCAAAGTTCTAACGAGTATGTTATACCTTGTTAGAAAGGGCCTGGCAGAAAATTCTGCATCTTCAGTCATATTAAATTAGATTACAGGAAAAAACTATGGGATGAAGGGGTCAGGCCTGACTAACATAGAAGACAGGTGGATGGATCAAGAGGACCAAGAGGATCAAGATAACCAAGAGGATCAATATTCCACAGTGAAGATTAGGAAAACTAAGAGTGAACCATAACACACAGTGTTGGCCAAATGTTTTGAGAATAACACAAATTAATTTACACAAAGTCTGCTGCCTCAGTTTGTATGATGGTAATTTTCATACACTCCAGAATGTTATGAAGAGTGATCAGGTGAATTGCAATTAATTGCAAAGTCCCTCTTTGCCATGCAAATGAACTGAATCCCCCCCAAACAATTCCACTGCATTTCAGCACTGCCACAAAAGGACCAGCTGACATCATGTCAGTGATTCTTTCGTTAACACAGGTGTGAGTGTTGACGAGGACAAGGCTGGAGATCACTCTGTCATGCTGATTGAGTCCGAATAACAGACTGGAAGCTTCAAAAGGAGGGAGGTGCTTGGAATCATTGTTCTTCTCTGTCAACCACGGTTACCTGTAAGGAAACACGTGCCGTCATCATTGCTTTGCACAAAAATGGCTTCACAGGAAAGGATATTGCTGCCAGTAAGATTGCACCTAAATCAACCATCAAGGAGAGCGGTTCAATTGTTGTGAAGAAGGCTTCAGGGCGCCCAAGAAAGTCCAGCAAGCGCCAGTACTGTCTCCTAAGGTTGATTCAGCTGCGGGATCGGGGCACCACCAGTACAGAGCTTGCTCAGGAATGGCAGCAGGCAGGTGTGAGTATAGCTGCACGCACAGTGAGGCAAAGACTTTTGGAGGATGGCCTGGTGTCAAGAAGGGCAGCAAAGAAGCCACTTCTCTCCAATAAAAACATCAGGGACAGACTGATATTCTGCAAAAAGGTACAGGGATTGGACTGCTGAGGACTGGGGTAAAGTCATTTTCTCTGATGAATCCCCTTTCCGATTGTTTGGGGCATCTGGAGAAAAGCTTGTCCAGAGAAGACAAGGTGAGCACTACCATCAGTCCTGTGTCATGCCAACAGTAAAGCATCCTGAGACCATTTATGTGTGGGGTTGCTTCTCAGCCAAGGGAGTTGGCTCACTCACAATTTTCCCTAAGAACACAGCCATGAATAAAGAACGGTACCAACACATCCTCCAAGAGCAACTTCTCCCAACCATCCAGGAAGAGTTTGGTGACGAACAATGCCTTTTCCAGCATGATGGAGCACCTTGTCAAAAGGCAAAAGTGATAACTAAGTAGATATATAAACATCGATATTTTGAGTCCATGGCCAGGAAACTCCCCAGACCTTAATCCCATTGAGAACTTGTGGTCAATCCTCAAGAGGTGGGTGGACAAACATAACCCCACAAATTCTGACAAACTCCAAGCATTGAATATGCAAGAATGGGCTGCCATCCGTCAGGATGTGGCCCAGAAGTTAATTGACAGCATGCCAGGGCGGATTGCAGAGGTCTTGAAAAAGAAGGGTCAACACTGCAAATATTGACTCTTTGCGTCAACTTAATATAATTGTCAATAAAAGCTTTTGACACTGATGAAATGCTTGTAATTATACTTCAGTATTCCATAGTAACATCTGACAAAAATATCTAAAGACACTGAAGCAGCAAACTTTGTGAAAATTAATATTTGTGTCATTCTCAACTTTTGGCCATGACTGTACACTACCGAAATCTCCTTGTTTTTGGAAGAAAAACACATTTTGTCCATTAAAATAACATCTAATTGATCAAAGATACAGTGTAGACATTGTTTATGTTGTAAATGACTATTGTAGCTGGAAACGGCATATTTTTTATGGAATATCTACATAGGCGTACAGAGGCCCATTATCAGAAACCATCACTCCTGTGTTCCAATTGCATGTTGTGTTAGCTAATCCAAGTTTATACTTTTTAAAGGCTAATTGATTCTTAGAAAACCCTTTTGCAATTATGTTAGCACAGCTGAAAACTGTTGTCCTGATTAAAGAAGCAATAAAAATGGCCTTCTTTAGACTAGTTGAGTATCTGGAACATCAGCATTTGTGGGTTCGATTACAGGCTCAAAATGGCCAAAAACAAAGAACTTTCTTCTGAAAATCGTCAGTCTATTCTTGTTCTGAGAAATGAAGGCTATTCCATTCGAAAAATTTCCAAGAAACTGAAGATCTCGTACAACGCTGTATAATACTCCCTTCATAGAACAACGCAAATTGGCTCTAACCAGAATAGAAAGAGGAGTGGGAGGCCCCGGTGCACAACTGAGCAAGAGGACAAGTACATTAGAGTGTCTAGTTTGGGAAACAGACGCCTCACAAGTCCTCAACTGGCAGCTTCATTAAATAGTACCGGCAAAACACCAGTCTCAAAGTCAACAGTGGAGACAACTCTGGGATGCTGGCCTTCTAGGCAGAGTTGCAAAGAAAACGCCAATGTCTGTGTTCTTTTGCTATCTTAATCTTTTATTTTTATTGGCCAGTCTGAGACATGGCTTTTCCTTTGCAACTCTGCTGAGAAGTCTAGTATTTATTCTCTAACATCTGCAAGCAGTGTCTGAACATTAGAAAGGATGGCATTGTCTCCCTCAATTCGTGCAATGGCACTGCTATAGGTTTCAGTAGTTTCAGGCTGCTTACCACTCTCTCCCAAAATACATCATCCAGGAGGATGCTCTTGATGGGGCTGTCCATATCAGCAGACTGTGATATGGCCATTTCTTGGAGAGATTCCTTCCCCTCCTGGAGACCCCAACGGGTGTTGCTGGGCAGCTTCAATATAGTGCTCTTATTCTTCTCACTTTGCTTGGTGAGGTAGATTGCTGGTACACTCAGTTTTTCACAATTCCTGACATTTAATCCTAGTAAAAATGTCAAGTCTTAGGTCAGTTAGGCTCACCACTTAATTTTCAGAATGTGACATTTCAGAGTCATAGTAGAGAATGATTTATTTCAGCTTTTATTTCTGTCATTCCATTCCCAGTTGGTCAGTAGTTTACATACACTCAATTAGTATTTGGTAGCATTGCCTTTAAATTGTTTAACTTGGGTCAAACGTTTTGGGTAGCCTTCCACAAGCTTCCCACAATAATTTGGGTGAATTTTGGCCCATTCGTACTGACAGAGCTGGTGTAACTGAGTCAGGTTTGTAGGCCTCCTTGCTCGCACACGCTTTTTCAGTTCTGCCCACACATTTTCTACAGGATTTAGGTTAAGGCTTTGTGATGGCCACTCCAATAACTTGACTTTTCTGTCCTTAAGCCATTTTTCCACAACTTTGGAAGTATGCTTGGGGTAACTGTCCATTTGGAAGACCCATTTGCGACCAAGCTTTAACTTCCTGACTGATGTCTTGAGATGTTGCTTCAATATATCCACATCATTTTCCTTCTCATGATGCCATCTATTTTGTGAAGTGCACCAGTCCCTGCTGCAGCAAAGCACCCCCACAACATGATGCTGCCACCCCCGGGCTTCATCGTTGGGATAGTGTTCTACGGCTTGCAAGCCTCCCACTTTTCCCTCCAAACATAACGATGGTCATTATGGCCAAACAGTTCTATTTTTGCTTCATCAGAGCAGAGGACATTTCTCCAAAAAGTACGATATTTGTCCCCATGTGTAGTTGCAAACCATAGCCTGGCTTTTTAATGGGGGTTTGGAGCACTGGATTCTTTGCTGAGCAAAGAAGCTTCTTTGTCGATATAGGACTTGTTTTACTGTGGATATAAATACTTTTGTACTTGTTTCCTCCAGCATCTTCACAAGGTCCTTTGCTGTTGTTCTGGGATTGATTTGCTCTTTTCGCATCAAAGTACATTCATCTCTAGGAGACAGAACACGTCTCCTTCCTGAGCGGTATGACGGCTGTGTGGTCCCATGGTGTTTATACTTGCGTACTATTGTTTGTACAGATGAACGTGGTACCTTCAGGTGTTTGGAAATTGCTCCCAAGGATGAACCAGACTTGTGGATGTCTACCATTTTTTTCTGAGGTCTTGGTTGATTTCTTTTTATTTTCCCATGATGCCAAGCAAAGAGGCACTGAGTTTGAAGGTAGGCCTTGAAATACATCCACAGGTACACCTCCAATTGACACAAATGATGTCAATTAGCCTATCAGAAGCTTCTAAAACCATGACATAATTGTCTGGAATTTTCCAAGCTGTTTAAAGACACAGTCAACTTAATGTATGTTAACTTCTGACCCACTGGAATTGTGATAGAAGTTAAATAATCTGTCTGTAAATAACTGTTGGAAAAATTACTTTTGACATGCACAAAGTAGATATCCTAACCGACTATAGTTTGTTAACAAGAATTTAGTGGAGTGGTTGAAAAACGAGTTTTAATGACTCCAACCTAAGTCTATGTAAACTTCTGACTTTAACTGTAGTTATTCGTGCCGCAAGGCAATCAAACAAGCAAAATACCGGTACAGGGACAAGGTGGAGTCGCAATTCAACGACTCAGACACGAGACGTATGTGGCAGGGTCTACAGAAAATCACGTACTAAGCCCCCCCTCTCCTTCTCAGTGGCTGACGTGAGTAAAACATTTAAACTTGTTAACCCTAGCAGGGCTGCTGTCCCAAACAGCATCCCTAGCCGTGCCCTCAGAGCTTGAGCAGACCAGCTGGCTGGTGTGTTTACAGACATATTTAATCGCTCCCTATCTCAGTCTGTTGTCCCCACATGCTTCAAGATGGCTACCATTGTTCCTGTACCCAAGAAGGCAAAGATAACTGAACTAAATGACTACCGCCCCATAGCACTCACTTCTGTCATCATGAAGTGCTTTGAGAGGCTAGTCAAAGGATCATATCACCACCACCTTACCGGCCACCCTAGAACCACTTCAGTTTGCATATCGCCCCAACAGGTCCACAAATTATGCAAATGCCATCACACTTCACACTGCCTTATCCCATCTGGACAAAAATAATACCTATGTAAGAATGCTGTTCATTGACTACAGCTCAGCATTCAACCCCATAGTACCCACCAGGCTCATCATCAAGCTGGAGTCCCTGGGTCTCAACCCTTTCCTGTGCAACTGGGTCCTGGACTTTCTGATGGGCCGTCCCCAGGTGGTGAAGGTAGGAAACAACATCTCCACTTCGCTGACCCTCAACACTGGGGCCCCACAAGGGTGTGTGCTCAGCCCTCTCGTGTACTCCCTGTTCACTCACGACTGCGTGGCCATGCACGCCTCTAACTCAATCATGAAGTTTGCAGATGACACAACAGTAGTGGGCTTGATCACCAACAACAACGAGACAGCCAACAGGGAGAAGGTGAGGGCACTCGGAGTGTGGTGTCAGGAAAACAACCTTTCACTCAACATCAATAAAACAAAGGAGGTGGACTTCAGGAAACAGCAGAGGGAGCACCTCCCTATTCACATCAAAGGGACAGTAGTGGAGAAGGTGGAAAGTTTTAAGTTCCTGGGCATACGCATCACAGACAAACTGAAGTGGTCCACCCACACAGACAGTGTGGCGAAGAAGGCGCAACAGCGCCTCTTCAACCTCAGGAGGCTGAAGGAATTTGGCCTGTCACCCAAAACCCTGACACACTTTTACAGATGCACAATGGAGAGCATCCTGTCGGGCTGTATCACAGCCTGGTATGGCAACTGCACCGCCCTCAACCGCAAGGCTCTTCAGGGGGTGGTGCTGTCTGCACAACTTATCACCGGGGGCAAACTACATGCCCTCCATGAAACCTATAGCACCCGATGTCACAGGAAGGCCAAAAAATATAATCAAGGACAACAACCACCCGAGCCACTGCCTGTTCACACTGCTACCATCCAGAAGGCGAGGTCAGTACAGGTGCATCAATGCTGGGACCGAGAGACTGAAAAACAGCTTCTATCTCAAGGCCATCAGAATGTTAAATAGCAATCACTAACTCAGTGAACCTGGTTCCTACACTGAGACCCAATCACTGGACACTTTAATAAATGGATCACTTTAATAATGTTACATATCTTACATTACTCATATCACATGTATATACTGCATTGAGACCCAATCACTGGACACTTTAATAAATTAATCCCTAGTCACGTTAAACAATGTCACTTTAAATAATGCTACTTTAATAATGTTTACATATCTTACATTACTCATATCACATGTATATACTGTAATTTATACCATCTACTGCACCCTGCCTATGCCGTTTGGCCATCGCTCATCAGAATACTTATATGTACATATTCTCATTCACCCCTTTAGATGTGTGTGTATTAGGTAGTTGTTGGGGAATTGTTAGATATTACTGCACTGTTGGAACTAGAAGCACATGCATTTCGCTACACTCGCATTAACATCTGCTAACCATGTGTTTGTGACCAATAAAATTTGATTTGATTTGTTGCACTAAAAATGCAAACATTGATTTAAAATACAATTTAAAATTGTAAACATTGTATAAATTTATGTAAACATTGTCTAACTTCATATAGAACAAATTGCACTTGAAAGTGACATTTCTTTAAAGATATTGCAAATAAATTAATATTTTCACTTTTTTTCTGAGACAATCACTGAATTAGATTTCTTCATCTTTAAAAGCAATATGAGATTTTATGTTTGTCTATCAAATCAAAACTGGAATTTCTACTCAAAGCAAAGGTTTTAAAAGTATACTAGACATTTATAGAATAAATCATACCTAGTTTGATGATTCTGTCATAATCAGTGAAAACGTTATTGATTTGTATAGCTTTAAATGGCATTTTATAATGTTATGCATTTCTATAAAATCAAAACTGGAATTTTTCCTCAAAACAAATGTTGTAAAAGTATGCTACCCATTTATAAAATAAATAATACCCTAGTTTGATATTTATGTGATAAACGGTTAATTATGTATTGATTTATACCGCTTTAAATGCATTTGATTGATATGTATGCATTTCAGAATACATGCAATGTATGCATTTCTATCAAGTCAGAGCTGGAACTTCTACTCAAAACAAACTGTGAATTAGTTATTGACTTTTACATTTTTTTATTGATTTTGGCGAATGTCTTGAATGTCTCCTGAATGTCCGAATGTGTGAATATAAAACCAATTTTACCTCGGTCTATAACACGCCAAGACTTGCAGAAAATCGGAAATCCTCTAACATATTGACGAATTGCACATTGTCTGTTCAAGGAACGAGCCAGAGATAACAGCGTGTATCCTATGTAACTGAAGTTCGTATGTTATGAAAGTCCATAGGTTATATTCAGTTCTCATAAAAGACACATGCATGCAGATATTATTCCCTATCTAAATCCTTTATCTGACACTGTATACGTTTAAATAGCCTACCCCAGCAAAGGGTTCCGTTTGATTTCCCCCAAATCCTTGGCTTGATTTTCACTCCCGGGGAAGCCGCAGTGCGCAGTTCCTCTTCGCGGTTAACGAACGCACACGACGAACACTTAGGATACCCTGTTTTGTCTAATAGTAATCGACTGCCAACTGTTGCCAATGGAGATATTATTTCGTGTACAGTCGAAGGCAATTCCTTTCTTCTGGACCTTCACGCTCACTGTCCTTCGATGTTGAATAATAATGGATACAATGACGGGTGTTGGATACAATATTGCAATTTCCCGACTCTGTACTCTTATCTCTTGACAGTGTGTCGAGTATTAGACTCTTAATTACGGACAATAATGCGAGTCTCAATATTAATTGACTATATTTCTTATGAAAAAAAACGTAGTGTGTGAGTGCGTTCAGGCTGTATTGGGGTGGCAGGGGTTATGGAATGAAATTGTAATCGAGCTTTTCAGTCTTGTCTTACATAAGGGTTACAGCTGCAAAGTTACAGCTTTACTCTATGGCATAATCAACTTTCAAAATAAGGGTCCCTAGGGAGTATTACAAACTCTGCAACATTAGGGAAAAGGTGGACACACACCACACCAAAAGCAGGTTTCAGTGCATCTTTTTGTTTATTGGCACTATCAATTCAGAACAATAGACTAGTTTACAAAATAAATTAAACCATGAAATTGTAGCCATTTCTGCTAATGACAGTATAGCCCGCATTGCAGGTCTCCACCATAGGCAGACTACACTGCTCAAACGGAGTGGATAATGTAACAAACCTTGCCTAACCTGTTACAATCCCCCCTAAAAAGGGTTAACCCAGGGTTTCCTCGGGACCCCAAGGGGTGCACGTTTTGGTTTTTGCCCTAGCACTACACAGCTCATTCAAGTAATCAACTAATCATCTAGCTTCGATAATTTGAATCAAAGCTGGCCTACCTAGGCAAGGTTCGTTACACTACAATAGGCCAAGCATGTCTACTGAAACATAATAACATTATTACACCTAATATTTAGGGCTGGATCTAATCTGTATTGCTGAAGTTTAGCGTTAAAGGGTGATTGAAATGTAAAGGCAATGTTGCAGTGTTAGTTGAGACTGCCTTCATGGGAAATGCTAAATATTTCAGCTCAGAAATCAGAAATTACCTTTACATTTCGATCTGTAGATGTGACGCTTGGAATTCGGGCCAAAGAGTTCAATCTTGGTTTCATCAGACCAGAGAATCTAGTTTATCATTGTCTGAGAGTACTTAGGTGCCTTTTGACAAACTCTAAGCGGGCTGTTGTGTGCCTTTTACTGAGGAGTGGCTTCTGTTTGGCCACTCTACTGTAAAAGCAGCATCAATGGTAGTGCTGCATCAATGGTAGTCCTTCTGGAAGGTTCTTCCATCTCTAAAGAGGAACTCTAGAGCTCTGTCAGAGTGACCATCGGGATCTTGGTCACCTCCCTGACCAAGGCCCTTCTCCCCAGATTGTTCAGTTTGGCCGGGCGGCCTGCTCTAGGAAAAGTCTTGGTGGTTCTTAACTTCTTCTATTTAAGAATGATGGAGGCCACTGTGTTCTTGGGGACCTTCAATGCTGCAGACATTTTGTGGCACCCTTCCCCAGATCTGTGCCTCGACACAATCCTTTCTCGAAGCTCTACGGACAATTCCTTCAACCTCATGGCTTGGTTTTCGCTCTGACATGCACTGTCAACTGTGGGACCTTGTATAGACAAGTGTGTGCCTTTCCAAATCCATGTCCAATCAATTGAATTTACCACCAATGGACTCATTTCAAGTTGTAGAAAAATCTCAAGGATTATCAATAGCAACAGGATGCACCTGAGCTCAATGTCGAGTCTCATAGCAAAGGGTCTGAATACTTAAGTAAATAAGGTATCTGTTTTTTATTTTCAATACATTTGCAAAAATGTCTAAAAAACTGATTTAATTTTGTAGTATTGTATGTAGATTGATGAGGAAAATGTTTTATTTAATCTATTTTAAAATAAGGTTGTAATGTAACAAAATGTGGATAAAGTCAAGGGGTCTGAATACTTTCCTAAGGCACTGTACATGAAAATATAAAGAGAGACGTGCTTTGAAAGATGCCATTTACTGGGCGGATTACCCAAATAATCCGAGATCATAGTCCATAATCTCATAACCGATTTCTCCATTGCAAAGCATATGCTGGGCATGTTTAATAGAGATTGGAAATAATGGTGATGGCAGCTATGCCAATAGTGAGATAAGAGTTGAAGATTCGACTCAGAGGTGTCATGTACCTAGTTCATTCAGTGGACACCAGGGTTGGGCTCAATTCAGAATTCAATTGAGAATGCCTCATGAATTCCAATTCAATTCTTAAATTTGAATTGAAGTAGTAAACATGATACGGAGTTACAATTCTAATTTGAATTAAAGGGAATAGAATGGAATTCAGTGAATTCAAATGCCTAGGGGTAGTCTATACAAATGTACAATACCAGTCAAAAGTTTGGACATACCTACTCATTCCAGGGGTTTTTCTTTATTGTTACCATTTTCTACATTGTAGAATAATAGTAAAGACATCAAAACTATGAAATAACACATATGGAATCATGTTGTAACCAAAAAAAATTTAAACAAATAAAAATGTGTTATATTTGAGATTCTTCAAAGTAGCCACCCTTTGCCTTGATGACAGCTTTGCACACTCTTGACATTCTCTCAACCAGCTTCATGAGGTAGTCACCTGGAATGCATTTCAATTAACAGGTTTACCTTGTTAAAAGTTCATTTGTGAAATGTCTGTCCTTCTTAATGCATTTGAGCCAATCAGTTGTGTTGTGACAAGGTAGAGGTAGTATACAGAAGATAGCCCTATTTGGTAAAAGACTAAGTCCATATTATGGCAAGAACAGCTCAAATAAGCAAAGAGAAACGACAGTCCATCATTACTTTAAGACATGAAGGTCAGTCAATACGGAACCTTTCAAGAACTTTGAGTTTCTTCAAGTGCAGTCGCAAAAACCATCAAGCACTATGATGAAACTGGCTCTCATGAGGACCGCCACAGGAAAGGAAAACCCAGAGTTACCTCTGCTGCAGAGGATAAGTTCATTAGAGTTACCAGCCTCAGAAATTGCAGCCCAAATAAATGCTTCACAGAGTTCAAGTAACAGACACATCTCAACATCAACTGCTCAGAGGAGACTGCGTGAATCAGGCCTTCATGGTCGAATTACTGCAAAGAAACCACTACTAAAGGACACCAATAATAATAATAATAAGAGACTTGCTTGGGCCAAGAAACACGAGCAATGGACATTAGACTGGTGGAAATCTGTCCTTTGGTCTGATGAGTCCAAATTTGAGATTTTGGAGGAGGAGGAGTGATGGTGCTTTTCTGGTGACACTGTCTATGATTTATTTAAATTTCAAGGCACACTTAGCCAGCATGGCTATTTTTGTTTCATCAGACCAGAGGGCATTTCTCCAAAAAGTACGATCTTTGTCCCCATGTGCAGTTGCAAACCGTAGTCTGGCTTTTTTATGGTAGTTTTGGAGCAGTGGCTTCTTCCTTGCTGAGCGGCCTTTCAGGTTATGTTGATATAGGACTTGTTTTACTGTGGATATAGATACTTTTGTACCGGTTTCCTCCAGCATCCTCACAAGGTCCTTTGCTGTTGTTCTGGGATTGATTTGCACTTTTCGCACCAAAGTATGTTCATCTCTAGGAGACAGAATGCGTCTCCTTCCTGAGTGGTATGACGGCTGCGTGGTACCATGGTGTTTATTCTTGCATACTATTGTTTGTACAGATGAACGTGGTACCTTCAGGTGTTTGGAAATTGCTCCCAAGGATGAATCAGATGTCTACAATTTTTTCTGAGGTCTTGGCTGATTTGTTTTGATTTTCCCATGATGTCAACAGGTACACCTCTAATTGGCTCGAATGATGTCAATAGGCCTATCAGAAGCTTCGAAAGTTATGACAACATTTTCTGGTATTTTCCAAGCTGTTTAAAGGCACAGTCAACTTAGTGTATGTAAACTTCTGACCCACTGGAATTGTGATACAGTGAATTGTAAGTGAAATAATCTGTCTGTAAACAATTGTTAGAGTACAGGGCCCATATTTTTCAAGTGTCTCAGAGTAGGAGTGCTGATCTAGGATCAGGCCCTCCCTGTCTGATCCTAGATCTGATTCATTATGATTCATTATGATGTATTAAGGAAAACTGATTAGAGATCAGCACTACTTTGAGACGCTTGATGAATATGAGCCCAGAACCATCCCCGGACACTACAGGGAGGAACGGAACCTCTCCCACTGTACTATATGTACCATGACAAAGGTCACAGACACTGGGAAGACTATTGAGAAACATTTTTGTCTCAACTCTCAATGGGTGTGGGCTGCACAGAGGCCAAGTCGGGACCACACTGAAATAGTAATGTGTTTGATCAACTCTTACAAGACAGTTTGTTCACTCAAAGAGTAGCCATCATCCCATGATTTTTTTTTTAGAGTTGATATGAACACATCAATAAGACCACTGCCAGGCTAGGAGCAATTACAATTACATTATGAGGAGAGCTCCATTCATGGGCATGAGGGACAGGCCTGAAGTAAGGACCCGACAAGGCAATTCATTAATTAACCGCTCGATCAAACAAAGATGTGTATGTGTGCGCACATGTAAAATCAACCACTTAAATGGATTTGGGCATGAATAAAGCATGCAAACACACGCTGACTTGCTGACAAACATGCACATTCTGTTTGAAGTTCAGCAAAATACATTTGCAAATTTAACATACACAGTGTACAAAACATTAGGAACACCTTCCCAATATTGAGTTGCACCCCCTTTTGCCCTCGGAACAGCCTCAATTCGTCAGGGCATGGACTCCAGGCACTTAAATCTTTTGTCTTGGCCATTTACCCTCTGAATGGCACACATACACAATCCATGTCACAGTTGAGTACTACAGTATGAGTCATAATACCCATAAAACCTAGTGGAGAAATGGTTCCAATCATTTTTCCACCATTCATTTTTCCCATGGGGGATTTTAGAAACATGCTGTGTTTAATGTAGGCTTACCCTGGCGTGACGTTTTGATAACTGTGTGAATCTCTCTAAGACAATGTGACTTTTCTCAATATGTTGACCTGTATTTACCCACAACAAATAAAATGCTAATTATCTACTAATGTGGCTATCATCAATAACTACAAATGCCATGATGATCTGGACGGGACTGACGAATCAAGGCAAAGGTAAGAATCAGTCAGTCACCTGTTCCATGTACATGGCCCATTTTATTCGCTTCGGGGTAAAACATTTCATATGTCCCATGTGGCTCAGTTGGTAGAGCGTAGCACTTGCAACACCAGGGTTGTGGGTTTGGTTACAATTTGGGGACCAGTGCAAAAATGCATGATTTCACTCCTGTAAATTGCTCTGGATAAGAGTGTCTGCGAAAATGTACATCTCTGGATTAATTATCTGAATCTAGTAAAGAATAAAATGTATTTAAATTGACAAGTTTGTGAACTGTCTTGTGCAAGTTTTTAATTGGCACAATACCTGTTAGCAAAGGTGTCAGCTAGAGATGATGTGCAGGAGCTTGCAGCGATTTGTAGTTTTGCATGATGTCTACTTTGATGCTTATAAGCATTTTCAAATCTAAGAGTAAATTAAGGTAAATATGTTGATAAAAGTCACCTTGTCCAAGAAAGATTTACATGGTTATAAAAATGTCACGCCAGTGTAAGTATACACAAAGCACAACCCTTATTTTAAGTGTTTCTAAAAATCTCCTATGGGAAAAATGTACTGTATGGTGGAAAAACAATTTGAACCATTTCCCTGTTTGACCTCTTTGTTTTATGGGTATTATGACACCTCCACTATTGTCTCAAGGCTTAAAAATCCTTCTTTAACCTGTCTCCCCTTCATCTACACTGATTGAAGTGGATTTAAGTGACATCAATAAACGATCAAAGCTTTCACCTGGTCAGTCTATTCAGGGAAAGAGCAGGTGTTCCTAATGTTTTGTACACTATGTATATGGTTTATTGTTGATTAGCCAATCATTGTTATTTACAGTGTCCTACCTAGCTGAAATGGATCCATTAGAAGGCTACATAATTATGTAGCCAACAGTGGTTAATTAAGACTAACAATGAAATATGTCCTTTTAGACAGTGACATAGGAGTCTACTGCCAAGTCTCACTGAAAACCCTGTTGGAAATCTGTCTGTTCTCTGCTAGTCTTTGAAGTATATGAGGTGCGTTTGAAGTTGTTTGAAGCTGCTCCAGAGGTAACCCAGTAAGACCTGTGTGACACCAGCAGGCACCTGTTCCATGTACATGGACCATTTGATTCTCAGCGGGGTGAAGTTTCCCCTCCCTCAATCCTAACCATTAGTGGGCAGAATGCTAATGATGTAAGAAATAACACACAAAAAAACAAAACGCTGCAACGTTGCTTAGTAGCTAGAAGCAGAGATGCCATGTCTGTCGGCGCCATCTTGACACTGGCCCAAGATCAGCATCTAGGGGCAACTTCTGCCTACTCCGTTTGATCCACAACAGCACACTACACCAACACCTGGATGCAGAGAAACATTAGAATTAAGAATAGTATACCTGATAGAAGTTTCATAACACAAGTCATAACCAACCTACAAATCACAGCAAATCAAAAGTGTGATTTAATACAGGTTATTGTGAAATGCTGCCTTTGTTCTAGGACATTGCACATTTGTTTCAAGTTTGTTTCAGTTTGTTGATTGTTTTGAGTTTGTTGCTCGTGTATGTGTCATGGGGGTCCATATGTGCAGTATACCGTAGGTTAAAGGTCACAGTACCTTTAGGATAATGAGCTATCTTTATTGTAACCACACACTCATAATACCCTTTTGACAAATGCTGCTTTGCAGAAACAGTTGAGCAACCAAATCTTTGTTACGTCCCAAATGTTACCCTACTCACTATATGGTGAACTACTATTCACCAGAGCCCTATGGGCCATAGTGCACTACTTTTGACCAGGGCTCATACCCAGAGCCCTATAGGGCCTAGTCAATAGCAATGCAGTATATAGGGCTTAGGGTGCCATTTGGAAAGCAACCTGTGTTTCCATTACAGCAATGTTAGCGACAAAAAAAATGAGGGGAGATATCGGTTAGTGTGTTTGTGTTAATGCAACATTTTTGTCACAAAACAGAGGACAGATACAGTGCATTTGGAAAGTATTCAGACCCCTTTACTTTTTCCACATTGTTATGTTACAGCCTTAATCAAAAATGGATTAAATAAAAAGAAATCCTCAGCAGTCTACACACAATACAAATGACAAAGTAAAAACAGGTTTTTAGAAATGTTAGCAAATGTATTAAAAAATAAACAGAAATACCTTATACCTTACATAAGTATTCAGACCCTTTGCTACGAGACTCGAAATTGAGCTCAGATGCATCCTGTTTCCATTGATCATCCTTGAGATGTTTCTACAACTTAATTGGAGTCCACCTGTAGTAAATTCAATTGATTGGACATTATATTATTTGATATAGAAGGTCCCGTAGTTGACAGTGCACGTCAGAGCAAAAACCAAGCCATGAGGTCGAAGGAATTATCTTTACTGTTCCGAGGCAGGATTGTGTCGAGGCACAGATCTGGGGAAGGGTGACAAAAAAATGTCTGCTGCATTGGAGGTCCCCAAGAATACAGTGGTCTCCATCATTCTTCAATGGAAGAAGTTTGGCACCACCAAGACTCTTCCTAGTGCAGGCCACCCGGCCAAATTGAGCAATCTGGGGAGAAGGGCCTTGGTCAGGGAGGTGACCAATAACCCGATGGTCACTATGACAGAGCTCTAGAATTCCTCTGTGGAGATGGGTGTCCTTCTGGAAGGTTTTCCCATCTCTGCAGCACTCCAGGCCTTTATGGTAGTGTGGCCCGACGGAAGCCACTCATCAGTAAAAGGCACATGACAGCCCATGATTAGCATTTTCAACAGTAACATCCGGTCAGAGTTAATAGTGGTGGTGCCCATGCAATGAATTGCTCCACAGGGTGGTTGAGGAACTCTTCTTCACAGGGAGTCTGACTGGGACACAAATGCTGCCTGCTCACAGCTCAGCCTGATACACAGTGTTGTGTCTTTACTATCATTAAACTGAAGACTTAGTTTTTATCAAAGATTCTCTGTAATTAGTTACTCGATTAAACTGAATAATCATGTAACTAATTAACTAGGAAGTTGGGGCACCAAGGAAAGTATTCAGATTACAAAGTTATATTTTCCCAATATAACCTTTCAGATATTTTCATATCTGATCAATAGTCTTCTGATTAATGATTTATTTAACCTCACGTTAGTCTCATTCCAAACATTGTAAATTGTTGGTTATTTGCACGAACCCAGTCTTCACTATGAGTCATCCATACATCAATGGTCTTAAATCATTTATTTATTACTAAGTAATTCACAGAAATGCATAAACAAACAGTAAATATGGTTACATGAAATTATAGAATGTGCCCTAGTGGGCTGACCCGGCATGGCGGCTTGTTTGACAAAAGGGGAGTGGGGGTTTTACCAAGAAGTCACTACAGAGTTAATTATAACAATTAAAATGCTAATCCTTTACACATGAACGCTCACTCATTCGGGAACAATTGCAATCAATATATATATTTACGCTCACTGTGTCGTCTTGATCGCTGGTGAAAAGTCTTTCTTCTGTATAATTGTCCGTCTCTCTCCCTCTCTCTGTCTTGGTTAGAGGGGATAGTTCAAAGTGACATTCGTTATAGAATGGATGTTTCGGTGGTTGTCGTTCTTCGCGTTAAATGATGCAGAATTCCTAGCTGCAGACTAGTAATCAATATCAAAGACTTGTTCTTACTCTGTCGGTATCGATAGTCTAAGAGTTTGACCACGTGGTATGGTTAAAACGATTCAGCAATGGTCTACACCTTTAGCCCTCTCGTAATTGAGGTAAGCTTGGTCTGCTGATAATTTCTCAAAGTTGGGTTTTATTCAGAATGGCAGAAGAGGGCTGTCCCAGGATGTCTGATCCTAACTGGGCTCAGGGGCGGTCCTCTGATTTAGTTCAAATCAAAAGGGAATTGTATTTTTCTTCATTCAACACTTCACATAATCAAATTACACAATTATACAAACAGTATCATACTCACTCATTCATCTTATGCAACAATTAGATGTAAACCTCATATCTGAGGCTATTATATAAACAGCGTTATGGTAATGTGTCCACACCGTCTCTCTTGAGC
The DNA here is from genome assembly GCF_013265735.2 of Oncorhynchus mykiss. Classification (NCBI taxonomy): domain Eukaryota; kingdom Metazoa; phylum Chordata; class Actinopteri; order Salmoniformes; family Salmonidae; genus Oncorhynchus; species Oncorhynchus mykiss. Next base: position 44,849,106 of record NC_048576.1, on the reverse strand, counting down.
TTCCCAAGTTGTGCCAAACAGACCAGTTCATAGCTGGATTCTTCACTGATCTTTTACACTTTCTCTGGAACATGAAATTTGTTCATACCTCAACTTCTGTGAGGTGGAAGGATTTCCTATGTCTCTATGAAAAACTATTCTCTATAACTGTGTGTCCATGAGGTCTTCTCAGGAATTTACGACCTCTGACCACAGCAGTCTGGTTGTAGAAGCAGAGAGCGGGGGATGGTGCTCGCTGTACTCAAAGACGGCAACGTCATGAGAACAGTGACTGCAGGAACATCAAGTCCCTCACCAATGCTTTTCTCTGCTTTGTGTATTAGGCCTCTTGGTCAATTATGTTCAGTGACATTCTTCTGAGAGTGAGGAATCATTTGTGAAGGAGAGTTCTGGGAAAGTGTGTATGTGAGATACGAAAAATGCTCATGTGTAAATATGAAATGTCAGACTACAAATTGCAAGGATAGATCACTTTGGGGTCATATGTTAACAAAATGTGTAATTTATCCTAATAAACCAAAAATTTGTTTCAATTGAGAATTAGGCAGGTCTGATGCAGAAAAAGAAAGAAAATGATTGCCAACTTCACTCATTTGTTATTTTTTTAAAGTAGTGTGAATGCCAATGTCATCCTCCCCACTTTCATGTTGCCAATGCGGTCTGTCTCTCATACAGCCAGTGGCGACCCATCATTCAGGGAAAGGGGGATACCTAGTGTCGTAACGTTGGATGTGAGTAATGTGACGACTGCTGTTCATCGAATGGTTAACTGTTTATAATTACGTGATTAAATGAATCAGGTAATTATTAACTCAGTAACCTGGGGCACCATGAGAAAGTGTGGTTTTATTGAGTATCTATTTCCCAAATTAACTAAAAGAATATCAGAATATCGATTTTACTACCGTCGCTAATTAATAAATTCCCTCTACAGTCTCATTGTGAACGTCGCATAATCCAGGAATCTGCACAAACCCGAGTTTCACGATATAATGATGTAATTACGTGTCGAAGGTCTCCGATGGGGTATTTCCTCATGGACAGAGTTCCAACTTCTCCTTTGATGGTGACACTTTGTTGTTGCCGGGTGTAACGTTCTGATTGTCCACACAATGTCCGTGTCCTTTCTCTTAGCGTTCTGTTTCCTCGCAGCCATATAGGTGGTTCCAGCGTGGGATTGAAAGCAGTGTAGACACACAATTCCTTGGAGAGTGGTAACCGGGTGGTCCTGCCTGAATTCACCCTCTTAGACACAGCTACTTACTTATATAGCATAGATTGTTAAAAGGTTCCTTTGTCTTCTTCAACCTCATGTTGCGTTTTGGGGTTTACAACTAAATCGGACCTTGGCTGCAGCTCGTGGTCCCTAGTCATAATGTTTACTCTTAACTTAAATGTTTTATACTCTTGGGTCAGAAAAGTGCGTTTCCGCCTTTAGGGCAAGTTATCTGGGCATAGCTAGTTACGAGGCAAGGCTGGATTTGACTCAAATCCAATTTAGACAACTAACTTCACATTTCATCTTGACAAAAACATTCTCTTTGATCTGAACATTTTCCACACAACGTACATTACGCAAACATCAGGTACATATTGCGAAAAAGTTACGATGTTTTTGTTATAATGGTTGTCATTGAATTTTTAATAACATAACAAAAATGACATTCATTTTAATATTGCATCTATCGTCATTACTACCATTTTGGCTGACGAAACATATTGTCCCGAAGTCCATTTATTGCATGTTACTATTGTGAGGTAGGTTTGCCATAGGCCCATCATACATGCCATTCCTCCACAGTAAGAGGACAAAGGGATTTTTTCTGCTGCTTTAAGATTTACAATGGGTGTGATGTGTCATAAAAAGAGAGAAAGATATGTCTCTTGTAGGAGTGTGATCCACGGTAACCTGACCCAAACAGGCCAGTCATGACACAAGTCAGTTGTACAACTGAATGCATGAAATGTGTCTTCCGCATTTAACCCAACCCCTCTGAATCAGTGAGGGGGCTGCCTTAATTGACATCCACGTCTTCGGCACCCAGGGAACAGTGGGTTAACTGCCTTGCTCAGGGGCAGAACGTCAGATTTGACCTTGTCAGCTCAGGGAATCAATCCAGCAACCATTCGGTTACTGGCCCAACACTCTAACCACCAGGCTACCTGCCGGTATGTTTTTATATATGTTTTTTTTTTTGGGGGGGGGGGGGGGGGGGGGTTTGCCTGTTTTCCATATTATTTTGGCACTAACACGTGTCACATACCAGTTTGCAAACAATGTAAAAAATGATTTAATAAAGCCTCTGTACAAACATGGCCTCTTTTTTGCTTTCTTGAGTAAGGCAGCTCCAAAATGTGGGGTTTTCAACCTAGCTCCGTGCTTTCTGTGGTGGTAGGGCAGCCAGAGGAAAAAACGGAGCATAGGGGTTGGTAATGTTCTCTAATTGTGCCGTGATTGGCTCAGTTTTCTGTTACTCATGTGGACACAAATAATAAATATTCAACATTGGCCATGCTATCAATCCAGCATGATTTCTGCCGCACTTCAAAACAACTGCTAACTCAGAACTGGGAAATCTGACTTCCGTGAGTTCAAGACAACTGGGAACTCAGAAAAAAAATGAGCTCCGAATGGGAAAATACGTTTTGAACGGTTGTCCACCTCGGAAATGTAAGTTCGGAACTCAAGCCTCTTTATTGAGCTACGACCTGAAGATCACTGGCGCCATCATGAATCAACTGGGAATATTCCGAGTTCCCAGTTGTCTTGAAAGCACCATCAAATCAGAGAATGCCAGACTTTGATGACATAGTTTGATGACAATTTGCACCTCCTTCCTGTTCAAGTGAGTACAGCACAACAAGGTGAGTCCAAACATTTATTGTATGCTGCTGCATAAATTATGTAATATGCTAGGGAGATATGTATACTGTCGCTAAAAAAGTAATAAGAAGTATATGTTGTGTAGTAAGCTGTTAGTAGCCCATGTGCCTCACCCTAATAATTTGGTCTATTTTCCCCCCTTAATTTAGCCTACTGTTCTGAATTGGTTTTAGAGAAATGTAATTATTGAAAATTACAAGGGCTATGTCCTGGGAATGTATTGTCTGCTTATATGCCCCCTTTATTTATGCTACGATTCTGACTTGGTGTACAGGGGGTTGTAAGTAACAAAATAAATTCCTAGGACATAGATATCTCTGATATGGGAAGAAAGCTTAAATTATTGTTCATCTAACTGCACTGTCCAATTTACAGTAGCTTTTACAGTGAAAGAATACCATGCTATTGTTTGAGGAGAGTGCACAATTAACTTAAATGTATTAATAAACCAATTAGGCACATTTGGGCAGTCTTGATACAACATTTTGAACAGACATGCAATGGTTCATTGGATCGGTCTAAAACTTTGCACATACACGGCTGCCATCTAGTGGCCAAAATCTAAATTACCCATCTGTGACTAAGCTTTAACTTCCTGACCGATGTCTTGAGATGTTGCTTCAATATATCCACACAATTTTCCTACCTCATGATGCCATCTATTTTGCAAAGTGCACCAGTCACTCCTGCAGCAAAGCACCCCCACAACATGATGCTGCCACCCCCACGCTTCACGGTTGGGATGGTGTCCTTCGGCTTGCAAGCATCCCCCTTGTTCCTCCAAACATAACGATGGTCATTATGGCCAAACAGTTCTATTTTTGTTTCATCAGACCAGAGGACATTTCTCCAAAAAGTATAATCTTTGTCCCCATGTGAAGTAGCAAACCGTAGTCAGTCTTTTTTATGGCGGTTTTGGACCAGTGGCTTCTTCCTTGCTGAGCAGCATTTCAGGTTATGTCGATCTAGGACTCGTTTTACTGTGGATATAAATACTTTTGTAACCATTTCCTCCAACATCTTCACAAGGTCTTTTGCTGTTGTTCTGGGATTGATTTGCACTTTTCACACCAAAGTACGTTCATCTCTAGGAGACAGAATGCGTCTCCATCCTGAGCGGTATGACGGCTGCGTGGTCCTGTGGTGTTCATATTTGCGTACTATTGTTTGTACAGATGAACGTGGTACCTTCAGGCATTTGGAAATTGCTCCCAAGGATGAACCAGACGTGTGGAGGTCTACAATTTTTTTCTGAGTTCTTGGCTAATTTCTTTTGATTTTCCCATGATGTCAAGCAAAGAGGCACAGAGTTTGAAGGTAGGCCTTGAAATACATCCACAGGTACACCTCCAATTGACCTAAATGATGTCAATTAGCTTATCAGAAGTTTCTAAAGTCATGACATCATTTTCTGGAATTTTCCAAACTGTTTAAAGGCACAGTCAACTTAGTGTATGTAAACTTCCAACCCACTGAACTTGTGACAGTGAATTATAAGTGAAATAATCTGTCTGTAAACAATGGTTGGAAAAATTACTTGTGTCATGCACAAAGTAGATGTCCTAACTGACTTGCCAAAACTATAGTTTGTTAACAAGAAATTTGTGGAGTGGTTGAAAAACGAGTTAATGACTTCAACTGTATATATTGAACTTCCATCCTCTGAGGCAAGAATACGTGCCAAAATTACAGTTAAAATCATTGGCCAGTATGAAGAATTAAGAAAAACCACATGTCCAAATCCCTAACGCCATCCATGGCTAATTTAGCTTGCTACAACATAACGAGATGCAACAATTAAAAAAAATTCTGTCAATGATGTTTGGTTTTGATGTGATGTGATTGGTGTGAAGCCAAATCCAAACTGGAATCCCTTGACACTTTCTTTGATGCGCCAGGACTATTTACAGTTTAGCTCGCTCAGTTTAGCTCAATGCTGATTGTTTTTTTTGTGTTTTTTATTTTTATGTATCAAGGGAGGCTAAATGCTCACTGGCTTCCTTTGCATTCAATGCTACTGGCGGCAACAATATCATTTTCTTTTTTACCGTGAAAAGATAAATGATTGTATATGTTTTTTTTGTTGGCAAATGTTTTGGGGAAGCCTGGCTTCCCTTGGCATCCATGAAAACACGTCACTAGTGGCGACGGGACCAACCGTTGTTTGTAGGGTAGGATGTTTGAAGCTTACACGAAGAAGCATTTACTCTGATCAGTTCGGCAAGGTGTCACCCATTCTTTGGAGACTGAAGCTCCACCTGTAACAAGAACAAATTGTTCCAATGATAACCAAGCAATCAAATCGAGGGAGGGGGGGGGGGGGGGGGGGGGGTTGCTCGCACTACAGATGGCTATATCGGTCTGCTAATACGAGTCTAGTAAAGGCCCAGTACACTACTTTTGTGAAGAAATAAATAATGAAATATTTTTTTTATTTCTTATTATTCTGATTTTTCAGTGGGTGCTGCTTCACCCTTATCACCCCTACTTGCCTGTGACCTGCCCTGTCTGGAACTGCGAGGAACAGCATAGCCTACATTTTTACCATGACAAAGACCAAAGCCAGTGGGAGTACCGTTGAGGACAGTGGTGTCTCTCTATAACAGGTGAAGAATCTTTTAAATTAACAAAAATTGTTGGTTCAAATCATTCCCTAAGTTCTTGACCTCAGCTGAATCTGGTAATGAATGGTGTGGCTGTTGAACAAGTTCAAGAGACTAAACTACTTGGTGCTACCTTAGATTGTAAACTGTCATGGTCAAAACATATAGATTCAATGGTTGTAAAGATGGGGAGAGGTCTGTCAGGAATAAAGAGATGCTCTGCTTTCTTGACACCACATTCCAAAAAGCAAGTTCTGCAGGCTCTAGTTTCATCTTATCTTAATTATTGTCCAGTCAAATGGTCAAGTGCTGCAAAGAAACCTAGTTAAGCTACAGCTGGCCCAGAAAAGAGAGGCACATCTTGCTCTTCATTGGAATCAGAGAGCTAATATGAATACTATGCATGCCAGTCTCTCTTGGCTAAGAATTGAGGACAGACTGGCTGCATCACTTCTTGTTTTTATTAAAAAAAAACAATTTGTTTGAATAGTCAACTTACACACAGCACTGACACACACTTACCCCACCAGACATGCCACCAGGGATCTTTTCACACAAAAATTCAAGGGAATGTACAGTATTATACAGAGCCATGAGTGCATGGAATTCGCTTTCATCTTATATAGCACAAGTAAACAAAAAACACCTCAAGGCACAACGCTTCTCCCTCATGTGACCTACTTGTTGTGTGTATGTACTGAAATGTATGTGTAACTGATAGATGTGCACACACGCAAACGACATGTTGATGTTTGTAAATGTATGTAAAGTATTTTGTCTGTAATGTCTATTTCGTTTCGTGTCGGACCACAGCAAGACTTGCTGTCACCATTGGTGTCGACTCATGGGGATCCTAATAAATAAAATAAAAAATGTGTAGAGTCCAGTCCTATACAACCAAGTAGCTCTAAACAGCACTTAGCCTGTGAAGATCAGTGCACAGGAGTTCTCACGTCCGGCAGGGCAGAACCATTGATGACATGCCAGTGTTACATGACATTCCATACATTGAGCCACTACCAACAGCAGAGATGCTCCCCTTTCCCTATAGAGGATAGCTAAATTGCAAAATAATGTTTGACACAAGAAAATGTTGTTTAGCAAACAGCCACATTAAGGCTGGAATATCATTTTTTTTGGGCTGCCAGACCAAATTCACATAGAAATATGAGTTATAAATCTGTCATTCTCATTGAAAGCAAGTCTAAGAAGTGGTAGATCTGTTCTATGTGCACTATTTTTGGTTTTGCGTCTTTTACTTTCGGTTTTGAACACAAGCTTCAAAACAGATGAAAATACAATATTTTTGCATACTGAAGAGATACTTTACAGCGGTTTAGATGGTACAATGATTCTCTACAAATTGCTTGCTTTGTCACAAAATCAAATTTGGCATACTATTAGAATTTTAGCAACCAGGAAATGGCAGAGCAATTTCTGCATATTGCACCTTTAAGATATTTGTTGTAATGGTGTTGATATTTCCCGCCTTGACCGCAGAGGGCGCACTTGTTAATTGTAATGGCCTTTACTGTCGCTCCTTTGCTCCGAGTCCACTCATATCCAAACATATAGCTGTGAACAGCATGATGAGAAGGTCAGAGGTCCCTCTCCCCTCACCTTATTCAATGGGTTTTGAGAAGGAGGCGAGAGGACGTGAGGAATGAAGGAATGCAATTGTGATTCTCCCCTTGTTTCCTCACCTCCCTCTCAAAGCACATTGGGGGAGAAGAGGGAAGGTTCCACCCCTTCGGGCTCCAATGCACTTTCAAGGAGAGGCAAGGAGTGGAGGAAACAAGGACAGTGTAAGCAAGAATGTGACATAGTTTTCACACATAAACAGACCTGGCTACTAGGCATGACAAAGAAACATGCAGTGTCCATGTTTCATTTGACATTTTGAATGACGTGTAGATGTTTTGTTGTTGCTCAGAGTTATTGTCTCATTGTGCCTATCTAGACACTTATTCCTGTAACTTAACATGTGAAGCTGCAGGAAAACCATATCAAACCATTTTTAAAATGTGACTCTGGTGTCACACATTGGGTCCTTTATTTATAGAAAGACCCATGTAAGCCCTGATAGATTTGGATATCTCAGTGCACTTCCTTCAATATGCAATGTGACACAAGACAACATATTGTTTATCAGACTGTCCTAGTGGGTCTAAAAATGCCTCAGACTATTTGTAAACATGCATTTACAATGCTCCATCTGGATCTGATAGTTGAAGTGAATTAATTTATATTAACTTTGGATGAAGGCTAGACATGCGGCCAGCATGATGAGGGAATCAATATGCCGCCAGGGACGAGTGATACTTAAGTGGCAAACGTCAACTGGGCAAGGAGCCAACAGTCTTGTGCTTGACTAAGCTGGGAGATGAGCTATCCCCAGCAAATTGAAATGCAACAGACAGTGATGATTGGTCCGAGTATCCGGGGTCCACCCCTTGCATCGATTTGCGCAAATAATTCTACAGTTACCAGCTCAGCAACAATTAATTCTAAAATAAGCCATCGAAATGAACAACAATTCCCACACAGAAATGCGATGTGCCATGCTCATAGCCTGAAATTAACAGGGGTATGACATTCCTCACCCTTGCTAATAAGAACAGAGGAAGAGACGTGATGCTAAGCTGATGGCGTAACATTATGACACTACCCTATAAATACCTGCTATGCTGAAGAGTGAGATAGGAAGCGATGTGAATTATGAGTTGACAAAATGAATAAAAAGATCCATTCAGACCAGCCTTACAGATCAAATTTTCATAACTAGATTACACTATAAATGGGTCTAGTTTTAGCCCGTGGGTGATTTGATTTGGCCCCCCAAGTTCTGAGCAAAAAAAAACATGTTTTTATAAAAAACTTATTTTTTTATGGTTGTAAATAAAAGAATGTAAAAACACCAACAAATTAGCTCCAAGTGATTTTCATTTTGGAGATTTGTTCCAAACTATTCCCATGCATATTAGAGAGATATACAGTGCCTTGCAAAAGTATTCATCCCCTTGGGGGTTTCCTAATTTGTTGCATTACAACATGTGAAAAACGGATTTTTACTTCTATTTCAGTAAACTAAAAATACACAAAATAGTCCAAATTGGTGAAGTGAAATGAAAAAAATAACTGAACTGAAAAGTGGTGCGTGCATATTTTTTCACCCCCTTTGCTATGAAGCCCCTAAATAAGATCTGGTGCAACCAATTACCTTCAGAAGTCACATAATTAGTTAAATAAAGTCCACCTGTGTGCAATCTATTTTCTCACATGATCTGTCACATGATCTCAGGAAATATACACCTGTTCTGAAAGGCCCCAGAGTCTGCAACACCACTAAACAAAGGGTACCACCAAGCAAGCGGCACCAGGAAGACCAAGGTCGTCTCCAAACAGGTCAGAGACAAAGTTGTGTAGAAGTACAGATCAGGGTTGGGTTCTAAAAATAATATCAGAAACTTTGAACATCCCACGGAGCACCATTAAATCGTATATAAAAAATGGAAAGAATATGGCACCACAATAAACCTGCCAAGAAATGGCCGCCCACCAAAACTTACGGACCAGGCAAGGAGGGAATTAATCAGAGAGGCAACAAAGAGACCAAACATAACCCTGAAGGAGCTGAAAAGCTCCACAGCAGAGCTTGGAGTATCTGTCCATAGAACCACTTTAATCAGTACACTCCACAGAGCTGGGCTTTATGGGAGAGTGGCAGGAAAAAAGCAATTGCTTAAAGAAAAGAATAAGCAAACACGTTTGGTGTTCGCCAAAAGGCATGTGGGAGACTCCCCAAACATATCGAAGAAGGTACTCTGGTCAGATAAGACTAAAATGGAGCTTTTGGGCCATCAAGGAAAACGCTATGTCTGGCGCAAACCCAACACCTCTCATCACCCCGAGAACAACATCCCCACGGTGAAGCATGGTGGTGGCAGTATCATGCTGTGGGGATGTTTTTCATCGGCAGGGACTGGGAAACTGGTCAGAATTGAAGGAAGGATGGATGGTGCTAAATACAGGGAAATACTTGAGGGAAACCTGTTTCAGTCTTCCAGAGATTTGAGACTGGGACAGAGGTTCACCTTCCAGCAGGACGATGACCCTAAGCATACTGCTAAAGCAGCACTCGAGTGGTTTAAGGGGAAACATTTAAATGTCTTGGAATGGCCTAGTCAAAGCCTAGACCTCAATCCAATTGAGAATCTGTGGTATGACTTAAAGATCGCTGTACACCAGTGGAACCGATCCAACTTGAAGGAGCTGGAGAAGTTTTGCCTTGAAGAATGGGCAAAAATCCCAGTGGCTAGATGTGCCAAGATTATAGAGACATACCCCAAGAGACCTGCAGTTGTAATTGCTGCAAAAGGTGGCTTGGGGACTTGGGGAAGTGAATAGTTATGCACGCTAAATTTTTCTGTTTTTTTGTCTTATTTCTGGTTTGTTTCACAAGAAAAAATATTTTGCATCTTCAAAGCGGTGTACATCAAATGATACCAACCCCCCAAAAAATCTATTTTAATTCCAGGTTGTAAGGCAACAAAATAGGAAAAATGCCAAGGGGGATGAATACTTTCGCAAGCCACTGTATGTGATTGTATACAAATGTAAGCAAGGTTTGAAAGGCTTATGTTTTAGTCAAATATATCCGTTTGGACTTCTTGCGTTAATTTTTAGTCTACAAATGATATGAATGTGAGAAGAACTAGCCTACTGAGATGTCAACCTTCAGCCTTTGCTGTTCCCCCCCCATCTCAGGGGTCATATTTCAGGGTCTGTTTTCAGCCCAATCATGGCATTCTTCATCCAGTTCCCCTGCAGTGGACACACCTTCCTGGAATACGCTTTTGTCTACTGGCTGGGACCAGTCATAGGTGCTATTTTGGCCTACTGTTTGTAGGAAAATGGTAGCCTGGTCTTCATTTTACCTCACTTCGTCATACTTTAAATTACGTGAAGTGAAAGAGAATGTGAGCTATCGCGAGATCAGTCTGGTTCCACTAGGATAAAGAAATGGTAGCCTGGTTCCAGATTGGTTTGTGCTGCATAGCCAACGGCATGACAATCTTGGACCAGGCTAGAATTATTTTTTTAGGGGGGGTAAGATAATTGAGTTTCACCCTTCCCTGGGGCTCAGGACAGGGTTGGTCTATAGAGAAAAACTTGCTCCTAAGTGGACCCTGTCTAATCTCTCTCTGTATTTACAGGCAGGGCAATGTGCATCCTGCTCTTTGACAAAGTCATCCCACTCCTGTCTGGGAAAAGCACAATGGGCCTTGACATCCCTGTTGTCCAGAAGAAAAATGTTCAGTAACACAGATACCTGAGATTGTGGCTTTGGCCCTCTTTCTATGTGGGTTCTGGGGCGGCCATTAGTTTTTGGTCATAGTATGGTCCCCTTAGCCTGACTAGGTCTAAGGGCTTTCACAAATACTAAGTCTTAACATTGTGAGAATTTTACTCACCCAAAAAAACTAGTAAGGGGCACCAATATGAAAAATCTATATCTTATCTATTGAATTCTTGATATTGGTGCCCACCATTTAAAAAAACAAACGCAAACCAAACCCAGCATTCTGTCTGTGCTAAGGACTACATGTCGCCCATGCAATTGAAACAGTTTCTACAAATGTTTTAATATTGACGCCCTAAAACGTGCCATAGTATTAGTTATTTCCAGTGGTTGAAAACAATTTAGGACAATAACGCAAATTAATGTACCTCATGGAAGCTTTTGATATGGGACTGTGTGCTGTAAATGTTCATTATGAGTGGTTTTGTGAATGATTGTGTCCTATCAAAGCTTTTAATATGGGAAAAGTGTCCCTGGACTTTTCCTCACTACGCAAAAGCATTCATTTTAGTCACTAAAATAACCTTTTCCAAAGCTGTCATGAGCACATGAACTCAAATGAACCTTGTACTCTGGATGACTACAGCATTGGCACACCATGTTGTTGCAGTATGAACTGAGATTAACCTTCAGTTACTACATCAATACAACATACTCAAGATGACTGGCGGGACTGAGCAGACTTGAAAGGAAGACCAGACATGTCCCTTATGCCATCAGTCATTGATACAGTGCCTTGCGAAAGTATTCGGCCCCCTTGAACTTTGCGACCTTTTGCCACATTTCAGGCTTCAAACAAAGATATAAAACAATTTTTTTGTGAAGAATCAACAACAAGTGGGACACAAAGTGGAGTGGAACGACATTTATTGGATATTTCAAACTTTAACAAATCAAAAACTGAAAAATTGGGCGTGCAAAATTATTCAGCCCCCTTAAGTTAATACTTTGTAGCGCCACCTTTTGCTGTGATTACAGCTGTAAGTCGCTTGGGGTATGTCTATTAGTTTTGCACATCGAGAGACTGAAATTTTTTCCCGTTCCTCCTTGCAAAACAGCTCGAGCTCAGTGAGGTTGGATGGAGAGCATTTGTGAACAGCAGTTTTCAGTTCTTTCCAAAGATTCTCGATTGGATTCAGGTCTGGGCTTTGACTTGGCCATTCTAACACCTGGATATGTTTATTTTTGAACCATTCCATTGTAGATTTTGCTTTATGTTTTGGATCATTGTCTTGTTGGAAGACAAATCTCCGTCCCAGTCTCAGGTCTTTTGCAGACTCCATCAGGTTTTCTTCCAGAATGGTCCTGTATTTGGCTCCATCCATCTTCCCATCAATTTTAACCATCTTCCCTGTCCCTGCTGAAGACAAGCAGGCCCAAACCATGATGCTGCCACCACCATGTTTGACAGTGGGGATGGTGTGTTCAGCTGTGTTGCTTTTACACCAAACATAACGTTTTGCATTGTTGCCAAAAAGTTCAATTTTGGTTTCATCTGACCAGAGCACCTTCTTCCACATGTTTGGTGTGTCTCCCAGGTGGCTTGTGGCAAACTTTAAACAACACTTTTTATGGATAACTTTAAGAAATGGCTTTCTTCTTGCCACTCTTCCATAAAGGCCAGATTTGTGCAATATACAACTGATTGTTGTCCTATGGACAGAGTCTCCCACCTCAGCTGTAGATCTCTGCAGTTCATCCAGAGTGATCATGTATGAGCTGAAAGTTTAGAGGGACGGCCAGGTCTTGGTAGATTTGCAGTGGTCTGATACTCCTTCCATTTCAATATTATCGCTTGCACAGCTTGGGAAATCTTTTTGTATCCAAATCCGGCTTTAAACTTCTTCACAACAGTATCTCGGACCTGCCTGGTGTGTTCCTTGTTCTTCATGATGCTCTCTGCGCTTTTGACGGACCTCTGAGACTATCACAGTGCAGGTGCATTTATACGGAGACTTGATTACACACAGGTGGATTGTATTTATCATCATTAGTCATTTAGGTCAACATTGGATCATTCAGAGATCCTCACTGAACTTCTGGAGAGAGTTTGCTGCACTGAAAGTAAAGGGGCTGAATAATTTTGCACGCCCAATTTTTCAGTTTTTGATTTGTTAAAAAAGTTTGAAATATCCAATAAATGTCGTTCCACTTCATGATTGTGTCCTACTTGTTGTTGATTCTTCACAAAAAAATACAGTTTTATATCTTTATGTTTGAAGCCTGAAATGTGGCAAAAGGTCGCAAAGTTCAAGGGGGCCGAATACTTTCGCAAGGCACTGTACATACCTCAATAAGGCAGTGTGACATACTGTTCCTTAAAGTAAAAATAATTATCTCTCTGTGAAGCAAATTTGGAGCCAGGCGTTTGCAGCACCCGAAAAGGTTCTGTACCATATGATGGAGTACCATAGTCTTTGCTTGTGTGCTGGTTTTGGCAGTGCTTCAACTGTCCAGTTTAAGTTGCCATAGGCAGAGGGGAAGAGGCGAAGTGAGGTTTTACTCCGCCCAACATGTGTCCGTGAACATAAGCCCACAAAGTGAGGAATGTTTGTATGGAGGTCAATGAGTGTCAAATTTGGTCATCAAAAATGTCATTGCTGGGCCTCCCGAGTGCCGCAGTAGTCTAAGGCACTGCATCGCAGTGCTAGCTGTGCCACCAGAGATTCTGGGTTCGAGCCCTGGCTCTGTCGCAGCCGGCTGCGGCCGGGAGGTGCATGGGGCGACGCACAACTGGCCCAGTGTTGTCCGGGATAGGGAGGGTTTGGCCAGCAAGGATATCCTTGTCTCATCGCGCACTAGCGACTCCTGTGGCGGACCAAGCAGTGCACACTGACCAGGTCGCCAGGTGTACGGTGTTTCCTCTGACACATTGGTGTTGCTGGCTTCCGGGTTGGATGTGCGTTGTGTCAAGAAGCAGTGCGGCTAGGTTGAGTTGTGTTTCAGAGGACACATGGCTGTCAACCTTCACCTCTCCCGAGTCTGTATGGGAGTTGCAGCGACGAGACGACTGTAACTACTACCAATTGGGGAGAAAAAAAAGGGGTAAAAAAAAATATATATAAAATTGCTAATTTGCTATATCAGGCTTATTTGATCTAATTTTTGTAATGGTTAGGTTTTTATTAATGCACTGTTGTGTCAAGTGGATGCATGTTGCCGCATATGTGGACGCATGTGGTATTTCAGCAACTTTGAAAGAAAGGGATTTATATATCAGTTGTGCCTGTTGTCAGAGCTAGAGGACTCATCATGGATATAACCAGTTTTAGCATGTACATTGCCATTGAGGGCTTCCACCATTTTAAAGTAGTCAACTGGGTTGGGATTCCTATGAGTTGGGAGCAATCAGCCAATGAATAAGAAAATTGAAACTTTAAAATGGAGGTAGCCTCAATGGCGTTGCACATGCTGTCACAGATGCTATAAGGCACAACGATGAGTCTATCTCTATTGCCTGTTCTTCATATGCATATCTGCTCTCTCATTGGCTAGAATGGTCCCACCTGATCTCGAATGGTCCTAACTGATCACGCCACCTCACGCCTGCCTTCCATTTTTGAGGACATGTATTTCCATTGTTAGAGCAGTCACTCGAATATCTTTGCAATAGGTAAACGTTCGCTTTTGCTTTTTGACAAAAGAGCAAGCTCAATGTATAGTCAGACCCTGGCATTACCTCACTGCAGTTATACAACAGTGACTGTGTATGGAATGGCATCATATTCCCTATATAGTGCACTGCCCTATGGATCCTGGTCAAAAGTAGTGCACTATACAGTGAATAGGGTGCCATTTCCGACAGACATGCCTCCAGACTTAAATCACTACTCAACTTCTATCTTGTAAATAACAGTTCTATAATGTTGATTCTGTAAGGAATTGCATGGTGTTGTTTGTCTGGCAGCACCTCAGTAGCTTCTCAGGCCAAAAACTAGTATTCAATTTGTTAATGATACATTGGGATTGGTTTTGTTTTATTCTTTAAGACGGAGCGTGGTGATTGTTTTATATAGTTCAAAAAAATTGTTCAAGCTGCCTCAATTTTCAGTGTTCTGCCCTATTAAGATGGGTGAATGGTACGTTGAATGAATCTACAGAACACATTTCTGCTTGTAGGTACAGTCATTTGAGACAAATATACCTTTGATGCTTTAGCTGCACAGAAGCTTATATTAAGTTAAAGAATTGAATTCATGTTCAAAATTTTGAAAATAAACATTCCATGTGAAGAGTTGGCCATTCAATGTAAATGTTTTGCAATTTAATCAAATTATTTGAAATATAGAGAATAGCTCAGAAAACAACATCGCAATATTCCCACATAGCACATATTCGTAACACCCAAAAGGAATAATGGGAATGGGAAAATACAAATGTTTAACCTCTACTGGGCAATTCTTCCACCAGAAAAAATTTAACATGTTAGCCTATAATCAGTATTAGTCTCTGGGGGAGGCGGTAAACTGTGTATGGATTGTCCGTCCAGTACAGTTGGCCTTACAGATCCCATCTCCATAATTAAGCATGATTAACTAAATAAACACAGGAAAACATCCTTCACTGTAGAACTTGCTAGCTCAAACTCTGGTCCTAAAGATGACTAAACAGTGTTTAAACTGTTCACTTTTGTGAGGTGCGAGTCAGAGTCCTTTTGGTGCCTTTTGGAAAAATCCAAGCGGGCTGTCTTGCCTTTTACTGAGGAGTGACTTCCGTCTGGCCACTCTACCATTAAGACCTGATGGGTGGAGTGCTGCAGAGATGGTTGTCCTTCTGGAAAGTTTTCCCATCTCCACACAGAAACTCGGGAACTCTGTTAGAGTGACCATCGGGTTCTTGGTCACCTCCCTGACCAATGCCCTTCTCCCCCGACTGCTCGGTTTGGCCGGCCGGCCGGCTGGCTCTAACAACAGTCTTGGTGGTTCCAAACTTCTTCCATTTAAGAATGATGGAGGTCACTGTGTTCTTGGGGACCTTCAATGCTGCAGACATTTTTTGGTACCCTTCCCCAGATCTATGCCTAGACACAATCCTGTCTCGGAGAACTACGGACAATTCCTCTGACCTCATGGCTTGTTTTTTTGCTCTGATATGCACTGTCAACTGTGGGAGGTTATATAGAAAGGTGTGTACATTTCCAAATCATGTACAATCAATTGAATTTACCACAGGATTGACTTGTCATTTCAATAGGCATAGTCTACATACTAAAATCTGGGCAGTAGCCCAGACAATGTGTAGTAGGCAAGAGGTAAACTCAACGATTTAGTTTGCTTAGCTCAAATTAACAGACATTTATTCAATATGAATAGCAAGGTGATTGAGGTAAGAAGTGCTTGTGTTGCCCAATAGCCTGCTGGAATAGGCTACTGAGGATGGGGTTGTAATTTCAATCACTGAATTAAATATGAATAATATGTAGATATGCTTGTCAACAACAGCCAGTGTTTATTTTGTAGTTTTACCTGTATCTGTCGCGCACTGACCTTAGAAAGCCTTTTTATTTCTCTATTTGGTTAGGTCAGGGTGTGATTTGGGTGGGCATTCTAGTTTGTATATTTCTTTGTTGGCCGGGTATGGTTCCCAATCAGAGGCAGCTGTTTATCGTTGTCTCTGATTGGGGATCATACTTAGGAAGCCCTTTTTCCCCACATTCAGTTGTGGGATCTGGTCTTTGTTTGTTGCATGTTTTTGCACTACGAAGCTTTACGTTCATTGTGTTGTTTATTTTTTATTTTTGGAGGAACATTAATAAAGAAAATGTACTCCTACCACGTTGCACCTTGGTCTGGTCATTCTACAAATGAGGAGCGTAACAGTATCCTAATCTGACTAATGTTACCGGCAATCTAATGCGTTCTAACAATTGATTGGCAATTGCGATAGAGCTTTGTTAATTTATAATTTAATCAACTAAACATACCATTAATATTATTTACATAAAAACTACAATAAACTGAATTTATAGGCTATTTATTACATTGGTTTGCCAGCTCCAGGTAGGCTACACAAGTGGCACATTGATTTGTAATGACTCCAGTGATATCATCATTTCAACATGTTTATTGTATAAAATTGGTAGCCTACAATGGCGTATACATTAATAGGCTACTTGATTCTCCACATTTGTCAGATTCATTGAGGACTTTTCCTCATAAAAAGAACCAGCGCGGGAAATCCATAACTTCCATATCAAATTTCCACACGGGCAGCCCCAGAGAGCCAAGAACTGAGCATGCATAAAGTAATTTGCTTGACACCATTTTCTTTAAGCAAAGTCAACATTAGAATGCAGTTTAAACCACCACTGAGCAAATTTATGTAATGCACTATAGTGTGCCCAAAGTCATTTTCCAGTACTCTGTCTCCATTAATATTGATGTTCATATTTTCTAGCATATTAATGTTTTATGGAGAAAAAAAAAGAAAAAAAAAAAAAAGTTGGAAATAGTTGCCTCCATAATGACAATCTAAGTAGCCTACCTACAACTGATCTAAATTTGTCACCATGTGCGCACGCTGCTGCCTCTCGCTAACGTGACTCAGTCAATAGCTGTATTTCTCTTTTAACACATATATTTATTTTATTTAACCTTTATTTAACTAGGCAAGTCAGTTAAGGACAAATTCTTATTTACAATGACGGCCTACCAAAAGGCCTCCTGCGAGGAAGGGGGCTGGGATTAAAAATAAATAAAAATATAGGACAAAACACACATCACGACAAGAGAGACAACACACAACATAGCAAGTCAGCAACACATGACAACACAGCATGGTAGCAACACAACATGACGACAACATGGTAGCAAATCAACATGGCAGCAGCACAACATGGTAGCAGCACAAAACATGGTACAAACATTATTGGGCACAGAGAACAGCACAAAAGGCAAGAAGGTAGAGACAACAATACATCATGCAAAGCAGCCACAACTGTCAGTAAGTGTCCACGATTGAGTCTTTGAATGAAGAGATTGAGATAAAACTGTCCAGTTTGAGTGTTTGTTGCAGCTCGTTCCAGTCTCTAGCTGCAGCGAACTGAAAAGATGAGCGACCCAGGGATGTGTATACCTGGTATAACTAAATAACTGTAACTCTAAATAACTGTAAATCAGTTTACATCTAAATGTTGTAAAACATATGATTAAATACAAAACTATGTGAAAAGAAAGCAAGGTTATTTTAGCCTTCTAAATGAGATAATTGTTGTATAAAGTTTTACCCAGTCAGTAACCACGCCCACATGAGCACAGACGTTATGCCAACAGGATGGAATGCCCCTTTTTCCAGAGTGCATTAAAAGGACTGCTAACAAAATTTACATTAGACCAGAAAGTGTGGAGTGGGGCTACATGTTGAAATGGTTAAAACTACAACAGCAGTATACGTGCAGCCCGAGCTGAATATGTTTAAATGGTTGCAATTTAAATAGAGACCAGCGTGACCGACAGTGTGAGCTGAATGTTTACGAAATGGTTAGAAACTCTCAACACGAGTGAAGATGATAAAGACTACATCGGAACATTCAGTCTGCAGTTCTTTAAGTACAATAGTCTAGTAAACTCAGCCGAGGACAGCTGTGTACCTTTGGACCCAGTCTAACGAACACTGAGGACATTGTGACCTCTGGTGGACAACCAGAGACTTACATAAGCCAGAGACTTACATCAAACTACTCACCATAGATGGACAAGTGGTTTCAACAGAGAGAAGACAAAGGCATACAAGCGTAAATATATGTGTTGCATTTCTTTTCAAATCAGCGGTTGTTCATGTACGAAGTACTCATTTTTCATAAGCATAGCTTCCACATGTATGTACCAGCCCACTCTCTTCATCTTACCCCTCCCCTTCCATTGGGTAACAAGCCATCATATCGGGTTAGTCCACTAGGGACTTGTGATTGTATTATGTTAGTAATCAATTCAACATATACCGTGTGTGTGTTTATGTTTTTCTGTGTGGTTATTTAGTTAGTAAATAAATAAGCCAATTAGTGTATTGCTGAATCATTTAGACTAGGGTTCATGCAGATATCCAAGAATTTTGCAACGTTCAGAATGAGAATGATATAAGGTAATAATGATTAATGGATGACTGGTACGATAACGATATATTCTGAAATGTGACGACCCTCCCACTCTGTCTGCCAAATTCTCTCTTTGCTCGTTTTCCTTAACTTCTTGATGCACCCATCCCGTTAGCGGGATCATTTGTCAACCACCGCTGAATTGCAGAGCGCCAAATTCAAATTAAATTACTAAAAATATGACATTTTCATGAAATCACAAGTGCAATATAGCAAAACACAGCTTAGCTTGTTGTTAATCCACCTGGTGGGTCAAATTTCAATAAAGCTTTTTGGCGAAAGCATACCAAGCGTTTATGTAAGCACATCTCGCTCAGTAGACAGAATATTACAAACAGCTAGCAGCCAAGTAAATTGGTCACGAAAGTCAGAAAAGCAATAAATTAAATCGCTTACCTTTGATGATCTTCGGATGTTTGCACTCATGAGACTCCCAGTTACACAATAAATGTTCCTTTTGTTCCATAAAGATGATTTTTTAAAATCCAAAATACCTCAATTTGGTTGGCGCGTTATGTTCAGAAATCCACAGGCTCGAGCGGTCACGACATCGCAGACGAAAATTCCAAATAGTATCCGAAATGTTCGTAGAAACATTTCAAACGTTTTTTTATAATCAATCCTCAGGTTGTTTTTACAATATATAATCGATAATATATCAACCGGGAATGTAGCTTTTTCAATAGAGAGAGAAAATGGCTGCACCAAGCTGTTGCGCATACAAAACGCTGCTGGCACCCAGCCATATGATCTTTCTCGCTCATTTTTCAAAATAAAAGCCTGAAACTATGTCTAAAGACTGTTCACGCCATGGGGAATCTGGTTGATATCCCTTTAAATGGAGTGAAGGCATGGAACATGGAGCTTTCAAAATAGAAGCCACTTCCTAGTTTGATTTCTCAGGTTTTTGCCTGCAATATCAGTTCTGTTATACTCAAGGACAATATTTTGACAGTTTTGGAAACTTTAGAGTGTTCTATCCTAATCTGACAATTATATGCATATTCTAGATTCTGAGCCTGAGAAATAGGCAGTTTAATTTGGGTATGTTTTTCATCCAAACATCAAAATACTGCCCCCTACACTCAAGAGGTTTTTAATAGGGTGTCGGTGAGTGGAGCCGGGAGGGTCATCAGCGAAATGGGACACACCTGGGCTCGTCTGTTTTTGTTTGCGTTGGCACCTTTCAACACCCCTCATTATCACATTTATGCATGCAACCACTCACTTACACTAATGATTACTGACTACACACACACACCATTGTTAATTGTATTTAGTTTACTTTAGTTAATAAATATTTTTTTTAAGAGCCGATTTGGACATATTTGTATAAAAGACTGAACATACGGAGTTCCATGTATATTTGTGTAAATATATTAATGTACATGATGAAATATTAGGTACCTTTATGATTTATATTTACCTAATTGAGATATATTCATTTGTTAGTGTAATTCAGTGTTTGGAGAATCATTTATTTGTTAGATATAAGAAGAATAAACATTTTTGTTGCACCATATCCCTGGATGTCATTGAATGTTTGGCCGTTAGGAAACCTTGAGTATGGACTGTATGCGTACCAAACAACCCCGCTTCAGGCTTGGGCAGTAGCTTTGGTAAAGAGGAAAGGAAGCCACTACATATTTTGTTATTCCTTATCTACATGTCGTCTCCCTTTTTGTTACGGGCTTCGAGCCGGTTCGTGACCGATATATTCCTGAGTTAATTCGGGAAACGGTAACTCATTAACTTTCCGTGGTGCCCCAAGTTACAATGAGTTAATTGTTACATGATTAATTTAATCACTTAATAATTAAACATAGTTCATTGATTTGAAAAAATAGCCGTCATCGCATTAATGGACAGTCACGTCATGACACCGGGGAGGGGCCAGCTGAGTATAAGACGGTCATCTGCATATAAATGAATGAGAGACCTTCCTACTACATGAGCTATGTTGTTGATGTAAATTGAGAAGAGTGTGGGGCCTAGGATCGAGCCTTGGGGTAGTCCCTTGGTGAAAGGCAGTGGCTGAGACAGCAGATGTTCTGACTTAATACAGTGCACTCTTTGAGAGAGGTAGTTAGCAAACCAGGCCAAAGACCCCTCAGAGACACCAATACTCCTTAGCCGGCCCACAAGAATGAAATGGTCTACCGTATAAAAAGCATTGGCCAGGTCCATAAAAATAGCAGAACAACATTGCTTAGAATCAAGGGTAATGGTGACATTGAGGACCTTTAAGGTTGCAGTGACACATCCATAACCTGAGTGTCAACCAGATTGCATACCAGAGACAATACTGTAGACTTCAAGGCAGTCAGTTGAATATTGCCAAGTTTTTTCAACACTTTTGATGCAGGGCAAAATAGAAATAGGCCTATAGTTCAAAATTGCGCCGGAAGAAATGGCAGCAGTTTTACGGACGCCCAACCAATTGTGCTATTATGTGTTTTTTTCGCTTAATTTGTAACATAATGTTTCCGCAACAGTATCTTACGGCAAAAAAAGAGCTTCTGGATATCAGGACAGCGATCACTCACCTCAGATTAGACAAGGATTTTTTCTTCAACAAACAAGACGCACAAGACATTCTCCAAACACCCGGCAGGGCTGACATCCACGTTTTTTGCAAGAGGAAGTGACGCAGGTACAGAGGACAAAAAGCCAGATGCTTGCTCAGGACCCGAAAAATGTGAGTGTGAAAGCTGCCGTTACCATCAATACTACTCGCCAACGTGCAATCATTGGACAATAAACTAGACGAGGTACGATCACGAATATCCTACCAGCGGGACATCAAAAACTGTAATGTTCCTCAGCACGAGGGGGGGGGGGGGGGGGGGGGGGTGGTCTGTGAATATTTGTAAACAAAATCTATTTGTGCACAAAATCTAAGGAAGTCTCTAGATATTGCTCGCCTGAAGTAGAGTATATTGTGATACATTGCAGGCCATACTACTTGCCTAGAGAGTTCCAGCTATACTTTTCGTGGCTGTTTATTTACCACCACAGACAGATGCTGGCACTACGACCGCACTCAGTCAGCTGTCAGCTCACCCAGAGGCGGCGCTCCTAGTGGCCAGGTGACTGTGTGATCACGTAGCCGACATGAGTAAGGCTGCGGGGCCAGACGGATTACCAGGACGTGTGCTCTGGGCATGTGCTGACCAACTGGCAGGTGTCTTCAATGACATTTTCAACATGTCCCTGTCCCCGATTAAGTCTGTAATACCAACATGCTTCAAGCAGACCACCATAGTCCCTGTGCCCAAGAACACAAAGGCAACCTGCCTAAATTACTACAGACCCGTAGCCCTCACGTCCGTAGCCATGAAGTGCTTTGAAAGGTTGGTAATGGCTCACATCAACACCATTATCCCCGAAACCCTAGACCCAATCCAATTTGCATACCGCCCAAACAGATCCACAGATGATGCAATCGCTATTGCACTCCACACTGCCCTTTCCCACCTGGACAAAAGGAACACTTATGTGAGAATAATATTCATTGACTACAGCTCAGCGTTCAACACCATAGTACCCTCAAAGCTCATCACTAAGCTAAGGATCCTGGGACTAAACACCTCCCTGTGCAAATGGATGGGGCACCCCCAGGTGGTGAGGGTAGGTAGCAACACATCTGCCATTCTGATCCTCAACACTGGAGCTCCCCAGGGGTGCGTGTTTCAGTCCCCTCCTGTACTTCCTGTTCACCCACGACTGCATGGCCAGGCACGACTCCAACACCATCATTAAGTTTGCTGATGACACAACAGTGGTAGGCCTGATCACTGACAACGACGAGACAGCCTATAGGGAGGAAGTCAGAGACCTGGCCGGGTGGTGCCAGAATAACAACCTATCCCTCAACGTAACCAAGACAAAGGAGATTATTGTGGACTACAGGAAAAGGAGGGCCGAGCACGCCCCCATTCTCATCGACGGGGCTGTAGTGGAGCAGGTTGAGAGCTTCAAGTTCCTTGGTGTCCACATCAACAACAAACTAGAATGTCCCAAACACACACACCAAGACAGTCGTGAAGAGGGCACGACAAAGCCTATTCCCCCTCAGGAAACTAAAAAAATTTGGCATGGGTCCTGAGATCCTCAAAAGGTTCTACAGCTGCAACATTGGTTGCATCACTGCCTGGTACGGCAACTGCTCGGCCTCTGACCGCAAGGTACTACAGACGGTAGTGCGTAAGGCCCAGTACATCACTGGGGCTAAGTTGCCTGCCATCCAGGACCTCTACACCAGGCGGTGTCAGAGGAAGGCCCTAAAAATGGTCGAAAACCCCAGCCACCCCAGTCAGACTGTTCTCTCCACTACCGCATGGCAAGCGGTAACCAGAGTGCCAAATCTAGGACAAAAAGGCTTTCAACAGTTTTACCCCCAAGCCATAAGACTCCTGAACAGGTAATCAAATGGCTACCCAGACTATTTGCATTCTGTGCCCCCCCCAACCCCTCTTTTTACACTACTGCTACTCTCTGTTCATCATATATGCAGTCATTTTAACCATATCTACATGTACATACTACCTCAATCAGCCTGACTAACCGGTGTCTGTATGTAGCCTCGCTAATTTTATAGCCTCGCTACTGTATATTGCCTGTCTTTATACTGTTTTATTTCTTCACCTATGGAAGAAGAGGGGCAGGGGAAAAAGAGCTATTGGGGCTAGTCACATTAGAAGGGGTGGGAGATAAGGACATTTTGGATGGGCAAGGAGGCATGGCTGAGTCAAATAGGAATCCTGACTTGATTAAGTGGTGATTAAATAGCTCAGCCATGTGCTTCTTGTCAGTAACAACCACATCAACATTAAGGGACATGGGCAGCTGTGAGGAGGGTTTATTCTCCAGATCTTTAACTGTTTTGTTGAACTTCTTTGCGTTAGACCCAAAGAGAGAGAACTGCTCCTTAAAGTAACTAACTTTGGCCTTCTAGATAGCCTGCGTGCACTTATTTCTCATTTGCCTGAATGAGAGCCAGTCAGTCCAAGTGTGCCGAGCCTTTTGCCTGATGGAATTCTTGAGGTGGAGTAACTCAGCAAGATCATTTGTCGAACCAGGGGCTGAACCTGTTTTAATTCTAATTTTCTTTATGGGGGCGTGTTTGGTAACAAAACAAAAAAGGTCTAAGCGTCTTCGACAGAGGGGTTCAAGCTGATTCTATACCATTTTACATTTCATGAAGGAAGGCTTGCTCATTAAAGTTTTTTTAGCAAGCATCTATGACAAATCAGGACAGGTCGTTTCACTGAGCAGCCATTACAAACACAGGCTGTAAAACAGTGATCACTAAGGTCACTACAGAAAACACCAGACTGGTACCTATCAGGATTATTTGTGAAGATAACATTGAGGAGAGTAGCCTTTTCTGGGTTGGAGTCATACCTTGTGGGATTGGTAATAATCTGAGAAAGATTTAGGGAGTCCCATTGCTTTAGGAGTTGGTCAGGGTGTTTAAGCATATCCCAGTTTAGGTCACCTAGCAGGATAAATTCAGACTTAGTCTAAGGGGCCAGGAGAGAACTTAGGGCAGGTAGGGTACAGGCTGGTGCTAATGGAGAAAAATAGCACCCAGCAACATCAAAGAGCTAATTGAAAGTGTAATGCTTAAATCTAGCAAATCAAATTGTTATGGGACAGACTTGATGGAGACAACCAAGCACTGAATGAGATCCTAGGTAAAGATTGCGATTTCCCAACCTTTGGAAGATCTGTCTTGCCGAAAAAGGTTATAACCAGAAAGGTAACATCAGTATTCAAAACACTTCCTTAACTACGTCTCAGTAATGACGAACACATCTGGATTGGAGCTGTGAACCTTGTTGGGGAATAATCAGAATTAGTTGGTAACAAAGGTAAGATGTTTTATATTCATCATATGTTTGTAAGTTACTCCTCATCAGAATGTTTATTTTTGTATAATACTGTGGCGGGGTTTGCAGTTATCTGGTCTCTGTCAAGACTAAGTTATTTGGGCCGGAGAGAGGTCAAGCGTGTGTATCTCTTGGCTCCACAATGTCTGTGTGCCAGTCAATGTGTCTCTGTGATCTTGTCAAGATAGGATGGATTTGATATATGCCTGTTGATATGGAGGATCGGTTTATGGTTCTGAGTTTGAGAAAATAACATAGTTTAGGAGACAAAGCTGAACGATAAATTATGCCAATGCTGTCTGGCTATGTGTGTCTTTGCTATACAGGATCTCAGTTGCAATGTGTAAGGGACTCTCAGAGAATTAATTTATAGACACTGAATTGATCTGAGAGTCACAGGGTTGTGATGGAGCTCATATAATTAAAAATGGACTTTGTGATAACTCACTTGTGTGAGGTTTGCTCTCATCATTTGGTAAATACAGGACATTTCCACGACAACCTACAACCTAGTTAAAAAAAAACATTAAACAAAGAGTAATTATTTTCAAATAAACCAAATGTGCCTTATCACACAGTAGGCCTAAATACTTCCTAACGATATCACAACTTAAATATAGCCTACTTACTCCTCAATCGGATCAAGGACATCTTGGTCATTATTTTCATTGTTTCTAAGGAAACTATCTGGGGCAGACACTCTCGAAAATCGGGTCTGCCGCTTGTAAAAAAACAAACAAATAAGATGTCTGTGTCGCCGCCAAGCTCTCAAATACCGTGCCCGTCCCGCACTCTATGAACAGTCACTGCTATCCTGATTCCTTGGGAAGTCACTACCCTGAACCCTACACTATAACCCTTAACAGTAAACTTAACCATTTTATATTTATACTTAATTGAGGTAGGGACATCAAGGATTCCGAATAGCAGACACTGAAAGCCATGGACACAACTCTTATTGGTTGTCTGGTGTAGGCTACTGGGAACTGGAAACACAGTCTGTGATTGGCTAACAACATTTAGATCTGTATACAGCGAGATAAGATAAGGGAAAGACAGATTACCTATTAGACTGGACATATTTTCAATGCAATTAGCGATAACAGGAAATACACAAGCCTAAGGCTACACTATAGCTCAAGGTGGCTACTTCGGAATGTTGTCTTGCACGGACAAAAACGGTACGTTTCTAACATTTATGGTTGCGATTTAATTAATATAAACTATGACTTTCATTAACACGCAAACGTTAGTATGACATGTTAGTTACCCGCAGACGTTAGTAAGGCTTTGGTGTCATGTCAGTCAGGTGTTCAATGGTAGACGACAGCCACGCGGTGGTACGGTTGCCTAGGCTTAATTCTGGCATGTTTCACCCCCCATACACAGCCCTCCCGCCCTTCCCACCACTCACTCAGCAACAGCCTGCCTCACAGTCAGCAGGTCACAGTGAAATAAATATTTAAGACAAATGCCATGGCTGCCGCGGTGTAACTTTCAAAGTAGCCTAATTTTCAGGAAAACAGCAAACATGGTAACACTGAGCACATTCACGAATTTGTTTGTAAACAATTAACAGGCTAGTTAACTACCACATGTTCTTGTCAAACTGTCAACAGAGTAGCTAGCAAGCAACAAGATACGCCAAATACAGACACCAGTCTAAAACTGGTGGTAAATGTATCATATTTGACCATACAGACAAGTCACATGGCCAGGAATCAGATTTGCAGGTGGTTTGAAATGTGACGCGAAATTCCACGCGCTTTTTGGCTGCAGGAAAAAGAACAGATTCAAATATGCAAATAAATAGGATTTGAGTTACTTCAAAATGCCAATGTGAACACGGCTTTAACACAGCCTTCTAGTCCTACCTCGCCTTACCTTCCAAACCAGTTTCTGCAGTTGACAGTGTAGCCAAATTGAGGTTACCTGGACGGGCATCCCATTTATCCTCTGAGCACTGCAATTGGTGGGTTATAAACAAAAAACTATACTGAACATTTACAACTAGGGGTGCTCTTGAGCCGAAAAGGATCCCCTAAATAGACATAAAAAAGTACTTGACAGACATTTGATAGAAAGGGGCACACATCTCCACACCCATTCGAAAAAAGAGACTGAATATGACTTAAGATATCAATATATAATTTGTAAATAAACCATACAGCCAACACGAGTCAACATTTCTGAAAAAAAAAAGAAATTAAACTTCCATGAATGCATCTTTAAGGACATCCCTCACCACTTTTTCCAGAGGTTTATGTGGATACGCCTGCATTAGTCATAAAGCTAATAATTTCACATTTATTTGAACAATATTTCACACCACTCCCTTTCGCCGAAAGAAAACAAGTACGCCTACCATACCAGGTAAAAACCTTTTTATTATGACAAATGTACAAGATCGTATTCATGAAAGAAAATACAGGACAGTTAACAAAAAGGTCTTGAAGAGGAACAGAAAACATAGGCAACCACTCGAGGGGCTTATATTTATACCCCGGACCTGTAGTGGCATCCTCAATCCTCCATATCTACCCGTAATAGACAATAATGAACAAACACTATTGAATCATTGGCACCAACCCCCAGGCAGAGGACAACCTGTAGTGGCTGACTGACACTGCCCCTCCCAACTACTGTCTTTCTACCATTGATTTAAAAAATGCCCACTAACTATGTCAAACTCATGCATACAGCTAAGAAACGTCATATCTTGGGAACATCATACCAGAAATCGTAAATTTCTTCATCCCAAAACAATGGTAAACCAACCCTAGTATTTTTTTGTCAAATTCCCACAATTTAACTGCCAGTAGAAGCAGTCCAACTAATCTTGTGGTAACTGTAGTCAATATTACCATGTTAGTTGAGTGCATTGCAGGCAGCACAGAAATAGCATTTTGCCTTGGAAATCATCCTTTACTTCAAACTGTATCAAACATTGTGATCAACCAAAAATAATAAGATGAGTTTACCATCAGTGAAGAACACATGCCAAAACTATTTTACAAAACACAAATGTACAAAATAGGCCTAATTTCTTAATTGGAGCGCATTTATCTTGAACTGTTCCTAGGATTCTGACGAGGGTCTTCTTTATTGGGGCACAACGGAAAACAAAAACAAGCGTTTCTTATTGGACAAGTTCAGTTCGTATCTCCCCAATTCACCACATTTTCTTCCATTTTGTGCCTACTGAACACAACCCAGCAGTCCTCCCAGGTATTGTCCATGCCTCCAATGGTTGGTTTATGCTCTCCTGTCCAGTAGCAGGACTCAATGAACACTGCTGAGCAAAGGAATTTAGAGGTCTGTGGTTATTGAACCTCGCAAATCCGTAGGGCGGTCGGCGCATAGGTCTGCACATAACAAAATTATATCCAACAAAACATGCCAGGTCTCCGATTAATTCATTACGAAACAGTTGTGCCAATATCACAACTCCTCTACAAGGAAAACAATTATAAAGAGACAGAATTGTAAAAAATTGCCAAATAGTTTTTTCAATTATAAAAAAAAAATGCCTCTAAATATCTAGGCCTATTACAGTAAAAACTACACACAGACACGTCAATTTAGTTCCTACTGAGGTTTCTCTATACCATTTTCCAAACAAAGATCAATCCAGCATGCCTTTAATTCATAATCCTCTTGATTTGAGGTGAGGGCCTGTATTCACAGTCTCAGAAAAGTAGTGCTAATATAGGATCAGTTTTACCTTGTAGATAATAATGAAGAAGATATGGACAGCACTCCTATACGGGCCCAGAAAGTCAGTGATTTAAAAACTGACCTCAAAATGTAACCTTAAAACCAAAATGAGCTCATATTTCAGAACAGACAAAAGGGTAGGCTTTCTGAGATCAGAGAGAGGTTTATTTAGTTGATTCAGTAAGATGTAGAGGGGAGACTAGAGCAAGCGTAGTGTTCTCTACAATCAACACTGCACACTGGTGGTGGCAGAGGGTTACGAAAAGACCAGGGAAGAAAGACAAAAATAATTACTTCAAAATAGTCTGATGAACAACAACAGGTAGTAATCAGTAAGTACATCTAGTTTCCAGGTTTTGAACCTACACACAGTATTGACTAGAAGGTACATAGGAAACATTATGCCACTTGATGGTTTGCTAGGGAGGAAAACAATACACGTGAAGGAGGGTTTGATATAGAAAGAAAAACATTATAAAAATGCAACGCAAGATAATGGTTAAAATGCTGACATGGTTATACTAAAGTCTCATGATTTGATGGACAAAGAAAATAGGCAGAGTTTTCTGTAAATACTCAGTGATTTCACACATAACAAATCCCTTTAAATATTAGCATATTAAAACATTTGTCTAAAACATGGACATTTAATCCATTTATAGTGTTGGCAGCACACACTTTAAAATAATATTTATATATGTATACAGTATACAAAAACTAAACTAGGGTTTTTAGAAACAGGTGCATGCGCACACATTAGATGTGAGAAGACCAGGATTGGTCTACTCTAGTTGGTCACATTATATACAATCAAACTTTTATTTAAAAAGGAAAGTCTTGTAAATGTGGTGGTGAACAGATTTGAATGTTGACTAAATGACACCTGTCATTTGGCATGATGCACTGAGGAGCTGCCTTGATATTGTTTCGTATCAATAATGAATTAATTAAACAGTCAATACCACTTCATGAAAACATTTGATTAAAAACAAACAAACAGGATATACAGTTGAAGT
Source organism: Oncorhynchus mykiss (assembly GCF_013265735.2). Classification (NCBI taxonomy): domain Eukaryota; kingdom Metazoa; phylum Chordata; class Actinopteri; order Salmoniformes; family Salmonidae; genus Oncorhynchus; species Oncorhynchus mykiss. Next base: position 44,819,538 of record NC_048576.1, on the reverse strand, counting down.
TGGAAGTTTTACATACCCTTTGTCAAATACATTTAAACTCAGTTTCACAATTCCTGACATTTAATCCTAGTAAAAATTCCTTGTCTTAGGTCAATTAGGATCACCACTTTATATTAAGAATGTGAAATGTCAGAATAATAGTAGAGAGAAAGATTTGTTTCAGCTTTTATTTCTTTCATCACATTCCCAGTGGGTCAGAAGTTTACATACACTCAATTAGTATTTGGTAGCATTGCCTTTAAATGGTTTAACTTGGGTCAAACGTGTCAGGTAGCCTTCCACAAGCTTCCCACAATAAGTTAGGTGAATGTTGGCCCACTCCTCCTGACGGAGCTGGTGTAACTGAGTCAGGTTGGTAGGCCTCCTTGCTCACACACACACACACCTTTCCAGTTCTGCCCACAATGTTTTTATAGGCTTGATGTCAGGGCTTTGTGATGGCCACTCCAATACCTTGACAATGTTGTCCTTAAGACATTTTGCCTCAACTTTGGAAGTATGCTTGGGGTCACTGTCCATTTGGAAGACACATTTGCAACCAAGCTTTAACTTCCTGACTGAGGTCTTGAGATGCTGCATCAATATATCCACATAATTTTCCTCCTCATGATGCCATCTATTTTGTGAAGTTCACCAGTCCCTCCTGCAGCAAAGAACACCCACAACATGATGCTCCCACCCCTGTGCTTCACGGTTGGGATGGTGTTCTTCGGCTTGCAAGCATCCCCCTTTTTCCTCCAAACATAACAATGGTCATTATGGCCAAACAGTTCTATTTTTGTTTCATCAGACCAGAGGACATTTCTCCAAAAAGTGCGATCTTTGTCCCCATGTGAAGTAGCAAACCGTAGTCTGTCTTTTTTATGGTGGTTTTGGAGCAGTGGCTTCTTCCTTGCTGAGCGGCCTTTCAGGCTATGTCGATATAGGACTCATTTTACTGTGGATATAGATACTTTTGTACCGGTTCCCTCCAGCATCTTCACAGGGTCCTTTGCTGTTGTTCTGGGATTGATTTGCACTTTTCGCACCAAAGTACGTTCATCCCAAGGAGACAGAACGTGTGTTCTTCTTGAGCGGTATGACGGCTGCGTGGTCCCATGGTGTTCATACTTGTGTACTATTGTTTGTACAGTTGAACGTGGAACCTTCAGGCGTTTGGAAATTGCTCTCAAGGATGAACCAGACTTGTGGAGGTCTACAAACATTTTTTCTGAGGTCTTGGCTGATTTATTTTGATTTTCCCATGATATCAAGCAAAGAGGCACTGAGTTTGAAGGTAGGCCTTGAAATACATCCACAGGTACACCTCCAATTGACTCAAATGTCGTCAATTAGCCTATCAGAAGCTTCTAAAGCCATGTCATCGTTTTCTGGAATTTTCCAAGCTGTTTAAAGGCACAGTCAACTTAGTGTATGTAAACTTCTGACCCACTGGAATTGTGATACAGTGAATAAGTGAAATAATCTGTCTAAACAATTGTGGGAAAAATGACTTACGTCATGCACAAAGTAGATGTCCTAACAGACTTGCCAAAACTATAGTTTGTTAACAAAACATTTGTGGAGTGGTTGAAAAATGAGTTTTAAATGACTCACGGAACCCAAACCGGCTGTGCGCGTGCGCCATCGGGCGTAAATGTATTTTGTACACCCACACACCAAATGCTATCACGACACGCAGGTTAAAATATCAAAACCAACTCTGAAACAATTACATTAATTTGGATACAGGTCGAAAAGCATTAAACATTTATGTCAATTTAGCTAGCTAGCTTGCATTTGCTAGCTAATTTGTCCTATTTAGCTAGCTTGCTGTTGCTAGCTAATTTGTCCTGGGATATAAACATAGTTATTTTACCTGAAATGCACAAGGTCCTCTACTCCTCCAATTAATCCACACGTAAAACAGTCAACCAAATCATTTCTAGTCATCTCTCCTCCTTCCAGGCCTTTCCTTCTCTTGATGTTATATTGCGATTGGCAACTTTCATAAATCAGATGCATTAACGACACTGACCTCATTTGTCAGTCAGTTACCTACGTGGGTATAACCAATTAGGAGAACCCACGTGGGTACCTGCTTATATAAACCAATGAGATGGGAGAAGCAGGACTTGCAGTGCGATCTGTTGGCACGAGCGAGCAGTTTGGGTGCAAAAATTGAAAAACAGATTTCTAAATATATTTTGCAGCGCACGCGACACGAGCGGTGTAATCAGCCTGTTAGTGTATGTAAACTTCCAACTTCAACTCTACGTGACAGTAGAACGTTACAATACTTTGGGTAAAAACAATTGAACAAATCTGTGACACATACTCTTTTGGAGATTGTAATTACAAGAAAGTATGGGAATGGTTGTGGGTTCTGGTCACTCAATCTGTCTATTAAAAAAAGCTGTTTCTAGCATGATGGTTCTGTGTCCGGTTTTCTCAAGGGAAACTCTGTTGCGCTCATGCTTTTCATCCAATGCTTGTTATATATGGTGTTAAGGTGGGTGGGAAATCTGTTTAAGGGTTTAGTCAAACAACTGACTAATAGAATTTAACACACCAAAACAAATAAATTGTTTGAGGATTAAAATGTAGAATTCAAATATAAAAAAAGTGAAAGACATTGATATTAAATGTTTGGGGAAAAGAGTGGGGGATAAAAACAATGATTGGTTTCCAGCAGCTGATCCACAAAACTAACGTACATTTAAGTTGTAAATGGAAGCAGTTTGACCCCTTACCTCTGCCATTTTCTATTCTCATATACAAATTTAGAAATCTTACAAGAGGTATACAGACTAAACAATACAAATCTACGAGAATGGCTTACCAATAAAAAAAAAAAGAATTCGGTCAGCCATTCTCGTGACTTTTGTCGCGGTTGAGCACCCCTCCATTCCTTTGTTTGCTGAAGCTTAGGCCCACCTGAGCTAAAACACATCTACTTCCTACAAACAATTAATTATATCCTACAATAAGACATCCTCTTTCCCAAGCAGGAACACTGAGGAGCTTCTCATGGGTCGTGTTCATTAAGTCACAACAGAAAACAAAAATGAGTGTTTATTGGACAAGTCTAGTTAGTCCCTCCCAGTTTCTGTCTGCTTTCTTCCGTTTGGGGCCTAATGAACAAAACCATGAAGTTGAGAGATGGATTCTTTGTATGGTGGGGTCATGTGGGGTAGTGGACATACCCCTGAGTAGGAAACCCTGGAAGTTGGCTGGAGAAACAGGTAGGTTCATTTGTAGTCAAGTATCTGACCCGCATGTCCATCGGTGACGGAGTACAGAGGATAAGACAAAGCTAATTCACGTACCACAAAACAACCTTTAGAGTTAGTGCTCTCAATGACTGTACAATCCAACTGCGAGAGGTGCGAAGAGTGAAGAGAATTAACTTCTCCCCGTAAGGCATCCAGTTCATATGGATGGATGGGGCCACACTGAGGAGGGGACAAGGAGGATGAATTGAAAAAAACAACAAAAAAACACAAGAGGAGAGGACAGGAATAAACGGTGGACGACTTCAGTGGAGAAAAAAACAATATAAAAAAAATACAATACTACAGAAATGAACAAACGTACAACTTTGTTTTACAACACATCACTATTGCAGACAAAGTCCACTAGGTCTGTGACCCCCAGCAGGTCATCTTCATCATCGTCCTGTGGCGCCAACTCCAGTCCGTTGGGGGCTATGGTGACAGCTGTGGCTCCAGGTTTTTGGGGCCCAATGTGAGCCAGGCCCTCCAGGGCCTTGATGGGACTCTGTCCGTTGGTAGGGGGGTGCAGTTCCACCAGGTTGTAGTCCAATGGGCTGGCTCCCTTCCCCAGCACCCCCCCTTCCTCCTCTTCCTTTGTTTCTTCCTTCTCCTCCTCCTTGTCAGAGTCGTCCGAGTCGATGCGGTTCACACGCTTGCGGACCGGACGCTCTCCCTCCGATGATTCATCGGAATCGTCATCGTCCTCCTCGGAGGCTCGCCTCCGTTTTAGCGAGAGGCGTCTGCGGCGCTGCTGGGACTCTTCCTCAGACGAGTCAGCTCTCCTCTTCAACCTAGTCCTCTCCCTCTTGCCGTCGTCCGAGCCTCTGGAGGAGCTTGCTGAAAGAGCAAGGCATGAAACGGTGGACGTTAGGTAAAACCATATTGTTAATATCAGTTAAAGTAATGGCCAGTGAGGACTTGCTTAAGAATCTAATTCATTTGACTTACAGACACACTACAGAAAACATACGCTAATAGCAGTGGCAGTGAAGCAAAGAGTGCGTGTCTAGAAAAAAAAGTCTGGCTGACCTTCGCTGTCGGAGCTGGCGAGGCGCCTCCGCGGTTTGACTTTGTCCCGGTTGGTGCCGGCCTTTGAGCCATCGGAGTCACCGGACGACTCGCAGTAGTTGACCTGCCTCTTTGTATGACTACGGCGGGATCGGCGTTGGCTACAGTCCAGGTCGCTGTCGCTGAACTCGCTGGAACCCTCTGACACTAGTTAAAAAGGTCAGCAAAGAGAGAGAGCCAGTCAACACAGAGAGCCACGTCACATGGCCACCAACACATACAGTGCCTTGCGAAAGTATTCGGCCCCCTTGAACTTTGCGACCTTTTGCCACATTTCAGGCTTCAAACATGAAGAATCAACAACAAGTGGGACACAATCATGAAGTGGAACGACATTTATTGGATATTTCAAACTTTTTTAACAAATCAAAAACTGAAAAATTGGGCGTGCAAAATTATTCAGCCCCCTTAAGTTAATACTTTGTAGCGCCACCTTTTGCTGCGATTACAGCTGTAAGACGCTTGGGGTATGTCTCTATCAGTTTTGCACATCGAGAGACTGACATTTTTTCCCATTCCTCCTTGCAAAACAGCTCGAGCTCAGTGAGGTTGGATGGAGAGCATTTGTGAACAGCAGTTTTCAGTTCTTTCCACAGATTCTCGATTGGATTCAGGTCTGGACTTTGACTTGGCCATTCTAACACCTGGATATGTTTATTTTTGAACCATTCCATTGTAGATTTTGCTTTATGTTTTGGATCATTGTCTTGTTGGAAGACAAATCTCCGTCCCAGTCTCAGGTCTTTTGCAGACTCCATCAGGTTTTCTTCCAGAATGGTCCTGTATTTGGCTCCATCCATCTTCCCATCAATTTTAACCATCTTCCCTGTCCCTGCTGAAGACAAGCAGGCCCAAACCATGATGCTGCCACCACCATGTTTGACAGTGGGGATGGTGTGTTCAGCTGTGTTGCTTTTACGCCAAACATAACGTTTTGCATTGTTGCCAAAAAGTTCAATTTTGGTTTCATCTGACCAGAGCACCTTCTTCCACATGTTTGGTGTGTCTCCCAGGTGGCTTGTGGCAAACTTTAAACGACACTTTTGATGGATATCTTTAAGAAATGGCTTTCTTCTTGCCACTCTTCCATAAAGGCCAGATTTGTGCAATATACGACTGATTGTTGTCCTATGGACAGAGTCTCCCACCTCAGCTGTAGATCTCTGCAGTTCATCCAGAGTGATCATGGGCCTCTTGGCTGCATCTCTGATCAGTCTTCTCCTTGTATGAGCTGAAAGTTTAGAGGGACGGCCAGGTCTTGGTAGATTTGCAGTGGTCTGATACAGCACTTTGAGATGTCAGCTGATGTACGAAGGGCTATATAAATAAATTTGATTTGATTTGATACTCCTTCCATTTCAATATTATCGCTTGCACAGTGCTCCTTGGGATGTTTAAAGCTTGGGAAATCTTTTTGTATCCAAATCCGGCTTTAAACTTCTTCACAACAGTATCTCGGACCTGCCTGGTGTGTTCCTTGTTCTTCATGATGCTCTCTGCGCTTTTAACGGACCTCTGAGACTATCACAGTGCAGGTGCATTTATACGGAGACTTGATTACACACAGGTGGATTGTATTTATCATCATTAGTCATTTAGGTCAACATTGGATCATTCAGAGATCCTCACTGAACTTCTGGAGAGAGTTTGCTGCACTGAAAGTAAAGGGGCTGAATAATTTTGCACGCCCAATTTTTCAGTTTTTGATTTGTTAAAAGTTTGAAATATCCAATAAATGTCGTTCCACTTCATGATTGTGTCCCACTTGTTGTTGATTCTTCACAAAAAAATACAGTTTTATATCTTTATGTTTGAAGCCTGAAATGTGGCAAAAGGTTCAAGGGGGCCGAATAATTTCGCAAGGCACTGTACTTATTGGTCTTTAAAAGGAGAATTACAAAATCAATACTTAATGTCATATGTTTTCAGACCATAAGATTTTTATAATATCAAGATGGATCCATGTCCCACCCAAGCAGCTGTCTAACCACTGTAACGAAGGCCTAAAGCACAAATTAGCTTAAAACATAATCGCCACAAAGGACCTTTTCAAATTATTTTGGGTTGTGGCATAAAGCAGAATCCACAAAACAGTTGGCCTGGAACTTGTCTCAGGAAAAGACCACTTTTGAGATCTGAAAACATCTAACAAAGTGTAATTCTGGAGAGTGATGTCCCTTCAAACAGCAAAGAGGAATTGACGACACCAACGTACTAATTTCGTCCTCATCTTCATCACTCGTCTCCTCCTCTTCATCGTCTGAGTACCCTCTCGCTCTGAGGCGCCTTCGCGGCCGAGTGCTCCTTTGACATTTGGCCGGCCTCCTTGTCCTGGCAGTTCTGCGTCGCGTGCTGCCGAAGTCACTGTCGTCATTAGAGTCGACTGCCACTTCGCTCTCTGCGTCGCTCTTGTCTGACGCCACAAACTCCTCTTCCTCCGTACTACGCATAAAAGTGTGCAGGGGGAGAGAAGAAAATGATAAATTATTTCAACACCCCTTTGTGTCACACCTTTCTGGCTGTAATAGCTGTCAATAAAGTGGTACCTTGGGTTGTGTTCATTATGGCACCCAACAGAAAACATTTTTAAAAAGTGAACGTAGTCACTCCGTGTTTCAGTCTGTCGTCTTCCATTTGGTGCCTTATGAACACAACCCTGTCGTCCTTGTCCTGACTTATGCACCCCTACCTCCCACCCACCTGATGACCCTACCTGTCACTGAGACGAAACTCGTCCTCGCTCTCCTCCTCCTCCACAGTGCTGTCGCTGTCCAGGTCGTTGAGACGCCGGCGCTTCTTCCTGCGCTGGCCGGCGTTGGGCCGTGGCGGGCGTCCATTCTCCTTGCCCTCACCAACCTCGCCTGCTGCCAGGATGGTGGACATGTCCTTCCCTCTGCTATGGCCTGTGATGTTGGCCATGTCCTTTCCCCGACCAGCTCCTGTAGAGGGCAGCATACGTCAACATTTAGACAATCCAACAGGCACACATTAACCCCCTAGAGTCAATTGACAAACCGGTGCATCAATCAAAGTTACATAACAAAAGAATTCCCATCAAAATCTGTCAATTTAAGCTAGAGATCGTACTTCCGCATCTGGGTGAAAGGTAGCAGAGCTAGAGAGGTGTTTGTCAGACCATGAGACATCCCGAAACTATTCTATGGAAAGGAGAGACTCATGAACACGATGGTGTTCTTTGTTTTGCTCTACGACTCCCACACGTGTCACGCAGCACGTCAACGTAACCGGTACAGTTTATTTTTCTAAAGAATGGGAGTGTGAAAGTAGTTTTGTGCCTACCCCCCCACATAAAAGGGGTTAAATGTGCTAAAATAAATAGCTATTCCATCCAGAGTAATGATTGCTGATAATGGGCCTCTGTACGCCTATGTAGATATTCCATTACAAATCAGCCGTTTCCAGCTACAATAGTTATTTACAACATTAACAATGTCTACACTGTATCTCAGATCAATTTTGTTATTTTAAATGACAAAACAATTGCTTTTCTTTCAAAAACAAGTGACCCCACACTTTTGAACGGTAGTGTATTTTTCTATACCTAAAGGGGTCCTAAAATTCAAAATAGTTAAATTATACATAGTATGACAATCTTAAACCAATTCCAAATGTCAGCTTAGCACCCCCCCCCCCCCTCCCCCAATGTCTTAGACTAAAGAATGAAAGATTGTTTGCAGGCGACATGAGTTAAAAAGGCTCTCAGGCTGTGTTTCATTCAGGGTAGATGTTCCCTCCTTTGCCCTCGTTCACGCTCCTTGACAGATCTAAAATGAAACGCAGCCTCAGACTTGACTCTTCATAACCCTTCTTAAAGCTTGAACAATGCACAATTACCAGGGGGCGCACAGGTGAAATGCTGCAGCCAGAAGTCATTTCAGAACAAAACTAAGAGACATTGAATTAAATTCATAATTCTGTGACTTTGTTGCCAGATTCCATAATGTCCAACTGTACCTCCACCATCAGCCTCTCTGATGTCTTCTTCAATTGCCTCCTCGATAGCCTCATCAAATTCATCAAACCTGCAAACAAGATGTCGAAATTATTCAGGGATTTAACAGCCACCATACTGAAACAATAAAGACCAACCACACACACACCACAGACTTTTCTAATAACCCTGAGTTTAGTAGACTTCATACCTGTAACTTATGCTTTTCTTTGCCCTTGTCGACCTTCGACCCCAGCTCTTGCTTTTCTCTTTCTTCTCTTTCTTCTCCTTCTTCACTTCTTCCTCCCTTTCTTCCTCCTTTTCTTCCTCTACCTCCAACTGAAATGAGAGCAGGCAACGTGTCAGTACACTATAGGAAGCAATCAGTCTAGGCTGGGCAGTGAACAGTGTGACAGACCATTTTACAAGGACGTCCAACACAAACACTGAATTCTGGATGTTTTGCAATGGACTTTCATGATGGTATATAACCATAACAACCAAATGCTACTTACAGAGGGAGTGATGATGTTTTCGACACTTATTCCAACATAAACCAAACGTTCTTTTCTGGAGGGAAAAAATACAATTTTATTTAAAACAACTTATGATAGAATAAACAAGTAAAAAACAGTTTTCCCATTATCAGAGGCCCACTGCCATTGTACAACAAGAAATGTCAAGCAATGTAAGCTCCATTAAATGTTTGAGATCGATACACAGATCAGGGTGATTGTACCTATTCCATTGTCGAACCAATGCAATTCAGTGTAGAATTGCATCGATTGTGGACTGAGCCTCATGTTCTTTAATAAGAACCACCCAACTAAATGTATTTATCTTCCTGTTGTCATTTGCTGTTTTACACCAAGGGTCATGTTTCAGAGGTTCTCACCTTCGCTCAGCGCGATCCCTCTTTTTCAGGGCAGCATCGAGATTAGCAAGCTGCTCCTCAAGCTTGTCACAGAGTAGCTTCTGCAGGGGGTCACCAGGAGATGGGTAAGAATGACAGAACACCACACATACACTCCCCTACATATTTATTTGGACAGTGAATCTAAACCTTTTAATTTGGCTCTATACTCCAGCATTTTGGGTTTTAAAAGCGACAGTACAGAATGCCACCTTTAATTTGAGTTTATTTTCATACATACAGTGCCTTCAGAAAGTATTCATACCCCTCGACTTATTCCACATTTTGTTGTGTTGTAGCCTGAATTCAAAAGGGATTAAATTATTAATTTTCCCCCTCACCCATCTACACACACACAATACCCCAATAATGACAGAGCGAAAACATGTTGAGATTTTTTTTTTTGCACATTTATTGAAAATCAAATACAGAAATCTATTTTACATAAGTATTCACATCCCTGAGTCAACTGTTTGTAGAAGCACCTTTTGACAGCGATTACAGCAGTGAGTCTTTCTGGTTAAGTCAAAGACGTTTTCACTCCTGGATTGTGCAACATTTGCCCATAATTCTTTTCAAAATTCTTCAAGGTTGTTGATCATTGCTAGACAACCATTTTTCAGGTCTGGTATATATATTCAAGTAGATTTAAGTCAAAAATATTCTTCTTGGTAAACAACTCTAGTGTAGATTTGGCCTTGTGTTTTAGATTATTGTCCTGCTGAAAGGTGAATTTGTCTTCCAGTGTCTGGTGGAAAGCAGCCTGAACCAGGGTTTCCCCTAGGATTTTGCCTGTGCTTATCTCCATTAAATTTTTATCCTGAAAAAGTCCCCTGTCCTCCCATACCCATGATGCAGCCACCACTATGCTTGAAAATATGGTACTCAGCAGTGTGTTGTATTGGATTTGCCCCAAACATAACATTTTGTATCCAGGACAAAAAGATAATTGCTTGGTCACATTTTTAGCAGTATTACTTTAGTGTCTGTCTGCAAACAGGACACGTTCTTTGGAATATTTTTTATTCTGTTCAGGCGTCTTTCTTTTCACTCTCAATTATGTAAGTATTGTGGAGTAACTGCAATGTTGTTGATCCATCCTCAGTTATCCTATCACAGCAACTGTTTTAAAAAGTCACCATTGGTCTCATGATAAAATTGTGGAGTAATCCCTGAGCGGTTTCCTTCCTCTCCGGCAACTGAGTTAGGAAGGACACCTGTATCTTTGTAGTGACCTGGTGTATTGATACGCCATCCAAAGTGTAATTCATAACTTCACCATGCTCAAAGGGATATTCAATGTGTGCTTTCTATTTTATTTTGACCATCTACCAATAGGTGCCCTTCTTTGCAAGGCATTGTAAACCGTCCCTGGTGTTTGTTGCTGAATCTGTGTTTGAAAGTCACTGCTTAACTGAGGTACCTTACAGATAATTGTATGTGTGGGGTACAGAGATGAGCTAGTCATAAACAAATAATTTTAAACATTATTATTGCACACAGAGTGAGTCCATGTAACTTATTATTTGACTAAAGCATAACAGAAGAACATTTTGAAAAAGTCAAGGGGTGTGAATACTTTTAGGCATTATCTGTTTTACCATTTAGAAATTAAAGCACTTTATTGATCTAATCCCCCAATTTGAAGATGTCCTAAGTATTTGGACAAATTCACTGATAGTGTATAACATTTATTCAAAAGTTGAGTATTTGGTCCCATATTCCTAACACGCAATGTTGACATCAAGTGACTACATACTTGTTGGATGCAATTTCAGCTTGTTTTGGTTTGTTTTGTCATTCACAAGTCACTTTTATTGTAAATAAGAATAGAATATGTTTCTGAACACATCTACATTAATGTGGATGCTACCATGATTACGGATAATCACGAATGAATCGTGAATAATGATGAGTGAGAAAGTTAGATGCACAAAGATCAGGGCCCCAAAACATGCTAACCTCTCACCATTACCAATAACGTGAGCATTTTTTAGGGGTATGATATTTATGCCTCTAACTTTGTCACTCATCATTATTCACCATTGGTAATGGTGAGAGGTTAGCACATTTTGGGGCCATGATCTTTGTGCATCTGTAACTTTCTCATTCATCATTATTCACAATTCATTGATGATTATCCGTAATCATGGCAACATCCACATTAATGTAGAAATGTTCAGAAATATATTTTATTCTTATTTACAATAAAAATGACATGACAATCTCAGAAAAAGGCTGTGTCGTTATCTTCGCACGGGGAGTGCTAGAGTATTGAAAACAGGGGTGCCATCTTTGAGATTTTTTTTTATTTATTACTTGGTAAAAAATTAATTTATAATCTCTCCCAATTTTGGGGAGCATACAATATACTGTAGCGCAGTATTTTTATTATTTATTTTATACAGTATTTTCTTGCTCATATTTATCAAGGGTGCCAGTAATTATGGACCGGACTGCAAGCATGAAAATACCCTCAAATAAAAGGTGACATTCTGTACTGTCGCCTCATAAAAATTTGATCTCAAATGGAAAAGGCTGGAGTAGAGGCAAATTAAAAGTATTAGCTTCACTGTCCAAATAAATATGTAGGGGAGTGCATAATTAAGCCATTAGTTCAAAACATAGTGATGTGGCTAGCATCCAAACTGTAGTGTGAGTACCGATTGTTTAGCATCTGGATGTTACTTACATGTTGGCAGGGTGAACAGAACCACTCCCCATCTGGGATGATCATGAGAGGGGGTCTGAGGCAGGCCGTGTGGTAGCCACTGTCACACGAGTCACATAGCAAGATCTGTGGAGGAAACACGGAGAGGGATTAGCTGGAACACATTATATGGTAGTCTTATCTGTCAGTGGAGATAAATATTATGAATATACAGTGCCTTGAGAAAGTATTCGGCCCCCTTGAACTTTGCGACCTTTTGCAACATTTCAGGCTTCAAACATAAAGATATAAAACTGTATTTTTTTGTGAAGAATCAACAACAAGTGGGACACAATCATGAAGTGGAACGACATTTATTGGATATTTCAAACTTTTTTAACAAATCAAAAACTGAAAAATTGAGCGTGCAAAATTATTCAGCCCCTTTACTTTCAGTGCAGCAAACTCTCTCCAGAAGTTCAGTGAGGATCTCTGAATGATCCAATGTTGACCTAAATGACTAATGATGATAAATACAATCCACCTGTGTGTAATCAAGTCTCTGTATAAATGCACCTGCACTGTGATAGTCTCAGAGGTCCGTTAAAAGCACAGAGAGCATCATGAAGAACAAGGAACACACCAGGCAGGTCCGAGATACTGTTGTGAAGAAGTTTAAAGCCGGATTTGGATACAAAAAGATTTCCCAAGCTTTAAACATCCCAAGGAGCACTGTGCAAGCGATAATATTGAAATGGAAGGAGTATCAGACCACTGCAAATCTACCAAGACCTGGCCACCCCTCTAAACTTTCAGCTCATACAAGGAGAAGACTGATCAGAGATGCAGCCAAGAGGCCCATGATCACTCTGGATGAACTGCAGAGATCTACAGCTGAGGTGGGAGACTCTGTCCATAGGACAACAATCAGTCGTATATTGCACAAATCTGGCCTTTATGGAAGAGTGGCAAGAAGAAAGCCATTTCTTAAAGATATCCATCAAAAGTGTCGTTTAAAGTTTGCCACAAGCCACCTGGGAGACACACCAAACATGTGGAAGAAGGTGTTCTGGTCAGATGAAAACAAAATTGAACTTTTTGGCAACAATGCAAAACGTTATGTTTGGCGTAAAAGCAACACAGCTCATCAGCCTGAACACACCATCCCCACTGTCAAACATGGTGGTGGCAGCATCATGGTTTGGGCCTGCTTTTCTTCAGCAGGGACAGGGAAGATGGTTAAAATTGATGGGAAGATGGATGGAGCCAAATACAGGACCATTCTGGAAGAAAACCTGATGGAGTCTGCGAAAGACCTGAGACTGGGACGGAGATTTGTCTTCCAACAAGACAATGATCCAAAACATAAAGCAAAATCTACAATGAAATGGTTCAAAAATAAACATATCCAGGTGTTAGAATAGCCAAGTCAAAGTCCAGACCTGAATCCAGCAAAAGGTGGCGCTACAAAGTATTAACTTAAGGGGGCCGAATACTTTCGCAAGGCACTGTAGTACATTTTTTTATATTTTTTTTTATTCAACCTTTATTTAACTAGGCAAATCAGTTCAGAACAAATTCTTATTTACAATGATGGCCTACACCGGCCAAACTCGGGCGGCGCTTGGGCCAATTGTGCGCCGCCCTATGAGACTGTGATACAGCCTAGTATAACCATGATTACAGCCCACCAGGGTTGGGGTCAATTCCATTTCAATTAAATGCTTTTCAATGAGGACCCACCAGCTCGGGATGGTTGGGGAGGCCGCAGTGTTTGCAGGGGTCTTCGTTAGGAGGGAGGTCATCATCCGAGGAGGTGTCAGAGTCGTCGCTGTGCCTTTCTCTGTTCCGGTTCCTCCACCTCCTCTTGCCCTTCTCCACCTTAAAGCTCTCATCACTGTCATCCTCCTCACTCTCCTCTTCGCTTGATTCGCTTTCATTGTCATCACCAGAACCATTCTTTTTGCGCCGACGTGTTCGAGTGTTGGACCACCGGGTCTTTCTCCTCCGTCGCCCCTGAAAACAAAAGACCTCACCTCATTTTTGGATTTCATGAGGCTAATGTAGCACAGCATACGCACAAGTTACTGAAGGCTGACACTGTGGATCCCTGATTTAAAAGATACTGTTGATCCAAAAACATGCATTCACAATCCACCTGTAATATGAATGTAGAAATATCTGCAGTTACTGAAAGAACTTACCTTAGATTTGGACTGTCCATCTTGATCAACCTTTTCTCTCGGTTTCCTCTGAACCGTTTCCTCCTCCTCGTCCTCTTCCTCCTCAGGGGGCGTGGTCTCTTTTTTCTCCAGCCTCCTGTCCTGGAACTCCACCCCCTTAGGGGTTGGCCTGCAAATCCTAGGTGACCTCCTCAGGGATCTCCCAGTCTCACCAGTATCGGACCCCGAGTCCCTCTCCGTTCTCTGGAGCTCAGCTCTCCTTCGATGAGTAATTCCCCGTATTTTCAGGCGAATCCCCTCCTCTTGAATCTCTGATGTTGTTCCTGCATCCTTTTTTTCATCCTCTTTATTCTCAGACCCTTTACTTGCTTTTGCCTCACCCAGTTTCTCTGCTGCAGTTGAGTTATCTTTCTCAGCACCATCATCCTCCTTTTGGTCGTTTTTCTTAGCCTGATCATCTTCCTTCTCATCCTCTTTAGGGCATCCCTGTGTTGTGGCATCTTCCTTGATTACTTTGACCTGGCTTTTGTCTGTCTCACCTTCAGCATCAGTGAGAGATGATGCCTTCTTGCTGGTAGCCTGTTTTTCTGATGGTGCATTACAGTCCATGCGGTTTGAGTCTTTGATAGGCTCGCTCTCAGAATTCTCTCCACTTTTAACAGACTTCTTTGTCCAGCCTTTATCGGCATGTCCCCTAATAATTACATTGTCATCTGTTGACTTTTCCGAACTTATTTCCATAGGCTCTTCCTGTTTCCTCCCCACTGGGACAGACTCTTTGAGAGAAGGCAATTGCTTAGAATCCTCAAAGGCGACATGTTTCTCTCCTTTTGCTGCAGCTGGCATTATGTCTGCCAGTTTCTCAGTTTCTTTAGAGGCATCTGGTTTCTGTCCTTCACAGATTGTGAAATCTTCAATCTTTTTAGAAGCAGTCTCTGTGTTAAGGGTAGCCGATTTCTCCGCTTCTTCAGGAGTAGCCAATATCTCCGTGTCTTCAGGGATAGGTGTAGCTGATTTAGCTGAATTCTCAGCGTCTGTAGGGGTAGCAGATTTCCCAGCATTTTCAGCCGATTTAGGCAATTTCTCCGCGTCTTTAGGCGTAGCCAATTTCTCTGCTTCTTTAGGCGTAGCCAATTTCTCCGCTTCTTTAGGCGTAGCCAATTTCTCCGCTTCTTTAGGCGTAGCCAATTTCTCCGCTTCTTTAGGCGTAGCCAATTTCTCCGCTTCTTTAGGCGTAGCCAATTTCTCCGCTTCTTTAGGCGTAGCCAATTTCTCCGCTTCTTTAGGCGTAGCCAATTTCTCTGCTTCTTTAGGCGTAGCCAATTTCTCCGCTTCTTTAGGCGTAGCCCATTTCTCCGCTTCTTTAGGCGTAGCCAATTTCTCCGCTTCTTTAGGCGTAGCCAATTTCTCCGCTTCTTTAGGCGTAGCCAATTTCTCCGCTTCTTTAGGCGTAGCCAATTTCTCCGCTTCTTTAGGCGTAGCCAATTTCTCCGCTTCTTTAGGCGTAGCCAATTTCTCCGCGTCTTTAGGCGTAGCCAATTTCTCAGCTTCTTTAGGCGTAGTCAATTTCTCAGAGTCTTTAGGCGTAGCCATTTTCTCTGCGTCTTTAGGCGTAGCCAATTTCTCCGCGTCTTTAGGCGTAGCCAATTTCTCCGCGTCTTTAGGCGTAGCCATTTTCTCCGCGTCTTTAGGCGTAGCCATTTTCTCCGCGTCTTTAGGCGTAGCCATTTTCTCTGCGTCTTTAGGCGTAGCCAGTTTAGCAGATTTCTCTGCGTATTTAGGCATTGTCGATTTCAACGTGTCTTTAGGGATACCCCATTTCTCTACCTTTTTGGGTCCTTCCAGTTGGGATTGGTTTGATTTCTCAAAGATGTCTGCCATCTCCATGTCTTTAGGGCCAGATTGTGTCTCAGTCACTGCTGCAACAGCTCTCGTCTCATCTTTACAGATGGCTGTTTTCTTAGAGTTTTTCTCCAGGACGTTTTTTTTCTTCACCTCAGGGGCAACATTTGTATTTGTGCTTACAGCACTGACAGCAGGTTTCTCCTTGGTGAGAGCTGACATAATGTCTTTAGGGGTATCACATTTCTCTGTATGTTTAGATGCCTCTGGTTTCACTGTCATTTTAATGACCAACGATTTATTAGTCTCTTTAGTGCTCTCCAGTTTCTCTGCTTCTTTATTGGGAACTGGTTTGTCTGCCTTTTTAAGTAATGAGGACGTATTGGTCTCTTTAGAGCTGGCCAGGTTCTTGGCATCTTTACTCTTTTCTGAAATCTCTGTCTTTTTAATGACAGAAGATGTTTTGATATCGTTAGAACCATCACATTTCTCTGTGCTCTCTTTATTAGATGGATTCTCTGTATTTTTTATGACTGCTGGCGACTCAGGGCGTTTTGAGCTTTCTGGTTTATCTGTAATGGGATCAGGTCTCTCGGCTTGTTTAGTGATGACTGATGTTTCTGGGTTTTTAGGGTTCAACAACTTTTCTGTGGCTTTTATGATGGATGTTTTTTCCATCTCTTTCACTACAGAAAGGGGACAACTGTCTTTAGGGACAACTGTTTCCTTAAAGGCAGACAAATTTACCTCTTGAAATGCAATGGATGAATCTGTTCCTTTAGTTTCATCTGGTTTCTTACTAGATAAAGGGTTTTTATCTGTTTCTATTGATGTGGATGTCTTGTGTTCTGTACGACGCACTTTCACATCCCACTTGGATACCTTGACTTTTTGTTCCTCTTTAAGATCAGAGGACTTTTCCGGTGTGCTTGTCGCATCCTTAGATGAAGTCAATGGCTTTGTCAGAGGGGATGAAGATTTAGCCTCTTTTAGGGATGATTTTTTCAGTGCTTCAGTGCTTTCCTTCTCTGCCTTTGGGGCTGGAACAGTTTTCTGTAGGTTAGTTTCATCGGCCATGGCCACCTCCATGGGCTCCTCAGCATTGCTTGCCTTCTCCCCTTCCTTTTTGTCCATGTCCAGGGACAGATTTGTTTTCTCTTTTTCACTAGCTTCTGCTGCTTCACATTCTTCCCTAGCAACAGCTTTTGTTTGCTGTTCTTTGCTATCAGCAGATTCTCTCTGTATTCCCATCTCTTTAGGAGATTCTCTCATTCCCTTATTGACACTTTTTTCTGTGACAGGCTGAGCATCACCATTCACTTGATCACTTTTAGTCTCCATCGTCCCCACCAGGGCAACAGAGACCTCTTTACTTGTCTCCTCAACTTTAGGAGCGTCTTTGACAGGAGCAACAGATGGGTTACGCACAATGATTCTACTGCCACCGCCACTACTATTATCAAAATCTTCACTAAGTTTCATCTCTCTCTTTTTCAAGGGGATTTTGGCCTGCTGGTCATTCTTCATCACCCTTTGGAGTTCCTCTGCAGTCTTCCTCTTGGCTTCCTCAGTCTGTTCTGTCTGTGGCGTCACACAATGTTTCTCTGCAAGAGGCTCTGTAGCACTTGTGCCTGTGCTCTCCTTGGATTCTGACACCTCCATCAGCTCTTCTTTGATGGCCTGGGTGTTAATGGTGGCCTTGTCATCCACCATTGGCTTCTCGGATTGTCTTGTTGACTCTGACTCGACTTGGTTGTCTTTGAGGCCATTCGATGGGGATTTGGCATCTGATTCGTCCAGCTTTGATTCCTCTTTTGGGGATTTTCTTTCTGTATTCTCTGTTTTTGGGGATACTAAAGATGCTGTATACTTGGAGAGTTTGTCCTCTTCATCCCCAGAGGTATCCTCTGTCTTTTTAATTTCCCCTAATGGACAAAGGTATTATAAATAGAAAATACAAGTACAACATTTATAACTGCATCTGTCAGTGAAATACATGGATAAAATAGGATAAAATAGATCCAAGGCAAATGACTGAACTCGTGCAATATCATAAATATGTCTGAGTAAACAGCAAAAAACAGATGGCATATGACATTGACATAACAAGCCTTGTCCATATAACTTTACCTTCTCCGCCAGTCTTCTTGTTCTCATCTTCCTCCTCTCCTTCTTTCTTTGTCAACAGTGCTGGGTCGATTTGAGTCTTCAGCTGTGCCAGGATCTCAGCCAAGCTGTTTCTGTCTCTACATAGAGATGGATAATTCAATTCAATCTTTCCAGTTTGGCAGACAGACATTCTCAGAAGTCTTGTGGTAAAATGACATATGAACCAAGTAATCTATAATCCACATGGAATACAAGACTTGACATTTAGGCTCTGCAGTACAACAGTATGCCTCTTTCACCCCCTAAAGCCCCCCCCCCCCCAAAAAAAAAGTGCCATAGTACCTGACAATGCACTTCCAGGAGGACCCGTCCAGGTCGTCCTGCTCCTCCACATAGACCCTCACATTGTTATCCTGGTCAAGTTGGAACCAGTACATTAGGCCATCCTTGTCCTTGCCAATGGGATGGAGCCGCATCTTATCAGGATCCTCCTCATTAATTGCAGTCTTGAACTTGACATTGTCATCAAACTGGCACTCACATAAGTGCTGGACAGAGAAATAAAAAGTATGAGAAAGGTTTCCTTTGGCAAAAACAAAAATCCGATGTTAGTAGGGCTGCAAGATATGGACAATTTTTTTAAATGGAATATTGCGATATGACTAGCAACACAACACACTTGAGTGAACTGAACAAGGTCTGTGCCGCCACCACCACTGGTAACCACTATTTTCAGAGAATTAACTTTTGTATCACACATAAAATATGTAGATCTATTTAGGTGAAAAGCGGGGTCCTTTTTACCACCTGCATCTTGTTTGGAAATATATGTTGAAATGTTTGCATGCAGAACTAGCCTAATTATAGCTACAGTGCATTCGGAATGTATTCAAGCCTTTGATCTTTTCTACATTTTGTTACGTTACAGCCTGTTACGTTAATTGTTTTTTTTCACCTCAATCTACACCCGATGACAAAGAAAAAATATTTATTTTTATTTAGCAAAAATAAATACAAAAACAGAAATACCACATTTACATAAGTATTCAACAAAGTACTGAGTAAAAGGTATGAAGAACTTTTGGTAGCGAATACAGCCTTGAGTCGTTTTGGGCATGACACTACAAGCTTGACATACCTGTATTTGTGGAGTTTCTCACATTCTTCTCTGCAGATCCTGCCAAGCTCTGTCAGGTTGGATGGGGAGTGTTGCAGCACAGCTATTTTCAGGTCTCTCCAGAGATGTTTAATCGGGTTGAAGTCCGGGCTCTGGCTGGGTCACTCAAAGACATTCAGACTTGTCAAGAAGCCACTCCTGCTATGTCTTGGCTGTGTGCTTAAGGTCGTTGTCTTGTTGGAAGGTGAACCTTCACCCCAGTCCGAGGTCCTGAGCAGAGCAGGTTTTCATCAAGGATCTCTGTACTTTGCTCCATTCATCTTTCTACAATCCTGACTAGTCTCCCAGTCCCTGCCACTGAAAAACATCCCCACAGCATGATGCTGCCACCACGCTTCAACCGTAGGGATGGTGCCAGGTTTCCTCCAGACACTTGGTAATCAGGCCAAAGAGCTCAATCTTGGTTTCATCAGACCAGAGAATCTAGTTTCTCATGGTCTGAGAGTCCTTCAGATGCCCTTTTTTTATGCTTCCGTCTGGCCACTCCACCATAAAGTCCTGATTGGTGGAATGCTGCAGAGATGGTTGTCCTTCTGGAAGGAAGGTTCTTCCATCTCCACAGAGGAACTCTGGAGCTCTGTCAGAGTGACCATCGGGTTCTCGGTCACCTCCCTGAACAAGGCCCTTCTCTCCCGATTACCTAGTTTGGCCAGCTCTAGGAAGAGTATTGGTGTTCCCAAAATTCTTCCATTTAAGAATGATGGAGGCTACTGTGTTCTTGGGATCCTTCAATGCTGCAGACATTTTTGGTACCCTTCCCAGATCTTTGCCTCGACACAATCCTGTCTCGGAGCTTTACAGACAATTCCTTCGACCTCATAGCTTGTTTTTGTCTCTGACATGCACTGTAAACTGTGGGACCTTGTGCAGACAGGTGTGTGCCTTTCCAAATCATGTCCACTCAATTGAATTTACCACAGGTGGACTCCAATCAAGTTGTAGAAACATGTCAAGGATGATCAAGTAAAAAGGATGCACCTGAGCTCAATTTCGAGTCTTGTAAAAAAGGGTCTGAATACTTATGAAAATAATGTATGTTTTTAATACAAATGTAATACATTTGAAAAAACATTCTAGAAACCTGTTTTCACTTTGACATTATGGGGTATTTTGTGTAGCTAAAAAAAAATATTTTTTTTTAGAATAAGGCTGTAATGTAACAAAATGTGGAAAAGGTCAAGGGGTCTGAATACTTTCCGAATGCACAGTATATGGCAAACTCTTGCAATATAACGGACATGTCAATATTGAGATTTTGATAGAAAATAAACAGTGCATCCCTAGAGGTTAGGCCTACTAATTACAAAGACTGGCCACTTACTTTGAGGATTCCAGTCTTACACTCCACAGACATGTCTTTGTATCCTTTATTTTCAAGTTCCCATGCCCAGGTACTGTTGAACTCATGGCACACCTGTAAGGAAACACATTCCATCAGCCATTGGTTAACCTCTACAATATACAGAATCATCTTTCAGAACGCCCAGTTATGCTGATGCCTGTATTTTTATTCAAATTAAATAGATTGATAGTTGAATCAAATCAAACTTTGTCACATGCACCGAATACAACAAGTGCAGAGATTACAAGCCCTTAACCAACAGTGCAGTTCAAGAAGTGTTAAGAAAATATTTACCAAATAAACTAAAGTAAAAAATAATAAAAAGTAACAAAATAATAATACGAGGCTATATACAGGGGGTACTGGTACTGAGTCAGTGTGCAGGGGTACAGCTTAATCATCTATAAAGTTAAGCCTAACTGTGTCGGAGTGTGCAGAAAAATGACCAGCCTTGTTGAGCTCTATTTACCTTCACAATGTACTTCTCCCATCTGTCTGCGGACACCGACTTGCCAATCTTCCTCAGCAACTTCACATGAAGGTCCACCAAGAGCTTTGGAACTGAGGGGAGAGGTGGGATAAATGGCACAATTTCTCAACAACACATCACATTCAGATATTGTATAGGTAAGGGCAGTTGTTTTTAGTGTTTTTGTTTTGTGTGACCGGTATATCCAGCATTATCCACTAGGTTTGCTGCAGGTAGAAAATCCTAGAAAATGTCATTTAATTGACTCAAGCGGTCTCCAATCAATCAATCAATCGTCTGGTTGCCCATGAGTGTTTTGGTCCCAAACAATCAAAATCATGTTATTTTCTTCAAGGTTGACAATATTTGGATGAATCCAGTTCAAAGTAAAGTGCCCAAGAATGAAAAGTGACTGCAGCTCTTAAAAATAAAAGATCAGGTTTGAACATAAAGTTACCGGTCCCCTCCCCCAGTGTCCAAAGCTTAGATATAGGAGGCAGGCATTATCAAGGATTTACTTCCGGCTTTGGTAGCATCTTATCTTTACTAATTGAAATATGTACCGCCTAAAAACAGTCATCACATATATACACCTTGCTTTGGTTTTGTTTACAGACCAAGCTACTAGTGTAAGACCAAAGATACTGGTATTTTTTAACATTTATTTTTACCTGTATTTAACTAGGCAAGTCAGTTAAGAACAAATTCTTATTTTCAATGACGGCCTGTTCAAGGGCAGAACGACAGATTTGTACCTTGTCAGCTTGGGGGTTAACTGACTTGCAACCTTTCGGTTACTAGTCCAACGCTCTAACCACTAGGCTACCCTGCCGCCCCGGTAACCTTTCATCTGTGGTGTGACTTAGCTAGCAAGCCAACAGTCATTTCACTTTCCATCACCTTTTGTCTTTCCACTATCATCAAGCAGTAATGATAGGCATTTTAGAGAATTCAACATCTGTCTGCACAGCTTCTCAGGCAACCACCGCAACAGGAATGCCGTGGTACAAAATCAGCTTTCCCAAAGGCAAAGGGGGGGGGGTATGCTGTGAAGCCTGTGCAGAAAGACCCAACATAGTTATTCATTTCAAATCTGCATCAATTGAGCATACCAACATTTCCAAATACAAACATTGAGAAGTTTAAAAAAAAGTGCACAACCAAATATTGCATATTTCAAATTGAGTACTTCAAAAATACATTATCGAATGAGTAGACCACTACAACAGTAACTCAGAACATTAAATAAAAGGAAATTAAATATACTACCCATTTAACAAACATTTCTCTTTTCAAAAACATTACAGGCTACGTGGACAGGCTCCTGGATCTCCTCTTCAATGAGGTCACCCTTGATCCATCGTCGGAAGCTGTGCGGGTTGTCCATCTCAGGACTCGTCTGCCCAGTGTGAGAACCCTGACAAGGACGCCATAGCTGGATTTGTATCCCGTTTCAACCTTGGGGGTGACTGAAGCCAAGTGGCTGACTGAAGCATACTTGATTAAAGCAAGGTACATGGTTCCCCTTCCTCACTTGATCAATCTCTGTAATTGGTTGCATTTCCTAAAGACTAAGTAATTAACTTTTACGTAATATGATAAATCACATTTTGTTACTTTGTCATTTTTTTCAAGCATTCAGATGAGAGATGAGTTTTAAAAATGGTAAGAATCAACAGGTCCTGCACACTGCATGGCAGCCAGGTGCCTATATTAGGCTTATGGCTGTAAGAAAAAAAAGTCATGTTGTGTGTTCATGTTGATCAATATTTTGGCTATGCTGGCCAATTGTAAATGATCAAATAAAGGTCTGATCGAGCCTCCCGGGTGGCGCAGTGGTTAAGGGCGCTGTACTGCAGCGCCAGCTGTGCCATCAGAGTTCCTGGGTTCGGCCGCGACCGGGAGGTCCGTGGGGCGACGCACAATTGGCCTAGCGTCGCCCGGGTTAGGGAGGGCTTGGTCGGTAGGGGTGTCCTTGTCTCATCGCGCACCAGCGACTCCTGTGGCGGGCTGGGCGCAGTGTGCGCTAACCAAGGTGGCCAGGTGCACGGTGTTTCCTCCGGCGCATTGGTGCGGCTGGCTTCCGGGTTGGATGCGTGCTGTGTTAAGAAGCAGTGCGGCTTGGTTGGGTTGTGTATCGGAGGACGCATGACTTTCAACCTTCGTCTCTCCCGAGCCCGTACGAGAGTTGTAGCGATGAGACAAGATAGTAGCTACTACAACAATTGGATACCACGAAATTGGGGAGAAAAAGGGGTAAAAATTAAATAAATAAAAAATAAATTAAAATAAAGGTCTGATCAATACACACAATTCTGAACATATGGCCATTTGTAAAATGCTAATGCAGCAGCACCAATCAATTGTCCAGTACACTTATTGTATGCTGTTTTTGTGTACATTCATATCAAAGCGTCTAAGGTGACTGAGACTTTACTAATTATTGTGAAGTGTATCAGTGAACTAACTGTATTCTGTAATTAGTTACAAAACAACAATAATGCAATTGTGTATTGCGGTTTGTCTGATATCCAACAGTCTATGATCCACCCTGCTGAACATGAGAGCATTTTGCAGAAAAAAAAAAATGGGTTGAGGCATACTATTTAGGGTAAGAATGACATGTGGTCCATCGTTTACCTTGTCGTCAATGACATGTGGCCCATTGTTTACATTGTTACCTGGCAACGACCACAAGGGCATTTCAAAGAGCTTTCAGTCAAGGCCAGCTCATTAACATAAGCTCAGCCTGCTCTTTCAGGCTTTCTGATAGTTAGAGAGAAAAGGTACGATAAATTCAGAGCATTTTAATAACGTAAAAATAATATGGGTGACGTTTTGATAATTCAAAGGCTATTTTTACTTGAAGATGTTTGGTGCAGTATGCATTTTAATAATGTAAAAATACTATGGGTGATGTTTTGATCAAAGGCTATTTTTACTTGAAGATGTTTGGTGCAGTATGCATTTTAAATGTAAAAATACTATGGGTGATGTTTTGATCAAAAGGCTATTTTTACTTAAAGATGTTTGGTGCAGTATTTCTCTAGTGAAAAAAATGTAATAAAAACTAGTCGTCTGTCATTGAATGACAACCCACATTTCAAGAATCCCTAATGTTGATCAATCACCGACGAAGGGGCGTAGGCTTCGGCTACCGAACTTCAACAAGCCCTCAAGATTTTTGTTTTGCTCGAACAGCCGAAAAAAAGAAGAAAACCCCCCCGCTGAACACCAAAACAAACTTAATAAAATGTTGTCATAGTATAAGGCGGAGCCCTACTAATTATTTGACAGAGAATACCATTTGAAGATCAGTGATTATAAACCTCACTTTGCTCAAGCTGATCCTCTCCAACAGACTTGGGTAAATGGGTAAATTAGGGGCAGTTTACATGGGCACAGTATTGTGGGTGGTAGCTCATATCCCTCTTAAGTTCTTATTTGGGATAAGCTGTTTACATACACCTTTGATATCCTGCTCATGAGTATCCCTGTATCCATGAATAAACAGAATATTTAAGTTCATATGGGTTAAATGTAATAGTAACTGAAATACGGACACTGACTAGCTAATATAATATTAACTCCTGCAGAATGATGCAATTCTTGCAGTGAAATTACACAACAAATGTTCATTTTGTCTCGGGAACAGGAGTTAAGAAATATTACATTTCTTTAAGCATTTCTTGAGAAAATGTGAACGCACGTGTAATCTTTGACACTTATGGTGCATTCAGATCTCTTCCCCTTTTCATTACTTTACAGGCATATTATACAATTATTTCCCTCAATCTACACACAATACCCATAATGACAAAGCAAAAACAGGTTTACAAATAAG
Source organism: Oncorhynchus mykiss (assembly GCF_013265735.2). Taxonomy (NCBI): domain Eukaryota; kingdom Metazoa; phylum Chordata; class Actinopteri; order Salmoniformes; family Salmonidae; genus Oncorhynchus; species Oncorhynchus mykiss. The sequence continues at coordinate 44,794,735 of NC_048576.1, read as the reverse complement.
ACAACAGATATACCTTATTTACATAAGTATTCAGACCCTTTGCTATGAGACTCGAAACTGAGCATAGGTGCAACCTGTTTCCATTGATCATCCTTGAGATGTTTCAACTACTTGGAGTCCACCTGTGGAAAATTCAAATGATTGGACATGACTTGGAAAGGCACACACCTGTCTATAAAAAAAGGTCAAAGTTGACAGTGCATATCAGAGAAAAAAAAAATGAAGCCATGAGGTTGAAGGAATTGAGACAGGATTGTGTTGAGGCACAGATCTGGGGAAGGGTACTAAAAATGTCTGCAGCATTGAAGGTCCCCAAGAACACAGTGGCCTCCATTCTTAAAATGGAAGAAGTTTGGAACCACCAAGACTCCTCCTAGAGCTGGCCGCCTGGGCAAACTGAGCAATCGGGGGAGGTGACCAAGAACCCGATGGTCACTCTGACAGAGCTCTAGAGTTCTTCTGTGGAGATGGGATAACGTTCCAGAAGGAAAACCATCTCTACTCCACCAATCAGGTCTTTATGGTGGAGTAGCCAGACGGAAGCCACTCCTTAGTAAAAGGCACATGACAGTCCGCTTAGAGTTTGCTAAAAGGCACCTAAAGGACCGAAATACCATAAGAAACTAGATCCTCTGGTCTGATGAAACCAATATTGAACTCTTTGGCCTGAATGCAAAGCATCACATCTGGAGGAAACCTGGCACCATTCCTACGGTGAAGCATGGTGCTGGCAGCAATATGCTGTGAAGAATTTTTCAGCGGCAGAGACTTAGTGACTAGTCAGGATCGATGGAAAGATGAACGGAGCAAAGTACAGAGAGATGCTTGATGAAAACCTGCTCCAGAGTGCACAGGACCTCAGACTGGGGCGAAGGTTAACCATCCAACAGGACAACAACACTAAGCACACAGCCAAGACAATATAGGAGTGGCTTCGGGATAAGTCTCTGAATGTCCTTGAGTGGACCAGCCAGAGCACGGACTTGAACCAGATTGTACATCTCTGGAGAGACCTGAAAATAGCTATGCAGCAACGCTCCCCATCCAACCTGACAGAGTTTGAGAGGATTTGCAGAGAAGAATGAGAGAAACTCCCCAAATACAGGTGTGCCAAGCTTGCAGCGTCATACCCAAAGAGACCCGAGGCTGTAATCACTGCCAAAGGGGCTTCAACAAAGTACAGAGTAAAGAGTCTCAATACTTATATGTGATCAGTTTTTTGCTTTGAATAAATTTGCAAAAATGTCTAAAAACAGTTTATTATTTCTCATTATGTGTGTGTAGATTGATGAGGGGGGGGAAACTATTTTATCAATTTTAGAATAAGTTTGTAACGTAACAATGTGGAAAAAGTGATGGGGGCTGAATACTTTCCGAATGCACTGTACGCAAGCAGACAGCATTTCAACCACATAAAATATGCCTCCAAGACGAACGTGTTCACTCGTTTTCTCAGCTTTCATTTCTTAAAACCGGTCAAACTGATGACATTTGGACATTTTGCACAGGACCAAACTTCCCACTGTTTCGAGTTATTAGGTTCTCTCCCCGGTCCCTAAACGGAACATACAACTTTACCAGTGGTAACTAGCCTACTTATGCATTCATTCTATCGATGTTTGACATTATTCTATTCTGGTGAGCACTAATGTAGCCTTCTGGGGCAAACAGGATCTGACGCGATTGTTAAGCCAACACACTGACCGTTACGCCAAGAGGTTTGGATTACTTGGCATAATGGTTAAGGTGTTGGCTTGACAGTTGCGTCAGAAGTGGGATGCCGCCAGTAAGGCCAATGAAGAGGTGGGTAAAAACGAGGGACTTGATATAGAGAAACGTGAAGAAGCAATCTTAAGCCAACACATAGTGAGACCTGGTCGGGGCTACCCAGAGTTCGCTACAACATAATTCCATGGTCAGACTCTCCCCTTGAACTGCCCTTAATTTATCAATTTCTGTAGAATCTACAAATAGTATTCCCTGCCAAATAATAGGCTTTGTGCAATGAACGTCTGGCACTGCAGGATTTGAGTCCCTGGCGGTGTAGTGTGTTACTGATGGTAGGCTTTGAAACTTTGGTCCCAGCTCTCTGCAGGTCATTCACTAGGTGTGTTCTGGGATTTTTGCTCACCGCTCTTGTGATCATTTTGACCCCACGGGGTGAGATCTTGCATGGAGCCCCAGATTGAGGGAGATTATCAGTGGTCTTGTATGTCTTCCATTTCCTAATAATTGCTCCCACAGTGGATTTCTTCAAACCAAGCTGCTTACCGATTGCACATTCAGTCTTCCCAGCCTGGTGCAGGTCTACAATTTTGTTTCTGGTGTCCTTTGACAGCTCTTTGGTCTTGGCCATAGTGGAGTTTGGAGTGTGACTGTTTGAGGTTGTGGACAGGTGTATTTTATACTGATAAGTTCAAACAGGTGCCATTAATACAGGTAACAAGTGGAGGACAGAGGAGCCTCTTAAAGAAGAAGTTACAGGTCTGTGAGAGCCAGAAATCTTGCTTGTTTGTAGGTGACCAAATACTTATTTTCCACCATAATTTACAAATAAATTCATTAAAAATCCTACAATGTGATTTTCTGGATTTTTTTTCTCATTTTGTCTGTCATAGTTGAAGTGTACACCTATGATGAAAATTACAGGCCTCTCATCTTTTTAAAGTGGGAGAACTTCCACAATTGGTGGCTGACTAAATACTTTTTTGCCCCACTGTATGCGTTTGGGTAAAATTAACATTTTGTTTATTTCTATAAAATACTGAAAACATTTCTCCCAATGAAGGTAGGTAGGTGCTTTACTGTTAACCTACAAAGCATTACATGGGCTTGCTCCTATCCATCTCTCTGATTTGGTCCTGCCGTACATACCTACACGTACGCTACGGTCACAAGACGCAGGCCTCCTAATTGTCCCTAGAATTTCTAAGCAAACAGCTGGAGGCAGGGCTTTCTCCTATAGAGCCCCATTTTTATGGAACGGTCTGCCTACCCATGTCAGAGACGCAAACTCGGTCTCAACCTTCAAGTCTCTACTGAAGACTCATCTCTTCAGTGGGTCATATGATTGAGTGTAGTCTGGCCCAGGAGTGGGAAGGTGAACGGAAAGGCTCTGGAGCAAAGAACCGCCCTTGCTGTCTCTGCCTGGCCGGTTCCCCTCTTTCCACTGGGATTCTCTGCCTCTAACCCTATTACAGGGGCTGAGTCACTGGCTTACTGGGACTCTCACATGCCGTCCCTGGAGGGGGTGCGTCACCTGAGTGGGTTGATTCACTGATGTGGTCATCCTGTCTGGGTTGGCGCCCCCCCCCCCCGGGTTGTGCCGTGGCGGAGGTCTTTGTGGGCTATACTCAGCCTTGTCTCAGGATGGTAAGTTGGTGGTTGAAGATATCCCTCTAGTGGTGTGGGGGTTGTGCTTTGGCAAAGTGGGTGGGGTTATATCCTTCCTGTTTGGCCCTGTCCGGGGGTGTCCTCGGATGGGGCCACAGTGTCTCCTGACCCATCCTGTCTCAGCCTCCAGTATTTATGCTGCAGTAGTTTATGTGTCGGGGGGCTAGGGTCAGTTTGTTATATCTGGAGTACTTCTTCTGTCCTATTCGGTGTCCTGTGTGAATCTAAGTGTGCGTTCTCTAATTCTCTCCTTCTCTCTTTCTTTCTTTCTCTCTCTCGGAGGACCTGAGCCCTAGGACCATGCCCCAGGACTACCTGACATGATGACTCCTTGCTGTCCCCAGTCCACCTGGCCGTGCTGCTGCTCCAGTTTCAACTGTTCTGCCTTATTATTATTATTCGACCATGCTGGTCATTTATGAACATTTGAACATCTTGGCTATGTTCTGTTATAATCTCCACCCGGCACAGCCAGAAGAGGACTGGCCATCCCACATATGCTCTCTCTAATTCTCTCTTTCTTTCTCTCTCTCTCTCGGAGGACCTGAGCCCTAGGACCATGCCCCAGGAATACCTGACATGATGACTCCTTGCTGTCCCCAGTCCACCTGGCCGTGCTGCTGCTCCAGTTTCAACTGTTCTGCCTTATTATTATTATTATTATTCGACCATTCTGGTCATTTATGAACATTTGAACATCTTGGCCATTATAATCTCCACCCGGCACAGCCAGAAGAGGACTGGCCACCCCACATAGCCTGGTTCCTCTCTAGGTTTCTTCCTAGGTTTTGGCCTTTCTAGGGAGTTTTTCCTAGCCACCGTGCTTCTACACCTGCATTGCTTGCTGTTTGGGGTTTTAGGCTGGGTTTCTGTACAGCACTTTGAGATATCAGCTGATGTACGAAGGGCTATATAAATACATTTGATTTGATGAAAGTAGTCATTGAAAATCAGGGTTATTCTACCAAATATTTATTTCTGAACTCTTCCTTCATAAATCATTAGTATTGTGTTTAAAAATGAATATCAACTTATTTTCTACGCATTATTCAAGGTCTGACAATAATGCATATTTTTTGTTAGTTTGACCAGTTGTCATTTTCTGCAAATAAATGCTCTAAATGACAATACTTTTATTTGGAATTTGGGAAAAATGTTTTCAGTAGTTTATAGAAAATAAACAAGAAAAACATTGTTGTACCCAAACACATACCTATAAATAGTAACCAGAGAAACGGATCATTTTTCAGTGGTTTACAACGTAGGTGCACAGGTTGAGAGAAACATTTGAGTAATCAAGGTGACAGACAGTGACCCATTTAAAATTGCCTTGCATACATCTAGCTGATTAGTCCAAGAGTTTCTATTGGACAAATTCAGGTGTGTTTATACCCGTTTAAGAAACATTTTTCAACGGACGAATTAGTACACCCCTGATCACATGCAAACACTGTTTACTTACATAGCAGCCACATATAAACAGCATGATCACTATGCTCGTTGTATTCCTTCTCACATCTATGCGCTCTCACCTTTTCCCTATGCTTGGGGACTTCAGTGCACAACACATCAGTTGTCTGTGACCAGGCAAAATAAAAATAAGACTTTCCAAGCCAAACCTTCATATCATAATTGCTGCACACAGCCTACATTGTCATCACCATATTAGAGAACATCATAGTCAACATAGCTACTTGACCTGACATGTTAGTAAACCCGCTACAAGCAAGCCATTTAGCAGTTACACCGGCAGACCCGGTGACAATAAATTAATAAAACAAAAAAAGGTTATCTTAACTTGAAAGAGTTCCAGTGTTAGACATCTATAGACAGCTAGCTAACATGGCATCCCTCTCTGAGCCGGGTGTTTGAGTAGGCTAAACTAGCTAGCTGCATTCGCTAGCTAAATAAGATAAATTTAGCTAGATCTCTCCCTCGCGCTTCTCCTTCATTTTTCAATAAATTCATTTGTTCAAAACTGTTAAACTATTGTCTCGCTCAGAGTCAACTACTCACCAGTTTTGATGAACTACGGTGCTAGCTAGCTGTAGCTTATGCACATTCTCTGATCCTTTGATGGGGTGGACAACAGTTCAGGCTGCAAGAGCTCTGATAGGTTGGAGGACGTCCTCTGGAAGTTGTCATAATTACTGTGTAAGTCTATTGAAGGGGGAAGGAACCATGAGCCTACTCGGTTTTGGATTAAAATGTACCCAGAGGACAGACGGAAACTAGCTGTCCTCCAGCAACACCATGGTGCTAACCTACAGAGTGTTATTAAGGTTATTGTCAGGGAAGCAAACTGGTGACACTGTTTTTTTTTTACACTGAAACCTGCAAACAAACCTCTGCTAATTAAACAACAAAATATTATGATCTACATGATCATTCTGTGTAAAAAATAAATAAATACGGGAGGTTAAAGTGAACCTAACTGCTAAAAAATGTTAAGAAAGCAATCCAATGTTATTTGTTGCCTAGACTTCACTGCGAATGACACTCCAGTCTTGAGAAAAAACAATACACCAATATTGCAGTTACCATGACAGCCTTTATTATAGAAATATTGCACTTGGGGAAAAAAGTAGAAATAGAATGAAACAAAACAGGCATTCCATATTTGCTCTATTATAGTGGCCACTACAGTAGACGTCGATCAAGTGCACAAGGCTACATGTGTGCAGAAATAACGTTGAGTATAAAAAAGAGAGTATCACCTCACTCACACACAAAAGTGTTACTGTCAAGTTCAACACAACAAAAGCAATGTCTTTGGGCTACACATTATTACATTACACATTCTGCCTGTGGACATCTATTCTACATTGTGCCAGCAGAGCATGATACCCTTTGTTGGCATAATTGGCAGAGTACACCTGGCATACCCCTTTTAATCCACTGTACTGAAAAAGTGAGAAAGAGGGAAGGTTTGTAGTGTTCCTTTCAACTCTATAGTGGCATCCAGCTTAAGCCAGGTCCAGCTACACGTCATCCCCGCATCCACTTGCTTAAACTTTTGCGTGTAGGGGGCAGTATTCTTGTTTTTGGCTAAAATAAACATACCCATTTGAAACTGCCTATTTCTCAGCCCCAGAAACTAGAATATGCATATAATTGTCATATTAGGATAGAAAACACTCCAAAGTTTCCAAAACTGTAAAAATATTGTCTGAGTATAACAGAACTGATATTGCAGGCGAAAACCTGAGGAAAATCCAATCAGGAAGTGCCTCTTATTTTGAAACCTCTCGTTCCTATGCATGCCTATCCTCCATTTAAAGGGATATCAACCAGATTCCTTTTTCTATGGCTTCCCTAAGGTGTCAACAGTCTTTAGACATAGTTTCAGGCTTTTATTTTGAAAAAATGAGCGTGAAAGATCACATTGCGTAAGTGGATAGGTGGGGGCTCTCAGAGTGAGTTTTGCGCTACAGAGTAAAGCGGCCATTGTTTCTCCCGGTGTTATTGAAAAACCTACAGACCCGTTTGATATTTATTGAATATATATTTTAAAAACAACCTGAGGATTGATTATAAAAAACGTTTGATATGTTTCTGTGGACATTATGGATATTATTTGGAATATACGTCTGCGTTGTCGTGGCCGCTCTTTCCTGTGGATTTCTGAACATAACGCGACAAACAAACGGAGGTATTTTGGGTATAAAAATAATCTTTATGGAACAAAAGGAACATTTGTTGTGTAACGAAGTCTCGTGAGTGAAAACATCTGAAGATCAAAAGGTAAACGATTAATTTGATTATTTTCTGATTTTCGTGACCTAGCAAGCAATGCCTCATTTTCACCTAATTCTCTCATTCTGAAAATTAACCACATACTTTTGAAAAAAAAACAGAAGTTCACTGATAGTAGTTAGTTTGTTAGCTAGTTAACATTTCACAGATTGCCAGGGTCCAGTAAGCACCTAACGCGTTATAACTTGAGGAACGGCAAGGAGTCATATACCAGTTAATACTATAGCGAATTGGTTAGGTTACTAATGTTACCTCAACTGATGTTGTAACGTTAGCTGTCTGCCTTCATTAGCCAGCTAATTTTTACACCATAAACTCAATTACTTGATCAGTGAAGTTGGCTAATGTTGTTCAACATTTCTCTGGCTAACTAACGGAGAATTCGATCCAGCTAGCAAGATACTTAACAATGCTTGTTCCACCACACTTTCTCCCTCATCTCAAACTTTCCAAATGCCAGTTGTTTTTCGGTTACAGCTCATGAAGTATGCACCATAACCTTCTCGCCCCGGTCTCCGTGGGCAGGCTTCTCACCGAACTCTTTGTTATTGTTCAGGGGACAAGCTGCTGTAACTGGAAAACGGACTTTACACTCTCCCGCTGTCTTTCCAAAGCGCGCGGTGATGCAGAAATTGGCAAATTGGTTGTCTCTTCAGTCGGGTGCTGCATTCTGTTATATGAACGATTGTCTGAGCCTTGGATACAGCCAGTAGTGATCCAAGCGCCCCACCAAACTTTTCTCATCGGATCTACACGAATGACATAGGCCACCTATTTTAGATTCAAAACTGAGACATTTTGCCAAAAGGTGACTAGGTTTGCATCCCTGTAATGTAGACCTTCATAGTAAAACAGTATGTTTTAAAACATTATTTGGTGCCCTGAATATACACTGCTCAAAAAAATGAAGGGAACACTAAAATAACACATAACGCATGCTCCTGATGAGGTGGCGGATGGTCTCCTGAGGGATCTCCTCCCAGACCTGGACTAAAGCATCCGCCAACTCCTGGACAGTCTGTGGTGCAACGTGGTGTTGGTGGATGGAGCGAGACATGATGTCTAGGATGTGCTCAATTGGATTCAGGTCTGGGGAACGGGCGGGCCAGTCCATAGCATCAATGCCTTCCTCTTGCAGGAACTGCTGACACACTCAAGCCACATGAGGTCTAGCATTGTCTTGCATTAGGAGGAACCCAGGGCCAACCGCACCAGCATATGGTCTCACAAGGGGTCTGAGGATCTCATCTCGGTACCTAATGGCAGTCAGGCTACCTCTGGCGAGCACATGGAGGGCTGTGCGGCCCCCCCAAAGAAATGCCACCCCACACCATGACTGACCCACCGCCAAACCGGTCATGCTGGAGGATTTTGCAGGCAGCAGAAAGTTCTACACGGCGTCTCCAGACTGTCACGTCTGTCACATGTGCTCAGTGTGAACCTGCTTTCATCTGTGAAGAGCACAGGGCGCCAGTGGGGAATTTGCCAATCTTGGTGTTTTCTGGCAAATGCCAAACGGTTGGGCTGTAAGCCCAACCCCCACCTGTGGACGTCAGGCCCTCATACCACCCTCATGGAGTCTGTTTCTGACCGTTTGAGCAGACACATGCACATTTGTGGCCTGCTGGAGGTCATTTTGCAGGGCTCTGGCAGTGCTTCTCCGGCTCCTCTTTGCACAAAGGCGGAGGTAGCGGTCCTGCTGCTGGGTTGTTGCCCTCCTACGGCCTCCTCCACGTCTCCTGATGTACTGGCCTGTCTCCTGGTTGCACCTCCATGCTCTGGACACTATGCTGACAGACACAGCAAACCTTCTTGCCACAGCTCGCATTGATGTTCCATCCTGGATGAGCTGCACTACCTGAGTCACTTGTGTGGGTTGTAGACTCCGTCTCATGCTACCACTAGAGTGAAAGCACCGCCAGTATTCAAGTGACCAAAACATCAGCCAGGAAGCATAGGAACTGAGAAGCATAGGAACTGTCACAGGAACTGTTATCACCTGCAGAACCAGTCCTTTATTGGGGGTATCTTGCTAATTGCCTATAATTTCCACCTGTTGTCTATTCCATTTGCACAACAGCATGTGCAATTTATTGTCAATCAGTGTTGTTTCCTAAGTGGACAGTTTGATTTCACAGAAGTGTGATTGACTTGGAGTTACATTGTGTTGTTTAAGTGTTCCCTTTATTTTTTTGAGCAGTGTATTTAGTATTGTTTTATCTAAAAAAGGATAACCATTTTTATTCTCTACAGGCTTCCTTTTTTCACTCTGTCATTTAAACTAAACAAAAATATAAATATGCAACAATTTCAAAGATTTTACTTAGTTACAGTTCACATAAGGACATCGGGGCTGAATTAATTCATTTCAATTGACTGAACTATGAATTTCACGACTGGGAATACAGATATGCATCGGTTGGTCACAGATACCAAAAACAAAAAAAAAGGTAGGGGTGTGGATCAGAAAACCACCATTTGCCACATGCAGCACGACATCATCTCAGAGTTGATCAGGCTGTTGATTGTGGCCTGTGGAATGTTGTCCCACTCCTCTTCAATGGCTGTGCGAAGTTGATGGATATTGGCGGGAACTGGAACATGCTGTCGTACATGTTGATCCAGAGCATCCCAAACGCGCTCAATTGGTGAGACGTCTGGTGAGTATGCAGGCCATGGAAGAACTGGGACATTTTCAGCTTGCAGGAATTGTGTTCAGATCCGTGCGAAATTGGGCTGTGCATTATCATGCTGAAACATTAGGTGATTGAGGTGAATGAATGGCAAGACAATGGGCCTCAGGATCTCGGCACTGTTTCTTTGCACATTCAAATTTCCATCAATAAAATGCAATTAATGTTAGTTGTCCATAGCTTATGCCTGCCCATACCATAACAGAGTGCCCCATGGTGGGGTTTACAATATTGACATCAGCAATAATATATACATATATATACACAGTGCCTTGCGAAAGTATTCGGCCCCCTTGAACTTTGCGACCTTTTGCCACATTTCAGGCTTCAAACATAAAAAACTATTTTTTTGTGAAGAATCAACAACAAGTGGGACACAATCATGAAGTGGAACGACATTTATTGGATATTTCAAACTTTTTTTAACAAATCAAAAACTGAAAAATTGGGCGTGCAAAATTATTCAGCCCCCTTAAGTTAATACTTTGTAGCGCCACCTTTTGCTGCGATTACAGCTGTAAGTCGCTTGGGGTATGTCTCTATCAGTTTTGCACATCGAGAGACTGACATTTTTTCCCATTCCTCCTTGCAAAACAGCTTGAGCTCAGTGAGGTTGAATGGAGAGCATTTGTGAACAGCAGTTTTCACAGTTTCCACAGATTCTCGATTGGATTCAGGTCTGGACTTTGACTTGGCCATTCTAACACCTGGATATGTTTATTTTTGAACCATTCCATTGTAGATTTTGCTTTATGTTTTGGATCATTGTCTTGTTGGAAGACAAATCTCCGTCCCAGTCTCAGGTCTTTTGCAGACTCCATCAGGTTTTCTTCCAGAATGGTCCTGTATTTGGCTCCATCCATCTTCCCATCAATTTTAACCATCTTCCCTGTCCCTGCTGAAGAAAAGCAGGCCCAAACCATGATGCTGCCACCACCATGTTTGACAGTGGGGATGGTGTGTTCAGCTGTGTTGCTTTTACGCCAAACATAACGTTTTGCATTGTTGCCAAAAAGTTCAATTTTGGTTTCATCTGACCAGAGCACCTTCTTCCACATGTTTGGTGTGTCTCCCAGGTGGCTTGTGGCAAACTTTAACCGACACTTTTGATGGATATCTTTAAGAAATGGCTTTCTTCTTGCCACTCTTCCATAAAGGCCAGATTTGTGCAATATACGACTGATTGTTGTCCTATGGACAGCGTCTCCCACCTCAGCTGTAGATCTCTGCAGTTCATCCAGAGTGATCATGGGCCTCTTGGCTGCATCTCTGATCAGTCTTCTCCTTGTATGAGCTGAAAGTTTAGAGGGACGGCCAGGTCTTGGTAGATTTGCAGTGGTCTGATACTCCTTCCATTTCAATATTATCGCTTGCACAGTGCTCCTTGGGATGTTTAAAGCTTGGGAAATCGTTTTGTATCCAAATCCGGCTTTAAACTTCTTCACAACAGTATCTCGGACCTGCCTGGTGTGTTCCTTGTTCTTCATGATGCTCTCTGCGCTTTTAACGGACCTCTGAGACTATCACAGTGCAGGTGCATTTATACGGAGACTTGATTACACACAGGTGGATTGTATTTATCATCATTAGTCATTTAGGTCAACATTGGATCATTCAGAGATCCTCACTGAACTTCTGGAGTGAGTTTGCTGCACTGAAAGTAAAGGGGCTGAATAATTTTGCACGCCCAATTTTTCAGTTTTTGATTTGTTAAAAAAAGTTTGAAATATCCAATAAATGTCGTTCCACTTCATGATTGTGTCCCACTTGTTGTTGATTCTTCACAAAAAAATACAGTTTTATATCTTTATGTTTGAAGCCTGAAATGTGGCAAAAGGTCGCAAAGTTCAAGGGGGCCGAATACTTTCGCAAGGCACTGTATATATATATATACACACACACAGTGGGGAGAACAAGTATTTGATGCACTGCCGATGTTGCAGGTTTTCAGCCATGCCTCCTTGCCCGTCCAACATTTCCTTATCTCCCACCCCTTCTAATGTGACTAGCCCAAACACTCCTCCCTATTTTTCCCCTGCCCCGCTACAAAGTTTCTCCCTGCAGGCGGGCACTGAGTCCGAGGTGCTAAAGGGGAGCCCCTATCAATGCCAAGTCTACAGTGGGGAGAACAAGTATTTGATAACCTGCAAAATCGGCAGTGTTTCCTACTTACAAAGCATGTCTGTACACTTCAACTGTGAGAGACAGAATCTACAACAAAAATCCAGAAAATCACATTGTATGATTTTTAAGTAATTAATTAGCATTTTACTGCATGACATAAGTATTTGATACATCAGAAAAGCAGAACTTAATATTTGGTACAGAAACCTTTCTGTCGATGGGGCTGTCGATGGGCAATAAGGACTTTCAGCTCCCTCCAAATATTTTCTATTGGGTTCAGGTCTGGAGACTGGCTAGACTACTCCAGGACCTTAAGATGCTTCTTACGGAGCCACTCCTTAGTTTCCCTGGCTGTGTGTTTCGGGTCATTGTCATGCTGGAAGATCCAGCCACGACCCATCTTCAATGCTCTTACTGAGAGAAGGAGGTTGTTGGCCAAGATCTCGCGATACATGGCCCCATCCATCCTCCCCTCAATACGGTGCAGTCGTCCCGTCCCTTTTGCAGAAAAGCATCCCCAAAGAATGATGTTTCCACCTCCATGCTTCACGGTTGGGATCGTGTTCTTGGGGTTGTACTCATCCTTCTTCCTCCAAAAACAGCGAGTGGAGTTTAGACCAAAAAGCTCTATTTTTGTCTCATCCGACCACATGATCTTATCCCATTCCTCCTCTGGATCATCCAGATGGTCATTGGCAACCTTCAGACTGGCCTGGACATGCGCCGGCTTGAGCAGGGGGACCTTGCGTGCACTGCAGGATTTTAATCCATGACCACGTAGTGTGTTACTAATGGTTCTTTGAGACTGTGGTCCCAGCTCTCTTCAGGTCATTGACCAGGTCCTGCCGTGTAGTTCTGGGCTGATCCCTCACCTTCCTCATGATCATTGATGCAAGATCTCACCTCGTGGGGCATGGAGCCCCAGACCGAGGGTGATTTACCGTCATCTTGAACTTCTTCCATTTTCTAATAATTGCGCCAACAGTTGTTTCCTTCTCACCAAGCTGCTTGCCTATTGTCCTGTAGCCCATCCCAGCCTTGTTCAGGTCTACAATTTTAAACCTGACGTCCTTACACAGCTCTCTGGTCTTGGCCATTGTGGAGAGGTTGGAGTCTGTTTGATTAAGTGTGTGGACAGGTGTCTTTTATACAGGTAACGAGTTCAAACAGGTGCAATTAATACAAGTAATGAGTGGAGAACAGGATGGCTTCTTAAAGAAAAACGAACAGATCCGTGAGAGACAGAATTCTTACTGGTTGGTAGGTGATCAAATACTTATGTCATGCAATAAAATGCAAATTAATTACTTCATACAATGTGATTTTCTGGATTTTTATTTTAGATTCCATCTCTCACAGTTGAAGTGTACCTACGACAAAAAATTAGACCTCTACCTGCTTTGTAAATACTTCCGGCGCCGACAGAGATGGCCGCCTCGATTCGCGTTCCTAGGAAACTATGCAGTTTTTAGTTTTTTTACGTGTTATTTCTTACATTGGTACCCCAGGTAATCTTAGGTTTCATTACATACAGTCGGGAAGAACTACTGAATATAAGAGCAACGTCAATTCACCATCAGTACGACCAGGAATATGACTTTCACCCAGAACAACGGAATGGATCCCAGCCTGCGACCCAAAACAAAGACGTTGTAAAAGAGGGAAACAAAGCTGTCTTCTGGTCAGGCTCCGGAGACGGGCACATCTTCTCACCAATGTCCAGTCTCTTGACAACAAGGTTGATGAAATCCGAGCAAGGGTAGCATTCCAGAGGGACATCAGAGACTAATGTTCTTTGCTTCACGGAAACATGGCTCACTCGAGACGCTAACGGAATCGGTGCAGCCAGCTGGTTTCTTCACGCATAGCGCCGACAGAAACAAACATCTTTCTGGTAAGAAGAGGGGCGGGGGCGTATGCCTTATGGTTAACGAGACGTGGTGTGGTCACAACAACATACAGTGGGGCAAAAAAAGTATTTAGTATTTAGCCACCAATTGTGCAAGTTCTCCCACTTAAAAAGACGAGGCCTGCAATTTTCATCATAGGTACACTTCAACTATGACAGACAAAATTAGAAAAAAAAAATCCAGAAAAATCACATTGTAGGATTTTTAATGAACTTATTTGCAAATTATGGTGGAAAATAAGTATTTGGTCAATAACAAAAGTTTCTCAATACTTTGTTATATAATTATATACCCTTTGTTGGCAATGACAGAGGTCAAACGTTTTCTGTAAGTCTTCACAAGGTTCTCACACACGGTTGCTGGTATTTTGGCCCATTCCTCCATGCAGATCTCCTCTAGAGCAGAGATGTTTTGAGGCTGTTGCTGGGCAACACGGACTTTCAACTCCCTCCAAATATTTTCGATTGGGTTGAGATCTGGAGACTGGCTAGACTACTCCAGGACCTTGAAATGCTTCTTACGAAGCCACTCCTTCGTTGCCCGGGCGGTGTGTTTGGGATCATTGTCACGCTGAAAGACCCAGCCACGTTTCATCTTCAATGCCCTTGCTGATGGAAGGAGGTTTTCACTCAAAATCTCACGATACATGGCCCCATTCATTCTTTCCTTTACACGGATCAGTCGCCCTGGTCCCTTTGCAGAAAAACAGCCCCAAAGCATGATGTTTCCACGCCCATGCTTCACAGTAGGTATGGTGTTCTTTGGATGCAACTCAATATTCTTTGTCCTCCAAACACGACGAGTTGAGTTTTTACCAAAAAGTTATATTTTGGTTTCATTTGACATTCTCCCAATCTTCTTCTGGATCATCCAAATGCTCTCTAGCAAACTTCAGACGGGCCTGGACATGTACTGGCTTAAGCAGGGGGACACGTCTGGCACTGCAGGATTTGAGTCCCTGGCGGCGTAGTGTGTTACTGATGGTAGGCTTTGTTACTTTGGTCCCAGCTCTCTGCAGGTCATTCACTAGGTCCTCCCGTGTGGTTCTGGGATTTTTGCTCACCGTTCTTGTGATCATTTTGACCCCACGGGGTGAGATCTTGTGTGGAGCCCCAGATCGAGGGAGATTATCAGTGGTCTTGTATGTCTTCCATTTCCTAATAATTGCTCCCACAGTTGATTTCTTCAAACCAAGCTGCTTACCGATTGCACATTCAGTCTTCCCAGCCTGGTGCAGGTCTACAATTTTGTTTCTGGTGTCCTTTGACAGGTCTTTGGTCTTGGCCATAGTGGAGTTTGGAGTGTGACTGTTTGAGGTTGTGGACAGCTGTCTTTTATACTGATAACAAGTTCAAACAGGTGCCATTAATACAGGTAACGAGTGGAGGACAGAGGAGCCTCTTAAAGAAGAAGTTACAGGTCTGTGAGAGCCAGAAATCTTGCTTGTTTGTAGGTGAGCAAATACTTATTTTCCTACATAATTTGCAAATAAATTCATTTAATGTGATTTTCTGGATTTTTTTCCTCATTTTGTCTGTCATAGTTGAAGTGTACCTATGATAAAGATGAGAGGCCTGTAATTTTCAAGTGGGAGAACTTGCACAATTGGTGGCTGACTAAATACTTTTTTGCCCCACTGTATATTTTTAAGGCCCCCACATATGAGGCCCTCACATGTACCACTCGAGGCATAATAAAAAAATACTCATCGGTTTAAGCTTGAGATATGTTCTTTTGCATGGGCTCCGTCTCAATCCATCACATCTGGCAATGTTGACCTTCCACATCTGAGGTGGAAGGCGACCGAGCTACAGCAGTGTTTGTCAGACCAGGAGACATCCAGAATACAGGTCTTCTCACGAAAACATCTGTAGCGTCAGAGCACACTATTATGACCCCTCTATGGAAAGATGAGAACCTCACGAACACGATGTTCTCCATTTTGCTCTACCCCCACAAGAGTCACGGGACTCGTCTGAAGGTAACCTGATAACATACGAAAAATAAATGGAAGTGAACAGGGCATTTCCATGTAAAATATATATGGGTAGTTATACTGTAAAATAACACATTTCAGGTGCTGCTGATAATAGTGCCACCGACACCGAGGCAACGGACATGTGTAGCCCATGTACGGTGCCTATAGAAAGTCTACACCCTCTTGAAGTTTTTTCACATTTGTTGCGTTACAAAATAGGATTTAAATGGATATTCATTTTACAGTCATCGATCTACACAAAATATTCCATAATTTCAAAGTGAAAAGAAAATTATATTATTAAAATGTGATTAATAAAAATGGAATAAAAAGTAGTTGCATAAGTATTCACCCCTTTTGTTTAGGCAAGCATAAGTTAGTTCAGAAGTCGAATTTGGCGAAACAAATCACATAGGTTATACGGATTCACTGTTTGAAATAATTGGTGGTTGACATGATTTTTGAATGACTACACCTTCCTCTGTCCCACATACATACATACATACATACATACATACATACATACATACATACATCTGTAAGGTCCATCAAGTACTAATTTTCAATCACAGATTCAACTACAAAAGACGAGGTGCTTTTTAAAAGCCTCAAAGCAGGGCAGTGATTGGTAGATAGTTAATAAATCAGACATTGAACAGATCTTTAAGCATGGTCAAGTTCATAATTATGCTATGGATGATGTATTGAAACACCCAGACACTTCAAAGATGTAGTTGTCCTTGAGGCCAACTACAGAATTAAATGGCTGTGATGGGAGACAACTGAGGATGGATCAACAACATTGTAGTAACTCCACAATAATTACCTAAATTACAGAGGAGATACAAATACACATAATAAAAATATTCCAAAACATGCATGTGTAAAGTAATACTGGGGAAAAAAACAGCAAAGTTACACACTTCTTGGCATAAATCTAAAGCATTATGTTTGGGTGAATTCCAACACTGATTTTCAAGCATGGTAGTGGCTGTGTCATGGTATAGGTATACTTGACATTGGCAAAGACTGGAAAGTTTTTCAGGAAAAAAAAAAACGGGATGGAGCTAAGCACAGGCAAAATCATGGAGGAAAACCTGCTTCAGTGTGCTTTCCACCAGACACTGGGAGATGAATTCACCTTTCAGCAGGACAATAAACCTACAACACGAAGCCAAGTCTACACTGGAGTTACTTACCAAGAAGACATTGAATGTTCCTGAGTGGCTAAATTAACATTTTGACTTAAATCTGCTTGAAAATCTATGGCATGATTTGAAAATTGCTGTCTAGCCATAATCCAACACCTTGACAGAACGTGAACATTTTTAAAAATAATTATGGGCAAATATTATCTCTGGTGTGGCCACCAGCTGCATTAACCTGTTTGGGATAGGGGGCAGTATTTTCAAGTCTGGATGAAAAGCGTGCCCAAAGTAAACTGCCTGCTACTCAAGCCCAGAAGCTAGGATATGCATATAATTTTTACATTTGGATAGAAAACACTAACGTTTCTAAAACTGTTAAAATAATGTTTGTGAGTATAACATAACTTATTTGGCAGGCAAAACCCCTGAAACCCCCAGAAAAAAAAAACACTTGGTGACTTTTCTATTGATTTGCTATGGGGAACTAGCTTATGAGGCACCTGGTTGCAGTTCCTATGGCTTCCACTAGATGTCAATAGTCTTTAGAAATTGGTTGATGTTTTTCCTTTGAGAAATTAAGAAGTACGGCTGTTCAGAATGAGTGTCAAGCCAAGTGTACTCTTTTGTTTGGTGCGCGCTCCACGTTAATTTTATCCACTATTGAACACAGTATATTCCGTCTTAAATTGTATCGATTATTTACGTTTAGGACACCTAAAGTTGGATTAGGAAAGTTGTTTGAAATGTTTGGACCAAGTTTACAGGTAACTTATTAGATAATTTGTAGTCATGTTGGGCGAGTTGGAACCGGTGTTTTCCTGAATCAAACGCGCCAAATAAATTGACATTTTGGGGATAAAAAAAAAGGATGACTTTATTGAACAAAAGGACCATTTGTGATGTTTCTGGGACATATTGGAGTGCCAACAGAAGATCTTCAAAGGTAAGGCATGAATTACATCGTTATTTCTGACTTTCATGTCACACCTGCTTGGTTGAAATATGATTTTCATGTGTTTGTATGGTGGAGTGCTGTCCTCAGATAATCGCATGGTTTGCTTTCGCCATAAAGCCTTTTTGAAATCTGACACGGTAGCTGGATTAACAAGAAGTTAAGCTTTATTTTGGTGTACTGCACTTGTGCAATTGTCCGCTAGCAGAACGTCTAGCCGTAACAGGTTAACTTCTTTGGGATAGGGGACAACATTTTCAGTTTTGGATGAATAGCGTGCCCAGAATAAAACTGCCTCCTACTCAGTCCCAGATGCTAATATATGCATATTATTATTAGTATTGTATAGAAAACACTGAAGTTTCTAAAACTATTTGAATGATGTCTGTGAGTATAACTGAACTCATATGGCAGGCAAAAATCTGGGGAAAAATCCAAACAGGAAGTGGGAAATCTGAGGCTTGTAGTTTTTGAACTCAGCCCCTATCGAATTCACAGTGGGATATGGGTTATGTTGCACTTCCTAAGGCTTCCACTAGATGTCAACCGTCTTTAGAACGTTGTTTCAGGCTTCTCCTGTGAAGGGGGGCCGGATGGGAGCGGTTTGACTAAGGGGACTGCCAGCAGCCTTGTTCTCAGTCACGTGCATTTCACATGAGAGGTATCTCTCGTTCCATTGCTTTTCTACAGACAATGGAATTCTCCAGTTGGGACATTATTAAACATTTATGATAAAAACATCCTAAAGATTGATTCTATACTTAGTTTGACAAGTTTCTTCGACCTGTAATATAACATTTTGAACTTTGTCCAACTGGACCTTTTGGATTTGTTTACCAAACGCCGTAACAAAAGAAGCTGTTTGGACATGAATGATGGACATTATCGAACAAAACAAACATTTATTGTGGATCTGCGATTCCTGGTGAGTGCATTCTGATGAAGATCATCAAAAGGTAAGTGAATATTTATAATGCTATTTATGACTAATGTTCACTGCGCAACATGGCGGATATTTATTTTGGCTGGTTTGGGCTCTGAGCACCATACTCAAATTATGCTTTTTCCTTCAAGTTTAAAAAAAATCTGACACAGCGGTTGCATTAAGGAGAAGTGTATCAAAAGTTCCATGCATATCTCTTGAATTTTCATCAACATTTGAGTATTTCCGTGAATTCATGTGGCTCTCTGCAATTTCACTGCATGTTTTTGTGTGTGGATTTTTGGGAATTATCTTTGAAAGACAGGGTCCTGAAAAAGGGACGTTTTTTTTTTGTTGCTGAGTTTAGCTAGCAAGCTAGTCAATGTTAGCGTGGGTGCTTGACTGCTGTTATGTCAGAACGCTTGGATCAACCCTACTTTTTGGCCAGAGCATCCAGTGTGCACTCCGAGAGCGAAACACTCAATTTACGAATGGACAATCTGACAACAGTTTATTTACACCCAGTGCAAAATCTTGCACACCAGTAGAGGTCGACCGATTAATCAAACTTGCCGATTAATTAGAGCCGATTTCAAGTAATCGGAAACCTCTAATCTTTATTTAACTAGGCAATTCAGTTAAGAACACATTCTTATTTTCAATGACGGCCTAGGAACGGTGGGTTAACTACCTCGTTCAGGGGCAGAATGACAGATTTTTACCTTGTCAGCTCGGGGGATTCAATCTTGCAACCTTACAGTTAACAAGTCCAATGCTCTAACCACCTGATTACATTGCACTCCACGAGGAGACTGCCTGTTACGCGAATGCAGTAAGCCAAGGTAAGTTTCTAGCTAGCATTAAACTTCTTATAAAAAACAATCACTAGTTAAACTAGTAATATCATCAACAATGTGTAGTTATCTATCCATGCGGTGCGTATCGTTGCTCCAATGTGTACCCAACCATAAACATCAATGCTTTACTTAAAATCAATACACAGAAGTATATATTTTTTAAACCTGCATATTTAGCTAAAAGAAATCCAGGTTAGCAGGCAATATTAAACAGGTGAAATTGTGTCACTTCTCTTGCATTCATTGCACGCAGAGTCAGTGTATATGCAACAGTTTGGCCTACCTAATTTGCCAGAATTGTACGTAATTATGACATAACATTGAAGGTTGTGCAATGTAACAGGAATGTTTAGACTAATGGATGCCACCCGTTAGATAAAATACAGAACGGTTCCGTATATCACTGAAAGAATAAATGCCTTGTTTTCAGGATGATAGTTTCCGTATTCGACCATATTAATGACCGAAGGCACGCATTTCTGTGTATTATTATGTTATAATTAAGTCTATGATTTGATAAGAGCAGTCTGACTTAGCGATGGTAGGCAGCAGCAGGCTCGTAAGCATTCATTCAAACAGCACTTTCGTGAGATTGCCAGCAGCTGTTTATGACTGCAAGCCTATCAACTCCCGAGATTAGGCTGGTGTAACCGATGTGAAATGGTTAGCTAATTAGTGGGGTGCGCTCGAATAGCGTTTCAAACGTCACTCGCTCTGAGACTTGGGAGTGGTTGTTCCCCTTGCTCTGCATGGGTAACGCTACTTCGAGTGTGGCTGTTGTCGTTGTGTTCCTGGTTTGAGCCCAGGTAGGAGCGAGGAGAGGGACGGAAGCTATACAGTTACACTGGCAATATTAAAGTGCCTATAAGAACATCCAATAGTCACAGGTTAATGAAATACAAATGCTATAGAGAGAAATAGTCCTATAATAACTACAACCTAAAAAAACTTCTTCCCTGGGAATATTGAAGATTCATGTTAAAAGGAACCACCAGCTTTCATATGTTCTCATGTTCTGAGCAAGGAACTTAAACGTTAGCTTTCTTACATGGCACATATTGCACTTCCACTTTCTTCTCCAACACTTTGTTTTGGCATTATTTAAACCAGACTGAACATGTTTCATTATTTATTTGAGGATAAATTGATTTTTATTGATGTATTATATTAAGTTAAAATAAGTGTTCATTCAGTATTGTTGTAATTGTCATTATTACAAATAAATTATTATTATTTTTAAAATTGTCCGATTAACCGGAATCTGCTTTTTTGGTCCTCCAATAATCGACGTTGAAAATTCATAATCAGTCGACCTCTACTCCAGATTAAATTTACGAACACACACGTAGTATAAACTAACCTTTAATGTTGAAATCTTTGGTTGTTTAGTACATAGCCGCAGATGGGAAATGTGCCATTTTGTCAAAGGTGAGGTTACAAGTTTATCAACTTTCAATGCAGAATTACTTTCACATTGTTCCTCAACTGAAGTGTATGAGATAGCTAGAAAATGTTGATTCTCTACTTTTATCCAATGTAAAACACCATTTCAAGACCAAATCAAGCCGGTCGGTCACAGGTGTGCAAAGCTGTTCTGAGACCCAAGAAGACTCACAGCTGTAATTGCTGCCAAGGGTGTTTCTACCATGTACTGACTCATGGGGGTGAGTACTTAGCTAATCAAGGTATATACACTGCTCAAAAAAATGAAGGAAACACTTAAACAACATAATGTAACTCCAAGTCAATCACTCTTCTGTGAAATCAAACTGTCAACTTAGGAAGCAACACTGATTGACAATACATTTCACATGCTGTTGTGCAAATGGAATAGACAACAGGTGGAAATTATAGGCAATTAGCAAGACACCCCCAATAAAGGAGTGGTTCTGCAGGTGGTGACCACAGACCACTTCTCAGTTCCTATGCTTCCTGGCTGATGTTTTGGTCACTTTTAAATGCTGGCGGTGCTTTCACTCTAGTGGTAGCATGAGACGGAGTCTACAACACACATAAGTGGCTCAGGTAGTGCAGCTCATCCAGGCAGGCACATCAATGCGAGCTGTGGCAAGAAGGTTTGCTGTGTGTCAGTGTAGTGTCCAGAGCATGGAGGCGCTACCAGGAGACAGGCCAGTACATCAGGAGACGTGGAGGAGGCCGAAGGAGGGCAACAACCCAGCAGCAGGACCGCTACCTCCGCCTTTGTGCAAGGAGGAGCACTGCCAGAGCCCTGCAAAATTACCTCCAGCAGGCCACAAATGTGCATGTGTCTGCTCAAACGGTCAGAAACAGACTCCATGAGGGTGGTATGAGGGCCCGACGTTCACAGGTGGGGATTGTGCTTACAGCCCAACACCGTGCAGGACGTTTGGCATTTGCCAGAGAACACCAAGATTGGCAAATTCCCCACTGGCGCCCTGTGCTCTTCACAGATGAAAGCAGGTTCACACTGAGCACGTGACAGACGTGACAGTCTGGAGACGCCGTGGAGAATGTTCTGCTGCCTGCAACATCCTCCAGCATGACCGGTTTGGCGGTGGGTCAGTCATGGTGTGGGGTGGCATTTCTTTGGGGGGCCGCACCGCCCTCCATGTGCTCACCAGAGGTAGCCTGACTGCCATTAGGTACCGAGATGAGATCTTCAGACCCCTTGTGAGACCATATGCTGGTGCGGTTGGCCCTGGGTTCCCCCTAATGCAAGACAATGCTAGACCTCATGTGGCTGGAATGTGTCAGCAGTTCCTGCAAGAGGAAGGCATTGATGCTATGGACTGGTCCGCCCGTTCCCCAGACCTGAATCCAATTAAGCACATCTGGGACATCATGTCTCGCTCCATCCACCAACGCCACATTGCACCACAGACGGTCCAGTAGTTGGCGGATGCTTTAGTCCAGGTCTGGGAGGAGATCCCTCAGGAGACCATCCGCCACCTCATCAGGAGCATGCCCAGGCGTTGTAGGGAGGTCATACAGGCACGTGGAGGCCACACACACTACAGAGCCTCATTTTGACTTGTTTTAAAGACATTGCATCAAAGTTGGATCAGCCTGTAGTGTGGTTTTCCACTTTAATTCTGAGTGTGACTCCAAATCCAGACCTCGATGGGTTGATAGATTTCATTTCCATTGATATTTTTTGTGTGATTTTGTCAGCACATTCAACTATGTAAAGAAAAGTATTTAATAAGAATATTTAATTCATTCAGATCTAGGATGTGTTATTTTAGTGTTCCCTTTATTGTTTTGAGCAGTGTAGTTTATTTTCTTCATTAATCTTTAAAAAATATATATAGAGAGAATTGTTTTACTTAAGAGTAATGTGTAGATCGTTGACAATAAAATACAATTAAATCCATTTGAATTCCACTTTAACAATAAAATGAAGAAATAGACTTTCTATAGGCACTATCTGATGCGGTCTGCCCAAAAAGATTTTGGCATCAGATACATGGTACAGTTACAGATACAGTAAGACAGAGTGGCGATGTTTCAATCACTCTGATGCTTTCTCCAATGAGATAGTTTCAGTCACTTGTGAATTGAAGGAAAGTTGGCAATTGTTCAGATGCTAGAATTATTTTGGGATTAATGTACTATGGTAACATTTTTTCTCTCAGCAAATAACTTCAAAAAGTGACTGGTTCATGGCACATTAAAAGCTAATACATTTTTACAGTTAAATTACTCTTCCTTATAAATGAAAACAATTGGGGGGGGGGGGGGGGGTGCTCTGCCCAGGACCTCCAAATCACTACTACATCGGACCCAAATATGTTTTTTTATTTGAAGCATCGAAATCATACATTTGTATTTTTATTTTAAACCTAACCATTAAGATTTGTTGACAATTTGGACTTTGTGGCTACTATACAAGCTAATTGGAACTTAATTACTGAACGAGTCCATTGAGCAGGAAGACCAGGTGTGCGCGTGCGCAATACAGCGCGAGCGAACCACAGCAAAAATATTACTTAACGGTAAATACAAATGGACAATTGTCCGTATCACAACATACGTCATAACCCGAAGAACAGGTGTGCCCCATACTTTCAAATGTTAACAGCAATTAATCTTTGTGCAAAAGCTCAAAGCAGTTTCTGTAGGATGTGATATCGTGCAATTCGGTCCATGGCAGATAAAGGCTGGAAAATCCAATCATTTTAAAATCAGCAAATTACACCGAAGTCTTTCAGTCTTTGAAAAGTTCGGAGTTAAACTGTGCAAAAACAAAGTATCTGACTCACCGGGGATCTTTCGTATGAATTTGGGACAGCAAAAATGCATAGAAAACGTTTGGAAAACACACAATAACAACTAGCTAGCTGGGACAAACGACACAGAACACTATGCAATGGTGTGGAGTCGCACGTCCCCCACAGCAGCTCGCGCTTTTCAAACTATACCTGAAGATGTGTCTTGGAGATATCTCTCCAACTGCGGAAATGTGAGCTCCGGTAGATCCAGCAAAGCTCCATAACGCTCTAGAAAAGAGCATATCACGGCGTAGCTTGGGCACAAATCGGAGAAACCCACCGATGGAGCCGAGGCAGCCATCTTTTCCAATGGTGGAGCAGCAGACTCGAAAAGCTCGGAGGACCAATGATTGCCCACAATTCACCGCGAAAAAGAAAATAGCAGCCCAGAGGTCTTTGCGGTAAAAAGTAAAATTACTAATGTAAAGAGTATGCGCGGGGAATGATCCTTCAGTGATAATTTAGGCACTGATGAAGGTGTTAACAGTTTCACATTCTTCCATAGTTAGGCAATTTAGCCCCAAAGAAATACATGGTAAGTCTGCCATACAGTGGCTCGGACGCAGCTGCCATTTTGTAGCTTGAATAACTTCTACAATGTGATACACTGCCTGCCTATTGACAAGTATCAATTCATCCACTTATAACGCCACGAACAATCAATCAGTGGGGATAAAAGTACCGGAGCACCATAGAAAATGGCAAAAAAAAAAATGAAAGTCACCAAGTAAAATACTACTCGAGTTAGTCTAAAAGTATTTGCTTTTAAATATACTTATGTATCAAAAGTAAACGTATAAATAAATTTCAAATACCTTATAAAAAGCACACCAGATGGCATCGTCTTTTTTTTTTTTTTTTTTTACAGATAGCCAGGGGCATGCTCCAACACTCAGGAATAATTGAAAACAAAGTATGTCTTTAGTGAGATAAGGGGCAGTAGGGATGTTATCTTGATAAATGTGTGATTTAGGCAATTTTCCTGACCTGCTAAGCATTCAAAATTCAACGAGTACTTTTGGGTGTCAGGGAAAACGTATGGAGCAAAAAGTACGTTATTTTCTTTAGGAATGTAGTTAAGTAAAAGTTGTCAAAAAATAAATAGTGAAGTACAGATAAAAAAAAAATACTTCGTTTTTTGGGATAACTTATTTGTCCGTTGGATGAGTCTCCACAGCAAAAATATAATTTTGGGAAAACTATAGAATTATAGATTCAAAGCTTAACCACCATGCAAAGCTGTCTTTCACCCAACTAAAACATGATTTTGCTAATGATTTAGAAGTCAATTACACTGGTTTTTCGAATGCAATGAGTGATGGTAAATACTGACACAGGTAATGTAACAAAAGTATGTGGACATCCCTTTAAAATGAGTGGATTCGGCCATTTCAGCCACACCCGTTGCTGACAGGTGTATAAAATCCAGCACAACCACGCACTCTATAGACAGACATTTGCAGTAGAATGGCCTTACTGAACAGTTTAGTGACTTTCAATATGGCAGTCATAGGATGCCTTTCCAACAAGTCAGTTTGTAAAATATCTGCCCTGCCCCCTTCAACTGTAAGTGCTGCTATTGTGAAGTGGAAATGTATAGGAGCAACAAAGGCTCAGCCACAAAGTGGCAGGCCACACAAACTCACAGAACTGAACCGCCAAGTGCTGAAATGCATGAAAATAGTCTGTCCTCAGTTGCAACACTCACTACCGAGTTCGAAACTGCCTCTGGAAGCAACGTCAGCACAAGAACTGTTCGTCGGGAGCTTCCATGGGAGAGCAGCCGCACACAAGCCCAAGATCACCATGCCAAGTTTCGGCTGGAGTGTTATAAAAGTTCACCTCCATTGGACTCTGGAGCAGTGGAAACGAGTTCTCTGGAGTTATGAATCACGCTTCACCATCCGGCAGTCCCGACGGACCAATCTAGGTTTGGTTGATGCCATGAGAACGCTACCCGATCGGAGGCATAATGGTCTGGGGCTGTTTTTTCATGGTTCGGGTTAGGCCCCTTACTTCCAGTGAAGGGAAATCTTAATGCTACAGTATTCATACATACTAGATGATTCTGTGCTTACAACTTCTTGGCAACAGTTTGGGGAAGGCCCTTTCCTGTTGCAGCATGACACAGCTCCCATGCACAAAGCGAGGTCCATACAGAAATGGTTTGTTGAGATCAGTGTGGAAGAACTTGACTGGCCTGCACAGAGCCCTGAACTCAATCCCATCGAACACCTTTGGGATGAATTGGAACGCCGACCGCGAGAAAGGCCTAATTGACCTTACCAACAACGACGAGACAGCCTACAGGGAGGAGGTGAGGGCCCTCGGAGTGTGGTGTCAGGAAAATAACCTCACACTCAACGTCAACAAAACAAAGGAGATGATTGTGGACTTCAGGAAACAGCAGAGGGAACACCCCCCTATCCACATCGATGGAACAGTAGTGGAGAGGGTAGCAAGTTTGAAGTTCCTCGGCATACACATCACAGACAAACTGAATTGGTCCACTCACACAGACAGCATCGTGAAGAAGGCGCAGCAGCGCCTCTTCAACCTCAGGAGGCTGAAGAAATTTGGTTTGTCACCAAAAGCACTCAAACTTCTACAGATGCACAATCGAGAGCATCCTGGCGGGCTGTATCACCGCCTGGTACGGCAACTGCTCCGCCCACAATCGTAAGGCTCTCCAGAGGGTAGTGAGGTCTGCACAACGCATCACCGGGGGCATTGTCGGAACTAGAAGCACAAGCATTTCGCTACACTCGCATTAACATCTGCTAACCATGTGTATGTGACAAATAAAATTTGATTTGACCAACAGTGCCTGACCTCACTAATGCTCTTGTTGCTGAATGGAAGCAAGTCCCCACAGCAATGTTCCAACACCTAGTGGAAAGCCTTCCCAGAAGAGTGAAGGCTGTTGTAGCAGCAAAAGGGGGGACCAACTCCATATTAATACCCATGATTTTGGCATGAGCAGTTGTCCATACTTTGTCATACAAAATGTTCCAGATACATTTTTTTTTTTACATTACTCATGCAATTCACACAGCCACTTGTTAAATTGCTAACTTAACCACCATTATGACAAATTAAGTAAAAGTAACAGTTTGGCAATAGGTTGCAACTACATTCTAGATGCTCTGGGGTGGGTATCAAGATACCCAAAGTGACTTTAAAAGGCAACGGCTCAGTTTTAAAGCAAGCATTGTGTAACTTCCCATAGTGAAAGGCAATTTGGTCAAATCATTTCAAAGAAAACATTTACAGACACTTACTATTTTTAAAATTATTTTTATCAACAATTGAAAAAAGGTATTTGGAGAATTTCCAGATGACTCATGAAGACCTGTTAAATTATTATTTTTTTTAATAGGGAAAATTAGATCAGACATTTTGCTACCTTAACCTTTTTAGCACTCCCTTTAGGCTATGCTAACAAAATGCATAGATTTATGTCAACGGGCGACGTGGTGTCTGAAACCAAGCGTCCCTGCCAGCTGTGGGATGCAGACAGACCGAGATAGTAGGAAACAGGGTTTCTGTGTTCAGGGGGAACGACAAAGCAGCACTGTGCAAGCTGTACTGGAACTTATCCTGCCTTTTTAACACTTCGCTAAACCTGCCTTACACTGGGAAAATTGTGACTCTGGTTTGGGGCTCCCTCATGGTTATGCTGTAGGGACAGGTGTCGCAGGTGCGACGGCAGCGGCCTCCGGCTTGGCTCCCTTCTGCTCTGAGATGGGGGTTGAAGGGACCTGCTCGTCCTTGGGTTCCACGATGCTCACGTGGTCGGGGAGAGGCTTCTTGGGGCCGATCTTACCGCTGGGATCCCAGGGCAGCATGATCTTCACCTTGATCCCCAGCACACCTTTGGACAGGCAGAACAGATTGCACCTCAAATATGACACCATTTCACCACTTATCATTTCTGGTCCTGTTCCATAAGACGACAATTCGTCTTGATTAATGTTGTCACTATACAAACCTTGTACTAACGATACCAGGCCAATTATCACGATACCAAGCAGTATTGCGATACCATAGGGGGAAATCAGCAGCCTAGTGTCCTGTTCACCCCCCACAGACGCGTGTTCCCGGTTTCAGGATTCGTACACACAGTGGCAAGTCAAGTAAGGACTTTCAAGTACTAATATCTATTTTCAAGGACCATCAATTTGTAACAGTTAATATTATGTGATTGTTTCTAGTTGCCACCAGGTGGCAATATATTGCCACAACCTCATGGGGGAAAAACAGTATTCATCACTACCTTACAAGTTCCACTAAATAATACGATGTTTCACTACATGAGTGTTAAGTCAGTACTAATGATTTTGTAATTTGAGTAATGAGGAGCAG
Organism: Oncorhynchus mykiss; assembly: GCF_013265735.2. Classification (NCBI taxonomy): domain Eukaryota; kingdom Metazoa; phylum Chordata; class Actinopteri; order Salmoniformes; family Salmonidae; genus Oncorhynchus; species Oncorhynchus mykiss. Next base: position 44,766,384 of record NC_048576.1, on the reverse strand, counting down.
AGTTGAGACATGCCTACTGGTGAACACATTTCCTATTCACAATTCCAGCTGAATGACTGTTTTTATTGGGTATTTGGGAATCTACTAATTAATAGTTACAGAAAAACATCTTGCGTCCGACTGCAGCTTTAGTGTTGCTAGTTGGGAAAGAGCGGGTGGCTTGTGTGAGGGGAAAATGGCATGCGAACAGCCACCAGAACAGCAGGGACATGGCTGCCGCTTGATAAAGCAGAATATCGCGGGCGCCCCGCCCTGTAAATAGAGCTATTGGCAACAAAGCTGGAGGTTGTTGCAGAGAAGTGTGGGGTGATTGGGTCCAGTGATGTATGGGGTGGTAAAAAAAGGTGGGTAAACTATACGGAACAAAAATATAAGACGCAACGTGTAAAGTGTTGGTCCAATGTTTTCAGAGCTGAAATTAGAGATCCCAGAAATGTTCCATACCCACAAAAGGTAGGATTAAATCTACATTTGCCTAGCATTTTAGCTATCGATGTGACGTTGCCAGGCAGGTACAGTCAGTTCTGTACCTGCCTGGCTGAGTGGATGGGATGAGCGAGCTCACCTGGCAACCACAGCATGAAACACGTGAGGAAATAAAACTCAGTAGTCTGCCTGGAAATTAATTTGTAAAACAAATACATTTTTCTAATATTTTTCATGAACATATTTGTTCTCTCATTTTAATCCAAGTACTTTTCAAGTAACAACTTGAGAAAATGTCTGATTTAAAGTATTCCAATACTTTAATTTCTGAGTCCCAAATTCAAGCACTCTAAGCACCTTGTGCAAACCCTGCGTTTTCTAAACGTTCTACGTATGTCCTACGCAAAAAGCGGTCAAAGTCACACCTATTCAATACAACACATTCAATTTAACTTCACTGTTCAGTGTATAGTAGAATGGCTGATTTGCTCATATCTGCAAAGGCCTACCTGTGATTTGGTTGGAGGAATATACATGCATAATGAGCTGCATGTCATTGTGGCAGTAAGGGTAAAACACTGCATGAAACGTTCTTTACTCTTCAGTTAACAAAATACCCTCTCCCGCCCTTCCTCACACTCTCCCACAAACACACGCACATTGCTCACAGCTTAAAACATTAGGCACCAAACAGAATTTAAGGAGCAAAAGAAAGATTGATTTTGTATATACAGTGGGGCAAAAAAGTATTTTGTCAGCCACCAATTGTGCAAGTTCTCCCACTTAAAAAGATGAGGCCTGTAATTTTCATCATAGGTACACTTCAACTACGACAGACAAAATGAGAAAAAAAATCCAGAAAATCACATTGTAGTATTTTTAATGAATTTATTTGCAAATGGTGGAAAATAAGTATTTTGTCAATAAAAGTTCCTCAAAACTTTGTTATATACCCTTTGTTGGCAATGACAGAGGTCAAACGTTTTCTGTAAGTCTTCACAAGGTTTTCACACACTGTTGCTGGTATTTTGGCCCATTCCTCCTTGCAGATCTCCTCTAGAGCAGTGATGTTTTGGGGCTGTTGCTGGGCAACACAGACTTTCAACTCCCTCCAAAGATTTTCTATGGGGTTGAGATCTGGAGACTGGCTAGGCCACTCCAGGACCTTGAAATGCTTCTTACGAAGCCACTCCTTCGTTGCCCGGGCAGTGTGTTTGGGATCATTGTCATGCTGAAAGGACCAGCCACGTTTCATCTTCAATGCCCTTGCTGATGGACAGAGGTTTTCACTCAAAATCTCACGATACATGGCCCCATTCATTCTTTCCTTTACACGGATCAGTCGTCCTGGTCCCTTGGCAGAAAAACAGCCCCAAAGCATGATGTTTCCACCCACATGCTTCACAGTAGCTATGGTGTTCTTTGGATGCAACTCAGTATTCTTTGTCCTCCAAACACGACGAGTTGAGTTACCAAAAAGTTATATTTTGGTTTCATCTGACCATATGACATTCTCCCAATCTTCTTCTGGATCATCCAAATGCTCTCTAGCAACTTCAGACAGGCCTGGACATGTACTGGCTTAAGCAGGGGGACACGCCTGGCACTGCAGGATTTGAGTCCCTGGTGGCGTAGTGTGTAGGCTTTGTTACTTTCGTCCCAGCTCTCTGCAGGTCATTCACTAGGTCCCCCCATGTGGTTCTGGGATTTTTGCTCACCGTTCTTGTGATCATTTTGACTCCACGGGGTGAGATCTTGCGTGGAGCCCCAGATCGAGGGAGATTATCAGTGGTCTTGTATGTCTTCCATTTCCTAATAATTGCTCCCACAGTTGATTTCTTCAAACCAAGCTGCTTACCTATTGCAGATTCAGTCTTCCCAGCCTGGTGCAGGTCTACAATTTTGTTTCTGGTGTCCTTTGACAGCTCTTTGGTCTTGGCCATAGTGGAGTTTGGAGTGTGACTGTTTGAGGTTGTTATCAGTATAAAAGACACCTGTCCACAAGTTCAAACAGGTGCCATTAATACAGGTAATGACTGGAGGACAAGAGGAGCCTCTTAAAGAAGAAGTTACAGGTCTGTGAGAGCCAGAAATCTTGCTTGTAGGTGACCAAATACTTATCTTCCACCATAAATTGCGAATAAATTCATTAAAAATCCTACAATGTGATTTTCTGGATTTTTTTCTAATTTTGTCTGTGATTGAAGTGTACCTATGATGAACATTACAGGCCTCATCTTTTTAAGTGGGAGAACTTGCACAATTGGTGGCTGACTAAATACTTTTTTGCCCCACTGTAGTTCAGGCTTACATTAGCCCTATATGAAACCTTCCTTTGAAGCACATCTCATGAGTTTCCTACCCTTTTCTTCCTGTGCTAATCAAATTTGCTGTTAAGTTACCAGGTTGTTAGCTAGCTAGGCAAACTGACTGTTTGCTGTTGGTTGTTATCAAACCAATAATTTGCGACCCAGGATTAGTTTAAAACGGCCTGCTACATGGTTTGTGAAATTAAATATCACGCGAAACCCAATGGAAAGCACTAAAGGCATTTCCGGTAATAAGGGTCATGTTTTTAACCTTTTTGGCTAGAGACGAGCCATTTTCTATGCCTTCTCTGGCACTCAGAGGCTGCATGACAGTGAAATTATAAAATCTATTCAGACTGGCCTGTGCTCTTGGTTATAACAGGTGATGAATTTATACTATGTGTCAACATTGCTTGCTCTGCCTGCTGCTCCAATGTAACAAATCAAGACTCAATGGCGAATGGGGATGCAGACCCTAAGGCAAAATTATATTTTAAAAACTGATGGAGGAATAGATTATTATGAAGAGCAGACAGAGGGCAGCAGGTGAGTGAGGGCTGACGTGTTATGCGCATGAAAGTGATGTGGATATTATTGCACATGAACATACAAGAGACTAGAGCCATGGGCTTGCTCCTACCTATCTTTCTGATTTGGTCCTGCTGTACATACCTACACATACGCTAAGGTCACAAGACGCAGGCCTCCTAATTGTCCCTAGAATTTCTAAGCAAACAGCCGGAGGCAGGGCTTTCTCCTATAGAGCGCTGTTTTTATGGAATGGTCTGCCTACCCAAGTGAGACACAGACTCGGTCTCAACCTTTAAGTCTTTACTAAAGACTCATCTCTTCAGTGGGTCATATGATTGAGTGTAGTCTGACCCAGGAGTGTGAAGGTGAACGGAAAGGCTCTGGAGCAACAAACCGCCCTTGCTGTCTCTGCCTGGCTGGTTCCCCTCTTTCCACTGGGATTCTCTGCCTCTAACCCTATTACAGGGGCTGAGTCACTGGCTTACTGGTGCGCTTTCATGCTGTCCCTAGGAGGGGTGCGTCACTTGAGTGGGTTGAGTCACTGACGTGATCCTCCTGTCTGGGTTGGCGCCCCCCCTTGGGTTGTGCCGTGGCGGAGATCTTTGTGGGCTATACTCGGCCTTGTCTCAGGATGGTAAGTTGGTGGTTGAAGATATCCCTCTAGTGGTGTGGGGGCTGTGCTTTGGCAAAGTGGGTGGGGTTATATTCTTACTGTTTGGCCCTGTCCAGGGGTATCATCGGATGGGGCCACAGTGTCTCCTGACCCCTCGTGTCTCAGCCTCCAGTATTTATGCTGCAGTAGTTTATGTGTCGGGGGACCAGGGTCAGTTTGTTAAATCTGGAGGACTTCTCCTGTCTTATTCGGTGTCCTGTGTGAATTTAAGTATACTCTCTCTAATTCTCTCTCTCGGAGGACCTGAGCACTAGGACCATGCCTCAGGACTACCTGGCATGATGATTCCTTGCTGTCCCCAGTCCACCTGGCCGTGCTGCTGCTCCAGTTTCAACTGTTCTGCCTGCGGCTATGGAATCCTGGCCTGTTCACCGGACGTGCTACCTGTCCCAGATCTGCGGTTTTCAACTCTCTAGAGACAGCAGGAGTGGTAGAGATACTCTTAATGATCGGCTATGAAAAGCCAACTGACATTTACTCCTGAGGTGCTGATTTGCTGCACCCTTCGACAACTACTGTGATTATTATTATTTTACCATGCTGGTCATTTATGAATATTTGAACATCTTGGCCATGTTCTGTTATAATCTCCACCCAGCACAGCCAGAAGAGGACTGGCCACCCCTCATAGCCTGGTTTCTTCCCAGGTTTTGGCTTTTCTAGGGAGTTTTTCCTAGCCAACGTGCTTCTTCACCTGCATTGCATGCTGTTTGAGGTTTTAGGCTGGGTTTCTGTACAGCACTGAGATATCAGCTGATGTACAAAGGGCTCTATAAATAAATTTGATTTAGAGCCTGTTGCTTAAATGAAACAGACTTCATAACATGTTTATAACCGACGCCAGCAGGTTCTTTAAATCGGTAGGGCTGAAAAATGTGGTAGTATCATGAAACGGTACTACGGTATCTTAAAATTTTGGTAACATAAGTATCATGGCATTTTGGTATCGTGATACTACTGTGGTACCGGTATACTGTGCAACACTAGTCTTGACCTGGCCCACTTAATGCCCGATCCACACTATAGGGCCGATCCGAACCATATGGAGATAGCTTGGGTTATTTCTTCTCACTGTGTGCATCCCAATAATATTGCCTTTCTCTTGAAGTGTGCATTCATTGCCTACTTCCAAAAAAAAAGTTTCCACCATGTCTTATAGCAGTCATTTCCTTTCAAATCAGTTAAGGGAAGTAAACAAGCAAGCATTACACACTTTGGGACGAATAAGAGATCATTGGGACATTGCCACATTGGAACTGCTGGAATGGACAGCAACCACGGTGGATGCGTAAAGAGGCCAATCCAGACAGCTTGGGCCTATAGTGTGAATCAGGCATAAAACCCCAGGGTGACCTCACCTTGACGGAGCAGCACATGGCGGACAGCAGTGTCGACGTAGTAGTTAACGGGGTCTCCGCTGTGGATCATGAGGCCATCCACAAACTTCATAGATTTGGCCCTCTGACCCCTGAGCTTTCCAGAGACCACCACCTCGCAACCCTTGGATCCGCTCTCCATGATGAAGCGCAGGACACCATAGCAGGCTCTGCAACACCAAAACAAGCAGAATTAAAACATATATTCTTACAAGTCCCAGGTCTTCAACTCTGCGTGTGTAAAATATTGTAAAAGTTGATTGCGCTCAAACACTGGGATCTTCCAGTTTCAACTAACACCTAAAAGAATAACTGAAGTCACAAGAGGTATGCCATACCACTGCATCACTTCACTATCTTTTCAAGGTTTGACAGGATGGGTATTAAGAATGTCCATTGAAGTACTCATGAAAAATATTAATTTGCATTTTAAAAAGTGAAAAGGGGCGTAAAGCAAAAAGCTTACAGTACACAACTGAAAACAAAAAGGTAACATTTTCACAGCACTTGACATACTCCACAAACATCTTAGAGTTTGAAATGTTGCCAGTGCTTATACATTTTACCCGCTAAATAGTTGCATTAAAAAAATATATAGCAGGGATTTTTTGCCATTGAAATATTTGGCAGGTGCCAGTATAGTTGCATCTCCAAATTTAGAGCAGAGTAAAACATTTTTTTTTTTTTTAATGAACACAACTTCTCAGGATGAAAAACACTTTCAGTGGAAACTTAAAACCCCTAAAACCAGACTGAGCATGTATGAAAGATAAATGGACAATTTAAAAAAAAAATATATATAATCTTTGATAACTAACAATCAACAAAATACAAAACTAGTCAGGGAGAATTGAACATTCCAAAAGCAGTTAATTTAGCAGTATTGATTTAGTTAATTATGTTTGATCAAAAGAACACAGCATTAGCCGTAGAAAAATGCATAGAATTGCAGGACATCTTTAAAAGTGCAACATTTTCTCTCAGCTCCTTTGCAAAATGTGTAGAATTGCAGGAAAATTGCTTTAAAGCTGGAGAGAAAAAAATACTCAATCATTAACACTAACTGACAGTTGTGGCTACTTTGCATGATGTATTATTGTCTTTACCTTCTTGTCCTTGTGCCGTTGTCTGTGCCCAATTATGTTTGTACCATGTTGTGTTGCTGCCATGTTGTAGTCATGTTGTGTTGCTGCTATGCTGTTGTCTTAGGTCTCTCTTTTCATGATGTGTGTTTTGTCCTATATTTTTTTTATTTTAATTTATTTTTAATCCCAGCCCCCACCCCCGCAGGAGGCTTTTTGCCTTTTGGTAGGTTGTAAATAATAATTTGTTCTCAACTGACTTGCCTAGTTAAATAAAAAAGTAACTAATACAAACCTTTAAGTACTAACCATAGTTAGTACGACAAACCACTGGGCAAAAAATCCTCACCTGCGGACAGCCAGACCCCCAAGAAGCTTGTAGCGCAGGGACTCTGCCTGGGCGATGGCGCACAGACCACGAGTAGCAACCTTCTCAGCATACAGCTGATGGCAAGAAAAACAGACAAGGACAGTTATATAACCACACTCACAGTATGTTGTAAACTTTCACAGAGTAGAAAGTGTTTAGGGGACCAGATGACAATGATAGAATTTCTGGTAGTATTTGACAAGGAATGAGCCACAAGCAAATATTAACTTTATAGTCATCCACCACCCCTAAAATATGATACTGAAGCAATGAAAACAAAAAAGTAGAGATCTATCATGCCCATAACATGACAATGGGTGTCTGAAACCAAGCCTCCCTTACCTCAACACTGCCCTCTGGGAAGCCAAACCTCTTCTGCACCACTGCAGTCAGCTCACGGATACGACGCCCCTTCTCGCCAAGAACGTTTTGTGTCCTGGAGAAAGAGTATTTGGTCTGTTGGCACCTCAACAGTTTGAGTCAATTCACTGGCTCGCAACAGCAGTGTTCAGGCATGTAGCTGGACATGCACAACCAACTGTGGATTCATCTTGACAGACTACTTTTGAGGTCAAAACATCTGACAGGCATTGATTTGGACTAGTCCTGTGGTTTTGATCTCCAGGTTTTTGGACTCACCTGGTAGCCAGGATGATGATTTCAGTCCTGGTTGGGGTGACACGAACCTCCACACCGGAGTAGCCATCCTCAGCGAGCTCTCTGGTGAGGAACTCGTTCAGTTCAGCTTTGAAGATGCCATCAGCGACAAACTGTAAAAATATGAAGACAGGAGTGTGAGTGAGGTAATCAGCAAGTAATTTGGCAGGGCCCGTTTGAAATACAGCATCCTGGCTGCTCATTGCAACAATCAGTAGACTTACCAAGGACACGTCTAACCAAAGTAACGATTGGAATGTAACATGTACACTTCGATCACATTAGAAAATACAGTTTAACTCTCCTGGTCGAACCGAGAAAACCCCATCTATCCGGAGGCAACTTATTTTACCGACGCACACATTATCTGGCATCACGGTGACATGTTGTTGTTTTATGGAAAACTGGCATAGTAATATTGTACGAACTAAACTTGCATGGCCAGGAGAATACCCTGCAGGTTGGGGATTGATTGACATTTTGAAGCTGTAGATAAGGTACCAGTGGGTTAGCAAAGTAACTAGTTAGTTAACATTTTTAGAAAACTACACTGGTCAATGAAGAATAGATTTAAACACTACAGTATGGGATCATGTGCGCGTGCTGCCTAGCATGCTAGGTCACCAGCCGTAGCTTTAAATTTTTTTAAAAACTTCGGAAAATTGTACATCTAATCACTGGACATGTTACCGCAGTAACTAACTACTTAACTATAAGGGTGTTTTCTATATATGTGAACTGAAATCTCTAAAACTAAAGAAATCGGTACGAACCTTCCTCTTCTTAGATATTTGCACTGCCATCTTTGGACGTGTCATAGACCGGAAAGACTGTTCCTGCTACCCGGAAATAACCATATGCTATTGTTTTCATTTAAACGCATGCACATTCCCAGATTCCTCACTGCGTTAGATAGAATAGCTGAAATACGTACACAATGTAATTGATCTGGAATGTTATACAATTCTATTTCTGTCAAGTAGTGTACGTTTTAGTTTGTCTGTTTTAGCTCTGTTGTCTTTGGTTTTGCCCCAACACTACACAACAGATTCAAACACAGCTGAAAGTATATATATTTTTAAACAGCAAAGCTAAAACTAACAAACTAAAACGTACACTACTTGACGGAAATAAATATAATGGTATAACATTCCAGATCAATTACAATTTGTACGTATTTAAGCTATTCTACCTAAACACACGCTTAAGGTGTGTTTACTGTGAAAGGAAGACACAAATGTTAGCTAACATGCAGACGTTAGCATGCCACTAGAACAGGAGTGGGCAACTCCAATAAGGCCCTCGGGGACTGGTTTCACACTCGGGGACTGGTTTTCTCCATCCCTAGCAAACACAGCTGATTAATCAAATTGCATTCTAAACTAAAGATCATGATTAGGTGATTATTGGAGTCAGGTGTGTAAACTGTGGCACCAATCAGGCCCTCGAGGATGGAATTGCCCACCCCTGCACAAGAACAAACTCAACAACAACGGAACAAAGTTGGATTGTATTAGCTGGCTAGCAACTGTTGGGTTTGTGTGGTCCAAACCTATTTGCATACTGTCAAGGCAGGGATTCACTAATCAAGGTTTGATCATTTGAATATGTTGTGTAGTGTTGGGGAAAAAACAAAATGCGCACCATTGGTGTCCTGAGGACCGAGTTTGGGAAATATGAGTTAAAATGTTGGGTTGACAGTCACTGGATTAGGGTTCAAGTCCCGGTCGAGGCTACCCCCCGAATGTTCTAGAATATACTTAAATTGGTTTCATTGACCCATTTAACTGCAACATTTTTAGCTACAATTTCTGAGTCTGTTGGAGAGGATCAGCTTGAGCAAAGTGAGGAGTAAAATCACTGATCTACAAATAGTATTCTCTGCCAAATAATAGGCTTTATGTCATTAAGATTTTTGGCCCTCCCAGTTTTATCATTGCAATTTGTAAAAAAAAATATCAATAAAATGGTGTGCTTTCGGGCCATGAGGATGCCTCCGAGCGGTCGGGTAGGCTGTGTGAAGGCAAAGCTTCTGGAAGCCTGGCTGGACTAGCACAGGAGAGTTGAGCATAGTTCAGTGTGTATGTGTTGTTCTTTTTCACCAAGTTGTAAAAGAGAGCATAGCAGAAAGTGGCTACTCTTCAGTTGACTGATGTAGCTGGGAAGGTAACGGCTGTTTAACTTCACAGAAAAAAAACTAAACAAGTGTTTACTTGTAGTGCTGAGTTAGTATTATAACTGACATGTAATGTTGTCTAATGTTTCATCCATTCTCGGCTGAGGTGAATGAATAGGCTACCAGAGTGAGGACAGACACTTTTAGGAATAAACCTGGTGAGTGAAAAACTTAAATAGCCCACCCGATATCTTATGCTGCTGCTATACAACTTTGTATGCATTGATGTTATTTACAAAGTTTTTGGAACAGATTCCTGTTGGAACGTTACACAAATTATACCCACCCCCTCAATCACACTAACGTTAGACCTGAATCAAACAATGAAACCATCAGCCAAACGTTTGAAGATATTCTGACGTTTTTTCAGTGCAATATGAGTTTTATTGGTCAGTATGGCAAATGTAACGTTATTGATCTGTCAGTTTCCCTAACTAAATCCCTACTTTTCACAGTGATACAGTAACAAACAGCTCAAATGTTATAGGTTTCACTGTCATGGTGCACAGTAGAGGTCACTGTCAGGATGCACGGGACAGCAACACTTGCTATGTTTTGCGTAGGCCTATAGGATATAGCTTACCTTTTAGGAGGACGATTTGTTAGCAGAGACAAATAAATGGGTAAATGATACTTCTTAAAAAAGAAAAAGGAGCAACGCTTGCTCACCATAGTAGCCTAACCTGTGTGGCGGATTTAGGTATAGGCGACATGGGCGCACACCCATGGGGCGCCTGCACAAAAAAAATGTGGAATGGTGACATTTGTGTGATTGTTTTTCTATCACTCATTTGCACGTCAAGTCAATGATATCATGTCACCATGTGGGACTGTGGGTCAATTAACCTTGTCGGAGTGGGCACCTTTATTCTAGTTTGTGAGCTAGGCAGGCTACTGCCTGGGACGGTCTCCCACTCAGAAGTACGAGATGGGGCGGGGGCATGTTGACCTCAGGTCTCCCCACTGGAAGGGTGGGTTCGCCCAGGCTGGGTTCGCGCTGAAGGGTGAGTTCGCCCAGGGAGCCATACAAGCTAGAATAACTGTAGGTTAGGCTAAGTGGCGGAAGTCTGAAGTTTACATACACCTTAGCCAAATACATTTAAACTACATTTTTCACCATTCCTGACATGTAATCCTAGTAAGAATTCCCTGTCTTAGGTCACTTAAAATAAAGTGGTGATCCTAAGAATGTGAAACGTCAGAATAATAGTAGAGAGAATTATTTATTTCAGCTTTTATTTCATTCATCACATTCCCAGTGGGTCAGAAGTAGCATTGCCTTTAAATTGTTTAACTTGGGTCAAACGTTTCGGGTAGCCTTCCACAAGCTTCCCACAATAAGTCTGGAGAATTTTGGTCCATTCCTCCTGACAGAGCTGGTGTAACTGAGTCAGGTTTGTAGGCCTCCTTGCTCACACACGCCTTTTCAGTTCTGCCCACAATTTTTTTGATAGGATTGAGGTCAGGGCTTTGTGATGGCCACTCCAATACCTTGACTTTGTTGTCCTTAAGTCATTTTGCCACAACTTTGGAAGTATGCTTGGAGTCATTGTCTATTTGGAAGACGCATTTGCGACCAAGCTTTAACTTCCTGACTGATGTCTTGATGTTGCTTCAATATATCCACATCATTTTCCTACCTTATGCCGCCATCTATTTTGTGAAGTGCACCAGTCCCTCCTGCAGCATAGCACCCCCACAACAAGATGCTGCCACCCCCGTGCTTCATGGTTGGGATGGTGTTCTTCGGCTTGCAAGCATCCCCCACTTTCCTCCACTTTTTTATGGCAGTTTTGGAGCAGTGGCTTCTTCCTTGCAGGGCGGCATTTCAGGTTATGTCGATAAAGGACTCGTTTTACTGTGGATATAGATACTTTTGTACCTGTTTCCTCCAGCATCTTCACAAGGTCCTTTGCTGTTGTTCTGGAATTGATTTGCACTTTCCGCACCAAAGTACGTTCATCTCTAGGAGACAGAATGTGTCTCCTTCCTGAGCGGTAAGACGGCTGCGAGGTCCCATGGTGTTTATACTTGCGTACTATTGTTTGTACAGATGAACGTGGTACCTTCAGACGTTTGGAAATTGCTCCCAAGGATGAACCAGACTTGTGGAGGTCTACAATTTATTTTCTGAGTTCTTGGCTGATTTGTTTTGATTTTCCCATGATGTCAAGCAAAGAGGCACTGAGTTTGAAGGTAGGCCTTGAAATACATCCACAGGAACACCTCCAATTGACTCACATGATGTCAATTAGCCTATCAGAAGTTTCTAAAGTCATGACATGATTTTTTTCCAAGCTGTTTAAAGGCACAGTCAACTTAGGTCAGAAGTTTACAAACACTAATGGAATTGTGATACAATGAATTGTAAGTGAAATAATCTGTCTAAACAATTGTTGGAAAAATTACTTGTGTCATGCAAAGTAGATGTCCTAACCGACTTGCGAAAACTATAGTTTAACAAGAAATTTGTGGAGTGGTTGAAAAACGAGTTTTAATGACTCCAACCTAAGTGTATGTAAACTTCAGACTTCAACTGTATGTGCGTATTGTGCCTTTTCCATGATTACATTTGATTGTACTTCGACTCATGTTGGTTGAGCACCCTCCACCTCTTTCCATTATCAATATTTATATACAGATACTGTAGTAAACTACAGTCTAATTATATTGAAGTTAATTCAATATTCAAATTAACTGCCAAATGCTTCTCCACCCTTGTAGGCAGCCTACTCTGGGTGAGATCCAAACACTTAAGACACACCCTCGTCCACTTAACTTCACCTTATGCCCTTGGGGATATCCCCATCGCCATCTTGGAGGGTTGGCCGAATGATTAGCGAAGCAAAGGAAGTTTGCAATGTAAGCCCCTCAGCCCACGTTTTTAGTCGGCTTTGCGAGTGTACAATTATGTTCACTACGGGGCCTGAAACTCCCCATAATTCAATTCTGGACGATTGTACATCCGCTAAAACCGCAAAAACTTAAAAACAACAGCAATGGAGAAGTCAACATACAAGTGTAAGTAAAAACAAATGCAAATAAGTAGCACATACAAGCTGCCGGTGGCTGAAAACACAATCATCGTGGGATGAACAAGTGATGAATTTCCAGCCAAGGGTGGTCCATTTAAAAATCATTCCTTCTTCCCTCACCCTGCAAGTGTATACTCATCAGACGTGTCCACTTAATTTGAGGGCTGAGGGGATAGGGTGTCTTAAGTGTTTGGACCGCAACCTCTATTTCAATGAGACCACACATGCTAGGCGGCTTAAACTCTCACGCCCAACTAGGAAAGGTAGGCTGAAGTTGAATCAGCGAATTCTGTGTGTATAAATGTGAAATGTGCTTTTAATACAATAGGGAGGACACCAAATATTTTCATCCCACAGTTGTCTTATCGCCCGCTCCAACCTGCAGCATGAAAAATGCAGACCGCAGTAATGATCTTTGTTGGTCCCTCAGGCATCCCGTGGGATTTCAACTCTAGTGCAGTCAGTACACAACACTATGCTCATCACGTCTTAGCAGGATCAGACAGCCAGGGAAGACCAGTCTACGGAGCTCAGGTGAATTTTACAGTATATTAACAATATCAGTGAATGGTACAAAGTAGAGGTCGACCGATGAGTTTTCAAAGCCGATACCGATTATTGGAGGACCAAAAAAAAAGCAGATACCGATTAAACTGACAATTTTTTTATATTTTTTATTTGTAATAATGACAATTCCAACAATACTGAATGAACACTTATTTTAACTTAATATAATACATCAATAAAAATCAATTTGGCCTCAAATAAATAATGAAACGTTCAATTTGGTTTAAATAATGCAAAAACAAAGTGTTGGAGAAGTAAAAGTGCAATATGTGCCATGTAAAAAAGCTAACTTGTTAGTTCCTTGCTCAGAACATGAGAACATATGAAAGTTGGTGGTTCCTTTTAACATGAGACTTCAATATTCTAAGGTAAGAGGTTTTAGGTTGTAGTTAATCTAGGACGGGTGTTCCGCTAGCGGAACCCCACCTCAACATTCCGCTGAAAAGGCAGTGTGCGAAATTCAAAAATATTTTTTATAAATATGTAACTTTCACACATTAACAAGACCAATACAGCAAATGAAAGAAACATCTTGTTAATCTACCCATGGTGTCCGATTTCAAAAATGATTTACAGCGAAAGCACCACATATGATTGTTAGGTCATAGTCAAGTCACAAAAACACAGCCATTTTCCAGCGAAAGAGAGGAGTCACAAAAAGCAGAAATTTAGATCAAATTAATCACTAACCTTTGATGATCTTCATCAGATGACACTCATATGACATCATGTTACACAATACATGTATGTTTTGTTTGATAATGTGCATATTTATATTTTTAAAAATCCCAGTTTACATTGGTGCAGTAATATTTTGATTCCAAAACATCTGGTGATTTTCCCAGAAATACTCATAAAACATTGATAAAAGATGCAAGTGTTTTTCACAGAATTAAAGAGACTGATCCTCTATGCAACCGCTGTGCCAGATTTCAAAAAACCTTTACAAAAAAGCATAATCTGACAACGGTGCTCAGTACCTGCTTATAAACAACTAGACAATTCCGCCATCTTGGAGTCAACATTAGTTCGAAAAAACACTAAATATTCACTTACCTTTGATAATCTTCATCAGAAGGCACTCCCAGGAATCCCAGTTCGACAATAAATGACTCATTTGTTCCATATAGCCCATCATTTAACCACCTGTTGTTAGCATGTTCCGTCCAGTAATCCATCTTCATGGAGGCGGGACCATTTCCTCCATGACAAAAACTCAAAAACTTCCGTTACAGTTTGTAGAAACAAGTCAAAACATGTCTGCAATCAATCTTGAGGATGTTTTTAACAAATATCATTAATAAGGTTCCAACCGGAGAATTTCATTGTCTGCATAAAAGACCTGTAACGAGAGGACACTCTCTCGGGAGCGCGCTTCATGAGACTGAGGCGCCTTGACAGACCACTCACTAAAATGGGTCTCATGAGCCCCTCTTTAATAGTATAATCTTACAACTAGGATGTAAAGACGGTGACATCTAGTGGAAGCCCTGGGAAGTGCAAGCACATCCATATCTATCAAGGATTTAAATTGGCTCTGTTTTGAAATTCGACTTCTCACTTCCTGTTTGGATTTCTTCTTAGGTTCTTGCTTGCCATATGAGTTCTGTTATACTCACAGACATCATTCAAACAGTTGTAGAAACTTCAGTGTTTTCTATCCAATACTAATAATAATATGCATATATTAGCATCTGGGACAGAGTAGCAGGCGGTTCAGTTTGGGCACTCAATTCATCAAAAAGTGACATGCTGCCACTTAACCTAACAGGTTAATATAGTATGTATAGGACTATTTCTCTCTATACCATTTATATGTCATATACTTTTGACAATTGGATGTTCTTATAGGCACTATAGTATTGCCAGTGTAACAGTATAGCTTCCGTCCCTCCTCGCCCCTACCTGGGCTCGAACCAGGAACACATCGACAACAGCCACACTCGAAGCAGCGTTACCCATCGCTCCACAAAAGCCGCGGCCCTTGCAGAGACTCCAAGTCTCAGAGCGAGTGACGTTTGAAACGCTAGTAGAGTGCACCCCGCTAACCATTTCACATCGGGTACACCAGCCGTTAGGCTTGAAGTCATAAACAGCGCTGTGCTTGCAAAGAGCTGCTGGCAAAACGCACTAAAGTGCTGTTTGAATAAATGCTTACGAGCCTGCTGCTGCCTACCATCGCTAAGTCAGACTGCTCTATAACATCATAGACTTAATTACAACATAACACACAGAAATACGAGCCTTTGGTCATTAATATGGTCGAATCCGGAAACTATAATTTCGAACGTTTATTATTTCAGTGAAATACAGAACCGTTCCGTATTGTATCTAACGGGTGGCATCCCTAAGTCTAAATATTATTGTTACATTGCACAACCTTCAATGTCATAATTACGTAAAATTCTGGCAAATTAGTTCACAATGAGGCAGGCGGCCCAAACTGCTGCATATACCCTGACTCTGCATGCAATAAACGCAAGAGAAGTGACACAATTTTACCTGGTTAATATTGCCTGCTAACCTGGATTTTTTTATAGCCAAATATGCAGGTTAAAAAATATATACTTCTATGTATTGATTTTAAGAAAGGCATTGGTGTTTATGGTTAGGTACAGTCGTCCAACGATTGTGTTTTTTTCGCAAATGCGCGTTTGTTAAATCATCCCCCAGCGTTGCATCGATTATATGCAACGCAGGACACGCTAGATAAACTAGTAAGATCATCAACCATGTGTAGTTATTACTAGTGATTGATTGATTGTTTTTTTATAAGATACATTTAATGCTAGCTAGCAACTTACCTTGGCTTCTACTGCATTCGCATAACAGGCTTCCTTGTGGAGTGCAACGAGAGGCAGGTGGTTATTGCGTTGGACTAGTTAACTGTAAGGTTGCAAGATTGGATCCCCCGAGCTGACAAGGTGAAAATCTGTCGTTCTGCCCCTGAACAAGGCAGTTAACCCACCGTTCCTAGGCCGTCATTGAAAATAACAATGTGTTCTTAACTGACTTGCCTAGTAAAATAAAAAGTCAAAATCGACGCCCAAAAATACCGATTTCCGATTGTTATGAAAACTTGAAATCGGCCCTAATTAATCGGTCAACCTCTAGTACAAAGTTCCATCTTGAATTGATGGGTAGAACTACAGTAGCTACAGGACAGCAGCTAAACCTAGTCTGGGATATGAGAGTAATGGTAATTTCAATTATTGAACCATTGATTCTATTCTTGGATAATGTATAAATATACACCAAGATAATTCTTTGTCATGCCTCATTTTAGGAGGATCAGATGGTGACAGGTGTCTCAGCAGGGTTAGGCAGTCAGGGAAGACCAGTCTGTGATGGAGGTGAGGTGAATTTTTGCAGATACAACACTTTATTCTCTTTGTGCAGCAAACACTGGACAAGCCAGATGTTATTTTAAGGCAGTCTGACAAACCTCCAATGTTGATTTCCAAAATGTGGTTGAGAGGCTTTTCCAGATGACACAAAACATATCAAACAAAAATGTGAGGAAGACCTGGTAGAAGCTATTGATGATGATGGATACAGATATATTTCAATGCCCAGTCATGTTCATATCATCTCAGACATAAAGTACTGCAGTTTAAGACCATCAATAGAATGTACTATTTGCCAATGAAACGGAATATCATGCCCTCAGAGATGTAATTCCTCTGCTGGAGGTGTAAAACACAAAAGGGGACATATATTTGCATATGTTATGGTGTTGTGAAGGCTGGCTGAATTCTAGCAAAGAGTATGTTCTTTAATCTCAGTATGTCTAACAATTCTCCCTTCTCCTGTTTTTGTTTGCTTGGAGATGTTGATATTGGAGACTTATCTGTAGAAACTGTATAGCTAAGCATTTATAGCGGCTAAGTAATGCATTGCCATTAATTGGAAGGTTGGTTATCCTCTCACAATGTCACGTTATGTATCACTAGAATTGATTTATTACCAGATTAAGGGTATACTGGGCAACTTTCATAAGGTCTGGATGCCTTATTTTGAATAAAGTATGACTAAAGGAGTCTGTATTGACAACATGCCCAGGGGAGATGCCTATTTAGCCAAACCCAAGCTGCTGGGCTGCTCAGTCCTGGCCACGGTGGTCTGTCGTGCTATGGGTTGTCTGTACATAAGCATAATAATACAGCCTGTATCACATTTGAACACTTCATCCAAAGTGCTTTTACCTTAAGACTTAAACAGGCCTAAAACAGGCAATGCTAGCTTGAAGTGGTTGGTGAACGCATTTGGTCAGTAGTGAATAGATAAATCTCATTTTGTCTTATATTGTATAAGCTAAAAGCTAACATTTTATTTGATTTTGAATCACAGGTAAAATGCTGCAATTACATTTACTTTTATTACTCATCAAGAGAAGGGGAAAGGGAGTTTCTTCAACCAAACCCATCTACAGCCATCTATCCACTCTCCCCCACATCCCTCCATACAAGTGCCATCTGTCAACGTTACGTAAAAAAACCCACTTGAAGCAAATTTAAACATTGAATTAAACTAATTTAATCAAACAGCAGTTGAACAAGAGTGAGCAAAATTTAGAATGAGGGGGTGCCAACAGCAAAGCAACTCCCCTAATGTATCCTGTAGAGAGAAAGAGTATGTGGCAGTTAAGGGATCATGCAAATTCTATGAGAGGTACTCAGTATAAGAACACAAAGTTAACACGTAAATAACTTGATGTGGACAACCATTCACAGGCAAACAATTTGAAACTGTCTAAGAGTCATCTATACAGTGCAGTAGGAAAGTATTCAGATCCCCTGACTTGTTCCACATTTTGTTATGTTACAGCCTTATTCTAAAATTGATTCAATTAAAACATTTCTCATCAATCTACACACAATACCCCATAAAAAGAAAAAGAGAAAACACATTTGTTGAAAATGTTCCAAATCTCTCTCTCTCAAAAAAAAGATACCTTATTTTCATAAGTATTCAGACCCTTTGCTATGAGACTTGAAATTGAGCTCGGGCGCATCCTGTTTCCATTGATCATCCTTGAGATGTTTCTACAACTTGATTGGAGTCAATTCAATTGATTGGACATGACTTGGAAAAGCAAAAACCAAGCCATGAAGTGGAAGGAATTGTCCGTAGAGCACTGAGACAGGATTGTGTCGAGGCACAGATCCGGGGAAGGATACCAAAACATTTCTGCAGCATTGAATGTCCCCAAGAACACAGTGGCCTCCATCAATCTTAAATGGAAGAAGTTTGGAACCACCAAGACTCTTCCTAGAGCAGGCCGTCCGGACAAACTGAGCAATCCGGGGAGAAGGGCCTTGGTCAGGGAGGTGACCGAGGACCCGATGGTCAATCTGACAGAGCTCCAGAGTTCCTCTGTGGAGATGGGAGAACCTTCCAGAAGGACAATCATCTCTGCAGCACTCCACCAATCAGGCCTTTATGGTAGAGTGGCCAGACGGAAGCCACTCCTCAGTAAAAAACGACAGCCCGCTTGGAGTTTGCCAAAAAGCACCGAAAGACAGACCATGAGAAACAAGATTATCTGGTCTGATGAAACTAAGATTGAACTATTTGGCCTAAATGCCAAGCATCACGTAATGTCTGGAGGAAACCTGGCACCATCCCTACGGTGAAGCATGGTGGTGGCAGCATCATGCTGTGGGGATGTTTTTCAGCGGCAGGGACTGGGAGACTAGTCAGGATCGAGAGAAAGATGAACGGAGCAAAGCATAGAGAGATCCTTGATATAAACCTGATCCAGAGCGCTCAGGACCTCAGACTGGGCTGAAGGTTCACCTTCCAACAGGACAACGACCCTAAGCACACAGCCAAGACAACGCAGGAGTGGCTTCGGGACAAGTCTCTGAATGTCCTTGAGTGGCCCAGCCAGAGCCCGGACTTGAACCTGATTGAACATCTCTGGAGAGACCTGAAAATAGCTGTGCAGAAACGCTCCTCATCTAACATGACAGAGCTTGAGAGGATCTGCAGAGAAAAATGGGAGAAACTTCTCAAATACAGATGTGCCAAGCTTGTAGCGAGGATGTAATCGCTGCCAAAGGTACATCAACAAAGTACTGAGTTAAGTATCTGAATACTTATGTAGATGTTCCTGTTAACATTTATCAGAGAGATATGCTGATTTACAGCCATGGGGCCAGGCTTATTGCTTCGCACCAGGGTGTTGTAGGAGACGGTAGTGCAGGACCTTGAGAATATGTCCAATGGATAGCGCTGAATGACTTAACTGTGTGAATGGTCCTGTGGGTGGGAGAGAGAGAGGAGGGAATGGTCAGTAATCAAGTAATATCAGACTGGCTATGTATCATTAATCAGCCCCCCCCCCCCCCCTATACATTCCAAGAAGTAGGCCAATTGTAGTGAGCAGGTAGGATGTTTGAAGTATACCCATAGCAATAAAAAGGCACATTTTAACTTACTGTATCGGCTGATGTAACTACATGAAGTTCATGATTATCTGCTCAGATGCCATACTGTGCCCTTCTCCTGCTGTAACATTCAGGACACACACACACCAACTGCTACTCTATTATCTATGCATAGCCACTTTAATAACTCTACCTACATTTACATATTACCTCGACTGGCTGGTGCCTCCGCACATTGGCTCTGTACCGGTACCCTGTATATAGTCTCCCTACTGTTATTTTACTGCTGCTCTTTCACTACTTGTTACTTTTATTTATTATTCATGTTTTTATAACTGCATTGTTGGTTAGGGGCTTGTAAGTAAGCATTTCACTGTACACCTGTTGTATTTGGCTAATACAAGTTGATATATAGCTTCACTGGATATTGTTGCATGTGTAAGCAGTAGCAAAGTGCCAGATAGTTAAAAGTGACAGATATAACTTAATAATAATGAACAGCAGTTACTAAGCACAGCCAGAAGGTCTAGCTAAATTATCTACAGAAAGAAATGGAGAAATCTCACCTTTCTTCAGCAGGTAGCTCTGGCCGGGCAGCTTAATCTTGTAGCATGTTGAGGTGCTAACTAACTTCCACTTGAACTACTAGTTAGCATGACTATAGCCAGTGATCATGTTGGGCTAGCTAGCCAGCTACTGCAAACCAACTTTGTGCCGATGTAGAGATTGTTCTATTGGCAAGCTATCTTCATGATAAATTAGGCATTTGAGCTAACAACATCATTTTTATCTTCCTGTCACAGAATAAATAATTTGTGCTGTAAACACCCCCCCAAACAACTTGAATATTCTATAAGGGAGTGAGTACTTCCGGGTATGAACAAAACGAAAATCGGAATAGTTTTATTTGTTTTCTGTTATTCCATGCCCATGTTTTGACCCAATAAAGGAGAAAACAAGTCTATTTCCGATTTTCGTTTTTCAAATTCAGAAACGGGCCGTTTTCGTTTTTTTCACGTCGTCTTTTGAATCAATTAACCAATGAATGGTAGATACACAGACCAAACCAGTCTGCCACAATTCTGGTTGTCACTAGTTACCACAGCCACAAAGTCACAAACCACAACTATTTCTACGTTTTATATCTAACCTTAAAATATTAATTAAAACAATTCGATTTTTAGTTTATGATCAAATACAATTTTATGGTCACATACGTGTTTAGCAGATGCTATTGCGGGTGTAGCGAAATGCTTGTGCTTCTAGTTCCGACAGTGCAGCAATATCTAACAATTTCACAACAAATACCTAATACACAAATCTAAGTAAAGGAATGTAATTAAGAATATATAAATACATGGACGAGCAATGTCAGAGCGACAGACTAAGATACAGTAGATAATATAGAATACATTATACATATGTAAACATTAAAGTGACATTATTAAGTGACTAGTGTTTTATTTATTAAAGTGGCCAATGATTTTAAGTCTGTATGTTGGCAGCAGCCTCTGTGCTAGTGAATGCTTATTTAGCAGTCTGATGACCTTGAGATAGAAGCTGTTTTTCAGTCTCTCAGTCCCAGCTTGGATGCACCTGTACTGACCTCGCCTTCTGGATGATAGCGGGGTGAACAGGCAGTGGCTCGGGTGGTTGTCCTTGATGATCTTTTTGTCTTTCCTGTGATATCGGGTGCTGCAGGTGTCCTGGGGGGCAGGTAGTTTGCCCCCGGTGATGCGTTGTGCAGATCGCACCACCCTCTGGAGAGCCCTGTGGTTGTGGGCGGTGCAGTTGCCGTACCAGGCGGTGATACAGCCCGACAAGATGCTCTCGATTGTGCATCTATAAAAGTGTGAGGGTTTTAAGAGACAAGCCACATTTTTTCAGCCTCCTGAGGTTGAAAAGGCGCTGTTGTGCCTTCTTCCCCACACTGTCTGTGTGGATGGACCATTTCAATTTGTACGCTGATGGAACGTACCTTGCCACCTTCTCCACTGCTGTCCCATAGATGTGGATAGCGGGGTGCTCGCTCTGTTGTTTCCTGAAGTCCACAATAATCTCATTTGTTGACGTTGAGTGAAAGTTTATAGCCAATGTTGACTTCGTGTCTGTGGCATCCTAGTGGAAACCCACGATTATTTTGTGAAATGTTGAATAAAACAGAACAAAATGTGATTTCAGCCAATTTTATTCCATATTTATTTTAACAAAAAAAAAATCTTAATCAATTAAATAATTTAGATTTTCTGCTATTGCTGCAGATGCTACATCAGAGTGGGCCGTTTTGTTTCTACCGTATCTCTGAAGATACTGAAAATAAATCAGGAACATAATGACAAAAAACTACTTCATGGTTGTGTCAAAGTATTTCACAACCACATGTATTTTTTCAATATAACAGGGTAAACTTCAAAATAAGTTTGACATTCAAATCTCAAGGAGATCAATGAGAACACAGCAACGTGGCTGACAGATTCCTGATTTCCTATGATCAACAATTTATACGTTTCCGTATGTTTTAATCCTTAATGTAAAATTGCTGCACAGCTATCCATCACAAAGCTCTGTAAACTATTAATATTTAAATGATACAATTAAAAATCATACATCAAATAAAATCAATCATACCTCCCAACGTAAACAAATATATATTTTTTGGCGACATAAATCAAATGCATTTCACAAGGAGAACAATACTCATACCGATATAGATGGAGCAAAAAAAATCAAAGTAGACAAACAATGCAGCAACCACGAGAGAGACCAAGCAGCAATACTGAAAAGAGCATTAACAGAATATCAAAAAAGTGCTTCAGTATTTCAGTCAGTTCACACTTCCTGTAGGGAATTAGAAACTATGGAGATTCTCTTCCGGGAACTTTAAGGCACGTCTGACTCATGGTCTGACCCAGGGACGCACCGCACAACTGCAAATCACCTTGCGATGCTTTCCGTCTTGAACTGCGACCCAGTCTGCATTCCTGACTGAAAAAACTATTCTCACCAGCAACTATTATTGGCTAGTTTACGCCTAGATTAGTATTGATGACAACATAGTTAGATCCTTGTTTTTACAACAAAAAGTAGCACAAAAATAGTCTACATTTACTCATACATACACTATAGACTGCCCCTGGCAATCTTGAAATGTCCCAAGTTTTAACACAAGGAAGTTGTACAAATACATTTAGAAGAGAAGTAAATTTACATGTCAGGGGCAGTTTTGTTCTAGTTTCACAGTGTGACCCAGATTTTGCCCTCAATGGGGCTATTCCTATCTTAAACAATTAAACCCTCCAAAATTGCCACTTTTCCCTTGTTTATGAAATGTTGGAAACACTTTTTAAAGACGTATTTCAGGTACAGGAGTGATACCCGCCTCTACCGTGTTGTCAATTTCCCTGAAATGTGCGGAGACAACATTAACACAATCTACCAAGAACCAAACAGAGATCTGGCTTGGAATTTAGCTGTGTTAAAAAAACAAAACATAGTGACAGATGTACAATCCTCTCACAAAATTAGCAACACTTTGTTGAATAGTAATCCAATGGCGATATCTTGCTCGAACAACAAGGCAAGACCCCCCCCCCCATTGCTCAATGCCCAGTTATGAAGGCGAGGGAGCTAGCCAGAGAGAGACAAAGAGAAAGAGGTTGAGAGAGTAAGAAAACACAGTTAGAATACAGCACAGAGAAAAATAGTTATTGACCAAGGAAAAAGATGGGTAACAGAGAAAAATAATAAAGTGAACTAGAAAATGGGATGTGGGGTTGGAATTTGGAAACAGTGTCAATTGCACAATTATTTGGGTTCTCCGCACCGCACAACATTTCAGCCCTACTGGCTTTGGACTGTGTGGAGGCAGACAAACCAAATTTCGGGCTACCTCATGGAGCCTCTCCGGTGGGGAGTGGGGATAACCCCTGATTGGTTCAGGGGCTCTGGAGCCAATCTGGGGGGGGGTCAGGTCTGATCTGGCTGTGGGTAGCAGCCACGGCGGCGGTGTTACACCAGCGTGATCTCCACTTCCTCCCTCTTCTTCACCTGGCCACGAGGCTGCTGCGGCTTGGGGGGCGGCGGTGCAGCGCGGACCTGTCCATAACATACAAAGGTTATTCCTTTGAGCGCCAAGTGGAACCTCAACGAGTCTTTTCAAACCGGACAAGGGTCAGTATCCATACAGTGTGACTTACAGGTCGAATGGTGCCCCCCGCACCACCATCTGTTGGGTACCTGGGGGGCTGGGTGGAGTTCTGGGCAGGACCTGAAGGTGAGGGGGGCAGACAGAGTCATCATCACCACGTCTTGGCATAGAAATCACTACAGGGTAGTGACATTGTGCCTTAATGAAAACAACCCAGATGTGTCAAATCTCAGAATGAGGACTCTTAAAATCCATGTGGTTGTTTATTACTTGTCCACATCCCTACTTTTTTTACATGGTCTATTTTGTGTGCATTTATTATGATAAATAACATAGCCTGGTCCCAGATCTGGTTGTGCCGTCTTACCAACTCCTATGTTTGTTGTCATGCCATGGACTATAATACAGCACAAAACAGATCTGGGACCAGGCAATGAATGATATGCATTGCAATAATGTTTAAAGTGCAAAATAATAAATAGTCAGCCTTTGAGGAGTGGTTCTTACTTTGCAAGTGGCCTTTGAGTGGTGCGGGCGGTGGCCTATGGTGGCCATTGATGGAGGGGGGGCGGGGTATGGGGGAGGCGCTGGCACTGGAGGGGCTGGACTGGGGCGAGGGCAGAGTGGGGGTCAGGAGGGGGCTGCTTTGACAGGGGCTGCTATGGAACGGGCCCAGAAGGAAGGGACTCTGTGGAGAGCACTCGGAAAGAGGAGCGGGGGACGCCTAGGAAGACAGCGCACACCACAGAATGAAATAAAACAGTAATATATTGATACTGTTATACAGTATCTTTATGACGTATACTGTATGGATGAGAATGTGAGCCGTGAGAACCTTTTTTTCTCCATTCATTCCCTCATTGATTCATGTGTGTAAACAGCATATAGATAGATAGAGGACACAACATTGTATCTGTCCCATTATGGCATCTGTGATAGCATGGGCAGCGCCGTTGAGGCCATCTCCATTTTGTAGTGGTACATTGTTTACCAACTCATAGAAGTAGTAGAAGACAAACTGAAAGGATGCATACTGCCACCTGTAGTGTGTTGTTTGAACAGCTATAAAGCAAAGGTTGGCTCCTGATAAGGAAGGATCATATAATTCCATCCAGGTTCAACAAAATGGTGAAAATCCTCAATGGTGCTGCCCATGCTAAAACAGGCTTTTGGGCACTAGTCCTCTATCCATCTGTATGGTAAACAGCTCCTAGGGTGATTGCATACATGTGTGTACCTGCGGATTGCTGCTGGCCTCTCCTGAGACGTCGCCATTCTCGCTGTCTCCACTGGCACCACCCGCTGCCAGAAGGTCCTCCACAAGCACAGCAGGGAAGACACCCACGGTGCCATTGAACTCGCCCTCCCAGAAACCGTCATCCTCGTAGGTCTCGCGGCTCAGCACACGGATGATGGCGCCCTCAGGGAACGAGAGCTCCTCACCTGTCTGGCCCGCGTAGTCGTACAGGGCCTTGGCGAAGCACACTGAGGGAAAGAGAGAGTAAGAGAGCAGAATGAAGAGAACATTTAAAAAATAAATGGTCACAACATCTCAATGACATTGTTTATTCAATGTGGGGCGAATCCTAACTTTTACTTAAGTCCAATTTCCTTTCATCTCCCACTGACATCAATGCATGACTAAGTGACTTGTCCAAACGTTTCGGCAAAATTCACTGTCTCTCACCACCACTGGAGTCTCCGTTGGCAATAGGTGTGCCCGGCGTGTGCAGCTCTGACTCGGCCAGCTCAGGCTCGGTAGAGTTACTGGAGGAGTGGGAGCGAGCGTCCAGGGCGGCCAGAGACTGGAGCATGCTCATTAGGCTGTTGGACGAGGGCAGCTGCAGGTACTTCTCCGGGACATAGCCCACCTGGCCTGTCTGGTTCCTGGCCTGGAGACAATGTTGGAACACACACACACACAGGGTTATCATCAGTGATAGTAGGGCACACTGCTGCAACATGTTTTGTAATGGAAAATATAACAAAGTTCTTATTGAACAAGTTGAAGTAGTACCTCCCTATTTCACTCTGTTTCAAAAAAGTTCCCTCCCCATTGGACACAACCCCTGATGTGTACAGTAGGAGTATGATATGACTTCAGAGTACCTCTTGCTTTATTCTAGTTAAAACACAAACTGAGGTAGCGCCACTCTTGAAAAGCGCTCTGTACCTTGACCCAGTCCTCCATGTCCCCATCATCGATAACCTCCAGCACCTCCTGTTCCTCGATGGTCAGCTCGTCTGGCTGAGACGCCTGGGAGAGAAGAGAGAGGAAAGAGGTAATGTTTCATTACTGCAAGACTGCCCCAGTCAATTCCGTTAATATATTATAGGTTGGAGCTACGTGCTGCTCACAGGACCTACAGTGGGAAGAACAAGTATTTGATACACAGCCGATTTGGCAGGTTTCCCTACTTACAAAGCATGTAGAGGTCTGTAATTTTTTATCATAGGTACACTTCAACTGTGAGAGACGGAATCTAAAAAACAAAAATCCAGAAAATCACATTGTATGATTTTTAAGTAATTAATTTGCATTTTATTGCATGACATAAGTATTTGATACATCAGAAAAGCAGAACTTAATATTTGGTACAGAAACCTTTATTTGCAATTACAGAGATCATACGTTTCCTGTAGTTCTTGACCAGGTTTACACACACTGCAGCAGGGATTTTGGCCCTCTCCTCCATACAGACCTTCTCCAGATCCTTCATGTTTCGGGGCTGTCGCTGGGCAATACAGACTTTCAGCTCCCTCCAAAGATGTTCTATTGGGTTCAGGTCTGGAGACTGGCTAGGCCACTCCAGGACCTTGAGATGCTTCTTACGGAGCCACTCCTTAGTTTCCCTGGCTGTGTGTTTCGGGTCGTTGTCATGCTGGAAGACGCAGCCACGACCCATCTTCAATGCTCTTACTGAGGGAAGGAGGTTGTTGGCCAAGATCTCGCGATACATGGCCCCATCCAGCCTCCCCTCAATACGGTGCAGTCGTCCTGTCCCCTTTGCAGAAAAGTATTCCCAAAGAATGATGTTTCCACCTCCATGCTTCACGGTTGGGATGGTGTTCTTGGGGTTGTACTTATCCTTCTTCCTCTAAACACGGCGAGTGGAGTTTAGACCAAAAAGCTCTATTTTTGTCTCATCAGACCACATTACCTTCTCCCATTCCTCCTCTGAATCATCCAGATGGTCATTGGCAAACCTCAGACGGCCCTGGACATGCGCTGGCTTGAGCAGGCGGACCCTGCGTGCGCTGCAGGATTTTAATCCATGACGGCGTAGTGTGTTACTAATGGTTTTCTTTGAGACTGTGGTCCCAGCTCTCTTCAGGTCATTGACCAGGTCCTGCCGTGTAGTTCTGGGCTGATCTCTCACCTTCCTCATGATCATTGATGCCCCACGAGGTGAGATATTGCATGGAGCTCCAGACCGAGGGTGATTGACCGTCATCTTGAACTTCTTCCATTTTCTAATAATTGCGCCAACAGTTGTTGCCTTCTCACAAAACTGCTTGCCTATTGTCCTGTAGCCCATCCTAGCCTTGTGCAGGTCTACAATTGTACCCCTGATGTCCTTACACAGCTCTCTGGTCTTGGCCATTGTGGAGAGGTTGGAGTCTGTTTGATTGAGTGTGTGTACAGGTGTCTTTTAAACAGGTAACGAGTGTACTGAAAAACGAACAAGTCTGTGATAGCCGCAATTCTTACTGGTTGGTAGGTGATCAAATACTTATGTCATGCAATAAAATGCAAATTAATTACTTAAAAATCATACAATGTGATTTTCTGGATTTTTGCTTTAGATTCCGTCTCTCACAGTTGAAGTGTACCTATGATAAAAAAATACAGACCTCTACATGCTTTGTAAGTAGGAAAACCTGCAAAATCGGCAGTGTTTCAAATACTTGTTCTCCCCACTGTATATGGTACGAGGTACGGTACCATACTGCACCGCATCCAAGGTGCTGAGTTACTTGCCAGCTTAAAGATAATAGGAAAGCACTGTGTGTGGGGGTACCTTGTATGAGTAGAGCACTTTGCAGGTGAGGGGGTAGTTCCTGAGGGTACTGGAGGGGCTGGAGCTGCTGTCGTCCATCACCTCTCCACTATCTTCATCCTCCTCCCTCTCTAGGTCACCTGTACCCTAAAAACACACACACAGAAAGTTGTAGAGGATCCCTTTGAGCAAGGGAAGCCGCAGAATCTATACTTTCAATCACCTAGTGCAGGAGTGTCAAACTCATTCCATGGAGGGCCTAGTTCCTGCTGTTTTTTTTTGTTTATCCTTTCAATTATGACTTAGACAACCAAGTGAGGGGAGTTCCTTGCTAATTAAAGACCTTCATTGACCAATCAAGTGCAAGAGAGGAGCGAAAACCTGCAGTCACTCGGCCCTCCGTGGAATGAGTTTGAGACGTGACATAGTGAGAAGGTGGTTTGTAGATCAGTGACTGCAAAATTTGTAGCCTTGTTAAATCATCCTGATCTCGCAAGCTCACATGCTGTTAGCTTGGTTTCACAAGGCTAGTCAATCTCAAAACACAAACACAGCACAGGCTAAGCTAGCACCTTAAGGTTGAGAAACAGTGTCTTAAAGACGCACCTCAGCTCCCTTATGGGATTTACCTGAGACCGGCAAATTCCAGTAGGCAGGTATAAAGGGGACAAAATGACAAATCGAGATGCGTTTGTGTGTATGAAATGTTGACTCGTATTTGAATACATAATGTGTGTTTTGTGACTCACGGAGAGTGAAAGATCATGGGCATTTAGGTTGGCCCACCGCTCGTTCTCCAGTTCCTCCATCACCTGGTTCATGGCGCTCTTCAGCCACGTCTCCACTGTGATGCCTGCCTCTCTCAGTAGAGCCAGACGAGCATCTGCCTTCAGCTTCACGGTCTGGAGTTAGTGACATATTATGAATTTCATGCTTATTCCCTCCTAATTCCAGGAATCTACGAACTGGGATTTCTGGAAAACCTGGGACTTTGCAACCCTAGTAATGACTCTGATGCTATAATAAAAAGCTCCATTAGAACTATGTTGGATGTATTCTGCCTTATCCACCAACAGGGGGCATCAGAGGCAAGAGCTGGCCCACTGATAAACAAACCTCAGTAAGGGATCACACACACATGTGAGCACTGGTGGAATCATAACCATGGTCTCCTGCTCAGGAAACCAACGTCTCCTTCTTGGGCCAAGGGTGACAGATTTGAAGCAGCAGGCAGGGCTACCTCATTGCTCTCGAGTGGCGCAGTGGTCTAGCACTGCATCTCAGCGCTAGAGGCGAGACCCTGGTTCGAATCCAGGCTATATCACAACTTGCCGTGATTGGGAGTCCCGTAGGGCGGCACACAATTGGCCCAGTGTTGTCCGGTGTAGGCCGTCATTGTAAATAAGAATTTGTTCTTAACGGACTTGCCTAGTTGAATAAATAAAAAATAAAATCACAATCCTACTAAACTTCACTACACACACGCACAAGTTTACCTCTGCTCTCCGCAGGTTCTCCCTGGCCTCCTCCATCTTGAGCTCTAGCTCGCTGAGGTTCTGCTCCGGAAGCCCCTGTTGGGTCCCATAGTCCTCCAGGGCCTGAAAGGTAACATGTAGAGAACAAACCAATCTTAATGGCTGCGTCTGAAATGGCGCCCTATTCCCTGCATAGTACAGTAGACAAAACCTATGATAAATCTTAAAAGAAACTACACCACCACACAATGAAAAGGAGGAACCAAATCAAAAGCAGGAAATGCTAAAACAATAGGGCCATGAAAATGAGAAACGCTGAAATAATCAAGCAATAAATGGTAGACAACATTACAGTGAATAGAAGAAATTGTAAAACTCTCACAGATAAAGCATGACTCATTTAATATAATTTCAAGTAACGGGGTTGTTAAAGGGCCATGTTACATCCTGGTTTACTGGAAAACACTTGTCAGAGTTTGGCCAAGAACTACCTACATCCGTTATCTTATCACCAAATTTGAACAACAAACCATCAGGCCAGTAGGGCGATGGTTCGAACGTTTCCTAAACGTTATCACTTCCCTTCCCTCTGACACAGTGCAAGCATCATAAAACGGATTAATTATTAGTATTTTATATTGGAAGTGTACTGAAGTTGAACAAATCTGAGCCCGTATTCATAAAGTCATAAAGTCTATGAGTCCATGTAATCTTATCTAAAAGGCAGAAAACTTTTCCTAGATCAGCACTCCTACTCTGAGACACTTTGAATAGGCGATCCCTCGCTCTCGCTTTTGAAAATTTCCATCCCTTTCTCTTTTCCTCCCTCTCTCTCTCTCACCCTCTGACTGTGGATGATGCTCTTGTGTTCTCGTGCCACTCGGGTCGCCCACTTCCGTGCCTCCTTATCCAGACTGTGCTCCTCCACTGTGCCACTCTCCTTCTGCAACTGCCCCACCTAGTGACCAGGGATGATGTATAGGGGAGGGAGAGAGAGAGTTGAATAATAATTGATAATATTCAGCTAAACATATTCAGCATCCGTATCTGTCCGTGCATCTATTAAAATAAGTCAAAAAGACATAATATATGGTACATATAAAACAGACATTCACCTAAATATTTATGGTTGGATATTGGAGCTGGTATTCGTTTGAGGGTGAATGTTGGCAAATATTATGAAATTAGATTTTTGAGGAATGAACTCAAGGCGGCGTAGCAAAAAACATTATTCCACTATTGAGGCAGACGACAAAACAGTGTATGTTTGTGTCGAAAGGAAAACAACCTAGAGGAAAGCACTTCCTCTATGGATGACCTCACAAGAGGAACACAGCCAATCCATGAAAGGCAAGGTCTCTAAATCAGGGATGTAATCAGTACAATGTGAAATGTCTGATATTTGCTCGGGGGTAGGTTGATTCCAATAATATAGGATTAGAAGGCGATCAGAAAAACATAAATTCCAGATTTAAAATGGAATAATCTTGTTCTTATTTCTCTCCACAACTCATCTACAAGGCGTGAAGTCTCAGTCCAGGCCTCTCTGATGTGTAATGTGATATGTTCTGAACACTGAAAAATATAAAGGAATAGAGCTGACACGGTTCTCTAGTCTACATGACCTACAATCATATTCGTTCTACATAATAGACTTATATCAGAACGTTCTGTAACACTAAGTGTTCATTATCCACCAAACAGAAGAAAACGTACTGAAACGGGGAGGGACGTCCCTGGACTTGTCTAATAATCAAAACGCTAATGTTTGTTTCCTAATACAAAATGATTTGAAACATTTTCCATTGCACTCGGTAATGAACAGAGATCACTGGCCATCTGATGGACACGCGCAACAGGACCACAAAGTTTGGTCTCACCTCTCCTCAGGAGGTGTATAGGTCAACTCCTATGACTGATGATGACCCCTGGCATGATTCATGCGCACACATCTGATTAATCTCTAAGCCCTGACAAAATAATAAACACAGTCCAAATGGCTAAATGTATAATTATGAGTACATTCAGCGAGAGAGAGCGAGAGAGCTCTTCGGTCACAATAATATGCGCTTTTATCTATTCTAAAACACAGACACCCCTACCATTTGTATTTCAAATATTTGCACATTGTTAAATCACTGTACACAGCTGATAACATTAGAAATGCCTTTATCTTTCAGAAACCTTGGTGTATGCAATATTTAAATCAAATTTTATTGGTCACACAAATAGTTAGCAGATGTTAATGCGAGTGTAGCGAAATGCTTGTGCTTCTAGTTCCGACAGTGCAGTAATATCTAACAATTCCCCAACAACTACCTAATACACACAAATCTAAAGGGGTGAATGAGAATATGTACATATAAATATTTGGATGAGCGATTGCCGAGTGACATATGAGTAATGTAAGATATGTAAACATTTTTAAAGTGGCATTGTTTGAAGTGACTAGTGATCCATATATTAAAGTGACCAGTGATTGGGTCTCAGTGTAGGCAGCAACCTCTGAGTTAGTGATTGCTGTTTACTGTTCATTTCTAGTTTGTTTTGTTTCTTTACATTTTTATGTTTTGAATTACATGTCAATAAAACCCATTTCAATTACGTCAGTAAAGCCCCTTTGAATTGAGAAAGTGATACCGTGCGAGAAAGAACGAGCCAGAGCAAAAAAGAACAGAAAGCCAGCGAGGGAGAGTGCGAGAGCCAGCGAGGGAGAGAGCGAGAGCCAGCGAGGGAGAGAGCGAGAGCCAGATACGGATACTTCTGTCACATTGTTTAGGGAGAGGAAAGGGGGGGTAGGTTTGAGGGAGGTGGAGGGTGCAACTGCATCACTAAATGTTTTCTTTAGGAACAGGCCACCGCTTGTTTCACTACCAACGGAAAACAACGAGGGTCTTGGAGACAAACACCCTCTGCAGGCGGCAGAGGATGCGGACAAGTGCACTGGCGAGCAGACGGACTGACTGGCAGGCTGGGTCAGTTGAGAACATGTTCCTCTGGGGCTCGCATGCACACCATATACATACACACCATAAACCATACAAACAAACCTGCGTGCAATGAATTGATACGCAAAACAACGCTGGATTCAAAACTTTGAATTTTTCAATTTAAACTACTATACAAAATTCTTGCAATTAATATAATGTTATATATATGGGGGATACAATCTTCCCAGCTCTGCAGATTCTGCTGTGAGGAGGCAGAGTCGTTAGATCATTTATTTTGGTATTGTACATATGTAGCTCGTTTTTGGTCACAGGTCCAGGAATGGATGAAGAATTGCAACATTTGCCTAGAACTAACGCTACAGATAGCAATACTGGGTGATTTGAAAAGCCATAGTCAAATCAATCAATAATATAATTATTTTAGCAAAAATGTTTATTTTTCATTTACAATCTGTAGAAGCTATGAGAATAGGAAGGTTCAATTATTTTGTGAAGCATCACAGCACAGTTGAAAAATATATGGCAAATAGAAATCCGAAATGGATGATGTTGAGAGATAGATGGGAGGGGTTGAATGGAGCTGAAGGGTGGGACTAATAACAAGATAAACATTGTAAAGCATACAGGATCTGTAAAATGTATATAGGTTCGGAACTTTTGTGAAATAGCATAGTTACAAATAGAAATCAAACTGGATGGACATCAGAAATAGAGGAAGGACTAAGAACAAACAAGAGAGAACTATTGTAAAGTAGACTGTGTCTGTAAAATGTGTATAAGATGTAGAAATTGAAGGTAAAAGCAGAAGTGTTTATTAGTTTACTCCAATTGGGGGATCGGCGGTAGGGTTTGCAGGGAATAATAATAAAGGTATATTCTTTAAAAAAAGTATGTCTATATAGGTATGTGTATGTATATATGTGTATATGTATGCATGTGTTTATGGATATATATATATATATTTACAACAAAAAAATACCGGGGATTGGAAATGATGCAGACAATTACATTGGAAGCTAACATTCTTTCCGCAATTTTAAACTGATCCACCCCTTTAAAAAAAAAACCTGCGTGCAACACAAACACACTCACCAAAACACAAGCATTGCATGTAATGGACGTCACTGTCATTTAACAGCTTGCTTCCTCCCTCACAGGTCCACTACTGTGATGGATTTTACAAATCCCAATCCTGTCTCGCAATGCCTTAGCCAGCTACGCCAAAGAAAAGCTAGCAATTCAATGGCATGGGTAGAGGCATTTCAAGTTGAGGAGTGAGCCTACAAATTCAACTTGGTTACACATATGCACAAAGCATGTACGGTAGAGCAGGTTAGCTAGCCTAGCGGTGAAGAAGGACCAGTGGTTCTACAAGAGGGTAGCTTTAGCATAGCTAGTGTGTAGCGTAGCACTAGCCAACACGTTCCATGAGAGAAGTAGCATTAGCGTAGCATTAGCGTAGCACTACTACCCACCGTGTCAGTGTTGATGGGCTGGAAGAGGATGGCTGGGGTACTGTGGAACACTTGGTTCTGCTGTACAAACTGCTGCTGGTGAAAGTCCTGCATCATCTGAAGAGAACACACGAACATACGCAGATGCACACACACATGCAGACACGCACACATAGCCATTTAGTTAACCTCATAATACAGCACAATAGAAGCAACTGATAATCTGAAAGAGGCATAAAGGGATTAGAATAGATAAAACTCATTATCATGACAGAAGAGGCCTATGTCATCGGCGAGTGACCACACTGTTCTTATTTAAGCCAGGGCCATCAAAGGACCACTGACAGTCAGAGCAGAGTGCAGCATGACCTAAAGTCACAGGGGAGCATTCACGGTCACCTCAAGGGTCATAGGAAGATTACCAGAGAGAGGTCAAAACTATACACCCACACACACAGCCTGCTGTGGCGTCACAGTGAAAGAGGAACTATATGAGTCAGCCGGTAGAAATCTGACCCCTCTGTGGGATCTGGCACCTACAGCTCGCTGCCTCCCTGCATTTACACAGTACCAGTCAATAGTTCAGACACAACTACTCATTCCAGGGATTTTTCATTATTTTTACTATTTTCTACATTGCAGAATAATAGCGAAGACATCAAAACAATGACATAACAAATATGGAATCATGCAGTGTTCTTCAAAGTAGCCACCCTTTGCCTTGATGACAGCTCTGCACACTCTTGACATTCTCTCAACCAGCTTCACGAGGTAGTCACCTAGAAAGCATTTCAATTAACAGGTGTGCCTTGTTAAAAGTTCATTTGTGAAATTTCTTTCCTTCTTAATGCGTTTGAGCCAATCAGTTGTGTTGTGACGAGGTGGTATACAGAAGATAGCCCTATTTGGTAAAAGACCAAGTCCAAATTATGGCAAGAACAGCTCAAATAAGCAAAGAGAAACAACAGTCCATCATTACTTCAAAGACATGAAGGTTTGTCAATCCGGAACATTTCAAGAACTTTGAAGGTTTCTTCAAGTGCAGTCGCAAAAACCATCAAGCGTTATGATGAAACTGGCTCTCATGAGGACCGCCACAGGAAAGGAAGACCCAGAGTCACCTCTGTTGCAGAGGATACGTTCATTAGAGTTACCAGCCTCAGAAATTGCAGCCCAAATAAATGCTTCACATAGTTCAAGTAACAGACATCTCAACATCAACTGTTCAGAGAGACTGTGTGAATCAGGTCTTCATGATCAAATTGCTGCAAAGAAACCACTACTAAAGGACACCAATAAGAAGAAGAGACTTGCTTGGGCCAAGAAACACAAGCAATGGACATTGGACCAGTGGAAATCTGTCCTTTGGTCTGATGAGTCCAAAATTGATTTTTTTTGGTTCCAACCGCCATGTCTTTGTGAGACGCAGAGTAGGTGAACGGATGATCTCTGCATGTGTATTTCCCACCATGAAGCATTGCGGAGGAGGTGTGATGGTGCTTTGCTGGTGACACTGTCTGTGATTTATTTAGAATTCAAGGAACACTTAACCAGCATGGCTACCACAGCATTCTGCAGCGATACACCATCCCATCTGGTTGGCGCTTAGTGGGACTATCATTTGTTTTTCAACAGGACAATGACCCAACACACCAACAGTCTGTGTAAGGGCTATTTGATCACTCAACCTCAACCCAATTGAGATGGTTTGGGATGAGTTGGACCACAGAGTGAAGGACAAGCAGCCAACAAGTGCTCAGCATATGGTGGAAACTCCTTCAAGACTGTTGGAAAAACATTCCAGGTGAAGCTGGTTGAGAGAATGCCAAGAGTGTGCAGAGCTGTCATCAAGGCAAAGGTTGACTACTTTGAAGAATCTAAAATATATTTCAATTTGTTTAACACTTTTTTGGTTACTACATGATTCCATATGTGTGATTTCATAGTTTTGATGTCTTTACTATTATTCTACAAGGTAGAAAATATTAAAAATAAAGAAAAACCCTGAATAGGTGTCCAAACTTTTGACTGGTACTGTACGTTCATGCTGGGTTGAGCGGAAACTAACTGTAAACTACAGTCGGGTTACAGAAACACAAGATGACCCCAAGAGCCCAGGACTAAGATCGCTGAGGGGTAACCTAATAGGTAGGAAGACAACAGCCTATTGGGATAAGTAATCTCTAAATCCTTAAAGCTAGATTCCATAGTTGCTACATAAATTTTTGGACTTAAATTATATTATACCCATAGATTTGTCTAGAATATCATTTATAAATGCCTCATGAGCTTTGTTTAATGGTCGTACCCCATCAGAACCCAAAACATAAGCTTGCCTCACTCCACTGGTTGGAAACAACGTAAACAAACACTTGTATAGCCTCAAAACATGGTTAAAGCTATACATTTGATATCATGGAGGGTCAGTCGTTGCACGCATAACTCTCTAGCCCCATCCCTGAGCTTTTTAGCAAAACAGGGGTGGGGAGATGCTTTGTTTTGTTTAAATGAACAATTCTAGCTTTAAAAGAAAAATATGGAACTAAACAATGGTATACATGCTAACTTGACCATCTGGGTTTTGAACCTGGGTCTCTTGCACACTGAGCTAAAGCCTAGGCATTAGCTTGGGGGAGTTAATGCAATCCTTCAGCTTTCAGACAAGGTTCTGATCTAACCACCTGTTACACCGACTTCCCAGCATTCTCTGCATAGAAGAATGCTGGGGAGAAAAAAAAACTCCAATAAAAGCCTGGTTTGTGCTGTATAGCCAATATCATTAGACCATAGGAGTTGGCAAGACAGCACAAACAGATCTTGGTCCAGGCTAGTTCAATGAAGGATAATACCTGGGGCCATTAGTATCAAGCATCCCACAATTCCCCGTTCAAGTTTCATTTCCTATACATTTTTTCATCTAAAAGGCTAAACTGATTCTGGATCAGCGCTCCTTCGAGACACTTGACACACGGCCACTGGGCTAGTTTGCGTGCGCTCACCCCATTGGAGTTCTCCAGGAGGATGTTGAAAGTGTTGTGAACAGCCTGATAGGACTCAAGCTCCATCTGGCACAGAGAGACCAGGTAGTCCTTCACCTGCTCATAGATGCTCCCATCCAGGACCTGAGGAGCGCAGTAAACAGGGAAATAACTTAACTTGTAATTTATCAGTAATGCAGCAATAACCCTCCATCTCACACACTCGCACACTGGTGGTGGCATTCCAGGTAGTCTGTTTTTGCAGTCATGCTAACTATGACACAGCAATCACCTGAGATATGAGGCAACTGCAAAAAAAAGTACCTGGAATGCCCGCATACTTTGTGTGTGCCAACGCCTCACCTTAATGCAGTCGATCAGGTCAGTGTCGTAATAGCGCTGCTGGTGAGCGTTAGCCGCAGCTAGCGTGAGGAGATAGTCGTTCCTGGCATGGGTGGCTTTGGAGTTACACTCACTCCTCTTGGCTTTCAGCTGAAAACATGCACATCAGTAACTTAGTTTGATAGTTGTACTTTTTTTCTCCATTCCCATATGCACTTGAGTTTGTAGTCATGGCCAATTGGCCTTACATAAAATGGATTCATTTAATTCTCTCACCTTTACACTTGCCCTCTGCAGACTGGACCTGGATTGGAAGAGACTCAGTTTGGACCTGGACAGAACAGAGGGAGAGATGGAACATATATGTGAACAGAGTTACACAAGACCAATGATTCCCTATAGTCTTTTACATTGTCACTCCTGTACATTCGTGAGGATTGGATAGGTAGCATTACGGCAATAGCTCCACCTTTCCCTCAGATTTGTTACCCATCTGATCCTCTCAAATCTCCACAGGGCCGTAGGGGTAGGATTTTTTTGTTTGTGTGTGTGCGTGCACGTACTTGGCGTCCTGCTCGGCCTTGTCCCTGACGGCCTGGGCCATGGTCTCTGTCTCCTGATACTTCTTCCTGGTCTTAGCCAGCTCCTTCACCGAGTCCTGCAGCTCTGCCTGCACCAGCATCAGCTGGTCAATACACTGAACAAATAACCAGAGGACATACAGTCAGCTGGTCAGTACACTGGAGAATAGTGCTGAGCGATTAACCAACTTTTCTGGGGGTTTTCTGTTATTAAACAACTAATTGACTGATGTCGGTTCAATTACTTGAATTCCATTTAGACAGACTGCTCAGAGAGGAAGAGGCAAAAGTGAGAGGTCTGCGAAGTCTATTGGCTTAGTTTGGACCTAAGCTTGTCGCCTGCATTCCCGCCTTTGGGACAACAACTCCCATTGTTAGGCGGTAAACGGGAGCATCTCGTCATTATATACAGATCTTTGGACGGATACATTTTACACCTGCTACATTAGGTTAGATACACAGACTGCATAGACCACATGAGAGAGTAATGTACACAACGACAAGAGGGACAGAGACAGTTTGTGAAAGTATGCCTTATCAACTTTGAAGAACTAGTAAAATGATTGTCAGACAGCTCTGCAGCATAATATGCAGTTTGGCAAAATACGAAGACCGTACAGTATGGGGAGCACATAGGTGTTATATGGCCTGGCTGCCTGCTACTGCCTGAGCAGAGATGATTACTTTAAGGAATGAGCAATAATAAAGCCATCAAATAAAAACTAAGTAGCTGAAATATTGCATAGTAATTTCCTATTTTTCTATTGATGTCTACCCAATGTGGACCTGACAGAGACAATGAAATATTATCAATGTTCACTATTTTGGGCTTTGGAATTTCCATTAAAAGCTCTAAAATCAATGTAACGTCATTATCTCATCATGCATTTCATGTTTAAAAAAATAGTCGCAACCAAAAACCGTGATAATTTCTTAAATAATTGAACCGAAACCTAAATAGACCTAAAAAAGCACTAATAGCTCAGCTCTACTGGAGAAACAACCAGACATACAGTCAGCTGGTCAATACACATAGTCAGCTGGCACAGTATGGCTCATGTGGTGAAACATGTCAAATATCCTGACTCATTGCTAATACAGTTACCCGAGCCATGGTTCACTTCCTTCACTCAGACAGTACAGGACTATCAGGGCAATGACTGGCCAATAGCTTCTACCCCCAGACCATGAATAGCCACTAGGCAGCTACCTGCTCCCCCCACCCTGCAATTACATCTGCGTTCCTGTACATGTGACTAACAACATACCTGGACAAGCATGCCTGTTCCACTGGTAGCCATTCTAAGATGTTTGTACTAAGAATAAATATTATATTCCTATTAGGTCAGTCAGGGTGAACAAGAGGGTGCTAGTTGATGGTAGCCAGTGGAACATGGATAGAGATAAATAGAGAGCAAGTGTTGGCCAAAGCCAGACATCCAGTGATCATATGGACAGGGCGGCCATGTGGCCAACTCTTAGCTGATATTGAAGCAAAGCGTCCAGGCTTGGGTATGTTCAGTAGGGTGAAAACGTTTCAAAATGGACTAAAACATGGAGGTAAGGTTTTGCTACAGTGTGCCAAACTGAACATGACCCAGTATATGAAAAGAGCATACCAAGAAAAACATTGTTTGCTGAAGTGTGAAGGCCCACCTGAACTATGACCCAGTATATATTAATACAGTGTCTTGCAAAAGTATTCAGACCCCCTTGGATGTCTTCACTTTTGTTACAAAGTGGGATTAAAATTTATTGAATTGTCTTTTTTTGTTGTCAATTTACACACAAATACTCTGTATTTTCAGTGGAAGAATTATTATTTATTTAAGATAAATTCAGAACTAAAATAGTCGTTGCAGAAGTATTCAGCCATTTTGTTTAGGCAAGCCTACATTTGTTTAGAAGACAAATTTGATATAACAAATCATATAAGTTACATGGACACACTTTTTTAATGACTAACACTTCCTCTGTCCCCCATACATATAACATCTGTAAAGGTCCCTCAGTCAAGTATTGAATTTCAAGCATAGATTAAACTACAAATATCAGGGAGCTTTTCGAAAGCCTCAAAGGGCAGTGATTGGTAAATTGATAACAATAACAAAATCAGACATTGAATCTCTCTTTAAGCATGGTCAAGGTAATAATTATGCTGTGGAGTATGTATTAAACCACAAAGACACAGGGGTCTTACCATGAGGCCATTGGGGATTTTAAGACAGCTACAGAGTTCAATGGCTGTGATGGGAGAAAACAGAGGATGGATCAACAACATTGTAGTCGACTCCACTCTTAATGACAGAGTGAAAATCTATGGCAAGACTTAAATTGCTGTCTAGTCATGATCCCCAATGTTGACAGAGCTTGAAGAATGGTTAAAATAATGGGCAAATATTGCACAATGCAGGTGGGCAAAGCTCTTATAGACTTACCCAGGAAGACTCACAGCTGTAATCAATGCCAAAAAGTGTTTCTAACATGTATTGACCCAGGGAGTTGAATACTTATGCAACGACTATATTTTATAGTTATTTCATTGTTATTATTATATATTTTTTTAAATGTTACTATTTTTCCTTCCACTTTGACATTAGAATATTTTGTGTAGACTGTAGACAAAAAAAAGTACAATTCAATCAATTTGAATCCCACTTTGTAACACAATAAATCCAAGGGGCCTGAATACTTTTGCACAGCCCTGTATATACAGTGCATTCGGAAAGTATTCATACTCCTTGACTTTGGGTCGGCAGGTAGCCTAGTGGTTAGAGTGTTGGGCTTGTAACCGAAAGGTTGCTAAATCGAATCCCTGAGCTGTCAAGGTAAAAATTAGTTGTTCTGCCCCTGAACAAGGCAGTTAACCCATTGTTCCTAGGCCATCATTGTAAATAAGAATTTGTTCGTAACTGACT
Organism: Oncorhynchus mykiss; assembly: GCF_013265735.2. Classification (NCBI taxonomy): domain Eukaryota; kingdom Metazoa; phylum Chordata; class Actinopteri; order Salmoniformes; family Salmonidae; genus Oncorhynchus; species Oncorhynchus mykiss. Next base: position 44,725,943 of record NC_048576.1, on the reverse strand, counting down.
TGCCTAGTCAAATATGTACACATTTTGTTAGATTCATCAAGGATCTCTGTACTTTGCTCCGTTCATCAGCCCCTCGATCCTGGCTGTTCTCCCAGTCCCTGCTGAAAAACATCCCCCATCGCAATGCTGCCACCACGCTTCACCGTAGGGATGGTGTCAGGTTTCCTCCAGACGTGACGTTTGGCATTCAGGTCAAAGAGTTCAATATTATTTCCATCAGACCAGAGAATCTTGTTTCTCATGGTCAGAGTCCTTTAGGTGCCTTTTCAAATCAACTCAAAATGTATTGGTCACATACACGTGTTTACCAGATGTTATTGCGGGTGTAGCGAAATGCTTGTGATTCTAGCTCAGGCAGTGCAGTAATATCCAACAGTTTCACAACACAACAACAAAAATGCACGTAAATCTAAGTCGGGTTGCAAAGGGTCAGAAACTTCCCGGGAAATTTCCGGAAATTTTCCATAGGAAGTTAAGTCCTGGAATTTTGCATAAATCCATCAAAAAAAGTTAGCTTATAACAGTGAACCTTTTTTTGTGGGATACACAAGGCAATTCTAGGTCTTGTGGCATATTTTGGTTAAACTATCCCCAATTCAATAGAATTGCAACCCTCTGCATGCACAGTACATTCTTCCATCACATGTCCTGCTGATTCTCAAGATCTTGCACACTAATGAGATGCTATTGAGCCCAAACTATACACTTTCTGAGCCGAGGACTACATGCTTTCTGGTAAGTTTTGATTACAATACTGAGTGGAGTGAATATAAACTCAGCAAAAAAATAAACGTCCCTTTTTCAGGACCCTGTCTTTCAAAGATAATTAGTAAAAATCCATATAACTTCACAGATCTTCATTGTAAAGGGTTTAAACACTGTTTCCCATGCTTGTTCAATGAACCATAAACAATTATTGAACATGCACCTGTGGAACGGTCGTTAAGACACTAACAGCTTACAGGCGATAGACAATTAAGGTCACAGTTATGAAAACTTAGAACACTAAAGAGGCCTTTCTACTGACTCTGAAAAACACCAAAAGAAAGATGCCCAGGGTACCTGCTCATCGGCGTGAACGTGCCTCAGGCATAGTACAAGGAGGCATGAGGACTGCAGATGTGGACAGGGCAATAAACTGCAATGTCCGTACTGTGAGACACCTAAGAGAGTGATACAGGGAGACAGGACGGACAGCTGATCGTCCTCGCAGTGGCAGACCACGTGTAACAACACCTGCACAGGTTCGGTACATCCGAACATCACACCTGCGGAACAGGTACAGGATGGCAACAACAACTGCCAGAGTTACAACAGGAATGCACAGTCCCCCCATCAGTGCTCAGACTGTCCGCAATAGGATGAGAGAGGCTGGTCTGAGGGCTTGTAGGCCTGTTGTAAGGCAGGTCCTCACCAGACATCACCGGCAACAACGTTGTCTACGGGCACAAACCCAGCGTCGCTGGACCAGACAGGACTGGCAAAAAGTGCTCTTCACTCTTCACGGTTTTGTCTCACCAGGGGTGATTGTCGGATTCGTGTTTATCGTCGAAGGAATGAGCGTTACACTGAGGCCTGTACTCTGGAGCGGGATCGATTTGAAGGTGGATGGTCCGTCATGGTCTGGGGCGGTGTGTCACAGCAGCATCGGACAGCTTGTTGTCATTGCAGGCAATCTCAATGATGTGTGTGACAGGGAAGACATCCCTCATGTGGTACCCTTTCTGCAGGCTCATCCTGACATGACCCTCCCCACAATTCCAGTGGGTCAGAAGTTTACATACACTAAGTTGACTTTGCCTTTAAACTCAAATCAAATGTATTTATATAGCCCTTCGTACATCAGCTGATATCTCAAAGTGCTGTACAGAAACCCAGCCTAAAACCCCAAACAGCAAGCAATGCAGGTGTAGAAGCACGGTGGCTAGGAAAAACTCCCTAGAAAGGCCAAAACCTAGGAAGAAACCTAGAGAGGAACCAGGCTATGTGGGGTGGCCAGTCGTCTTCTGGCTGTGCCGGATGGAAATTATAACAGAACATGGCCAAGATGTTCAGATGTTCATAAACCGACCAGCATGGTCGAATAATAATAAGGCAGAACAGTTGAAACTGGAGCAGCAGCACAGCCAGGTGGACTGGGGACAACAAGGAGTCATCATGTCAGGTAGTCCTGGGGCATGGTCCTAGGGCTCAGGTCCTCCGAGAGAGAGAAAGAGAGAAGGAGAGAATTAGAGAACGCACACTTAGATTCACACAGGACACCGAATAGGACAGGAGAAGTACTCCAGATATAACAAACTGACCCTAGCCCCCCGACACAAACTACTGCAGCATAAATACTGGAGGCTGAGACAGGAGGGGTCAGCATGACAATGCCACCAGCCACACTGCTCGTTCTCTGCGTGATTTCCTGCAAGACAGGAATGTCGGTGTTCTGCCATGGCCAGCGAAGAGCCCGGATGTCAATCCCATTGAGCACATCGGGGACCTGTTGGATCGGAGGGCGAGGGCTGTGGCCAATCCCCCCAGAAATGTCCGGGAACTTACAGGTGCCTTCGAAGAGTGGGGTAACATCTCACAGCAAGAACGGGCAAATCTGGTGCAGTCCATGAGGAGGAGATGCACTGCAGTACTTAATGCAGCTGGTGGCCACACCAGATACTGACTGTTACTTTTGATTTTGACCCCCCCTTTGTTCAGGGACACATTATTCCATTTCTGTTAGTCACATGTCTGTGGAATTTGTTCAGTTTGTCGGAGTTGTTGAATCTTATGTTCATACAAATATTTACACATGTTAAGTTTGCTGAAAATAAACGCAGTTGACAGCAAGAGGACGTTTATTTTATATGTCACACATGATTGTGTTAACTAGTAAATAGTAGCCTACAGCAAAGTGTGTTTAAATCATTTTTAACTTGTTAACTTCTTGACGCACCCATCCCGTTAGCGGGATCATTTTCATCAACACCTGCTGAATTGCAGTGTGTCAAATTCAAATTAAATAACTAAAAATATTTAATTTCCGTGAAATCACAAGTGCAATTTGGCAAAACACAGCGTAGCTTGTTGTTAATCCACCTGGCGTGTCAGATTTCAATACAGCTTTTCGGCGAAAGCATAACAAGCGTTCATGTAAGAACATCTCTCTCACTAGACAAAATATTGCCAAGTAGATTGGTCACGAAAGTCAGAAAAGCTATAGATTAAATCGCTTACCTTTGATGATCTTCGGATGTTTGCACTCATGAGACTCCCAGTTACACAATAAATGTTCCTTTTGTTCCATAAAGATTATTTTTATATCCAAAATACCTCCATTTGTTTGGCGCATTATGTTCAGAAATCCACAGACTCGAGCGGTCACGACATCGTAGAAGAAAATTCAAATAGTATCCGTAATGTCCACAGAAACATGTCAAAAGTTTTATTATAATCAATCCTCAGGTTGTTTGTAAAATATATAATCAATAATATATCAACCGGGACTGTCGCTTTTTTAATAGGAGAAGGAGAGACAATGGCTGCCCCATTCTGTTGCGCAAGGAAAACTCTGCGAACACCCAGCTATCCACTGACGCGATGTTATCTTTCTCGCTCATTTTTCAAAATAAAAGCCTGAAACTATGTCTAAAGGTTAATATCCCTTTAAATGGAGGCAAGGCATCCAATGGAACAGAGAGCTTTCAGGAAAAACAGCACTTCCTGGTTTGATTTTCCTCAGGTTTTCGCCTGCAATATCAGTTCTGTTATACTCACAGACAATATTTTGACAGTTTTGGAAACTTTAGAGTGTATTCTATCCTAATCTGACAATGATATGCATATTCTAGTGTCTGGGCCTGAGAAATAGGCAGTTTCAAATGGGTATGTTTTTTAGCCAAAAACAAAAATCCTGCTCCCTACACTCAAGAAGTTAACATTTTATGCTAGTTAGTTTTTGCTACCATGTCGGTTTTAGCTTGCTTGAGCCTGCTAATTGAGGAGTGTTAATTCACCCGTTTCCATAAATGTTTATTTTAAAACATTTATCTTACAAAGGAGTTGTTTAATATAACTGTTTAACTATTTATCTGTACATGGAATTGTATGTTTCTTTTTACAAATTTTTTAGAATCTTTACAAGAAAATGGATGCATTTCACTGCAGCTAATGTAGAAAAGCTGTGTACATTTGCAAATACTGTGCCAAGTCATATGTGAAAAATGCAACAAAGATACAAAAATCATTTGGTCAAGTGCCTAAAGTTCCCTCAGCGCTCACAACAAGCAACTTCTGACAAAAGTCCCTCTAAATCTATTCAAGGTGATAATGATGAATCAGACACCCTATTGATAGCAACAGCTCATGGTCCTCCTGGAATCAGAAGTTTTTTTTGACTCAATGGAGGAATGTAGTCAGAGAAATGGTGATGAATGTCTTGCTCGAGCTGTGTATGCAACTGGTTCACTTCTGATGCTCACAGGCAATGTGTATTGAAAGAGATTTCTGAGTAATGTTCACCCAGCATACACCCCTCCAACCAGACATGCTTTATCTACTAATTTGCTGGATACAGAGTTCAACAGAGTTAAAGTGAAGGTCAAGAAAATCATAGAGAAAGCAGACTGTATGTGGACAAGGAATAATGAACTACATTATCTCCACCCCTCAACCAATATTCTACAAGAGCACAGACACAAGGGACAACAGACACACCGGTCTCTACATTGCGTATGAGCTGAAGGCAGTCAATGACCTTGGACCAAAGAAGGTATTTGCACTGGTGACAGACAATGCTGTGAACATGAAGGCTGCTTGGTCTAAAGTGGAGGAGTCCTACCCTCACATCACACCCATTGGCTGTGCTGCTCATGCATTGAATATGCTCCTCAAGGACATCATGGCACTGAAAACAATGGATACACTCTACAAGAGAGCCAAGGAAATTGTTAGTTATGTGAAGGGTCATCACGTTATAGCAGCAATCTACCTCACCAAGCAAAGTGAGAAGAATAAGAGCGCCACATTGAAGCTGCCCAGCAACAGCCATTGTGGTGGTGTTGTCATCATGTTTGACAGTCTCCTGGAGGGGAAAGAGTCTCTCTAAGAAATGGCTATATCAAAGTCTGCCGATATGGTCAGCCCCATCAAGAGGATCCTCCTGGATGATGTATTTTGGGAGAGAGTGGTAAGCAGCCTGAAACTCCTGAAACCTATAGCAGTAGTCATTGCATGGATTGAGAGAGACAATGCCATCCTGTCTGCTTGCAGATGTCAGAGCAGAAATCCGTACTGCCCTGCCCACTTCACTGTTGCTCCAAGTAGAGGAAACTGCAGTTATGAAATACATCAAAAAGCATGAAGACTTCCGCCTGAAGCCCATACACGCCGCAACTTACATGTTAGACCCCAAGTATGCTGGCAAGAGCAACCTGTCTGGTGCAGAGATCAACAAGGCCTATGGTGTCATCATAACTGTGTCTCGCCACCGTGGCCTGGATGAGGGCAAGGTTCTGGGCAGTCTGGCGAACTGGTCCTTGTTTGGGAACACACACACACCAAAGCAAGCAACAGGCTGACCAAAAACAAGGGTTGAAAAATTGTGGTGGTCATCTGGGCAAATGAGGCTTTTTGAGCCCAACAACAAGCCATCCTCAACAAGGTTGGAAAGTGACAGTCAAGATGAGGCCTCAGAGTCTGATGTTCAAGAGGTGGACATTGAGAAGGTCCAGGGAGAAGCTTTAGTTTCTAGACTATCATTTTACATGATGATATGATATGATATAAACGTTTTTGGGAGATGCGATGGATCTTTCAATATTCCCTTTCTTTTGTTGTTCAGTGAAATCATCCCATGTGAAGAGTCAACTCATTTCATTAAAGTTAAATTCGTAACTAAAATGTTTTTTTTTGTTATATTGGAAGGATTTAATAATATATATAAATGTGTCAAAGCGGCATTGGACTAAGATACGGTGGCATAGTATAGAGTACAGTTTCATTTCCTTAAAGTGGCCAGTGACTCCTAATCTATGTCTACAGGCAGCAGCCTCTGATGTACTAGTGATGGCTGTTTAGCAGTCTGATGGCCTTGAGATAGAAGCTGTTTTTCAGTCTCTCTGTCCCAGCTTTGATGCACCTGTACTGACCTCACCTTCTGGATGATAGCGGGGTGAACAGGCAGTGGCTCGGGTGGTTGATGTCCTTGATGATCTTTTTGGCCTTCGTCTCCAGGAGGGTGAGAAGTTTGCCCAGGTAATGCGTTGGGCAGATCGCACCACCCTCTGGAGAGCTTTGCGGTTGTGGGAGGTGCAGTTGCCGTACCAGGGGATGATACAGCCCGACAGGATGCTCTCAATTGTGCATCTGTAAAGGTTTGTGAGGGTTTTAGGTGTAAAGCCACATTTCTTTAGCCTCCTGAGGCCTTTCGGCAAACTCCAAGCGGGTTGGCATGTGCCTTTTACTGAAGAGTGGCTTCCGTCTGGCCACTCTACCATAAAGGCCTGATTGGTGGAGTGCTGCAGAGATGGTTGTCCTTCTGGAAGGTTCTCCCATCTCCACAGAGGAACTCTGGAGCTCTGTCAAGAGTGACCATTGGGTTCATGGTCACCTCCCTGACCAAGGCCCTTCTCCCGATTGCTCAGTTTGGGCAGGCAGACATCTCTAGGAAGAGTCTTAGTGGTTCAAAACTTCTTCCATTTAAGAATGATGGAGGCCACTACAGACAATTCCTTTGACCTCATGGCTTGGTTTTTGCTGTGACATGCACTGTCAACTGTGGGACCTTATATAGACAAGTGTGTACCTTTCTAAATCATGTTCAATCAAATGATTTTACCACAGATGGACTCCAATCAAGTTGAAGAAACATCTCAAGGATGATCAATGGAAACAGGATGCACATGAGCTCAATTTTGAATCTCTAGGGAGTGTTTCCTACCTACCGTGCTTCTACATCTGCATTGCTTGCTGTTTGGGGTTTTAGGCTGGGTTTCTGTATTGCACTTTGTGACATATGCTGATGTAAAAAAGGGCTTTATAAATACATGTGATCATAGCAAAGGGTCTGATTACTTATGTAAATAAGGTATCTGTTTATTTGTAATACATATTGAATCATGTAGAAAACCAGTTTTCACTTGTCATTATGGGGTTTTGTTTGTAGATTGATGGGGAAAATGTTTGATTTAATCCATTTTAGAATAAGGCTGTAAAAAAAAAAGTAAAAGGGGTTTAATACTTTCCAAAATGCACTGTATACACTGGTTTGTATCCAAAGAACAGCAGACTTCTCCTTTAGAAAGCACATATCCTGAAACTGCTTCAGTCATTTCAACTCATCAGCTGTATAAATGGAGACATGCGTCAAATAATCTAAACCATGTGAGAGAGCAAGAGGGCGAGCGAGATTGAGGATAGAGACGGGGTGGGGGGAGTCTAAACTATGGAAAGCTCAGCAGTTTTGTGGTGATTTGCCTTCCATACCTTCCTGAGCTGCTGCTCCTTCTGCAGCCTGGCAGTCTTGGCAGGGTCCGACACTTGGTTCCTGTAGTTCTCACAGGCCGTGATCCTGGTTTGGCTCACATGCACTATGCCCTCCAGGTATGCCTTCCACAATGTGTACATGTTCCTGTGACAACAGACACACAATAGTCAGTGTGAATACTGGTAATATCCCTGATATTTTTTTATGTTCATGGTTGTGACGACACAATACAACAACTGTTGGTTCAGCCAGTTAATCTTTTGCACAAGAACCTTTATTTAAAAGGCAATGACAATTCGGACATGAGAGGACCTGGACTAAAATCAGCACAAAATATCAAAGAGTCTAGCAAAAAATGCCAAATAACAATATGTAGCTTTCAATTATACACACTGATACTGGTAGTACTATTACGGAAGAACACTTGAGAGAATGAGAGAGACATTTCTGACGCTGCTGATACAATAATGGTTCACTCTTTGGCTAGAGGTCTTACCCGTGGTCTGTTGGCTCATCTGATAGGCTGTCCGGCCATTCTCTCTTCAGGTACTGATTGGCAAGCTTGTGTAGAGCCTGGGAGGGAGAGGAAGAGGATCGATGACCTTTAATCTCTGAACTCCAGACCCACTTACTGTGCCCCACTTACTGATCTTACAGTTGAAGTCGGAGGTTTACATACACCTTAGGAAAATACATTTAAACTCAGTTTTCACAATTCCCTCCTGCAGCAAAGCACCCCCACAACATGATGCTGCCACCCCCGTGCTTCACGGTTGGGATGGTGTTCTTTGGCGTGCAAGCCTCCCCCTTTTCCTCCAAACATAACGATGGTCATTATGGCCAAACAGTTCGATTTTTGTTTCATCAGACATTTCTCCAAAAAGTATGATCTTTGTCCCCATGTGCAGTTGAAAACCGTAGTCTGACTTTTTTATGGCAGCTTTGGAGCAGTGGCTTCTTCCTTGCAGGGCGGCATTTCAGGTTATGTCGATAAAGGACTAGTTTTACTGTGGATATAGATACTTTTGTACCTGTTTCCTCCAGCATTTTCACAAGGTCCTTTGCTGTTGTTCTGGAATTGAGTTGCACATTTCGCACCAAAGTACGTTCATCTCTAGGAGACAGAACGCATCTCCTTCCTGAGCGTTAGGACAGCTGCGTGGTTCCATGGTGTTTATACTTGCGTACTATTGTGCGTACTATTGTTTGTACAGATAAACGTGGTACCTTAAGGCATTTGGAAATTGCTGAAATCTGATGTCTTGGCTGATTTAATTTGATTTTCCAATGATGTCAAGTAAAGAGGCACTGAGTTTGAATGTAGGCCTTGAAATATATCCACAGGTACACCTCCAATGAACTCCAATGATGTCAATTAGCCTATCAGAAGATTCTAAAGCCATGACATTTTCTAGAATTTTCCAAGCTGTTTAAAGGCACAGTCAACTTAGTGTATGTAAACTTCTGACCCACTGGAATTGTGATACAATGAATTATAAGTGAAATAATCTGTCTGAAACAATTGTTGGAAAATTGACTTGTGTCATGCACAAAGCAGATGTCCTAACTAACTTGCCAAAACTATAGTTTGATTAACAATTAATTTGTTGAGTGGTTGAAAAACAAGTTTTAATTACTCCAACCTAAGTATGTAAACTTCTGACTTCAACTGTACATACTGAAATGCTCGTTTTTCGCTTTCCATTACAAAACGTTTTGCTACGGTATGCCCTAATGAACACGACACTAAACCGTAATCTGTGTATAGAGCCCTACGAGCCCTGGTCAAAGTAGTGCAGCACAATATAGGGAAGAGATTGCCATTTCAGAAGCAGCCATGGACTCATTCACCTGTACTATGTAGAGCTTTCTGGTTTTCTGTTCTACCTGATAATTAATTATATACACACACACACCTCTTGTACCAGTTTGAAATCAGTCCCTGATTAGAGATGAACAATGAAATGCAGTGCAACTGGCTTCGAGGTCCAGAGTTGAGTTAAACCAGAGCAGCACCCCCGGAAATACCGTGGGACGGCAGTAAGGTTGAGCTTTGAGGAACTGAAATAGCGTTGCAGAGAAAACAAAGAACATACATCTTTACATTTATTTATTTCTGGACTTTAGCATGCGATAGTGATGGGGGGGGGACCCCGCTACAGTTGACAATATATTATATCGTTTTGACAATATCGCAATATTATTTTCACACTAGTTGGCTGTACCGGCACCAAAACTCCAGTATTTTTCATTCATAGCTTGTTCTCCTCTCCATCTTGTTAAATAGGGAGCCAATTTGTTTCTAGCACTTTTATTTCCATGACTAATCAAAACTCATTTTCTCATGGCTCTCTCTTGTTCCTCTGCAACAGACATATGGTCAGCAATATGTTTGGAACATCAAATCACAATAAAATCACAGTATTGAATAGATATCGTAGCGGTGTAACAGTGTTGCTTCAGTCTCTCTCCTCGCCACTACCTGGGCTCGAACCAGGGACCCTCTGCACACAACAATTGACACCCTCGAAGCATCGTTACCTATCGCTCCACAAAAGCCACGGCCCTTGCAGAGCAAGGGAAACAACTACTTCAAGGTTTCAGAGCAAGTGATGTCACCGATTGAAACGCTATTAGCGCGCAGCCCGCTAACTAGCTAGCCATTTCACACCGGTTACATCGGCACCTAAGTATCATGATAATATCGTAACGTAAGGTCTCTCAGAAATTCCCAGCCCTAGTATGCGAGGGGGCATTTGTTCGCAAAAACGTGCACACGCACGCACGCAGGGCTATACAGAGCACATTCTCAGCTGAACAGAAAGACAGGTGATCTAAATTGGGACTTAAAGTTCATGCAGGGCAGTCAGATCCATCTAGCCAACTTCTATGGTCATTGCCATACCAGAACTATTTGAGTTGGCTATACAGCACCAACAGATGGGACCAGGCTAAAGTCAATCCACAAGGGACACACTTTAGGCCCAGTCTCTAGGTTCTGGCGTCAAAGCCCCAAACGGCAGAATCTACCACCACAAACCCAGCCATTGTGGGAGTCACAGAGAGTGCAGCCAGCAGGGTGTGAGGGAAGAGGGGATGGCAGGATGGGGTAAGAACAAGGGACAGAGTGTCATTTCATCACTTACTGTGATTTGAATATCAAATTGGGTCATGGCAGCATGCAGGTGTTAAGAGATGAAAAAGAGAGGGTTAGTGAAGAAGAGCCAGAAGGAGGAGGGGTAGGCTAGAGGAAAAGAAGAGCTTCAGAGTCCACTGTGACCCACTTTGATTTAACAGTCTAACTCTAGTCTCTAATTTGGCGCCAAAAAACAGAGGATGCCATTTAACCTGCACAGGCCCAATAAAGACATCTGCTGCTTGTACCAAGGTCCTGTTCATTACGGCAAACGTTTTGAAACATTTTGCAATGGAAAATTAATTAGTATTCTGTTTGTCTCTTTTCCTCCATTTGATGCCAAAGGCACACAACCTAATAGTTCAGAGACCAAAGTAGAAAAGCCGAGTGAGAAGAATACTGTTGTATTATCACAACTGTCTGTCATTGAAACATATTGGGAAAGTCATATTGATTGCATGTACCGTCAATCCTCATTGCTGAACAACTATACAGTGTGTGCTCTTGGTGTAAGGGAAAGGTGCCCTTAGACGCTGATTCTGAGTCCGTTTTTCATTCTCCCGACTAATGGTCAAAGGGACAATCTGCCGTTCAAACAATAAAGTGGTCACACCCCACCACTGATTTGGTAAACAGCTGATGGTGCCACTCAAATTCATGGGCAGAGTTATGGATGCAAGGACTGACTATCTGTGAGATCTAATTTATATGAGCCTTGTTATGAGCCTATAGTTAAAAAAAATACAAATAAAATACAATGTTTTTACAATTACAATGTTTACAAACGTTGGAGTAAACAAGCGCATGAGGCATTTCTAAGTTATATACCTCAACAAATCAATGGGTAGTGCCGAAGTCTGGTGTAGCGGACCACAAATGCTCCCTGGCGACGAGGGTTCGAGACCCATCTTGGCCACCCTCTGTCTATGACCTCATCTATACATTTCCCGCTGTACTGTGAAAAATATATATATAATCCTTCAAAATATGTTTTACAAAATAATCAAATGGGTATTAACAATATAAAGGTAAAAACAATTATGTAGCAATCACAGAGTGCCACTTTAAGGTTAGGATTGGGTGAGGGGAAGCTGATCCTAGGGGAAACTTCTCACCACCAGAGATTTTTATATAACTAACCCAAGATATACCACAGCCTGTCAATTCCAATGGGAGCAAATTAATCATAGAGCAGGCAAGCAGATCCCAAGCACGTGCTAGTGGGATGCTATTGGCGCGTTCTAGGATGTATTGGCATATTTCCGTTACGGAACGCCTACTCTGAAGTGTGCGTATGCAATAACTACATTCGCTCTTGCGTGCCTAAACAACAACATTTTTGAAAACTTTGGCAAAGGGTAAAGTCTACAAAACTTAGTGCACTCGGTTCTTAACAGATTTTAGTTTTGGGGAAAAACTGAATTGAGATTAAATGTTTTGGCAATGACAGAAATCCATCTCCTCCCACTGGGCTTCCTCTCATCATCATATTTGGTGGAAATGGAAGTGGAAATGCCAACCGGATTCCCCTGAGCAAGGCAGTTAACCCACTGTTCCCCATGCGCCGAAGACGTGGATGTCGATGAAGGCAGCCCCCCCCCCCCCCCCCCCCCGCACCATTGATTCCGAGGGGTTGGGTTAAATTCGGAAGACACAGTTCAATTGAACGCATTCAGTTGTACAACTGACTAGGTATCCCCCTTTCCCTTTAGATGTATACATCCGGTTAAACATCTGCCTCATTGCTCGATCTGTGCCAGTGTGTGTGCTCTTTAGGGAAATCAAAATGGCTATAATCTATAATTACTATAATTACCTATTACGAAAAAAAAAGAAGCCACAAACGCGTTCTAGGTAGACAGGGGGTGTTCGTCAGCTGCCATACCCCATTTGTGTCAAAGTACGATAAGTTGTGCATTCTTTTATGGGTCTTTGGGCACCAATGTTGTACTGGACTGTCAGTTGACTAACTATAGCAGTCTGTTGCTCTGCACAATTCACATCAGCCTCTTTTGTCCTCTTTCATCAATGAACCATTTTTGACCACTGGCCTGCTGTTGGCTGGATGTCCTTTGGGTGGTGGACCATTCTTGATACACACGGGAAACTGTTGAGGGTAATAAACCCAGCAGCGTTGCAGTTCTTGACGCTAGTCTTGGGCGGTATACCGGGGTATAAGGGAAATAGCCACGGGATGGTTTTTCAATACCGCCAAAACAATTTATTTTAAGTTTTTGAATACTTGTAGTTACAATACCTGCAGTCAACTTGTGCAATACACTACGATATAAAGAAGATTGCGTTCATTTCATTTCCCACATCATTTTTCACGATGAAGCTTACTGGTAGCCGCCATTCGCGTGGTGTTTGCTCACTCACTGTTGTGCAGCATGCTCCAGGTGATCTAATTACTTATAACTATTATGTTAACGGTCTAAAATGTACTAAATGTTCTGCAGTTCTGCGTTTTGTTTGCTAATGTAGTAGCTAGTTAGCTATCTAGCTAAGTGGTTAGCTGCTTCCAAAACCAAGCGTCACTTGTTAGCCTAATAGCAGAGAATCCCCTCCTGGATCAAGAGCCTTGATGTCTAATATTTGTTTTTGTGCGTTGTGAGTAGCATTTTTGAGTTACATGTAAAACTTTGTGCTGGGATGTCTGTCCTGCAAATTATTCATTAGCGCACATCGTTGAGAAACATTTTGCAATGAAAAATGAGTTTAGAAAACGTTGCTATCATTTGGTTCCTGGTAAGTACACACACACACACACACACACACACACAGTGACAGGATATCAACAGCAGGGCTGCGTGATGACCTTCAACCTCTACTGGGATGCCAGCACATTGCTGTGATGTCCTAAGTGTCTTGGTAAGAGAGAGAGACATATACAGAGAGACAGAGCGAAGACAGCTAATGTCTGCAAGAGTAGCCTAAGTATATATTCTTTCAATAAGTTTTGTTGGTATAGTCTGGCTAAGTCAATTCTAGTTAAGTGCTGCCCGTCTACATTTAGTAGCATGTTTAATCATTGATTTGAACAACTGAATGCTAAGTACTTGTGGCTGCGAAGTGTTGGGAACATTGACTGGTTTCAGATCAATTTGTGATAGCTTTCTGATAATTGTCAGATGAGTGTTAGAGGGGGTATTTTTCATCTCCTCTGCTAGGCAATCATCAAATAGTTATAGTACTTCAGTTGCCCCTATTTTTTCAGCGGTGGCGTTGTCACCCAAAACAAAGACGTTCTGCAGAGTTCTTCGAGGAAGGAAAGAGCCAAAGGCTTCACGGCACTCTCTCACTTCAGTATCTTATGTAGTTATTTTCAGATTCTCATTTTTCTCTTTTGGAACTTTGTCAAGTATGTGTGTAATTTCTATCCCTGTTCACTCCTCTCAGTATGTTTTACAGATGCTCCCCACCCAGTGGATGCAACCCTTCTAATCTAGTGTACCCTGTGAGCACAACCCATAATTTCCAGACGATGGCTCACCATTCATCGTACTGGGCAATGTCAACCTCCTGGCGCCGACTCATTTCTTTCCACCTCTATTTCCTCTCCTTGCCTTTTTGAACTCACCCTGACCTCCCAGTCACCTACCACTCATAATGCAGGGAATAGTCTTGACCTCATCTTTACTAGGGGCTGTTCGATGACTGATCTCACGGCAACCCCCATCCAGTTCTCTGATCCCTACTTTGTTTTTTTTCCTCTCCCCCTCTCCTCCAACCTTACCCACTCAGCCCCTACCCAGATGGTCATGGTGTCGCAAACTTCGCTCTGTCTCTCCTCCTACCACCCCTCTTCTATCCCATAATCTCTTCCTTCCGCTAAATCGTTCTCCCTCCTGCCTCCTGTTCCTGCCTCCTCGACCCTCCCTTTCCGCCTCTGACTCCCACTGTCCCCTTTCCTCCTAGGCGGCTCAACCCTCCCCTCCTGCTCTGTGGCTGAGTGACTGAGTCGTCACAGAACAGGGCAGCAGGCAGCTGAATGACAATTTGGGAAAACGAAACTCCACAAGGACCTAGCATCCCTCCTCTCTACCTTCTCTTCTGTATCCACTTCTAAAGGTGCTTCCTATCACTCTAAATTCCAAGCCTCTGCCTCCAATCCCCATAAACTCTTTTCCACTTCCCCCCTCCGCAGACAGCTTTGTCAACCACTTTGAAAAAAAAGTTGACAACATCCACTCCTCATTCACTCAGTCTACTGAGTCCAATGGTCCTACTCACCCAGAACTACCCTACGCCTTGACCTCTTTCTCCCCTCTCTCTCCAGATGAAATACTACAACTAGTGATGTCCAGCCACCCGACAACCTGCCCACTGGACCCCATCCCTCTTCCATACTATATCTGGAGATCTACTCCCATTTCTCACCAACTCATCCCTGATTACTGGCTGCGTTCCCTCTGACTTCAAGATTGCCAGCCGCTCCCCATCACAAGAAACCAACACTCGACCCATCACATGTAAAAAACTGCAGACCAGTTTCCCTTCCTTCTTTACTTTCCAAAACATTTGAGCATCAGATCCACCACTCTACCCTCTCAGGGCTGGGCGTCTCAGCCTCTGCACACTCCTGGATTGCATCCTGACTGGCAAGACGCTCCTACCAGGTGGCGCGGAGAGAATCTGTGTCTGTACCACATGCCCTCACTACTGGTCTCCCCCAAGGCTCGGTTCTAGGCCCTCTTTTCTCTATACACCACGTCACTCGGCTCCGTCATATCCGCTTATGGTCTCTCCTATCATTGCTATGCGGATGACACTTAACTACTTTTCTCATTCCCCCCTTCTGACACCTAGGTGGTGACCCGCATCTCTGCGTGCCTAGCAGATATCTCTGCTTGGATGTCAAGCTCAACCTCGGCAAGACGGAGCTGCTCTTCCTGCCCGCTCCTCTTCCGGCCTGCCCGCTCCATGACCTCTCCATCACGGTCAACAATTCCACTGGGTCCCTCTCCCAGAGTGCAAAGAACCTTGGCGTGATCCTGGACAACACACTGTCGTTCTGTTAAAACATAAAAGCAGTGATTCACTCCTGCAAATTGATGTTCTACAATATCAGTAGAGTACAACGTTTCCTCACACATAAAGCTGCGCAGGTTCTATTCCAGGCACTTGTTATATGGGCTCCCCGCTTGTGCCATCAAACCCCCGCTACTTATTCAGAATGCCGCAGCCTGTCTGGTGTTCAACCTTCCCAAGTACTCCCATGCTGCTCCGTATACTCTACTGGCTCCAGCTGAAGCTCGCATTGACTACAAGACCATGGTGCTTGCCTAAAGAACAGCAAGGGGAACTGCTCCTCCCTACCTTCAGGCTATTCTCAAAATCTACATCCAAACCTGAGTACTCCGTTCTGCCACCTCTGGTCTCTTTGCCACCCCACCCCTATGGGAGGTCAGCTCCCGCTCAGCCCTGTCAAAGCTCTTCTGTCCTGGCACCCCAATGATGGAACCAGCTTACTCCTGATGCTAGGACAGCAGAGTCCCGGCACATCTTCCCGAAAACATCTGAAATCCTACCTCTTCAAAGAGTATCTTAAATAATACATCTCTTAATGTGTGTGCATCTATAGCAGCTCACAGGATTGGTTTTAGGGCAGATAGAGACAGGCGGCACAACACAGCTACTAGCACAACAACGCTATTCATGAATAGATAATGTGGTGATGGGAATTGTTCAGTGTCCTTCTTCAGCAGCCTCACAGTGTGTGCACGAAATACTTGGTTTTCTTGTGTGGCACCCTGAATCTTTAGCCGACTAGATAGTGTTGGTTGGAGAGTGGGTGTGAGAAAGTGTCTTGGAGGCACTCTGTCTTGGAGGTGACTCTTGATATATAGAAGACTGTAGTACATATAAATGGCATGTGAGAAAGGATATGAATGAAATCCTCGAAATACACCCCCCCACAAAAGTGTCTGGGTAGTGCCTGGTTGGGGTTACTCCCAAGCCAGAACCCTCTTTTAATCACAGTAATGGTTCACATTCAACACGGGGATGCCACGCCTGAATAGACCAAAGCAGGAGCATAGGGGGGTTTTGAAACAGTACATTTATATTCACAGGAAGCTGTGGCCAAAACAACTCCACAACAAGGAAGTGGGCCACACGAAAACGCCACAACTGAGACAGAAGACTTTAGAGCTGACATACATCACATCGAATGAGGATATTGTGGTCGTCTGATTTAGGGACCACCCACTGTACCGTATGACTAGCAACATTTTCACGAGATTCTACAATGTGAAGTAGGTGCGCACTCAGTTCGCAAATTACGTTCAGGAGGTGCTAAGTACGCTCAGCCAGCAAATGTTTCTGAGCCCTTAGAGTGGTACTCTCAGATAGAGGAGTAATCCATCAGACCACAACTGAGCCCTGATCCTCCCAACGACGCCAACCGTAACTATACCCAAACCTCGTATGGGGGCGCAGTTGGTGTCTTTGTGTGTCATTATTGGAAGATTATTTTTTTGGCGACACAAATAAGACGACAGCAATGCCACAATATAATGTCATCCAGATGCAGAAATGAACACGCCTCCAGAGTGATAGAGAGAGCGAACTAAGGATGGAGAGAGAGAGAGAAGACTCACCTGGGCATAGTCCCTCTCTACAGCGGCTTTCTTCTGACTGAATGTCCTACAAGGAACGAAGGTAGAACAGAATTATATACACCATATAATAATTAACTGGGAAAAGAGACTGAATGGACACTACAAGACTATATGTGTTAAGCAATGCATGGTACATTTTGATTTAAAGCCAATGACATGCTAGGCATCATAACTACATGACCAAGAGTATGGGGACACCTACTCGCCGAACATCTCATTTCAAAATCATGGGCATTAATATGGAGTTCGTTCCCCCTTTGCTGCTATAACAGCCTCCACTCTTCTGGGAAGGCATTCCACTAGATGTGGGAACATTGCTGTGGGGACTTGCTTCCATTCAGCCACAAGAGCATTAGTGAGGTTGAGCACTGATGTTGGGCGATTAGGTCTGGCTCTCAGTCGGCGTTCCAATTAATCCCAAAGGTGTTCGATGGCGTAGAGGTCAGGGCTCTGTGCAGGCCAGTCAAGTTCTTCCACACTGATCTTGACAAACCATTTCTGTACGGACCTCGCTTTGTGCACGGGGGCAGTGTCATGCTGAGTCAGGAATGGGCCTTCCCCAAACTGTTGGCACAAAGTGGGCTTCCGGGTGGCGCAGTTGTCTAAGGCACTGCATCTCAGTAATAGAGGTGTCACTACAGACACCCTTGTTCGAATCCAGGCTGTATCCGGCCATGATTGGGAGTCCCATAGGGCGGCGCACAATTGGCCCAGCGTCGTTCGGGTTTGGCCGGTGTAGGCTGTCATTGTAAATAAGAATTTGTTCTTAACTGACTTGCCTAGTTAAATAAAAAATAAAGCACATAATTGTCTAGAATGTTATTGGCTACTCTAGCGTTACTGGAACTAAGTGGCCTAATCATGAAAAACAACCATCCACCAAACTTTACAGTGGGCACTATGCATTGGGGCAGGTAGCGTACTCCTGGCATCTGCCAAACCCAGATTCGTCTGTTGGAGTCCAATGGCGGTAAGCCATTCAGTTCTTGTGCTGATGTTGCTTCAAGAGGCAGTTTGATACTCTGTAATAAGTGTTGCAACCGAGGACAGATGATTTTTACACGCTTCAGCCCTTGGTGGTCCCGTTCTGTGAGCTTGAGTGGCCTACCACTTTGCGGCTGAGCCGTTGTTGCTCCTAGGCGTTTCCACTTCACAATAACAGCACTTACAGTTGACAGGGGCATCTCTACCAGGTCAGACATTTTATGAACTGACTTGTTGGAAATGTGGCATCCTGTGACGGTGCCAAGTCGAAAGTCACTGAGCTCTTCAGCATGGCCAAGGAGATTGCATGGATGTGTGCTCAATTTCATACACCTGTCAGCAATGGGTGGCTAAAATAGCCAAATCCACTAATTTGAAGGGGTGTCCACATACTTTTGTATATATAGTGTATCAATCCGATTTCTAATGAATGTGATGGCTTGTTATTAAATTGTGACAAATCGTTTGATTGATCAAAATAGTAGAGTGGTGCATATAACTATGCAGTGTAGACGTGCTGTAATATTTTTACTATTTTATTTTTCTATTTCACTGCTTATCGAGGTCATATTCATTAGGGCATGCAACAAAAAACACTTACAACAGAAAACAAAGATTCAAATGCATTATTGGTTAAAATATTCCCTCCCTGTTTCAGTCTGTTTTCTTCCATTTGATGTCTAATGAATAATCCCCAGGGTCCCAGTTGTGATATTGTCTTTACAGTTCCAGGAGTGAGCAGAGTATGGCACAGCTTGTTCTCTCTCACAGTTGGAGAACCACAGCGTCTACTGAGCTATGTCCTTCCCTCCACTCTCACAACAAAAATAATCTGAATTCTTTCAGTAACTGTACTTATTTTTCCTCCCGTTCCAGGGCCACTAGTCCCTCCTTTCTCCCGGTCTCTCTCCCTATTCTAGGCTCTGTTCTATGCAACTGAATCCAGGACTTCCTGACAGGCAAACCCCAGGTGGTGAGGATAGACAACAACACCTCTGCCACACTGACCTACAACACAGGGGCCCCCCAAGGGTGCGTGCTCAGCCCCCTCTTGTACACCCACGACTGTGTGGCCATGCACGACTCCAACACCATCATTAAGTTTGCCAACAACATGAACGTGGTGGGCCTTATCCCCGACGGCAACGGGAGCCTAGAGGAAGGTGGTTAGAGCCCTGGTAGAGTGGTGCCAGGAAAAGCCTCTCCCTCAATGTCAGCAAAACCAAGGAGCTGATCATGAACTTCAGGAAACAGCAGATGCAGTGGACGGGGCTGCAGTGGAGAGGGTCAAAAGCATCAAGTTCCTCAACGTGCACACCAGAGGACCTAAAGGACCTAAAATGGTCCAATCACACCACCACCGTTACAGTGTCTCTTCAACCTCAGGTTACTGAAGAAATGTTGCATGGGCCCTCGGGTCCTCAAGAAGTTCTATAACTGCACAATTGAGAGCATCTTGACCGGCTGGATCACCGCCTGGTACAACAACTGCACTTCCCTCATCTGGAAGGCTCTACAAAAGGTGGTGCATCACTGGGGGCTTCCTGCGTGTTCCCTACCCTACAGCCTCCTTGATTAGAGGACGAGAGCCTCTGAGTTCTAGGGCCACAATCAGACACCCTTGCTCGTGAGTCTTCTTTTCTAGCACACGTTCACTGGGCATTTTATAGTAAATTACAGTGTGTTAATATTTGTCTGAGTGCTCCAGTATACAGCAAAGCCATACTGACACAACAGATCCTTTCCCTCTGCATGGGTCGTGTTCATTAGAGAACATTGATTTAAAATTCTGTGCAATGGAAAACGAAAATGAATTTCTTATTAGAGTCCAGGCAGTCCCTCCTTGTTTCAGTATGTTTGGTACCTAATGAACACATCCCTGCCTCCCTATACTATATCATTGCCTGTCCCTATCAATCTCCCTGTGACATTTTTTAAAATTTTATTCTGGTAACTTAATCGAAATCCCATTTGCAGGATTCCTGATTATTCCATCCTGATCCCAGGAATCTTTGGGAATGATGCCACTCTTATTTTAACACTGAAAGGTATTTTTATCCAACTTCGATTTTCCTCCAAGAGTGACTGGCTGAACATTTCGGGCTTGTTCGATCTCTAGGTATTTTTCTTCTCTCTCTTTGTTATCCTCTATTCCCCCCCCCCCCCCCCCCCCCCCCAACAAACTACTTATGGCAGCCAGAACATCTGGAGTGGAGGCCCTCCTTGCTTTTCACTTCCATCTGTTTAGTGTGGGCGGTGCCACCTCACCCAAGCCAAAGAAAAGAAAGCGAAACCCAAGACTACCGTTACATTCCAAATAAACCCGTAGCCTCCCTGCCAGGGTACTTCATATCATAGACATGTACAAAGATCAGATTGGTATTGCCAATATGGTAATAGTGGCTACCCCCCCATGTAGAATTGTCATTGATTATATCTATCCAAGCCTTTCACAACTACGCAAGTGCCTAGGTAGTAGGGGTTGATTTGGAACTGGGGATAGAGACACATCCTCAATTGCCATCCACCGGCTCCCTCCACCCCCAACTTCCACCCTCCCCTTACTTCAGGTCCTCTAGTAGGTCACACTCTGTCTGGTGTTTGATGTGTAGTCTGCTCATCTGCTCAGCATGAGTATGCTTTAGCTCCTGTGTAACCTTGACCTGAGGGAGAAAAGAAATGTCAGAAGAAATGGAATAGACAACCAAATCCATCTTTTGGTGAAGAAAGCCGTAAACTCCTAAAAAGTGCACTGAATGTCATAAAAGCACAAATACATTATTTTTAACAGTCTCTGTATATCTGCATGTTTCCGGTTGACGCATTAACAGGGGCAAGTCGTTGAATCGATCAGGGTCATGTTCATTAGGGCACACTGTAGCAAAAACAATTGCAACAGAAAACTTAGCATAAAATTTTTAAAATGAAGCCGCTTGCGAGAATGCCAAGAGCATGCAAAGTTGTCATCAAGGCAAAGGGTGCCTGCTTTGAAGAATCTCAATATAAAATATATTTTGATTTGTTTAACAATTTTTTGGTTACTACATGATTCCATGTGTTATTTCTCGAGGTGGACCAATTAAAATTAGGGCTGATTTCAAGTTTTCATAACAAATCGGTAATCGGCCTTTTTGGACACCAATTATGGCCGATCACATTGCATTCCACGAGGAAACTGCGTGGCAGGCTGACCACCTGTTACGCGAGTGCAGCAAGGAGCCAAGGTAAGTTGCTAGCTAGCATTAAACTTATCTTATAAAAAACAACCTTCACATAATCACTAGCTAAGCTAGTAATGTCATCAACTATGTGTAGTTAACTAGCTTGTCCTGCGTTGCATTTAATCAATGTGGTGCCTGTTAATTTATCATCGAATCACAGCCTACTTTGTCAAACGGTGATGATTTAACAAGTACATTTGCAAAAAAAAAGCACTGTAGTTGCACCAATGTACCCAACCATAAACATCAATGCCTTACTTAAAATCAATATACAAGTATATACTTTTAAACCTGCATATTTAGTTAAAATAAATTCATGTTAGCAGGCAATATCAACTAGGGAAATTGTGTCACTTGTCTTGCGTTCAGTGCAAACAGAGTCAGGGTGTATGCAACAGTTTGGGCCGTCTGGCTCGTTGCGAACTAATTTGCCAGAATTTTACATAATTATGACATAACATTGAAGGTTGTGCAATGTAACCGCAATATTTAGACTTAGGGTTGCCACCCGTTTGATAAAATACGGAACGGTTCCATATTTCACTGAAAGAGTAAACGTTTTGTTTTTTAAATTATGGTTTCCGGATTTGACCATATTAATGTCCAAAGGCTCATATTTCTGTGTTTACTATATTATAATTAAGTCTATGATTTGAAATATCAGTCTGACTGAGCGGTGGTAGGCAGCAGCAGGCTCGTAAGCATTCATTCAAACTTTACTGCGTTTGCCAGCCGCTCTTAGCAATGCTTGATCACAGCGCTGTTTATGACTTCAAGCCCATCAACTTCTGAAATTAGGCTGGCAATACTAAAGTGCCTATCAGAACATCCAATAGTCAAAGGTATATGAAATACAAAATGGTATAGAGAGAAATTTCTTTACAGGGAATATTGAACCACCAGATTTCATATGTTCTGAGCAAGGAACTTAAATGTTAGCTTTTGTACATGGCACATATTGCACTTTTACTTTCTTCTCCAACACTTTTTGCATTTTTGCATTATTTAAACCAAATTGAACATGTAGATTTTATGTATTATACTAAGTTATAAAAGTGTTAATTGTTCATTCAGTATTGTTGTAATTGTCATTATTTCAAATATATATATATATAAAAAACCCGGCTGATTAATCTGTCTCATCTTTTTTTGGTCCTCCAATAAATCGGTCGACCTCTAGTTATTTCATAGTTTTGATGTCTTCACTATTATTCGACAATGTAGAAAAAAAGTAAAGCTAAAGAAAAACACTTGAATGAGAAGGTTTCCAAACTTTTGTCATGTACTGTATTTATTTGTGTACACACACACACACACACGTTCAGTTTGGGGTCACTTAGAAATGTCCTTTTTTAAAGAAAAGCTCATTTTTTGTCCATTAAAATAACATCAAATTGATCAGAAATACAGTGTAGACATTGTTAATGTTGTAAATTATTATTGTAGCTGGAGATTTTTCAATAGAATAACTACATAGGCATTCAGAGGCCCATTATCAGCAACCATCACTCCTGTGTTCCAATGGCACGTTGTGTTAGCTAATCCAAGTTTCATTTTAAGAAGCTAATTGATCATTAGAAAACCCTTTGGCAATTATGTTAGCATAGCTGAAAACTGTTGGTCTGATTAAAGAAGCAATAAAACTGGCCTTTAGACTAGTCGAGTATCTGGCGCATCAGCATTTTTGGGTTCGATTACAGGCTCAAAATGGCCAGAAACAAAGACCTTTCTTCTGAAACTCGTCAGTCTATTCTTGTTCTGAGAAATGAAAGCTATTCCATGCGAGAAATTACCAAGAAACTGAAGATCTCGTAAAAGTACTACTCCCTTCACAGAACAGTGCAAACTGGCTCTAACCAGAATAGAAAAAGGAGTGGGAGGCCCCGGTGCACAACGGAGTAAGAGGACAACTACATTAGAGTGTCTAGTTTGAGAAACAGACGCCTCACAAGTCCTCAACTGGCAGCTTCATTAAATAGTACCCGCAAAACACCAGTCTCAACATCAACAGTGAAGAGGTGACTCCGGGATGCTGACTGTTCTTTCGGCTACCGCATGGCAAACAGTACCGGAGCTCCCAGTCTAGGTCCAAAAGGCTCCTTAACAGCTTCTACCCTCAAGCCATAAGACTGCTGAACAGTTAATCAAATGGCTACCCAGACTATTTGCACACTACTGCTACTCGCTCTTTATTATCTATGCATAGTCACGTTACCCCTACCTACATGTACATACTACCTCAACTAACCTGTACCCCACATTGACTCAGTACCAGTACCCCTGTATATAGCCTCATTATTGTGTTACTATATATATATATTTTTTAAAACTTTTTTCAACTATTTTAATGTGTTTTTCACAGTATCTGTTGTAATCGGTGACTAAATTTGATTTGGCAGATGCCAGGAGAATGCTACTTGCCCCAATGCATGGTGCCAACAGTATAGTTTGGTGGAGGAGGAATAATGGTCTGGGGCTGTTTTTCATGGTTCGGGCTAGGCCCCTTAGACCCAGTTTAGGGAAATCTTAACGCTACAGCATACAATCACATTCTAGACCAGTAGTCGCCAACCGGTCGATCACTATCGACTGGTCGATCTTCAAGGCATTCCTAGTCTATCACCAAATATTTCTGTAGAAATTATTTTACACTATTACAAAATGCGCTTCTGAGTAGCCAAGTAGATAGCCCTGCGTTTTATTATTATTAACAGCTCGTCGTGTCGATTTTAATATTAAGGAATATTTAACTTTCTCTGGTCATAGGAACAACATGAATTTGTGCATGAGGCAGACGCGGTGTGACTTGAGTTTCACCATCAGGTGGAAGACGGTGTCCCCTCTCTGGTCAGTCTCACCGGTGGAAAGGAAGGAGAGAGCAGGGACCGTGAGACGCGGATGAGAAAAATATTTTTCAATGATCAACCAACTCGGAATTCCAAGTCGGAAACTTCGGCATCTTTCTAGAGCTCCGACGTTTCGACCTGAAGATCACTGACGTCGTGATTTGACCTTGTTGACCATCAGATGCAGGTACCATCAGTCAAGTAAAATAAAAAAGCTGATTTCAATTCATGCTCCACAGTGCCTCACAAGCGCTAAACCAACTAATCTATTTTGTTATCAAAGCTCGAGTTTTGAAATATAATATGGTCTGATTAACAATATTGGCAGGCCAATCATGT
The DNA here is from genome assembly GCF_013265735.2 of Oncorhynchus mykiss. Classification (NCBI taxonomy): domain Eukaryota; kingdom Metazoa; phylum Chordata; class Actinopteri; order Salmoniformes; family Salmonidae; genus Oncorhynchus; species Oncorhynchus mykiss. The sequence continues at coordinate 44,701,326 of NC_048576.1, read as the reverse complement.
AGCCAATATGCTGTGATAATGTATTAGGCCTACTGCCCAAACATAATTTCTACAAAACTGTTTGTGTGAGGTTAATGTAAAAAATATATCTATATATATATTTTTAAAAAATCTGAGCAGTTGATCTCAGCTTACTTTTTGACTGTGAAAGTGATCTTGACGCAGAAAATGTTGGTGACCACTGTTCTAGACGATTCTGGGCTTCCAACTTTGTGGCAACAGTTTGTGAAAGGCCATTTCCTGTTTCAGCATGACAATGCCCCCGTACACAAAGTGAGGTCCACACAGAAATGGTTTGTCGAGTGGTGTGGAAGAACTTGACTGGCCTGCACAGAGCCCGGACCTCAACCCCATTTAACGCCTTTGGGATGAATTGGCAAACCGACTGAGAGCCAGGCCTAATCGCCCAACATCACCCTATTTTACCTAGATATGATGTGTGTATGTATTGATATGTAGGCTGTGTGTGGCATTTTTAAATGTATGTAGTTCTGTCCTTGTCTGTTAATGTTCTGTATTGTCATGTTCTGTGTGGACCCCAGGAAGAGTAACTGCGGATTTCACAACAGCTTATTGGGATCCTAATAAAATATGAAATACCAGTGCGAAACCTCACTACTGCTCGTGGCTGAATGGAAGCAAGTCCCCACAGCAATGTTCCAACATATAGTGGAAAGCCTTCCCAGAAGAGTGGAGGCTGTTATAGCAGCAAAGGGGGAACCAACTCCATATTAATGCCCATAATTTTGAAATGAGATGTTTGACAAGCAGGTGTCCATATACTTTTGGTCATGTGGTGTATATTAAATTCAGATTTTCCTACTTCCCACAGCTTTGACCTTATGTTATTTTTAGTGCTATATTGAGTACTGCAGTGTTGGGTTTGGAGCATGCAAGAAAGGAATTTCAATGTAATTGTGCACGTGACATTAAAAACTTGAAACTAATGGTCAGGTCGAACACTATTCAATGATCTCACACGAGCATTAGTTGTCTGACTAACACAGCCGATCATTAGGGGAAAATATACTGAGGCTAAAATAAGGCTATATTCAGACAACTACAAAAACAGGTCAAGTGGTTGATCTAATAGAACACGGTGTTTCTATTTCAGGAAATGAATCATCTGTAGCGCTACCACTGACATCTGAATGGCTTTAGCCTATTCCTCAGCAATTAGTATGCTAAAGCTCCCCTGTTTGTGAGAGAAATGTAATCCGTAAACAATCATCAACATAACAATTGGCAAATGTACTGTAACAGTGATAATTCATACTTTACAAAAATAAACACAACATGCAATAATTTCAAAGACTTTACTGAGTTACAGTTCATAAGGAAATAATTTAATTGAAATAAATGAAGTAGGCCCTGATCTATGGATTTCACATGACTGGGCAAGGGCATAGGCCCACCCACTTGTAAGTCAGGCCCACCCAATCAGAATGTTTTTCCCCACAAACAAGCTTTATTACAGACGCAAATACTCCTCAGGGCCCCCTCAGACAATCTCACAGGTGAAGAAGGCAGGGTGACATGTAGTCTGCGGTGGTGAGGCCAGTTGGATATACAGCAAACTTCTCTAAAATGGATGTTGGAAGCGGCTTATGGTAGAGAAATGAACATTCAATTATCTGGCAACAGCTCTGGTGGACATTCCTGCAGTCAGCATGCCAATTGCGCGCTCCCTCAACGTGAGACATCTGTGGCATTGTGTTGTGACTGCACATTTTAGAGTGGCCTTTTAATGTTCCAAGCACAAGATGCACCTGTGTAGTAATCATGCTGTTTAACCAGCTTCTTGATATGCCACACCTGTCAAGTGGATGAAATTCTAACAGGGATGTAAACAAATGTGTGCAAAAAATGAGAGAAATTAGCTTTTTTGTGAATATGAAACATTTCTGGGATATTTAATTTCAGCTCATGAAACCAACACTTGTTGCATTCATATTTTTGTCCAGTATAAAATCAAGTTCTATTTCATTAACAACAACTCGACTCTAAATAATTTGATATAGTTGAACCTCGACTGTAGGAATTCTAACAGAAGTACAATTTATTATCCAAACAGCAACATACTTCTGTGTAATGTTTTTGGAACATGATATATAACAGGATTCCCATATGTTTGTTGCTGTTTTAGTTACCTTTAATCTTTAGAGGTCTAAATTCTGCCATCCAGCACCGCGTTCGCTTGTAACGACTCTCCACTAAGACTGTTACAATGTATGTATATATATTTTTATAGTTTAATCCAAGCAAAGGCTACAATTTGGAACCGTGAGAACATTCGTTTTTTTTATTGAATTGAGTACCATTTTACCCAGGACATTTTAGGCTACTTTGGAACATAATACAAATATTTAAGTTTAGAATATCTAAAACAACTCACTAACCAAAAGGTCGTGTTTGCGTTTGATAAGAACTGACGTTATAACACGTTGTGCCGACCTGGTGGTTGCATATCTTAAAATTGGACAACAACAAAGCGTGCATCTTTCAACAATTAGGCTACATAAGCAACATTCGTCGAAACATTTGCAGAGAAAAGTAAAACCGGGCCAACTCACCTTTCTTGGTGGAGGCTGCATGTTAGAATTTTTACATGGATGTTTTCCCCCCTAACAAATATTGAAGTTAATCCGCAAAAAAACTTTCGATTGTATGTAAATTACAGAATGAGAACCACGCACTGGGTGAATTTAGTCTGGTTCAGGCGGCCATGACGACCCAACTCAACACACCGATGAAGTCCTGTTGAAAATCGACTGCCTCCGGGAACATAAAAGCGAAGTTTGCGATACAGCAGGGTTTCCGGTGGAGGAGAGATGGGGGATGGCGGCACACTGAGGAAGTACATGGGATTTTTCGTGGGGATTGCATTGCTTATTGTTGGGAATTTGAGATGTAGACTCATCGTGGCCATGTCCGCTGCATAAACATGGGGATTCGTTGGAGATGAGGTGAATCATATCTGACCACTGCGTTTAAATCTATGCTGTGGCCCTCAGAAAAACACCTATTTTATAATTTCCCCTCAATTATCTCAGATTAATATAGAGATTTATTCCTACAGATAAGTGACATGTCAAGGCAAAAGTATACAGATTCAACATGGTTGAGTAAAACAATTTCCAAGTTGTTTTGTACAGGCCTACTATTATGATTAAAGGCTATCAGCAGATAGCAGTGCACTGAGTCTGATAAGAGATTCATGGGAGAATGCAATTGCATTGCAATTGTGAACAGGGACAGACTTGGACCAGAAATTGGCCCCGGCTTTTCCTCAAGGCTCCCACACCGGCTCATTCAATAGCATAGCGGCTGTTAGAAATCTGATGTGTAGTGTACATCTTATCCCTTGAACGTTTGCTTTTTTTTTGCAGTTTAGTCAAAACAATCATTTACAAATCAAGAGAGGCCACAACGTTCCTTTATGATGAATTGGCGCAGGACACAAACACGTAAAAGCTGGGCTTTTTGGGAAATATTTTAATAGTTATTGAATGTTCTACATCGTACAGTAAGTATTATACAATTACAAACTTGCCTTGTCACCAGGACCACTATCCGATCCTCATTAGAACAAAATCAGATTTACACTTCATATACACAAGTCTGATGTGGGTCTTTGCTTCAAGAACGTCCCAACCGCATGTTATAAAACGTTCTGCCAGCATTGCTGCAACGTAGTGACAGAACATAGCAAAGACTCTGGGGGCCATTAGTCGGGAAGTAGTTTTAATCTCAAGGTGCTGACTCTTATAAAGTCGGTCTTAAAAATAGACTTTTTTGTGAAGACGAGTATACTTCCCTCTCTCGAAATTAGTGTTCAAATCAAAAGTTTGACAAGGCCGAAGTTCATCGTGACCAAAGGAAACAGAAAAGGCATAGGGATTGTTACTCTTTCATGTTCAACATTGGTGGAGCTGCTTGCTTCTCGACCTCCAGGCAATGAGACACCCAGGGCAGCTCCCAGCTCTTAAAATTGCAGACTGAGTTTGCTACGTTGCAGGGATGTTACACATAACATGAAGTGAACAGCGGTGAAACATACTGTAGCAAAAGGAGTTTTGATCCCCGTTTACAAATCTCATGTCTCAATCCACAATCTCTGGACCCATACCCTTTAGCATTTTTCAATAAACATGAATTGTAGTGTAAGGACTTGACTCCAGGCTAGATTTCAGTCTACAGTATGCCCAGTTAGCACATTCAGTTCCCTAGATTTTTCAGGGAACATCTGTTTATGGTGTCAGTTAGGTTTTGGGAACATTTCTCGTGTTTCAATGCCCTGGGCGTTTGAGGAGAAAGGCCAGCGAGTGGGGACTGTATGCCAGTCGTTTCTGACCAGGTTGCCAGATTGTGCCCCTCCCCACATCTGCTCCACTCATCCTACAGACTTGTGTTCTGAAATGCCCCCTGAAGCCCTAAGAGACAACCCACATCAGCTCAACCATAATGATCTTCTATTTTAAGAATAATAAACATCAATCAATCAACAAAACCTTAAATAACACTTATGGTAAAAAGCTCTTAAATTACATACCAGAAATGAAAAGTGTATCATTCTTTTAATCCTTTTTTTTTTTTTTTTTTTTTTTTTTTAACACAGAGGTTATACTCGTAGTACACATGGTTATTTTGGAGGTTTTGAACCTCCAGATATTTAGCACTCAGCATAGCATTCACATAAATTTGGGCCTGTGCAACTAGTCATATGCCTTGTTCAGTTCTTGCATCACATTACATGTTCTAGTGAATAGCACTACAAAACAATATTTGTCAATGGTCTCAAAAAAAAAGCTGTCTGGTTGTTTGTGTTTCTTTGCTCTAATGCCCCCCCCCCCCCCCCCCCCAAAAAAAAATGTAGCACAATAAATGTACATTTGAGACTTGTTTTCAATGTTCTTGTCCTATTTGGCTTTGTGATATGCTACTGACAGGGGAAAGTGGAGGTTGGGCAACGTTAGCTCTACAGCCTGACCAGTGCAATTTTGGGAGGAAATTCACACAGGACTGCATACATGCTTCACACGCACAGACACACTACACTACACGGGAGGTGAGGGGCTGATACTGATAACTTTCCTCACACAGTCAACACACACATCTATACCCCATTCACTAGTGAATGATACTCTATAAATTGTAATATTTTGGGCGCAGGATACCTTTATGTTATTTTTTTACTGGCGAGGTAACGTGGCATCAAATAAAATAGCATTTTGAATTGTACGTAGTGGTTAACTAATTGTAACAGATTGAAAGAAGCAGTAGCAATTATTCACAACAGATATCTTAAATGTACAGTTGTTTATTGAGACCAAAGAGTACACTATCAAAATGCACTGAACTAAATTAACTCTTAAGAAATCGTAAGATGTCTCTTAAAAGATGAGCTAAGTACCTGTTATTTAGCATAGATTATTACTTTTAGATGTTTGTGCAATACATTTTTTACACACTCACATGATAACTGATATGTGGTCATGACACAGTAAGCTAGTGTTGAACCATAATAACAGAGTATGGAACTCCTCCTCACAACCCAAGCTGAACTCAACCCAAGCTGAACCCTGTTTCCTTGCCAACTCCATTTATAAATTCCAAATGGATTGCTAGCCACTCCTGTGGATCTAGGCGGACTGGGTCAATATACCGTACGCGTTACAGTAAAAGCTTCATCTTGCCTTCTGATTGGCTAGGTAGAAATGTCAGCCATATTGCATTCGCCTATCCCAATCTTCTCAGGTCTGCAGTTGTAGGGACTAGGGAGGGAGTTGAGGCTAGCAGTGTTGGGGTTACTTCCACTAATTCAATTCCCTCTCCCTGTAAATTCCAATAAATACAATTCAAATGCCAGGTCAGTCATTGAATCCAGAGATAATTAAATTCCTCTCAATTCCAATGTTAGGTCAATTCCAATATTTCAATTCATAATTCAATATTATCCCCAAAAATTACAAGTTGAAATGATTCAACACAAATCCTGCAGTCCATTTTTTAAATACTAAGTGCATTAGTTCCATCAACTAACAAATATTCAATTACAATTCCATAAAATTCCAAATATTTTTTTTTATTCAAATTGAATTCAACAAATTCTCTATTTCATAGTGAATTCAAGAATTTAATTGGAATTTTAAATAAAATTGGAATTGAGCCTAAACCTGGGGGCTAGGGTTCGATTTGGAAGTCAACACATGTCCCACACGGACCTCTCCCAACCCAGTGCCCCAGTCATAGGGTTTTTGCCCCACAGACTAAAGGGACATGAAATCATTCAATTTTTTCCTTCCAATTTCCTGTTTCAAAAAAAAAAATCCCTCATACGCATGATTCCCTTCACGATCCTAACTTCCTTCCATGGTGTTTGCCCTGGAAACAATGATGTCCTGGGCCTGTTCTATTAGCTACTCTGAAGGGAGGGAGGGCAGAGGAGGGAGGGCCTAGCAAGGTAGCAGGTTGACCAACATGCAAACAAAATGTTTCCTTTCACTAATTGTATGAGACCTAGGTCCAAAATAAAGTGTTTTTCCACCTGCCATTGTTTAAAAGCATTCACCAGACTGGTGAACTAGTTTCAATTGCATGGACTACTCAGAAACATACACATAGAGACCAGATGACAATTCTCTGGAACACAATTCTCTTGGGACACATCTGTGTTGAGGTCAGTCAGGTTTCTAAAACCTATTCCCTATATAGTGCACTACTTTTGACCAGAGCCCTATATTGGTAAGGAATAGGGGGCCCTGCACCCCTCACTTCTGCCCTCTCCTGGTCACCTGAGGAACTGATGACACTCTGATCAGGGGCTAAATCTCTATTAAACATGTAAACATGACATGGAATCTTTATTGCAAATAACACTTATCTCTAGCCTGTAAGATTTATGGGAGGCATGCAGCACAGGGCTATGGGTATTGATACTTGACCACTAAACAATTGAGATTATTTTCTTCCTTTTCCCCCTTGTACTCCTTTCTCCCTCTTTCAAGTCTGCTGTTCTTATGTGTGTCGGCCAGCTATTGACTTTAAAATCCCTTTTGACTCCTTTGACTTAGCTATCCCTGGTCCTGACAATTTGCCTCACCCCTCAAACTCCATGCACCTTCGTTGATACGACACCAGAACTGGATTCAGTTCACAACATAGCCTGCAAGGTACGAGGGAGACCCTATCCAGTCATCGATCCATCGCATCCTATACCATCTACACTTTTAAAATGTGTGCGATGTCCTATACATCTGTAATGTATATCTGTGAACAAGTGTGTCAGTGCGCACCTTACGCATGCCAACTGAAATACCTAAATGCGAGTGCGTTTGCATGTTCGGCAAGCTTTTATGTGTACAAAAGAACTACAAACGCGCACAGGCGCTCGCTGTCACATCAGTATACCTATATATAATATAGTCATGTATAGATATTTCAATTTCTTACTCTACTCTAGTAGACTTACAAGCTAACTATGTCCACTGAACTTACTGAAAATATCCTCTACATGGTGTGTAACTATTATGGTACTTACGGTATTAGTCTTTCTCCTTGTGCAGGGTTTCCCAAAGTCGGTTCCGGGGTCCCCTCTGGGTGCACATTTAATTTTTTGCCCTAGTACTACACAGCTGATTCAAATAATCAAAGCTTGACGATGAGTTGGTTATTTGAATCAGCTGCGTAGTGCTAGGGCAAAAAAACAAAAATGTGCACCCAACTTGACTGATATAGTGGGTAAAATATTAAAGAAGCCAAGTTAATGCACTGTTGCTACAAGCTGGAAGACGACCCTTATTATCTTGTGCTGGAAGATGATTGTGTGTGAACGTAAACACAAATGAGAAGGCAAATCAAAAAGGGTGAAAGGAAATTGAGGCGTAACACTTGTACGGTGCTCCCCCCCCCCCCCCCCCCCCCCCCCCCCCAAGAATGACTGGAAAATAAACGACCGGTACTCGCCTGAAAAAGTATGATTTTTTCCTACAACATTAGAATTTGGCAGCATACAAAGACGTGTACATTCTCACGGCGAAGGGACTGGCTTTGCGTCAGAACCAGTGTTCAGAACACAAAAATACACACACACACACACACACACACACACACACACACACACACACACACACACACACACACACACACACACACACACACACACACACACACACACACAAACATAAAAAATAAGCACAAATGTATTATAAATGTACCATACTGTTGGTCAGTGTGTGTCTGGATTATAAGAGAGAGTCAAAATCAAAGAAACTAATCCCCAAAAAACTGAGGCTGGTCAAAAATAATAAAAACATGAAAAAGCAGCTTTTCCAAATCACAAAAGAATGCATTAAGTGATCCTTGCACTTTAGTTTTTTGTTCTTGCAGACAGACTTGGTGCTTGTATGCCAGGCCTCCTGCACCAATGTAAGACTTGAGTTATTGTGAGTGATATTGACTCCCGATCTGAGGGGAAAGAGGTACAGAGAGAGATGGAGAGAGGAAGAGAAGTGGAGGGATGGAGAAGAAAAATTTCACACGAACAATGTATTATATACAGTGCATTCGGAAAGTATTTAGACCCCTTGACTTTTTTCACATTTTGTTACGTTACACCCTTATTCTAAAATTGATCAAATAGTTATTTTTTTCTCAATCTACATACAAATACGCCATAATGACAAAGCAAAAACCAGATTGTTGAAATTTTTGCTAATTTATTACAAATAAAACACCGAAATAACATTTTCATAAGTATTCAGACCCTTTAAATAGTACTTTGTTGAAGCACCTTTGGCAGTGATTACGGCCTTGATTCTTCTTCAGTATGACGCTACAAGCTTGGCACGCCTGTATTTTGGAAGTTTCTCCCATTCTTTTCTGCATTTTCTTTCCTCTCAAGCTCTGTCAGGTTGAATGGGGAGCGTCGCTGCAGAGCTATTTTCAGGTCTCTCCAGAGCTGTTTGACCGGGTTTAAGTCATGTCCTGTCCCAGTCTGAGGTCCATGCTTCACCATAGGGATGGTGCCAGGTTTCCTCCAGACGTAATGCTTGGAATTCTGGCCAAAGAGTTCAATCTTGGTTTCATCAGACCAGAGAATCTTGTTCCTCATGGTCTGAGAGTCAGTGTGACATGTGCCTATTACTGAAGAGTGGCTTCCGTCTGGCCACTCTACCATAAAGGCCTGATTGTTGGAGTGCTGCAGAGATGGTTGTCCTTCTGGAAGGTTCTCCCATCTCCACAGAGGAACTGTCCAATCAATGGAATTTACCTCAGGTGGTCTCCAATCAAGTTGTAGAAAGTCTCATAACAAAGGGTCTGAATACTTTGTAAATAAGGTATTTCTGTTCTTTCGTTTTTATTTATTTGCAAACATTTCTAACCTGTTTTTCGTTTGTTATTATGGGGTTTTATTTAATCAATTTTAGAATAAGGCTGTAACAAACTAAATGTGGGAAAAGTATATACAGTGCATTCGGAAAGTATTCCCTTTTCCCACACTTTTTTTTAACGTTACAGTCTTATTCTAAAATGTAATTATTATTTTTTGTTAATCATCCATCTACACACAATATCCCATAATGAGAACGCGAAAACAGGTTTTTTAGAAATGTTTGCAAAAAAAATACAAATAAAGAACAGAAATACCTTAATTACAGTATTTGGACGTTTTGTTATGAGACTCGAAATTGAGCTCAGGTGCATCCTGTTTACATTGATCATCCTTGAGATGTTTCTACAACTTGAATGGAGTCCACCTGTGGTAAATTCAATTGATTGGACATAATATGGAAAGTCACACCTGTCCATATAAGATCCCACAGTTGACAGTGCATGTCAGAGCAAAAACCAAGCCATGAGGTTGAAGGAATAGTCCGTAGAGGGTCGAGACAGGATTGTGTCGAGGCACAAATATGGGGAAGGGTACCGAAACATTTCTGCAGCATTGAAGGTCCAAGAACAGTGACTGGCATCATTCTTAAATGGAAGAAGTTTTGGATCCACCAAGACTCTACCTAGAAATGGTCGTCCGGCCAAACCGAGGAATCGGGGGAGAAGGTCCTTGGTCTGGAAGGTGACGAACAACCCAATAGTCACTCTGACAGACCTCCAGAGTTCCTCTGTGGAGACAGGAGAATCTTCCAGAAGGACAACCATTTCTGCAGCACTCCACCAAATCAGGCCTTTATGGTAGAGTGGCCAGACAGAAGCCACTCCTCAGTAAAAGGCACATGACAATCCGATTGGACATTACCTAAAGGCACCTAAACACTCTCAGTCCATGAGAAACAATATTCTCTGGTCTGACGAAACCGATATTGAACACTTTGGCCTGAATGGCAAGTGTCACGTCTGGAGGAAACCTCGCACCATCTCTACGGTGAAGCATTGTGGTGGCAGCATCATGCTGTGGGGATGTTTTTCAGCGGCAGGGACCGGGAGACTAGTCAGGATTGAGAGAAAGATGAACGAAGCAAAGTACAGAGAGATCCTTGATGAAAACCTCCTCCAGAACACTCAGGACCTCAGACTGGGGTGAAGGTTCACTTTCCAACAGGAAAACAACCTTAAGCACACAGCCAAGACAATGCAGGAGTGGCTTCGGGACAAGTCTCTGGATGACCTTGAGGGGCTCAGCCAGAGCCCGGACTTGAACCCGATCGAACATGTCTAGAGAGACCTGAAAATGGCTATGCAGGGTTCTACCCATCCAACCTGACATAACTTGAGAGGATCTGCAGAGAAGAACAGGTGTGCCAAGCTTGTAAAGTCATACCCAAGAAGACTCGAGGCTTCAACAAAGTACTGAGAAAAGGGTCTGAACAGTTATGTAAATGTGATATATGTGATATACAGTGCCTTGCGAAAGTATTCGGCCCCCTTGAACTTTGCAACCTTTTGCCACATTTCAGGCTTCAAACATAAAGATATAAAACTGTATTTTTTTGTGAAGAATCAACAACAAGTGGGACACAATCATGAAGTGGAACAACATTTATTGGATATTTCAAACTTTTTTAACAAATCAAAAACTGAAAAATTGGGCGTGCAAAATTATTCAGCCCCTTTACTTTCAGTGCAGCAAACTCTCTCCAGAAGTTCAGTGAGGATCTCTGAATGATCCAATGTTGACCTAAATGACTAATGATGATAAATACAATCCACCTGTGTGTAATCAAGTCTCCGTATAAATGCACCTGCACTGTGATAGTCTCAGAGGTCCGTTAAAAGCGCAGAGAGCATCATGAAGAACAAGGAACACACCAGGCAGGTCCGAGACACTGTTGTGAAGAAGTTTAAAGCCGGATTTGGATACAAAAAGATTTCCCAAGCTTTAAACATCCCAAGGAGCACTGTGCAAGCGATAATATTGAAATGGAAGGAGTATCAAATCAAATTTATTTATATAGCCCTTCGTACATCAGCTGACATCTCAAAGTGCTGTATCAGACCACTGCAAATCTACCAAGACCTGGCCGTCCCTCTAAACTTTCAGCTCATACAAGGAGAAGACTGATCAGAGATGCAGCCAAGAGGCCCATGATCACTCTGGATGAACTGCAGAGATCTACAGCTGAGGTGGGAGACTCTGTCCATAGGACAACAATCAGTCGTATATTGCACAAATCTGGCCTTTATGGAAGAGTGGCAAGAAGAAAGCCATTTCTTAAAGTTATCCATAAAAAGTGTTGTTTAAAGTTTGCCACAAGCCACCTGGGAGACACACCAAACATGTGGAAGAAGGTGCTCTGGTCAGATGAAACCAAAATGGAACTTTTTGGCAACAATGCAAAACGTTATGTTTGGCGTAAAAGCAACACAGCTGAACACACCATCCCCACTGTCAAACATGGTGGTGGCAGCATCATGGTTTGGGCCTGCTTTTCTTCAGCAGGGACAGGGAAGATGGTTAAAATTGATGGGAAGATGGATGGAGCCAAATACAGGACCATTCTGGAAGAAAACCTGATGGAGTCTGCAAAAGACCTGAGACTGGGACGGAGATTTGTCTTCCAACAAGACAATGATCCAAAACATAAAGCAAAATCTACAATGGAATGGTTCAAAAATAAACATATCCAGGTGTTAGAATGGCCAAGTCAAAGTCCAGACCTGAATCCAATCGAGAATCTGTGGAAAGAACTGAAAACTGCTGTTCACAAATGCTCTCCATCCAACCTCACTGAGCTCGAGCTGTTTTGCAAGGAGGAAAGGGAAAATGTTTCAGTCTCTCGATGTGCAAAACTGATAGAGACATACCCCAAGCGACTTACAGCTGTAATCGCAGCAAAAGGTGGCGCTACAAAGTATTAACTTAAGGGGGCTGAATAATTTTGCACGCCCAATTTTTCAGTTTTTGACTTGTTTAAAAAGTTTGAAATATCCAATAAATGTCGTTCCACTTCATGATTGTGTCCCACTTGTTGTTGATTCTTCACAAAAAAATACAGTTTTATATCTTTATGTTTGAAGCCTGAAATGTGGCAAAAGGTCGCAAAGTTCAAGGGGGCCGAATACTTTCGCAAGGCACTGTATGTACAGTGGGGCAAAAAAGTATTTAGTCAGCCACCAATTGTGCAAGTTCTCCCACTTAAAAAGATGAGGCCTGTAATTTTCATCATAGGTAAACTTCAACTATGACAGACAAATTAATTTAAAAAAACAGATAATCACATTGTAGGATTTTTAATGAATTTATTTGCAAATTATGGTGGAAAATAAGTATTTGGTCAATAACAAAAGTTGATCTCAATACTTTGTTATATACCCTTTGTTGGCAATGACAGAGGTCAAACGTTTTCTGTAAGTCTTCACAAGGTTTTCACACACTGTTGCTGGTATTTTGGCCCATTCCTCCATGCAGATCTCCTCTAGAGCAGTGATGTTTTGGGGCTGTTGCTGGGCAGCACGGACTTTCAACTCCCTCCAAAGATTTTCTATGGGGTTGAGATCTGGAGACTGGCTAGGCAACTCCAGGACCTTGAAATGCTTCTTACGAAGCCACTCCTTCGTTGCCCGGGCGGTGTGTTTGGGATCATTGTCATGCTGAAAGACCCAGCCAAGTTTCATCTTCAATGCCCTTGCTGATGGAAGGAGGTTTTCACTCAAAATCTCACGATACATGGCCCCATTCATTCTTTCCTTTACACGGATCAGTCGTCCTGGTCCCTTTGCAGAAAAACAGCCCCAAAGCATGATGTTTCCATCCCCATGTTTCACAGTAGGTATGGTGTTCTTTGGATGCAACTCAGCATTCTTTGTCCTCCAAACACGACGAGTTGAGTTTTTACCAAAAAGTTATATTTTGGTTTCATCTGACCATATGACATTCTCCCAATCTTCTTCTGGATCATCCAAATGCTCTCTAGCAAACTTCAGACGGGCCTGGACATGTACTGGCTTAAGCAGGGGGACACGTCTGGCACTGCAGGATTTGTGTCACTGGCGGCGTACTGTATTACTGATGGTAGGCTTTGTTACTTTGGTCCCAGCTCTCTGCAGGTCATTCACTAGGTCCCCCCGTGTGGTTCTGGGATTTTTGCTCACCGTTCTTGTGATCATTTTGACCCCACGGGGTGAGATCTTGCGTGGAGCCCCAGATCGAGGGAGATTATCAGTGGTCTTGTATGTCTTCCATTTCCTAATAATTGCTCTCACAGTTGATTTCTTCAAACCAAGCTGCTTACCTATTGCAGATTCAGTCTTCCCAGCCTGGTGCAGGTCTACCATTTTGTTTCTGGTGTCCTTTGACAGCTCTTTGGTCTTGGCCATAGTGGAGTTTGGAGTGTGACTATTTGAGGTTGTGGACAGGTGTCTTTTATACTGATAACAAGTTCAAACAGGTGCCATTAATACAGGTAACAAGTGGAGGACAGAGGAGCCTCTTAAAGAAGAAGTTACAGGTCTGTGAGAGCCAGGAATCTTGCTTGTTTGTAGGTGACCAAATACTTATTTTCCACCATAATTTGCAAATAAATTCATAAAAAATCCTACAATGTGATGTCATAGTTGAAGTGTACCTGTGATGAAAATTACAGGCCTCTCTCATCTTTTTAAGTGGGAGAACTTGCACAATTGGCGGCTGACTAAATACTTTTTTGCCCCACTGTATATATACACTACACACAGTACATGTAATTTTCAAAGAAAATATCACATTTGTCTTGCAAATCATTTTCCAAAAGCAAATGTAACAATTACTCAAAATTAGAGTTATCATAATAAAAAATGTATACAAAATCTATGCACTTACGCATCAAAGCATCGACCCTTAACTCTCCTAACCATAGACTGGGATAACATTGGGTTATAGGAACAGAAACTTACATGAATGGGGTCCAGTGGGGTCTACCAGTGAGGAGGCACATAGCTATACCCAGGCGTCCCCTGGGGCCGGTACGTTGGCAGGGTGACCGGATGCCCACCGATGTGCTGAGTGGCATGCTGAGGCGTGGTCAGCAGAGTACCTGGGCAGAGAGGGTCAATCAGACATACAGAGGTCACCATGGTAACAATGGACAGACAGTTATCATTAAGGAAACACGCTGGTTGCCGAGTACTGTTATAAAGTTGTTATAAACACAGAGCCTTCACCCCAAACAGAAACATGACTGCAAATTATAGTGTGAACAATTTTTTTGAGTTGTTTGTAGAGTTGAAAATTCAAGTACCTTTCCCAAAATTCCCAGGTTTTTACAGAATTCTTCGTTGTAGTATTTCCTAGTTATTACCTCCTGATTCCACAAATATTCTGGAAAATCTGGGAATTTTGCAACCCTAGTAGTTGAGTGTTGACTTCTTACCAGCAGACATGGCCATGGTTGTGCCGGCTACCATGCCCATGGCCATATGGCCGTTGGAGCGGGGTTGTTGGACGGGGGCAGGGTAGAGGGTGGAGGGGATGCTGTTGGGCTGCACCACTGTTGTGTGGTGGATAACGTGAGGCTGAGCCGCATACATCGGCTGTGTGTAGTACGCACCCTGAGAGAAAGAGAAGAGAAGATAGAAGTGGTTTTTGGAATATTGCCGTGGCAATATTCAATATTGAAGAATGTATGTCATGGCAATAAAGCATCTTGAATTGATCTGAGATAGGGAGCGAGGGGAGAGAGAGAGGAAGATAATACAATAAAGGAGCGAGAGGGTGGGCCAGAGAGAGAGAGGATAGGGAGGAAGAGAAAGAAGTGAGAGAAAAGGAACAAAGGGAGAATTGGCCTATCTTACTTTTATAGCACAGATCATTTTACTCAGCAAGCTAGCAGTCTACTAACAATCCAAAAACAAGTACAGGGAGTAAATCAATCACGTCTTATAGAGGCAGATAGGCGATATTAACAGACAACCAACCCCAATGAATAGAGCCCATGTCAGATCCTTACCTGAGCGTAGAGGTTCTGTTGGGGATAGGCACTTCTGATTGGGTACATGGCCGTCTGGTAGGGGTTAGGGGATGGGGAGTACGGAGGGGGCGCCCCATTGGACTGGCCAGGGGGCACCTTGTAGGGTGTCCCAGCAGTGTATCCTAGATGTGAGAGAAAGCAGAGGGGGGGGGGGGGGGGGGTGCAGAAAGAGAAAGCGAGGGGCAGAAAGACAGAGGGGAAGAAAAGATGGGGTGAGAGACCTAGTTTCAGTTTTCAGATCATTTGTCATTCTCTTGAGATTCAGTGTCTCATTGAAGGAGCAGAACAGTGAGAGCACACGTCTCACTGACTAAATAACACGAAAACATTCTGCCTGCTCCAAAGCGCTGGTTGGGCAACTTTTTTTGTTTTGTGATTACATACTCACAAAACATTGTGATATATGATGGTAATGCCCTCTATTGGCCAACATAATCATACACACACATATACATATATATATTTTATAAATAAAATGCAGCTAAAAAAAAAAACATTGGGCTATAGCGCAAAAACACATGCTACAACTGTACGAATCATGAGAGATAATGTTTTTGGAACCCTGGACAGAGACTACTATAAGTGCCTTTCTGGTGGAGCTTCAGCATGAAACAAGTTTGTGTGCGTCTGTCTGCATGTAACGATGTGCGCTGAGAGTCGGGAAGCAAGTTCAGGGAGTGAGTGATTTAATCAATAAACAAAACACGAATAACGCACAGACACGAAACAGTAACAATAATGCCTGGGGAAGGAACCAAAGGTAGTGGCATATAGAGGGCAGGTAATCAAGGAAGTGATGGAGTCCAGGTGAGTCTGATGATGCGCAGGTGCGCGTAACGATGGTGCACCATAATGAGCAGCCTGGTGACCTAGAGGCCGGGGAGGGAGCACACGTGACACTGCATCTGTGTGGCACGCACATTATGGAGAAAAGTGACAGTCAACTGATGAGAAACACGCTGTTTTACTTTAGTGAGTTAAGTTATAAATCATGGGCTGGATAGAAGCAAAGTCTACTGTCTTCAGAACTGGATAGTAATGACTATTTGCCTCCTCTCTTAGTATTGTTTGTTCAATCTCTTGATCTCTCAGAAATCTGTGATTGAGAATAGCCAATGTGTCACATATACTCCCTCTCCAGCCTCTAGTTCATTAGGCTGCTGATTATCCCGCATACCTGTCACCATCGTCTAGCGCACCAGCGCCTCGTGACACTCACCTAGACTCCATCTCTTTGATTATCTTCCCTATATCTGTCACTACCCTTGGTTCTTTCCTCAGGTGTTATTGACTCTGTTTCATGGCGGTGCGTTGTTTGTGTTTCATGGTTTGTTAATTTATTAAAAACACTCACGCCCTGAACTTGCTTCCTGACTCTCAGCGCATTCCTTATACTATGCCTAGGCCTGTAGACGGGTTGGTTGTTTAGCAACAAATCCAATGTGTGCGCAACTACGGGGCAAAACAGACAGGGCTGGCTTAGATTGACAACATGTAAAATATATGGTCTCCAACCTTTATTTAAATCAAATTAAGTTGCACAATGAGCACCTGATTCTCAAATACTTCATTACAGTTGTTGGATATCTAATTTGAGCCATATTAGCATAGACATGACATCAGTGAAAACAACTCAAAACAATTCATGCTATTAAGAACAAGATGAAACGAGCCACTTTAAATTCCCCACATGGCAGTTTGTCATTGTTGCTAGCTATCTGCTAGCTACACACGGCCTTCTGTCCCATTGATGCTTGCAAATCGTTTCCGTGATGTTCTCAGCTAACCTGTCTATAGACTGACTAATTATTTTTTTATTTTTAAAGTGGCAACTTTAGGACATGGAACTCCGTTAGATTCATTCATTGTTTGATCTGGAGGAAGCCATGGATGCATAAAACGCTGAAGTGTAGAGTAGCCTTGCCCAAAATCATATAAATAGCCTATCGAATGGAGAGAGAATGGAATTTAGGCCTATCCTATGTTTATTAAAAGAGCTAGACACAAGATAGTTAACTTCTTGGTGACAGGGGGCAGTATTTTCACGTCCAGACGAAATGCATGCCCAAATTCAACTGCCCGCTACTCATCCCCAGAAGATAAGATATGCATAGTATTAGTATATTTGGATAGAAAACATTCTGAAGTTTCTAAAACTGTTTGAATCATGTCTGTGAGTATAACAGAACTTATTTAGCAGGCGAAACCCCGAGGACAAACCATTCAGATATATATTTGGGAGGTCACTCTCTTTTCAATGAGTTTTCATTGGGAATCCAGATTTCCAGATTTGCAGTTCCTATCACTTCCACTGGATGTCAACAGTCTTTATAAATTGGTTGAGGTTATTCCTTTATGTAATGAAGAAGTACGGCCATCTTGAACGAGGGTCACTTGAAGTGTACTGTTAGAGGTGCGTGACCAGAAAGCATGCTACAGTTTGTTTTCTTCCTGTATTGAACACAGATCATCCCGTCTTCAATTTTATCGATTATTTACGTTTAAAAAAATACCTAAAGTTGTATTACAAAAGTAGTTTGAAATGTTTTGGCAAAGTTTACAGGTAACTTTTGAGATATTTTGTAGTCACGTTGCACAAGTTGGAACCTGTGTTTTTCTGGATCAAACGCGCCAAATAAATGGACATTTTGGATATATATCGACAGAATTAATCGAACAAAAGGACCATTTGTGATGTTTATGGGACATATTGGAGTGCCAACAAAAGAAGCTCGTCAAAGGTAAGGCATGAATTATATTTTTTTTCTGCGTTTTGTGTCACGCCTGCAGGGTTTGATTAATGGTTCCTCTCTTTGTTTATGGAGGTGCTATCCTCAGATAATAGCATTGTTTGCTTTCACATATCCCAGAGAGGTTAAGGTATTTTCTGCATATGCATTGTTCTTTCGAAGGCCAAACCCACCACCTGTAACTTATTTTGTACATGATGTTGCTGCTACCGTCTCTTATGACCGAAAAGAGCTTCTGAACATCAGAACAGCAATTTACTCACCTCGAATTGGACTAATAATTTTTCTTGAATGAGTCGGACGGGAAGGATATACTCCAAACACCCAAACAGGCCCTCATCCCCGACATTCGCTGGAGAAAAACTGAGATTTCGTGGAAAGAGATTGTGGTGCCTTGTACTGTTAGCTAACGTTCAATCGCTGGAAAATAAATGGGACGAACTGAAAGCACGTATATCCTACCAGCGGGACATTAAAAACCGTAATATCTTATGTTTCACAGAGTCGTGGCTGAAAGCCGACATCAATAACAAACAACTGGCTGGTTATACACTATTGGCAGGATAGAACAGCAGCCTCTGGTAAGACACGGGGCAGGGGCCTGTGCATATTTGTAAACAACAGCTTGTGTACGATATCTAAGAAAGTCTTGAGGTTTTGCTCGTCTGAGGTAGTGTGGTCTACAGCTTATCATGAGATACAGATAAACTCTCTAGGTAGATAGAGTATTTTTCGTAGCTGTCTACATACCACCACAGACCGAAGCTGGCACTAAAACCGCACTCAATGAGCTGTATTCCACCATAAGCAAACAGGAAAATGCTCATCCAGAGGCGGCGCTCCTAGAAGCCGGGGAATTTTAATGCTGGGATATTTAAAATCAGTTTTTACCTCATTTCTAACAGAATGTTAAAAGTGCAACAATAGGGGAAAAAAACTCTAGATCAACTTTACTCCACACACAGAGACGCATGCAAAGCTCTCCCTCGCCCTAATACAGACTACAAAGGGAAGCACAGCCGAGAGCTGGCCAGTGACACGAGCCTACCAGTGGAGCAGGTTGAGAGCTTCAAGTTCCTTGGCATCCACATCAACAACAAACTAACCTGGTCCAAGCTAGTGATGCACCGCTATGACATTATTGGTTGATACCGATATCCAATATTTTCCTTACCAAATAAACACAATACCAATAAAATATATTTTTTAATTTTAGCAGCCATTTAAGCAATCTAGTACAGTTAAATAGAAACACACACACATACACAGCGGTCTAAGACACTACATCTCAGTGCAAGAGGCGTCACTACGGTCACCGGTTCGAATCCAGGCTGTATCACATCCGGCTGTTATTGGGAGTCCCATAGGGGCGGTGCACAATTGGCCCAGCGTCGTCCGGGTTTGGCCAAGGTAGGCCGTCATTTGTAAATAATAATTTGTTCTTAACTGACTTGCCTTGTTAAATAAAGGTTACACACACACCAAAAAGTTATTTTGTTGGCATTTACGTATGTCCCCATTACCAGTAAAACATAATCAAACCTATTTCTTTCACTTACTTGCTGTGCTGTTTCGTTGTTCATTTGTTCAGTCGTTTCATTTTCAACCAGGATTTCTCATACTATGGAACGCTGTTTGGGTCTTTGCGTGTCAAATAAGCTTGTTGACCAATCAGGACCTGAATATGACTGCACGTCACATAATAATTTAATGCGTTCATACAATTTTTACGTAGTTATTACACATTGATTACACTACCACTCGTATTTCAATTATCACAACTATTCATCAATACGTACGCTATGATGCTGGTAAAAGTTGTCTTGCGCACCTACAGTGCTGGTCATAAAAAGCTCATGGGTGAAAACAATGTTCTTCCACAAAAACATAGCAAAACAACAATCTGTTTCAGAAGCTAACTTACCTAACTAAACTCAGGACATCTTCAGGACCCTGTCTTTCAAAGATAATTCGTAAAAATCACAAAACTTCACAGATCTTCATTGTAAAGGGTTTAAACACGGTTTCCCATGATTGTTCAATGAACCATGAACATGCACCTGTGGAACGATCGTTAAGACACTAACAGCTTACAGACGGTAGGCAATTAAAGTCACAGTTATGAAAACTTAGG
Source organism: Oncorhynchus mykiss (assembly GCF_013265735.2). Classification (NCBI taxonomy): domain Eukaryota; kingdom Metazoa; phylum Chordata; class Actinopteri; order Salmoniformes; family Salmonidae; genus Oncorhynchus; species Oncorhynchus mykiss. Next base: position 44,681,041 of record NC_048576.1, on the reverse strand, counting down.
ACACTAAAGAGTCCTTTCTACTGACTCTGAAAAACACCAAAAGAAAGATGCCCAGGGTCCCTGCTCATCTACGTGAACGTGACTTAGGCATGCTACAAGGAGGCATGAGGACTGCAGATGTGGCCAGGGCAATAAATTGCAATGTCCGTACTGTGAGACGCCTAAGACAGAGCTACAAGGAGACAGGACGGACAGCTGACCGTCCTTGCAGTAGCAGACCACGTGTAACAACATGCACAACTCGCCAGTAGGTGTACCAAAACATTCAAGGGCCTTTTTTTTTAATAGGGTTGATCAACTTTCAAAGCAGAATTACTTTCCCCATTGTTCCTCAAATGCAGTGTATGATATATAATTTTCTAGCTCTGAGTCTCTACTTTAATTCAATGTAAAATAAAATCACAATTTGAAATTTTGCTACATAAGAGTGGCGATATCGTCCGCTATCATCCTCAGTCATTTTCCAACCAAGTTGTCAGACCCAGGTGGCCTGTTATTGTTGATAGACAACAACAAAAACTCACCTCTTCGACACTTAGTTTACAGAATTAAAAATGACAATGCCCGTCTTTCATAACTCGGTCAGTTATGAATGGATGTGTACAACGCATTCGAAAAGTATTCAGACCCCTTCCATTTTTCCACATTTTGTTACGTTACAGCTTTGTTTTTAAATCTCAATCTACACATAATAACAAAACGAAAACGAAAACAGGTTAAAACATTTTGCAAATTTATTTTAAAAAATAAACAAATACCTTATTTACATAAGCATTCAGACCCATTGCTGAGACTCGAAATTGAGCTTAGGTGCATCCTGTTTCCATCGATAATGCTTGAGATGTTTCAACAACTTGATTGGAATCCACCTGTGTTAAATTCTATTGATTGGACATGATCTGGAAAGGCACACACCTGTCTATGTAAGGTTCCAAAGTTGACCGTGCATGTCAGAGCAAACACCAAGCCATGAGGTCGAAAGAATTGCCCATTGATCTTCGAGACAGGATTTTGTTAAGGCACAGATCTGGGGACGGGTACCAACAAATGTCTGCAGCATTGAAGGTCCCCGAGAACACAGTGGCCATCATCATTCTTAAATGGAAGAAGTTTGGAACCACTAAGACTCTTCCTAGAGCTGGCTGCCGGGACAAACTGAGAAATTGGGGAGAAGGGCCTTGGTCAGGGAGGTGACCAAGAAGTCGATGGTCACTCTGATAAAGCTCTGGAGTTCTTCTGTGGAGAGGTCAGAAACTTCCAGAAGGACAACCATCTCTGCAGCACTCCACCAATCAGGCCTTTATGGTAGAGTGGCCAGACGGAAGCCACTCCTCAGTAACAGGCACATGACAGCCCTCTTGGAGTTTGCCAAAATGCACCTAAAGGACTCTCAGACCTTGAGAAACAAGATTCTCTGGTCTGATGAAACCAAGATTGAACTCTTTGGCCTGAATGCCAAGCGTCAAGTCTGGAGGAAACCTGGCACCATCCCTACAGTGAAGAATTGTGGTGGCAGCATCATGCTGTGGGGATGTTTTTCAGTGGCAGGGACTGGGAGACTAGTCAGGCTGAGGGAAAGATAAACGGAGCAAAGTACAGAGAGATCCTTGATGAAAACCTGCTTGAGAGCACTCAGGATATCAGACTGGGGTGAAGGTTCACCTTCCAACAGGACAACAACCCTAAGCACAAAGTCAAGACAATGCAAGAGTGGCTTCGGGACAAGTCTCTGAATGTCCTTGAGTGGCCCAGCCAGAGCCCGGACTTGAACCCAAACTGACATCTCTGGAGAGATCTGAAAATAGCTGTGCAGCAACACTCCCCATCCACCCTGATAGAACTTGAGAGGATCTGCAGAGAAGAATGGTAGAACTTGCCCAAATGTCATACACAAGAAGACTCAAGGCTTGAATCACAGCCAAAGGTGCTTCAACAAAGTACTGAGTAAACGGTCTAAATACTTATGTAAATGTGAAAAATATCATTATAAATACATTTGCAAAAAAAACGTAAAAAAACGTTTTTGGTTTGTCATTATGGGATATTGTGTGTAGATTGATGGGGAAAAAAACATTGAATTAGTTTTAGAATAAGGCTGTAACAAAACAAAATGTGGAAAAAGTTAAGGGTTTGTTATTGGCATGTCATGCCTAAGGATTTTAACCTTGCCAATGAAAAACATCTTTAGAGTAGTTGGCAATATCAGTGAGTTTTGTGATAAATGAGCCATCTGATTCAATGAATGATGAAGCAGAGTTTGTACTTTTGGCCAAAATGTAATTTAAGCTTTTTAACTATCATTCTTCTTATCATGCATCTTTGTTTCATAGTAGTTTCTTCTTATTTTTGTTTAGTCACATGATTTCTCAATTTACAGCATGTTAGCTAATCGGCTGTGCACCTAGACTTATTTGCCATTCCTTTTCCCTCATCAATCAACCATACAATGTTTCAATTCCTCATCAATCTACAGGGTTTTAACAGTTTTTACAGTAATTGCCTTAATAGGCGCATGCTTATTAGTAACTGGAATAAGCTATTTATTTCGTTAATGTGTCAACTGCAGCGTCTGGTTGCCCCTCGTTACACACCACAGATCTTCCACGTAGGAATCACTACAACACTTATTATATGACCTCTTATACACTATATTAGGCCCAGCCTTTGAAACTTTGGTTTTCCTAGATATGGCTACTATATAATGATCACTAAATCCAAAGGATTTGGATACTGCTTTAGAGCAGATTTATGCAGCATTAGTGAAGATGTGATCAATACATGTGGATGATTTTATTCCTGTTCTGTTTGTAAATGCCATGGTAGGTTGACTGATCGATAACCTGAACCAGGTTGCAGGCATGGTTACAGTTTGAAGCTTTTTCTTGAGTGAGCAGCCAGTCAATATTTAGATCACCCAGAAAATATACCTCTGTGAATATCACATTTATTATCAAGCCTTTCACACATATTATCCAGATACTAACTGTTAACACTTGGTGGTCTGTAGCAGCTTCCCACCAGAACGGGCTTTAGGTGAGGCAGGTGAACCTGTAGCCCATTACTTCAACAGCATTTGACATGAGATCCTCTCTAAGCTTTACAGGGTTGAGATCTGGTGACTGTGCCGGCCATGGTATATGGCTTACATATTTTTCATGCTCATCAAACCATTCAGTTACCACCCCGTGACCTGTGGATGGGGGCATTGTCAACCCTTGGGGTCATAGCCATGGTAGACAAAATAATGGTCTACCATGACCCTAAGCATGATGGCATGTTAATTGCTTAATTAACTCAGGAACCACACCTGTGTGGAAGCACCTGCTTTCAATATACTTTGAATCCCTCATTTACTCAAGCGTTTCCATTATTTTGTCAGTTACCTTTGGCAAAAATATATAAAATATATCATTATACAATATACATATAAATGAATTAGTCCATTTGTAGTGAAAGCTTATCTAGGCCTAACTTGGAGATACAAGGTGACTACTCATCTTCTACCATTAACCCCTTTCAATGATACAAAATGATGAGGGCTCAAGACATGTAAATGATGTCAACCATGCATATAAGTGTATGAGGTTATCTAGTCGCTGGACCATGGAGTTGGTCATGCAGAACTACACTACCCATGAACACTTTCTGCTGAGTTTCTACCACAGAGGTAGATATAGGACTCGAGCCCAAAAGCCTGTTTTAGCATGGGCAGAGCCACTGAGTACTTTCACGATTTTGAAGTAGTCAACTGGCTGGGACTTCCTATGGGTTAACTTCTTATGGCTGGGGGCAGTATTGAGTAGCTTGGATGAATAAGGTGCCCAGAGTAAACTGTCTGCTCCTCAGTCCCAGTTGCTAATATATGCTTATTATTAGTAGTATTGGATAGAAAACACTGAAGTTTCTAAAACTGTTTGAATGATGTCTGTGAGTATAACCAGAACTCATATGGCAGGCAAAAACCTGAGAAAAAATCCAAACAGGAAGTGGGAAATCTGAGGCTTGTAGGTTTTCAACTCAAGCCCCTATTAAAGATAGTGGGATATTGGTTGTTGTACATCCTAAGGCTTCCACTAGATGTCAACAGTCTTTAGAAACTTGTTTGAGGCTTCTACTGTGAATTGAGGCCGAATGAGAGGGGAATGAGTCAGAGGTCTGGCAGAGAGCCACACGCTGGTCACGCACATTTCACATGAGAGGGAGCTGCGTTCCTTTGCTTTTCTACAGACATAGGAATTCTCCGGTTGGAGCGTTATTGAAGACTTATGATAAAAACATCATAAAGATAGATTCTATACTTAGTTTGAAATGTTTCTACGACCTGTAATATAACTTTTCGTCCGACGTTCGGCTGGATCTGAATGCGCGTTTGGATTTGTGCACTAAACACCCTAACAAAAGAAGCTATTTGGACATAAATGATGGACACTATCGAACAAATCAAACATTTATTGTGGAACTGGGATTCCTGGGAGTGCATTCTGATGAAGATCATCAAAGGTAAGTGAATATTTATAATGTTATTTCTGATTTCTGTTGACTCCAACATGGAGGATATATTTATTTGTTTTATGAGCGCCGTTCTCAGATTATTGCACGGTTTGCTGTTTCCGTAAAGCTTTTTTGAAATCTGACACAGCGGTTGCATTAAGAAGTATATCTCTAATTCCATGTATAACACTTGTATTTTCAGCAACATTTATGATGAGTATTTCTGTAAATTGATGTGGCTCTCTGCCAAATCACCGGATGTTTTTGGAACTACTGAACGTAACGCGCCAATGTAAACTCAGATTTTTTTTAGATAAATATGAACTTTATCAAACAAAACATACATGTATTGTGTAACATGAAGTCCTAGGAGTGTCATCTGATGAAGATTATAAACGGTTAGTGATACATTTTATCTCCATTTGTGCGTTTTGTGACTCCTCTCTTTGGCTGGAAAAAATGGCTGTTTTTCTGTGGCTTGGCTCTGACCTAACAATCGTTTGTGGTGCTTTCGCTGTAAAGCCTATTTGAAATCGGACACTGTGGTGGGATTAACAACAAGATTACCTTTAAAACGGTATAAGATACTTGTATGTTTTAATTTAATTATGAGATTTCTGTTGTTTTGAATTTGGCGCCCTGCACTTTCACTGGCTGTTGTCATATCGATCCCGTTAACGGGATTTCAGCCCTAAGAAGTTTTAAGGAAGGATCACATAATTCCATCCAGGTCCCCCTGAGGCATCAGCCAATGAATTATACTCCATAACTACAGGTGACAAGTAAATTGCCAACCTTGGCTTTATACTTGTTCAAACAACAGACTCTGGATGGCAGTGTGCACCCTTTCAGTTTGTTTGCCAACGCATAGCAGTAAAATAAAAAAGGTCTCAATGGCGTGCTGCCCATGCTGTCACAGACGCCATAATGGGACAGATATAATGATGCATTGTCTATCTTAGTCTATGGTTTCCATAGACTTGAAGCAGAACCAGCGGTATGAATGCCCAAAGTGTTTTTCATCATGAATCTTGTTCAGAAAACAGCTCTGCAGAGTGGTCACTAGCTGGCAAAGCCACAAAATCTGACTTTAAACCTAACCCAAATCACACTGCTAAACCTAATGCCTAACCCTAACCTTAAATTAAAAAACATTATTTTTGCTTTCATGAATTTTTAACAATATATCAAATGTTGACTTTGCAGCTGGCCTTTCTAAGAGGAAATTCCTCAGTTCTTCCCCCAGGACAAGACTCATTACAATAAACCTCAACCTACTGGGTTTGTTCGACATTGCAGCAGACGTGATGCAGTTTTGGTAAATTGTGACCGACTGATCTACAAATAATAATTAGTAGTTATTGTGACGCACGGTAATTTGTATATTTATCAGTCGGTAGTCAACTGCAATGGTGAACATTTCACGTTAGACAACTTAGCGATGACTAACTACACACAGAATGTTAACCAAAACAAATAACACGTAAAAACACCCACAGGCACGCACACACACATAACTGTCCGTTCTGGTGGGTGATAGGACACCACCAAATCCCTTTCATGACTGAAACACACATTACCTATCCAACTGAAACATTGTTTTCCTATATGAGAAGAACGTTTGCTGCAGTAGCCAGCATGCGTGTTATATGATACAGCACAGCACAAAACCAAGCATGATGCCAACACACAGCCCCTTCCCCTAAGATGTCACTTGCCCCTGTGATTTCACTCACTACCTCACATCTTTCTACGGCCTGTCCTACTCCAAACCTTTTCCTAACCCATTTCCCAACAGCTCAAAAACCCAGTCCAGCATTGAATGTACCCTAGCCATGCCAGCGTGTGCAACATGTGTGTACATACATCTGTGTGTGCGTACAAATGTGTGTGTATGTCTGTGTGCATACATATAGGATCTGTGTTTGTGTGTGAGTGTGTAGAGTACATAGGGTCATATTTACTGAAAGCTGCGGCTGAGGCCTGGTACTGGCGGCCCTCTGAGCCCGCGTCCATGGCCAGGTCATAGGAGCCCTCTAGGGCCCCTGCAGCACCGGAGGCCTGGGGCCAGCCCTGCTTCACCAGCAGCACTGTCCCAGACACAGACACAGAGAGATTACACACACACACACACACACACATACAATAGAACACAGAGACACAGAAGACAGACATGGATAGATAGTAATAGAACACACACCACATGCAAATGAACTCACACAAACACTCACATAGAGAATACACACAGAGTAAACAGTACACATACAGTCACTAGAGAAAGTCTACACACCCCTTGCAGTCTTAACATTTTTCTGCCTTGAAATTATTGTTATTTTTAAATGTAACAAATTATAATTTTCCTACCAATCTATAGAACTTACTCTACATTTTCAAAGTGAAAAAAATAAAATAAAATATTTTCTGGTATTTTAGTGGCAGCATCATGTTATTGGTATGTTTGTCATTGGAAGGAAACTGGGGAGTTTGTTAGGATCAAAATAAATATGAAAGGAGTAAACCCCAGATAAAAAGTTAGAGGAAAACCTGCCTCAGTCTTCGGAATACCTAACCCTGGGATTTTTCAGCGGGAAAATTACAAATGTTTACGCCAAAGTCACACCAGAATGGTGTCGAGTGTTCCTCAATGGTCCAGTCTCAGTCCTGACTTTAACCTGTTTGAAAATCAGAGATAATTTGAATGTTGCTGTGAATCAATGACTCCCAACCAAATTTACTGAGCTTGAGCAATTTTGACAAAAACAATGGATATATGTTGACCTAAGAGTTTTGCAAAGTTTGTTGAACCATATTCAAAATGATTCACAGCTGTAATGGCTGCCAAAGGTGCTACCACCAAGTATTAACTCTGGGGTGTGAAGACATACACAATCAATACATCTTTGTTTTATAATTTGTATTAATTAGGAAAATGTTGTATAATTTATATTTAACTTTGAAATGTGGAGTACGTTGTGTACATTGGAAGGAAAACATTTTCAAATACATTTTTAGATTACATTTTAAGGCAGCAAAATGTGAAGACTAGACTTTCACTAGGCACTTTACACACACACACACACACACACACAGAAATAGAGTACATACACAAAGTGTGCACACACAGAGAGTACACATATACAGTAGAATACATAACGTTTCACACAATCAACACACACACTTGGGCTTAGTTTTGGATGTATTTTCTTGTGTTTCATGCCTAGTAAACATGACCCATCCCAGTAAAGGCAGTGCTGCACTGTCGACGACAACATGGCACAGCTGTCACAGCTCTCACTGACCTATTTCACTACACTCTTTGAAGCCCATCAAACCCACTGGAGCTTCAGGAGAAATGCAGTAAAACCACTACACATAACAAATATGGATCACCACCAACCACGACACAAACTACTAGCTACCACAGCTAGGGTTAATTCCATCTCAGTTCAGACAATTCAGGAAGTAAACTGAAATTTCAGGTACAATTTTTTCTCATAGAGAACCATGGATGAAATTTGAATTGAAATGTACTTACTGAATTTAAAAGGAATTGACCCCAACCCTTGTATCTACCTAACCCTTCCCTTTCCATGCACAGGGGTTGAGAGATGCATTACATTGGAACTATATTCATGTGTACTAGCTAACACAAGGAGGTGATAGAGAGACCTGCTTCTAGCCATCTCAATGATAAATAGTATTACAGTATTTATGATAATAAAAAGCCAATTCAACCCCAGGTTATTTCAGTTTCACTAAGTGACAAACATCTCAAGCCATCATCTAACAACAAAGGGCAAACTTAACCAACAACCATACTAAGGCCTACATCTGAAAATCGTTTATCCAAATAAAACAGAAAATAAATTAGGAATTATCTTATTAACAATCTTTTTTGTGGCCATGGCCAACATATATTCCCTATGACTTAACACACAGCGCGCACACACACACACACACTTCGGGAATCTGAACAGAACTTTCTAGAGCACTGTGTGGATGCAATATGAACAAAGCCTCTTTAGCAGCTCTACATAAGAGTACTCAAGGCATTGTGAAGGCTCTGGGGTGAAGTTTCCCATAGGTACAGGTCTTGGATCAGCATCCCCTCACCTAATCTTAACCATTAGTGGGGAAAATGCCAAACTGATCCAAGATCAGTGTCTAGGGGCAAATTCACCTTTTCCTTCCACGTTCTGAGTAGGTGCCAAGATTAGACACATGACAATGTCTAGATCCCATTCCATGAATACTGTGAATATGTGGATTGAGACCTTCTGGCGTTCTGCGGGAGTGCTGTGAGTGATGCACTCAAGAACTGTGCATGCAGGTGTTCTTACCTTTGAATAGCATGCACCAGCAATCTGATTCATGTAGTGTGTGTTCTATTACATGTGTGTATATTCTTACCTGCGGAGATAGAGTGGATTTCTAGTTTGATAAAACAGGCTTGTCTGTGCATACAGTGCCTTGCGAAAGTATTCGCCCCCCTTGAACTTTGCGACCTTTTGCCACATTTCAGGCTTCAAACATAAAGATATAAAACTATTTTTTTGTGAAGAATCAACAACAAGTGGGACACAATCATGAAGTGGAACGACATTTATTGGATATTTCAAACTTTTTAAACAAGTCAAAAACTGAAAAATTGGGCGTGCAAAATTATTATCGCAAGGCACTGTATGTGCATGTCTGTGTGTGCTTGCAAGCATGTCTGTGTGTGCTTGCGTGGATGTTTGTTTCCGCGGATGTGTGTTTCCGTGCATGTTCATGTGTACATGTGTGTTCTTACCTTGGGGATAGCCTGGGCTGCCAGTCTGGTAGAGGTTGGGTGTGTAGGTAGGAGCCTGAGGATAACCTGCAGGATAGCCTGAGGACAGAGAACAGAAGCTATTTAGAACACCATCCACTGAGTGAGTGAGTGTGTGTGTGTGTGTGTGTGTGTGTGTGTGTGTGTGTGTGTGTGTGTGTGTAGCACGCGTGTGAGAGTGTATATGTACGTGAATGCACATTAGTATACAAGTGAATGTGTGTGTTGTGAGATGGAAGGGCAAAGGGAGGACAGCAAAAAGACAGTGTTCCAGAGTGCCTGTGTGGAGGAGAAAAATCAGTTTATTACTCTATGGAGCCTCCATCTCCCCACATCCCTGTCACAGTGATTTACAGCCCTAAACCACCCTCCTGCACCAGATTCATAAAACATATGGATTGGGCAATGTAGTGGATGCAACCCATCCACGTATAATGCTCGAAAGTGGCTCAGTGGTCTAAGGCACTGCATCTCAGCGCTAGAGGCATCACTACAGACCCTGGTTCGATCCCGGGCTGTATCACAACCGACCGTGATCAGGAGTTCCATAGGGCGGTGCACAATTGGCCCAGCGTCGTCAGGGTTAGGGGAAGGTTTGGCCGGAGTAGGCCGTCATTGTAAAATAAGAATTTGTTCTTAACTGACTTGCCTAGGTATATAAAGGTTACATTCAAAATACATACATTAAGAGAGTATTCAGGTCTGTTGGGTTTTTAGAACATGAATTAGAATCTTTCTCTTGGCTTTTTCCACATTTTTTTTTTACATTACAGCCTTATTCTAAAATGGATTCAAATGTTGTTTTTATCATAAGAAAACTATACACAGTACCCCATAATGATAAAGCAATAATTTTTGCAAATGTATTAAAAAAACTGAAATATCACATTTACATAAGTATTCAGACCCTTTTACTCAGTACTTTGTTGAAGCCCCTTTAACAGCGATTACAGTAAAAATACTTATTGGGTATGACGCTACAACATTTTTCATCAAGGATCTCTCTGTACTTTGCTCCGTTCATCTTTCCATCGATTCTGACTGATCTCCCAGTCCCTGCCACTGAAAACATCCTCACAGCATGATGCTGCCACCACCATGCTTCACTGTAGGGAGGGTGCCAGGTTTCCTCCAGACGTGACGCTTGGCATTCAGGCCAACGAGTTCAATCTTGGTTTCATCAGACCAGAGAATCTTGTATCTCATGGTCTGCGAGTCCTTTATTTGCCTCTTGGCAAACTCCAAGAGGGTTATCGTGTGCCTTTTACTGAGAAGTGGCCTCTGTCTGGCCACTCTAGCATAAAGGCATGATTGGTGGAGTGTGCTGCAGAGATGGTTGTCCTTCTGGAAGGTTCTAAACTTCTTCCATTTAAGAATGATGGAGGCCACTCTGTTCTTGGGGACCTTCAATGCTGGGGATGAGCATCTTCAATATGTACCCATTGGTCCTCAGTGCATTTAACTATATGCTATAAGTAAAAGCCTTGGGTAGCGAGTTAAAACCACCCTAAGAATTAGGAAGATGTAAAACTTTCCTTTTTATTCTCTGAATTTTATTCGCCCATATAAAAAAAGTTATATGACCGAGTATACTTTTTTAAATTATTTCTTCGGTGGGGTAATTGGTAGCACCGAGAAAAAAAGAAAAAAAGTTTTATTCTACCTGTAAGATTTATGGGAAGATTTTTCCATTTGAATTAGATTTGCTTTCATATTGTTGAGTAATGGATTAAAGTTCTTTGTATACAGTGCCTTGCGAAAGTATTCAGCCCCCTTGAACTTTGCAACCTTTTGCCACATTTCAGGCTTCAAACAAAGATATACAACTGTATTTTTTTGTGAAGAATCAACAACAAGTGGGACACAATCATGAAGTGGAACGACATTTATTGGATATTTCAAACTTTTTTAACAAATCAAAAACTGAAAGATTGGGCGTGCAAAATTATTCAGCCCCTTTACTTTCAGTGCAGCAAACTCTCTCCAGAAGTTCAGTGAGGATCTCTGAATGATCCAATGTTGACCTAAATGACTAATGATGATAAATACAATCCACCTGTGTGTAATCAAGTCTCCGTATAAATGCACCTGCACTGTGATAGTCTCAGAGCTCCGTTAAAAGCGCAGAGAGCATCATGAAGAACAAGGAACACACCAGGCAGGTCCGAGATACTGTTGTGAAGAAGTTTAAAGCCGGATTTGGATACAAAAAGATTTCCCAAGCTTTAAACATCCCAAGGAGCACTGTGCAAGCGATAATATTGAAATGGAAGGAGTATCAGACCACTGCAAATCTACCAAGACCTGACCGTCCCTCTAAACTTTCAGCTCATACAAGGAGAAGACTGATCAGAGATGCAGCCAAGAGGCCCATGATCACTCTGGATGAACTGCAGAGATCTACAGCTGAGGTGGGAGACTCTGTCCATAGGACAACAATCAGTCGTATATTGCACAAATCTGGCCTTTATGGAAGAGTGGCAAGAAGAAAGCCATTTCTTAAAGATATCCATAAAAAGTGTTGTTTAAAGTTTGTCACAAGCCACCTGGGAGACACACCAAACATGTGGAAGAAGGTGCTCTGGTCAGATGAAACCAAAATTGAACTTTTTGCCAACAATGCAAAACGTTATGTTTGGCGTAAAAGCAACACAGCTCATCACCCTGAACACACCATCCCCACTGTCAAACATGGTGGTGGCAGCATCATGGTTTGGGCCTGCTTTTCTTCAGCAGGGACAGGGAAGATGGTTAAAATTGATGGGAAGATGGATGGAGCCAAATACAGGACCATTCTGGAAGAAAACCTGATGGAGTCTGCAAAGACCTGAGACTGGGACGGAGATTTGTTTTCCAACAAGACAATGATCCAAAACATAAAGCAAAATCTACAATGGAATGGTTCAAAAATAAACATATCCAGGTGTTAGAATGCCCAAGTCAAAGTCCAGACCTGAATCCAATCGAGAATCTGTGGAAAGAACTGAAAACTGCTGTTCACAAATGCTCTCCATCCAACCTCACTGAGCTCGAGCTGTTTTGCAAGGAGGAATGGGAAAAAATGTCAGTCTCTCGATGTGCAAAACTGATAGAGACATACCCCAAGCGACTTACAGCTGTGATCGCAGCAAAAGGTGGCGCTACAAAGTATTAACTTAAGGGGGCTGAATAATTTTGCACGCCCAATTTTTCAGTTTTTGATTTGTTCAAAAAGTTGTAAACATCCAATAAATGTCGTTCCACTTCATGATTGTGTCCCACTTGTTGTTGATTCTTCACAAAAAAATACAGTTTTATATCTTTGTTTGAAGCCTGAAATGTGGCAAAAGGTCGCAAAGTTCAAGGGGGCCGAATACTTTCGCAAGGCACTGTATGTATTCACCCCCTTTGCTATGAAGCCCCTAAAAAGATCTGGTGCAACCAATTACCTTCAGAGGTCACATAACTAGTTAAATAAAGTACATCTGTGTGCAATCTAAGTGTCACATGATCTCAGTATATATATATATATATATATATATATATATATATATATATATATATATATACACACACACACCTATTCTGACCAAGGAGCTCTCCAAACAGGTCAGGGACAAAGTTGTGGAGAAGTACAGAGCAGGGTTGAGCTATAAAAAAAATACCAGAAACTTTGAACATCCCACAGAGCACCATTAAATCCATTATTAAAAAATAGAAAGGTGGGCATTAATCAGAGAGGCAACAAAGAGACCAAAGATAACCCTGAAGAGCTGCAAAGCTCCACAGTGGAGATTGGAGTATCTGTCCATAGGACCACTTTATGCCGTACATTCCATAGAACTGGGATTTACGGAAGAGTGTCAAGAAAAAAAGCCATTGCTTAAAGAAAAAAATAAGCAAAAGGCAGGTGGGAGACTCCCCAAATATATGGAAGAATGAGACTGAAATGTAGCTTTTTGTCAATCAATGGAAATGCTATGTCTGTCGCAAACTCAACACCCCACCATCCCCACAGTGAAGCATGGTGGTGGCAGCATCATGCTGTGTGGATGTTTTCACTGGCAGGGACTGGGAAACTTGTCAGAATTTAAGGAATGATGGATGGCACTAAATACAGGGAAATTCTTGAGGGAAACCTGTTTCAGTCTTCAGGAGATTTGAGACTGGGACGGAGGTTCACCTTCCATCAGGACAATAACCCTAAGCATACTACTAAAGCAACACTTGAGTGGTTTAATGGGAAACATTTAAATGTCTTGGAATGGCCTAGTCAAAGCCTAGACCTCAATCCAATTTAGAATCTGTGGTGTGACTTAAAGATTGCTGTACACCAGTGGAACCCATCCAGCTGGAACAGTTTTGCCTTGAAGAATAGGCATAAATCTCAGTGGCTAGATGTGCCAACCTTATAGAGAAATACCCCAAGAGACTTGCAGCTGTAATTGTTGCAAAATGTGTCTCTACAAAGTATTGACTTTGGGGGGTGAATAGAATAGTTATGCATACTCAAGTTTTCAGTTTGTCTTATTCCTTGTTTGTTTGACAATAAAAACATATTTTTCATCTTCAATCATCTGGGTGTTTAATCAAATGATATAAAGACCCAGAAAAATCCTTTTTAATTCCAGGTTGTAAGGCAACAAAATAGGAAAAATGCCAAGGGGTTGAATACAAAACTGAATTGGTCCACCCACACAGACAGCGTGGTGAAGAAGGCGCAGCAGCGCCTCTTCAACCTCAGGAGGCTGAAGAAATGTGGCTCGTCACCAAGAGCACTCAAACAGATGCACAATCGAGAGCATCCTGTCGGGCTGTATCACCGCCTGGTACGGCAACTGCTCCACCCACAACCGTAAGGCTCTCCAGTGGGTCGTGAGGCACAACGCATCACCGGGGGCAAACTACCTGCCCTCCAGGACACCTACACCACCCGATGTCACAGGAAGGCCATAAAGATCATCAAAGACATCAACCACCCGAGCCATTGCCTGTTCACCCCGCTATCATCCAGAAGGTGAGGTCAGTACAGGTGCATCAAAGCAGGGACCGAGAGACTGAAAAACAGCTTCTATCTCAAGGCCATCAGACTGTTAAACATCACTCATTCATATATCTTTATGTACATATTCTTCATCCATTTCCACTTGTGTGTATAAGGTAGTTGTGAAATTGTTAGGTTAGATTACTCGTTGGTTATTACTGCATTGTCGGAACTAGAAGCACAAGCATTTCGCTACACTCGCATTAACATCCGCTAACCATGTGTATGTGACAAATAAAATGTGATTTGACTTTTGCAAGCCACTGTAACGGACCGCTCACTCTCTCCTGGTTACTTGGATATATATTAATCTATCGGTTTCTTCATATAACCACAATCTTGTCGGTACAAAACGGAGCTACTCTCTCCCAATATGTCCTATCGAATTGAGGCTGTTCTGAGGGCAAAAAGGGGTACAGCTTAATATTAGGAAGGTGTTCCTTAATGTTTTGTACACTGTGAATAGTGCACTATATACTACGCTAGTAATCTAGGCATAGAAGTGTCTTTGGGTTGCATCCCAAATGGCACCCTATGCCCTATATAGTCCATTTCTTTTTACCAGGGCCCATAGGGCTCTGGTCAAAGCTAGTGCACTATATAGGGCATAGAGTGTCATTTGGGATGCATCCAAAGACACTGCAAAGCCTAGATTATAGTATAGTCAAAAAGCAATCAGATGCAAACTAAACTAAAAAGCACACAGCATTTCCCTGTAAATGGAAAATATGGGGTATGGATGATATAGAAGAGGAACATAAAGACAAATATTTACTTGACAGTAGGCGGTCTATAAGGAAAATAAAGGAGTATGGAATGTGGAGAGAATATGGAAGAAAAGGGACAATATTTATTTAAGGTTAGGCAGACATATATTATGAATGTATGCCTTCTCTATGCTATAATGACAGGTGCTATTGATATGACTATGAATTGTGAATTGATTATGAATTGTACTGATCGCATAGCAATCACACTAAAACAAAGTAGCCTATTATTGGAAATAACATAGAATGCAGGAGCAGCCTGTGTGTGTGTCTCAATCCTGAGGCTACACAACACCTACGCAACCTGATCCGACAGCCCACACGCACACACAGTCAGAGCCTCAGTATTTATACACACACACACACACACTAATTAGCCCTCGTATTTATGGAACAGTGTGACTGTGGACTAATTGTGAGCAAAAGAGAATCAGCCAGAGACAATTAGAGCAAGAGAGGTAGAGAGAGAGCAGTAGAAAGAGAGTGACACTGAAAGGGAGGGAGGAACTGAAGGAGGAATGGAATAGAGGGAGGGATCCCTACTGTCAGCAGTATCTGAGAACGACAACTGCACTCCCTTGGTCTGCTGTCCCCAGGGGTGTGTGTACATGTGTGTCTGTGTATGTGTGTGAGCTCCTGCATATGTACCTCCTGCCTCCCTCCACACAGCATCCATAACACAAGCCTACTGCAACCACTGCAAGCGTCTGTCCTTTCTCTTAACTCCCTGATCAGCTGTAACTTAAGGATGAGCAGCAATGCATTGTGGGTAGGAAGAAGCGACTAGAGAAAAAAAAAACATTGAGAGCTGAGGGCACCTTTAAAATAATCTCTCTCTTATGAAAGCCAGTGATGTGGTAACAGCCTGGCCTATGAAGCACAAGCCAAGTAACCAGCCCTGCCCTCCTGAGCCAGTGGAGGAAAACACCACCAGAGAAATCACATTTCTATTTCCACCTTTCCTGCCTTTCCTTTTTTCACCTTTCTTTGGACATACCATGTGAATTATTATTTTGTTGCACAGACAGCTCATTCGATGCATAGACTCATCCGGTGGTGGATGCACTACTTCTACATGCATATGGTTCATACATCCTAATACAGTATGTGACAGAGGCGGTGACATTTGGCTTTCGGTGACAAAACAGCCCATTATGCCAACCAGCCATTAGAGGAGCTTACTAATCATTACCATTCTACCATTCTTACTACAAGGGTTTGTTTTGTAAACAGATCACAATATACCACCACTACACCATTTCCATACATAGGTTTTCCCCTTCAAAAATCTATTGAAGGCACCCAATCATTTTATGACCCACATTAGACTGCTTAATGGGGAAAAGGGGAGGAGGGACTAAGAAACTGCAAAGTTTGTATCAGTGGGGACACCTTCAATGCTGCACTGTCCTTCTAAAACGAAAAACAATTAATCTCCATTGTAAACCCAGTCATGCGGATGACAGGAGAGAAAATGGAAAGCAACTGAAATGAATTAAAGCGCAAAAGAGAGTAAGTCATTTATTTATTTTCAGAAAGAGAGCAGGAAAAGGATATGGAGTGGAGTCAGAAATTGGATACCACGAAATTGGGGAGAAAAAGGGGTAAAAATTCAACAACAACAAAAAAATTAATAAAAAATCTAATAAAAAGAATCTCCTTTGGCAGCGATTACAGCTGTGAGTCTTTCTGGGTAAGTCTGATCCACAATAGCTTTAATAGCTAATAGCTTGTGCAACATTTGCTCATTATTCTTTTCAAAATTCTTCAAGCTCTGTCAAATTGGTTGTTGACTAGACAACCATTTTCAGGTCTTGCCATAGATTTTCTAGCAGATTTAAGTCAAAACTAACTCTGACACTCAGGAACTCCATTGTAGATTTGGCCTTGTGTTTAGGTTATTGTGCTGCTGAAAGGTGGATTCATCTTCCAGTGTCTGGTGGAAAGCAGACTGAACAATGTTTTCCCCTAGGATTTTACCTGTGCTCAGCTCCATTCGGTTTATTTTCTATCCTGAAAAACTCCCCAGTCCTTAACGATTACAAGAACACAATATGGAGAGTGGTACTTAGTAATGTGTTCGTGTTGGATTTGCCCCAAAAGATAACATTTTGTATTACAGACAAAAAAGTGAATTGCTTTGCCACATTTTTTGCAGATGACTTTAGTGCCTTGTTGCAAACAGATGCATGTTTTGGAATATTTTTATTCTGCACAGGCTTCCCGCTTTTCACTCTGTCAATTAGGTTATTATTGTGGAGTAACCACAATCTTGTTGATCCATCCTCAGTTATCCTATTACAACCATTAAACTCTGCAACTATTTT
The DNA here is from genome assembly GCF_013265735.2 of Oncorhynchus mykiss. NCBI lineage: Eukaryota > Metazoa > Chordata > Actinopteri > Salmoniformes > Salmonidae > Oncorhynchus > Oncorhynchus mykiss. The sequence goes on along the minus strand of NC_048576.1, from coordinate 44,663,623 downwards.
AAAGTCACCATTGGCCTAATGGTAAAATCTCTGAGCGGTTTCCTTCCTCTCAGGCAACTGAGTTAGGAAGGATGCCTGTATCTTTGTACCCATCTGCCAATAGGTGCCCTTCTTTGCAAGGTATTGGAAAAACTCCCTGGTCTTTGTGGTTGAATCTGTTTGAAATTCACTGCTCGACTGAGGGACCTTACAGAAAATTGCATGTGTGGGGTACAGAGATGGGATAGTCATTCAAAAATCGTGTTAAACACTGTTATTGCACACAGAGTCCATGCAACTTATTATGTGACTTGATAAGCACATTTCTACTCCTGAACTTATTTAGGCATGCAATAACATAGGGGTTGACTCAAGACAGTTCAGCATTCATTTGTAATACATTTGTAAACATTTTTAAAAACATAATTCCACTTTGACATTATGGGCTATTGTGTGTAGGCCAATGATAAAAAAATCTCAATTTATTCCATTTTAAATTCAGGCTGTAACGCAACAAAATGTGCCACAACAATACTTGAAAATCAAAGACCAGTGGTGGGTTTGGCATCAAAATGACAATGCATAAGCAGAAAATAACCATATACCTACTGTAAAATATGGTGGTGGATCTTTGATTTTCAAATATTGTGGTGGCCCATGTTATGTTATGGGTATGCTTGTCACCGGAAGGGACTGGGGAGTTTGTCAGGATCAAAAATATGAAAGGCGCTAAGCCCGGGTAAAATGTTGGGGAGAAAACCAGTCATAGTCTGCTGAAAACCTAACCACGTGATACAGTTATATTTTTCAGTGGGACAATTACACACGCTTTCCAAGAGGTATTGCGTGCTCCTTAATGGTCCAGTCTCAGCCCGACTTAAATCCTGCTTGAAAATCAGAGACAAGGTTTGAACATTGTTGTCCGTCAACGATCCCCAAACAAATTTACTGAGAATATGTTACTGTAAGCGTTGTGCAAGATTGGTAGCATCTGTAATGGCTCTCAAAGGTGCTTGGAGACATGCAATCAATACTGGTCTATTTGTTTTGTTATTGTTATTATTATTATTTGCAAGATTTTCTATAATTTGTCTTTCACTTTGAAAATGTGGAGTAGGATGTGTAGATCTGAAGGGAAGAAATCTAATGTATTCCTATTTTGATGCAGCTAAATGTGAAGACTATGCAAAGGGTATGTAGACTTTCATTAGCGACTGTGTCTAGAACGTGAGTTTAATCCCTGACGAAGCATTATTGTTTTTATAGATTGAACGGAAAGCCAATGTGTTCCATTGAGCCCATTTCAGCTATTACTGGTGTGTTTGAGAGGTCATTACAAACGTTTCCGCTGTCGTTACATTAACGGTAAAAAATTTTTTAAAAAAGAATGGCACAAGCCAGAGTGGGAAAGTGTAAAATGAAAGCAATCAATCCAGCGAGATTTAAGTGACAAGTGGATTTTGCACCCCTCAAACACAAGAAATAGGTGGGAGGGGCATGCGCACTCCTACACACATGCATACACACACAGTATTGGTATGGCATTGATGCGGTTATTGCTGATGTTGATTTGGCACTCACCTGCGTATGCTATGTTCTTAGGGTTGCCGTACGGTGTCCCGGGCTGGACAGGACTGTACACAGGATTCATGTTGGAAGATAGTCTACCCTTACTGCAAGGAGAACAGATAGAGAGAGAGACCGAGAGACAGAGCGAGATACAAACATATGGTGAGAAGAAAGTCATGGCATTCAATAATTATTCATTGAGAATATGCATAAGCTCAGAGGTCTCCATCTTGGAAGTGTTCCATAGCCAGCTTAAAGACATCTGACATCTGAAAAACTAAAAGGTACTCCACAAAAACTACCGTTAAACTCACAATATTGTAGCAGGTCTGATTTTGAAAGTTGTTTTTTTTCGATGTTCGTGAGAAGGCAGCAATTTATTTCCGCAGGATAAAAGTAAATCAGGTAGAAAATGCGAAAGCATACAATACAATTGTTGCTAAATAAAAATGAGTAAAATTCAAATATTTCTGTATTGAGTATTATGGTATTTCTGACTGTTTTGAACATCTTCAACAGTCACATAAGAAGACACTAGCACAAACATGACTGACATACTAGGACATTCTTCAACCTGAGCTCATTTGTTTGCAACACTTTTCTCCACCTCTTTCTCAACCTGTTTCCACCACCCATCTCTTTCACACGCATGCAAGAACTGAACCACACGCACACACATACTCTCTGTCTCTCTCGACAGCCATTCATATTTAGCTCGTTCAAGATTTCAAAGAAGGTTCGCGAGAGTACTCGTTCTCTCTCTCTCTCTCACACACACAAGTTTGCAGATGACAACAGTTGCAGGCTTGATTACCAACAATGACGAGACAGCCTATAGGGAGGTGTGTAATGTCAGGAAAAAAACTCGCTCAACATCAACAAAGGAGATGATCATGGACTTCAGGAAACAGCAGAGGGAGCACCCCCCTATCCACATCGACGGGACAGTAGTGGAGAAGTTGGAAAGTTAAGTTCCTCGGCATACACATCACGGACAAACTGAAATGGTCCACCCACACAGACAGCATGGTGAAGAAGGCACAACAACGCCTCTTCAACCTCACAACCTCAGGAGGCTAAAGAAATTTGGCTTGTCACCTAAATCCCTCACAAACTTTTACAGATGCACAATCGAGAGCATCCTGTCGGGCTGTATCACTGCCTGGTACGGCAACTGCACCTCCCTCAACCGCAAGGCTTTCCAGAGGGTGGTGCGGTCTGCACAACGCATCACCGGGGGGCAAACTACCTGCCCTACAGGACACCGACAACACCGACAACACCCAATTACACAGGAAGACAAAAAGATCATCAAGGACAACAACCACCCGAGCCAATGCCTGTTCACCCTGCTATCATCCAGAAGGCAAGGTCAGTTTAATAAATGAGTTTAGAAGGCAAGGCCACTTTAATAAATGGGTTTAATAAAAAGGTATAATGTCACTTTAATAATGTTTACATATCCTACATTACTCATCTCATATGTATATCATCTTTGGGATAGGGGGCAGCATTTTCACTTTTGGATGAATAGCGTGCCCAGAGTGAACTCCTACTCAGTCTCAGATGCTAATATATGCATATTATTAGTAGTATTGGATAGAAAACACTGAAGTTTCTAAAACTATTTGAATGATGTCTGTGAGTATAACAGAACTCATATGGCAGGCAAAGATCTGTGAAAAAATCCAAACAGGAAGTGGGAAATCTGAGGTTTGTAGTTTTTGAACTCACCCCTATCGAATACAGTGGGATATGGGTTATTTTGCACTTCCTAAGGCTTCCACTAGATGTCAACCACATGAGAGCAACCTGCGTTACATGGCTTTTCTACAGACAATGGAATTCTCCGGTTGGAACATTAATGAACTTTTATGATAACATCCTAAAGATTGATTCTATACTTAGTTTGACAAGTTTCTTCGACCTGTAATATAACTTTTTCAACTTTTCGTCCGACTGGATCAGATCACGCTTTTGGATTTGGTTACCAAGCGCCCTAACAAAAGAAGTTATTGGACATAAATGGACATTATCGAACAAAACAGGCATTTATTGTGGAACTGCGATTCCTGGGAGTGCAATCTGATGAAGATCAAAAGGTACAGTGCCTTGCGAAAGTATTCGGCCCCCTTGAACTTTGCGACCTTTTGCCACATTTCAGGCTACAAACATAAAGATATAAAACTGTATTTTTTTGTGAAGAATCAACAACAAGTGGGACACAATCATGAAGTGGAACGACATTTATTGGATATTTCAAACTTTTTTAACAAATCAAAAACTGAAAAATTGGGCGTGCAAAATTATTCAGCCCCCTTAAGTTAATACTTTGTAGCGCCACCTTTTGCTGCGATTACAGCTGTAAGTCGCTTGGGGTATGTCTCTATCAGTTTTGCACATCGAGAGACTGACATTTTTTCCCATTCCTCCTTGCAAAACAGCTCGAGCTCAGTGAGGTTGGATGGAGAGCATTTGTGAACAGCAGTTTTCAGTTCTTTCCACAGATTCTCGATTGGATTCAGGTCTGGACTTTGACTTGGCCATTCTAACACCTGGATATGTTTATTTTTGAACCATTCCATTGTAGATTTTGCTTTATGTTTTGGATCATTGTCTTGTTGGAAGACAAATCTCCGTCCCAGTCTCAGGTCTTTTGCAGACTCCATCAGGTTTTCTTCCAGAATGGTCCTGTATTTGGCTCCATCCATCTTCCCATCAATTTTAACCATCTTCCCTGTCCCTGCTGAAGAAAAGCAGGCCCAAACCATGATGCTGCCACCACCATGTTTGACAGTGGGGATGGTGTGTTCAGCTGTGTTGCTTTTACGCCAAACATAACGTTTTGCATTGTTGCCAAAAAGTTCAATTTTGGTTTCATCTGACCAGAGCACCTTCTTCCACATGTTTGGTGTGTCTCCCAGGTGGCTTGTGGCAAACTTTAAACGACACTTTTTATGGATATCTTTAAGAAATGGCTTTCTTCTTGCCACTCTTCCATAAAGGCCAGATTTGTGCAATATACGACTGATTGTTGTCCTATGGACAGAGTCTCCCACCTCAGCTGTAGATCTCTGCAGTTCATCCAGAGTGATCATGGGCCTCTTGGCTGCATCTCTGATCAGTCTTCTCCTTGTATGAGCTGAAAGTTTAGAGGGACGGCCAGGTCTTGGTAGATTTGCAGTGGTCTGATACTCCTTCCATTTCAATATTATCGCTTGCACAGTGCTCCTTGGGATGTTTAAAGCTTGGGAAATCTTTTTGTATCCAAATCCGGCTTTAAACTTCTTCACAACAGTATCTCGGACCTGCCTGGTGTGTTCCTTGTTCTTCATAATGCTCTCTGCGCTTTTAACGGACCTCTGAGACTATCACAGTGCAGGTGCATTTATACGGAGACTTGATTACACGCAGGTGGATTGTATTTATCATCATTAGTCATTTAGGTCAACATTGGATCATTCAGAGATCCTCACTGAACTTCTGGAGAGAGTTTGCTGCACTGAAAGTAAAGGGGCTGAATAATTTTGCACGCCCAATTGTTCAGTTTTTGATTTGATAAAAAAGTTTGAAATATCCAATAAATGTCGTTCCACTTCATGATTGTGTCCCACTTGTTGTTGATTCTTCACAAAAAAATACAGTTTTATATCTTTATGTTTGAAGCCTGAAATGTGGCAAAAAGTCGCAAAGTTCAAGGGGGCCGAATACTTTCGCAAGGCACTGTAAGTGAATATTTATAATGCTATTTATGAATAATGTTGACTACCCAACATGGCGGAAATTTCTCTGGCTGGTTTGGGCTCTGAGCGCCGTTCTCAGATTATGCTTTTCCCGTAAAGTTTTTTTAAAATCTGACACAGCGGTTGCATTAAGGAGAAGTGTATCTAAAGTTCCATGCATAACACTTGAATTTTCAAGTGTCATCAACATTTATAATGAGTATTTCTGTGAATTCATGTGGCTCTCTGCAATATCACTGAATGTTTTGGAACTACTGAACCTAACACGCCAATGTAAAATAAGATTTTTGGATATAAATATGAACTTTACTTTGTATTGTGTAACATGAAGTCCTATGAGTGTCATCTGATGAAGATCATCAAAGGTTAGTGATTCATTTTATGTCTATTTGTGCTTTTTGTGACTCCTCTCTTTGGCTGGAAAAATGGCTGGGTTTTGGTGGTGACCTAACAATCGTTTGTGGAGCTTTCGCTGTAAAGCATTTTTTTAAATCAGACACTGTGGCTGGATTAACGAGAATTTTATCTTTAAAATGGTACCTAATACTTGTATGTTTGAGAAATTTGATTCATGAGATTTCTGTTGATTTGTATTTGGCGCTAGCGGAATGGGGTTCAAGTCCTAGACAGGATATACGGTAATCATTGCATCTTGCCTGTGCTGCACGGCCATCACTCATCCATATATTTATATGTACATATTCTTATTCCATCCATTTACAATTGTGTGTATAAGGTAGTTGTTGTGAATTAGATATTACTGCACTGTCAAAACTAGAAGCACCCACATTTCGCTATACTCGCATTAACATCTGCTAACCATGTGTATGTGACAAAAAACATTTGATTTGACACACACACACTTCTCTCTTCGTTCTAGGAGGCAGTTAACCGCTAGACTAAGACCATTGGGCAAGTAATTGAAAGGAAGGTCTCTGGTTTGAGTCCCCGAGCTGACTAAGTGAAAAATCTGTCGATGTACCCTTGAGCAAGGCACTTAACCCTAATTGCTCCTGTAAGTCACTCTGGATAAGAGTGTCTGGTTATTGACAAAAATGTATAAAATGTCCTGTTTGTAACCCAACCAGCCAAGAGCCTATCCCCAGTCTAGAGGGTATACCAGGAACAAAAGGACCTCCCACACATTAGAGAGATCTCTCCTAGTGTGTGTGTGTGGAATTGAATCAAAGTTGTCAACAGTACAATGAAATGCTTACTTACAGGCTTTTCCTCAACAATGCAATAATATTAAGTCAGATAAAAAAAAACACGATAATATGTGTGCACACTTGACGTGTGAGAGAAAATGCCTTCCTCAAGGGATTCATGTGACCTTTCACATGGACCCTGTCACCCTTCCACTCACAGCATGGTTGTATTCATTAGTGAACACCGTAGCAAAACATTTAGAAATGTAAAATGAAAACAAGCGTTTCTTATTGGAATAGTTCAGGTAGTCCCCGTTTCTAACATCTGTCCAGAACTTAATCGAGCATCTGACACAAATACACAAGATTTTAGTTCTGAGTGTCTGAGATTACAACCATACATACAAACACATTGAGTCAAGCCGCCAACAAAACAGAAAGCAAGTCTTTGTATAAAAAATCCCATTTAAATCAAGAGATTTTCTTTGCAGTCACTAAATAATCACGATCAAAATTGGAAACACAATTATCAAGAAGTGCAATATTATGGGCGCTCTCTCCTTTTTTGTATATGTCACAAAAAATGTCATACACAAATATTTTTTCCTGATAAAAAAAATGCAAAAAAGAAAAAAAGTCAGTCCCCCATTGCCTAGATCGTTCCCTATATTGTACATGAATAGAGTCATTTAGAATTCTGTCCACTAGTATTTGGGTAGTTGCCATATAGCCAAAACAAAAGTTTTAAAAAAAAAATGTATTCCATAATTAAAGTTTTTTTATACACAGTTGCAATAAACTGTCTAAACATAATGTTGTGGCCATCTTCAATTAATAAAAAAATATATAATTTAAATGAACCATTTCAGGCTTTTAAGCCTTGATTTTGTCCTTTGGTGTGACAATTAATGCTAATATAAAAAGGTTTAATGATTCTCAAATAGACAAAATTATTTTTACTCATTAGCTACTTCTGTTTTTAAATCAGTAATTATATTCTGGAATTTCAGTTGTATAATGAAGATCAAGTAATTTGACAAAAAACTAGATAAAAAGCTATTTGTTTACTTGTGTATTATGATGATGTCACCTGCCTCATGCTTAACATTATTTTTTGTGTTTTGTTCAAGGCAACACTATTTATTGGTGTCACCCCATAGGACATTATGTCACACCGATGGACAATACACAAAAGGCAGTCAGAGTTTAAGGTTAAAACTCTGTCCATAGGACAACAATCAGTCGTATATTGCACAAATCTGGCCTTTACGGAAGAGTGGCAAGAAGAAAGCCATTTCTTAAAGATATCCATAAAAAGTGTTGTTTAAAGTTTGCCACAAGCCACCTGGGAGACACACCAAACATGTGGAAGAAGGTGCTCTGGTCAGATGAAACCAAAATTGAACTTTTTGGCAACAATGCAAAACGTTATGTTTGGCGTAAAAGCAACACAGCTCATCACCCTGAACACTGTCAAACATGGTGGTGGCAGCATCATGGTTTGGGCCTGCTTTTCTTCAGCAGGGAAGATGGTTAAAATTGATGGGAAGATGGATGGAGCCAAATACAGGACCATTCTGGAAGAAAACCTGATGGAGTCTGCTAAAGACCTGAGACTGGGACGGAGATTTGTCTTCCAACAAGACAATGATCCAAAACATTAAGCAAAATCTACAATGGAATGGTTCAAAAATAAACATATCCAGGTGTTAGAATGGCCAAGTCAAAGTCCAGACCTGAATCCAATCGAGAATCTGTGGAAAGAACTGAAAACTGCTGTTCACAAATGCTCTCCATCCAACCTCACTGAGCTCGAGCTGTTTTGCAAGGAGGAATGGGAAAAAATTTCAGTCTCTCGTTGTGCAAAACTGATAGAGACATACCCCAAGCGACTTACAGCTGTAATCGCAGCAAAAGGTGGCGCTACAAAGTATTAACTTAAGGGGGCTGAATAATTTTGCACGCCCAATTTTTCAGTTTTTGATTTGTTAAAAAAGTTTGAAATATCCAATAAATGTCGTTCCACTTCATGATTGTGTCCCACTTGTTGTTGATTCTTCACAAAAAAAATACAGTTTTATATCTTTATGTTTGAAGCCTGAAATGTGGCAAAAGGTCGCAAAGTTCAAGGGGGCCGAATACTTTCGCAAGGCACTGTATATTGAATAGATTTGGGGACTACTGTTTCTTGAAAATGCTTGCGTGTCATAATAACAAGAGTGGGTGAAGGGAATTGTATTCATGTTTTAACTAATTAACTTTGAATTTAAGTTCCACAATCTTACCTGGGACAGTCACACCACTGCTGTGGGATTATTTCAGATCCTCTTTAAAGGGTAGGGTTTCAGATGTTTTTGGGAAGATGGGCAGGGACTCTGCGGTCCTAGCTTGAGGGGGAAGCTGTTTCCACCATTGGGGTGCCAGGACAGAGAAGAGCTTTGACTGGGCTGAGAGGGAGCTGCTCTCCCATAGGGATGGGAGGGCCAAGAGACCTGATGTGGCATAACGGAGTACTCGGGTTTGGAGTGTAGAGTTTGAGCATTGCCTGAAGGTAGAGGGGTAGTTCCTCTTGCTGATTCGTAGGCAAGTACCATGGTCTTATAGTGGACGTGAGCTTCGACTGGAGGCCAGTGGAGTGTGCGGAGGAACAAGGTGACATGGGAGAACATGGGAAGGCTGAACACCAGGCGGGCTGCGGCGTTCAGGATACGTTTCAGGGGTTTGATGGCACAAGCAAGGTGCCAAGCCAACAGCCAGTTGCAGTAGGCCAGACTGGAGATGTAAAGTGTCTGGATTAAGACCTGCGCCGCTTCCTGTGTGAGGTAGGGTTGTACTCTACGGATGTTGTAGAGCATGAACCTGCAGGAGCGAGTCACTGCTCTGATGTTTGTTTAGCAGAGAATGGCAGGCTGTTGCCCGACGTCACGTCAAGGTTCATTGCACTGTGGAGTTGTCAACCGTGATGGAGAGTATTTCCCTGATGCCAATTAAATTAATAGTTTTGCAAAGGGGTGTGAAGATATGCATTCCAGATACAAAGGCAAGAATTTGGGCAAATGTATTAATGCATTTTGATCATTGTTGTTCTACTGTTGATACTTTGGACCTCAGTTCCAAAAAATGCTTTTATGCAATTGAGAAAAATGTAATAACCAAGAAACCGCTGCAGAGACAGAGAGATAGAGCAAAAGGAATGGACAGATAGAGGAGTGAAGAGATGGATGGGTTGTGTATGTGTGTGTGTGTACGCATGCGCTGGGGGAGTTTAAGAGTAATAAACAAATCAATAAGATAAACGATATAAAAAAATAGAGTGAAATACAAAAAGATGACTGACAAACAGAATAAAAAGACATGATCACATGATGGCCAGACAGTGGAGCTGGAAAGGTGGAGGAAGAGAGGTGACAGACAGATGAGATAAGGAGAGATGAGATGAGATGGGATGGGATGCTGGATTGATGCATGGACAAGGTGAGAAGAAAAGGTTGATGAACTGAAGGAGGGGTATATGAAAGAGAGAATATTTACAACTGGTTAGGGAAAGTCCAGGACAGCAGACAAACAGAGAGGTGATAAACCAGACATATACACTCAGGTCCCAAAATATTGGCACCCTTGATAAAGATGAACAAAGAATGTACAATACAGTTGAAGTCGGAAATTTACATACACCTTAGCCAAATACATTTAAACTCAGTTTCACATTTCCTGACATTTAATCCTAGTAAAAATTCCCTGTCTTTGGTCAGTTAGGATCACCACTTTATTTTAAGAACGTGAAATGTCAGAATATTAGTAGAGAGAACGATTTGTTTCAGCTTATATTTCTTTCATCACATTCCCAGTGGGTCAGAAGTTTACATACACTCAAATAGTATTTGGTAAAATTAACTTTAAATTGTTCAACTTGGGTCAAACGTTTCGGGTAGCCATCCACAATTTTCAATAGGATTGAAGTCAGGGCTTTGTGATGGCCAATCCAATACCTTGACTTTGTTGTCCATAAGCCATTTTGCCACAACTTTGGAACTATGCTAGGGATTCATTGTCCATTTGGAAGACCCATTTGCGACAAAGCTTTAACTTCCTGACCGATGTCTTGGGATGTTACTTCAATATATCCACATAATTTTCCTCCCTCATGATGCCATCTATTTTGTGAAGTGCACCAATCTCTCCAGCAGCATACCACCCCCACAACATGATGCGGCCACCCACGTGCTTCACGGTTGGGTTGGTGTTCTTCGGCTTGCAAGCCTCCCCCTTCTCCTCCAAACATAAAGATGGTCATTATGGCCAAACAGTTCTATTTTTGTTTCATCAGACATTTCTCCAAAAAAGTACAATATTTTCCCCCATGTACAGTTGCAAACCGTAGTCTGGATTTTCTATGGTGGTTTTGGAGCAGTGGCTTCTTCCTTGCTGAGCGGTCTATCAGGTTATGTTGATATAGGACTTGTTTTACTGTGGATATAGATACTTCTGTACCGGTTTCCTCCAGGATCTTAACAAGGTCCTTTGCTGTAGTTCTGAGATTGATTTGCACTTCGCACCAAAGTACGTTCATCTCTAGGAGACAGAACACGTCTCCTTCCTGAGCGGTATGACGGCTGAGTGGTCCCATGGTGTCAACGTGTATGTAAACTTCTGACCCACTGGAATTCTGATACAGTGAATTATATGTGAAATAATCTGTCTGTAAACAATTGCTGGAAAAATTACTTGTGTCATGCCCAAAGTAGATGCCAAAACTATCAGTCAGTTAGGACAAGAAATTTGTGGAGTGGTTGAAAAATGACTTTTAATGACTCCAACCTAAGTGTATGTAAACTTCCAACTTCAACTGTATATATTACAAATACTGACCTTTACTGTATGCTCAAAAAAAATTGGAAATATTTTGTACTAAATAAAATTGTTCAGAGATTTTCGCAAGACACTGAGCCTTTTTCTCAAATGTTTTATGAGCTTGGACACACATAGTGATCTTAGACTATTCCTTCATACAGAATCTTTCCAGATCCTTGAAATCCTTCCTCTGCGCCAATGGACTGCCCTATTCAAATTTCAATAGTTGACATTAAGAATGACCCCAGGACCAGTAGAAGCAAAATAGCACCAGAACACCAAAGATCCATGACCAAATACATTTTTATGGGGTTCTTTTCTGCATATGCATCTTTCTTTCGACACAAAACCAACCACTGATGTGCATGGCCAAAGAGCTCTATTTTCATGTCACCTGACCATAGAACCGGTTCCAATCGAAGTGCCAATGCCGTTTAGCAGATTCCAGGCATTTACATTTGTTGGATGACATGTACAGCCTGGCCAAAAGTGTTGAGAATGGAAATTAATGTTTGTGTCACAACGTTGGCTGCTTCAGTGTATTTAGATATTTTTGCCAGATGTTACTATGGAATACTGAAGTATAATTACAAGCATTTCATAAGTGTCAAAGGCTTTTATTGACAATTACATGAAGTTGATGCAAAGAGTCAATATTTGCAGTGTTGACCCTTCCTTTTTCAAGACCTCTGCAATCCGCCCTGGCATGCTGTCAATTAACTTCTGGGCCACACACTGATGGCAGCCCATTCTTGCATAGTCAATGCTTGGAGTTTGTCAGAATTTGTGGATTTTTGTTTGTCCACCCGCCTCATGAGGATTGACCACAAGTTCTCAATGGGATTAAGGTCTGGGGAGTTTCCTGGCCATGGACTCAAAATATCAATGTTTTGTTCCCCGAGCCACTTAGTTATCACTTTTGCCTTATGGCAAGGTGCGCCATCATGCTGGAAAAGGCATTGTTCGTCACCAAACTGTTCCTGGATGGTTGGGAGAAGTTGCTCTTGGAGGATGTGTTGGTACCATTCTTAATTCATGGCTGTGTTCTTAGGCAAAATTGTGAGTGAGCCCACTCCCTTGGCTGAGAATCAACCCCACACATGAATGGTCTCAGGATGCTTTACTGTTGGCATGACACGACACAGGACTGATCGTAGCGCTCACATGGTCTTCTCCGGACAAACTTTTCTCCGGATGCCCCAAACAATCTGAAAGGGGATTCATCAGAGAAAATGACTACCCCAGTCCTCAGCAGTCCAATCCCTGTACCCTTTGCAGAATATCAGTCTGTCCCTGATGTTTTTCTTGGAGAGAAGTGGCTTCTTTGCTGCCCTTCTTGACACCAGGCCATGCTCAAAGTCTTTATCTCACTGTGCGTGCAGATGCTCAGGAATGGCAACAGGCAGGTGTGAGTGCAAGCTCTGTATTGGTGGTGCCCCAATCCCGCAGCTGAATCAACTTTAGGAAATGGTCTTGGCGCTTGCTGGACTTTCTTGGGTACCCTGAAGCCTTCTTCACAACAACTCGAAGTTCTTGATGCTCCGATAAATGATTGATTTAGGTGCAATCTTACTGGCAGCAATCTTACTTGCCTGTGAAGCCCTTTTTGTGCAATTAATGATGACGGCACATGTTTCCTTGCAGGTAACCATGATTGACAGAGGAAGAACAATGATTCCAAGCACCACCCTCCTTTTGAAGCTTCCAGTCTTGTTATTCGAACTCAATCAGCATGACAGAGTAATCTCCAGCCTTGTCCTCGTCAACACTCGCACCTGTGTTAACAAGAGAATCACTGACATGTCCGCTGGTCCATTTGTGGCAGGGCTGAAATGCAGTGGAAATGATTTTGGGGGGATTCAGTTCATTTGCATGGCAAAGAGGGACTTTGAAATTAATCTGATCGCTCTTCATAATATTCTGGAGTATATGAAAATTGCCATCATACAAACTGAGGCAGCAGACTTTGTGAAAATTAATATTTATGTCATTCTCAAAACATTTGGCCATGACTGTAAATAGAGATCTTTAGCCACGCACATCAGTGGTGGGTTTGACATTGAAAGAAAGATACATGCAACCTACCAAGTTAATGCAATATACAGGGAACTCAGAAAGTATTCAGACTCCTTGACTTTTTCCACATTTTGTTACATTACAGCCTTATTCTAAAATGAGGGTTAGGGTTAGGGTTAGGGCTAAGGTACCAAAAAATGTCTGCAGCAATGACGGTCCCCAAGAACACAGTGACCTCCATCATTCTTAAATGGAATAAGTTTGGAACCACCAAGACTCTTCCTAGAGCTGGCCGCCCGGCAAAACTGAGCAATCGGGGGAGAAACCTATGGTCACTCTCACAGAGCTCCAGAGTTCCTCTGTGGAAATGGGGAAACTTTCCAGAAGGACAACCATCTCTGCAGCCTTCCACTAGTCAGGCATTTATGGTAGAGTGGCCAGACGGAAGCCACTCCTCAGTAAAAGGAGCATGAAAGCCTGCTTGCAGTATGCCAAAAGGCACCTAAAGACTCTCAGACCATGAGAAACAAAATGCCTGAATACCAAGCGTCACGTCTAGAGGAAACCTGGCACTATCCCTACGGTGAAGCATGGGGGTGGCAGCATCATGCTGTGAGGATGTTTTCAGCGGCAGGGACGGGGAGACTAGTCAGGATTGAGGGAAAGATGAACAGAGCAAAGTACAGAGAGATCCTTGATGAAAACCTGCTCCAGAGCACTCAGGAAATCAGACTGAGGCGAAGGTTCACCTTCCAACAGAACAACAACCCTAAGCACACAGCCAAGACAATGCAGGAGTGGATTCGGGAGTCTCTGAATGTCCTTGAGTGGCCCAGACAGAGCCCGGACTTGAACCCGATTGAACATTTCTGGAGAGACTTGAAAATAGCTGTGCAGCGACGCTCCCCTTCCAACCTTAGAGCTTGAGAGGATCTGCAGAGAAACTCCGCAAATACAGGTGTTTGTAGCATCATACCCAAGAAAACTCAAGGCTGTAATCGCTGCAAAAGGTGCTTCAACAAAGTACTGAGTAAAGGGTCTGAATACTTATGTAAATGTTATATTTCAGTTTAAAAAATGTATATAAATTTGCAAAAATGTCTAAAAACCTGGTTTTGGTTTGTCATTATGGGGTACTGTGTGTAGATTGATGAGAGAAAAAAAACAATTTAATCAAATTTAGAATAAGACTAAGGTAACAAAATGTTGAAAAAGTCAAGAGGTCTGAATATTTTCCTAATGCACTGTAGCTCAGAATTTGTATAATTTATTTCATACAGTCTTATTTGTTCATCTTTATCAAGGTTGCAAATCATTTTGGACCTGACTGTATACTACATTGGCCATATACTAAACATACGTTGACCATATTTCACAAATATATTTGCCATATTCTACAAATATATTTGTTATATGTTGCACATATACAGTGTACTACACATATAAATCATGCATATTATATAATGTACATATATTACCTAGCTTGAAACATACAATGATTCCCAGGTACAGCACTGCAGGGCTTCCAAGCTGCTACCCACTCACTGCAGTAAGGCTGGCATCTACCTCAGCCTTCCCTAAATAAACTGGTGGGTTCTTGCTGAGAAAAACAGGCTGCTCTGCTACACACAAAAAGCATCAAGACTGTGGGCTCAGAGGATTCATATGACAGCAGAGTGCCAGCGATTGGCTGTCCAAATATACACACACAAAATAGCACGGAGACGCTTGAAATCCCTTATGTTTTTTTCATACATAACTCATGTATGTTTTGTCCATGTATAGGATTATACTTCACTGTATAACAAGGCCTATACTCTGTCCCTGAGTATCAGTTAGAGAGATAGAGGAAGGATCATATATTCACGCAAAACACATGTATGTAGGGTGTCCGGTCAAAAATGCATATATTGACCAATGGGTCGAAAGCAAAATGTTTGTGTGTGTGTATATATATATATATATATATATATATATATATATATATATACAGTATCGGTCAAAAGTCATTCCAGGGTTTTACTTTATTTTTACATTGTAGAATAGTGTAGTCATCAAAACTATGAAATAACACATATGGAATAATGTAGTTACCAAAAAAGTGTTAAACAAATTATTCAAGTAGCCATCCTTTGTCTTGATGACAGCGTTGCACATTCTTGGCATTCTCTCAACCAGCTTCATGAGGGAGTCACCTGGAATGCATTTCAATTAACAGGTGTGCCTTGTTAAAAGTGTATTTGTGCAATTTCTTTCCTTCTTAATGCGTTTTAGCCAATCAGTTGTGTTGTGAAAAGGTAGGGTTGGTATACAGAACATAGCCCTATTTGGTAAAAGAAGTCCATATTATGGCAAGAACACCTAAAATAAGCAAAGAGGAATGACAGTCCATCATGTCTTAAAGTAATGAAGGTCAGTCAATTCAAGAACTTTGAAAATGTCTTCAAGTGCAGATGCAAAAACTCTCATGAGGACTGCCACAGGAAAGGAAGACCCAGAGTTACCTCTGCTGCAGAGGATACGTTCATTAGAGTTAACTACACCGCAGATTGCAGCCCAAATAAATGCTTCAGAGTTCAAGTAACAGACACATCTCAACATCAACTGTTCAGAGGAGACTGCGTGAATCAGGCCTTCGTGGTCAAATTGCTGCAAAGAAACTACTCCTAAAGGACAATAAGAAGAAGAGACTTGTTTGGGCCAAGAAACACAAGCAATGGACATTAGATTATTGGAAATCTGTCCTTTGGTCTGGTCTGACGAGTCCAAATTTTAGATTTTTGGTTCCAACCGCTGTGTCTTTGTGAGACACAGAGTAGGTGAACGGATGATCTCCACATGTGTGGTTCCCACCGTGAAGCAGGGAGGAGGTAGTGTGAGATTGTGCGGGTACTTTGCTGGTGGCACTGCCAGTGATTTATTTAGAATTCAAGGCACACTTAACCAGCATGGCTACCACAGCATTCTGCAGCGATACGCCATCCCATCTGGTTTACGCTAAGTGGGACTATCATTTGTTTTCAACAGGACAATGACCCAACACACCAGGCTGTGTAAGGTCTATTTGACCAAGAAGGAGGGTGAAGGAGTGCTGCATCAGATGGCCTGGCCTCCACAATCACGCGACCTCCACTCAATAGAGATGGTCTGGGATGAGTTGGACCGCAGAGCGAAGGAAATGCAGCCAACAAGTGCTCAGCATATGTGGGAAGTCCTTAAAGACTGTTGGAAAAGCATTCCAGTTGAAGCTGGTTGAGAGAATACCAAGAGTGTGCAAAGCTGTCAAGGCAAAGCGTGGCTAATTTGAAGAATCTAAAATATATTTAGATTTGTTTAAACACTTTTGGTTACTACATGATTCCATATGTGTTAATTCATAGTGTTGATGTCTTCACTATTATTCTGCAATGTAGAAAATAGTGAAAATAAAGAAAAACCCTTGAATGAGTAGGTGTGTCAACTTGTGACTGGTACTGTACATAAAGGTTGGGAAATAAAATAATGTCATAGGCAAAAAATCTCAAACACAGAAAAACAAGTAGCGAACATGTCAGGACATCCATCATCCACCCAAGCTTGTGACCGAGTAAATGCAGAAATAAAATTACAATATATTCAGTTAATTCGGTACCAACTCATTTTTGCATATACTGCAGAAGAGAGAGAAAAAAAAGGTGAAATTATATAACACCATTACATGCTGACCAGACCCGGACGCGTCACATGCGCTAGCATTGCAAAATAAATGTACACATACATGTCATTAAATCATTGCACCCATACTGCTCGCGAGCATCTGCGTAGCTAGGCGCTAAAATACAACTTGGTTCTATTTGTGATGCTCGACACGCTGAAAGTCCTGCCTCTCCCATCTCTTCATTGGTTTTTTGGAGCATATAACCATGTACCATCTCCTCAATGATTTTTAGGAGCATATACCCACATGGGTCATTGAAAGATGAACTGAGGTCCACACTCCAGTCGGTTGTGGTAATGCACCTTAAAGTTGGTTGCGAACCGCCATATAAAGTCCAAAGAAGAAGAAGCCTGAAGGAGGAGAGATGACTAAAAACGAACTCAGTTGACCATTTTATCGGTGGATTAATTGTCGGAGTAGAGGACCTTGTGCGTTTCAGGTGAAATAACAACCCATTGTTTATATCCCAGGACAAATTAACAGCAATATATCCCAGGACAAATTAACAGCAAGCTAGCAAGCTAAATTGCCATAAATATTTAATGCATTTCGACCTGTCCCCAAATTAATATAATTAGTTTGTTGTTTGTTTTGATATTTCAACCTGCTTGTCCTGATCGCGCCTGGTGTGGGTGGACAAAATCAACTTGCACACGCGCTGTCTGGTCAGCATGTTATACTGTAATATATACATACTGTAAGGACTTACGATGTGGTCATCCATTTTGCTAATTTTGTTTTCATCACTTTCAGATATTCATTTGGTGACATGTTTGGAGGTCAGCAAGGTCAAAGTTCGTGAACCTTAACCTCACACCTGTAGCCTATTCAGTGAGGTTAAAATTTTCAGAACGTTGCAGATAGAAGTGTAACGGATAGAGCCAGCACGATTCCCTATTCTACACAATCTATTTCTAGCTCAACGCTCTAACGTATTTCCGTTCCTGAACAGACTCTGGGCCATTTCATCACATTGGTAGGGGAGGATGGGGGGGTTAAAGCATCGAAGTTGTTCTACACTGACCTCTTCAGGTTCTGAGCACTTTCTGGTTGGTACAAGAAACTGAATTGGTCGGTGGGGTGCCCGCCGGCCATTCTCGGGGCAATGCTAGTGTAGGAGCGGAGGAGGAAATGGCAATGCAAATCTGTGAAAATGAACAAAAGAACCATGATTATAACAGAAGCAGAGAAACTGGGAGAGAGGTAGCAGTGAGAGGGTATGACTGTAGCATAAGCAGAGAGATGGAAGGAGAAAGAGACATTGAGGGGGGAAGGAGAGAGAGGGGGGAGACAGAAGGGGTAAAGAGAGAGGTGGAGAAAGAGTGAGGGAGATAGGTCATGATAATTGAACAGAAGAAGCCAAGGTAGGTCACCTCTAAAGTAGAAGCACAGAGCACACATATAGCAGTATGACAGATGCGCAAATGCAAAAAAACTGTGGGTGGAAGGAAACCAAACAAAGCAATATAATTGAATTTAATGATCCATGACACTTGAAAGCCATGCCACCAGAATGTATTTAAGCAATAAGACCCGAGGAGGTGTGGTATATGGCCAATATACCATGACTAAGGGCTGTTAAGCACGACGCAATGCAGAGTGCCTGGATACAGTCCTTAGCCGTGGTATATTGGCCATATACCACAAACACCCAACGTGCCTTACTGCTATTATAAACTGGTTACCAACGTAATTAGAGCAGTAAAAATAAATGTTTACCCATGGTATATGGTCTGATTTACCACATCTGTCAGCCAATCAGTATTCAGGGCTCAAACCACCCTGTTTATAATACTGTGTATTAGAGGTCGACCGATTATGATTTTTCAACGCCAATACCGATTGGAGGACCAGAAAAAGCCGATACCAATTAAAATCGGCCGATTTTTAAATATTTGTAATAATGACAATTACAACAATACTGAATGAACACTTACTTTAACTTAATATAATACATCAATAAAAATCTATTTAGCCTCAAATAAATAAATAAATCATGAACCATGTTCAATTTGGTTTAAATAATGCAAAAACAAATTGTTGGAGAAGTAAAAGTGCAATATGTGCCATGTAAAAGAGCTAACGTTTGAGTTCCTTGCTCAGAACATGAGAACATATGAAAGTTGGTGGTTCCTTTTAACATGAGACTTCAATATGCCAAGGTAAGAGGTTTTCGGTTGTAGTTAATATAGTATTTATGAGACTATTTCTCTCTATACCATTTGTATTTCATTAACCTTTGACTATTGGATGTTCTTATAGGCACTTTAGTATTGCCAGTGTAACAGTATAGCTTCCGTCCCTCTCCTCGCCCGTACCTGGGCTCGAACCAGGAACACATCGACAACAGCCACACTCGAAGCAGCGTTACCCATCGCTCCTCAAAAGCCACGGCCCTCGCAGAGCAAGGGGAATAACTACTCCAAGTCTCAGAGCGAGTGACGTTTGAAACGCTATTAGCGTACACCCCGCTAACTAGCTAGCCATTTCACATCGGTTACACCAGCCATTAAGCTGATAGGCTTGAGGTCATAAACAGCGCTGTGCTTGCGAAGAGCTGCTGGCAAAACGCACGAAAGTGCTGTTTGAATGAATGCTTACGAGCCTGCTGCTGCCTACCATCGCTCAGTCAGACTGCTCTATCAAATCATAGACTTAATTATAACATAACACACAGAAATAGGAGCCTTTGGTCATTAATATGGTAAAATCCAGAAACTATCATTTCGAAAACATTATTATTTCAGTGAAATACGGGACCGTTCCGTATTTTATCTAACGGGTGGCATCCCTAAGTCTAAATCTTCTTGTTACATTGTACATCCTTCAATGTCATGTCATAATTACGTACAATTCTGACAAATTAGTTCGCAATGAGCCAGGCTGCCCAAACTGTTGCATATACCCTGACTCTGCGTGCAATGAAAGCAAGAGAAGTGACACAATTTCACCTGGTTAATATTGCCTGCTAACCTGGATTTCTTTTAGCTAAATATGCAGGTTTAAAAATATATACTTCTGTGTATTGATTTTAAGAAAGGCATTGGTGTTTATGGTTAGATACAGTCGAGCAACGAGTGTGCTTTTTTCGCAAATGCACTTTTGTTAAATCATCCCCCAGCGTTGCATCGATTATATGCAATGCAGGACACGCTAGATAAACTAGTAATATCGTCAACCATGTGTAGTTAACTAGTGATTATGATTGATTGATTGTTTTTTAAAAGATAGGTTTAATGCTAGCTAGCAACTTACCTTGGCTTCTACTGCATTCGCGTAACAGGCAGGCTCCTCGTGGAGTGCAATGAGAGGCAGGTGGTTAGAGAGTTGGACTAGGTAACCGTAAGGTTGCAAGATTGAATCCCAGAACAAGGCAGTAAACCCACCGTTCCTAGGCCGTCATTAAAAATAAGAACGTGTTCTTAACTGACTTGCCTAGTAAAATAAAAGGTGTAAAAAATATTTAAAAATAAAAATAGGCAAATCGGCATCCAAAAATACCAATTTCCGATTGTTATGAAAACTTGAAATTGGCCCTAATTAAATCGGCCATTCTGATTAATCGGTCGACCTCTACTGTGTATACCATACATCTACATAGATCTGATCCCATCCAGGATAATACCTTGATATTTAGCACAGCCAGGATTGAAGGTCAATGTGATGATTTGCACAATTCTGATAGCCTACCTTCAGAAGAACCTCCCAGAATTACTCATTCCTCACCCTATCACCCAGAACCTTCCTGAATTACCCATTCCTCACCCTATCACCCAGCACCATCTATTGCCTTTTATAGTCTCCTTTTAGTAGCACACGCCACTGAGAGCAACACTTTAATAGATGTAGAGGAGAGACGACTGGAGTGTAGAACACTATTGCACACCAAGCTCCGGAACTTTGTAGGAGCGTTGTAGCGTAGCCGTGCATGATTGGAATGCGTTGCAGCCAGGACTACTCTACTCCTGATTGCTGTGGGCTGTCTGTCGCCAGGCCCCATGTATCGAACACAAGAGTGCCTCCAAAAAGGAGATAATTAATTCTTAACTTCTCTCTCCCTGACGGCAAACAAGTGTTTACCAGCCATGGGAAGCACGACAGAAGCTGTTCTAGTTCTCAGACGCTGACACTTGGATCAAGGTAAACAAAATGGCAGAGCGAGAGGGCTCCATAGTTTTTATTTTTGTTGAGGTCCAGTGCTGAATCCTCAACTATAAGTGATGAGAAATTAGTAGAATTGTAAAGTAGAGATTTGTCTCTTTTGACATACCTGGCTGTACCTATGGAGACAAAGCTATGACCCTACAGGTTAAGAGCCGATAGGCATCCTAGGTAGGGCTGTTGTGGTGACCGTATTAACGCCACACCGGCGGTCACAAGTCATGAAGGCTGTCAAATTCCACATTACCATTTAGTCACAGTAATCAAGCTCTGATGCTGCTGCTGGTCATTAGTAGCCTACCAAATCATCATTAGAGTTTCATCATGCAGCCTTACAATGTATTAAAAATCAATACATATAGCCCAACGTTTGTAGAACAAGTTACATGAATAACTCTAAATTAAGCACATAGGAGTACCTATTTATTTGTTAACCGCTCAACACAGAATAGTCGCATGTGCGCACTCCCTCAAATCGTTTGGAGAAAATATATATATATTTTATTCAGCTTTGTTCAATTGTATCCTTCATACTATAAAACAATATAAAATATTCCATGGAATTCTGAACAAATCTTGTCTGATAAATGAACTAGTGTAGCCCAGATGTGCTTTATTGGATTCAGGTCTGGGGAACGGGCGGGCCAGTCCATAACATCAATACCTTCCTCTTGCAGGAACTTCTGACACCCTCCAGCCACATGAGGTCTAGCATTGTCTTGCATTAGGAGGAACCCAGGGCCAACCGCACCAGCATATGGTCTCACAAGGGGTCTGAGGATCTCATCTCGGTACCTAATGGCAGTCAGGCTACCTCTGGCGAGCACATGGAGGGCTGTGCGGACCCCCAAAGAAATGCCACCCCACACCATGACTGACCCACCGCCAAACCGGTCATGCTGGAGGATGTTGCAGGCAGCAGAACGTTCTCCACGGCATCTCCAGACTGTCACATGTGCTCAGTGTGAACCTGCTTTCATCTGTGAAGAGCACAGGGCACCAGTGGCAAATTTGCCAATCTTGGTGTTCTCTGGCAAATGCCAAACGTCCTGCACGGTGTTGGGCTGTAAGCACAACCCCCACCTGTGGACGTCGGGCCCTCATACCACCCTCATGGAATCTGTTTCTGACAGTTTGAGCAGACACATGCACATTTGTGGCCTGCTGGAGGTCAATTTGCAGGGCTCTGGCAGTGCTCCTCCTTGCACAAAGGTCGGAGGTAGCGGTCCTGCTGCTGGGTTGTTGCCCTCCTACGGCCTCCTCCACGTCTCCTGATGTACTGGCCTGTCTCCTGGTAGCGCCTCCATGCTCTGGCCACTACACTGACACACAGCAAACCTTCTTGCCACAGCTCGCATTGATGTTCCATCCTGGATGAGCTGCACTACCTGAGCCACTTGTGTGGGTTGTAGACTCCGTCTCATGCTACCACTAGAGTGAAAGCACCGCCAGCATTCAAAAGTGACCAAAACATCAGCCAGGAAGCATAGGAACTGAGAAGTGGTCTGTGGTCCCCACCTGCAGAACCACTCCTTTATTCCAAACGGTTCTATTTTTGTTTCATCAGACCAGAGGACATTTTCCAAAATACTTATTTTCCACCATAATTTTAAAATAAATTCATTAAAAAATCCTACAATGTGATTTTCAGGATTTTTTTTCTCATTTTGTCTGTCATAGTTGAATTGTACCTATGATGAAAATGACAGGCCTCTGTCATTTTTTAAGTGGGAGAACTTGCACAATTGGTGGCTGACTAAATCATTTTTTGCCCCACTGTATGTCGATATAGAACTCATTTTACTGTGGATATAGATACTTTTGTACCCGTTTCCTCCAGCTTCTTCACAAGGTCCTTTACTGTTGTTCTGGGATTGATTTCCACTTTTCGTACCACAGTACGTTCATCTCTAAGAGACAGAATGCATCTCCTTCCTGAGCGGTATGACAGCTGCGTGGTCCCATGGTGTTTATACTTGCGTACCATTGTTTGTACAGAAGAACGTGGTACCTTCAGGCATTTGGAAATTGCTCAAGAATGAACCAGACTTGTGGAGGTCTACAATTTGTTTTCTGAGGTCTGGGCTGATTTCTTTTGATTTTCCCATGATGTCAAGCAAAGAGTCACTGAGTTTGAAGGTAAGCCTTGAAATACATGCACAGGTACACCTCCAATTGACTCAAATGATGTCAATGAGCCTATCAGAAGCTTCTAAAGCCATAACATCCTTTTCTGGAATTTTCCAAGCTGTTTAAAGGCACAGTCAACTTAGTGTATGTAAACTTCTGACCCACTGGAATTGTGATACAGTGAATTATAAGTGAAATAATCTGTCTGTAAACAATTGTAGGAAAAATGACTTGTGTCATGCACAAAGTAGATGTCCTAACCGACTTGCCAAATCTATAGTTTGTTAACAAGAAATGTGTGGAGTGGTTGAAAAACGAGTTTTAATGACTCCAACCTAAGTGTATGTGAACTTCTGACTTCAACTGTATTTATTCGACTTTTTAAAATGGCTTGGAGGCTGTGTGTGTAAGCAAGGAGATGCTAAATGTGTTTATGTTAAATGGTCAATTACCGTGAGACCGACCGTTATTTGCTTGACAATCACCAGCCGGCAAAATGTTGTGACCGCCACAGCCCTAATCCTATGGGCATTTTACGGAGTCATTGTAGACTCGAACACACACCCTTTGGCAGCCTCCTCGACAGGGTTCAGAGGTACAACATTCCAAAAGAACAACTCCGACATTCCATCATTCCACAGGAGGAAGCCTACGGAACAGCAGCGGAGAATTCTGTACACACATTCCAGCAGATCTCCCCCATAGAAAATAACCCTGTGTCTGTCAGCTCCTCAGCTCTGCATCAAAACACAGCACACAAATGAAGGGAAGGGCTCAAATGAACATGTGGAGGTTAGGTGAAGAGAGGAAGACAGGAAAGGAGTGAACCCATGACGTCAGCGGTAGAGAGGGGTGAGTTTTTTGTGCCTCCTTTACAGCAAAACAGAGCAGTTACAGGAACTGCAGGGCTGTGGAGAGAGAGAGAGAGGATTACGATGCATCCGAAATGGCACCCTATTTCCTATATAGTGCACTAGTTTTTAATAGAGCCCGCATAGAACCCGCCAAGGAATCGCAATTTCTCTCTCTCCTCAATTTTGAGAATAGAAACCATCTCAAGATGGCTCTCCTCCCGGAGAAAATTATTCCTCAGCCAGCAGTCAGCCTTCTCTATTCACTGTGAGCCTGCACGCCTCATAACTTTGAGGTGTGTATGCACACTGAGTATACCAAATATTAGGAAAATCTTCCCAATACTGAGTTGCACCCCCTCATTGGGGCATGGACTCAACCCACAGGGATGCTGGCCCATGTCTCCAATGCTTCCCACAGTTGTGTCAAGTTGGCTGGATATCCTTTGTGTGGTGGACTATTCTTATTTTTATTTTTTTTACCCCCTTTTCTCCCCAATTTCGTGGTATCCAATTGTTTTAGTAGCTACTATCTTGTCTCATCGCTACAACTCCTGTATGGGCTCGGGAGAGACGAAGGTTGAAAGTCATGCGTCCTCCGATGCACAACCCAACCAAGCCGCACTGCTTCTTAACACAGCGCGCATCCAACCCGGAAGCCAACCGCACCAATGTTTCGGAGGAAACACCGTGCACCTGGCAACCTTGGTTAGTGCACACTGCGCTGTGCACACAGGAGCCGCTGGTGCGCGATGAGACAAGGATATCCCTACCGGCCAAGCCCTCCCTAACCCGGACGACGCTAGGCCAATTGTGCGTCGCCCCTAGGACCTCCCGGTCGCGGCCGGTTACAACAGAGTCTGGGCGCGAACCCAGAGTCTCTGGTGGCACAGCTGGCGCTGCAGTACAGTGCCCTTAACCACTGCGCCACCCGGGAGGCCAGTGGTGGATTATTCTTGATACACACAGGAAATGGTTGAGCGTGAAAAATCCAGCTGCGTTGTAGTTCTTGACACAAACCAGTGCGCCTGGCACCTACTACCATACCCCGTTCAAATGCACTTAAATGCTTATGTCTTACCCATTCACCTTCTGAATGGCACACATACACAATCCACATCGCAAGGCTTAAAAATCCTTTAACTTGTCTCCTCTCTTTCATCGACACTGATTGGAGTAGATATAAAAAGTGACATCAATAAGGGATCAGTGTTAGCAGTTGATGTTACTCTTCAATAACACAGACGCCAAAGCAAATCAGGGTGAGAAACATAGGAAATATTCTTACAATAGCTTGCACCTGGATTCACCTGGTCAATCTATGTAAAGGAAAGAGCAGGTGTTTTTAATGTTTTGTATAGTCAGTGAATGTGTGAGAGAGTGTGTGCACTTTGCGTGTGTTAGAGAGAGAGAGAAAGAACTTGTGTGTGTGTGTGTGTGTGTGTGAGTTGCAAATGCAAGTGTTTTTGCCTGCTGTGTGTTTGGGTTGTGCGTGTTCGACAGTATGCGTGTGTGGAGACTTGTTTCAGCGGCCCAGGGCTACCTAAGGTGAGAGAGAGTTCAGATTCCCTCTGACACATCTGTCCCAGAGGACCGAGCAACGAGCCAATCAGCTTCCTACTGCCGGGTCCAATCCTCCTACGGACCTGACCCCTCCCCTTCAATCTGCGATTGAATTTCCCCTAAGTACAGATTAATGATCAGCTCCCCTTCTTCCAATCTTAACTATAACTATTAGCGGATAAAACTTCAAAGCAACTTTACAGCACTGTGCCTTTCACTACAAACAGCCTGGCCACTGGCCAACAACACATTAATTACAATATACTATGTATGTATCCAGATAAAGGACTTGCAGAAACAACCGTTTTAACATGACATGGTGGAACAGGGTAGGCCTTAGTCATTTTTACATTTGACATTTTAGTCATTTAGCAGATGCTCTTATCCAGAGTGACTTACAGTAGTGAGTGCATACATTTTCATACTTTTTTTGTATTGGTCCCCCATGGGAATCGAACCCACAACCCTTGCATGCGCTACCAACTGAGCTACACGAGACATTAAACGATTAGTCATTAAACAATGAGAAATGGTATATCATTAACGAAGAAATCAGCCATTTAGACACATTAAAACAGTAACACGGGAACAAGTGCCTTTCCACAGAGTTTTCATTACATTGGAGCATCGCTACATCTCTGTGGTGTGTTTTGTCTCACTGCCCTCTGGAGCCCGGCAGATCACACAGCAGCACCCTCACAGATGGTGGTAGAGCAGCAGATTCACCTCGCGCAACACAACACTACACTACGCCACAGTGTACACCTGGAACATGTTCTGCAGGCCACAACGAAGTGGAACTGGACCGTTCAGGTAGAAATATGTTATGTAGAACAAACATGCCTCTGACGGGTGGAATAGGGATTCATGTCATTTCTATCTAAAATGTTCCACAATGTTTGCCTATTGAACATGGCTCTGCTGCACTGAAGGATGTCTTCAGGTTCATGACCATGTGGGGCATCATGTTTGATGTGACTTTCAGTCCTGTGGTGAGGACAGCATGAGCCTTTTCACACATAACTACAAATCCCACAATGCCCTGCATTGCCAATGTGTCTGTTCACAGTGTCCAGTGCTAACCCAATGCAGTCATCTCTGAGTTTTCATTACATTTTTACAAGTCATCTCTGTAGATTCGCTTTATGGTAGATGTGAAACAAACCACAAAAAAAGCAGATTGTGACATTGAGACATTAAGCTAGACTCGTCTCAGTGCCTCTGCCCTAGGCCTTGCTGCATGACTCAGTGAGCTTTGGAGATCCCCATCAGCCTCAGGTAAACCAACTAGAAAGACACATACACAGCGTGGAGAGATAAAGTGGGATATAAATAAAACATTTGAAGAAAAAACAGCAAAGAAAAAAATCCTCAACATCCCTGGGGTGTCTTCAAAGACAGAGACAGGGGAATTGTTCAGTTGGTCATAGCCGTGGGCATGTTGGTTCATCACTCTCTCTCGTTCTCCTCTATTGCTCTGCTCAGTCATTATTTTCTCTCACTCCCTCCCTTGTGTTGTTGGTAAAGGCAGGGAGAGCCCAAGGGGTGATTGTGAAGCACATCCATGGTTTGATAAAGCCAGGAGAGGCAGGAGGAGTGTAGTGGGTTATATCACTGCAGATACAGTACTTGGCAATTGAAAACAACATTGAAAGTAGTTGATATACTCCCAAATCTCTATCTAGACCTTCCTGTAAGCTACATCAGTTAACTGTAGTATCTGCAAGTATAAGTAACTGCAAGTGTAGCTACCAGTGCACAGTGAAAGGGATAGATCTGAAATACAGATGCTTGCATTTTTTTACACTAAATCTAAGTCAAAAGAGACAAGTCTATATGGATTCTGGAGGTTTCATCAATCAACATCAACAATATAAAGATGACACTCATGCCAGTCCATCCTGTCCTTCCAGAACAATAAAGGGGTGTTACCAACCCAACACAAGGTGTGCATCCAAAATGGCACCATATTCCCCTAGCCCAAGGGTGCCATTTCAGATGCACCCCTTGTGCCGTCTTATTAACATCCCCTTAAGGCTCCCCATAGGGCTCTAGTCAAACGTAGTGCACTATGTAGGGATAGGGTGCCATTTCAGATGCACAAATGTGGCAAGCCTACACAGGCCTAAATGATGGTTTTAAAGTCCTAAAGCAAAGTGCATTGTCAATAAAGCAACATATTTGGTTTTGTTAACGATTGCTCATCCTGTCTAAAGCAGCAGCAAATGACATCTACATTTTTCTAAATGTGAATTGTTTGGACATGCAACAGGCTATTGGCTAGTGAACTGTTCCTTCAAAATGAAAATCACAACTACAATATTTGTGGTATTATTCTTATTCTCGTTATATTGTAGTGTTATTACAGTATCATTTTTATTATGCATGCTTATATTATGAATATTAGGCGTTTTATTTTTATCACTGAACAGTTTAGATTTGATCATAAGGCCTATTTTTTTACCTTGCACAAAGCACAATTTGCCCACCTAGGCCTATTGTAACTTCATAGCTACTCAAGGGGCTATTTTGCCATCGTACTAGCCTACTTTGCAAAAGCATAATCACCACCGCAAATAGAGAAAAGTAATAAAACATTTCCCTGGCAGCTATTGCACGCATAGGTCTACAACACATCAATGAATGTCAGCTCCTGTCCTATATCAAACTGAAAGATTGACTTGGATTCAGCTGATGTGAGAAAGTGAAATAAATAGTTTTCCCTATCTGTCCTCTCTATCATGTGGACGCGGTCCTGAAATAATTACAGCGCTCAGAAATGTACTTGTTTTTTTTTATGTCACACATTCAACGTCCCGACACCATTTTGAGCAGCACGAACCTTTACCAACAGCCGAAATGTTGCTGCATGAGTAGGAAAAATGTATAGCCGGGACAAGAGGTCGGCAGCAATTCCTTTGCACTCACTCTCGGTCCCTGTCATGTTTTACAATGCATCATTTAGATCCAAAGCCGTTGCAACCGCGATAAGGCTACATTGTTGCACACATCAAGCCGCATTGCTACACACAAACACTATTGTCTTGTTTTCTTTGCCCTTGGATCTATGGCGTGCAACGTGTAGCCTAGTTCATCCATCTGTAATATTTTGAACCATGCATGACCATTACATATTTTATATATGCATAGCAAACCTATATATTTACATTCTCAGGGCACATCTGTCTAAAATATTAGATCACGTTATAATATCAAACTCACCAAATGTCAAAGGGAATTTGTTATCGTGGAGCACCTTGCCTTTAATTATATGCCGAGTTCGGTGTTGTCACTGTTTCCCCTTGATCAGTGCTGGCAGTTTTCTCCAAGGTTTACTTCGGTGGGTTCTCTAAGTAGCGTTTTGGTAACGTCGACATCCACACAAAGTGGGGGGATGGGAATATTGAGAGAGAGCAAAGGAGAGGTATCCGAGTGGCAGTAAAACCACAGAGTTTCTAAACCCAGAGGCGCAACATCGCGATACTTCCGGGAACGCTTGCGAAGCAGACCAAGCAGACCAGGCCGGTGTTTGGGGTTTGTGAAGTAATTTAGATAATTTATTTTCAAACGGACAAGCTTTCGTCAAAAACAACTTTATATTGAAGGAGAGCCTTGATTTGACAGTCTGCATATGCGCAGTTCAGCGCGAGACGACCGTTAGAGCTGATGACTGTTTATGCGCATGATCTTAGCTAGCCAACGTAGTGTTCCATTTATTCCATTCCATTTAATTATCAGGTAGAACTGAAAACCAGTAGGCTAAGACCTCGTAGGCTATATATTGAAAAATCAGTTTCTGTCTTCATATTGTACTGTCTTGGGTAAAACCTTGCAAACACAATGGGAGGAACTTTTTCTTATAGGTGAATGTCAAACAGGGACCAATTCAGAAGTGTCGCTACCAGAGGAGACTGGTGGGAGGAGCTATAGGAGGACGGGCTCATTGTAATGGCTGGAATGGAATGTAAGGGTATCAAACATATGGAAACAACATGTTTGACTCGGTTCCATTTATTCCATTCTATTTAATTATCAGGTAGAACTGAAAACTAGCAGGCTACGGACCTCATAAGAAATATTGGAAATCAAATTGGAGATTTGTGCCAGATGACTTTGCAAAACATGCTTAGCATTCCTGCCTTTTGAGCTCTGTTGTGTTTTCACTATTGCCATGGCAATCATGAGTGATGGACATAATAGCACTATAATATGTTTTGTATGCGGATAACAAACAGTGGGAGTCCCACTTTTTTTTGATAGTTTGACTGAGTTTTATAGAATCAGACAAACATGGCAAGTCAACAGAAAACCAAATTCTAACCTGTTTTTTTTTTTTATATTTAACTAGGCAAGTCACGGCACAACGCCTCTCCCCTATTTGACCTAGATAGTTTGTGTATGTATTGATATGCAGGCTATGTGTGCTTTTAAAAAACAACTTTGATGTAGTTCTGTCCTTGAGCTGTTCTTGTCTGTTGATGTTCTGTATTATGTCATGTTTTATGTTTTGTGTGGACCCCAGGAAGAGTAGCTGCCGCTTTTGCAACAGCTAATAGGGATCCTAATAAAATACCCCAAAATACCAAACTCAACAAAAACTCAAAAGCCTCAGCCCCAGAAAGCTACCAGGAGGTTAAGTAAAGGGACAAAAACATGCAACGGAATTTAGGGCCAAGCTTTACAGTGGCAACTGAAGATAAACACACCAGACAAAGAATCTATTAAGTTACCTTGGCTAGTTTGGTGTAAGGGTTTGATGTGAGGTGAGCTAGCAGCAGGTACAGTTGAAGTCAGAAGTGTACATACACTTAGGTTGTAGTCATTAAAACTCATTTTACAAACAGTCCACAAATTTCTTGTGAAGAAACTATAGTTTTGGCAAATCGGTTAGGACATCTACTTTGTGCACAAGTGATTTTTCCAACAATTGTTTACAGACAGATTATTTCACATATAATTAATTCACAGTATCACAATTCCAATGGGTCAGAAGTTTACATACACTAAGTTGACTGTACCTTTAAACAGCTTGGAAAATTCCAGAAAATTATGCCGTAGCTTTAGAAGCTTCTGATAGGCTAATTAACATCATTTGAGTCAACTGGAGGTGTACCTGTGGATGTATTTCAAGGCCTAGCTTCAATCTCAGTACCTTTTTGCTTGACATCATGGGAAAATCAAAAGAAACAGCCAAGAACTCAGAAAAGATTTGTAGACCTCCATATTTCTGGTTCATCCTTGGGAGCTATTTCCAAATGCCTGAAGGTACCACGTTCACCCGTACAAACAATAGTACGCAAGTATAAACACCATGGGACCACGGAGCCGTCATACCGCTCAAGAAGGAGGCGCGTTATGTCTCCTAGACATATGTACTTTGGTGCGAAAAGTGCAAATCAATCCCAGAACAACAGCAAAGGACCTTGTGAAGATGCTGGAGGGAACAGGTACAAAAGTATCTATATCCGCTCAGCAAGGAAGAAGCCACTGTTCCAAAACTGCCATAAAAAAGCCAAATTATGGTTTGCAACTGCACATGTGGACAAAGATCATACTTTTTGGAGAAATGTCCTCTAGTCTTATGAAACAAAAATAGAACAGTTTGGCCATAATGACCATCGTTATGTTTGGAGGAAAAAGGGGGATGCTTGCAAGCCGAAGAACACCATCCCAACTGTGAAACACGGGGGTGGCAGCATCATGTTGTGGGGGTGCTTTGCTGCAGGAGGGGTTGGTGCACTTCACAAAATAGATGGCATCATGAAGAATGGAAAATGATATGGATATATTGAAGCAACATCTCAAGACATCAGTCAGGAAGTTAAAGCTTGGTCGCAAATGGGTCTTCCAAATGGACAATGACCCCAAGCATACTTCCAAAGTTGTGGCAAAATGGCTTAAGGACAACAAAGTCAAGGTATTGGAGTGGCCATCACAAAGCCCTGACCTCAATCCTACAGAAAATTTGTGGGCAGAACTGAAAAAGCATGTGCGAGCAAGAAGCCTACAAACCTGACTCAGTTACACCAGCTCTGTCAGGAGGAATGGGCCCAAATTCACCCAACTTATTGTGGTTAGCTTGTTGAAGGCTACCCAAAACGATGATGATGAAAGAAATAAAAGCTGAAATAAATCATTCTCTCTACTATTATTCTGACATTTCACATGCTTAAAATAAAGTGGTGATCCTAACTGACCTAAAACAGGGAATTTTGTTACTAGGATTAAATGTCAGGAATTGTGAAAAACGGAGTTTAAATGTATTTGGCTAAGGTGCATGTAACCCTCCTACTTCAACTCTGAGTGTTAATTTGCAGAGAGCACAGTCTTCTGAAATCTATTGACATTTGCAGGCCCTGCAGTCTAATTCTGCTTTTATCACCACAAGTAATGTGATAGGCCTGTGCAGTTTGCAGAATGACTTGACTTGAGCACTCTTTCCTAGAAGCCATATAATTGATTGCTGTCATAATAATGTCATAACAGGTGACAGCTGATAGTTATTTTACAAGTTGGCTGGTGTTTTACCAAGCAAAGTTGGCTGGTGTTTTACCTCAACAATCATCATGATTGTTGAGATAATTGTCAAGACACTAGCTGTCATGAATGTTATTGACATATGATATGCGTTATGTAGCCCCTTTCGACAGAGTGCTTTCCAAACAGCTAGAAGTCAGTGTTATTTCGGGCAGGCCAGTGGATTGGGTTAAAGAGGGTCTGTTATCTTAACAGGACAGGAAGTTGGTGGGCTGTGTCTAAAAACACTTATACTCTAAACATAGGGCTACTGTCACCAACATCTGTACCATTGACCACTGATACAATATCCTACAGAACACACTAGTAGAGAAATGCATTTGGTGGGCTATGATGAATGTTGAGGGACTGTCATGTTATGTAATTTAATGTCATGGAACTCAGTGGGTCACTGCTGACTTTGCTGACCATGATCTTCAATACAATAGTGTGTGGTACTGATAGGGGTAGAAATAGGACCATCTAGTGGCCACAGAGTGTACAGAGAGAAAAAATAGAGTCTAGTTCAAGGTCAAACCCTGAGACAGGGGCTTCAGTTTGGTTTGGCAGGGTATGCTGACATACCCTAGCTCAAGACAAAAAATGTAAAAGTAGGCGACAAAAATGTAGACTAAAATCATTCCACTCTCGATTAAATCGCTCAGAGAGAAGCTGTCAGCCTGCACCCCTTTCTCTCACTTTAAGAAAGCAGAGCGCAGAGACAATGCCAGACAGTTTGCTTTGCTGGTCAGGCGTTTATTGCTTTGAATTTGAACTCAGCCAGCTGTTTTATGCACTGGTTCTTTCACATTGATGTTGGCATAGGTGGCACATCCAATAGGCTAGGAGAAGGTAAGCTTCCCCTAATGTACATTTTATTAAAATGTACCAAAATTAGCTATATCATTTCAAAATTAGCTATATCATTCAAAATACTAGACCAGAGAGCATGATTTGGCCACAGAGAATCATTAGCTTTAGATTGTTTTAAGTGTGCAATTTGGGCAGTGTGTGAAGCATATGGTCTACAAAATAGCTGATTGTTGAGTTGCAGCGGTCAGTGAAAGGCAGTTAAATAAGCCAATTGCAAAATGTTACAATACAATCGTAAGAAAAACAAAGTTTAGAAAGCAAATGGCTATGGCTGAAAAGAGAAGACAAAGAAAATACTCTAATCTGTCCTCCAATTGACACCAGCATAGAGGGATTGAGTTACATTATTATCCTAAATTATGACCTACTCATCACATTAGGAATAATAGCCCATCTTAAATTAGTCTAGTAATGCGATGATAGATGTATGCAATCGTTTATTATAAAGATGCAATTTTATAGTGAAAAAATTGCTTCTCCAAACTTGAAACTCAAGTGCCGCGCCTATGGATATCGGCATTTGAAGTCGACCTTGTTGTGACTTGATAGCTGTATTATGCATCTACACTGAACAAAAATATAAATGCAACATGTAAAGTGTTGGTCCCATGTTTCATTAGCTAAAATAAAATATCCCAGAAATTTTCCATACGGACAAAAAAGCTTATTTCTCTCAAATGTTGTGTACAAATGTATTTACATCCCTGTTAGTGAGCATTTCTCAATTGCCAAGACAATACATCAACCGCATGATCATTTCACAGGTGCACCTTGTGCTGGGGGCACTAAAAGGCCACTCTTAAATGTGCAGTTTTGTAACACAACACAATGCCACAGATGTCTTAAGTTTTGAGAAGTTTTGAGGGAGCTTGCAATTGGCATGCTGACTGCAGGAATGTCCACTAGAGCTGTTGCCAGAGAATGTGAGTGTCACAACTTCCGCCGGAGTCGGTCCCGCTCCTTGTTCGGGCGGTGTTCGGCGGTCGACGTCACCGACCTTCTAGCCATCACTGATCCATTTTTAATTTTCCATTGGTTTTGTCTTGTCTTCCTTCACACCTGGTTCCAATCCCATCAATTACATGTTGTGTATTTAACCCTCTGTTTCCCCTCATGTCCTTGTTGGAGATTGTTTTGTTTGTATGTGATGTTCTATTTAGTGTTGGTGTGCGACGGGTTTTGTACCCACTTTGTTATTTTGTACATTTTGGTTGTTTTGGAGTTTGGTCAGCATTTATTTATTTAACAACTCCGTTTATACCAAGTTTGTTCTCCTGCGCCTGACTTCCCTGCTACCAACACGCACCCCTTACAGAAACTCCAACCCCCTATGGAGTCAGCAGGAGAAGGTACCCCGGTCATGGAGATGAAGGAGCACGTCCAGGAGCATGCGTTAATGCTTTACCATCTGGGCGCCGCCATGGATCGCGTTGTCCAGACAATGGACCGCTGGGAGAGACAGGGAATTCTTCCAGCGCCTCCACCAGCACAACCGGGGTCTATCCTGAGCGCCCCTTTCCCGCCTGAACCCAGTGGGATCTGTCTCTCCATGCCACAGGAGTACGACGGCAGTGCTGCCAACTGCCAGGGTTTCCTCCTCCAACTAAACCTCTATCTGACCACGGTTCACCCAGCTCCATCGGACTGTGAGAGGGTGTCCGCCCTCGTCACGTGCCTCACCGGGAAAGCCCTGGAGTGGGCCAACACCGTGTGGAGAGAGGGAGATGCGGCGTTGGACCATTTTGAGGAATTCACCCGCCGTTTCTGGGCAGTCTTCGACCACACGCCCGAGGGCAGAGCAGCGGGTGAGCGCCTCTACCATCTGAGGCAGGGGATCAGAAGCGCCCAGGAGTTTGCCCTGGAGTTTAGGACCCTGGCGGGATGGAACAACAGGGCCCTGATCGACCACTACCGCTGCAGTCTGCGCGAGGACGTCCGTCGGGAGCTGGCCTGCAGAGACACCACCCTCACTTTCGACCAGCTGGTGGACCTGTCCATCTGGCTTGAC
This sequence comes from Oncorhynchus mykiss, assembly GCF_013265735.2. Lineage (NCBI taxonomy): Eukaryota > Metazoa > Chordata > Actinopteri > Salmoniformes > Salmonidae > Oncorhynchus > Oncorhynchus mykiss. The sequence continues at coordinate 44,628,518 of NC_048576.1, read as the reverse complement.
AACCTGCTGGCTACTCGCGGACGTCCAGATCGGGGTCTGGTGGTTCCATCCTCCCGCACCCCCACTCTGATAGCCATGGAGCTGGGAGGGGCGGTGCGCAGGGAGACCGGAGGGGGTTTCCGCTTCTGCACCATCTGTGGCCGCAGAGGTCACACTGCTGGTCGGTACCGGGTTGGTTCCTCTGGGAATCGAGGCAGCAGGCAGGGCACTCTGGCGTCACCCCAGTTGAGCTGGCACCATTCTCACCCAGAGTCCTCTGTTGCACATATGTTTGTCTGTCACTTTTCCTGAGTTTTCCCCGCATTCCAAGCATAAGGCGCTCGTAGATTTAGGCGTGGCTGGGAATTTAATTGATAGAGCGTTAGCTCATAGTTAAGGGACCCCCATTGTTCCCGTGGATGTGCCCTTCCCTGTTCACACTTTAGATAGTCAACCATTAGGGGCATGGTGACGCAGGGGAGTCACACAGAGAAAATTAGTATTTTCCTTATTGACTCTCCTGCGTTTCAAGTGGTGCTGGGCCTACCCTGGTTAGCTTGTCATAACCCCACTGTTTCTTGGCCAAAGAGGACTCTCACGGGTGGTCGTGCTCAGGTAGGTGTTTAGGGGGTTCCGTTGGTGCTACTACGGTGGATAGTCCAGACCAGGTGCGCATTCCCCCTGAATATGCCGATTTGGCTCTTGCCTTCTCTAAAAAGAAGACGACTCAATAACCACTTCATCGACGGGGCAATTGTGCGATAGATCTCCTGGTAGACGCTGCACTTCCCAGGAGTCACGTGTATCCACTCTCACAGGCGGAGACAGAGGCTATGGAAACATATGTCTCCGAATCCTTGCGTCAGGGGTACATTCGGTCCTCCACTTCACCCGTCCCCTCGAGTTTATTGGGTCTAAATCAGATCACGGTGAGGTACCGCTCATAGCCACAGAGATATAGTCAATGCACGCTGCGCGCTTCTTCACCAAACTAGATCTCAGGAGCGCATACAATCTGGTGCGTATCCGAGAGGGAGACGAGTGGAAGACGGCTTTCAGTACCACCTCTGGACACTATGAGTACCTCGTCATGCCGTACGGGTTTATGAATGCGCCATCAGTCTTCCAAGCTTTTGTAGACAAGATTTTCAGGGACCTGCACGGGCAGGGTATAGTGGTGTATATTGATGACATTTTGATATACTCCGCTACATGCGCCGAGCATGTGTCCCTGGTGCACAAAGTGCTTGGTCGCTGAGGCGGACAGGGCTTTCAGTCACCTGTAGGCTTTGTTTACCTCGGCTCCCGTGCTGGTCCATCCGGATCCCTCTTTGGCGTTCATAGTGGAGGTGGACGAGTCCGAGGCTGGGATAGGAGCTGTCTCTCAGCGCTCGGGTACGCCACGGAAGCTCCGCCCTTTTGTGACTTCTTCTCAAAGAAGCTCAGCCCGGCGGAGCGAAACTATGACGTGGGGGACCGGGAGTTGTTGGCTGTCGTCAAGGCCCTGAAAGCATGGAGACATTGGCTTGAGGGGGCTAGACACCCCTTTCTCATCTGGACTGACCACCGCAATCTGGAGTACATCCGGGCGGCGAGGAGACTGAATCCCCACCAGGCAAGGTGGGCCGTGTTTTTCACCCATTTTGTGTTTACCCTTTCTTACAGACCATGCTCCCAGAACGTTAAGGCAGACGCATTGTCCCGGCTGTATGACAGAGAGGAGCGGCCCATGGATCCCACTCCCATACTCTCCGCCTCTTGTTTGGTGGAGCCGGTAGTGTGGGAGCTGGACGTGGACATTGAGCGGGCGTCACGTGCAGAGCCCACTCCCCCTCTGTGTTCAGCTGGGCGTCTGTACATTCCGTCTGCAGTCCACGATCGGCTGATCTATTGGGCCCATACGTCACCCTCTGGTCATCCTGGGATTGGTCAAACGGTGCGCTGTCTTAGTGGGAAGTTCGTTATACCAAGTTCGTTCTCCTGCGCCTGACTTTCCTGCCACCAACACGCAGCCCTTACACTGAGGCCCAATGTGAGGCCCATTTTTTAAGGTATCTGTGACCAACATATCTGTATTCCCAGTAATGTGAAATCCATAGTTTAGTGCAAAATGAAAATGTAAAAAATCCCTGACTTAGGTCAGGTAGGATCACCACTTTATTTTAAGAATGTGAAATGTCAGAATAATAGTGGAGAGAATTATTTATTTAAACTTTTATTTAATTCATCACATTCCCAGTAGGTCAGAAGTTAACATACACTCAAGTAGTATTTGGTAGCATTGCCTTTAAATTGTTTAACTTGGGTCAAATATTTTGGGTAGCCTTCCACAAGCTTCCCACAATAAGTTGGATGAATTTTGTCCCATTCCTCCTGACAGAGGTGGTTTTTAACTGAGTCAGGTTTGCAGACCTCCTTGCTCGCACACGCTTTTTCAGTTTTGCCCAGACATTTTCTGTAGGATTGAGGTCAGGGCTTTGTGATGGCCATTCCAATACCTTGACTTTGTTGTCCTTAAGCCATTTTGCCACAACTTTGGAAGTATGCTTGGGGTCATTGTCCATTTGGAGACCCATTTGCGACCAAGCTTTAACTTCCTCACTGATGTCTTGAGATGTTGCTTCAATATATCCAAATAATTTTCCTACCTCATGATGCCATCTATTTTGTGAAGTGGACCAGTCCCTCCTGCAGCAAAGCACCCCCACAACGTGATGCTGCCACCCCCGTGCTTCACGGTTGGGATGGTGTTCTTCGGCTTGCAAGCCTCTCCCTTTTTCCTCCAAACAAAACGATGGTCATTATGGCCAAACAGTTCTATTTTTGTTTCATCAGACCAGAGGACATTTCTCCAAAAAGTATGATCTTTGTCCCCATGTGCAGTTGCAAACCGTAGTCTGGCTTTTTTATGGCGGTTGTGGAGCAGTGTCTTCTTCCTTGCTGAGCGGGCTTTCAAGTTATGTCAATATATACTCGTTTTACTGTGGCTATGGATACTTTTCTACCCGTTTCCTCCAGCATCGTCACAAGGTCCTTTGCTGGGATTGATTTGCAATTTTCGCACCAAAGTACGTTCATCTCTAGGAGACAGAACGCGTCTCCTTCCTTAGCGGTATAACGGCTGCGTGGTCCCATGGTGTTTATACTTGCGTACTATTGTTTGTACACATGAACGTGGTACCTTCAGGCATTTGGAAATTGCTCCCAAGGATGAACCAGACTTGTGGAGATCTATAATTTTTGGAAATCTTGAAATCTTGGCTGATTTCTTTTGATTTTCCCATGATGTCAAGCAAAGAGGCACTGAGTTTGAAGGTAGGCCTTGAAATACATCCACAGGTACACATCCAATTGACTCAAATGATGTCAATTAGCCTATCAGAAGCTTCTAAAGCCATGACATCATTTTCTGGAATTTTCCAAGCTGTCTACCAACATAGACAGGGCTCTAACTCCTCTTGCTCCACAATGAAATAGGGTGCAGGCTAGGCAGAAGGCTGTTAGCCAGCCTGCCAGCTTAGTGGAGTCTGCCACTAGCACAGTCAGTGTAGTCAGCTCAGCAATCCCCATTGAGACCGTGTCTGTGCCTCAACCTGGGTTGGGCAAACCTAAACATGGCTGTTTTCGCCTTAGCAATCTCACCAGGATAAAGAGCTCCTCAATTCCTGTCATTATTGAAAGAGATCGTGATACCTCACATCTCAAAATAGGGCTACTTAATGTTAGATCCCTTACTTCAAAGGCAATTATAGTCAATGAACTAATCACTGATCATAATCTTGATGTGATTGGCCTGACTGAAACATGGCTTAAGCCTGATGAATTTACTGTGTTAAATGAGGCCTCACCTCCTGGTTACACTAGTGACCATATCCCCTGTGCATCCCGCAAAGGCGGAGGTGTTGCTAACATTTACAATAGCAAATTTCAATTTACAAAAAAGAAAATGACGTTTTCGTCTTTTGAGCTTCTAGTCATGAAATCTATGCAGTCTACTCAATCACTTTTTATAGCGACTGTTTACAGGCCTCCTGGGCCATATACAGCATCCTCATTGAATTCCCTGAATTCCTATCGGACCTTGTAGTCATAGCAGATAATGTTCTAATTTTTGGTGACTTTAATATTCACATGGAAAAGTCAACAGACCCACTCCAAAAGGCTTTCGGAGCCATCATCGACTCAGTGGGTTTTGTCCAACATGTCTCTGGACCTACTCACTCTCACAGTCATACTCTGGACCTAGTTTTGTCCCATGGAATAAATGTTGTGGATCTTAATGTTTTTCCTCATAATCCTGGACTATCGGACCACCATTTTATTACGTTTGCAATTGCAACAAATAATCTGCTCAGACCCCAACCAAGGAGCATCAAAAGTCGTGCTATAAATTCACAGACAACACAAATATTCCTTGATGCCCTTCCAGACTCCCTCTGCCTACCCAAGGACGTCAGAGGACAAAATCAGTTAACCACCTAACTGAGGAACTCAATTTAACCTTGCGCAATACCCTAGATGCAGTTGCACCCCTAAAAACTAAAATAATTTCTCATAAGAAACTAGCTCCCTGGCATACAGAAAATACCTGAGCTCTGAAGCAAGCTTCCAGAAAATTGGAACGGAAATGCCGGAAATGCTGAAATGGCGCCACACCAAACTGGAAGTCTTCCGACTAGCTTGGAAAGACAGTACCGTGCAGTATCGAAGAGCCCTTACTGCTGCTCGATCATCCTATTTTTCCAATTTAATTGAGGAAAATAAGAACAATCCTACATTTATTTTTGATACTGTCGCAAAGCTAACTAAAAAGCAGCATTCCCCAAGTGAGGATGGCTTTCACTTCAGCATTAATAAATTCATTAACTTCTTTGAGGAAAAGATCATGATTATTAGAAAGCAAATTACAGACTTCTCTTTAAATCTGCGTTTTCCTTCAAAGCTCAGTTGTCCTGAGTCTGCACAACTCTGCCAGGACCTAGGATCAATAGAGACACTCAAGTGTTTTAGTACTATTTCTCTTGACACAATGATGAAAATAATCATGGCCTCTAAACCTTCAAGCTGCATACTGGACCCTATTCCAACTAAACTACTGAAAGAGCTGCTTCCTGTGCTTGGCCCTCCTATGTTGAACATAATAAACGGCTCTCTGTCCACTGGATGTGTACCAAACTCACTAAAAGTGGCAGTAATAAAGCCTCTCTTGAAAAAGCCAAACCTTGACCCCGAAAATATAAAAAACTATCGGCCTATATCGAATCTTCCAGTCCTCTCAACATTTTTAGAAAAGGCTGTTGCGCAGCAACTCACTGCCTTCCTGAAGACAAACAATGTATACGAAGTGTTTCAGTCTGGTTTTAGACCCCATCACAGCACTGAGACTGCACTTGTGAAGGTGGTAAATTACATTTTAATGGCATCAGACCGAGGCTCTGCATCTGTCCTCGTGCTCCTAGACCTTAGTGCTGCTTTTGATACCATCGATCACCACATTCTTTTGGGGATATTGGAAACCCAAATTAGTCTACACGGACAAGTTCTGGCCTAATTTAGATCTTATCTGTCGGAAAGATATCAGTTTGTCTCTGTGAATGGTTTGTCCTCTGACACATCAACTGTACATTTCGGTGTTCCTCAGGGTTCCGTTTTAGGACCACTATTGTTTTCACTATATATTTTACCTCTTTGGGATGTCATTCGAAAACATAATGTTAACTTTCACTGCTATGCGGATGACACACAGCTGTACATTTCAATGAAACAAGGTGAAGCCCCAAAATTGCCCTCGCTAGAAGCCTGTGTTTCAGACATAAGGAAGTGGATGGCTGCAAACTTTCTACTTTTAAACTCGGACAAAACAGAGGTGCTTGTTCTAGGTCCCAAGAAACAAAGAGATATTCTGTTGAATCTGACAATTAATCTTAATGGTTGTACAGTCGTCTCAAATAAAACTGTGAAGGACCTCGGCATTACTCTGGACCCTGATCTCTCTTTTGACGAACATATCAAGACTGTTTCAAGGACAGCTTTTTTCCGTCTACGTAACATTGCAAAAATCAGAAACTTTCTGTCCAAAAATGATGCAGAAAAATGTATCCATGCTTTTGTTACTTCTAGGTTAGACTACTTCAATGCTCTACATATCAAGACTGTTTCAAGGACAGTTTTTTTCCGTCTATGTAACATTGCAAAAATCAGAAACTTTCTGTCCAAAAATGATGCAGAAAAATTAATCTATGCTTTTGTTACTTCTAGGTTAGACTACTGCAATGCTCTACTTTCCGGCTACCCGGATAAAGCACTAAATAAACTTCAGTTAGTGCTACATACGGCTGCTAGAATCATATTGATCATATTACTCCAGTGCTAGCTTCCCTACACTGGCTTCCTGTCAAGGCAAGGGATGATTTCAAGGTTTTACTGCTAACCTACAAAGCATTACATGGGCTTGCTCCTACCTATCTCTCTGATTTGGTCCTGCCGTACATACCTACACGTATGCTACAGTCACAAGACGCAGGCCTCCGAATTGTCCCTAGAATTTCTAAGCAAACAGCTGGAGGCAGGGCTTTCTCCTATAGAGCTCCATTTTTATGGAATGGTCTGCCTACCCATGTGAGAGACGCAAACTCGGTCTCAACCTTTAAGTCTTTACTGAAGACTCATCTCTTCAGTGGGTCATATGATTGAGTGTAGTCTGGCCCAGGAGTGTGAAGGTGAACGGAAAGGCTCTGGAGCAACGAACCACCCTTGCTGTCTCTGCCTGGCCGGTTCCCCTCTTTCCCCTGGGATTATATGCCTCTAACCCTATTACAGGGGCTGAGTCATTGGCTTACTAGTGCTCTTTCATGCCGTCTCTAGGAGGGGTGCGTTCCTTGAGTGGGTTGAGTCACTGATGTGATCTTCCTGTCTGGGTTGGCGCCCCCCCTTGGGTTGTGGCGGAGATCTTTGTGGGCTATACTCAGCCTTGTCTCAGGATGGTAAATTGGTGGTTGAAGATATCCCTCTAGTGGTGTGGGGGATGTGCTTTGGCAAAGTGGGTGGGGTTATGTCCTTCCTGTTTGGCCCTGTCCGGGGGTATCATCGGATGGGGCCACAGTGTCTCCTGACCCCTCCTGTCACAGCCTCCAGTATTTATGCTGCAGTAGTTTGTGTCGGGGGGCTAAGGTCAGTTTGTTATATCTGGAGTATTTTTCCTGTCCTATCCGGTGTCCTGTGTGAATTTAAGTATGCTCTCTCTAATTCTCTCTTTCTCTCTTTCTTTCTCTCTCTCGGAGGACCTGAGCCCTAGGACCATGCCTCAGGACTACCTGGCATGATGACTCCTTGCTGTCCCCAGTCCACCTGGCCGTGCTGCTGCTCCAGTGTCAACTGTTCTGCCTGCGGCTATGGACCCCTGACCTGTTCACCGAACGTGCTACCTGTCCCAGACCTATTATTTGACCATGCTGGTAATTTATGAACATTTGAACATCTTGGCCATGTTCTGTTATAATCTCCACACGGCACAGCCAGAAGAGGACTGGCCACCCCTCATAGCCTGGTTCCTCTCTAGGTTTCTTCCTAGTTTTTGGCCTTTCTAGGGAGTTTTTCCTAGCCAACGTGCTTCAACACCTGCATTGCTTGCTGTTTGGGGTTTTAGGCTGGGTTTCTGTACAGCACTTTGAGATATCAGCTGATGTATGAAGGGCTATATAAATAAATTTGATTTGAGTTTAAAGGCAAAGTCAACTTAGTGTATGTAAACTTCTGACCCACTGGAATTGTGATTAAGTGAAATAATCTGTAAACAATTGTTGAAAAAAATACTTGTGTCATGCACAAAGTAGATGTCCTAACTGACATGCCACAACTATAGTTTGCTAACAAAAAATTTGTGGAGTGGTTGAAAAATTAGTTTTATTGACTCCAACCTAAGTGTATGTAAACTTCTGATTTCAACTGTATATACAGTACCATGGCATTGTTGAAAACTCGTTTCTGATTAGCTTGAAGGGCATTCTAGAGTGTGCATTATTTAAGTCATAATGCCTATGAAGCCGGTGTTTGGAGGATCTTCTTCAGGCTAGGGTCCTTTTTTCAGAATTTCTGCCTGACTGACGTGCCCAAAGTAAACTGCCTGTTACTCAGGCCCCGAAGCCAGGATATGCATATAATTGGTAGCATTGGATATAAAACACTTTGAAGTTTGTAGAAATTTTAAAATAATGTATTAGACTATAACACAAGTGGTATGGTAGACGAAAATCCAAAGGAAAAGCAACCAGAATTATTTTTTATTTTTTTAGGTCCCAGGCTCTTATAATGGAAAGCTATGAGTCCTATGCAATTCCAGATCCCAGATTGCAATTCTTATGGCTTCCAATAGATGTCAACAGTCTTTGTTCAAGGTTTCAGGCTTATTTCTTCCAAAACAAGGTAGAATTTGGAGTTTTGGTACAGAGTCACAGTGGAAAATCAATCTGTGTGCGCGTGACAAACAGGATGCGCACTTGCTAATTTACCTTTTCTATTGAACATACTTCTTTCCGTATAAAATATTATAGTTTATTTACATTTTGGGGTACCTGAGGATTGTATAGAAACGTAGTTTGACTTGTTTGAACAAAGTTTAGTGGAAGCTTTTTGGATTCCTTTGTCTGCATGTTGAACGAGTGGATTACTGAAATCAATGGCGCCAACTAAACAGACTTTTTGGGATATAAAGAAGGATTTGATCTAACAAAACAACCATTCATGTTGTAGCTGGGACCCTTGGAATTGCATACAGAAGACGATTTTCAAAAGTAAGTGATTATTTAATCGCTATTGGTGATTTTATGAAGCCTGTGCTGGTTGACAAATGTGTTGATGTGGGGCGCCGTCCTCAAACAATCGCATGGTATGCTTTTGCTGTAAAGCCTATTGTAAATCGGACAATGCAGTTAGAATAACAAGAATTTAAGCTTTTAACCGATATAAGATACTTGTATGTTCATAATGTTTAATAATACGATTATTTCTTTGAATTGCGCACCCTCCAATTTCACCGGATGTTGTCGACAGGTGTCCAGCGGACGGGTCCCCTATCCCTATAGGCCCAAGACGAAGGCACTTTTATACAACTGGTTACCAACATATTCAAATAATGATTGACATATTTTCATGAAAAACAAAAAAACTATTTCATCCTTCCACAAGATATAGTCTAGGTCTAATCTAGGTTTGCTACCTAAACCAGCTGATCATTTGTTCTAACGGTTCCATTGCCAGAGACGCATCCCAGTCGTTCAGTCTTTTTGTTCTGTACAGTGCCTTGCGAAAGTACTCGGCCCCCTTGAACTTTACGACCTTTTGCCACATTTCAGGCTTCAAACATAAAGATATAAAACTGTATTTTTTTGTGAAGAATCAACAACAAGTGGGACACAATCATGAAGTGGAACGACATTTATTGGATATTTCAAACTTTTTTAACAAATCAAAAACTGAAAAATTGGGCGTGCAAAATTATTCAGCCCCTTTACTTTCAGTGCAGCAAACTCTCTCCAGAAGTTCAGTGAGGATCTCTGAATGATCCAATGTTGACCTAAATGACTAATGATGATAAATACAATCCACCTGTGTGTAATCAAGTCTCCGTATAAATGCACCTGCACTGTGATAGTCTCAGAGGTCCGTTAAAAGCGCAGAGAGCATCATGAAGAACAAGGAACACACCAGGCAGGTCCGAGATACTGTTGTGAAGAAGTTTAAAGCCGGATTTGGATACAAAAAGATTTCCCAAGCTTTAAACATCCCAAGGAGCACTGTGCAAGCGATAATATTGAAATGGAAGGAGTATCAGACCACTGCAAATCTACCAAGACCTGGCCGTCCCTCTAAACTTTCAGCCCATACAAGGGGAAGACTGATCAGAGATGCAGCCAAGAGGCCCATGATCACTCTGGATGAACTGCAGAGATCTACAGCTGAGGTGGGAGACTCTGTCCATAGGACAACAATCAGTCGCATATTGCACAAATCTGGCCTTTATGGAAGAGTGGCAAGAAGAAAGCCATTTCTTAAAGTTATCCATAAAAAGTGTTGTTTAAAGTTTGCCACAAGCCACCTGGGAGACACACCAAACATGTGGAAGAAGGTGCTCTGGTCAGATGAAACCAAAATTGAACTTTTTGGCAGCAATGCAAAACGTTATGTTTGGCGTAAAAGCAACACAGCTCATCACCCTGAACACACCATCCCCACTGTCAAACATGGTGGTGGCAGCATCATGGTTTGGGCCTGCTTTTCTTCAGCAGGGACAGGGAAGATGGTTAAAATTGATGGGAAGATGGATGGAGCCAAATACAGGACCATTCTGGAAGAAAACCTGATGGAGTCTGCAAAAGACCTGAGACTGGGACAGAGATTTGTCTTCCAACAAGACAATGATCCAAAACATAAAGCAAAATCTACAATGGAATGGTTCAAAAATAAACATATCCAGGTGTTAGAATGGCCAAGTCAAAGTCCAGACCTGAATCCAATCGAGAATCTGTGGAAAGAACTGAAAACTGCTGTTCACAAATGCTCTCCATCCAACCTCACTGAGTTCGAGCTGTTTTGCAAGGAGGAATGAGAAAAAATTTCAGTCTCTCGATGTGCAAAACTGATAGAGACATACCCCAAGCGACTTACAGCTGTAATCGCAGCAAAAGGTGGCGCTACAAAGTATTAACTTAAGGGGGCTGAATAATTTTGCACGCCCAATTTTTCAGTTTTTGATTTGTTAAAAAAGTTTGAAATATCCAATAAATGTCGTTCCACTTCATGATTGTGTCCCACTTGTTGTTGATTCTTCACAAAAAAATACAGTTTTATATCTTTATGTTTGAAGCCTGAAATGTGGCAAAAGGTCGCAAAGTTCAAGGGGGCCGAATACTTTCGCAAGGCACTGTAACTATGGATGTGACCCACTCATTCGTTATAAATGTTCCGTTGCCATACTGGCTGGCAATGTTCTTATCCCTTGCTTGCTAGCTAGCCAACTATGGCTAACGTACAGTCACGTCAAGAAGTGCAGCCAGAATAAAAGCAAAGTAACTGCATTTGCATTTGTTTAAGATGTTTTATAGTAACATTTATTTGGATACATCCATAACAATGAGCGAACGAGACGCGACTTCGCCTGGCGTAGAAAATGTGCTCACTCGTCAGGACACTGTTGTTCAGAGGAGCTAGCCAATAACAAACTAAAGATGGAAAAACAGCAAGCTCTTTGTTTCATTTGACTTTTTTTCAATTTCTTTGGATATATGAAAAAAAAAATGATGCCAGCTGATTCATGATTTCGACTGGCTGAGAAACGCTGCATGCATGTCTGTATTATCCTGATTTGTTCATTACTATAGGACAATTGGAGATCGAATTTGAATATTGAAACAATGTTGCAAATGTTGGAGTGACAGACGGCAAGGTTCATACAATTCTACGCTGTTGAAAACTAAATGTTAGTCTATTAGAAATGTGAGATAATGTCAAGATGCTTTTTATAGTGGATATCAAGTTTATAAATTGCTTGGCTGGGCTGATGAGACAGTGGATTACGCAGTCAGATGGAACAGAGTAAATAGGCATTTTAACGTCATAGATTTAGCCAGTGGTAACTTTTGTCGGCTGGAATGAGGTTTTAACCAATCCGCTAGCGTGTTGTGGAACACACCTTCCTTGTCATTAATTATTTTCCAGAGAACACATAGCTCCTTGTTGATTATCCCTTAAATAATTAATGGCTGAGGAAACTGAATGGCGCTGGAGGAGATGGTTGCCGTTTTAAAGGCTCCTAACCAACTGTGCTATTGTGTGTGTGTGTCGTTTTGTGTTATTTGTAACTTATTTTGTACATAATGTTTCTTCCATTGTCTCTTATGACCGAAAAGAGCTTCTGGATATCAGGACAGTGATTACTAACCCCGTACTGGACAAATATTTTTTCTTTAACGAGTTGGACGTGAAGGATTTACTTCAGACACCCGACAAGGCCAACATCCCCGTCATTCGCATGAGAAAGAGATATCGGCGACGTAGGTTGGGGTGCCTTGTAAGGATCCGACGGCGAGTGGATAATCTGCCTCTACCATCAGTCCTATTAGCCAATGTGCAATCATTGGATAAGAAAATAGACGCACTATGATCACGAATATCCTACCAACAGGACATTAAAAACTGTAATATCTTATGGTTCACCGAGTCGTGGCTGAACGATGACATGGATAAATATAGCTGGCAGGGTTTACGCTGCATCGGCAAGTCGAACAGCTGCCTCCGGTAAGACAAGGGGTGGCGGTCTGTGTATGTTTGTAAACAACAGCTGGTGCTGTTGTTTATCTAATCTAATATTAAGGAAGACTCAAGGTTTTGCTCACCCGAGGAAGAGTATCTCATGATAAGCTGTAGACCACACTATTAACCAAGATAGTTTTCATCTATATTTTTCGTAGCTGTCTATTACTGCCACAAACCGATGCTGGCACTAAGTCCGCACTCAATGAGCTAGATAAGGCTATTAAAAACCAGGAAAACGCTCCTAGTGGCCGGGGACTTTAATGCAGGGAAACTTAAATCAAACAGGAAAACGCTACTAGTGGCCGGGGACTTTAATGCAGGGAACTTAAATCCGTTTTACCTCATTTCTACCAGCATGTTAAATCTGCAACCAGAGGAAAACAAATCCTAGACTACCTTTACTCCATACACAGAGATGCATACAAAGCTCTCCCTCGCCCTCCATTTGGAAAATCTGACCATAATTCTACCCTCCTGATTTCTGCTTACAAGCAAAAACTGAAGCCGGAATCACCATTTACTTGGTAAATAAAGAAGTGGTCAGATGACGCAGATGCTAAGCTACAGGACTGTTTTGCTAGCACAGACTGGAATATGTTCCAGGATTCTTCCGATGGCATTGAGGAGTAGAACACATCAGTCACTGGCTTCATCAATAAGTGCATCAATGACATCGTCCGCACAGTGACAGTACGTACATACCCCAACCAGAAGTCATGGATTACAGGCAACATCCGTACAAAGCTAAGGGGTGGAGCTACCGCTTCCAAGGAGCGGGACTCTAAACCAGACGCTTATAAGAAATCCTGCTATGCCCTCAGACGAACCATCAAACAGGCAAAGCTTCAATACAGGACTAAGATTGAATTGTACTACACTGGCTCCATCGCTCGTCGGATGTTGCAGGGCTTGCAAGCTATTACAGACTATAAAGGGAAGCGCTCCAGTGATACGAGCCTAGCAGACAGGCTAAATTACTTATATGCTTGCTTTGAGGCAAGCAACACTGAAGCATTTTTAAAAATTATTATTAAAAAAATTCAATAAAAAAAAACTTGATTTAACTAGGCAAGTCAGTTAAGAACAAATTCTTATTTTCAATGACGGCCTAGGAACAGTGGGTTAACTGCCTGTTCAGGGGCAGAACGACAGATTTGTTTGTACCTTGTCAGCTCGAGGGGTTTGAACTTGCAACCTTCCAGTTACTAGTCCAACGCTCTAACCACTAGGCTACCCTGCCGCCCCACCATGCATGAGAGCATCAGCTGTTCCGAATGACTGTGTGATCACGCTCTCCGTAGCCGATGTGAGTAAGACCTTTAAACAGGTCAACATTCACAAAGCCTCAGGGCCAGACGGATTACCAGGACGTGTACTCCGAGCATGCGCTGACCAATTGGCAAGTGTCTTCACTGACATTTTCAACCTGTTCCTGACTGAGTCTGTAATGGCAACATGTTTCAAGCAGACCACCATAGTCCCTGTGCCCAAGAACACTAAGGTAACCTGCCTAAATGACAACCGACCCATAGCACTCATGTCTGTAGCCATTAAGTGCTTTGAAAGGCTGGTCATGGCTCACATCAACACCATTATCCCGGAAACCCTAGACCCACTCCAAATTGCATACCGCACCAACAGATCCACAGATGATGCGATCTCTAATGCACTCCACACTGCCCTTTCCCACCTGGACAAAATTAATACCATCGTGAAAATGCTATTCATTGACTACAGCTCGGCATTCAACACCATAGTGCCCTCAAAGTTAATCACTAAGCTAAGGACCCTGGGACTAAACACCTACCTCTGCATCTGGATCTGGATTTCATGACGGGCCGTCCCCAGGTGGTAATAGTAGGTAACAACACATCTGCCACACTGATCCTCAACACGGGGGCCCCTCAGGTGTGCGTGCTCAGTCCCCTCCTGTACTCCCTGTTCACCCATGACTGCAGGCCAGGCACGACTACAACATCATCATTAAGTTTGCAGACGACACAACAGTGGTAGGCCTGATCACTGACAACGATGAGATAGCCTATAGGGAGGAGGTCAGAGGCCTGGCCGTGTGGTGCCAGGATAACAACCTCTCCCTCAACGTGATCAAGACAAATTAGAGGATTGTGGACTACAGGAAAAAGAGGACCGAGCACGCCCCCATTCTCATCGACGGGGCTGTAGTGGAGCAGGTTGAGAGCTTCAAGTTCCTTGGTGCCCACATCACCAACAAACTATCATGATCCAAACACACCAAGACAGTCATGAAGAAGGCTTGACAAAGCCTATTCCCCCTCAGGAGACTGAAAAGATTTGGCATTGATCCTCAGATCCTCAAAAGGTTCTACAGCTGCACCATCGAAAGCATCTTGACTGGTTGCATCACTGCCGGTATGGCAACTGCTCAGCCTCCAACCGCAAGGCACTACAGAGGGTAGTGCATACGGCCCAGTACATCACTGGGGCCAAGCTGTCTGCCATCCAGGACCTCTATACTAGGCGGGTCAGAGGAAGGCCCTAAAAATTGTCAAAGACTCCAGCCACCCTAGACATACAGTTGAAGTCAGAAATGTACATACACTTAGGTTGGAGTCATTAAAACGCGTTTTCCACCACTCCACAAATTTCTTGTTAACAAACTATAGTTTTGGCAAGTCGGTTAGGACATCTACTTTGTGCATGACACAAGTAATTTTTCCTACAATTGTTTACAGACAGATTATTTCACTTATAATTCACTGTATCACAATTCCAGTGAGTCAGAAGTTTACATACACTAAGTTGACTGTGCCTTTAAACAGCTTGGACAATTCCAGAAAAGGATGTTATGGCTTTAGAAGCTTCTGATAGGCTCATTGACATCATTTGAGTCAATTGGAGGTGTTCCTGTGGATGTATTTCAAGGCTTACCTTCAAACTCAATGCCTCTTTGCTTGACATCAAGGGAAAATCAAAAGAAATCAGCCAAGACCTCAGAAAAAAATTGTAGACCTCCACAAGTCTGGTTCATCCTTGGGGGCAATTTCCAAATGCTTGAAGGTACCACGTTCATTTGTACAAACAATGGTACGCAAGTATAAACACCATGGGACCACGCAGCCGTTATACCGCTTAGGAAGGATACACGTTATATTTCCTAGAGATGAACGTACTTTGGTGCGAAAAGTGCAAATCAATCCCAGAACAACAGCAAAGGACCTTGTGAAGATGCTGGAGGAAATGGGTAGAAAAGTGACTATATCCACAGTAAAATGAGTCCTATATCGACACAACGTGAAAGGCCGCTCAGCAAGGAAGAAGCCACTGCTCCAAAACCGTAATAAAAAAGCGAGACTACGGTTTACAACTGCACATGGGGACACATATCGTACTTTTTGGAGAAATGTCCTATGGTCTGATGAAACAAAAATAGAACTGTTTGGCCATAATGACCATTGTTATGTTTGGAGGAAAAAGGGGGATGCTCGCAAGCCGAAGAACACCATCCCAACCGTGAAGCACGGGGGTGGCAGCATCATGTTGTGGGGGTGCTTTGCTGCAGGAGGGGCTGGTGCACTTCAGTCAGGAAGTTCAAGCTTGGTCGCAAATGGTCTTCCAAATGGTCTTCCAAATGGACAATTACCCCAATCATACTTACAAAGTTGTGGCAAAATGGCTTAAGGACAACAAAGTCAAGGTATTGGAGTGGCCATCACAAAGCCCTGACCTCAATCCCATAGAAAATTTGTGAGCAGAACTGAAAAAGGGTCTGCAAGCAAGGAGGCCTAGAAACTTGACTCAGTTACACCAGCTCTGTCAGGAGGAATGGGCCAAAATTCACCCAACTTATTGTGGGAAGCTTGTGGAAGGCTACCCAAAACGTTTGACCCAAGTTAAACAATTTAAAGACAATGCTACCAAATACTAATCGCATGTATGTAAACTTCTGACCCACTGGGACTGTGATGAAAGCAGAAATAAATCATTCTCGCTACCATTTTTCTGACATTTCACATTCTTAATTCAAAGTGGTGATCCTAACTGACCTAAGGCAGGGAATTTTTACTAGGATTACAAGACTGAGTTGAAATGTATTTGGCTAAGGTGTATGTAAACCTCCGACTTCAACTGTAGACTGTTCCCTCTGCTACCATACGGCAAGCAGTACCGGAGCATCAAGTCTAGCTACAAAAGGCTTCTTAACAGCTTCTACCCCTAAGCCATAAGACTCCTGAACAACCCCCCTGCTCCATCTTTTACGCTGCTGCTACTCTCTGATTATTATCTATGCATAGTCACTTTAGTTCTACCTCATGTACATATTACCTCAATTACCTCGACTAAACTGTGCCTTCGCACATTGACTCTGTACTGGTAACCCCTGTACATAGTCTCCACATTGACTCTGTACTGGTAACCCCTGTAAATAGCCTCCACATTGACTCCGTACTGGTAACCCCTGTATATAGCCTCCACATTGACTCTGTACTGGTAACCCCTGTATATAGCCTCCACATTGACTCTGTACTGGTAACCCCTGTATATAGCCTCCACATTGACTCTGTACTGGTAACCCCTGTATATAGCCTCGCTACTGTTATTTTACTGTTGCTCTTTTATTTTTATTTCTTACTTATCTACTTTCTACCTAACACATTTTTCTTAAAATTGCATTGTTGGTTAAAGGGCTTGTAAGAAAGCATTTCACTGTAAGGTGAAATACCTGTTGTATTTGGCACATGTGACAAATACAATTTTATTCGATATGTGCTTGTTTTTGCTGTTCTCCAAATAGCATTTTAGAGTTTTTAAATAGTGTAGGAATGTAATAAATGAGCTTCAACTTCCAGAAAATTCCTTGCAGTACATGAGCTTCAACTTCCCAAAATTCCCAGTTCCACCATGGCAGGGATGGACTATGTTATAGAGGCATTCATTGTGTACTATTACAGTATGATTAGTAATAATGCATCAATAAATACCTAATGTATGTATACTTCTATAAATACAGTTACTGATATTGTTTCTTACTTCTATAAATACAGTTATTGATATTGTTTAGCTAATTCTTATTGGCTATATCCAGATCATTCTAACCATCTCAAACTCAAACCCTCTATATAACGCACTGACCTGAGGCAGTGTCCATGATACAGGCAACAGAAATGAGGTCATCATTATACCTCCATGGGATTGGCTCACTTGGACAGAATAGACAGTCTTCTAGTAAGGTTTAAAATAGAGCCAAGGTGATTCCCTACTGAATCAATCTGATACTCCTTAGCATTTCCACTGGGTTCACGTCATATAATTGGCATCATGATTTCTTTCTCAGCAGACCCACATTTCTGCTTGTGAAAATACTTGGACAGCTTTCATAATGATATTAAAACAGTGACTCAAGAATACTCGGGTCACAAGGGCATCTGAGCTAAAACAGGAAGCAGAAATGGACTGGCCATAGGGCAGTTTGAGAAAATGCCAGATGGGCTGATCAAACTTTAGCCCAGTGGTCCGGTCAAAAAAAAAATGTATGCAGAAGGACCACTATTTGGCTAATAATGGGGGTTTAAGGAAAAAAGGTTCTCACCAGTGACCCAAAGAAACTGTAACAGTTATCTAATTCATGCAGGGATTAAGGTGTGTTAGTGTGGTATGCCTTTTTCACTACACACTATCAACATATGCAGTAGTCCAATAACCCTAGTTCCTAAAGGCAGATGAGATGATACATAAAATATAAATAGAGGCCAAGCAGAGTAAATAGAGGAGGAAGAAGAGGAGTTGGAGGAGATAGGAAGTGAGAACATTCCAGTCCGAGAGGGAAGAGGTAGATGAGTCAGGAGAAAAGGTGTGGCCAATCCAGGCCCACTAATCCCAAATGATCTAGTTTAGCCCCCGTCTCCGCCCCTCGCTCTCAGATTAGACGTGTGGGCCAGAATCAAAATAAAGGCACCGTATGTCCCTCTGTCTCTCTGCAGACAGCTCTTCAACCAAGAACAAACTCTCAACATACACAGGACAAACACTCCTGTCACAAACATATTATTTGGGGTGAGGAATTGTGTTGTGGACAGCTCACTGACCGTACCCATGGCTCTACTGAAGTCAGGCTGGCTCTGGAGACAGAGTGAGTACTGTAGCTTCAATGTCTCTCGAATAATGTCATGTTGTAGTCTAACCTAGTGTCTACATGTTTTGGTCTTGGATACAGCCTTAGCCTTTACAGGTACTATCTTTACCAAGTATAGACCTCAACGGCTCAACAAAGCATAAGAAGTTGTGTGGGGCACTAGTATAAGAGTGATATCAGCACTATATAGTACACTTTGAAAGACAGGTTAAGTGGCGTGTGAGGTCTGTAGTAATCTTTTCTCCCATTCGCAGTCCATGCCACTCACTCCAAAAACTGTTCTCCCATGTTCTTAAGACTGTTGATGCCATCAAGATCGATTGATTTTGACTTTTAAATAAGATCAGAATCATTCTAGAAGGTGAATGTTACGATGGTTGTGAAATTCCAATCCTCACTCTACTTGTGCAGCCTGGCCATAATCTAATGAGCGTTAGCGAATCAGTGACTCACACAGACAGGCCACAAGCCAACCACAACCGCCGGAGAAAAACAAAAACGGATTTAGAGCTTCAACCATATAAATAAAAAACACTTAAAATGGCTGTAGGTCTACCCACTGTGCTGAATTGAGACAGAATCTGGCTGACGGTGCATTTCAGTTCATGTGAATAAATGAAATAGCTGGAGCATTTCAGTATGTGGATAAATTAAATACAAGTATACACAGTTGTCAAATTCGACCTGACCGATTGAAAACTAGACATCATAAACTAACCCGAAATCTACTCTACTCCACTTCACACTCCATCTCCCCCTCCCTCTCTCCTTTCCTCCCTCCCTCTCTTCCTTACTTACTTCCTTCAGCCTCTATCCTAAAACACTGGAAGCTGAATTGGTGTGACCTGTGGATCGATGGAACCCTGGCCTTCTACAAGACGGACAGTAGGCGAGAATTTGAGCACCGAGTGGGCCTCAAGACCAGCTGTGTGAGCGTCAAGTCTGGCCTGGAGTGTGCAGGTGAGGAGGGAGTGTATGGAAAGATCGGGGTGTTCAACAGACAATGGATGCTTCCGAAATGGCAACCTATTCCCTGGGCTTATAGTGCACTACTTTTGACCAGAGTTTCTTAAGACATGCTGTATTCTTTATTACAGAAAGAACGTGGAGTCCAAATATCTTTATTGACCTACAAAAGATTTGTGACTTTGCTGTGGACCCAAATAAAGCATTGAAATGTACGGTGTCCATATTAGACTGACACAACACCAGTTTATACTGAGGCTGTCCTAATATGGACACCCTAATAATGTGTGTGTAAGTGTGTGTAACCCTAGCTGTCTCTGTTGTTGTGCAGGTCTCTCTCCCCCAGAGAACCACCCCAGGGAAAACCTGGTGGTGGTGCAGCTTAAAGACAGTACCACAGTGATCCTGTGTGCCAACAGTGAGGACGAGGCACTGTGAGTCTGTATTCTTTCTCTTTCCCTCACACACACACACACACACACACACACACACTCCCTCGGTTTTACAGTACACATTCTTTATTTCTCTCTCACTCTCTCTCTAATTCTCCCTTCCTTTCTTTCTCATTTTCTCATTCTGTTTTGGCAGAGCGTGGAAATTGACAATTCTAGAGGTGAGACAAAACCCAGTAAGTAACCCAGTATATTTCTACAACGTGCACCACTGAGTACTGTATCAATATATCCCATATCCATATACTCATAGCATACAGTATATGATCAATGTTTATTGGGATGCTCAGAGGACAGTCTTGTTTTATCCCTAGCCTTATCTTATCTTCTCATCCTTTTCAGTTTGTGTATGACCCGTATAATGACTCCTACCCGTCCGTCCCAATGGACGGCCACAACACCATCTACCTGGCTCCTGGATCAGGTAAAGACAACACACCCGAGCTCTGGGTCATATTCATTACTGCACACCGTAGCAAAACTTTTTGCAATAAAAAACTAAACATTGTTTATCACAAGTTCAGGTAGTCCCTCCCTGTTTCAATCCGTTTTCTTCCGTTTGGTGCCTAGTGAATACGACTGATGTCAGCAAGTAAACAGTGTGAATCTAGCAATCCTTTCCAAGACTCCCTGAAATCAGTTGTTGAGAAAACTATCCTGGTTATATCAAATCCGGAAATTCTTATAAAACACACTCATATATTCACCTATGCTCCTGTATACAGTAGTACACCATATATTAAGCATCCTGTCTCACCCTCCATCTCTCTCAGGTACCCACCACATACTGATCCAGAGAGACCCATACGATGGCATAGGAGAACAGGTGGCACTGGGGCTACTGGCTGGCATGGCGGCAGGCGCTGCTATGCGCTCCTTTCTCTGGATGCCCTTCTTTTTCTGCTGATATAGAAGACCTCTATAAGCAGGGAGGCACGGCTGGGAAACTCCCAGGCTCATATATGTAGGAGTGCTGCTGTAGGCATCACTCCTAAAAGTCTTATTTTCTTGTCATCCTTGAGTAAAAGTAATGATACCTTAATAGAAAAGGACTCAAGTAAAAGCGAAAGTCACCCAAGAAAATACTACTTGAGAAAGTCTAAAAGTATTTGGTTTTAAATATACTTAAGTATCAAAAGTAAAAGTAAAAGTATACATTATTTCAAATTCCTTATATTAAGCAAACCAGACTGCACAATAAAAAATAAAAAAAACTTTTATGGATAGCCAGGGGCACACTCCAAAAAATAAATAGTAAAGTACAGGTACTCCAAAACACTACTTAAGTAATACTTTAAAGTATTTTTACTTAAGTACTTTAGACCACTGCCATTGCAGAATATGGGTGCACGTGTTTGTGTGTGTGTGTATCATCATTTGTTGTACATTTGTCCTTAATGACATAGGCTAAATTCACACAGCATATTTAGTATGAATGTACAGTACCCGTCAAAAGTTTGGACACACCTACTCGTTCCAGGATTTTACTTTATTTTTACTATTTTCTACGTTGTGGAATAATAGTGAAGACATCAAAACTATGAAATAACACAAATGGAATCCTGTAGTAATCAAAAAAGTGTTAAACAAATCAAAATATATTTTATATTTGAGATTCTTCAAATTAGCTACCCTTTGCCTTGATGACAGCATTGCACACTCTTGTCATTTTCTCAACCAGCTTCATGAGGTAGTCACCTGGAATGCATTTCAATTAACAAGTCTGCCTTGTTAAAAGTAAATTTGTGGAATTTATTTCCTTCTTAATGCGTTTGAACCAATCAGTTGTGTTGTAACAAGGTAAGGGTGGTATCCAGAAGGAAGCCCTATTTGGTAAAAGACCAAGTCCATATTATGGCAAGAACAGCTCAAATAAGCAAGGAGAAACGACAGTCCATCATTCCTTTTAAGACATGGTCAGTCAATGACGAAAAGTTTCTTCAAGTGCAATCGCAAAAACCATCAAGCGCTATGTTGAAACTGGCTCTCTCATGAGGACCGCAACAGGAAAGGAAGACCCAGAGTGTCACGCCCTGACCTTAGAGATCCTTTATTCTCTATTTTGGTTAGTTCGAGGTGTGACTAGGGTGGGCTTTCTAGTTTCTTTATTTCTAGGTTGGCTTGGTATGGTTCCCAATCAGAGGCAGCTGTCTATCGTTGTCTCTGATTGGGGATCATATTTAGGCAGCTTTTTCCCACTTGTTTGTGTATAGTTGCCTTGAGCACTGCATAGCGTCACGTTCTTTTTGTTCTTTATTGGGGTTTTTTGCCGGTTCACGTAATAAAGATGATGAACCCAAACCACGCTGCATTTTGATCCGATTCTTACAACAACGTTCGTGACACAGAAATACCTCTGCTGCAGAGGATACGTTCATTAGAGTTAACTGCACCTCAGATTGCAGCCCAAATAAATGCTTCACCGAGTTCAACTAACAGACACATCTCAACATCAACTGTTCAGAGGAGACTGCGAGAATCAGGCCTTCATGGTCGAATTGCTTAGAAGAAACCACTACTAAAGGACACCAATAAGAAAAAGAGACTTGCTTGGGCCAAGAAATAATGTCAATGGACATTAGACCGGTGGAAATCTGTCCTTTAGTCTGAATCCAAATTTGAGATTTTGGTTACAACCGCCGTGTCTTTATGAGACACAGAGTAGGTGAACGGATGATCTCTGCATGTGTGGTTCCCATCGTGAAGCACGGAGGAGTAGGTGTGATGGTGTCGGTGTGCTTGCTGGTGACACTGTGATTTATTTAGAATTCAAGGCACACATAACCAGCATGGCTACCAAAGCATTCTGCAGTGATACGCCATCCCGTCTGGTTTGTGCTTAGTGGGACTAACATTTGTTTTTCAACAAGACAATGACCCAAACCAGGCTATGTAAGGGCTATTTGACCAAGAAGGAGAGTGATGGATTGCTGCATCAGATGACCTGGCCTCCACAATCACCTGACCTCAACCCAATTGAGATGGTTTGGGATGACTTGGACCGCAGAGCGAAGAGAAAGCAGCCAACAAGTGCTCAGCATATGTGGGAACTCCTTCAAGACTGTTGGAAAAGCATTCCTCATGAAGCTGGTTGAGAGAATGCCAAGCGTGTGCAAACGTGTCATCAAGGCAAAGGGTGGCTACTTTGAATAATCAAAAATATTCAAAATATTTTGATTTATTAACATTTTTTTGGTTACTACTGTACATGATTCCATCTGTGCTATTTCATAGTTGTGATGTCTTCACTATTATTCCACAATGTAGAAAATAGGAAAAAATAAGGAAAAACCCTTGAATGAGTAGGTGTGTCCAAACTTTTGACTGGTACTCTATATGAAACGTATACGTTATGCAACGTATATGAAAAACATAAATGACCCGACCTGCATATTCAGCTGCTTGAGGTTTATGGCACCCCACAGAACCCTTGACTGCAATACTTTTTTTACTTGAAACATTGAGGTGCAAACGCTGATTACATTTATTAACCTTAGATCCTTTACTTAATTTCAGGTACAGTTTTCCATTCACTATGTTTGAGTGCAATGCTGTTGTTACTTTCAAATTGAATAAAATAGTTTCAAAACCATGGCTATGAAAATGTATATAAGATGACAGAATACTTACTTGCATAATCATAATTCCTATGTGGAATATAAGGCTTTCATGAGAGTGCATCACTGTTGCCTGTATTCAGCCTGTCTGGTGATGGTGTTCCACAGTCCTTCATCTTCTTGGCTTTTCCTCCGTGTCTCTTTAGGGTAGCAGCTGTTTCTTTAATGATATAAAGCATAGAGAAATACAGTGCCTTGCGAAAGTATTCGGCCCCCTTGAACTTTGCAACCTTTTGCCACATTTCAGGCTTCAAACATAAAGATATAAAACTGTATTTTTTTGTGAAGAATCAACAACAAGTGGGACACAATCATGAAGTGGAACGACATTTATTGGATATTTCAAACTTTTTAAACAAGTCAAAAACTGAAAAATTGGGCGTGCAAAATTATTCAGCCCCTTTACTTTCAGTGCAGCAAACTCTCTCCAGAAGTTCAGTGAGGATCTCTGAATGATCCAATGTTGACCTAAATGACTAATGATGATAAATACAATCCACCTGTGTGTAATCAAGTCTCCGTATAAATGCACCTGCACTGTGATAGTCTCAGAGGTCCGTTAAAAGCGCAGAGAGCATCATGAAGAACAAGGAACACACCAGGCAGGTCCGAGATACTGTTGTGAAGAAGTTTAAAGCCGGATTTGGATACAAAAAGATTTCCCAAGCTTTAAACATCCCAAGGAGCACTGTGCAAGCGATAATATTGAAATGGAAGGAGTATCAGACCACTGCAAATCTACCAAGACCTGGCCGTCCCTCTAAACTTTCAGCTCATACAAGGAGAAGACTGATCAGAGATGCAGCCAAGAGGCCCATGATCACTCTGGATGAACTGCAGAGATCTACAGCTGAGGTGGGAGACTCTGTCCATAGGACAACAATCAGTCGTATATTGCACAAATCTGGCCTTTATGGAAGAGTGGCAAGAAGAAAGCCATTTCTTAAAAATATCCATAAAAAGTGTTGTTTAAAGTTTGCCACAAGCCACCTGGGAGACACACCAAACATGTGGAAGAAGGTGCTCTGGTCAGATGAAACCAAAATTGAACTTTTTGGCAACAATGCAAAACGTTATGTTTGGCGTAAAAGCAACACAGCTCATCACCCTGAACACACCATCCCCACTGTCAAACATGGTGGTGGCAGCATCATGGTTTGGGCCTGCTTTTCTTCAGCAAGGACAGGGAAGATGGTTAAAATTGATGGGAAGATGGATGGAGCCAAATACAGGACCATTCTGGAAGAAAACCTGATGGAGTCTGCAAAAGACCTGAGACTGGGACGGAGATTTGTCTTCCAACAAGACAATGATCCAAAACATAAAGCAAAATCTACAATGGAATGGTTCAAAAATAAACATGTCCAGGTGTTAGAATGGCCAAGTCAAAGTCCAGACCTGAATCCAATCGAGAATCTGTGGAAAGAACTGAAAACTGCTGTTCACAAATGCTCTCCATCCAACCTCACTGAGCTCGAGCTGTTTTGCAAGGAGGAATGGGAAAAAATGTCAGTCTCTCGATGTGCAAAACTGATAGAGACATACCCCAAGCGACTTACAGCTGTAATCGCAGCAAAAGGTGGCGCTACAAAGTATTAACTTAAGGGGGCTGAATAATTTTGCACGCCCAATTTTTCAGTTTTTGACTTGTTTAAAAAGTTTGAAATATCCAATAAATGTCGTTCCACTTCATGATTGTGTCCCACTTGTTGTTGATTCTTCACAAAAAAATAAAGTTTTATATCTTTATGTTTGAAGCCTGAAATGTGGCAAAAGGTCGCAAAGTTCAAGGGGGCCGAATACTTTCGCAAGGCACTGTATGTATCAAATACACGCCCCTACTTATATATTTGGACAGTGAAGTTAAAAAAGTTTAATTTGTCTCTATGCTCCAGCATTTTGGATTTCAGATCAAATGTTTTATATGAGGCACAGAATGTACAGAATGTCACCTTTTATTTGAGGGTATTTTCATATATATCTGTTTTATAGTTTAGAAATGAATGCACTTTATGTATCGCATTTGAAGGTGTCATAAGTATTTGAACCAAGTGCATTAAATGTAGTTCAAAGTTTAGTATTTGGTCACATATTCCTAGCATGCAATGACTAAATCAAGCTTGTGACTCTACAAACTTGTTGGAAGCATTTGCATTTGGTTTTGGTTGTTTCGGATTATGTTGTGCCCAATAGAAATGTATAGTAAATAATGCATTGGGTGATTTTGTAGTCAATTTTATTGTAAATAAGAATAGAATATGTTTCTGAACAACTTCAAATGGGGACTATATACATAAAAGGCTTTCATTTCTACGGTAAAACAAATATGTAAGAAAATACCCTCAAATAAAAGGTGACATTTTGTACTATAGCCATTGTATCTCATATCCAAAATGCTGAGAGAGCCGAATTAAAAGGTTTAGCTTCATTGTCCAAATAAATACATAGGGGAATACATGTATAATTTATTAGACATCAGTTGTAGCCTACACACTTGTCAATCAATCTATGTTGATGTAGTTTTTCTCCAAAACAATATTCACATGATGGTGAACTTCAGAGAAGCAGAAGCAAACCATACCACTAGAGGGAGACAGAGCACATGAAACCAACATCTAATGGTTTGCTCCTAGCAGAATTTTGCTAGCCTATGCGAATGTCTGTGCCTCGCATACTCCCCTAAAAGACCTTCACTTGAAATATTAGAAACAAGCGGCAATATTTACAAATATTTTAAAACTGAATTCAAAAGCCTATTAAACTCTGCTTGTTCATGTGGTTTTTAGCATTGAGTCATAAATCAAGTCTGACCCTTCTACACCATGCCTTTCCACCATAAAAAATAAACCATCCTACAAAATCAAGTGTTATTTTTTGTTTGAATTAAATGTCAGTGGTTACAACTTCTTAATAACACTGTAATTCAGTGATCCAATTCATCACACACAATGGGAAGGCTGTTTTAAAGCAGACCTACAGTAAGGCAAATTAATATAATTATTTACTTAATCTCTAAACGATAAAATTATATTTTTTTTATGAAGCTCTCAAATCAGCCATGATTAATCAACAAAACCTTAAATTATCCTTGATTTTCACTTTAAATGTCCATGACACTCACTTTGATGGTCAATGACACCAATCTGTGCCTCTCTCCTTTTTTCTTAACCCTTTCCCAGATTGTGTGGTTGTTTTGTTAGGGTTGCGCCAATTCAAATCTGCTATCTGGATAAGTATGACACTGAGTCACCGATTGTATACTATGTATTTTTTATTAGCTAAGCAATAAGTGGTAAATGCAATTTTCGTATATACGGGCTCTCTGTCCCACCTCACAGGGCAAAACAGAGAACTAACTTGTTCCTGACAAAGATATTATAGATATACTCTTACAGAGGTAGTTCCTGCTTCCGAGCCGGCCTGTCAGAGTAGAGACTGGGTGTGGTTTAGACTCACCCAGCCTATCGTTGATTGTTGGCTCAGAGGCTGGTCCCAGCGCCCTAAGCGCTTCAGCGGTCAGTCATTGTAGCTGTGTAGAATATACTGTTAGCAGGCACCTGGCTCCTGTTATCTAACAAAAGACCGTTTGTTCTCGCAACACTACGTTCTGAATGTGCCCCCCCCCAACTCATTGCACAGGTCCTGTCTTCATGTTATTCTGTATTTTTCCATCATGAGAAAAGCCTCAATGTCTCAAGTCAGCAATGTTGCATAACACATACATCCACACAAGCCAACAGCAGATAATATTCAATCACATATATGGTAACTGCTATATTGCATAACACAGAATCCTCATAGTTTTGAATATATTGTATTTGCTTAATAAATTGTTAGCTAACTTTTATATGCCAGCTGATGCCTTATTGCATAATATAGGCCTACGTACATGTTTTAGCCTACAAATAAATGTAGGCTGTTGCAGTGAAAGAGGAGACTGCCTCTTTGGCATAGCACACGCTGTTGGAAAAGCAGACAGATAAAACTGTGGTTACTACCATATTCTTTCTTTAGGGTATTTAGGGTCTTTAGGGTATTTCTTATTATATTACTTCACATTGATAGACAATTCACTAGAAAGCAATGCAAATGTTCCTTTCAGGGAAAGATTCGATCATCAGAAAACGGTGTTTACAAAAATGAAACACGTTGCATTATGGGAGTAGAATGATTGACACGGCAGCCATTTTCCTGCTGGACGCCGTGTTCCCACCATTGTGTGAGAGATAGTAAATACTGAAACTGCTAGACAACCATAACATTTATTTCCTTGCGAAAAAACATTTATATTCACGTCAGGTAAGTGGCATATTTTAGCATGTTGTTTTGTCTAAAACATTTAGCCACATTTTTATATAAGTTTTAGATTGGTTAAACTTCATTTTATTTCAAAATATCCTTCCATTCCGTCGGTGTAGAAATGGAAAAGCGACTGCCGCGATGCCAGAGGCTTTCTACTTCCACTGGCGGAAGCAGATATAAAATTCTGATCCAATTTCATGTATAGTTTTACTTCGCTTGTACGGTGTAAACAAACATTCACATACAACTCAAAGCAACTTTTTGGATAGCTACAGTTGTCTACTTTGATGTTTTAATACTCTTAGTCCTGAATTTTGCTTTGTTTTTATTAGATTTTTCAAAGTTCATGTCCCGCTCTTTGCCAGTACATTGGTAGACTATTCGATTGCCTCTTCATCTGCGGCCATAATCTTGCGGTTAGAGGCGGCACAATGGTTTGTGGACCCATCCCTACGTTCTAAGTAGTGTATCTTGATTGGTCGACAGCGAGAAAAATGCCCACTGGATTGGATGTTTTTCGATAGGCGATCTGCATACTAGTTTGATTGGTTGGGCAGTATCTGAGTGTTCACGGGTAGGATACTGGCTCAGAGAAATAGATTTCCATGACTGGCCCACTGTTGCTGTAGCATTGCAGCTGTTCAGCAAAATAGAAAGTTGTCATAACAGAGTAGTACTCCAGATGGAACCATTTCAATCATAATTTCTCCATAATAGCAACATACTAGTTAGTCTGATTAATCAGGCTGTAATACACAATAAATTGGTATATAAACTTGAGACATTTGTTTGCAAAAAAATCAGCTAAATATCCCTTACAAGCCAGAATGTTTAATGAATTTACAATTACTATACCGGTTGTACGTGTGGTTTGGCCTTTTGCTGCTCAAAATTTCAGACAAAATATCCACGGGAAAGTATTGTTTACCTGACTTTTTAAGAGAGCTTGTAGGTACAGTGCATTCTGAAAGTATTCAGACGCCTTGACTTTTTCCACATTTTGTTACGTTGCAGCCTTATTCTAAAATGGATTAAATAAATAAGTCCTCATCAATCTACACACAATACCCCATAATGACAAAGCGAGAATGTATTTTTAGACATTTTTGCAAATTTATTAGAAATAGAAAAACAGATACCTTGAGTATTCAGACCCTTTGCTATGAGACTCGAAATTAAGCTCAGGTGCATCCTGTTTCTATTGATAATCCTTGAGATGTTTCTACAACTTAATTGGAGTCCACCTGTAGTAAATTAAATTGATTGGGCATGATTTGGAAAGGCACACACCTGTCTATATAAGGTCCCACAGTTGACTGTGCATGTCAGAGCAAAAACCAAGTTGTGAGGTTGAAAACATTGTCTGGAGAGCGCTGAGACAGGATTGTGGCAAGGCACAGATCTGGGGAAGGGTAACAAAAATGTCTGCAGCATTAAAGGTCCCCAAGAACACAGTGGCCTCCATCATTCTTAAATGGAAGAAATTTGGAACCACCTAGAGCTGGCTCCCCAGCCAGGTTCAATATCCAATACAAAACAAGATTCTCTGCTCTGAGGAAACCAAGATTGAACTCTTTGGCCTGAATGCCAAGCATCACGTCTGGAAGAAACCTTGCACCATCCCTACAGTAAAGCATGGTGGTGGCAGCATTCTGCTGTGGGGATGTTTTTCCAGCGTCGGGGACAGGGAAACTACTCAGGATCGAGGGAAAGATGAACGGAACAAAATACATAGAGATCCTTGATGAAATCCTGTTCCAGAGTGCTCAGGACCTCAGACTGAGGCAATGGTTCACCTTCCAACAGGACAACGACCCTAAGCACAGAGCCAAGACAACGCAGGAGTGGCTACGGGATAAGCCTCTGAATGTCCTTGAGTGGACCAGCCAGAGCCCAGACTTGAACCCGATCGAACATCTCTGGAGAGACCTGACAGAGCTTGAGAGGATCTGCAAAGAAGAATGGGAGAAACTCCCCAAATACAGGTGTGCTAAGCTTGTAGCGTCATACCAAAGAAGACTCAAGGCTGTAATCGCTGCCAAAGGTGCTTCAACAAAGTACTGAGTATAGTCTGAATACTTTTTTTTTCTTTTTTTTTCTTTTTGTATTTTTTGTTGTATTTTTTTGTTATTGCAAATTTGCAAAAATGCCCCAAAATGTTTTTGCTTTGTCATTATGCGTGTAGATTGATAAAGGGTAGAAAACGATAAACATTTAATCCATTTTAGAATAAGGCTGCAAAATAACAAAATGTGGAAAAAGTCCAGGGGTCTGAATACTTTGCGAACGCGCCCTATATTTGTTTGGGACTTAGGTAAAGTTTTATGATTTTTTTTTTCCATCAGTACCTATTGAAGCAAGCATGACATGACAAAGAAACTTGTATATTCTGAATCAGGGGAGGATGGAGAACGATCTTTTTTAATTTTTTAAAATTCAATTTCCAATATAAAACAAACTGCCTAGGTACTGAACCATAAACCAGCTCTCTAAAAAGTCAGGTTAGCAATACTTTCCTATGGATGTTTTTTCTCATTTTGAGTAGCAGAAGGACAAACCGCACAGACAACTGGTACAGTAAGTTTAAATGTATTGTTATTTAACATTCTGGCTCGTAAGGAACATTTACAAGATTTTCCACACAAATGTATCAGGCTGTATATTCCAATGAATTGTGTATTAGTCTGATTAATCAGACTAGTACGCTTAACACTTGGAAAAATTGTATTTCAATATATTTGCAACTCACAGAATGTGTATAACAGAGCGTTGTTGACACATTCAACGCGTTTCCAATGTGGTTTTTCCTGTCTTTCAAGTATAACTAACTCGTCATGGCTCGTACCAAGCAGACCGCCCGTAAATCCACTGGAGGAAAGGCTCCACGTAAGCAGCTGGCCACCAAGGCTGCCCGCAAGAGTGCGCCGTCCACCGGTGGGGTCAAGAAGCCCCATCGTTACAGGTAAAGCATCGGTTCACCCCTAGAAATAAAAGTTTGTGTTCACCATTGAAAGTACACACGTGGATACAGCCCTATTATGACATGTAGAGCTTGTGTGAAACCACACAGGTGCTACCAATCCATATTGTTATGGAAATGACTTGACAATCCTATAAGTCCCTGTGTGTCCGAAATGCCACCCTATTTCCTATATAGCGCACTACTTTTGACCAGGACACATAGGAAATAGGGGGACATTTCAGACGCAGACACTGTTTTCAATTAGCCGTTCAACAAGCCTTATAACTAAGCAGTGACTGCTGGTAAACGGTCGTCACCATTCAGTGTTTACCATGGCCAGAAACAACCAGGGCAGTAGCATTCAGCATGGGGATATGAGCAGTGAAGTACTATAGTAAAAGAGAAAAGAATATAATGACTTTTTCCCCCTAGTCATACTGACAGTGTGTTGGTTCCAGGCCCGGCACTGTGGCGCTCCGTGAGATCCGTCGGTACCAGAAGTCCACTGAGCTGCTTATCCGCAAGCTGCCCTTCCAGCGCCTGGTGAGGGAGATTGCTCAGGACTTCAAGACCGACCTGCGCTTTCAGAGCGCCGCCATCGGAGCACTTCAGGTCAGTGGCTGTGTGTGAGTGAAGCTCTGTTCCTCCTAACCCAGATCATGTCCTAATTGGCCTATACACATCTCAAAATTCCTATTTTTGTGCTGACCCACTGTTCACCATGCGTGTGTGTGTGTGAAAATGATTCTGTCTGCAGGAGGCGAGCGAGGCATACCTGGTGGGTCTGTTTGAGGACACCAACCTGTGCGCCATCCATGCCAAGCGTGTCACCATCATGCCCAAAGACATCCAGCTGGCACGCCGCATCCGTGGAGAGCGTGCTTAGATGCTGTCCTTTCTTTTCTCCAATGTTTCAGCTCTATTCTCTTTTTTTCTTTACCTCTAACTGTCCTCACCTTCACTCTCTCGTTCCCCCCGCCCTTCCATCTCTCTCCTCAGCCCCCTCTCGCTGTATTCTTATTGGTAGACTTTAGAGTAACAGTGATTATGATGAGATAGAAATGTGTTTGAAAAGTCTCGTCTCTCATAGTTTTTGTCTTCAGCAGATGCTATAGGGTATCTTTTTTGTGCATGTAGTAGGAGTCGCTGATCAGACAAATACACACACATGCTTAGAACCATGCATTCTCAGCTCTCCTACAACAAAACCACTCTGATTGACCAGGGGAGATATCAGGCATGTGTGTGTGTTTTGCGACAGGCGTCGGGTTTCTGCAACACTCACACACACACACACACACGGGGGCAGACCATAGGGGTGTCGCCCGGGGCTAGTCTGCTTAAGGGGAGTGGCAACTTCCACAGCAGGGTGCTACTTAAACTAACCCCAGGGCCTCTGCCCTGTCTGCCCACCTCCCATTCTCACCCACTTCCTGCTCCATCCTCTACACCTGATCTGGGGTACTCTCCCCATGCACCCTCCTGCCCACCACAGCCAGACCCCTTCCCCGCCTACTCCCCTGATCCCTATCCAGCCCTTCCACACTCTCCTGCCCCTCTAAATTGATGGTTGGGGGGTGGTTGTCTGTGGAGCGCCATTAGT
The DNA here is from genome assembly GCF_013265735.2 of Oncorhynchus mykiss. Classification (NCBI taxonomy): domain Eukaryota; kingdom Metazoa; phylum Chordata; class Actinopteri; order Salmoniformes; family Salmonidae; genus Oncorhynchus; species Oncorhynchus mykiss. The sequence goes on along the minus strand of NC_048576.1, from coordinate 44,596,216 downwards.
CTGTTGGTGTGAGAGCTCTGATCAGCCAAGCAAATTGTATTCAAAGGCAAACGAGTATCTCTTCTTGGCTACTTAATTTTTTGTATTATTATTACTATCATTGTGGATATGGTGTCATTAAAAAATATATATATAATTCATACATTTTCTTTTTACAACTGCCAGAGATGTCAAAATAGGAATAAGGAGAAAAAAAGTGATTGATGTTTTCAGACATGGGAAACTCTTGTTTTTACAGAATTATTTTTAAACCAATCAGGAAGAGCTCTGTTTCATAAGCGAGCTCCTGTTCCAATGGCAGCCACACGGGGCCGATATATACCAGCCGCCTTCCTATTTCGTTTCTCACTATCAGTTTGTCATTATCCATGATGCTACTCTCAATCTCTTTACCTGATCTCTGTCTCTTAAGATGAGCATTAGAGTTGTCACATCTGTATAAATTGACTTTGTAGTAGCAAGAGTTACTCTGCACGTTTGGGTTCTTTTCTGTTGCTCTCACGTCTCTAGCTCTGACGATAGAATCTGTCCTTTTCCTCGAAATTTGTGATACACAATATAACCTCATGTTTGTTTTCTTATTTTTTCTTATTCCTCCAGATTTTCAGATGTTTAAATAAGCTGATGTTTGTATTTTCCAAATTTCTCATATTATGGTGGTAATAAATAGATATCCAAATGGGTGTCTTTGTCCGTTTCCTTTTCTACAAATGTTTCGCTCTTTACTTGTTGTGTGCGTAGTCTAAGAGATGTAGGGTTTTGATTGATGAAACATTCCGGTGAGCTACCCATTTTGATTTGAAAGAATATGACTTATAAATGCAACTAGATTACCGATGGGAACCTTTTGGTGGGGGCCACAAAAAATCTGAAGTCATTGAGGGACTGGGGTTGCTCACATGTCTGTATACCCACATGTGCATCATGCAATTCTACTAATTTTGCTATGGGGCAGAGAGGAAATAACTTTTTTAGAGCTAATTTCCTGTGATTCTACACATTTTGCCATAAACTGGAGAGAAATGTTTGCAGTTTTTAATATCTGAGTGAGACTGACAGGGCTCCCAAGTGGCGCAGCGGTCTAAGGCACTGCATCTCAGTGCTAGAGGCGTCACTACAGACCCTGGTTTCATTCCAGGCTGTATCACAACCTGCCGTGATTAGGAGTCCCATAGGGTGGCGCACAATTGGCCAAGCGTCGTCCGGTTTAGTGTTTGGCCGGGGTAGGCCGTTATTGCATATAAGAATATGTTCTTAACTGACTTGCCTAGTTAAATAAAAACAATCAATGTGGAAACCCTTGGCTGATAATTCAACCATGATTACTAAATTTAGATACCTGACCGCTAGACTTATTTACCAATCTAAAAAATGTTAACTGACATGGGCTAATTGAGTGACTAGCAGTGACTCACATAAGAGAAACTTGCCGATTTCCCCCTCAGCAAACATAGAACATTTGGCATGGGTCCTGAGATCCTCAAAAGGTTCTACAGCTGCAACATCAAGAGCATCCTGACCGGTTGCATCACTGCCTGGTATGGCAATTGCTCGGCCTCCGACCGTAAGGCACTTCAGAGGGTAGTGCTAATGGCCCAGTATATCACTGGGGCAAAGCTGCCTGCCATCCAGGACCTCTACACCAGGCAGTGTCGGAAGAAGGCCCTAAAAATTGTCAAAGACCCCAGCCACCCTAGTCATAGACTGTTCTCTCTACTACCACATGGCAAGCTGTACCGGAGTGCCAAGTCTAGGACAAAAAGGCTTCTCAACAGTTTTTACCCCCAAGCCATAAGACTCCTGAACAGGTAACCAAATGGTTACCCGGACTATTTGCATTGTGTGCCTCCCCCTCTATCTTGCAACAGTAAGTTGAGACCCCGAATGAGTGCCTTCGAAAGGGGTGCGGTCCGCCGGCAGACAGTTGCCCATCCCTGCCCTGTCGTATCCAAAAAACTAAGGAGCTAGAACTCAAATGTTTGTTTTTGCAGGCACTGAGTTACTCTGCAGCAATGTTCCTATCTTTGCCAATAAGGCAAAGCAAACAAATGATATACAGCTTGAAATCATGTTTTTGAAAGTAATGTTGCTCTCATGGAATGTCATTCCTAAAGCACAATAGAAACCAATTGCTTTTTGCATGTGAATATGCATTGCAATCCTATGCTCCTTGCTTACACTTTTGTTAGTGGCCCACTCCAAGAGGAATTGTCGAAAATGTGCTATATAGCAGTGTAAGATAGCGAATCCCAAGTTAGATTAGGTTGTCAGAGCTTTGTAAATGTATTTATTTTTGTTACATCATCAGAGATCTGTGTGCGTAGGTAGACATGCCTGTTTTCTTTCCTAGTTCCTCTTACAATGCCTGACCAGAGGGGTAAGAAGTTGAACAGCAGTAGATTTGGCACAGTTTGTACTGCGCTACAGTTCCACCAACTAGTAGGGATATATAGTTGCCAAAAGTTTCCAAACGTGCGGTGGAAAATGAAAATGAGTGTTTCTGAAGTTAAAATAGTATCTCTCTGTTTTGGACAGTTTTTTTCCATCAGTTTCTTGCTTAGTGAACACGACCCAGGTAGCCTATGTTTATTTCTTCCATTTTTTATTTAACCTTTATTTAAATAGGCAAGTCATCCTCCTACAAGGGCTAGGATAAAAAAAACATCTATATTACATCTTCGTAATCTAGCATGGGTAGGATGGTCATCTGAATCAGGGTTAGTTTGGCAGCTGGGGAAGGTAGTAGGACTTGCCCTAGCTGTGTGTGAAATGTGGTGCCTCTATCACAAAAGGCACAAATTCTCTCAAATTTGATACTAATGAATATCAACCTGGTCCTGCAGAGGTACGGTGGTGTGCAGGGCTTTTCTCCGGCCAACACAGCACCAAAACACCTGGGGTGTATTCATGACGGAAACCATTTACTGTTTAAGAACCAAACGGAGGCAAACAGAGCAAAATGTGAGTTTATTTTGAACACATTCAGGTATGTCCCTCCCCGTTTCATTCCATTTGCTCCCGTTTAAGAAATGTTTTGCAACAGAATCGGTGGAATGTATACCACCCTGATACAGCTAATCAACTCTAGGTCTCGATAAACTCAGATGAATGAAGTAGTTTTGTGCTGGGCTGGAGGTAAAACCTCCACGTCCAGTAGCTCTCCAATGATCACCAGGGTTGGTGACCATTGTTTTACAATTGTTTGTTTTTTAAAACTGGTTTATACAGGTTTATGTTGTATACATATACCACTTGACCCACTCTTTATTTTGTGAATAGCGTTTATTGTGTGAATAAGTGTTTCTTTGCATTAGGGTACGCACATCTCGTCTGAACTAAGTTCTCCATCATTGAGTTAGAGTAGTCATTGGACTCAAAAGTTTAAACTGATGTGGTTGAGTGTTTGTGTTCCTTATTCCCTAAAGAGAAAGGAAATGCTATATTTTAAGGGGTCATGATTTGGTGATTTACGTCTTATGTGTTAAGGGTTTACAGTTTGTGAGTATACTTCAGATAGAAGGGCAGACAATGGGCAACATTTTAAAACTCTTTGCAATGGAAAAGAAGATATCAGGGTTAGTTTTGCAGCTGGGGTATGTAGTAGGACGTTGTTGTTTGTGATGTTGTTTGTGATTGGACAACTCCAGCTAGTCCCTCCCTGTGTGTCTGTTTGGTGGTTAATGAACACGACCCACATTGGGAATGCTGTGTCTCTATATTCACCTTCCCCAAGGTCTGCTGAGTGCTGCTGTCCTTCCTCCATCCCCCACCACATCTGCTCCTTTCAGAGATTACTGGCAACATGTCTGTCTGTCTAAAACTCTCTGTGCTGATGACGGGCAGATTACAACCGCACTGCACACTCTGAGAGAGATTAACCAATCAGGACCCAGACAGAGAGGGCAGGGATTAACCAATCAGATCACAGAGAGGGAGGGCAGAGGGATTAAAGTGTGGGATTAACCCAGCGAGTTGAGTGCGTATGTGGTGTGCGTATTGAGTGCGCTATGGAAAACTCTCCAGTTTCCCTTTTCTCAATGCTATACTCTATTATGTTTGTGTTCAAAGGAACTCTTCATCAATTCATCACCCTCCTATGTTATTCACTTGCAACATTGTTAGATAAATATACTTTTGTTCCACTCTGAAAAACAAAGTTATTCTGTTCTATAAATTAATAGGTTTTTCATTTTCAGAGTCCATATTTGTCCAAGTTTAAAGTAACAAATTGTTACTCTGTCACCTAATGAGGAATCTAGTCATCTTCAGATACTGTAACATTTTTATGGAATCCATCATTTGCAATGTCTAGATTTCAACACACATTTGTAATGAAGATGTCGTATTGGCAAAGATAGGAACATTGCTGCAGAGTAACTCAGTGTCCATCGATTTTATAACACACACGAACACACACACACACACATCGCATACACATTGAATACACATATTGTACTCACAAACAAGTATACACCCGCACACAAATGTCCACTTGTGGTCAAATTGCATGGCATGTAACCAGGTCAACTAGGGATTACTGAGTTGTAAGAGTTGTCAGAAGAGGGGGGTGAGGTGGAGTAGTGGGGGTGTGGAGGGAGGCAAAGGGGGATAAGAGGCTGGCAGAGATGAAGGGGAATAGATGGGTTTGAGGGAAGGGGTGGGATACGGCAGGAAGTAAATGTTCTTTGTGTTACCCTGAGGGACGATAGACAATACTTTATGTCACAGATGACAGCCTTGGTTGTTCTTTGGACATTGAACAATTTTTGTAAGGAAATAAATAAAGAGGAAGTGATGACATCTCTGAGTCACTCATTTTCCTCTATAGCAGAGTTTGAGTTGATCTGAAATATGTTTGAACCATGGCCTGTGTGTTTAAATCAGTTTCTAGTTAAGTCTTTCCCATATAGTATTATCATCAAGGGTGTCCTTCCTTCTTTTTATAGGGTATACTTAGCTTTTTTCAAGGAGAAAGGGAAAAATTGAGACCATTGGTAGAGGAGATTGAGAGACATGTAGATGACCGACAAACAGGGAAAGAGACTGCGAGAGAGAAGGAAGAGGAAAAGAGGGGGAGAGATAGAGGTAGAGAGAAAAGAGAGAGAGATGGGGAGGGAATGAAGGAGGGAGAGAGATAAGGAAAGAGAGATAGAGGGGGACAAAGGAGTAATCCTGACTAATTCACTTAGGGCATTGCTAAAGGGAGGGTAAGAGGATTGGGCCACTCCAGAATCAGATCAGCAAAAATACCTGACAGCAAGACGCACTCGTGGGCCAAGGGGGCAACACAACAGAAACTACACGCACATAATATAACACATAACAACATGGCCACTTGTTAAGTTCTGGGTCAGTTTTGTACTTCAACTCAACCAATTTAAAATCCAAATAGGGAATACCAATACATGATGTACAGTATATTTGAATGCAAAAAAACCTGAACCCCTTCATATAAATTGTGAAACGAAAATGTCACTCAAACTTGTAATCACAATGACGTTCGTTGGGCATAAATGTAGATTCAAAGTTAGCTTTAATATTTCACACAAAAAAACATAGAAGCCATTTTTTTTTCTCCCATCAAAATGTAATAGCAACGACACTAGCCTAACACCATAGTAACATGTTAGCTCCAATAGCCTAAAAGTAACCAAATTAAGATTTAAATTGTAGCATATATAACAACAACTAAACTCAAATTAACACTGATAGTCTTTCAGAACAAAAAAGAGAGAGACTAAGAGAGTATTAAAGCCCTGTGAATATGATCTATTGATATGTTTCTTGAAAACAGCAGAAAAAAGAACAGAGGAATGATTGAGTATTGCGTGGTTGTATCAATAGAATTCTCTTGAGGATGTCTTTCCATGACAGACCAATCAATGCATCTGAACCATGGCCTGTGTGTTTAAGTCCGTTTCTAGTTGAGTGTCTTTCCATATAGTATGATCCTCAGGGGCATCCTTCCCTTCTACTGTATGAGAAATGAACTGGACCTGATCTCCTGCATTCACAGTCAGGAGGTATCAATTATATCCCTGCGTCTATCTTCTCCTCTCTCACCTGAATGGAAAACACATTCTACAGGGGTTGTAAAAACCAAGATTATAAATGAGAAACAAAACTTACAAACAAGAAATAACCAAAACAAAGTAATCTGTCAGAATAATTTGATCGTATTTGATCGTGTATCTGGTGAGGGCCTCATTCATTCACAACTCCTCCCACTCTTGTTCTTGTTCTTGTTCTTCTCTACAGCACCTGGAACTTCCACGAATTCTGGTCTTTGTGGTCCAGGCAGTCCATGGTGCTGAAGCCCAGCTTCCACGCCTGCTGGTCTTTGTAGTCCAGGCAGTCGACGGAGGTGAAGCCCAGCGAAGCGGCCGTGCCGTAGCCCTGGGAGGAGAGCGAGGCGGGTGACTGGCTCAGCGAGCCCCCCATGGAGGGCACGGTGATGGGGCTGAGGGCGCCGTTTGCCGACAGCTGTGAGTGCATGGGCGAAAGGTAGGCGCCACAGTCCAAGCCTGTGAAATAGGAGGAGGTGCCGGCGTAGCCCTGGGCGTAGGCCTGAGGCTGGCCGTAGCTCATGGGGTAGGCAGAGGGCCGCTGCATGCAGGGCGCCGAGGAGGCCAGAGGGTCAGGGAGTGGCGAGATGGCTGGGCTCCAGATGGAGATGGGTGCATTGCCAGGGTTGTTGCCACTAGTGGGCAGGGAGGGGCCTGATGGGTCGGGGGAGGGGCTGTAGGAGCCAGAGGGGTTGTTGGATGAGGGGTCGGGGCCATTGCTGGGCTGGTCCTGGGCCGGTGACGCCTTCTTCTTGGGCGGGCGGGGCTTGGACTGGCCGCTGCTCTGCTGCTGCTGCTGGCGGCACTTGGCACGGCGATTTTTGAACCACACCTGCAGAGACCGAGACAGACAAACACAACCCCTTAGAATAGAGAAAGAAAATATGTAGAAATTCTGTGATTGTGAAAGTAAGTTGTTTGGTGGAGGGAAAAGGACATCATGTTACTACATAATTGTTGATATATCTGTCACTATGCCAATGTGCACCTACAGATGTAGGATCTTCATTTGATCACCCTGTTGCAAGAGAACTTTATTGAAATGAAAAAAACTTGTTGTATATTTGAGGTTTAAAAATGCTTCTGAAGTTGATTTTCCCTTATGAAAATGTATCATTCCCTACAAAATTGTACATTAATTATACCATTGAGAGTTCTAAAGGTACTCGCACTCAAATCATGAAAAGGAAGAATCAAAGGAGGCTGATATGCTAAAATAATATACTTTATTTAATCCATGCTTAAATTATATCAATCAGCCTCCTTGGGTTATTCCTTTGTATGGTTTGAGTGCGAGTACCTTTTGAACTCTCGATTGTAATGAATGGACATTTTTGTCAGGGTTGATTCATTTTTTTGTAAGGGAAAAACCTTTTGAACTTGATTTTTTTCTCCTACGCACAACCCACCTTTCTTACTAGCTTGAAAGCAAACCCTCATACTGGCTGTCTACATTAATTATAATCCACATAATATACTGGCTCAACTTAAGATCCTACATCTGTATACTCTGTGATAGTATTTGTGTGTCAAAACCGTATCGGACAGAACTGTGAGCTAAACTGTCACGAGTGTGGGATGTGTATGTACAGAGCATTTAGTAGGCTACATGTCCTTCTACAGTCTTTACCACAATACTGGTGAATTGTACTCTGAGAGCATATGCCACTATCTCTTCTTTATATTTTCATATTGGCTACTTTATCTACAGTGCCTTCAGAAAGTATTCATACTCTGACTTATTCCACATTTTGTTGTGCTACAGCTTGAATTCAAAATGGATAAAATATATATTTTTCTCTCACCCATCTGCACACAATAACCCATGATGACAAAGTGAAAACATGTTTTTAGAACTTTTTGCAAAGTTACTGAAAATGAAATTCAGAAATATCTCATTTACATAAGTATTCATGCCCCTGAGTCAATACATGTTAGAATAATCTTTGGCAGCGATTACAGCTGTGAATCTTTCTGTGTATGTCTTTAAGAGCTTGGCACACCTGGATTGTCTAATATTTGCACATTATTCTTTAAAAAATTATTCAAGAGTGGTTAAGGGCGCTGTACTGCAGCGCCAGCTGCGCCACCAGAGACTCTGGATTCGCGGCCAGGCTCTGTCGTAACCGGCCGCGACCGGGAGGTCCGTGGGGCGACACACAATTGCCCTAGCGTCGTCCGGGTTAGGGAGGGTTTGGCCGGTAGGGAAATCCTGGTCTCATCGCGCACCAGCGACTCCTGTGGCGGGGCGGGCGCAGTGCACGCTATTCAAGGTTGCCAGGTGCACGGTGTTTCCTCCGACACATTGGTGCGGCTGGTTACCGGGTTGGATGGCGCTGTGTGGCTTGGTTGGGTTGTGTATCGGAGGACGCATGACTTTCAACCTTCGTCTCTCCTGAGCCCGTATGGGAGTTGTAGCGATGAGACAAGATAGTAGCTACTAAACAATTGGATCCCACAAAATTGGGGAGAAAAAGGGGTCAAATTAAAAAATTGAAAAAAAAAAAATTCTTCAAGCTCTGTCAATTTGGTTGTTGAGCATTGATAGATAGACAATTGCAAGTCTTGCCATAGATTTTCAAGCTGATTTAAGTATAAACTGTAACTAGGCCACTCGGGAACACTTAATTTGTCAGGATGCATGTGATGAAATAGTCTTATTCTGTACAGGCTTCCTTTTCTTCACTCTGTCATTTAGGTTAGTATTGTGGAGTAACTAACTCAGTTTTTTTCCTATCACAGCCATGTAACTTTTTTTACAGTCACCATTGGCCTCAAGGTAAAATCCCTGAGCAGTTTCTTTCCTCTCGGGCAGCTGAGTTAGGATGGACGCCTGTATCTATGTAGTGACTGGGTGTATTGATACACCATCCAAAGTGTAATAAATAACTTCACCATGCTCAAAGGGATATTCAATGTCTGCTTATTTTATTTGTACCCATCTACCAATAGATGCCCTTCTTTGCGATGCATTGGAAAACCTCCCTGGTCTTTGTTGTTGAATCTGTGTTTGTAATTCACTGCTCGACTGAGGGACCTTACAGATAATCGTATGTGTGGGGTACAGAGATAAGGTAGTCATGAAAAAATCACGTTAAACATAATTCCATCATCATTAGACCGTACCTGTACACGCGACTCGGGGAGGTTGATCTTGAGGGCCACCTCCTCCCTCATGAAGATGTCGGGGTAGCGGGTCTTGGAGAACATGGCCTCCAGGATATCCAGCTGGTTGCGTGTGAAAGTGGTGCGCTCGCGACGCTGCTTCCGCGGGGTGGCTGAGAAATCCAGAGACACAGAGACTGTGTGACAATAATGGTATGATGGAATGGCATTAATGGACAGTAGCACTCCTCAGTGCTCAAAGTGATTGACATTCACATTGCATTTCATTAGGCTGGCAAGTCATACAGTTCATTGGTAAAGGGATGTAGCTATATCTGTTGATAACAGTGGTATTGGTTTCAATATCTATCATGACCACTCTCTATGGTAAAACAAGTCATTGGGCAATGTCATAGCCTATAGTTTCTATTATCTTTATGGTATTTTGAGATATCCAAATGAATCATAGCCTAGTAATAAAAAAAAGGCACAAAAAAAAGAAAGGCACATATGCTAATGTTGGCTATGAGAAAACTATTAGTTTCCTGACTAGTCTTTCCCCATATATGGGAAGATATGTGTTACACTAAATGGTGATTGTGTGCTAGTTGAAGAAGTGTTACAACTGGTGATGATGGTAATGGCAGATGCAAAAATAGAAATGTTGACACAGAAATGCATAGCCGAATGTAAAGGACTACTCTGACATTTATCCAACCTGGACTATCGACATTGTTTTTTGTTTTATTCTCTATTCTTTTCAATTCTCACAATGATTTCATTTTTTCTTTTTGAATAGGAATCGCTTTTATTTCCTACCCTTTGTTGAATATTGTCACATGAACAAGTCTCAAAATAATCTATTATTAGTAGTATTGATATTCTTATTGATATTATCATTGATATTCTTATTCTTATTGTTGTTGTAGTTATTATTATCATTATTATGTTATGTTGTTATACATTATTAAAATCTCTACAGGATCGGTGTCCCCCTGTGGGACGGTTGAGTTAACGTGCGCTAACGTGATTAACATGAGATTGTAAGTAACAAGAAAATGTCCCAGGACATAGACATATCTGATATGGGCAGAAAGCTTAATTCTTGTTAATCTAACTGCACTATCCAATTTACAGTAGCCATTACAGTGAAATAATACCATGCAATTGTTTAAGGAGAGTGCACAGTAATGAACTTGAAAATGTATTTATAAACCAATTAGGCACATTTGAGCAGACTTGGTACAATATTTTTTACAGAAATGCAATGGTTCATTGGATTAGTCTAAAACTTTGCACATACATACAAAATCTACATTGCGCCTAAACTGGAATTATACATTGTGGCCTTTCTCTTGCTTTTCAAAGATGATGGGGAGACCAGAGCTAATGTGTTATATTCTCCTACATTAATTTCACATTTCCACAAACTTCAAAGTGTTTCCTTTCAAATGGTATCAAGAATATGCATATCCTTGATTCAGGTCCTGAGAAACAGGCAGTTAGATTTGGGTATGTATTTTATGGCGAAAATTTAAAAAAAGGGTCCAATCCTTAGGGGCTGAAAAATCCATGGTGCATGGACATAATGCATACACTGCACACTGTTTTACGCATGAGCAGCGTCAAGCTTTGGCCAATGTATCCCGAGAAAAAATATAAACGTAACATGTAAAGTGTTGGTCCCATATTTCATCAGCTGAAATAAAATACCCCAGAAATGTTACATACGCACAAAAAAGCTTATTTCTCTCAAAATTTGTGCACAAATTTGTTTACATCCCTGTTAATGAGCATTTGTCCTTTGCCAATATAATCTATCCACCTGACAGGTGTGGAATATAAAGAAGCTGATTCATTAGCAAGATCATTACACAGGTGCACCTTGTGCTGGGGACAATAAAAGGCCACTTTAAAATGTGCAGTTTTGTCACACAACACAATGCCACAGATGTCTCAAGTTTTGAGGGAGCGTGCGATCGGCATGCTGACTGCAGGAATGTCCACCAGAGCTGTTGCTAAAGAATTGAATGTTCATTTCTCTACCATAAGCCTCCTCCAACACAATTTTTTGGCAGTACAGACCTCACAACCTCAGACCACATGTAACCACTCCAGCCCAGGACCTCCACATCCAGCTTCCTCACCTGCGGGATCGTCTGAGACCAGCCACCCTGAGGAGTATTTCTGTCTGTAATAAAGCCCTTTTGTGGGGAAAAACTCCTTCTGATTGGCTGGGCCTGCATCCCCAGTGGGCGGGCCTGGCTCCCAAGTGGGTGGGCCTATGACCTCCCAGGTCCACCTGTGGCTAAGCTCCTGCCCAGTCATGTGAAATCCATAGATTAGGGCCTAATGAATTTATTTGATTAACTGATTTCCTTATATGAATAGTAACTCAGTAAAATCGTTTAAATTGTTGCATGTTGCATTTATATTTTTGTTTTAGTATATATATATATATATATATATATATATATATATATATATATATATATATATAAAAATGCAGTTTAGTTGGGCCAACTAACGCACTTTCAACATTTAGATAATAAAGAATTTACCACATTTTTTTCAATTTACCAATGTTTTTTCATTTTTCAAATATATATATATATATATATTTGAAAAATGAAAAAACATTGGTAAATTGAAAAAAATGTGGTAAAGTCTTTATTATCTAAATGTTGAAAGTGCGTAGGCAATGGAGATAAACACAATGGTGCAGTTTGAGGCCATGTGGCCGAGAATGATATGTGCGCTGGAGATGGGGGTATGAGCAGGTGGGTCTGGGCATGGGTGATGTTATCGTCGTTTTATGTGTATGTTTTGTGTTGTTGTGTATGTTTTTTAAAATCAATTCTGACAAAAAAAATACAAAAGGAGGTAAATGACAATAAAAAAAAGGTAATATTATTTTACTCACATGGGTATCCAGCGGTGGTGTGTAGCAGGTCCATCCCAGACATGTTCATGGCGTAATGGGGTTGCTTAATGTAGGACATCATCCTCGCACCGGGTTTTTATGCCTTCTCCCTCACTTGGTCGTCTCTCTGAACAGGCACACACGACGGACTTATTTGGCTATTTCCCACTAGTCCCTCTCCGTTGGTAATGTATTGAAGTTTAGGTCCCGCTCCAAATCGACCTCGCCAAGTGACAAAGGTATCTTGAGATGTCTCAAAGTTATTTGCCTTTCTTTATTTTCCCTCTTACTGTTTCTCACTTGACTTGTCGAAAACACAAAAAAATGTAAAGTGCAACCCTCGTGACAATTGCGCACCGCAGTTTAGGACATAGTAGAGTGCGCGGACTCTTATATTTTGGCGCGCCAGGAGCAGGTAAAGGTGGGTGCTGCCGGTGAGCGGGGTGATGCCACGACACTGACTTATTTTACAGACACGGTGAGCTAATTAAAGGTACCAAGTGGACGCACAGAACCCCCCTCCCTCTCTCTCTTTCTCGCTCTATTTTGTCTCTGCCCATCCCACTACACTTCATCGCATCATCTATTAAACTTTTATTCACAGATACATTTACAAACAATTTTGCAGATAGGTCTACTTTTTCGTAGTAGAAAACGAAATATGTCACATTAAGATTTTCGCATTCGTCACATTTCCATGGAACAAAATAATATACGCCCTGGGCTGATTTATCTTTGCTTAGTAATGGGTTGGGTAACGTTTTTTGTTTTTGTTGAACATATGTATATTTCAAACTATACATACAGGGCTGTAGCAAAAAATAATATTTTGTAGTCTACTTTTTCAAATGCGAGGATTTATTAACGACAACTGATAAACATTCGTTCTCTAAACATTTGAAATCGAGACATAATATTATAAATTATACCGAGGACATATTTGACCTAGGACTATATTAATATAGTAATTAAAATGACTGAATTGAGTCCATGGTTAATATATTGCATTACTCAAAAAGTATATTCCCATTAAATTCTCAAATAAGCCTATAATTTTATGTTTCAATTTGTAATTATAATTTGAAAATCAATGAGAAATTAGTTAATGTTGGTCCAGAGTCATTTCGATTAGCCTACTTTGGAATCAAATTAAAACGTTGATGTAATTAACTATCCTCTGAACCAACATTTTATTCATAATTTCTTTTGACTTTTTTGTGATACGCCGAAAAATATTTCATATTCGTTTAATTTGATCTGTAAAAACATGTGTTTTTGCGATGTTTTCACGGGATTTTTGTAGAGTTATGTTGGCCCAACTAAACTGCATTTTTATTTAGAATATGGTGGACAATAAACATGTTGCCAATAATTTGACAAATTAAGCAAATTTTATTTAAATTAAACTGATTTGCAGTTTTTTTCAGTTGCTTTGGTGCAATTTTCACAAGTATGTGGTAAATGTTCACAACTCTTACTACAAAAATAAAAACAGATATTCAAAAAGGCAGTTGTTTCAACAGCACATGTTAAATTGACTAAGTACAACACACAAAATCATACGGTCACTTTTCACCAAACTGAATCAGTGCTTCATTTAGAAATAGGCCTACATGTTTCACATTGCAATACATGTTCATATAAAATAATTGCCTTCCACATTACTTGAAATGATCCTCTTCTAATCTGTTAAAATACATTTTACTCTGAATTAATCCGACTGCTCTTAATTTATAATAATTTAACCGTTTGGTAATCACATAGATTTTAAACTGGTTTGTCGATGTATGTCTATGGTGTATAAACATATAAAGTATGATATATACGTAATGTATTATTATGATGATGATGAATATAGATTTTGCCTGACAGGTCTGGATTGATGTTATTGCATGCCTCATCCTTGCCCCCAAGGAGGGTGGGGCTCATGGGGATTACAATCATACATCTTCTACCTCTATTGTAATCATATATTGTATTTTACAGTATTGTATTGTACTTATGTATTGTAGTGCTTCTGTACGTGACTCAGTTTGTAAGAGCATGGCACTAGCAACAGCAGAGTTGTTGGGTTTGATTCCCACTGGGGTCACATATGAACATTTGTGGACTCTGTTGTCACTTCGGGTAAAAGTGGCTCCTACGTAAATGGCATATATTACGGTGTTACAGTATTGCATTGGCCAATGCAATTTTAGTAACGCAGTGTTACCTAACTCCCCATAAAAAAACGTTATTTTGGATAGGGGATGCATTTGTTACATACAGTACAGTACATATCTGATCTTGTCAATATCAGATTTACATTTTGTAAGTGATTATCAATTAAGAGCAGTCATATTAAGCAATAGTCAAATGTATTTTCAAAAGTAATGTGAGCATTGCCTTGTGAAAGGCAATTACTTTATATTAACAGGAACGTGTATTTCTAGACGAAACACCAATGACATTTGATGAAAAAGTGTCTGCATGGTTTTGTGTGTTGTACTTAGTCAATTGAAAATGTGCTTATAGTTTTTGAAACAACTGCTTTTTTGAGGATATATTTTTTGAATGTTGTACTAAGAGTTGGGAAAATGTACCACATACTTGTGGAAATTGCACCAAAGTGATTGAAAAAAACATGGGAAAAAAGTTTTGAATATGAAACTTGCTCTGTTATAAGTGTTATCAGTTTGGAGTTTTGTAGTAAGAGTTTTGAAAATTCACCAGAAACTTGTAAAAATAGCACCAAAACGATTGAACACAACTGTAAACAGGATGGTGATTGTTGCACAATCTTCAATATGTTCTTCTGTTTAATGGTAATTTCAATGATATAACCATTCTCTAAGAATATAACTTATGCTTTATTAGCATATTACAACTTGTAGCCTAAATGTCCAAAATGTATATTTTGGTTTTTAGCCTGGCTGAAACTCAGGAATGTGGCTTCAACTTTGATTCTAAATTGCAGCTCAAGGTTTTCAATCAGTTATTGAACAGGTGCATCACACATTAAATTGCTGTTCATCAAATCAAGCCTTTCACGCATTCATTGACACATCATCAAAAGATTACAGTGAGCTGTAATAAACCAGTGTAAAAACAAACACACACTCACAGATTCACAAACATCCACAAAGCTAATTCGATGTAGCTATAATAATATACTTCATCTGAAAAGTAAGTATCTTATCTTCAAATAAAGTCAGGCAAGAAAGAGCAATCCATTCAGTGGCAGAGGGAGAGAACA
This sequence comes from Oncorhynchus mykiss, assembly GCF_013265735.2. Taxonomy (NCBI): domain Eukaryota; kingdom Metazoa; phylum Chordata; class Actinopteri; order Salmoniformes; family Salmonidae; genus Oncorhynchus; species Oncorhynchus mykiss. The sequence goes on along the minus strand of NC_048576.1, from coordinate 44,580,888 downwards.
AGGATAGAGAGAATGAGCTATCAGCTGATAGAATAAAGAGAAGTATAGACAACTTGGACAGACAGACAAGAAGACAGAATGGCATGTAGGTATAAAGACAGACAGACAGAGAGGTGTAGAGATGTACAGACAGCTGGCAGACAGATATAAATGAAGAAAATATAGATATCTTCTACACATGCAACTCAAAACAATAAAAGTTACAGCAACAAAAATACTTTACATAGACAGAAAAGACAAGTCACCAAACTCATGAAACGAGCGAGATGGAACAACGACCGCATTTTTGTGGACTAACATCATTGATGCCCATGTGTGTGTGTGTGAGTGTGAGTGTGCCAGTGCCAATGTGTTGGTCAACAGTTCAAGCTAAGAGAAAATTAACTACGTGGTTGTGGCTTTCGTTAGCTGTCTTTTTGGAGATCAATGTTGATTAATATTTGGACAAAACAATAATTTTAAGGCTGGATATTTTCCTCAGGATTTTTTTTGTCAAATAAATATTTGGTAAAATCCAATAGTTAACCACTTTTGTTCTAAACTTTTTTGATATTTCATTTTTATTGACAGTCAGCAACTATTCAGTGTCTACATATTGTCATAATACAGATGATTCAGACATGCAGCCAGGCTAGATTGTGGAACAGCTGCAGGAGCAATTAGGGAAGTAGAGGAAGAGGACTGAGCCCCCGTAATCCTTGGCCACATGCTGCCACGTGCCGCACCCCACATGCACACATGCACTCACGCACGCACACACACACACCAAATTACGCTACGGGAGAGCTTTGGGATGGAATTGTTGAAGATGGTGCAGTTAGAGAGACAGGGAGATGGAAACAGATTGAGGACAGAGTGAATCAGGTGAGAGAGAGAAACCGAGAGAGAGAGAGGGAGGGGGACAGGTAGACAGAAGTGATTACAGAGAATCGGCTAAGGCGGTCAAGGAGGAGGATAGGAAAGAGGAGGGGAGGAAAAACACAGGTAAACTCAGAGAGATTGAGAGTAGGGAGAGTTGGAGGGAGGAGGAACAAGGTGGCAGAGGGAAGATGGGGGTGAGGTGGATGGAGGGAGGGAGGGATGGAGAGGGGGAAGCAGGTGAAGGAATAAAGAGGGTGAAGGAGGGTGCGGGCCGTGTCCCCACTGACACACTGCAGTGGTTAATCCAGATTAGAGTGTCTAAAATGGGTCGGCTAAATCTGCTGGCCAGCCAGTAATGCAGACTGCTGTCAGTCCCAATCACACACACACACACACACACACACACACACACACACACACACACACACACACACACACACACACACAAACACACACACACACACACACACACACACACACACACACACACACACACACACACACACACACAAACACACACACGCACACATCCCCAACCCAGTTGCAATTATATTGCAACAATTTTGCATAGATTTTTTGGTAGAGATGGAGACGTTAATCCAACATGTCAATTTCTAATTTGTAGACAAACTGAAATTAAAACCAGACTAAGTCATTGGCATGGATGAGATGGAACTATCCAAGCAGAAGATACATCTCCTTCAAATGTTTATATTTGGTTGTGTTGACAATTCAATATACAGTTTGTCTACAAATGAGTCATTGATATTGTCGGATTCATGTCTCCATTTTAACCAAAAATCTAAATGAAAGAATAGGCCTAATTCTAATCTAATCAAACTTTAAATCCACTTTAAATTAAGTTTGATTTGATTTAGCCCTATTCTTTAACTTCGATTTTTGGTTGAGATGGAGACTTGAATCCAACATTAAAAATCCTTAATTAACATAATACAAAAAAGTCCCCATCAAAATCCACCAGTTTAATGATTAACTTGAAGATATATTTGAAATCAACCAAAGCTTGAAGTCCTAGGCTTATATGTATTGTCTATTTTTTTTTTTTATCCTGGGTTGAATTGAAACAATAGCTGTTGATGACTTTGCAAATGCAATATAGGCCTAAATAGTATTATTGATGATACATTACTTATAAAGTATGGTTACATTTCATTTGCTCTTTTTAACCTACCCTGATTTCAATAGCAACAGTGATTATATTTAGTTATTAAGGGATCTCTTAATAATCATTCTCATGATAGCACATTGGTAGTGGTCAGTGACAAATATCAAAGCTAAGCAGGCTGGGCTTGGTTAAAACCCTGGTATTGTTTGTATTTGTTATTTATTAGGATCCCCCATTAGCTGTAGATAGATCATTTTTCATTAGGATTTGATTTATTAGGATCCCCATTAGCCGACACCAATGGCAACAGGTAGTCTTATTTGGGTCCGACATATAACGAAAAATACATTACAGACAAAAGACTCAATTTACATACATTTAAAAACATTATCATGTAATGTAGTGTGTGTGTGTGTGTGTGTGCATCAATCAGTTACACATACACGTCAGTATATACACACAACAAGTAGGTCACATGGGGGAGAGGCGTTGTGCCATGAGGTGTTGCTTTATTTGTTTTTTTAAAACCAGGTTTGCTGTTCTCTTGCACTATATAACGTGCATTCGGAAAGTATTCAGACTACTTGACTTTTTCCACATTTTGTTACGTTACAGCCTTATTCTAAAATTGATTAAATTGTTTTCCCCCCAATCAATCTACACACAATACCCATAATGGCAAAGCAAAAACAGGTTTTTAGAAATGTTTGCTAATTTATATATATATACAGTGCCTTGCGAAGGTATTCGGCCCCCTTGAACTTTGCGACCTTTTGCCACATTTCAGGCTTCAAACATAAAGATATAAAACTGTATTTTTTTGTGAAGAATCAACAACAAGTGGGACACAATCATGAAGTGGAACGACATTTATTGGATATTTCAAACTTTGTTAACAAATCAAAAACTGAAAAATTGGGCGTGCAAAATTATTCAGCCCCCTTAAATTAATACTTTGTAGCGCCACCTTTTGCTGCGATTACAGCTGTAAGTCGCTTGGGGTATGTCTCTATCAGTTTTGCACATCGAGAGACTGACATTTTTTCCCATTCCTCCTTGCAAAACAGCTCGAGCTCAGTGAGGTTGGATGGAGAGCATTTGTGAACAGCAGTTTTCAGTTCTTTCCACAGATTCTCGATTGGATTCAGGTCTGGACTTTGACTTGGCCATTCTAACACCTGGATATGTTTATTTTTGAACCATTCCATTGTAGATTTTGCTTTATGTTTTGGATCATTGTCTTGTTGGAAGACAAATCTCCGTCCCAGTCTCAGGTCTTTTGCAGACTCCATCAGGTTTTCTTCCAGAATGGTCCTGTATTTGGCTCCATCCATCTTCCCATCAATTTTAACCATCTTCCCTGTCCCTGCTGAAGAAAAGCAGGCCCAAACCATGATGCTGCCACCACCATGTTTGACAGTGGGGATGGTGTGTTCAGCTGTGTTGCTTTTACGCCAAACATAACGTTTTGCATTGTTGCCAAAAAGTTCAATTTTGGTTTCATCTGACCAGAGCACCTTCTTCCACATGTTTGGTGTGTCTCCCAGGTGGCTTGTGGCAAACTTTAAACAACACTTTTTATGGATATCTTTAAGAAATGGCTTTCTTCTTGCCACTCTTCCATAAAGGCCAGATTTGTGCAATATACGACTGATTGTTGTCCTATGGACAGAGTCTCCCACCTCAGCTGTAGATCTCTGCAGTTCATCCAGAGTGATCATGGGCCTCTTGGCTGCATCTCTGATCAGTCTTCTCCTTGTATGAGCTGAAAGTTTAGAGGGACGGCCAGGTCTTGGTAGATTTGCAGTGGTCTGATACTCCTTCCATTTCAATATTATCACTTGCACAGTGCTCCTTGGGATGTTTAAAGCTTGGGAAATCTTTTTGTATCCAAATCCGGCTTTAAACTTCTTCACAACAGTATCTCGGACCTGCCTGGTGTGTTCCTTGTTCTTCATGATGCTCTCTGCGCTTTTAACGGACCTCTGAGACTATCACAGTGCAGGTGCATTTATACGGAGACTTGATTACACACAGGTGGATTGTATTTATCATCATTAGTCATTTAGGTCAACATTGGATCATTCAGAGATCCTCACTGAACTTCTGGAGAGAGTTTGCTGCACTGAAAGTAGTAAAGGGGCTGAATAATTTTGCACGCCCAATTTTTCAGTTTTTGATCTGTTAAAAAAGTTTGAAATATCCAATAAATGTCGTTCCCCTTCATGATTTTGTCCCACTTGTTGTTGATTCTTCACAAAAAAATACAGTTTTATATCTTTATGTTTGAAGCCTGAAATGTGGCAAAAGGTCGCAAAGTTCAAGGGGGCCGAATACTTTCGCAAGGCACTGTATATATATATATATATATATATATATATATATATATATATATATATATATATATATAAATGAAATATCACATTTACATAAGTATTCACAGCATTGTATGAGATCTCCAGTTTCTTAGCAATTTACCCATGGAATGGCCTTCATTTCTCAGAACAAAAATAGACTGACGAGTTTCAGAAGAAAGTACTTTGTTTCTGGACATTTTGAGCCTGTAATCGAACCCACAAATTATGATCCTCCAGATATTCAACTAGTGTAAAGAATGCCCGTTTTTTTACTTCTTTAATCAGAACAACAGTTTACAGCTGTGCTAACATAATTGCAAAAGGGTTTTCTAATGATCAATTCGCCTTTTAAAATGATAAACTTGGATTAGCTAACACAATGTACCATTGGAACACAGGAGTGATGGTTGCTTATAATGGGCCTCTGTACGCCTCTGTAGATATTCCATTAAAAAAACTGCCGTTTCCAGCTACAATAGTAATTTACAACATTAACAATGTCTACACTGTATTTCTGATCAATTTTATGTTATTTTAATGGACAAAAAAAAAATGCATTTCTTTCAAAAACAAGGACATTTCTAAGTGACCCCATACTTTTGAACGTTAGTGTATAATTCATTTTTTTCAAAACGTTGACAAATTACGTTCAAACAACATTGATTCAACCAGCTTGTGCCCAGTGGCTCTGTCCCGGCATTTGAACCACAGTTCCCCATGAATGGTAATGTGTGTAATCAATCATTCAATCAATACACTTGAACTACTTTTTATCATTTGATACAGAATAATTAAAGGCACAATCCAGACATTCTCTGCTCCTTGCCTCAACAAGACGAAGAACAAACACAATCGACTTGAGACAAAGTAAAGGAAAACAAAACACGGTGTGTGTTATTCTTTATGTGTGGGTGTGTGTTTCTGTGACAGAGAGTGAGATGAGTAAGATAGTAATGTGCATACATATGTGTGTGTGTGTGCATGCCTGCGTGCATTTGTGTGTAAGGTGCATGTGTGTGCATGCTTGTGTGTGTGTGTGTGTGTGTGTGTGCGTGCGAATGCATGTGTGTGTCTGCAGAGCACACCCTAGCCACTCAACTTACTTTTGAGAGTTAGAATAGTAGAACACACAAGGTGCAATTCTGGAATTTGGTTGTGCATCAGCAGTTTTTCTCTTTTTATGTCAGTCAGTGACAATCACTCAATTAGCCCATGTCAGCTCATTTTTTTAGATTGGTATGTTAGCTGACTGGACTATCTAAACTTGTACTAATCATGGTCGAATTACCGACCAGGCACGCAGGGCACTTGCCCAGAGGCCCTGACCTCCAGGGGGCCCTCATTGATTTTATTCGTCACTCTCACTCAAATATCATATTACATGACATAACTCAGGGCAAGATTATTAGAATATCAATAAATTAGCTTCAAAACCTGCAAATACTGTCTCTTCACCCCATGGGAAAGGTGCAGAATTACAAGAAATTAGCTGTAAAACTGCACATTTGTCTCTCCACCCCATTGCAAAATGAGTAGAATTGCATGAAAACAAGTTATACAACTGAAACATCTTCTCTCTGCTAACATGGGAAAATGTGTTGAATTGCAGTAAACTTGCTTAAAAACTGCATCACTTTCTCTACGCCCCATGGCAAAATGTGTAGAATTGCAGGAAATGTACTTTGTTTCTGTTTTGCTTAGGCCCCCAAAAAGCTAGGGCCGACTCTCTCTCTCTCTCTCTCTGTGTGTGTTTAGTCAGAGGATGCTATATTAGGTGACAATGTGGTTGATTGATTACAGTGGACAGTAATCCTGCCTAGAGATTATCCAGGTGGTATTAGGGCAACTGGGAGTGTGGCACAAGCTATTCCTGAACTGGAGAACATAGTCCAACAGGAGATCTCACTGTCTCTACATACAACACACTGTTGTGGAAACTCTTAAACAGGGACATTCAAAGTCAATCTTAAATTAATCATTGTTTATTGTCAGCGCGTTGGAGAGGTTCCAACAAACTTGATGCACCAGAGTGAACATCTGTCAGGAGCGCTAACGGGGCAGTCCCATTAGTTCTCTTCTGTACTGACAAGTCATATTTGCATGACTTAGCTTATTCATCATTCATGTTTGCTTCATTCCTGTGAAAAAACAATAATGGGTCATGCATGTGACAGACCAATACCTCACAAGGCTTCTTCTCTCTAAGTTGATACCTTGAAACTGTGATATAGTTCTCAAAACAAGGGTCTGGGCGTACTGCCAAATTGCAGATACTGATAGTGAGGATTCGTTCAATAAGTCACTTACATTAACACGGATATTGGTTTATAGAAAAGCGCAAACATTGTACACAGAAATGTATAATATAGAAATGCACCAACATAAAATTTTGCATCACATTCCGTCCTCTTATCACTTGTGTGATAATAGACATTACATTTTAATGTAGGCATTTAGATTTTAGCTTCTATATCAAAATATTCTATACTCCTTTTAAAGTAAGGGAAATCAACACAGAAACTTCATAATTCCAAACCCTTCATTCTCAGTTCTCCAAGTCAATTAGTATAGTAATTGTCACGCCCTGACCGTAGATTGCTTTGTATGTTTCTATTTTTGTTTGGTCAGGGTGTGATTTGGGTGGGCATTCTATGTTTGTATGTCTAGGTTTTTGTATTTCTATGTTTCGGCCGGGTATGGTTCTCAATCAGGGACAGCTGTCTTTCGTTGTCTCTGATTGGGAATCATACTTAGCTAGCCTGTGTTGCCATCTTAGTTTGTGGGTAGTTCATTTCTGTTTAGTGTTATTCACCTTGCAGGACTGTTTCGGTTTTCCTTTTGTTGTTTTGTTTATTCAGTGTTCAGTGCAATTATTAAAGATGAACACGTACCCTACTGCATTTTGGTCTGATGATTCCTCTTCTTCCGATGAAAGCCGTTACAGAACTACCCACCACAAACGGACCAAGCAGCGGGGTAACAGGGAGCAGAAAGTGTTGGACTCATGGACATGGAAGGAGATATTGGACGTCAAGGGACCTTGGGCACAGGCTGGGGAATATCGCTAATATCTCATACCAATGAGATTGGTATGCACCAGATGTCCAGTGCTCCCCCACAGCCCGGTTCGACCTGTGCCTGCACTCTGGAGGGGCCGGGCTTAAGAGGTCATCCAGCCTGGAGGAGTGGTGCCAAGGCTGCGCACCAGAGCTCCAGTGCTCCCCCACAGCCCGGTTCATCCGGTGCCTCCTCCACGCACCAGGCCTCCTGTAGGTCTCCCCAGCCCTGTGGCAGCCCCACCCACCAGGCTGTCTCTCCGTCCTCTCCCTCCAGGTTCTCCCTTCACTCCGGAGCTGCCAGAGTCGCCCTTCACTCCGGAGCTGCCAGAGTCGTCGCCCTTCACTCCGGAGCTGCCAGAGTCGCCGCCCTTCACTCCGGAGCTGCCAGAGTCGCCGCCCTCCTGTCCGGAGCTGCCAGAGTCGCCGCCCTCCTGTCCGGAGCTGCCAGAGTCGCCGCCCTCCTGTCCGGAGCTGCCAGAGTCGCCGCCCTCCTGTCCGGAGCTGCCAGAGTCGCCGCCCTCCTGTCCGGAGCTGCCAGAGTCGCCGCCCTCCTGTCCGGAGCTGCCAGAGTCGCCGCCCCTCAGTCCAGAGGCGTCCTTCAGTCCGGGGTCGGCGGTGAGGGTCCTCGCTCTAGAGGCATCACCTAAGTGGGCCGAGCCAAAGGTGTAGCGGGGTCCACGTTCCTCACCAGAGCCGCCACCGCGGAGTAATGCCCACCCAGACCCTCCCCTGTAGGTTCAGGTTTTGCGGCCGGAGTCCGCACCTTTTGTCACGCCTTGACCGTATATTGCTTTGTATGTTTCTGTTTTTATTTGGTCAGAGTGTGATTTGGGTGGGCATTCTATATTTGTTTGTCTAGGTTTTTGTATTTCTATGTTTCGGCCGGGTATGGTTCTCAATCAGGGACAGCTCTTTCATTGTCTCTGATTGGGAATCATACTTAGGTAGCCTGTGTTGCCATCTTAGTTTGTGAGTAGTTCATTTCTGTTTAGTGTTTTTCACCTTGCAGGACTGTTTCGGTTTTCCTTTTGTTGTTTTGTATATTCAGTGTTCAGTGCAATTATTAAAGATGAACACGTACCCTGTAGCATTTTGGTCTGATGATTCCTCTTCTTCCGATGAAAGCCGTTACACTCCAACATAAGCGTATGTAAACCTCCGAGTTCAACTATTTGTAAATGATGAATGAATTACACCAGTATTTTTATATCAGATAAAGATACCCCAAAACGTATAGTCATATTGAACTTGATAGACAACTGGTTCAAAGCAAATAAGTTGTCAAAAATGTGCATATGTGATTTCTTACCTAAAATTTAAAAAAACATTTCCATGAGGATATCTGCATGTCCAATATGCCATATACAATCTTCCAAGTTCCTAGGAATCCACAACTGGAAAGATCACGTCATTTGTCTCCAATAAAATTGTGAAGGGTATTGGTGTCATCAGAATAATTCAGCATCTCATCTCCAGAAAAAAAAAACATTTAGAATCTGTATTACACCATGACACAGTATTTCCATTCATCTCCTAGTGCAATTTAAGTAGCCTAACCTCAACAATACATAAAAATGTATCTGCTCCTAGTTTCTCTCCATATTCTTCTTCAATTCAATACTCAAGTTCATTATTACTCCGCAAGAATTGCCAATGATCTCACTGACTAATACAGGACAAGACAAAGTCAGTTTTTCATTAAAACAGACTTCCTTTTTTTCTGGAACTGTCTCCCTGCTTGAACGGCCCCCCTCGAGCACCTATTTGGTTCCTGCATGAACGCCTCACCGTCGTTAACAGAACTGTTGGAAAATAGTACCCGTCTGGCAGGGGCAAAGGGCACTGTCTACCAGTCGCCCCTGCCACACGCTAGAACAGAAGGCGAGAGGCTGGGGTGACACCATGAGCTAGCTAACTAGTTAGCTAGCACACAGTGTGGCCCCCGCCTTCTGCCTACCGGTCGCTAGCTCAGCAGGCGGGAGGCTGGGGCACACTGTGTGTTGCCTAACTAGCTAGCTTGCTAGTTAGGGACACCATTTGCTAGCTAGCACATGTGATAGATGCTAGCTAGCATCTATCACACAGTGTTGCCCCCGCCTGCTGTGTACCGGACTAGCTGGCTAAGCTAGCACACAGTGTTGTTCGCTAGCTAGCTATCATTGTCGCCCCCTCCCCTTCTTCGGTGGAGTTTATAGGCGGTTGGCATCCAACGTCATTGTGCATTAATGCCACCTACTGTAATGGTGCTCCCCCACCTGTTCTAGCTTATAAACTGACCAATAGAAGTATAAAGAGGGGTTCCAGCAGATGCAGGAATGCCCAAATGTAGGAATGCCCCAAATTGCAGGCAGCAATTACACCCTTCTCATTTTTTTTCACCCAACTTTAACCTAAGCCAACGTCATGGTTAATTTTTTTGTTGATATCGCGTTGAATTCAGTTAGTTGACAACTCAACCAAATGTAAATGTTTAACTTGCACCTGTGCCCAGTGGGGTGTTTACGAGTGCAATTCACTATGGATGAGGCGACAGTCGTCAAGTCTCAGAGCACAAAATTATTCCACCCTATCTTTTCAGTCAGACCTAGTTTCGACCTAGAAACCCTCCTGTTCCTTAGGGCCTTACTACATGGGTGCCAACTACAGGCCAATTGCCAAATGCTTTTGGGAATTTGGGCAGAAAATGTTAACATTGATCAACTGAGGCAAAAAGGACTATGTCAGAGTTTAATTCAATAAGAGAAAATCTGCAAAATGGAGAGTAGAAAATAAAGAGAAGGGAGGGCCAGAACAGTACCCTAATGTTTGGGAAATGTGTCATAAATGTGTCGACAGTCATAAGACGGGGACTTCAAATATGGCATGTCAAGGGAACTAGGCTAGGCTATTGTTCAGATGGGTTAAATGGAACAGTAAATGAAATCTGGACACTGACTCTAGGTCTAGAACCTCTCACATAGCCTAATAAAATATGAACAAAATGAAGCAGTTCTTGTGAAAATTCTACATCAAATGTACATTTTGGGAACAGGGGTGGAGAAATGTGCTAGGGCCTATCTTTATCAACATCATAACAGCTAGTAGGCTATTTCATCCAAATAAAATATGTATCGTTTTCACAGCTTTTAGTTCCCTTAAAACTGGTCAAAATGATCTCATTTGGAAATTTTGCATGGAATATATTTCCTGTTTTTTTGTTGTTGACTTATTGCATGTTCTCCCCGGACTGTAAATGTCTTTGCTGCTCAAGAGAAGCAGATATGAAAGATAACTTTACCAATATCACTTAGATTAAAGCATTCTATCGATGTATGACATATTTTCTGGTGAGCAAGGGTTTAGGCTCTTTATCAATCCATCAATCAATCAAATGTATTTATAAAGCCCTTTTTTACATCAGCCGATGTCACAAAGTGCTATACAGAAACCCAGCCTATTTAGTATTCTAGGGAAACAAGTAAAGACAGAAGAGCTGAATGTATAGACAAGTTGTCTAACATAGCCTACCAAATTGTCGGAAATATTAAGCAGGAACATAGGTCTATCTAAATAAGGCTTTAAAAAAGATCCTGCACGCCCTATCAAAAAAATTACTGAATGTAAAGCGCATTTTATATTTTTGCGGGTTAGGGTCGGGTCAGGTCTCAGATTTTCACTTAATCACATATAGTCGGCCCGTTGCGGATGGGTTATGAACAACTGACCCGCACATCACTAGCACACACACACACACACACACTGATAACCATATTCTAAATTGTTTAAGCCTACTGTCTGATATGGGGTCTTCAAAAAACTCATCATTCATCTCACCTCCTCAATATAACAATTGTTTTAATTAGAGATGCTTGACTCACAGAGATATATGTAGAAATGTGTCAGGGACTGACTGGTGAACTTGGTTGTTACAGTGAGGTGTGCTCTCTGTAAGAAAGACAGTGATTTATTTTATTTTTTATAAACGCCTGCTCAAGAGGAGAGCCCACATCGGATCAGAAGTAATAGGTACTATCCTGTCTTAAAGCCACAAATGAAAACCGTTTGAGGACACTGAGTCAAATAAGTCAATATATAAACTGAATAAACCAACGGATGACTTATATTTATATACAACGCCAAGAAATGTGTATGCTTTTTCTTTCGTTGCTTTGGAACATCCACAGACAGGATCATATACTTTTTTATTGAGATTTTGCTGACAGCTAGTGGTTGATTTAACAAATTGCTTTGCAGTGGCTAAACTGTGAAGTGAAGTGATTGGTTGAAGAACTCCACGCTGATTTGCTAGAAGTCTTGACCATTTGACTCGTGGTTCCTCCCACACTCGGATGTTGTGCTGTTCGATTGCTCCTATGCCGGTGATGGGAAGTTGTGATTATTTACATGAGATGGTGTTTTGCACTAGTTTTGGCAAATAAATATGAAATAAATGGCATTTACTAGGTCAAGAGCATGCTGCGTGAGGGGAAAGAAGTGTGTCCCTTCGCAGAGGATAGTTTCAGACGCTTTTTCTGTCCCAGAGTAACACATGTACGGACTCTGCTGGCTAGAGAGCAAGAGCTAACGTTACTCACCGCTACTCTGAAAGGTAAAGTTGTCTGTTTCAGGTACCAATACCTCCAACAGAAAATCAGACCTGTTGCTAAAGAAGTACATCTACATACCAGGTGAAGATGAGAGCTCCGTAATGTATCCTGCTACTGTTGCATTATTGCTACACTGGTGAACTTGGTTGTGACAGTGAGGTGTGCTCTCTGTAAGAAAGACAGTGATTTTTTTTATTTTTTATAAACGCCTGCCCAAGAGGAGAGCCCACATCCGCTCAGAAGTAATAGGTACTATCCTGTCTTAAAGCCATAAAAGTTAATCGACTCATACAAGTTCAAAATGTGCGTGCGTGTGTACAAAATGTGTAACGTCAGTCAACTTGCTAATTAATGTATGTCTGTCTCTTCAGTTGATGCAGAGATTGTATCAACTGATGCTATCAACGAATCCCCACCAAACAGGGGGCTGGTCGTAGGCATAACGTCCATCAAGATATTCTTAAATGCCCCACCCTTCTCCTAGTGAGTGGATTTGTACACATATCCAACCCATACACATATCCTCCATGGGTCATGTTCATTAGGCAACACTGTAGGACAACTGGAAAAAAGCTTTTCTCCTGGGCAAGTTCAGACAGTGCCTCCATGTTTCTCCATCTGTTTTACGACATTTTCTTATATTTCTTGACTACTGAACATAATATGACCCTGATCACTTCTCTCTGTCTCTTTGGTATTTGAAAGTGTATTCATCCATCACTGTATCCATAACACAAAGCCACTCTGTTCCTCAACATCTACTGTGACTACAAGCCATGGTCAGAGTTTAACCTGGAGTTCATTGCACATAAGTTATCTGTCACCCGCTGCAGTTGAATCACATAGAAGTTAACACACAATTCCCTTCTGGTATTCACGTAGTTCTGCAGGGTTGTGTTAATTAAGAACACCATAGTAAAGTGTTTCAAAATGTTATATGATGGAAAACAACAGTTTCTTATTGGACAGTTCAGATAGTAGCTCCCCCTTTCACTTTGTTATGAATAATTTTCTTCTGTTTAGTGCCTAGTGAACATGATTATAGCCTATTGCTTTGTCTTCTTAGAGAGCTGTCTGAACCTGGAGCTGCAGTTCACCCCCTTCCAGCTTTACCGCAAAGAGTAGTATTGTACACACTACCGTGACACAATCTCAATCGCACTCCACACTGCCCTTTTTCACTATGTGAGAATGCTGTTCATTGACTACAGCTCAGTGTTCAACACCATAGTTCCCACAAAGCTCATCACTAAGCTAAGGACCCTGGGACTAAACACCTCCCTCTGCAACTGGATCCTGGACTTCCTGACGGGCCGCCCCAGGTGGTAAAGGTAGGCAACAACACGTCTGCCATGCTGATCCCCAACACTGGGGCCCCTCAGGGGTGTGTACTTAGTCCCCTCCTGTACTCCATGTTCACCCATGACTGCGTGGCCAAACACGACTGCAACACCATCATTAAGTTTGCTGACGACACAACAGCTAGGCCTGATCACAGACAATGATGAGACAGCCTATAGGGAGGAAGTCAGAGAACTGGCAGTGTGGTGCCAGGACAACAACCTCTCCCTCAATGTGAGCAAGACAAAGGAGCTGATCGTGGACTACAGGAAAAGGCGGGCCGAACAGGCCCCCGTTAACATTGACAGGGCTGAAGTGGAGCTGGTTGAGAGTTTCAAGTTCCTTGGTGTCCACATCACCAACGAACTTTCATGGTCTATACACACCAAGACAGTCGTGAAGAGGGCATGACAAAACCTTTTCCCCCACAGGAGACTGAAAAGATTTGCCATGGATCCCCAGATCCTCAGAAGGTTCTACAGCTGCACCATCGAGAGCATCCTGACCGGTTGCATCACCGCCTGGTATGGCATCTGACCGTAAGGCGCTACAGAGCGTAGTGCGTACGGCCCATGTCATCACCGGGGCCAAGCTTCCTGCCATCCAGGACCTACATAATAGGCGGTGTCAGAGGAAAGCCCGTAAAACCAAAAGACTCCTTAACGGCTTCTACCCCCAAGCCATAAGACTGCTGAACAATTAATCAAATGGCCACTGGACTATTTACATAAAATGTATAAAAAAGCCTGGCATGATGATACCATGTTTATCCCTTCCTTACATTGTTAATGACATGAATAACAACTCTGCCAGAGTGTAGTGTGGAGATGGATGCAGTGAGACAGTGTTTCTGCTCAGTGGTCATGACCAGTGGATTCATCTTTACAAGGAAGTAAGCCTATGTGCCTGTGTGTGTGTACAGTGAGTTTTGTAATGTTTGGTGTGGGAGACGAGTAAACATCTTTTCTCTCCAATAGAACTCTTCCTTTCACCAATTTGAAGAGCAGCCAGTGGAGACTCATCCCTGAGCTGCCCAGCAAGTTAGTTTGTGTTCCCTCTGTCTGCTGTTGCCTCTCAGTTGTGTGTGTGTATTCACTGTGCCCTCTTTCTGCAGTGTGTTGTGGCTGGATGTGCTGAGTATCCCCGGCGGTCGTCGTCTCTCAGCCAGCTGTCAGAACAGCTGCGTGGGCCTGGCTCTGGTGGACCAGACTGTACCTGGTGAGGATGGCCTATACACAATTTACAAATTACCCCATCAAAAATTGCGCCCCAATTGGTACTTTATTCCATATTTAGTGCTCTACTTTTGACCAGCGTCCATAGGGCTTTGGTTAAAAGTAGTGCACTATATAGGGTTAAGGGTGCCATTTGCGACCTAACCTAACAGTGGCCACCTTGCTCACTCTCTCTTACTATGACTATACATAGCTAGCAAGGTAACAAAGGTGGTACTTTGAGTGGACTATCCCTTTCACCAAAAAAAACAAGGCTGGATGTTTAGCTACATCACTTTGGAATGCATTGAATTCCTGTGTTTGTTTGTTTTTTCCATTGTGGTCACCCATCCATCTTGTGTCTGTTTTTACATGCGTCCACACGGATTAGATGTTGGAGAGCATCACATCACTACTGCAATCAATCTCAAACACCCACTTTGTTAAATCCCCCGTCTGAAATGATTAGATGGGAGGAGAGAGCATTTGGTCAGAACCTCTCCCTAGCCTAACATTGGGCTAGGTGGAGCTATTGGTATATTCAGGTATGCTAACTAGTCACCTTTCGGCGAAATCCGCTGTTTTGAATCCAAAATAGGTGACCTGTGTGATTCGTGTAGATCCGATGAGAAAAGTTTGGGCGAGGGGGTGGCTTTGGATCACTACTGGCTGTATGCGAACGAGTGATGCGTGTTTGTGGCAATACTGTCTGTATCCAAAGCTCAGCCCATTGTTTACAGAACAACAGAATGCAGCACGCGACTGAAGAGAGAAGAGGCAACAATTAGCTAATTATAGCATCAGCGCGCGCTCTGGAAAGAGAGGAGAGGGCAATGGCAGTTTGCCAGCTAACAGCAGCGTGTCTCCTGAACGATAACAAAGAGGTAGGTGAGAAGCCTGACCATGGGGGCGAGAAAGTGATGAAGCGTATTTCATGAGCTGTAACCTAAAAACAACTGGCATTTGGAAAGTTTTAGGTGAGGGAGAAAGTGTGGTGGAACAAGTATTGTTACCATTGCTAGTTTGATCGAATTCTCCGTTAGTTAGCCAGAAAAATGTTGAGCAACATTAGCCAACTTTACTGATCAAATAATTGAGTTATGGTCTGAAAATTTGATGGCTAATGAAGTCAGCTAGCTAACGTTACAACATCAGGTGAGCGAACGTTACTAACCTAACCAATTCGCTCTAGTATTAACTGGTATACGGATCCTTGCTGTTCCTCAAGTTATAACGCGTTAGTAGCTTTCTGGACCCTGGCAATCCGTGAAATGTTAAATAGCTAATGAACTAACTATTATCTGTGAACTAACGTTTTCCCTCTACAGTATGTGGTCAATTTAGAATAAGAGAAGTAGGTGAAAATGAGTCGTTACTTCAGGGATTCAGGGATCAAGTGTAGCTGGAGCTGGGCCTGGCTTAAACTGGATGCCACCATAGAGTTGAAAGGAACACCACATACCTAACCTCTTTCTCACTTTTTCAATACAGTGGATAAAAAGGGGTATGCCAGGTGTACTCTCTGCCTAAAAGAGATCAATTATGCCAACAAAGGGTATCATGCTCTGTTGGCACAATGTAGAACAGATGTCCACAGGCAGACAGTGTACAATGTAATCATGTGCAGTGTAGCCCAAATATATTGTTTTTGTTGTTTTGAACTTGACAGTTACACGTGTGAGTGAGGGGTGATTATTACATTTTTTACTCGGTGAACGTTATTTTTGTACACATGTAGCCTTGTGCACTTGATCGATGTCTACTACAGTGGCCACTATAATAGAGAAAAAAATAGAAAGCCTGTTTGTTTCATTCTGTTTCAAGTGCAACATTTAGATGTGTGTGGTCACAAGCGTTCTATTATAAAGGCTGTCATGGTTAACTGCAATATTAGTGTTTTTTTTTCTTCTCAAGACTTGAGTGTCATTTGTGGTAAATTCTGGCCCACAAATAACATTGGATTGCTTTCTTTAAATTTTTTAGCTGTGAGTTAGGTTCACGCGACTGATCATGTAGATCATATTCTTTGTTAATTAATTAATTAATTCAGTGCAAAAAAAAAAGTTTAACCTTTTTTGGCCCCTCACCAGTTTGCATCCCTGTATATTGAACATTCTATGTAGAGGTGGGAGAGAGGGAATGTTTGGTTACACTGACAATCGTTGTGGAACTGTGAAAAATCACAAAAAAATGAAATGTAATAATAGGATTAATTGAGAACAGCGACATAAATACTTTTTTCAGAAGTTGAGGTCGTTGGTTACAACCTCCTGGTGACCAACACTGTAGATATGGCTGTTGTTTACAGGTCAGTATCACAGGCCTATTACAGACCTGACAACATGCACGCATTTTGCGTACCGACTACGCAATTCTCTGTCCATGTACTCAGGTGCGAGAGCCGAGTTAAAAGTATGTATGAATGAATAGAGCCTGATTTATTTATTTTTAACAACAAAAAAAAAACGTTTTAATAAAAAATAAATCCACTGAGTAAATCTAACATCCCGATTCTCGAGCTGCAACACACAGACGTGTCAACGGACATGGAGATGAATACATCATTATTCGACGTCGCTACCCCGTGTCTGCCCCTCCTGTTTGTTGTGATGCTGAGTTTGCCGACTGTCATCTGTACGTAAACACGTGGACAAATCCCATTTCGACTCTGTGTGTTGTGGAAAGGTAAACACAAAATGTTTCAAGCTAACGTTAGCGAACATAAGATGGACATTCAGTGGGCTCTAAAGAGCCAGCAGTTCACTCGCATTTGCTAGTGAAAGAAATTAAATGCAAATGTGCGAGTGTGATATGAACTCAGCAAAAAAAGAAACGTCCCTTTTTCAGGACCCTGCCTTTCAAAGATAATTTGTAAAAATCCAAATAACTTCACAGATCTTCATTGTAAAGGGTTTAAACACTGTTTCCCATGCTTGTTCAATGAACCATAAACGATTAATGAACATGCACCTGTGGATAGGTCGTTAAGACACTTAACAGCCTACAGGCGGAAGGCAATTAAGGTCACAGTTATGAAAACTTAGAACACCAAAGAGGCCTTTCTACTGACTCTGAAAAACACCAAAAGAAAGATGCCCAGGGTCCCTGCTCATCTGCGTGAACGTGCCTTAGGCATGCTGCAAGGAGGCATGAGGACTGCAGATGTGGACAGGGCAATAAATTGCAATGTCCGTACTGTGAGACGCCTAAGCAGCGCTACAGGGAGACAGGATGGACAGCTGATCGTCCTCGCAGTGGCAGACCACATGTAACAACACCTGCACAGGATCGGTATATCCGAACATCACACCTACCGGACTGGTACAGGATGGCAACAACAACTGCCTGAGTTACACCAGGAACGCACAATCCCTCCATCTGTGCTCAGACTGTCCGCAATAGGCTGAGAGAGGCTGGACTGAGGGCTTGTAGGCCTGTTGTAAAGCAGGTCCTCACCAGACATCACCGGCAACAACGTCACCTATGGGCACAAACCCACCATTGCTGGATCAGATAGGACTGGCAAAAAGTGCTCTTCACTGACGAGTTGCGGTTTTGTCTCACCAGAGGTGATGGTCGGATTCGCGTTTATCGTTGAAGGAATGAGCGTTACACCGAGGCCTGTACTCTGGAGTGGGATCGATTTGGATGTGGAGTGTCCGTCATGGTCTGGGGCAGTGTGTCACAGCATCATCGGACTGAGCTTGTTGTCATTGCAGGCAATCTCAACGCAGTTCGTTACAGGGAAGACATCCTCCTCCCTCATGTGGTACCCTTCCTGCAGGCTCATCCTGACATGACCCTCCAGCATGAGAATGCCACCAGCCATACTGCTCGTTCTGTGCGTCATTTCCTGCAAGACAGGAATGTCAGTGTTCTGCAATGGCCAGTGAAGAGCCCGGATCTCAATCCCATTGTGCACGTCTGGGACCTGTTGGATCGGAGGGTGAGGGCTAGGGCCATTCCCCCCCAGAAATGTCCGGGAACTTGCAAGTGCCTTAGTGGAAGAATGGGGTAACATCTCACAGCAAGAACTGGCAAATCTGGTGCAATCCATGAGGAGGAAATGCACTGCAGTACTTAATGCAGTTGGTGGCCACACCAGATACTGACTGTTACTGTTGATTTTGACCCCCCTTTGTTCAGGGACACATTATTCCATTTATGTTAGTCACATGCCTGTGGAACTTGTTCAGTTCATGTCTCAGTTGTTGAATCTTGTTATGTTCATACAAATATTTACACATGTTAGGTTTGCTGAAAATAAACGCAGTTGACAGTGAGTGGACTTTTCTTTTTTTGCTGAGTTTACAATTAATTCTGCTTCCAATTAGTTGTATTTTCCACGTGACATTACGAGGATCACGCAACCTGATAGACTGTAACTGTACGTCACAAAAAGTATAATAAAAAATAAATATAAACATCTTGGTATTAAATGGAGTCGGGAGTTTAGAAGACTGCGCGATTGAGAATGAATGAGTGTCTGGTATTGGCTATAGAGGCAATGCTTCTAAAATGCCTTTGCATTAGATTTGAGATTTTATCAATTTAGAAAATCTGAAATGATGTATGCCCTACAAAGAAATACAATAGGCACCTTTACATAGGCTGAAACACCTGACTCTTCTAGCGAATAGTGTTTAAATTCCCTTTGTGGTAGCCTACTTAAACTTTGTGTAGCCAGTTTGCAGTCTGTGTTGATGCGATCTTTTGTTTTTATGTTTGCAAAATTATTTAGCTTTTTTAGTGTTGATTAGGAACCGTTTCTAAAAAGCCAATACTTGTGAGCTGGCCCTAGTGATTGGATCTTGTTAGTGACTTTTACCATATGTGTAAAAAGAATGCTGTCAAGATAGAAAGTATTCCATCCTTTTATACACTTGATTTGGTACAATTCTGTAATTGCGATCAGACTCATAAACAGCGCGCACGAGTATGGTGGGGGAAAGAAAATCCAAATCCAATTTGCTGCGCAAATTTTCCCAAGTGGCTTGGCCTATGCCCTCCCAGACCCATCCATGGCTGCGCCCTTGCCCACTTGTGTGGAATCCATAGATTAGGGCCTAATGAATTTATTTCAATTGACTGATTTCCTTATATGAACTGTAACTCAGTGAACTCGTTGAAATTGTTGCATGTTGCGTTTATACTTTTGTTCAGTATATATAATACCGACTGAGACTATGTCCAAGTTAAAACCAGGCCTTCAGTGTCCGGTCTGGACGGAGTAAAACCTCTAGCTTACATAAAATTGTTTCATAGGTAAAGATTCCAAGCAGTACATCTCTCCATTATAGCGTAAATCTATATACATGTGTTCAATTAAACATCTACTAATGTCTGACAAGATTCCTTACATGAATACAAGGCCAAAAAAGATGCAACACCGTTTGTGTGGTCATTACAAAAAGTACAATTTGAATATAGGTTTTTCTGCAACTACTTCATATAGTGGTTTGCAGGATAATAGTTATGAATAATTTAAAAATGAACTTCCTTAATTTTGTTAATAAGTAGGTACAGTGGGGCAAAAAAGTATTTAGTCAGCCACCAATTGTGCAAGTTCTCCCACGTAAAAAGATGAGAGAGGCCTGTAATTTTCATCATAGGTACACTTCAACTATGACAAACAAAATGAGGGGAAAAAAAATCCAGAAAATCACATTGTAGGATTTGTAATGAATTTATTTGCAAATTATGGTAGAAAATAAGTATTTGGTCAATAACAAAAGTTTATCTCAATACTTTGTTATATACCCTTTGTTGGCAATGACAGAGGTCAAACGTTTTCTGTAAGTCTTCACAAGGTTTTCACACACTGTTGCTGGTATTTTGGCCCATTCCTCCATGTAGATCTCCTCTAGAGCATTGATGTTTTGGGGCTGTTGCTGGGCAACACGGACTTTCAACTCCCTCCAAAGATTTTCTATGGGGTTGAGATCTGGAGACTGGCTAGGCCACTCCAGGACCTTGAAATGCTTCTTACGAAGCCACTCCTTCGTTGCCCGGGCGGTGTGTTTGGGATCATTGTCATGCTGAAAGACCCAGCCACGTTTCATCTTCAATGCCCTTGCTGATGGAAGGAGGTTTTCACTCAAACTCTCACGATACATGGCCCCATTCATTCTTTCCTTTACACGGATCAGTCGTCCTGGTCCCTTTGCAGAAAAACAGCCCCAAAGCAAGATGTTTCCACCCCCATGCTTTACAGTAGGTATGGTGGTCTTTGGATGCAACTCAGCATTCTTTGTCCTCCAAACACAACGAGTTGAGTTACCAAAAAGTTATATTTTGGTTTCATCTGACCATATGACATTCTCCCAATTCTGGATCATCCGAATGCTCTCTAGCAAACTTCAGACGGGCCTGGACATGTACTGGCTTAAGCAGGGGGACACGTCTGGCACTGCAGGATTTGAGTCCCTGGCGGCGTAGTGTGTTACTGATGGTAGGCTTTGTTACTTTGGTCCCAGCTCTCTGCAGGTCATTCACTAGGTCCCCCCCGTGTGGTTCTGGGATTTTTGCTCACCATTCTTGTGATCATTTTGACCCCACGGGGTGAGATGTTGCGTGGAGCCCCAGATCGAGGGAGATTATCAGTGGTTTTGTATGTCTTCCATTTCCTAATAATTGCTCCCACAGTTGATTTATTCAAACCAAGCTGCTTACCTATTGCACATTCAGTCTTCCCAGCCTGGTGCAGGTCTACAATTTTGTTTCTGGTGTCCTTTGACAGCTCTTTGGTCTTGCCCATAGTGGAGTTTGGAGTGTGACTGTTTGAGGTTGTGGACAGGTGTCTTTTATACTGGTAACAAGTTCAAACAGGTGCCATTAATACAGGTAACAAGTGGAGGACAGAGGAGCCTCTTAAAGAAGAAGTTACAGGTCTGTGAGAACCAGAAATCTTGCTTGTTTGTAGGTGACCAAATACTTATTTTCCACCATAATTTGCAAATAAATTTATTAAAAACCCTACAATGTGATTTTCTGGATTTTTTTCTCATTTTGTCTGTCATAGTTGAAGTGTACCTATGATGAAAATTACAGCCCTCTCTCATCTTTTTAAGTGGGAGAACTTGCACAATTGGTGGCTGACTAAATACTTTTTTGCCCCACTGTATGTGTGGCAACATCCAAACTTTTCCAACAGGTATTATAGACATTATCAACAAAACCATTCCAATAAGGCATGGCATAAGGTATGGATACAACTTCCTGCTGAAACGAGGCTCGTATAGCTCTATTGTTGTTGGACCAAAAGAAAAATGAATCTTTCCTACTGGTGAGTCAACAGGATTAATCGTAGGTATGTTCTGAGTGTCAGGTCTTGATGCGTTCCAGAATAATAAAGCAACACGTGATGGAATGGCATCTAAAACCATTGAAAAATCTTTAGGTGTTACAGGGATCTTTTAAAGTGATAAGAATTCCTTATAATTAAGTAAAATACACTCTCCATTTAAAAATTGGCTCACCAATTGGATATTATTTCAGAACAAATATAAAAATATATATTAAAAAAGTATTTTTATACAATATGTCCTGATTATTCCATATATAATATCTGTGTGGATAAAAATGATGCTTATAAATTAAGTGCCATGACAAGAAAAGTGCCATCCCGGTGAAAAGCAGAGTTTCACTGGAACTTTGTCAATACTATAATTGCAAACCAACATGAAGTTAAGACCACCAAAAGTGGAGAAGACATGATGAGGAATAAAGTTCTACATAGTAGTGGGTCTTCTTTGGAATTGTTTTATCCAATTGATCTTAAAAGTATTGTTTAAGGCAGTAATGTCCAGAAAATTCAGCCCACCATACTCATAAGTACAACACTTTTCGTATTGTAATGGGTACGGTTTCTCCACAGAAAGTTTAAAAGCATCTGGTCTATCTCTGCTTATTTTACTGTCAAGATATAAAGATAGAGCAGCATATGCTAGCCTAGAGAGACCCTCAGTCTTGGTTATTAGGACTTTTCCTTTTAACCCTTTCACACGTACCATCACACGGGTGTGATCGTTCTACAGTGGTCCCTGAAGCGTACGATCACACCCGTGTGTTTAGAACACTCGTTTAGAATGCTCATTTAGAATGGCAGTTTCGAATGACGCAACAATCAGCGTTTGAGCTGGCAACACTTTTTTTCAGAAACTATTTACACAAACACAGTCTTTACAAAGTTATGTCCAGAATGTCAGCAGTTTATTTTTGGATGCATTGTTCAGATATTCACAGAAGTAAATATAGCATAACACAATCATCCTAACCGGAAAAATGTAGGCTACATTTGTCCTAGCGCTGAGGAAAGATTGACCCAACACAAGCAGTCATATTTTCTAACTCTCGGCTGACATAAACTACAATATGAATTAGCTAATAGCAATATATAATTAATCACATCACAGGTGAGCTCACCATTGATCGAAATAACTAGGTAAAACACTTTATAGAAATTGAAAGTAATCCGACGATTAGTTTCAGCGCGCAGCCATGCATTTTTTCCTCACAGAAACCGAAGATAATAAGAGAAGAGGAGATGAGTTTGATCTGTTTATAGTATGCATGTTGAAGGGGTGTGTCATCTACCGTCGTTCACATCCCATCATTAATTTCCAGAAGTCCTCAAAAAAATTTGTGAACTCTTACTCACCTCATTTTGTTATAACATCTTTGGTCAAACAGACGTGAATCCCAGAATGCATTGTATGTCAACAAACATGGCTACACAGCTGGAATTAGCTTAGCTCATCATAATCAGTACAACCTTCAAAAAAGTATTTTACACACATATGTGCCCATTACAATCTGTGCAAGAATCGGAATGCATGATTTGTCACCTAGAATTGAAAACGTGAATAAAACCGTAAATACACAAATAATTGCCACACAAAACATTTTCTGATAATGATTTATTGATACAAGTGGCGCGTGCTGACAGTCAACCACATAACCTCCCACTCTGCGCCATTCAGTGTTGTTGTTTATGTATGTTGCTAGTGAGCTAAGCTGTAGCATTAACAATGTCTTTCAAAAGGAGACAACTCACAAATGTGGAAATTCTGGAGATTTTTTAAAATTCTGACAATGAGTCTGAGTATGAAAGTCAGGAATCAGATTCTGACAGAGGAGCTGCCCCCCAACCTTGTAGTCATTGAGAACCCTGAATCTGAATTTCCCTTGTCCATTGAGGAAGTACCAGTTCCCTTTGAAGATGCTGGTGGTGATGGAGGCAGACCGACAGTGGATAAAGTACAGGAGTTCTGTGGTAGCTGGAAGGCCACCAGTCATTTCTCCCCTCCTGGCCCTGCTGTTTGCTTTGACGAGTCCCAGTCTGGAGTGCAACGCCCCTTGCCATTTCCAACTGAGGCAGAGTGCTTCAAGTTGTTTCTGAGAGAGGAGCTGGTGGGAGACATAGTTGAGGAGACCAATCGCTATGCCTTAGAGCTACAGGAGAAGAGAGAGACAGGAGTGAGGGGGAAACTCGCTAAATGGGTGACAACCACAATTAGTGAAATGTATACCTTCCTGGTGACAGTCCTTCTCATTGGAATAGTAAAGAAGAACTCCCTAAGATAATACTGGTTTACACAGGGTCCACCACTGACATCCAACATTATGAGGGGCTTGGGGTGTCCGGGTCCGTGGTGATGACCATGCTGGCTCCTCATCTCGGCAAGGGACACACTTTGTACGTGGACAATTGGTACAGCAGTCCCACACTCTTCCAGCATCTGCAGCAATAAGTGACTGACTGACCTGACAGGTGATCTGACATGTGACTTGCCATGATACTATGCCTTTAGAGATGGGGGTGGAAATGCAGTTGTTGTTCAGTCACTGCATGAATATTAAATATGGGTTATGCATATTCAGTTTTTTGTCCTCTAGTAAAACAAGTTGTTGAACCAACTACCAATACTGCAATAAAATAGATGACTATTACATATTGGCATATGTGTTTTCTTGCTGTGTTTTCATCCAGTAAAACTGTTAAAGAGTGTACGTTAGCATACAAAAGCTGTCCTCATTCTTCAGCTCCAAAGATGTCCAGCTCCAGTTATAATATTGGCAAATAATGTTTCTGGTTTCTGAAAGTACAGAATAAAGAGGAATTATTCATTAGAATACAATATAAGGATATAGCAATAAAACAATACTACAAAGAAGTAACATAATAAACACTGCTATAAAAAATAGTTTATTGCATTGACAAAATCACAGATTTGAGTTATAACAGTAAGAAACTAACTTTTGAGCTCCACAAGGGGGCAAGGCAGGGCAGAACAGAGCTATGCTGAATAGACCAAATAAACAAACCATGGTCATATTTTTATTTATTTAACTAGGCAAGTAATTTAAGAACAAATTATTATTTACAATGATGGCCTACACCGGCCAAACTTGGACAACGCTGGGCCAATTGTGCGCTGCACTATGGGACTCCCAATCACAGCCAGTTGTGATACAGCCTGGATTTGAACCAGGGTGTCTGTAGTGCCATAGACCGCTGTGCCACTTGGGAGTCATAAGGCCAGGGTAGCTTCAAAATACAACACAAGCTAATAGTTTTCTGACGCAACTAGCATTGTTTTACAGAGCTAATAGAATAATGTAGCTAGGTAAGCATGATTGACAATAACACCACAAAGGTTATAAAATGTGTAACGTTACCTCACGTGTCCGCAGTTATAAGGAATATATTATGATCTACAGCTACAGCAGAAACGGCATACGGAAACTATTATTATAACTATTATAACGTAATAAGGCACTTACTTTGATAGAAACGCAGCCTGGATTTGAACCAGGGAGTCTGTAGTGACGCCTCTAGCACTGAGATGTGGTGCCATAGACCGCTGCTCCACTTGGGAGTCATAAGGCCATGGTAGCTTCAAAATGCAACACAAGATAATACTTCTCTGACGCATTTAGCATTGTTTTACAGAGCTAATAGAAGAATGTGGCTACATAAGCACGATTGACTATAACACCATAAAGGTTATACAATGAGTAACGTTACCTCACGTGTCCGCGGTGATAAAGAATATACACAAATATATTATGCTCCATACATGCAGTACGCTACAATAGAAATGTGGAATGGAAAATGTGAACATGTGTGCAGACGGGAGATGAGCTGCAGACGTGAACTGCACAAACAATTGGGAAGTGCTTGGGGAATTTTGTCCGTGTCAGAAATGTCCCAAAAATGTAATTATCCGCAAAAGTAAAAATGACTATTTTTATGTGAATGAATGAGGAGGCGGAACACACCTAAATTCAAACTGTTTTTAGAAAATAAAAACTTGTTAGAAAATCATTTGAAATTGAAGTTAAAACAACCTATACATATAAACAGTCTGCGTGCTTTAGTTTGAGGGCAGCGCGGATAAAATGTACTGTTACGTATAAATCACATTCTGGAATGGAGAGGACATTCTAACATCACGTGCATAAAAAAACTCATGCTGGGGCGACCGTTAGAGATATTTGGAACTCACGCATGAAAGGGTTAAAGATAAGTCCATTGATTTAGCTTCTTCTGGGTTTTTTTTAATAAGAGGGTTAACATTTAGCAAGCCTCTAGAGTTCTAATCCTTAGTAATGGTTATGCTAAATATGTAAACTCTTCTTTCAACAAGTGGCTATTTGGACATAAATTATGGACTTTATGGAACAAATCAGTCATTTATTGTTGAACTGGGATTCCTGGAGTGCCTTCTGATGAAGATCATCAAAGGTAAGTGAATATTTATAGTGTTATTTCTAACTTCTGTTGACTCCAAAATGGTGGATATTTCTCTGGCTGGATTGGGCTCTGAGCGCCGTTCTCAGATTATGCTTTTTCCGTATAGTTTTTTTGAAATCTGACACAGCGGTGGCATTAAGGAGAAGTCTATCTTTAATTCTGTGAATAACACTTGTATATTTCTATCAATGTTTATTATGATTATTTCTGCAAAATCACTGGATGTTTTGGAATCAAAACTACTGCACATAACGCGCCAATGTAAACTGAGATATTTGGATATAAATATGCACATTATCAAATAAAACATACATGTATTGTGTAACATGATGTCCTATGAGTGTCATCTGAAGATCATCAAAGGTTAGTGATTCATTTTATCTATATTTCTGCTTTTTGTGACTCCTATCTTTGGCTGGAAAAATGGCTGTGTTTTTTTGACTTGGCAGTGATCTAACATAATTATATGTTGTGCTTTCGCTGTAAAGCATTTTTGAAATCGGACACAGTGGGTAGATTAACAAGAAGTTTATCTTTCATTTGCTGTATTGGACTTGTTAACCTCTCTGATCTCCCCATCCCGGATCCGGTATCAGGAATACAGACTCAAGCTCATTACCATAACGCAACGTTAACTATTCATGAAAATCTTAAATGAAATGAAATAAATATGCCATCTCTCAAGCTTAGCCTTTTGTAAACAACACTGTCATCTCAGATTTTCAAAATATGCTTCTCAACCATAGGAAAACAATAATTTGTGTAAAAGTAGCTAGCTAGCGTAGCATTTAGCATTAGCATCCAGCACGCAACATTTCAACAAAAACATAAAAGCCTTCAAATAAAATCATTTACCTTTGAAGAACTTCTGATGTTTTCAATGAGGATACTCTCAGTTAGATAGCAGATGCTCAGTTTTTCCAAAAAGATTCTTTGTGTATTAGAAATAGCTCCGTTTTATACATCACATTTGGCTACCAAAAAAAAACGAAAATTCAGTCCTCAAAACACAAACTTTTTTCCAAATTAACTCCATAATATCGACTGAAAACATGGCAAACGTTGTTTAGAATCAATCCTCAAGGTGTTTTTCACATATCTCTTCATTGATATATCGTTCTTGGAAGCATGGTTTCTCCCCTCAATCAAATGGAAAAGTACAAGCAGCTGGCAATTGCGCACCGAATTCCACGCAGGACACCAGGCGGACACTTGGAAAATGTAGTCTCTTATGGTCAATCTTCCAATGATATGCCTACAAATACGTCACAATGCTGCTAACACTTTGGGGGAACGACAGAAAGTGTAGGCTCATTCCTTGCGCAATCACAGCCATATAAGGAGACAATGGAAAACAGAGCTTCAGAAATCTGCTCATTTCCTGGTTGACGCATCATCTTGGTTTCGCCTGTAGAATGAGTTCTGGGGCACATACAGACAATATCTTTGCAGATTCTGAAACTTCAGAGTGTTTTCTTTCAAAAACTGTCAAGAATATGCATAGTCGAGCATCTTTTCGTGACAAAATATCGCGCTTAAAACGGGAACGTTTTTTATCCAAAAATATAATAGCGCCCTTAGAGATCAAAGAGGTTAATGTGTGAAAGTTACATATTTCTAAAAAATGTTTTTGAATTTCGCGCTCTGCCTTTTCAGAGGAATGTTGTCGATGGGTTCCGCTAGCGGAACGCCTGCCCTAGAAAGGTTATTAAACAATTTAAAGACAATGCTACCAAATACTAATTGAGTGTATGTAAACTTCTGACCCACTGGGAATGTGATGAAATAATTAAAAGCTGAAATAAATCATTCTCTCTACTATTCTGACATTTCACATTCTTAAAATAAAGTGGTGATCCTAACTGACCTAAAACAGGGAAGCTTGTTACTAGGATTAAATGTCAGGAATTGTGAAAAACTGAGTTTAAATGTATTTAGCTAATGTGTATGTAAACTTCCGACTTCAACTGTATGTATATTATCCAGTTTATTTAATATACATATTATCCAGTTTATTTAATATATACATTATCCAGTTTATTTAATCTATATATATTATCCAGTTTATTTAATCTATATATAGTATCCAGTTTATTTAATCTATATCTATTATCCAATTGATTTTTATCTATATCCATTATCCAGTTTATTTAATCTATATATTATAACGTTTATTTAATCTATATATATTTTCCAGTTTATTTTGTAACTCAATCAGTTCCATCTTCGCCTCCCCTGTGAAGCCGGCTGTGGACCTCTGAGAAAGGGAAGTTCTCATAATGATCACCTTTTCCTCCTTAGCTCTTCTGGTCTTAGCAAGATTACCACCATATTTTCTAAGGTATTTGGCCACTTCAAATTTAAAGAGCTCCCACCCAGTTCATGCAATAAGATTTTTCTTAACAAGCCCTTTCCCAAAAGTGTGAGAGCAGTGCTTTAACTTCAAACTTATCTATATAATTATTTAATAAGGAGCTATTTAGCTTCCAGCTTTACCAAGTTATCAGGGGTAAATATTTTGACAACAATGTGAATGGCCCTATGGTCTGTGAGGGGAATAGTACAAATATTTGTAGTAACACAAATATTTGTAGTAACACACGAGCAATACAATTCAATATAAGCCAATAATCTATTCTGGACTGTTTGGAACCTGTTTTGTCACTCCAAGTGAATGATCGTCGGCCGGGCAATCTCTTTCTCCATAAGTTCAAACTTGTCCATAAAAAGTATTAAACTCAAATTCTAATTGGTTGGCCTACCTGGTGGCCATCTAAATTGAATTATCATAGCAATGTTAAAGTCCCCTCCTATCAATAATAACGAATTGTGAAATTGAGATAACCAATGAAATATATGTTTCTCTCCAGATTCAAGCAACTCATCATTCTCATGTTTGGTGTTGTACCCGTAGAAGTTTACAGTAATGAGTGTAATGTCATTGTAACTGATCACAAGACAAATAAAGTGACCAAAGGGGTCACAGTCCGAATGTAGAATATTACCACCAAAGGTATTTTTCATTGTAATTGTCTTGTTTTGCACACTTTGTACAAAATAATGAAATGCAGTACTACAGGATATTTCTTAACGTAGCTCTTTATTAGCTAGCTATAACTGGCATGTTCACCTATCGTCAACCAGGATCAAACTGCCCATAACCATCATTTGGGTGGTCTTAAATAATCATAGCACAGTATAACATGGTGGTAAAATGCATCCAATTACAATTCAGTATGTTTACACATATGAATATTACATCCCCCTTCTTTTAAAACAAAAGAAAAATGTTTACATATTCTAAGCGTTTCTTTTGAATACATGCTCTGTAATTTGAACTCAAGGTAAGTAACCATTTATATTGCATACTACACCAACTGAATCAACATAGACTCTGAACAATGATCCAACATACTGTTACTTTTCAAACAAGATATTCTCAGCAACTCAGCTTTCACTGTAGAAATAACATCTTAACATTTCAAACAAATACAATACCAAAGCATTTCAAGTGAACTTTCAATAACAAGTTTACAGTCTGGAACTCTTTTAGGGCAGCGATCCTCCTACACCCTTTGACGTTTCACAGATCTAGGACAGCTCTGGGCTTGACCTCTCATCCTGACCTTGTGCGATATGATGCTGAGCATGCTTCTGTGTCAGTCAACAGTTATTGTGGTGTTGCAGGTAAGTATGGTGTGTGTTTAGTCCATCACATTCTCTTTCAGGGGAACAGTTCATCTCATCAGTGTGTTGTTCTTTTGTGTTCAGTAGGTGACGACGATTTCGGCGGTACACCGCTCCTTCTGCGGTGCGGACGTGATATGAACGTTCAGTGTCAGCTGGCTGGATGATGATGAATGCTGGCTTCCAGAGGCCATGCTCCTGGATTCTAACTGATTCTCTGTCGATCAGTGGTGGCAGTGGTCTAGCTGACCTGTCGTAGTATCGCTTTTGTTGTTGTTGTCTCTGTGCACGTTTTTCATGCATTTCCTTGCAGCTGACGACCTCAGGTTGTAGCTGCTGGTTGGTGCTGGGAAGGATTGAGCGAAGTCTGCGGCTCATCAATAGCTGGGCTGGGGATTTGAAGTTGTCAACTGGAGTGTTGCGGTATTCAAGGAGACTGAGGTAGGAGTCTCTCTTGTCTGCTTTTGCTTTGTCCATGAGTGATTTAGCAATCTGCACCGATTTTTCAGCAAGGCCATTACTTTGAGGGTAATGTGGGCTTGTGGTGACATGTGTGACCTCCCATGCTTTTGTGAAGGATTCAAACTCATTTGATTTGTAACAGGGCCCATTGTCAGATATTAAAGTCTCTACAATGCCATGCCTGGCAAAGGCTGCTTTCAGCTTGTGTATCACAGCTGTGGATGTGGTGCTGTGAAGCTTGTCGAGTTCGAAGTATCTGCTGTAGTAGTCCACTGTTACGATGCAGTCCTCGTTGTTCCAGGTGAACAGATCATTTGCCACGGCCTGCCAAGGTCGGTCTGGGATACAGTGAGGTAACATTGGCTCTTTGGTGTTTGAGGGGCGTCGTTCAAGACATATGGTGCATTTACCAACAATGTCCTCTATTTGTTTGCACATTCCGGGCCAAAACAAAATGTCCCATGCTCTCTGTTTGCACTTTTCCATGCCCATGTGTCCAGCATGGATTTTTGTCAAAATCTCTTCTCTGAGACTGGTAGGAATAATGATTTTCTCTACTTTGAAAATTATTCTGTTGATCTGTGATAGTTCATCAGAATCAGAATCCTGAGACGCTGTGAGGGCATTTTCTCCTCTCCTCAGGCCATCCATCCATCCTGTATGACATTCCTCAGCTGTGCGAGTTGAGTCCTTTTCTGTTTCTGCTTGGATCTCCTTCAGTTTTGTGTCACTAACTGGTAAGTTACTGTACACAGTGTGCACTTGCATGTCCATGCCTTCACTGAGGCTGCTGTCCTTATAGGTAAGAAACTTCCTGGAGAGTGTGTCTGCGACAGGGATGTCTTTGCCTGAACGGTGAGTGATTGTGAAGTCGTATTTTTGTAGTTGAAGGATCATTCTCTGTAGCCTTGGCGGGGCTGTGGCTAGTGGTTTCCTCATAATTGACTCAAGGGGCTTGTGGTCGGATTCCACAATGACTTGTCGTCCATATGTGTACTGATGGAAACGTTTACATCCGAACAGAATGGCGTAGAGCTCCCTTTCGATTTGAGCATAGTTGATTTCACAGTCTGTGAGAGATTTGGAAGCGTAGCTGATGGGCTTTCCTTCTTGCAGTAGCACTGCACCTAGTCAATAGTTTGACGCGTCCACTTGGAATCTGAGCTCTTTGTCGGGGTCGTAGTAGGCAAAGATTGGTCCTGGTTCTCTCGTGATCAAGTCTTTCACATTCTGGAAAGCAATGTCGTGTTGCTTGTCCCAGAGAAACTCACTGGACTGCTTTAGCAGTTGACGCAGGGGTGCATTAGCATTGGAGAGGCTGGGTGCAAACTTGGCTAAGTAGTTGACCATGCAAAGCACTGTTACCAGCTCTGCACGGTTCTTTGGTGGCTCCATTTCTTTTATGGCTGAGGTCTTCTGTGGATCTGGCTTGATTCCAGTCGCTGTGAGAAGATGTCCGAAGTAGCTGACCTCTGTAGCGCCGACTGTGCTCATCTCGGGGTTAAGCCGGACTCCTCTCTCGCGAGACCTTTGCAGCATCGCGCAGAGGTTTTGGTCGTGCTCCTCTTTGGTTCGACCATAGACAAGGATGTTGTTCACAATTGCCACAACTCCGTCGATCTTTCGCTGAAACTCGTCTTGGGCTGAGATAATCCCAAAAGGCAGGCGACGGAACCTGTAGCGTCCAAACGGTGTGTTGAATATTGTGAGCTTAGATTACTCTTCTGTGAGCTTGATAGCCCAGTAGCCTGATCTAGCGTCCATGACACTGAAGTAGTGTGCTCCCGCTAGCTTGTGTGTGATGCCATCTAGCGTCGGTAAAGGATAATGGGGGCATTTGATAGCCTTGTTCAAGTCTCTTGGGTCGAGACATACTCGGAGCTTGCCTGTGCGTGGTTTCTCCATCACCACTAACGCGTCCACCCAGTCAGTCGGTTCTGTTACCTTGGTGACTATGTCAGATTGCTCCATGCTCTCCAACTCCTTCTTCAGACAGACACGGAGAGCAAGGGGAATCTTTCTCGGTGGGTAGACCACAGGGGTTGCGTCTGGGTCAAGGTGAATGGTACATTCTCCTGGGAATAATCCTATTAATGTAAAAACATCAGCAAACTCCTCCAGTAAATTGTCTGCCGCTACTGGTGCTGTCACTGATAAAACTAGCTTGATGAGGTCCATGTCTAAACATGCTTTAAGACCTAGCACTGCAGGTGCTCTAGTGTCAACAACATAAAAGTCCAACATCATGTCACTTTCCTTGTATTTGCATTTGAAAGTGCATGTGCCTATAACTGGGAGCTGTTCACCACCATAACTAGTCAGTCTGCACGTGGTGGGCTGTAGCTCGCACTCAGATGTCAAGCTGTGGTACTTATTCAGAGGAATAATGTTTACTTGTGCACCAGTGTCTAGTTTGAACTTAAGCTCTGTGCCTTGTGTTCCTATCTCAACGTCAGCAAAGGCTTGCTCTGTCTCTGATATTTGACTTTTCTGTGTCACTGAATCAATAAACAGTTCCTCAGCGTTTGACTCTTTGATTGACATTTCATCTTCACTCACTGCGTGTACTGTTTTTCCACTGTAAGCTCGGCACACTTTTGCAAAGTGATTCCATTTTCCACATTTTGTACACTGTTTACCTTTTATCTGGGCAATTTCCTTGTTCTCCATGCACTTTGTATCCACATTATCCACATGTTTTGGGACGTTTTGAGTCTGTGTCATTATGTCTCTCTCCGTTCTAAAACGCGCTCTCTGTGCACCAGAGGTGTGCTTTGTTTTCTGCCTGCCTGCGTGCACTGTTTGTTCACCTGATGCGCTCATGCTGCCGCACTAAATGGTTTTCATCTGAGCCTGTGCTAGCTCGTGAGATCTGGCTATGTCGATAGCTTTGTCCAGCGTTACCTCAGACCCAACATTCAAAAGTTTCTCTCTCACTCCGGTGAGTGTATTCCAAATACAATACAGTCCCTGGCCATCTCATCCTTGTTTGCATAACCACAGTCTTTCACAAGCAAACACAGCTCTGTCACAAACTGTTTAAAAGACTCGCTAGCTCCCTGTCCTTTCTCATCGAATTTGTACCTTGCAAAAATCGTATTGGTCTTCGGCACAACATATGCTTCAAAACAATTGTAGTATGTTTTCAGTACCTTTGATTCAGCCTCGGTAAGTGTCCATGTGTTATAAATATCTCTCCCTTTTTCACCGATCCAGAGGAGCATGTTTCCTCTTCTCCTCTGTCCTTCAGAGGACCCGTGAACATTAGCTCCACATGCTGTTTGTACTTACGCCATGCATCGGGTAAGTTTGTAGACTCCCAGTCCATTCGAGGTGAAGGAACTCCAGAAAAATCCATCTTGTAAGACCTTTAACTCTAACACCAAGTCTTGTTTTGCACAATTTGTACAAAATAATGAAATGCAGCACTACAGGATATTTCTTAACATAGCTCTTTATTAGCTAGCTATAACTGGCATGTTCACCTATCGCCAACCAGGATCAAACTGCCCATGACCTAACCATTTGGGTGGTCTTAACCAATCATAGCACAGTATGATATGGCGGTAAAATGCATCCAATTACAATTCAGTATGTTTACACATATGAATATTACAGTAATGACCTCAGCGGATGCGTTCAGAGCCATGGGGAAGTCAAATATCTTTGCCCCATTGTGACTTTCAGAAGTTGGCATCAGCAGAAATTGAGTGTGACTCCTGAAAAAAACAAAAAAAAAATAGGTTTGAAGTTGTTTAGCAAATAAAAATAAGGCATTGCGCTTCACATTGTTTTTTAACCCCCCAGCATTAAGATAAACTACAGACAAAGACAAAATAACAAAGATAATATAAAAGTATAAACTTTCGGATGAGTCAAAAACGTAGGAGCAGTGAATATAAGCTATAAGGAACCGAGATCATCACCATTTAAGTCAACTTAAAGTAAAAATAGCTGATGCATATGAAAAGTAATCATAAAAAATCTAAAGTACAATTTTATATATATATATATATATATATATATATATATATATACACACACATTCCTTTCTCACTTGGAAATAAGTATTAATAAATAAATAGAACAATAACAGTGTAAAGTAAGTCAGAGCAGACCTGTATGTCCCTTTAAAACTGTATCTTAGGTACTGTATGCATAAAAAATAAAAGAAGATGCCCTGGCCTGGTGGGTCGTTGTGCTTAAACTCTCACCTGTCAGCGGCAGTGTGGTCTAGGCCTACTTGCAGCTTTGAAACAGTATTTCCCTCCTCTTGCACTTAAAAGACAACAATAACAACAGCTGCACTTACAACGACCGAACTGCCGTGGACTTACTGTAGGCTATGTTTATCCTAGAAGATGGCGTGAAGATTACTTAAAAATATATATTTTTATATATAAAATCTTTCAAATGGTTACCTTTTTGATAGGATCGTTCATCAGTGTCACTACTGACGTAAAGGCATTATTTAAAGTCACCTTGACTATTGCGTGTAAATCACGGGCAAGATGACAATTCCTCAACACAAAGGTTTTGAAGTGACAGGAGCGCGCTAATGGATGCAGTTCACTCAATGGATTTTTATATTTAGCTTTCTGTGACGCTCTATCAGCCAACTGCAAGCAGATTCGTGAAGAACAAGCAACACCGAATGCGCTGTTTTGCCTGTTTATTTTGGTGTTCTCAAACAGGAACACGTAATTTTAAATCAAAACTGAAAGATTGGGATAATTTTTTAACAACTCGCTTCCATTCATGTGGTGCCAGCGCGGTGGAATAACGATTTTTTCCAACAAACTGGTCGGTTAATGATGGCAGTTGAACATAATGGGATATTCTTGAAACCTCATTATCACAGTCAACAGTACCACATGGAGTCGGTTCCCCCAGACTCTCGTAAACGACCACTAACTCCGACCGAGGAAGACTGTTGTACCAAGCGCACAAACACGGGAGGTAAGACCTAGTGCCTCATGCACACCCTCCATAGGCTACATTGTCTGGAGCGTGTGTCAAGCAATAGGCCAACTCATATAACAGGGCCTCGGTAAATGTAACTTGTCAACCAGATATATTTGACAGACAGATAATTTAGAAACTTCTTATCTATGACTAATATTTCAGATGTCATAACCATGTAGTTACGGTAGTCTGATGTTTTAATGCATAAGATTCGGCATATACAACTTTTGTAGCCTATTTCAAAGCACATTGCATCAATGTATCTAAAATTCCTATTGCCTACCAGATTGGCAAAACCTGGTTGAAAATACATCAGTATTTTTATGATTTATTCTGGTAGCAAACTGGTTGAAAAATAAGGGTTTTTACATATTTTTACTGACCAGAGGAGTGTTTCATACCACCACATGACAAATTGGCAGGATTTGGGAGTAACGGATTACATGTAAGGGATTCCAAAAAACAAAAACTGTAATCCGTTAAATTATCAGCAAAAATATTGTAATCAGATTATGATACTTTTGAAAAACGAGATAATTACTTTTACATTCAGAAAGGATATTTGCGTTAAAAAAAATATTTGACACTTCTCTTTTCTCAATGACATTCAAATCAGCATTGAAAAAAGGCGCAAATTTAAGTTTGTTCCACCTGAGCGAGTCTGACCACAAGTCAGAGACCACTATGATGACACACCAAATGTGTTTGATCGATCGCGGGAAAAGCGGAGGAATAAGCTTTTGTAGGCTACAGACTAAGGTATGCCTTCCAATGGTGTGACTGCTGTCAGCATCCAAAGACTATACAACTTGAATAACCGCTTGGAGGTAAGAATGACAGTAGTGGTGTAGGCTACGGCGATACGGCGATCACTTATTATTGATATCTACATAGCGCATTGATGTGAATCACACTGCTGCCCTCTCATTTACCTATTTGCGCCTTACGGATATGGCTGTTCACAAATCCAAATGTGTATTTGAACCCAATAATTCAAGAAGTTTAAGCTGCCTATAAATCTTTGTTTTTGAAACCAGTGGACAGCCAGTGGAAAATGCACTCTTGTAACAGCTGCATAGTGCGGATCCCAGCCTATGGAATAAAAGTTAGGCTTTTATTGCTCAATTTAATTCATGCTGATAAAAAAAATCCATAGGCCTAATGGACACATGCTCAAACTCGCACAGTTTTGATAGACTGAAAGGGGCAATCTGTAGTTGCTACATCAATTTTTGGGCTAATAATATATTCATTAATTATTGAAGAATAGAATTTATAAATAAATGCCTCATTAGCTTAGTTCAACTGTCAAACTCGATGAGAACCCAAAATATAAGCTTGCTTTTCTCCAATGTTTGTAAACATTGTAAATGTTAACAAACACTGTATAGCCTCATAACACGGTTACAACAATACTTTTGATGTCATGGATGGTCAGTCCTTGCATACATAGCTCTGTCTATTCATCTGAACAGAGGCGGGGCGGCTGTTTTGTCATTGTTACATTTGTGGATTTACCCTTTAAACAGCTGAATATTATCAATATATCAAAGTGCCACCAACAAAAAGGTACACAATAGGCATATAGCAAAATCAGCACATGGCATTCATTTTTCACATGTAAATATCACTTTTCAGTAGTGCTCAAAGCATGCCATTCCATGAGCGCAGCATTTATTTTTCAACTCGATTCAATGAGCACAATCAGTCCTCCATGACAACAAAATCATAAACAATAGAGTAGGGCTGGCTAATAAGTCCTTAGTTTTGGGGTTATGCTCAGGTAAAACAATTAGGCTAATCTATACTTCCATATTTCCAAGTCCTATTCTTGAAGATCAAGGGGTATAACATTTATCGGAATGACTGGAGTTCTGATAGACTTTGGTTTTTAATGTAAAGATATAATTTAAATATTATATGTAGTAGAAAGCAATGGGTTAGAAGAAGCCTACATAACCAACCCATAAAGTATAATTTAACATCTATTTATGGCCAGCTATGTAAACTTTAACATTGATTTATCCTGCAATAGATGTCGTTCAATTGGTAACATACATTTTAGTCTTCTTCTAATGCCTTTTAAGGGGAAAGTAATCTAAAAGTAACTGAATGTAATCAGATTATGTTACTGAGTTTGGGTAATTCAAAGTCACGTTACTAATTACCATTTTGGACAGGTAACTAGTAACTGTAACAGATTACCTTTAGAAAGTAACCTACCCAATGCTGCAAGGTTGTCTTAATTGTGACCTCTATCTGATCAGCTGTTCATAATTCTGATCACTATATAATGTGCTACCGGTATTTTATGTACGGGTCATAGTTAATAAGACCTCACCATAACCTAGTAAAGACCACCTGACAACACCTTATTACCCACCGTAAAAAGTATTGAAGAGGATAAAGTTGGATATTGAAAACATTGTTCATTACATTTATATTTGATTCCATAAGCACCTATCTAAGTTTCAATCTTCAACATACAGTGCCTTCGGAAACTATTCAGACCAATTTACTTTTTCCACATTTTGTAAAAATATATATTCTCAGCAATATACACAGTATACCCCATAATGAAAAAGCAAAAACAGGTTTAAAAATTAACATTTAAACAGAAATACCTTATTTATGTAAGTATTCAGACTTTAAGAATTCAGAATAAAAAAATTGTATGGTTGAGATGGATGAGACAAAATGTATGGCAATTAAGTCTGGCAGCCCAACTGATTGGCAAACGTACTGCAAATTAAGAAATCATGTGATGAAACTAAAGAAAAAGAAACTACACTATGAAACAAAGATAAATTATATAAAGAATGATTTGGGGCACCTTAAATGAAATCTTGGGGAAAAAAGCCAACTCGGCTCCTTCATTAATTTAATCAGATGGCTCATTCATCACAAAGCCCACTGATATTGCAAACTACTTTAATAACTTTTTCCATTGGCAAGATAAGCAAACTTAGGGATGATATGCCAGCAACAAACGCTGACACTACACATCCAAGAATATCGGACCAAATTATGAAAGACAAGAATTGTACTTTTGAATTCCATAAAGTCCGTGTGGAAGAGGTGAAAAAAACATTGTCTATCAACAATGACTAGCCACCAGGGTCTGACAATCTAGATGGAACATTACTGAAGATCATAGCAGACAATATTGCCACTCCTATTTTCCACATCACATCCACTACTAGAGAGCATGTGCCTTCAGGCATGGAGGGAAGCTAAAGGCATTCCACTACCTAAGAATAGTAAAGCCCCCTTTACTGGCTCAAATAGCCAACCAATCAGCCTGTTACCAACCTTTAGTAAACTTCTGGAAAAAATTGTGTTTGACCAGATAAAATGTTATTTCACAGCAAACAAATTGACAACAGAATGTATACATGCTTGTAGGGAAGGACACTCAACAAGCACAGCACCTACACAAATTACTGATGATTGGCTGAGAGAAACTGATGATAAAATTATTGTGGGGGCTGTCTTGTTAGACTTCAGTGCAGCTTTTGACATTATTGATAATAGTTTGCTGCTGGAAAAACGTATGTGTTATGACTTTACACCCCCTGCTATAATGTGGATAAAGAGTTACTTGTCTAACAGAACACAGAGGGTGTTTTTTAATGGAAGCCTCTCAAATATAATCCAGTTAGAATCAGGAATTCCCCAGGGTGGCTGTTTAGGCCCCTTGCTTTTTTCAACTTTTACTAACGACATGCCACTGACTTGAGTGTCTATGTATGCGGATGACTCAACACTATACACGTTAGCTACTACAGTGACTGAAATGACTGCAACACTCAACAAAGAGCTGCAGTTAATTTCAAAGTAGGTGGCAAGGAATAATTTAGCCCTAAATATTTCTAAAACTAAAAGCATTGTATTTGGAATGAAACACTCACTAAACCCTAAACCTCAACTATATCTTGTAATAAGTAATGTGGAAATTGAGCAAATTGAGATGACTAAACTGTTTGGAGTAACCCTAGATTGTAAACTGTCATGGTCAAAACATATTGATGCAGTAGTGGCTAAGATGGGGATAAGTCTTTATGTCTATAATAATGTGATGTTCTGCCTTCTTAACAACACTAATAACAAGGCAGGTCCTACAGGCCCTAGTTTTGTCGCACCTTTACTCAGTTGTTCAGTCGTGTGGTCAGGTGCCACAAAAAAGGACTTAGGAAAATTGCAATTGGCTCAGAACAGGGCAGCACGGCTGGCCCTTGGATGTATACAGAGAGCTAATATTAATAATATGCATGTCAATCTCTCCTGGCTGAAAGTGGAAGAGAGATTGACTTCATCACTACTTTTATTTATGAGAGGTATTGACATGTTGAATGCACCGAGCTGTCTGTCTAAACTACTAGCACACAGCTCGGACACCGATGCATACCCCACAAGACATGCCACAAGAGGTCTCTTCACAGTCCCCAAGTCCAGAACAGACTATGGCAGGCACACAGTACTACATAGAGCCATGATTACATGGAACTTTATTCCACATCTAGTAACTGACGCAAGCAGTACAATTTGATTTAAAAAAACACCTAATGGAACAGCCGCCGACTGTGAAGCAACACAAACATTGGCACAGACACATGGATTTAGTGCTGTAGATGTGTGGAAGTGGTGGAGTAGGGCACACAGTGTGTTGTGAATTCTGTGAATGTATTGTAATGCTTTTAAAATTGTATAAACTGCCTTAATTTTGCTGGACCCCAGGAAGTGTAGCTGCTGCTTTGGCAGCAATTTAGAAGTGCCGTCTTTATCTTATTAATTATCGTTAATGCTGTTTTTGGTGTGCTTGTCAATGAACATGCACCTTTTCCCCTCCTATCGCTCTTTCTATCTGTGGAACAGCTTGTTGCGTTGTGGCCATAGACATATAATCCATAGAAGGGTTTTGGAACCTTTAACCCTGGCAATTTGACTGTTAAACTCATGGGTACACTAGCAATGGCTGCCTAGCCGTGCCCTCAGAGTATGTGCAGACCAGCTGACTGTTGTGTTTTCAGACATTTTCAATCTCTCCCTAGCTCAGGCTGCTATACCCACCTGCTTCAAGTTGTCCACTATCATCCTGTGCCCAAGAAATGGAAAGTAACCGAACTGAATGACTTCCGACCAGTAGCATTCACTGCCGTCATCATGAAGTGCTTAGAGAGGCTAGTCACCTCCTCCCTCACCGACAATCTCGATCCTCTCCAATTAGCCTCCCGTCCTGAAAGATCCACGAACGACGCAATCACCATTGCACTGCACACTGCCCTTACCCACCTGGACCAAAGGAATGCATATGTGAGGATGCTGTTCATTGACTACAGCTCTGCCTTCAATACCATAGTGCCTTATAAGCGCATTAGAAAGCTAACGGCCCTGGGTCTGAAATCCTCCCTATGCAACTGGGTCCTGGACTTCCTGACAACCCAGGTGGTGAAGGTAGGCAACATTACCTCTTTGACACTGATTCGCAACACGGGGGCTGACAAGGGTGCATCTTCTGTCCCCTCCTGTATTCCGTGTATACCCACGACTGCGTGGCCTCACACAGTTCCAACTCCATCATCAAGTTCGCTGACGACACGACAGTAGTAGGCCTGATTAACAACAATGACGGGGCTGTCTACAGGGAGGAGGTAGGCACTCCCTCAACGATAACAAAAGAAAATAGCTGATTGTGGACTTCAGGAGGAACCAGGCTGGACATGTCCTCATCCTCATCAGTGGGACCGCCATGGAGATGGTCAATAACTTCAAATTCCTTGGCGTACACATCTCAGAGAAGCTGAAATCGTCTAACCACATGGACACTGTAGTGAATGCATGAGATTGACTCTTCAACCTCAGGATGCTGAATAAATTTGGCCTGTCCCGAGGGCTCTCACAGAAGCACCATCGAGAACATACTGTCGAACTGCATCAAATCCAGGTGCGGAAACCCACTCCCGCGGACCGCAAGGCTCTTCAGAGGGTGATACGTGCAGCCTAACACACTATTGAGTGCACACTGCCTGCCCTACAGGACACCTACAACACCAGGTGTTGCAGGAAGGCCAAGAAGATCATCAAGGACCCCAGCCACCCAAGCCATGTCCTGTACTCCCCGCTTCAAATCACTCGGATCCGGGCATAACAGAAGCATCATGGCAAACACTAGCCAATAGTTTCTAATCTCAGACCACCACTAGTCAGCAGCCAGCTCCCCCTCCCCCTCTATTACTCCCCCTATGGCCCCATT
This sequence comes from Oncorhynchus mykiss, assembly GCF_013265735.2. Lineage (NCBI taxonomy): Eukaryota > Metazoa > Chordata > Actinopteri > Salmoniformes > Salmonidae > Oncorhynchus > Oncorhynchus mykiss. Next base: position 44,539,219 of record NC_048576.1, on the reverse strand, counting down.
ACAAGATACTCAAATTGTCCCTATACCCATCATAAGGTTGCAACAACCTAGCCTATGAATGAAAGTTTACAACGTAGGTGCACAGGTAAAGAGAAATTTGAGTAATAAAGATGACAGACAGTAAGTGACAAATTAGTACTGTCTTGTAAACTCTTGCCTGCTGATCTAGGGTGTAATCATTAGTCCAAAAGTTGCAAACAATAGTTTCTATTCGTTAATTTCAGGTATGTTTATCCCTGTTTTATTCCGTTTGCTTCTGTTTAAACCTTTTTCCACAGAATCTGTGAAATGAATACACCCCTGATTACACGCAAACACAGTTTACTTTCATAACAGCCACATACAAATCTATGCACTCTCCTCCTCTCACATTTTCCCTTCACTTGTGAACTTCAGTGCACAACGTATCAGCTTTCTGTGACCAGGTGAAAAAAAACTTTCCAAGCCAAACGGTCATATTATAACTGCTAACCGCTGCACACAGCCTACATTGTTGTCACCATATTAGCTAACGTCAAGTCAACATAGCTACTAGAATTAACACATTAGTAAACCCGCAACAATCATGCAGGACAGTGTACAGTTATTAAGCAGTCTATCAGTTACACCGGCGGGCCCCGGGGGCAATAAATTAATAAAACCAATACCTTACCTTGACTTGGAAGAGTTCCAGTGTTGGATAGCCATAGCCAGCTAGGTACCATAGCATCCCTATCTGTTTGAGCTGGGTGTTTGAGTAGGCTAAACTAGCTAGCTTCATTGGCTAGCTAAGTTAGTAAAAGTGAAACAAATGTGACATATACAGTTGAAGTCGGAAGTTTACATACACCTTAGCCAAATACATTTAAACTCAGTTTTCCCATTGATCCTAGTAACAAATCCCTGTCTTAGGTCAGTTAGGATCACCACTTTATTTTAAGAATGTGAAATGTCATAATAATAGTAGAGATAATTATTTTTTTCAGCTTTTATTTCTTTCATCACATTCCCAGTGGGTCAGAAGTTTACATACACTCAATTAGTATTTGGTAGCATTGCCATTAAATAGTTTAACTTAGGTCAAACGTTTCAGGTAGCCTTCCACAAGCTTCCCACAATAAGTTGGGTGAATTTTGTCCCATTCCTCCTGACAGAGCTGGTGTAACTGAGTCAGGTTTCTAGGCCTCCTTGCTCGCACACGCTTTTACAGTTCTGCCCACAAATTTTCTATGGGATTGAGGTCAGGGCTTTGTGATGGCCACTCCAATACCTTGACTTTGTTGTCCTTAAGCCATTTTGCCACAACTTTGGAAGTATGCTTGGGGTCATTGTCCATTTGGAAGACCCATTTGCGACCAAGCTTTAACTTGTGTAACTGATGTCTTGAGATGTTGCTTCAATATATCAACATAATTTTCCTACCTCATGATGCCATCTATTTTGTGAAGTGCACCAGTCCCTCCTGCAGCAAAGCACCCCCACAACATGATGCTGCCACCCCCATGCTTCACAGTTGGGATGGTGTTCTTCGGCTTGCAAGCCTCCCCCTTTTTCCTACAAACATAACGATGGTCAATATGGCCAAAGAGTTCTAATTTTGTTTCATCAGACGAGAGGACATTTCTCCATAAAGTATGGTCTTTGTCCCCATGTGCTGTTGCAAACCGTAGTCTGGCTATTTTATGGCGGTTTTGGAGCGGCCTTTCAGGTTATGTCGATATAGGACTTGTTTTACTGTGGATATAGATACATTGTACCTGTTTCCTCCAGCATCTTCACAAGGTCCTTTGCTGGGATTGATTTGCACTTACATCCACACGTACACCTCCAATTGACTCAAATTATGTCAATTAGCCTATCAGAAGCTTCCAAAGCCATGACATCATTTTCTGGATTTTCCAAGCTGTTTAAAGGCACAGTCAACTTAGTGTATGTAAACTTCTGAGCTACTGGAATTGTGATACAGTGAAATAAAAGTTACTTGTGTCATGCACAAAGTGGATGTCCCAACCGACTTGCCAAACTATAGTTTGTTAATAACAAGAAATTTGTGGTGGTTGAAAAACAAGTTTTAATGATTCCAACCTAAGTGTATGTAAACTTCTGACTTTAACTGTAGGTAGCCCTCTCTCACTCTCTTGTTTCTCCTTAATTTTTGAAGACATTAATTTTGTTCAAAACTATTCAACTATTGTCTTTCTCTCTCTTTTAAAGAAAAACTTTGTTTATTAAGTTTTACACACACACACACACAGACAAGACAACACAAAGCAATATAAACAATATACTCAACTAGATAAAAAAATAGAAAAAAATTAATAAATACAAATAAAAAAATTGCCTTAAAGATACCATACTTTAGACAAGTTAAACACACCCGGCAGAAGGCTACAGAGGTTAAAGGGCAATCTATAGTACAGGGACAGAGCAAACACCTCACCATTGTTCCTGTAAACAGTCAAGGGCTAAGGGTGGAGAAATGCAACCACTCACATGGTTGCATGTGACCGACCATCCACTGGACCAAAAATAAAGTTTACAATGCTTTAAAATAAAAAAAATATAATGATTATTTATGTAAGCGTGAACAAAATGTAAAAATAACTGTGAAAAACAAGCTCACACTTCAGTCTCTGCCCGGGCAAGATGAACAAGGCATCCACAGGTCACAATCAATAAGCACATGGACCTTAATGCCCCCCCAGCAAAAACACACAGAGAAGCTCCTCCAACCCTTAAGTCACAGGGGGGTCAAATACAGACTTATTTTTGTTTTAATTGGAATGCCATCAGAGGATGGACTGTTTAATTGAATTAAAACAATTCTAGTTTCAGAGAGCACAACACATCTCTCACCCAATATTTATAAGATGGGGGAGCTGCCATCTTCCAATTCTGTAGTATTAGCCGTCTAGCTAAAAGAGTTGTATAAGCAACAGTGTCCAACTGGATTCTTGATAGAGGGGTACCTATGGGCAGTACTCCAAAAAGGTCTGTAAGGGGAGACGGATCTATAACAGTGTCATATATATCAGAGAAACATTTAAATATGAAATTCCCAGAAACCTGACAGTTTATGACAGCCCCAAAACATATGCAACAGTGTGGCTGGTTCCACTTTACATCTGACACAGGTAGGATCAAAATCTGAGAAAATTCTTCCAAGTTTGGCCCCCGACCAGTGGATACGATGAACCACCTTGAATTGAATGAGGCTGTGTCTAGTGCTAAAAGAGGACGAGTGCACCCTGTGCAGCACAGATTCCCAGGTGTCTTCCCCAAGTTCCCATCGAGTCTTTAAAGGCACCAAAGAAGGGTTCTGTAAGTCATGAATGATTGCATATACATCTGAAATTGCGCCCCTAGGAAGCTTTTTCAACTCCAAGATGCTCTCTATAGCTGTATTCGCAGGCCTATGGGGAAATCCAGGTGTGTTAGCTCTGACAAAGTTTCTCGTCTGGAGATAGTGGAAAAAGTGGGATTGGGGGAGATTGAACTTTTCCTGCAGCTGAGAAAAAGAGGCAAATGTATCATCAAAGAATAATTGGGCTAGCGAGGAGAGGCCTAGTGAGTGCCAAATGCCAAAAGCCTGATTATTCAAAGATGGAGGAAATAAAATGTTATTGGGGCTGATAGAGAAAAGCCTCGGAGGCTAAAGGCTAAACGGAACTGATTCCAAATTTTAAGAGACTGCTTTACAATTGGGTTGACACACCTCTTGCCTAGGGACACTGGGAGAGACGAGCACAACACAGAGGAGAGTGCTGCAGGTTTACACGATTCAGACTCCATCGGGACCCATAGTGGTCTAGGGCCAGTAGGGTCAGTCTGCAGCCAGTACAGGAGGGCTCTGAACTTTGCAGCCCAGTAGTATGTCTGAAAATTTGGTAGAGCTAAACCCCCCAATGACCTAGGCTTGTCTTTCTCTCTCTTTGAGTCAACTACTTACCACATTTTATACCCTGTTGTGCTAGCTAGGGGTGAGAACCATGAGCCTCCTAGGTTTTGTATGTACCCAAAGGAGGACGGAAGCTAGCTGTTTTCCGGCTACACCATAGTGTTACCCTACAGAGTGCTGTTGAGGCTACAGTAGACATTGATTGCAAAACAGTGTGTTTTAATAAATTATTTGGAGATATATGAATATATTAAGAATACTTTTATCTAAAAATGATTACATTTTTTGTTTCAGAATTTTTATTTTTATGGTCCTCCCCTTCCTCCTCTGAGGAGCCTCCACTGGTATATAGTGCTATTTGTATTGTTGTTTTTTATTACCATTTTAACTATTTTATTTCACTTAGTCCTGCATGTTGGGGCTCAAAGCCTAAGATTTTTACTGTACCCTGCAATCACACCTGCAACCCTGTACATATGACTATTAAACACTGAATCTGAATCAGTCTTGACTTGAATGAGAACTGCCATCTATGGATTACATGTCTATTGTTGGTTGCGACTGTCAATTTGCCTTTGGGAGATTTCAAAATCCAATCACTCGAAAAACGTATAGTTTGGGGAGAAAGTGCTGTCCTTACTAAATTTGTAATGTGATGGGTATTTTGTCCCTTTATCTACTTCCCCAGAGTCAGATGAACTTGTGGATACCATTTGTATTTCTGCGTGCAGTTTGAAGGAATTTGCTAACTAGTGTTAGCGCAATGACTGGAAGTCTATGGTAATTGCTATCATGCTAGTAGATACCATTTACACCCAGTCATTGCACTAACGCTAGTTAGCATTGGCTCATGAAACTACCTCTAACTTCATTCATACTGGATGCAGAGATATACTAATGGTATCCATGAGTTCGTCTGGGGAAGTAGATATTGCTAAAATACTGAAGTATCCATTTAAAATACCCATCCCCTCTATTGTGCCTTGTTGTGCCTCTACCTATTTTTTCCCCTTTTTTGCTTTTCTTTTTTGGTGCCCGCTCCTGAAAGGGGTTTCATTCGACTCCATTGAACAACAAGGCAGATTGTATAAAGTCTTACCCTCCAGCAGTCTCTAATAATGGTAACATTTTTGGACCATACATTACTGTTAAACAGTCTGCTACATTAGCTTGTAACACTGTTCAATACATTAGACTAATATCAAAGGGGCTGAAGTCTACATCATCCCATATTACAGTATACTCCATTAGGCCCCATTAACTTCCATTAGCCCGCTGTGTGTGTGTGTGTGTTGCACCTGGAACTGAGGTGAGTCAGTGAGTATGCCTGGTCTATGGATGTTCTTCCACCAGCGCAGTTTGTCCTTCTGATTTATGGCCATGAGAGTGTTGTGGAGCTCATTACACACAGCCTTCACACTGGGAGAGAGAAGGAGAGGGGGAGAGAGAAATATAGAAAGGGGAGGGAGAGAGAAGCGGAATGAGAGATCAGGGCATGACAGAAATTATCATTGAGAGATGAGATAAAGAAACACCACCCACATACACACACACCATCCTAGTAACAGTCTGACTTTAGGTGTAGCCTACCTCGCATTGTTGGTGACGTCCATTGTGGATCATTGCTGATCTTCTTCCTGATTGGTCGAAGTAAAAAGATATATCTATTCCACTCATCTAGGCATTTTAAAATAGGAAGTCAACTCAGCTGTTTACAGCTAGCATTATACAACTAGCTAGGAATCGTAGCTAAGACCTGAATGTCTCTCTGGTTGATAATGTTAACTAGTTGGTCAAAGCAATGTATAGCCAGATATGAGTATTTCTGGCATAGTCATACATAGCTATATAGTTAAATAACTGGCCAGGTTGCTAACATCACAACTTTTAAAAACTAGATGTGTTCGCTGACAGGAAAAACTACTATTGGCAATGTCAGCTAACAGGGTAGCCTCCGGGAGACTTGGGGTGTTATCATTAAGCTGATTCTGTTGCAAAATGTGTCATCTGTTGCAAAATGTCTTGCAACAGAAACCGTTCACTACAAACACAAATGAGAGTTTCTATGCGAAAAATTCAGGTAGGTCCCTCCCCGTTTCGTTGTGTTTCTTGTTTGCTTCTGTTTGGTTCTAAAGTGGTAAATGGTTTCTCTAATGAATACACACCTGTCTCTCGAAGCAAAGAGACTACTAACAGGAGGAATGTAATGCTAACGAGCAAGCCTGTAACTAGTTGGTAACGGTTTTGTGTTGCCGAAGGTTGCAAGTTTGTGGCTAGCCAGCTAAATAACTTGGCTAGTTTGTTCTCTGTGGCTTAATGTTAGCTAGCTAGATAGTTAGATAATTTGCTAGCTAATTTTAGCTAACCGTTCTGTCCACTAATGAGTGATACAATGGAACCGTTTGCTAACTTAACAAACAATATCAAGCTAAAAATGTATGTACTCAAAATTAAATCCAACTAATTGCAGCATTACCGCAAAAATGGAAGAGGCAAGTAGAAGGGGAAGAAAGTAAGGAACGGCCCTGAATTAAAGAGAAACAGACTCCTCACAAGTCCCCAACTGGCAGTTTCATTAAATAGTACCCGCAAAACACCAGTCTCAACGTCAACAGTGAAGAGGCGACTCCGGGATGCTGGCTTTCGAGCCAGAGTTCCTCTGTCCAGTGTCTGTGTTCTTTTGCCCATCTTAATATTTTATTTTTATTGGCCAGTCTGAGATATGGCTTTTTCTTTGCAACTCTGCCAAGGTCAGCAACCCAGGGTTGCCTCTTCACTGTTGACGTTGAGACTGGTGTTTTGCGGGTACTTTTCAATGAAGCTGCCAGTTGAGGACTTGTGAGACGTCTGTTTCTCAAACTAGACACTCTAATGTACTTGTCCTCTTGGTCAGTTGTGCACTGGGGCCTCCCACTCCTCTTTCTATTCTGGCTAGAGCCAGATTGTGCTGTTCTGTGAAGGGAGTAGTACACAGAGTTGTACGAGATCTTCAGTTTCTTGGCAATTTTTCGCATGGAATAGCCTTCATTTCTCAGAACAAGAATAGACTGACGAGTTTCAGAAGAAAGTTATTTGTTTCTGGCCATTTTGAGCCTGTAATCGAACCCACAAATGCTGATGCTCCAGATACTCAACTAGTCTAAAGGCCAGTTTTATTGCATCTTTAATCAGCACTACAGTTTTCAGCTGTGCGAACATAAACTTTTGAACTGTAGTGTATACTAACTCAGCAAAAAAAGAAACAGCCCTTTTTCAGGACCCTGTCTTTCAAAGATAATTCGTAAAAATCCAAGTAACTTCACAGATCTTCATTATAAAGAGTTTAAACACTGATTCTCATGAAGAATTAATGAACATGCACCTGTGGAACTGTCGTTAAGACACTAACAGCTTACAGACGGCAGGCAATTAAGGTCACAGTTATGAAAACTTAGGACACTAAAGAGGCCTTTCTACTGACTCTGAAAAACACCAAAAGAAAGATGGCCAGGATCCCTGCTCATTTGCGTGAGCATGCCTTAGGCATGCTGCAAGGAGGCATGAGGGCTGCAGATGTGGCCAGGGCAATAAATTGCAATGTCCGTACTGTGTTGACGCCTAAGACAGTGCTACAGGGAGACAGGACGGACAGCTGATCGTCCTCGCAGTTGCAGACTAGATTAAACAACACCTGCACAGGATCGGTACATCCGAACATCACACCTACGGGACAGGTACAGGATGGCAACAACAACTGCCCGAGTTACACCAGGAACGCACAATCCCTCCATCAGTGCTCAGACTGTCCGCAATAGGCTGAGAGAGGCTGGACTCAGGGCTTGTAGGCCTGTTGTAAAGACAGGTCCTCACAGACATCACCGGCAACAACATTGCCTATTGGCACAAACCCACCGTCGCTGGACCAGACAGGACTGGCAAAAAGTGCTCTTCACTGACGAGTTGCGGTTTTGTCTCACCGGGTGTAATGGTCGGATTCACGTTTATCGTCGAAGGAATGAGGCCTGTACTTTGGAGCGGGATCGATTTGGAGGTGGAGTGTCCGTCATGGTCGGACTGAGCTTGTTGTCATTGTAGGCAATATCAATGCTGTGCGTTACAGGGAAGACATCCTCATCCCTCATGTGGTACCCTTCCTGCAGGCTCATCCTGACATGATCCTCCAGCATGAGAATGCCACCAGCCATATTGCTCGTTCTGAGCGTGATTTCCTGCAAGACAGGAATGTCAATGTTCTGCCATGGCCAGCGAAGAACCCGGACCTCAATCCCATTGTGCACGTCTGGGATCGGAGGGTGAGGCCTAGGGCCAGGGCCATTCCCCCCAGAATATCCGGGAACTTACGGGTGCCTTGGTGGAAGAGCGGGGTAACATCTCACAGCAAGAACTGGCAAATCTGGTGCAGACCGTAAGGAGGAGATGCACAGCAGTACTTAATGCAGCTGGAGGCCAGATAGTGACTGTTACTGTTGATTTTGCCCCCCCCTTTGTTCAGGGCCACATTATTACATTTCTGTTAGTCACATGTTTTTGGAACTTGTTCAGTTTATTTCTTAGTTGTTAAATCCTGTTATGTTCATAAAAATATTTATACATGTTAAGTTTGCTGCCAGTGAGTTGACAGTGAGAGGACGTTTCTTTTTTTGCTGAGTTTATAAAACATTTTTTTCTTTTTTTGATCTATCCATCCATGGCCTTAATCAGTATAAAGGAGAACATGTTGCTTACTTGTTGAGCAAAATCAAATCTGTAATGCATCCTGATGTATTTGCTTGCTGGTTCAGTAGGGGCCACCAGAGACATCTGCAGGTCTTGACAGGTGGTTTTGCAGATAGCAACCATCTTCTGGTAGACAGACCACTGACTGAACAAGCATGAGATGCTGCTATTGCTTCTTCAGCTTGGCTGACTTAACAGCTTCTGGCAGATTGGCAGATCAGAAGACCTCATAGTTGTTCACATTGCACTGCCAGCACAGGTCTGTCCTGGGCTTGGTGCTTGAGATGTGGGGCATCAGATTCTTGAAGGAAGACAGCCTGACTACACGTCCCTCTGGAAAATACAGAAATCATGTGAGATCAATAAAAGTAGTGCCATTCATGTTGGAGGTCAATTAAATAATCAAAACGTGTTTATGCTTTACATACCAAGTGTTGTCATCAATTTCTTGTGGAGACGCCACACTGCTGCTTTTGTCACATGAGATGGCAGCAGCTTTCCACCAAAGTATTTGTCCTGGGTGGTGTTCTGGTAATACTATTGCATTATTCTCTGCGTAGTTGTTGATGAAGCTCACCACTCGCTGCAAGGTCTTGTGCTTCAGGTGTAACCTGTGCTTGCTTTGGCCAGCTCTCTTTTTGATTGGAGGCATTAGACCATTCTCCTTGTATGACTGGTGGAGGAGAGCCAGGCATGTTCTACTTATGCTGAAAGACACATTCCAGGTAAAAATATTTTAGCATTATTATACTATAGATGCAAAACGGCATTCTGAGATATCGCCACACACAGTTCATAAATGTAATTTTAGCTAGCAAGCCAGCAATCTACTATAAAGTCAGCAAGCTTTACTTGGGGTCTTTTGTTTAGACATGTAGATAGCTAGTTTGCCAGCTAAACAATGAACCATAATCCCAATCCATAGAGTACTAGCAATACAAACCGATTGTCATAGCAAGCTAAAGTTAACCAAATAGGTTCAATATTAGCTACAGTTGAAGTCGGAAGTTTACATACGCTTAGGTTGGAGTCATTAAAACTTGTTTTTCAACCACTCCACAAATTTCTTGTTAACAAACTATAGTTTTGGCAAGTCTGTTAGGACATCTACTTTATGTATGACACAAGTAATTTTTCCAACAATTGTTTACAGACAGATTATTTCACATATAATTCACTGTATCACAATCCCAGTGGGTCAGAAGTTTACATACACTAAGTTGACTGTGCCTTTAAACAGCTTGGGAAATTCCAGAAAAATATGTCATGGCTTTAGAAGCTTCTGATAAGCTAATTGACATCATTTGAGTCAATTGGAGGTGTACCTGTGGATGTATTTCAAGGCCTACCTTCAAACTCAGTGCCCCTTTGCTTGACATCATGGGAAAATCAAAAGGAATCAGCCAATACCCCAGAAAACAAATTGTAGACCTCCACAAGTCTGGTTCATCCCTGGGAACAATTTCCAAATGCCTGAAGGTACCACGTTCACCTGTGCAAACAATAGACCACAAGTATAAACACCATGGGACCACGCAGCTGTCATACTGCTCACGAAAGAGACGTGTTCTGTCTCCTAGAGATGAACGTACTTTGGTGCGAAAATTGCAAATCAATCCCTGAACAACAGCAAAGGACCTTGTGAAGATGCTGGAGGAAACAGGTACAAAAGTTTCTATATCCACAGTAAAACAAGTCCTATATTGACATAACCTGAAAGGCCGCTCAGCAAGGAAGAAGCCACTGCTCCAAAACCGCCATAAACAAAGCCAGACTACGGTTTGCAACAGCACATGGGGACAAAGATCATACTTTTTGGAGAAATGTTATTTGGTCTGATCAAACAAAACGAAAAAATCGGAGGGCATGTTGTCCGGTCCTCTGGCAGTCTCTATGGGGGTACCACAGGGTTCAATTCTCGGGCTGACTCTTTTCTCTGTATATATCAATGATGTTGCTCTTGCTGTGGGCGATTCCCTGATCCACCTCTACGCAGACGACACCATTCTGTATACTTCCGGCCCTTCCTTGGACACTGTGCTATCTAACCTCCAAACGAGCTTCAACGCCATACAACACTCCTTCCGTGGCCTCCAACTGCTCTTAAACGCTAGTAAAACCAAATGCATGCTTTTCAACCGTTCGCTGCCTGCACCCGCACGCCCGACTAGCATCACCACCCTGGATGGTTCCGACCTAGAATATGTGGACATCTATAAGTACCTAGGTGTCTGGCTAGACTGTAAACTCTCCTTCCAGACTCATATCAAACATCTCCAATCTAAAATCAAATCTAGAGTCGGCTTTCTATTCCGCACACCAGTATCTCTACCTGTACATGACCATCTGATCATTTATCACTCCAGTGTTAATCTGCAAAATTGTAATTATTCGCCTACCTCCTCATGCCTTTTGCACACAATGTATATAGACTCTCTTTTTTTTCTTTTTTTTTCTACTGCGTTATTGACTTGTTAATTGTTTACTCCATGTGTAACTCTGTGTTGTCTGTTCACACTGCTATGCTTTATCTTGGCCAGGTCTCAGTTGTAAATGAGAACTTGTTCTCAACTAGCCTACCTGGTTCAATAAATTTGAAATAAAAAAATAAAATAAAAATAGAACGATTTGGACATAATGACCATCGTTATGTTTGTAGGAAAAAGGGGGAGGCTTGCAAGCCGAAGAACACCATCCCAACCTTGAAGCACGGCGGTGGCAGCATCATGTTGTGGGGGTGCTTTGCTGCAGCAGGGACTGGTGCACTTCAGAAAATAGATGGCATCATGAGACAGGAAAATGATGTGGATATATTGAAGCAACATCTCAAGACAAGTTAAAGCTTGGTCGCAAATGGGTCTTCCAAATGGACAATGACCCCAAGCATACTTCCAAAGTTGTGGCAAAATGGCTTAAGGACAACAAAGTCAAGGTATTGGAGTGGCCATCACAAAGCCCTGACCTCAATTCTATAAGGTGTATGTAAACGTCCGACTTCAACTGTAGCTAACATTAGGTGATAACTGACAATGCAAAATGGTATTCTGAGAAAATATCACTAATTTACACACAGTTCATACACGTAATGTTAGCTAGCTAGCCAGCCATCTAACGTCAGCTAACATCACGCTTTAATTTGGGGTGTTTGTAATTTAGCTAGCTAGCTAGCCAGCTAAACAACAACAATAATCGCAATCTGTAGAGTAATAGCAACACAAACCAATTGCTAAACTAACGACCCTGGGACTGAACACCTCCATCTGCAACTGGATCCTGGGCATCCAGAAGGGCCACCCGAGGTGGGAAGAGTAGGTAGCAAAACATCCTTGACGCTTATCCTCAACACGGGGTTCCCCCAGGGGTGCATGCTCTGTCCCCTCCTGTACTCCCTGTTCACTCATGACTGCACGGCCAGGCACGACTCCAACACCCTCATCAAGTTTGCAGATGACACAACAGTGGTAGTTCTGATCATCGACAACGATGAGACAGCATATAGGGAGGCGGTCAGAGACCTGGCCGTGTGGTGCCAGGACAACAACCTCTCCCTCAACGTGATCAAGACAAATTAGATGATTGTGGATTACAGGAAAAGGAGGACCGATCACGCCCCCATTCTCATTGATGGGGCTGTAGTGGAGCAGGTTGAGAGCTTCAAGTTCATTGGTGTTCACATCATCATGCTCCAAACACACTAAGACAGTCGTAATGAGGGCACGACAAAGCCTATTCCCCCTCAGTAGACTGAAAAGATTTGGCATGGGTCCTCAGATCCTCAAAAGGTTCTACAGCTGCACCATCGAGAGCATCCTGACTCATTGCATCACTGCCTGGTATGGCAATTGCTCGGCCTCTGACCGCAGGGCACTACAGAGGGTAGTGTGTACGGCCCAGACATTACTGGGGCCAAGCTTCCTGCCATGCAGGACCTCTATACCAGGCGGTGTCAGAGGAAGGCCTTTGTCAAAGACTCCATCCACCCTAGTCATAGACTGTTCTCTCTGCTACCGCACAGCAAGCTGTACCGGAGCGCCAAGTCTTGGCCCAAAAGACTTCTTAACAACTTCTACAGCTAATCAAAGGGCTACCCAGACCCCTCTTTTACGCTGCTGTTACTCTCTGTTTATTATCTATGCATAGTCACTTTAACTCAACCTACATGTACATATTACCTCAATTTCGTCGACTAACCGGTGCCCCCGCACATTGACTCTGTACCCCCTGTATATTGCCTCAATATTGTTATTTTACTGCTGCAGTATAACCACGTGTTACTTTTATTTATTATTTAAGTCTTCTTAAAGCATTGTTGGTTAAGGGCATTTCGCTCTGAGGTTTACACCTGTTGTATTCGTAGCATGTTGTAACGGCTTTCTTCTATCTCCTCCTCTGACGAAGAGGTGGAACAAGGATCGGACCAAAATGCAGCGTGGTTTGTTCGATACATCTTTAATGAAGACAAAAACACGAACTATACAAAAACAATAAACATAACGTGAAAACCGAAACAGCCTATCTTGTGCAAACGAACACAGTGACATGAACAATCACCCACGAAACACTCAAAGAATATGGCTGACTAAATATGGCTCCCAATCAGAGACAACGATAATCACCTGCCTCTGATTGAGAACCAATTCAGACAGCCATAGACTTTGCTAGAGAACCCCACTAAACCACAAACCCAATACCTAACAAAACCCCAGGACAAAACACACCACATACAAAAACCCATGCCACACCCTGGCCTGACCAAATAAATGAAGATAAACACAAAATACCTCGACCAGGGCGTGACAGAACCCCCCCCCCCCCCCCCCCCCCCCCAAGGTGCGGACTCCCGGACGCACATCAAAACAATAGGGAGGGTCCGGGTGGGCGTCTGTCCATGGTGGCGGCTCCGGCGCGGGATGTGGACCCCACTCTATCAATGTCTTAGTCCCTCCTCGCGTCCCTGGATAGTCCACCCTCGCCGCCGACCATGGCCTAGTAGTCCTCACCCAGAACCCCACTGGACTGAGGGGCAGCTCGCGACTGAGGGACAGCTCAGGACTGAGGTAGCTCAGGACTGAGGGGTAGCTCGGGACTGAGGGGTAGCTCGGGACTGAGAGGAAGCTCAGCACTGAGAGGAAGCTCAGCACTGAGAGGAAGCTCAGGCAGGTAGTTGGATCTGGCAGATCCTGGCTGGCTGGTGGTTCTGGCAGATCCTGGCTGACTGGCGGATCTGGAAGAGTCTGGCTGACTGGCGGATCTGGAAGAGTCTGGTTGACTGGCGGATCTGGAAGAGTCTGGTTGACTGGCGGATCTGGAAGAGTCTGGTTGACTGGCGGATCTGGAAGAGTCTGGTTGACTGGCGGATCTGGAAGAGTCTGGTTGACCGGCAGATCTGGAAGAGTCTGGTTGACCGGCAGATCTGGAAGAGTCTGGTTGACCGGCAGATCTGGAAGAGTCTGGTTGACCGGCAGATCTGGAAGAGTCTGGTTGACCGGCAGATCTGGAAGAGTCTGGTTGACCGGCAGATCTGGAAGAGTCTGGTTGACCGGCAGATCTGGAAGAGTCTGGTTGACCGGCAGATCTGGAAGAGTCTGGTTGACCGGCAGATCTGGAAGAGTCTGGTTGACCGGCAGATCTGGAAGAGTCTGGCTGACCGGCAGATCTGGAAGAGTCTGGCTGACCGGCAGATCTGGAAGAGTCTGGCTGACCGGCAGATCTGGAAGAGTCTGGCTGACTGGCAGTTCTGGCTGCTCCATGCTGACTGGCTGCTCCATGCTGACTGGCTGCTCCATGCTGACTGGCAGCTCTGGTTGCTCCATGCTGACTGGCTGCTCTGGCTGCTCCATGCTGACTGGCTGCTCCATGCTGACTGGCTGCTCTGGCTACTCCATGCTGACTGGCGGCTCTGGCTGCTCCATGCTGACTGGCGGCTCTGGCTGCTCCATGCTGACTGGCGGCTCTGGCTGCTCCATGCTGACTGGTGGCCCTGGCTGCTCCATGCAGACTGGCGGCCCTGGCTGCTTCATGCAGACTGGCGGCTCTGGCTGCTCCTTGCAGACTGGCAGCTCTGGCGGCTCCTTGCAGACTGGCAGCTCTGGCGGCTCCTTGCAGACTGGCAGCTCTGGCGGCTCCTTGCAGACTGGCAGCTCTGGCGGCTCCTTGCAGACTGGCAGCTTTGGCGGCAACCTGCAGACTGGCAGCTCTGGCAGCTCCTTGCAGACTGGCAGCTCAATGCAGACTGGCGGCTCTGGCTGCTCCATGCTGACTGGCGGCTCTGGCTGCTCCATGCTGACTGGCGGCCCTGGCTGCTTCATGCAGACTGGCGGCCCTGGCTGCTTCATGCAGACTGGCGGCCCTGGCGGCTCCTTGCAGACTGGCAGCTCTGGCGGCTCCTTGCAGACTGGCAGCTCTGGCGGCTCCTTGCAGACTGGCAGCTCTGGCGGCTCCTTGCAGACTGGCAGCTCTGGCGGCTCCTTGCAGACTGGCAGCTCTGGCGGCTCCTTGCAAACTGGCAGCTTTGGCGGCATCCTGCAGACTGGCAGCTCTGGCAGCTCCTTGCAGACTGGCAGCTCAATGCAGACTGGCAGCTCAATGCAGACTGGCAGCTCAATGCAGACTGGCAGCTCTATGCAGACTGGCAGCTCCATGCAGACTGGCAGCTCCTTGCAGACTGGCAGTTCTGAACAGGCGGGAGACTCCGGCAGCGCTGTAGAGGCGGAAGGCTCTGGCAGCGCTAAACAGGCGGGAGACTCCGGCAGCGTTGAAGAGGAGGAGGGCTCTGGCAGCGCTGGACAGGCGAGGCGCACTGTAGGCCTGATGCGTGGTGCTGGCACTGGTGGTACTGGGCCGAGGACACGCACAGGAAGCCTGGTGCGGGGAGCTGCTACCGGAGGGCTGGGGTGTGGAGGTGGTACTGGATAGACCGGACCGTGCAGGCGCAATGGAGCTCTTGAGCACCGAGCCTGCCCAACCTTACCTGGTTGAATGGTCCCGGTCGCCCTGCCAGTGCGGCAAGGTGGAATAGCCCGCACTGGGCTATACAGGCGAACCGGAGACACCGTGCGCAAAGCTGGTGCCATGTAAGCCGGCCCAAGGAGACGCACTGGGGACCAGATGCGTAGAGCCGGCTTCATGACTGGAGACACCGTGTGCACCACAGCATAACACGGTGCCTGCCCGGTCTCTCTAGCCCCCCGGTAAGCACAGGGAGTTTGCGCAGGTCTCCTACCTGGCGTAGCCATACACCCTGTTAGCCCCCCCCCAATAAATTTTTGGGGCTGACTCCCGGGCTTTTTCTCCTGCTGCACCTTTGGGCGGCTACACTCCCCTGGTTTAGCCCAGGGTCCTCTCCCGTCGAGGATTTCCTCCCATGTCCAGAAATCCTTATTACGCAACTCCTGCTGCTGTTGTTGCCTGTTACCACGCCGCTTGGTCCAGTTGTGGTGGGTGATTCTGTAACGGCTTTCTTCTATCTCCTCCTCTGACGAAGAGGTGGAACAAGGATCGGACCAAAATGCAGCGTGTAGATTGCGATCCATGTTTAATTAACAAACGTAAACATTAATTAATACAAACACTACAAAACAAAAGAACGTAATGAACGAAACGAAAACCGAAACAGCCTATACTTGTGTAAACTAACAAAGACAGGAACAAGGACACTAAGGACACTCAAAGAATATGGCTGACTAAATATGGCTCCTAATCAGAGACAACGATAATCACCTGCCTCTGATTGAGAACCAATTCAGACAGCCATAGACTTTGCTAGAGAACCCCACTAAACCACAAACCCAATACCTAACAAATCCCCAGGACAAAACACACCACATACAAAAACCCATGCCACACCCTGGCCTGACCAAATAAATGAAGATAAACACAAAATACCTCGACCAGGGCGTGACACGTGATAAATCCGATTTGATATTTAGATATATCTGAATGTCTAACATCTGTTTGTTGCTACAGAGCCCTGTACAGATTGTGTAAATATATTCTGTGAATCCATATAGGCAGACGAATTTTGAGGATTGATTGAAAAGATCCATATTTATTTTATAGTCCTTTATAGGGCACACTGGCAAAGGTGTTTGGCATGGTGGGCTGTGGAAGATGAGTGCTTGTGGTGAATGGTCTTGTCCCGTCTGCGGTGTACGGCCAGCTGGATAAGACTGCCGGAAGTGGTTTAGGGTTCGTAGACCTTAACCACCTGTGAACTTGAACTTGTTATCAGTATAAAAGACACCTGTCCACAACCTCAAACAGTCACACTCCAAACTCCACTATGGGCAAGACCAAAGAGCTGTCAAAGGACACCAGAAACAAAATTGTAGACCTACACCAGGCTGGGAAGACTGAATGTGCAATAGGTAAGCAGCTTGGTTTGAAGAAATCAACTGTGGGAGCAATTATTAGGAAATGGAAGATATACAAAACCACTGATAATCTCCCACGCTCTGGGGCTCCACGCAAGATCTCACCCTGTGGGGTCAAAATGATCACAAGAACGGTGAGCAAAAATCCCAGAACCACACGGGGGGACCTAGTGAATGACCTGCAGAGAGCTGGGACAAAAGTAACAAAGCCTACCATCAGTAACACACTACGCCGCCAGGGACTCAAATCCTGCAGTGCCAGATGTGTCCCCCTGCTTAAGCCAGTACATGTCCAGGCCCATCTGAAGTTTGCTAGAGAGCATTTGGATGATCCAGAAGAAGATTGGGAGAATGTCATATGGTCAGATGAAACCAAAATATAACTTTTTGGTAAAAACTCAACTCGTCGTGTTTGGAGGACAAAGAATGCTGAGTTGCATCCAAAGAACACCATACCTACTGTGAAGCATGGGGTTGGAAACATCATGCTTTGGGGCTGTTTTTCTGAAAAGGGACCAGGACGACTGAGCCGTGTAAAGGAAAGAATGAATGGGGCCATGCATCGTGAGATTTTGAGTGAAAACCTTCCATCAGCAAGGGCATTGAAGATGAAAAGTGGCTGGGTCTTTCAGCATGACAATGATGACAAACACACCGCCCGGGCAACGAAGGAGTGGCTTCGTAAGAAGCATTTCAAGGTCCTGGAGTGGCCTAGCCAGTCTCCAGATCTCAATCCCATAGAAAATCTTTGGAGGGAGTTGAAAGTCCGTGTTGCCCAGCAACAGCCCCAAAACATCACGGCTCTAGAGGAGATCTGCATGGAGGAATCGGCCAAAAACCAGTAACAGTGTGTGAAAACCTTGTGAAGACTTACAGTAAACGTTTGACCTCTGTCATTGCCAACAAAGGGTATATAACAAAGTATTGAGGTAAACTTTTGTTATTGACCAAATACTTATTTTCAACCATAATTTGCAAATAAATTCATTAAAAATCTTACAATGTGATTTCAGGATTTTTTTTCTCATTTTGTCTGTCATAGTTAAAGAGTACCTATGATGAAAATTACAGGCCTCTCTCATCTTTTTAAGTGGGAGAACTTGCACAATTGGTGGCTGACTAAATACTTTTTCGCCCCACTGTATCTTTGTGCTTGTCTCCACACCCCATCAGGTGTCTCCCATCTCCCCTCGTTACCCCATGTGTATTTATACCTGTGTTCTCTGTCTGTTGCCAGTTTGTTTTGTTTGTCAAGCCTACCAGTGGTTTTCCCCTTGCTCCTATCTGTTTCTAGTTCCTGTTTTCTAGTTTTGATCATTCTACCTGCCCTGAGCCTGCCTGCCATCCTGTACCAAGTCCTACCACACTGGATTATTGACCTCTGTCTGCCCTGATCCTGAGACTGCCTGCCGTTCTGTACCTTTTGGATTCTGATCTGGATTACTGAACTCTGCCTGCCCTTGACCTGTTGTTTGCCGGCCCCCTGTTCTAGTAATACACTTTTGTTACTTTGACACTGTCTGCATCTTGGTCTTCCCTAAAATGTGATACCACCAACTGTTTTGACCTCTTGCAGAAGATTTACTAGTGCTGCACGTCTCCTGGAGACGTGGTTGAGTTGTTATAGACATGGTTGAGTTGTTATACTTTTTGTGGAAGGGACGAACATCAACATGCCTTTGTTGGTAAAGGTGTCAACTGATTGGGAGCTAAGTGTTTAGAGACAGACTAGTGTATTGTTAAGGGACAATGATGGACATTGGGAGCTGCGTTTGAGAAGAAAGATCAGTCAACAAAGTGAATGGGCTGGGGGGCTGCAAAAGGCGTGGAAGTCTTTGGAAGGCAGTTCTTACACAGTATGTATTGTTGTGTATGGTACATAGAGGAGAAATGGTACCTTTCAATTGTTCTCATACACAACAATACATTTACTGTCTCTAAGCATAACCAAAACACCACAACAATCTGCAAAGAGAATGAGGTGGTTGTGTCATTACTGTTGTAGTCTTGATTTTATACCTTTTCAGTGTCCCTTGCTCATTTTTGTCCCAAAATCATGTTGTGCCCCATAACAGCTGAGAATCAACAAACCAATCATAGACAATTTATACACATTCAGCATTACTACCAACACACAGAGAGTGAGTTAGCTATATTGACAATTCTATTTTTAGTAACAGAGTGTTTTCCAGAAAAGGGTGAAATAGATTGCTACCTGATTGAGTTACTATTATTTGCTAACATTAGTCAAAGATAGAATGAACAGACAAGCATGTTTACTCTGCTGAAGGTAGCTACCAGTATGGTGGTGACCTACCATGGCATAGGCAAAATGTATTAAAAGTGTATATCCAAAAGATAGCTAGCTATATGATTTAGCTGATGGCTTTCAGAGTTCAATACAGAACTGTAACTTTTGCTATCTAATTTACCTCGACCAGCTAATGTTATGTTACCAATAATCGACAAGCTTACGTTTTGTTGTGAAGGGAGAAAACGATGGTATCGCAGCACTTGTCAGCTGTTGTCTAAATGGATTCCCCATCCATTCAGTAGGAAAATTCCTCTGATAATATTTGGTCACCGTAAGCATCATTCTTGATATCTGCAAACCACTGGCAACATCAGTCTTACCATAAAATAAAACAAATATTTTATTAAATTAAAGTAATGTGAATAAGTGATAAGCAGTAATGGGCAGTAACTACCATCACGTGACTTTTATTAATTGTTTTATGCAGTGTTACAGCATTAAACCCACATAATGCATAGTGCATTTAATGTAGATAAGGCATACTTTTATGACTACTGAATACCAACTATCAATCACTTAGATTATATAATTTCAGGCACGCGAAGCAACTGCTATCTAATCCCTCTCGATGTGCGTGTTCTCTCTTCTCTCCACGTCTGCTCCGTACAGAATGAAATGTGTAACAACACAGTGGCTCTTAAATGTATTTGTGTCACAGAAATGTAACACAAGCAAAATCATACACAATTACTAATGACATTTCTATATTGTTTTGTCTTTCTAAGGTCCTGTGGAAAACATAATAATCTACTTAAAGAAGACGAGTGCTGTTGCTCGTAGGAGCGTATCAAGACTGGTAAGACCAGAGACAGATGAGCTGGGGTAGTTATTGACCTGGATCATTGATAGCCAGCAAATGGGGGACCGTTCCAATCCTCACAAATCATGTTAAACACTACTTGTTGACCTGGATCATTGATAGCCAGCAACCCCTGGAAGGTGTCCCCCATGATGACCATTTGGACAGTTCAGATGGGGGACCGTTCCAATCCTTATTTGGTTGGACAAATGTATTCATGTGTCATCCCCAGACTGCAGGGAATATATAATGTTGTCAATCATCTCTTGCACTCCCATAATAAAAAGTATGTGATTTAACTCAACTTGAAGAAATAATGTTCTCTATTGCAGCAATGTAATCATTTTCTAGAGGTAGATGATCACCATAGCTTGGAGGGAACATGTCTTAACAGGATGAACGTTGTGTCACAAATCATGTCCTTTCGTTTCTTATCATCCTTATCCAATATGCTTGAAAATATGAAGAGTGGTACTCAGTGATGTGTTGTGCTGGATTTGCCCCAAATAACTATTTGTATTCAGGACATAGTTCATTTGTTTGCCAATTTGTTTGCGGTTTTACTTTTGTCTCTTATTGCAAACAGGATTCAAATTTAGGAATATTTGTATTCTGTACAGGCTTCCTTCTTTTCACTCTGTTATTTAGGTTAGTATGGTGGAGTAACTACAATTTTGTTGATCCATCCTCAGATTCCTCCTATCACAGCCATTGAAAGTTTGTAACTGTTTTAAAGTCACCATTGGTCTCATGGTGAAATCCCTGAGTTGTTTCGTTACTCTACGGCAACTGAGTTAGGAATGGGAAGGAAAGGGGGATACCTAGTCAGTTGTACAACTGAATGCATTCAACTGAAATGTGTCTTCCACATTTAAGGATGCCTGTATCTTTGCAGTGACTGGGTGTATTCATACACCATCCAAAGTGTAATTATTAATTACACCAAGCTCAAAGGGAACACAGGTGGGAAAAGTTTACCTAAGTATGATTCTCAGAGATAACGAACGACACCTGCTTCTGATTGAGAACCATACTAGGCCAAACACAGAGAAAATATAACATAGAAAAAAGAACATAGACAACCCACCCCAACTCACGCCTTGACCAACCTAACACAAAGACATAAAAAAGAAACTAAGGTCAGAACGTGACAGTACCCCCCCCCCCCCCAAAGGTGAGGACTTCAGCCGCAAAACCTGAACATATAGGTGAGGGTTTGGGTGGGCGTCTGTCCGCGGTGGTGGCTCTTCCGCGGGACGTGGACCCCACTCCATCATAGTCTTTGCCCGCTTAAGTGGCGCCTTTGGAGCGGCGACCCTCGCCGCCCACCTCGGACTGGGGACCCTTGCAGCGGGCCCCGAATGGACGGGAGATTCCGGCAGCACCGGACAGGCGGGAGATTCCGGCAGCGCCAGCGTGAAGGGCCGTTCGTCGTTCGTGACGGGCTGCTCTGGCAGCTCCTGACTGACGGGCGGCTCTGGCAGCTCCTGACTGACGGGCGGCTCTGGCAGCTCCTGACTGACGGGCGACTCTGGCAGCTCCTGACTGACGGGCGGCTCTGGCAGCTCAGGACAGACGGGCGGCTCTGGCAGCTCAGGACAGACTGGGGGCTCTGGCAGCTCTGGACAGGAGGGAGACTCTGGAAGCGCTGGACAGGCGGGAGCACCTGGAAGCGCTGGACAAGAGGGAGCACCCGGAGGGAGGAGACAGAGAGACAGCCTGGTGCGTGGAGGAGGCACCGGATGGACCGGACCATGGAGGCGCACTGGAGGTCTCGAGCACCGAGCCTGTACAACCTGTCCTGGCTGGATACTCACCGTTGCCCGGCCAGTGCGGCAAGGTGGAACAGACCGCACTGGGCTGTGCTGGTGAACCGGGGACACCGTACGTAGGGCTGGTGCCATATACCCCGGGCCGAGGAGACGCACTGGAGACCAGATGCGCTGAGCCTGCTTCATAGCACCTGGCTTGATGCCCACTCTAGCCCGGCCGATACGAGGCGCTGCGATGTAGTGCACCGGGCTATGCCTGGCACTGGGGACACCGTGCGCCTCATGGCATAACATGGTGCCTGCCCGGTCCACCTCTCTCCACAGTAAGCACGGGGAGTTGGCTCAGGTCTCCTACCTGACTTAGCCACACACATAAGTTTTTGGGGCTGCCTCTCGTCCCTGTTGCGCTGCCGTGCTAGCTCCTCATAATGCCGCCTCTCGGCTTTGGCTGCCTCCAGCTCTTCCCGGGGGCGGCGATATTCCCCAGCCTGTGCCCAGGGTCCCTTTCCATCCAAAATCTCCTCCTATGTCCAGGAGTCCAGAACCCTCTGCTCCTGATTACCACGCTGCTTGGTCCGGTTGGGGTGGGTGATTCTATAACGGTTGTCTTCGTCGTCTGACGAGTATGAAATATCGGACCAATGCGCAGCATGGTACGTGTTCATGATGTTTTATTTACTGAACACTGAAATACAAAATAACAACGTCCTGTAAGATGCAGAAAACACTAAACAGAAAATAATCACCCACAAAACACAGGTGGGAAAAGGCTACCTAAGTATGATTCTCAATCAGAGACAACGAACGACACCTGCCTCTGATTGAGAACCATACTAGGCCAAACACGGAGAAAATATAACATAGAAAAAAGAACATAGACAACCCACCCCACCCCAACTCCCCCCCTGACCAACCTAACATAAAGACATAAAAAATAAACTAAGGTCAGAACGTGACAGCCTAGGAACAGTGGGTTAACTGCCTTGTTCAGGGGCAGAACAACAGATTTTTACCTTTACCTTGTCAGCTCGGGGATTTGATCTAGCAACCTTTCGGTTACTGGCCCAACACTAACCATTAGGCTACCTGCTGCCCCAGGTTGAATACTTATTAACTGAAGACATTTCAGCTTTTAATTTTGTATTAATTTGTACAAATCTCTAAAAACATAATTCCACCTTGACGTTATGGGGTAGCCAGTGTGTAGCCAGTGACACAAAATCTGAATTGAATCAATTTTAAATTTGGGCTATAACAACAACATTTGGAAAAAGTGAAGGGGTGTGAATACTTTCTGAGGGCACCGTATATAATACATATGTAATAAGTATTTTTCTGGTGACACTGCTTGATGGTCCTCAGCCATTGTGGTCATTACATTACAATTTGTGTCTGATATTGTTTACATCATTCCTGTTGATCATTAACATGACTGGCAGTTACCATAACAAAGGAGTAAGGCTCTGCTGTTTTTTTTACTGCCGTGTGCCTATTGTGCATTTAGGTTTGCTGGCGAATTACTGCCCAACTCGAGGAAGAGGTAGCCTATTGCTTCTTTTATCAGCAACACCCCTCTCCTCTTTCATTCATCGCTCATGCTAATTTAGCCTGTAATTTCCCATGTCCCGAGACCCTTTTACTGGATCGGGTGCCTTTCCTAAGCCTGTGTAGTTGAAGGATTATGTATGATATGGTAATGTTGCTAATGGAAAGGTTGGCACAGGAATGTGAGCTGGTGGTTTTTTTTGTGAGAAGGACACAGGTGCCCTTGCAGAGAGATGTGACGTGAGCGGACTATGAATTTGCCAGGTGGCAGAGGAAGAGAGGAGGGAGCCTACAGAGAGACAATGCTTATGTACACCAGTGAGTCCGGGTGACACAATGAACGGTTCATCGGTAGAATTTACAGTAAGACGTTTGCCAGATGCTTATGTGCCTCAGTTATTACTTCAGTTTGCTCTGTGATTTAAATACATTGGAAATGAATCTAGAAAAGGAACAAAGAGACTATGCAAATGGTACTAGTGTTTCTAGAGGTTCCCTGGAAATTACTATTGAGCGGAGCCAACCCCCCTCCCCTCACACACACAGACTCTCTCACACATAGATACACAAAGACACACACACTCACACACACGTAGGATACCTCACTCTATAGTCTACAAGATTTATAGACGTAGTGATTGGCTTCGTTGTCCCCCACCCCTTCCCCCCTTCACCATTCTGCGGCACTGCCATTTGCAGTGGTTGATGAGGGCCCCCTCCCACTCAAACATGGCCGTTTGAGGGAAGAGGGGTGGATGAGATGGGGTGTACGGCACACACTATCAGATCAGTCCTCTCCTCCTCCACTCACCGCAACCACACACCTTTTCAGCCATCGCTCAAGGTCACCCCATGTTCTCTCCAATGAAACGCACAAACCAGTTTGTAATTTTTCACGGAAAAAGAAAGTGAATGGGTCGCTATGCTTTATAGTGCTGCGTCAAAAGAGGCGGAGTGTGGAAGAAAATATTTTTTTTCGGGGACAGGCATTGTGGGGGGTGTTTGGGGAATGACGTGCTAGGGAGGAGACTGCCGATTGGCCAGGGCAGGTGTCAGTCGCCACGCTGCTGCAGACGGACAGGCCACTCGATGAATATGGATGAGAGCAGTGAAAAGGGTGATGCGGCAGGGAAGACCCCCCCCTTCAAACCGGTGCAGGCTTGAACAATGCGTGGCGTCTTTCACTGAAAATACTGAGAGCCTGCATTAGCATTTTCTCATACAATTGAGGCTCTGGCCAGCTGCAGGCATGGCTTGGATGTTGCGGTGAAATCTTTTTTTTGCACCCACTGATGTATTAGACCTCTGTGAAAAAGGTTGACTGGCCGCATTCCTCAACGCCACCATTGCACCTATGACTAGCCTAACGTTAAGGTACCCTTACAAGATTGTACCCCGGTATTGATGGCGATCTGACAGAGGATTTTACCAGCAGATCTCAGAATGGGTAAGAGCCAAACTGTTTTTGTCATGACTTGTTGAATTCATTTATCACACTCAACTCTTAATACTTGACTACGTAAAATATATTCTGCTCATTATTGCCCATTTTGATCCATCGTTCTTGCTGCCTGTCAGCGCCAGGTTGGTCCATTGACATGCAGAGTGGGTATTTGGAGGGAGTGGGGGGTGGTCACAAGGCATTTCCTCCTGACCCACCCCCCTTGAGTGACTTCACTAAACACGTTTGGCTGAGTGTCCGTGTCTCTCCTTCAAGCCATCCCTCCAGTATTGGATGCATGGGGTTTGAACTCAACAGCCCCGACTGGCTTAGCTTCCCAACCTGCCCCATACTGCTCCCATTCCCCTGACGGATTGCAGCAACAGATTGCCATGTTTACTCTACTACATGACGCCATTGAAACCTGTTAGTGTGATTTTTCAGACGCTAGGACGAAATGAATTATTGACTAATGACTGTAAACGCTGCCTGTGAGGGCAATGGAGTGAATCTCAATGGCATGCTCTCCCCTGCTGGGTTCACCCTGGTTTTAAGACACATAGAAACGGGAACTTGTACACCCCTGCCAACACAGGTCTAATAGAGGACATTTCCATTCCTATTGTTCAGTTTATCCTGTGTGGAGAGTTGTAATAACATGTGTCCTCTGACTGACAGTAGAAAAGTCTGTACTTCCATGAAGACAATGTCAATGTCTAAGCCATGGTTTTTACTTTTTCATCAAGGTCATCTATTATTATTTTTCTCCTGGAAGGGAAAACTTTTTTTCTCTGAAAGGGGAAGATTAATGGAGTAGAAAGCAGAAATCCAAGCAGAAAAAGTGCCTTGGCTAAAGGAGTATGGTTTGTGTCAGATTGTCATAATGGTTTCTCTCCGATTGATAGAGGACTAATGGATGTTTTCAGAAAGGCTCTATCATTCATTGGTGTGATTTACAATATAAATGTTGACGGACTAGACATGTGAAGATGGTGTGTATTTTCATATAAATGTTGGTTCTAGTAGTCTAATGTGTGACCAGTAAGGAAGGTCCTTTAGTCTGAGTTAACAGAATTTACTTTGGATTTTAGATATCAACGTGTCATGACTTTATTGAGAGACCTATCAAAATCCAAATGGAACATGCGGGGCATGTTAAAAGAATCAGTAGAGAGGTGACATGTAGAGTGACTGAAATCCCTAGATGTCACAGTGCCACATTCATTGTGATCAGGATCTAATGAGCCCATTTAAGAGGCAAACAGAAGGTCAGTCTTAGAACAGTGACATCGATGTGTGCAGACCTCCATCCATCCGTCTTCCCTGGACGAGCTTGCAGATCCATCCCCCTGCATGAAGCTATACAACGACGACACAGGCAAACACGCATCTTGGCGTTGTCAACCAAAATCACCATTAAAACGAACAACTACGGTTTGATATCGTCATTATCTTTTTTTGTGCTGGTCTGTATTAAAAAAACGTTTGTTCACTGATATAAACAGTTCTTTGAATGTACGTTCTTGCCAGAGTGACGTCACCCTTGCTGATGAAGCATTGAAGAAGTCCCAAATTGAAGTCATTAATTGAAAAGGAATGTTAAAACTAGTAGTTGATATCTGAAAACCATACTAGATACTTTTTTGGGTCATACCAGCACAGATGTTTGAAGAATTATTTAGGCTATTATTATCTAATTGATTTCTGGGGTGACATTGAGTAGTAATTTTTCTCACAGGTTCATATATTGATCGCATGTCTGTCTCCCATGTTGATTACTTATGTCTGGAATAGCACAACCAGGTGTTGGTTGGTACAGAGACGGAAGAGGAAGTGAGACATCCCAGCCGCAATTTTTTTCTGGTTAATCTACAGTTAATGAACTAAGCTGACCAGACCCAGCTGCTATTGCATTGGTATCTATGGGACAGCCACCCCTTAAGCAGACCTGTTCTTTGACCAATCCACCATCTTTGGGTTGGTATTCGCAGTCCAATCCCAACATTGGATTGATTGCTCTACCCAATTGCTACCCAATCTGGATTTGTTTGGAGTGATACACACTGCTCACCTGGGTGATGATTAAATCTTCTTGATTAGCCAGTATGTGGAGTGGAACATTCTCGATTAAAAGGATGAAGAACAGAAGGTTTGATCGGTGAATTCTTTGAGCTGACATGATATCAATCACTGACTGATACAAGACAGTGTTATAAGCCACTGAACCCCCTTTTAAACGTTTTAAAAGTCTGTCTTTTTGGCAGGGATTTTGTTTCCTTATGCTAGCATCTCTAACAGTTATTACTCTGGATCACAATGGGTTGGATTTCATGCACCGCAAGCATATGATTTATATGTTTCGACATAGTCCTGTGTGAGTAATATTCTGAGTAATGTTAATACATCCTGTAATTTTCACCATTCCGATGATGTTTATGCTCCCCTTTGTCTCTCGGGTTTGAGATTAAAAAAAATAAAAAAGTTTACATTGTAGGTCTTGGCTTGGTTTGAACCATGAATTAGATATTTTGTCAGAAGATTCTGATAAAGGATACTAAAACTCCTTGAAAACAGTTAAAATTAGACCTCTGCAAACTGGAAAGGAGGTCAGCATTTACTCCACAGGAAATCTGGGACAGAACACAGAACGTGTCACCAAACTCTGATGAAATATGGGACTAGAGGCTACAAAAGAATCACACTCCGAAATGAAAAATACCTCTAGATACCTTCCTACCAAAGTGTCAGTCTGACAAGAATATATGTGGCTAGCTACCTATTCAACTGTTTGCATCTGATCTTACTTGCAGTATGGTGTATATGTGTGTAGACTACAGCTTCTTTACTAGCTCTGACCCTCTCCTGTCTGTTCGTCTCTCTCTCTCTATGTCCTTCCAGAGGAGGGTGAGTACTTCCTGAAGGTGCTGATCCCCAGCTATGCGGCCGGCTCCATAATTGGCAAGGGCGGCCAGACCATCGTACAGCTGCAGAAAGAGACGGGCGCCACCATCAAGCTGTCCAAATCCAAAGACTTCTACCCAGGTAATTGGATCCCACTATGTCCCTGATCAAATTATCCAAATATAACGGCGTACACCCAAGTAAGAGCCCCCAAAATCATCGGACTCTCTCAATTCAAGATCAGTACAAGATGTTATTTGTTGGTTACACTGGAATTTGAATTCCAACTGGGGAGCCCAATGAGTTTGATCCAGCCTTCCAAATGCACAGTATTTTTACCCAGACAAAAGACCTATTCAGATGCTACAGCTGCTTCTGACTCAGGAATAGCATTTATAGATACAAGCAATTGCTCTTTCAATTTGGCTGTGCTCTTAGCAGGGAGCTGATCCAATTTCTGTGAAAAGTCTGTAGTCCCCAGAAGTACTATCATTCTTCATTCTGCTACAATGCAAAGACTGCATTTAATCAATTCCCCGCTTAGCTGCCTGGCTGCCATTTTACTCCAAGATGGAGAGAGCACATTATCCAATGTCGAGGACATGTAAGGTACACTGGAAGCAGTAGTCGCCCATAAGGGCCTTGTTCTTAAAAACATGTCAACATGGAAAAAGATGCTCATGTTTTCCCAATGACCCCACACTGATGGAGGTCACTGCACTCTCTGGTTGGTGCTGAAACATCTTGTCTTCGGAGCAGGAAATGTGAGAGCCGCAGTAAAGTGTATGCGTTTGTCCTTCATGGCTGAGGAAGCTTCAACCTTCTGGAAAATAACAGGTGTCGGGCGGCTCGCTGTTGATTAAGATTACTTTATTAGCCAATTGCACACAAATTTGACTTCCGCTTTTAATCCAACCCATCCGAAAGACACACATACAGGTTTTTGGAGAGGTGCAAGGGGCTGCCACTCTGGGCACCTGTTGTTGTGGGGGGTTATGTGCCTTGCTCAAGGGCACAACAGCAGGTAATGGCATCTAGGAATTGATACCAGCAACCTTCCAGTTGCCAGGTCACTTTCAGACAGATTTTTTCTTGTCGGACACTGGATTAGAACTGGCAACGCTCCAGTTGCTGGCTCACCTCTAACTGATTGAACAAAAATGGCAATATGGCTCAAATATGGGCTATGTTCTGACACGCGGAAGTTGTGATATACTGCACTTGGACTAAACCTTGGCAAAATATTAGGTCACACTTTATTTGGATAGTCCATCTGTAGATGCTCTACAGGTTGTCATACTCTCAACAAACGATCTGTTGATAAGCAACTGCTTGCTACGGTTAGGTTTAGAATAAGGGTTAGGGTTAAGTTTAGGGTTAGGATAAGGGTTAAGGTTAGTGTTAGTTACATTAAATGTTACTGAGTCTGTAGAGCATCTACAGATTGACTATCCATATATAAAGTGTTACCAATAATTATTGAACCTCGGCAAAGAATAGAAGTACAATAATATTTCCCTTTTAGGGTATCTCCTGTTCCCACTACTGCACTATCTGAAAAACTGGATTCATCGATCGTCACCATGACACCCTGAAAATGAACTATAGTAATGGCTTACTTTTGCATACAATGTAGCAGCACTCCTTTGTAGTGTTGTCACGATATCAGAATTTTGACTTTGATATCGATACCAGGGTCAGCATCACAATGCTCGATACCAAAACTATAGCAAACGATACCAAGGGAAAAAAGAAGGCGTATTAGCCAGTCACAGAATGGCACTCGATCCAGACAGTTCTTTTGAGTTCAATATTATTACATTTGAAATTGTAGATGTTTGAATGAATGCATTAAGAAAACAATTATACAAGTATGCAAATTATTTGAATGGTCAATCTCAAGTCTATTGATAAACTGGGTGAATCAAGATGCAGCCTAGGTCTATTTACTATACAGGTGAATACAATGAGTTATTGAGCTTGTTTTGGCTGAATTCATGGGGCTACAGATGAAAAACAATGTTTACCTTCCATTTGGGGCTTATTTTATTATTTGCATAGAAGAAGCAATCTATTATTTTGTAAAAGTGCGTGCTGTCTCTTTAAGACCCATGACGACATATACACACTAAGTTCTAGGCTTGAGCAAATGTGATCTTGGGAGAGATGTGAGGCAGGGGAGATGAAGTGAATGAATAAAGTTTTTGGGTGACAATCATCAGCATTTTGCATTATGGTTTGCATATGATTACAAACAAGGTACTAGGGTAGTCAATTGATGTTAGCTTCTGCTGTAAGCTTTCTTTTGTGAACAGAAATGATTCTATAGCAACGGTCATCGAAATTGTTAAAAGGTTTTAAAAACAATTCTAATACATGCACATTTGAACAATGAATTAAGATACTCCAAAATGTTGGAATTTTTATAATCCAGTTTTTTGTTGTTGCATATATGAATACATTAACGCAAAGGGAGGAACAAGGCTGCAACCACCAAACACTTTCTCAGTCTACCCTAACTGCAGTCACATAAACATACTTTACAATGTTTACGAGATCATACATAATATCACTGTAATCCGAGAGCTCATTTTTGAAAGTTGCTTTCATTTCAGCTCATCTAATTTATAAAAATTTCAACTGTTAGATTCTTACTTTTTTTCAAGTACACAAAAAATGAACACCCATCAAAATAACGTTTTTTTTCTTCTCTTTCTTGTGATGTGGCGAGACGGTGAGTTCAATCTCTGATGAAGCGTTGACAGGTCATTACAAGCATTTCAGCGGTCGTAACGTTCATGGAAAGAAAATTGACAGACACAAGCAAAAGTGTGAAATAAGTCGCAGGAGTAAAATTAAAGCAATCAATCCAGCGAGATTTAAGTAACAAGCGGATTTAGCGCCCCTCAAACACAGGAAATAGATGGCTGAAAGACAGATCATCAGCTGGGCGGGGCATGCGCGTTGCTAGTTTCAAAATTGCTACATGCCATGTTGCATTATTCAAGTGTGTTAATAACTTCTGTGCAGCATAAGTGGTGATGCAGCCCAGACTCGCAGTGAGAGTAGTGGTTCTTCAGGACAGGCTAGAGCTAGTAATGAGTAAGTGCAACAGGCACTGTGCTCTCGTGCTATAAGAGGACATTGGCTGTGCTGATAGACAGACTTGATCCTCTCTCAACCAGTAGATGACGTGAGACACGTTTGACAGAAGTACCGAAAGTGAAGAGAAAAAGAAGAGGTATACCGTGCAACACTACTACTTTGTTTGTCTACATCGAAAACACACTTTGATGCAGTTGTGCTTTTGTATCCTCTTCCTCTCGCTGGGTGGTGAATGTGTCGATAGAGCACCACCTGCTCTGCTCCTCCCCATCCCCATCGTGTTGTGAGGAGTTCAGGGAGAGGGTGCTGGCAGCGATGTCATTGGTTACTGCTAGGGTCCCCAAAGTAAAATTAAACTACTACACCATCTCACACAATGGGCCGGAACTCTTCCAGAAAGTCTGCATGTATTCAATGTACACTTATATGACCAAATATACAAGGCTTTTGCACCTGTTCAAAGTTTGCAGCTGTTATTTTTTACTGAGGAATTCAAAGACAAGAAACAAAGCTAATCAATTGCATTTTAATTTGACTACCTTGTTCCTCATCGCAAGTCTGTAACCTTTCATTTTCGTTCTACCTTTCGTGATTTATTCCCTACTGAGCTTAGTGCAACATGTTGTAAATTCTGCTGCAATATTTTATCAAACTTGTTTTTAATGACAAACAGGTAGGCTATACCATAGCAATGACTTTTCAAATCAAATCAGACCTTACTTCAAATCAAATGTTATTTGTCACATACACATGGTTAGCAGATGTTAATGCGAGTGTAGCGAAATGCTTGTGCTTCAAGTTCCGACAATGCAGTAATAACCAAGAATAATCTAACCTAACAATTCCACAGCTACTACCTTATACACACAGGTGTAAAGGGATAAAGAATATGTACATAAAGATATATGAATGAGTGATGGTACAGAACGGCATAGGCAAGATGCAGTAGATGGTATCGAGTACAGTATATACATATGAGATGAGTAATGTAGGGTATGTAAACAAAGTGGCATAGTTTAGTGGCTAGTGATACATGTATTACAAAAAGATGCAGTAGATGATATAGCGTACAGTATATACATATACATATGAGGAGTAATGTAGGGTATGTAAACATTATATTAAGTGGCATTGTTTAAAGTGGCTAGTGATACAATTTTTACATAAATTTCCATTATTAAAGTGAGCTGGAGTCAGTATGTTGGCAGCATCCACTCAATGTTACTGACATCGCCTTCTGGATGATAGCGGGGTGAACAGGCACTGGCTCGGGTGGTTGTTGTCCTTGATGATCTTTATGGCCTTCCTGTGACATCGGGTGGTGTAGGTGTCCTGGAGGGCAGGTAGTTTGCCCCCGGTGATGCGTTGTGCAGACATCACTACCCTCTGGAGAGCCTTACGGTTGTGGGCGGAGTAGTTGCCGTACCAGGCGGTGATACAGCCCGACAGGATGCTCTCGATTGTGCATCTGTAGAAGTTGAGTGCTTTTGGTGACAAGCCAAATTTCTTCAGCCTCCTGAGGTTGGAGAGGCGCGGCTGCGCCTTCTTCACAACGATGTCTGTGTGCGTGGACCAATTCAGTTTGTCCGTGATGTGTACGCCGAGGAACTTAAAACTTACTACCCTCTCCACTACTGTCCTGTCGATGTGGATAGGGGGGTGCTCCCTCTGCTGTTTCCTGAAGTCCACAATCATCTCCTTTGTTTTGTTGACGTTGAGTGTGAGGTTATTTTCCTGACACCACACTCCGAGGGCCCTCACCTCCTCCCTGTAGGCCGTCTCGTTGTTGTTGGTAATCAAGCCTACCACTGTAGTGTCGTCCGCAAAGTTGATTATTGAGTTGGAGGCGTGCATGGCCACGCAGTCGTGGGTGAACAGGGAGTACAGGAGAGGGCTCAGAACGCACCCTTGTGGGGCCCCAGTGTTGAGGATCAGCGGGGTGGAGATGTTGTTACCTACCCTCACAACCTGGGGGCGGCCTGTCAGGAAGTCCAGTACCCAGTTGCACAGGGCAGGGTCGAGACCCAGGGTCTCGAGCTTGATGACGAGTTTGGAGGGTACTATGGTGTTAAATGCTGAGCTGTAGTCGATGAACAGCATTCTCACATAGGTATTCCTCTTGTCCCGATGGGTTAGGGCAGTGTGCAGTGTGGTTGCGATTGCGTCGTCTGTGGACCTATTGGGGCGGTAAGCAAATTGGAGTGGGTCTAGAGTGTCAGGTAGGGTGGAGGTGATATGGTCCTTGACTAGTCTCTCAAAGCACTTCATGATGACGGAAGTGAGTGCTACGGGGCGGTAGTCGTTTAGCTCAGTTACCTTAGCTTTCTTGGGAACAGGAACAATGGTGGCCCTCTTGAAGCATGTGGGAACAGCAGACTGGGATAAGGATTGATTGTACTTACTTATAAGCTCTTAACCAACAGTACAGTTCAAGAAGAGTTAAGAATAGAAATAAATAGACTAAAGTAAAAAATAATAATAAAAAGTAACACAATAAGAATAACAATAACGAGGCTATATACAGAGGGGGTACCGAGTTAGTGTGCGGAGGTACAGGTTAGTTGAGTTTTTTTGTACATGTAGGTAGGGGTGAAGTGACTCTGCATATATAATAAACAGCGAGAAGCAGCAGTGTATAAAAAGGGGGGGGGGGGGGGAAATGTAAGTAGTCTAGTGGCGATTTTATTAATCGTTCAGCAGTCTTATGGCTTGGGGGTAGAAGCTGTTGAGGAGCCTTTTGGTCCTAGACTTGGCTCTCTGGTACCGCTTGCCGTGCGGTAGCAGAGAGAGTCTATTACTTGGGTGACTGGAGTCTCTGACAATTTTATGGGCTTTCCTCTGGCACCGCCTAGTATATAGGTCCTGGATGGCAGGAAGCTTGGCCCCAGTGATGTACTGGGCCGTACGCACTACCCTCTGTAGCGCCTTGCGGTCAGTTGCCGAGCAGTTGCCATACCAGGCGGTGATGCAACCAGTCATGATGCTCTCAATGGTGCAGCTGTAGAACCTTTTGGGGATCTGGGGACCCATGTCAAATCTTTTCAGTCTCCTGTGGGGGAAAAGGTTTTGTCGTGCCCTCTTCATGACTGTCTTGGTATGTTTGGACCATGATAGTTTGTTGGTGATGTGGACACCAAGGAACTTGAAACTCTCGACCCACTCCACTACAGCCCCGTCGATGTTAATGGGGGCCTGTTTGGCCCACCTTTTCCTATTGTCTACGATCAGCTCCTTTGTCTTTTTCATATTGAGGGAAAGGTTGTTGTCCTGGCACCACACTGATAGTTCTCTGACCTCCTCCCTATAGGCCGTCTCATCGTTGTCGGTGATCAGGCCGAGCACTGTTGTGTCGTCAGCAAACTTAATGATGGTGTTGGAGTCAGGTTTGGCCACGCAGTCGTGGGT
This sequence comes from Oncorhynchus mykiss, assembly GCF_013265735.2. NCBI lineage: Eukaryota > Metazoa > Chordata > Actinopteri > Salmoniformes > Salmonidae > Oncorhynchus > Oncorhynchus mykiss. Next base: position 44,504,972 of record NC_048576.1, on the reverse strand, counting down.
GAACAGGGAGTACAGGAGGGGACACAACCCTGAGGGGCCTGTGTTGAGGATCAGCGTGGCAGACATGTATTTGCCTACTCTTACCACCTGGGGGCGGCCCGTCAGGAAGTCCAGGATCCAGTTGCAGAGGGAGGTGTTTAATCCCAGGATCCTTAGCTTAGTGATGAGCTTCGTGGGCACTATGGTGTCGACTACAGCTCAGCGTTCAATGAACAGCATTCTCACATAGGTGTTCCTTTTGTCCAGGTGGGAAAGGGCAGTGTGTAGTGCAATTGAGATTGCGTCATCTGTGGATCTGTTGGGGCGGTATGCGAATTGGAGTGGGTCTAGGGTGTCCGGGAGGATGCTGTTGATGTGAGCCATGACCAGCCTTTCAAAGCACTTCATGGCTACTGACGTGAGTGCTACGGGGCGGTAATCATTTAGGCAGGTTACCTTCGCTTCCTTGGGCACAGGGACTGTAGTGGTCTGTTAGGTATTACAGACTCCGTCAGGGAGAGTTTGAAAATGTCAGTGAAGATACTTGACAGTTGGTCTATCTCCATTCTGTGTTGAGCTATGAGAGGCCTATGTTGACATGTCATGTTCATACCAATATGCACAGATCACCCCTTAATCTGTAACACTTATTCTTATTCTAAAATTGATTAAATATTTTTTTCCCTCATCAGTCTACACACAATACCCTATAATGACAAAGCAAAAAACAGGTTTTTAGAAATATTTGCAAATGTATTAAAAATAAAAACAGAAATACCTTATTTACATAAGTATTCAGACCCTTTGCTATGAGACTCTAAATTGATCTCAGGTGCATAATGTTCGCATTGAACATCCTTGAGAGTCCACCTGCAGTCAATTCAATTGATTGGACATGATTTGGAAAGGCACACACACTATATAAGGTCCTACAGCTGCACCCTGACAGTGCATGTCAGAGCAAAAACCAAGCCATGAGGTCGAAGGAATTGTCCGTAGAGCTCTGGGACAGGGATGGTGTCGAGGCACAGATCTGGGGAAGGGTGCCAAAAAATGTCAGGATTGAGGGAGGGTACAGAGAGATCATTAATGAAAGCCTGCTCCAGAGCGCTCAGGACCTCAGACTTGGGCGAAGGTTCACCTTCCAATAGGACACTGACCCTAAGCATACAGCCAAGACAACCAGGAGTGGATTCTGAATGTCCTTGAATGGCCCAGCCAGAGCCTGGACTTGAACCCGATCTAACATCATTGGAGAGACCTGAAAATAGCTGTGCAGCAACGCCCTCCATCTAACCTGACAGAGCTTGAGAGGATCTCCAGAGAAGAATGGGAGAAACTCCCGAAATACATGTGTGCCAAGCTTGTAGCTTCATACCCAAGAAGACTCGAGGCTGTAATCACTGCCAAAGGTGCTTCAAAAAGTACTGAGTAAAGGGTCTGAATACTTATGTAAGTGTGATCAGTTATATAAAAAAAAAATATACATTTACAAAAAATTAAATAATAATACGTTTTTGCTTTGTCATTATGGGGTATTGTGTGTAGATTGATGTGGGGAGTGGTAATCAATTTTAGAATAAGGATGTAACATAAGAACATTTTCAAAAAGTCATGGGGTCTGAATACTTTCCAAATGCACTGTAAGACATGAAACCATGAATGGGGGAAGGCCTTGATGGGAATGGGAACTGTCCTACTGGGCCCTGCTGTGGTGGCCTGACATAGATGACTGGAGATAGTGAAGGGTGTGAATGATGCATGATTGTTTGTGAGGGGAGGGGAAAGGGGGGCAGTCCCAGAAATAGCCTGTTTCAATCTCTCTCTCCTTGGAAGTGACCGAGTCCCAGCTGTACCCAAACTGCTCTCTCACTACGCCAATTTTCCTCTTCCCCTCTCTCTCTCCCTCCTGAGCCTGGTTTTTCATAGCACTTGTTCTTAATAGTTTGGAAGTTTTATCCAGATTAGATGGCATTGTGCCGTCTCTACAGAGTTTTGTTTGCATGTTTGCCTAGTAACGAACAGCCCCTGCCCTCTTTTTGTCATTCAATCGCAACCTTACTTCAACCATAACTGACAGAATTACACATACCCAAGTATTTGAACAACATACTGTTCACTCATACTGTACACACGTGCACGCATTAATGTATATACGCACAAATGTACACGCACACACACACACACACACACACACACACACACACACACACACACACAAATTTCACAGCTGCAAATTAAGTTAAGCTGAGAGTTCTTGGTAAGGGCGCAAAGAACCAACAATCCAGGCTCCCTGCTTTGTGCAGCTAGCCGTCAGTTCAGCTAGCATATAAAGTTACACAATGTGCTTCACTAACAGATAAAATAGTTATGTCATAGGAATATGGTGCGGATGTTTTGGATTAGCCGAAAAACAGAAAGACTGACCTCACCCTGAAAAACAACACCATGTCAGTCCATTTTGAGTGAGGTAGTTTGATCAAAAAGCATGTTACATAGTTAAGTAACCTCATTGAAATGCTTTGAAGACAGCCTTTTAGTATTCCGAGTGAAACGCAGATAGTTGTTACTGCTTTATAGCCCTCTGCAGTTAAAAAATTGCAGGCTTTTACTGAAGCCACTGGACTCCAGATTCAAGGTCCTAATTCATTCTGCCTTTGGAACTGCTGCCCTGTGTGCCAGACCTCCCTCTAAGATTAAACATACTGTTACTCAAATTTTTATTACACACATATCAGAACCTATATTATAACTGCTCCTAATAACGCTGTCAAGTAAACCAAGCTCCCAGAGAACCTCAATCCCACCCAAATGACTTGGAAAGAAACCATTGCGGTTCTTAACCAGTCTCAGTCAATGTATGACAGCACTTTGAGGTACAGGCACAAGTATACGTAAACCCATGATGCAACCTACAGTAGTAGCCCCATAGGGACTATACTCTGTCCATGCCACACAGCATAACTACTGAAAGACAACATGGTTGAATGTCTTTACTTCGGACTCTAAAATGGGAACAGTAGCAACCAGCCAGAGTTGGATCGAGTTTGAGTGAGATCCTGTCCCGTCACCAGACTGTGTGGGCTGTGTGTTTTGATAACTTTGACGGACATTTCCTGAATGTTGACAAGTTCTTCTAAGGGCAGATGTGTGTCACCCAATTCTGTAAGGGGAGATGAACTCACGTTAAAAGGAATGGAACACAAATGGCCCGGACTGGCTAGAGTGGAGTGGTGTCAACCCGCAAAAGTAGCAGGCCTGTTTCAACCAGCCGGTCTTCCTGATAGGAGAAAACTCCTATTAGAAGGTTAGGATGACTCTCGTCGCTAACAGAGACCCCCCCCCCCCCCCCATATAAAAGGTATTGTCACTAGTATTGAATACATTTTTCACTAATTGGATTGTTGTATTTGATCAGATTTCTGTTAACCAGCAAGTCATTTCAACAGTCGATTCATTTATTTGTATTTTGATAGATATAACACAATGTAGTGCTTACTGTAAAGCTGGTGGTGTGAGATTGAATGAATGATGTGGGTGTAGAAGTATTTCAAATCATATTTTATTTGTCACATGCGCTGAATACATGAAATGCTTAGTTATAAGCCCTTAACCAACAATGCAGTTCAAGAAATGAAGTTAATTAAGAAAATATTTACTAAATAAAGTAAAGTAAAAAAATGATATCTAAAAGTAATACAAGAAAATTACATAACAATAATGAGGCAATATACAGGAGGTACCAGTACCGAGTCAATGTGCGGAGGTACAGTTTAGTCAAGGTCATTTGAAGAGTGACTATGCATAGATAATAAACAGCAAGTAGCAGCAGTGTAAAAACAAAGTAAGTAGTCCGGGTGGCCATTTGATTAATGGTTCAGCATTCTTATGGCTTGGGTGTAGAAGCTGTTAAGGAACCTTTTGGACCTAGACTTGGCACTCCGGTACTGCTTGCCGTGCGGTAGCAGAGAGAACAGTCTATGACTAAGGTGACTGATGTCTTTGACAATTTTTGGGGCCTTCCTCTGAAACCACCTAGTATATCTATCTATCTATCTATCTATCTATCTATCTATCTATCTATCTATCTATCTATCTATCTATCTATCAATCAATCAATCAATCAATCAATCAATCAATCAGAAAATGTATGTATAAAGCCCTTTTTACATCAGCCGATGTCACAAAGTGCTGTACAGAAACCCAGCCTAAAAACCCAAACAGCAAGCAATGCAGATGTAGAAGCACGGTGGCTAGGAAAAACTCCCTAGGAGGAAACCTCGAGAGGAACCAGGCTCTGAGGGGTGGCCAGTCCTCTTCTGGCTGTGCTGGGTAGAGAATATAAAAGTACATGGCCAAGATGTTCAAACATTCATAGATGACCAGCAGGGTCAAATAATAATAATCACAGTGGTTGTGGAGGGTTCAACAGGTCAGCACCTCAGGAGTAAATGTCAGTTGGCTTTTCATAGCCGATCATTCAGAGTTAGAGACAACAGGTGTGATAGAGAGAGAGAGTCAAAAACAGCAGGTCCGGAACAAGGTTGCACGTCCGGTGAACAGGTCAGGGTTCCATAGCTGCAGGCACAATAGTTGAAACTTGAGCAGCAGCAGGACCAGGTTGACTGGGGACAGCATGTAGTCATCAAGCCAGGTAGTCCTGAGGCATGGTCCTAGGGCTCAGGTCCTCCAAGAGAAGAGAGAAAAGAAAGAGAGAGTTAGAGGGAGCATTATTAAATTCACACAGGACACCGGATTTGACAGGAGAAATACTCCAGATATAACAGACTGACCCTAGCCCCCCAACACATAAACTATTGCAGCATAAATACTGGAAGCTAAGACAGGAGGGGTTGGGAGACACTGGCAGGATATAACCCCACCCACTTTGCCAAAGCACAGCCCCCACACCACTAGGGGGATATCTTCAAACCACCAACTTACTATCCTGAGACAAGGCTGAGTACAGCCCACGAAGATCTCCCCCAATGCACGAACCCGAGGGGGGCGCCAAGCCAGACAGGAAGATCACGTTAGTGTCTCAACCCACTCAAGTGACGCACCCCTCCTCGGGACGGCATGGAAGAGGACCAGTAAGCCAGTGACTCAGCCCCCGTAATAGGGTTAGAGGCAGAGAATCCCAGGGGAGAGAGGGGAACCGGCCAGGCAGAGACAGCAAGGGTCACTCCAGTGCCTTTCTGTTCACCTTCAAACCCCTGGGCCAGACTACACTCAATCATAGGACCTACTGAAGAGATGAGTCTTCAATAAAGACTTAAAGGTCAAGACTGAGTATGCGTCTCTCACATGGATAGGCAGACCATTCCATAAAAATTGAGCTCTATAGGAAAAAGCTCTGCCTCCAGCTGTTTGCTTAGAAATTCTAGGGACAATATATAGGTCAATCCAAGATGGCAGCATGTCAAGTCGTTTGTCTGTGACTAGTAGTTTTTAACCTACTAATAACCTATTCATTTATGGTGGAGCAAATCTACAATTTCCTTGTTGTGTAGTGCAAACTATTTTGTTTTGCTATTGCAAAGATCGCGGGTCTTCCTCAACTCTGATATTATTTTTTTTTAGCTATTTGCACTTATTTACTTGAAGTTTACCAAAGTAACTCTCTCTATGGCTGGCCTGGGTTCTATCTTCAGCTTTCCCTCTGCGGAGTGTCTCGTCCAAGATGCTCCTCTTCACTCTCCGCCTGGCTATCAGAGGCAGCTCAACAATCCCCAACCCGTTCTCTCAATCAACCCCCACACCCAATCTACTCACACACTCACATACATACTCATACATACACACAGTCCCTCTCTCCCCTTACCTTTCCTTGGCCTCTATTTCTTTTTACATATCTCAGAGAAAATGACAATTTTCGTAGTATTGCTTTGTGTACTGACTTTACTGAACTCTGGAGAAAACATACATTGTCGCTGGGTGAGTACATCTGACAATGTGCTCTCCCGTCCATTAGACATTTTGTCTGCGGGAATTTGCTATTTTTCACTCGGTCCACTCGTCCAAGTGCCGATGCATTTGTGGCATGATGCGAACAGTACGAACTTGTGTCACTACCAAAGTCTAATGGTTTTAAATGACTGTTTTGTATTGTCTGGAAACTCACTTGTATAATTTGCTTGCAGTAAGTCTATTAAAAAAGAGAAGCCGTGGAAGGTTATTAAACAGAGGTGCCTAGTTATTCTAATTTTGTTGATATCAGGGAACGTGCATCCTAAACCTGGCCCTGATATGCAATGTCTCCAAACTCCCTCTGATTTTAAATCTAGATCTGGTTTTGGTAGTTTTCATTTAAATGTACTGTTGTCAAAAAATTGATGGGGTTAGGATTTGGGCTTAATCAACTGATTCTGATGTAATTGTGTTTTCTGAAACCTGGCTCAAAAAGTCTTTACTTGTAAAGGATATTTGTATAAATGGTTACAATGTGTATCGCACTGATCAAGTTAAGGAAGGTGGGGGGAGGGCTATATATGTAAAAACTAAATTCCTTGTAAGTGTGGCAAAGTCTGAAACTATTTGTAAACAGTTGGAATTTCTTGCTTTGAATCTTGAGGTTTCAAAGGGTCTCTCTATAACTTTGATTGGCTGTTATAGACCCCCCTCTGCTCTCTATAACTTTGATTGGCTGTTATTGGCTGCTCTCGTTGATGTATTTTCTTCTCTGATGCACCTTATATCTAAACTTCTTTACAGTGAAATGATCTTGATTGGTGATCTCAACTGGTGTTGGTTAAAGTCGGTCTCTGATGATTATAAAATGTATTGTAATTCTATGAATCTTACCATACCCAGTTGATTAACTCACCCACATCTCAAATGTCCAGAGAAATCTACCCTGATTGATTTGATATTGACAAATGTTCCACATATATATTCTGCGGTTGGTGTTTTCTGTAATGATTTAAGTGACCATTGTGCTTTTGTTGCTGTTAGAAATACGAAGGTTCCTAAAACAAACCCACGCTTTATTCGTAAGACATTTAAAGAGTTTTAATGAGCAGGCTTTCTTTCATGATTTGTTTTATTTTGACTGGAGCAAGATTGAGTTTATTCCTGATGTTATTCCTGATGAAACTGCCTGGAAATTCTGTCAGGATGTTCTTTTTAATCCAAATAGTAAATAACATGTCCCATTCCGCAGTTCAGAGTTAAAGGGCGGGATAATCCAGAGTTTTCTTCTGAGCTGTCTTGTATTATTCACAAACGTAATCTAGCCTGGGCTAAAGCAAGGAAATCATGTTCTGATGCTGATTGGCTTCTTTTTAGGCAGCTACGAAACAAGTGTTATTTTCTTCTCAGTAAGGCCAGGTCAGAATATTTTATGTATTTTACCACTGATAACAAGAATGACCCTAGAAAGTTTTGGAAGGCTATTAAGTCTATGTCTGCTAATGTTAATGAATTACTGTCATGTGTATTGAAGGACTCCGTGGTTGAATATGACAACTGAAATGCTGAATTGTTTCAATGAGCACTTTGTGTCATCTGGTAGGCTGTTTGATTCAGTATCCTCTGTCTCTGTACAACCCTGTGTGGATGAACCAGTGAGAGCTGGTCCAACTTCTAGCTTTTTGCCATTCTCAGTGCAGGAGTAAATAAAGCCCTGAAATCCTTAGATCAGAGAAAGCCTGCAGGTCCTGATCTTCTTGATCCCTGCTTTTTCAAACTGGCAGCTGATTTCATAGCTGAACCACTTACATAATATCTGTTAAATCTAACCCTGGGATGTAATGAAATTCCAAAGATCTGGAAATCAGCATTTGTCCTACCACTTTTAATAAAAGGGGGAGATCCCACTCTAATTATAGGCCAATCTAAAAGCTGTCACCCCTGGCAAAAATATTTGAAACCTTTTTATATACTAACTCTATTTTATCAACGTACCAATCGGGCTTCAGGAAGAAGCATAAGACAATTACAGCAGCCATTAAGGTTTTAAATGATATCACTGAAGTCCTTGACTTCTCTAAGGCTTTTGATACAGTTGATCATGCTATGCTGAGTCAGAGATTGTCGAGCCTAGGTCTTTCAGAGCATTCAGTTGCATTGTTTGCTAACTATCTCTGATAGAACTCAATTTGATGGACTCATGTCTGTTAAATTGTCTGTCTGTAATGGTGTGTCCCAGGGCTTTGTACTTGGTCCCCTCTTATTCACTATTTATATAAATAATTTAGACAAATGTGCAAAATGCGCAACTTCACTTTTATGTTGATGATACTGTTATTTATAGTTGTGACTCGTCTTCTCACAAAAGCTTTCCAGAACTTGCAAACTGCTTTTTATACTGTTCAACATACCTTGTGTCAATTGAAGCTTATCCTCAATATTGACAAAACTAAACGAATGGTGTTTTCTAAAGCAAGAAATAGACCTCTGAACCTTTCACCTATTACTACCTGTCAGGGCAATGAGATTGAGACTGTAACCTCATATAAATATCTTAGAATTTGAATTGATGATGGCCTCTCTTTTAAATTGCATACTCAACAACTAACAAAAAAAAGGCATTTTTATATTGTTCAGAAATGTTGTGGGTACTCTCTTTGTTCGCAGGACTTTATCCTGCTAACTGTTCCAAATGTCCGAACTGAATTTGGTAAAATGGCTTTTATGTACTCTGCGCCATCGGCTTGGAGCGCCTTACAAAATACTTTTCAACTGGAAGAACCGATTGGTGTTTTTAAATCATTGATGAAGGATTTTGAGTCAGATTCCCTGACCTGTCAATGTTTTTAATTTGCTGTTTTATGATTGTTATCCTCTTGTGAATTCTCTGTTTTTTTTACTACATTACTTGTAGTTTTTCATGTTGTCTGTCTGTAATTGTGTAATAACTTGGTGCTGCCTATCTTGGCCAGGAAGCTGTTGAAAAAGATATTTCAAATCTCAATGAGCCCTTCCTGGTTAAATAAAGGTTAATAAAAATGTTAAATATATAGGTCCTGGATGGCAGGAAGCTTAATCCCCAGTGATGGGACATATGCACTACCCTATATTGTGCTTTATGTTCAGATGCTGAGCAGTTGCCATACCAGGCGGTGATGCAACCGGTCAGGATGCTCTCGATAATGGAGCTGTAGAACTTTTTAAGGATCTGGGAACCCATGCCAAATCTTTTCAGTCTCCTGAGGGGGAAAAGGTGTCGTGAAGAGGGCACAACTGTCTTGGTGTGTTTGGACCGTGATAGTTCGTTGGTATTATGGACACCAAGGAGCTTGAAACTCTCAACCCGCTACATTACTGCCTTGCTTGCTCACATTGAGGGAAAAGTTGTTGTCCTGGCACCACACTGCCAGGACTGTGACCTCCTCCCTATAGGCTATATCATCGTTGTCGGATTGTTGTGTCGTCAGAAAACTTTATGATGGTGTTGGATTCATGCTTGGCCACGCAGTCATGGGTGAACAGGGAGTACAAGAGGGGACTAAGCACGCACCCCTGAGGGGCCCCAGTGTTGAGGATCAACGTGTCAGATGTGTTGTTGCCTACTCTTACCACCTGGGGGTGGCCTGTCAGGAAGTTCAGGATCCAGTTGCAGAGGGAGTTGTTAAGTCCCAGGGTCCTTAGCTGAGTGATGAGCTTTGATGGTGTTAATGTGAGCCATGACCAGCCTTTCAAAGCACTTCATGGCTACCAACGTGATTGCTACAGGGCGGTAATCGGCAGGTTAACTTCGCTTTCTTGGGCACAGGGACTATGGTGGTCTGTTTGAAACATGTGGGTGTATTACAGACTCGGTCAGGGAGAGGTTGAAAATGTTTGAAGACACTTGCCAGTTGGTCCGCACATGCTTTGAGTACACATCCTGGTAATCCGTCTGGCCCTGCGGCTTTGTGAATGTTGGCCTGTTTAAAGATCTTGCTCACATTGGCTACGGAAGAGTGTGATTGCACAGTCATCCAGAACAGCTGATGCTCTCATGCATGCTTCAGTTTTGCTTGCCTCGAAGCGAGCATAAAAGGCAGTTAGCTCGTCTGGTAGGAGCACGCCACTGGGCAGCTCGTGGCTGGGTTTCCCTTTGTAGTCCGTAATAGTTTTCAAGCCCTGCAACATCCGACGAGCATCAGAGCCGGTGTAGTAGGATTCAATCTTAGTCCTGTATTGACGCTTTGCCTGTTTGATGGTTCATCTGAAGGCATAGCGGGATTTATTGTAAGCGTCCGGATCCAGCTCCTTGAAAGCGACAGCGCTAGCCTTTAGCTCGGTGCAGATGTTGCCTGTAATCCATGGCTTCTGGTTGGGTATGTATGAGTCACTGGTACTTCCTGCTTTAGTTTTAGCTTGTAAGCAGGAATCAGGAGGATTTAATTATGGTCAGATTTGCCAAATGGAGGGCTTTTTATGCGTCTCTGTGTGTGGAGTAAAGGTGGTCTCGAGTTTTTTTCCCCCTCTGGTTCCACATGTGACATGCTGGTAGAAATGAGGTAAAACGTATTTATGTTTGCCTTGAATGTGAATCTGTGCGAAGGAAGGAGAGAAATAAAGCAAGGCAGACGAGGGGAGTAAGAGAGGGAGAGAAAGAGAAGGAGTCAAAGGAAGAGAAGCAGGCTGTAGAAAGGACATGCTGTTACATCACCTGTTTCCACAGCGCAGCTCCTTAACCATGGCAACGGAATTCCGGTAGGCCCGACAACGGGGGTGTAGAAAGAAACTTGCAAGAGGGAAGGGTGTGTGGAGACTATGCACGGGGCAGTGGGGAAAGGAAAGGCCTTGCATTCCAGGGCCCTGGAAGAGTTACATAATTTAGGAGGAATCATACTCTTTTAGCTGCTCTATTTTTGAGCGCCTACTTGGGGGGTGGAATATTATGGAATAGGTTAGCAATTAGCACCACTGCATAAAGAAACTGTGATATCAAACCTTGAGCATCCATTATTTTCTGCAAAGTGTCACTGCATAAGTGGCTATTAAGTTATAAATGAGGTTGCTTTGCAACACTAAGTACTAGTTTTAGTAAAACAGGTACTTGATAAAAACATGTTTTATCCAAGAAATCCTGTTCCTTAAATTAAACAAGGAAGTCTCTTGCAAGTGATATACTACAGCGATAGCAGACGCTGACCCCAAGGCACAAGAATCTATGTTCTCATAAGGCTGCGATCCCAAAGAAAGTAGTATTGATACACCGAGATGTATATGTTTTCTGTTCTCTCCACACAGGAACCACAGAGCGTGTATGTCTGATACAGGGTACAGTCGAGGCGCTGAATAGTGTCCACAGCTTCATCGCGGAGAAAGTCCGTGAGATGCCTCAGAGCGCCCAGAAAACAGAGCCAGTCAGCATACTGCAACCACAGACCACTGTCAACCCCGACCGCGTCAAACAGGTGAGGCACGGTCCACTCAGTCAGCCAGCCCTGACCAACCATCATACTAGACAGATCAAAGCATGTTCCTTCCCTGATGATCTGTCTGATTGTCTACAATATTGACATGTCATAAGCAGGGTTTCCAGGTCTAACTAAAATGTCTAACCCAGTGACCACTCAAAACCCGTACGTACAGAAAGCCTGAAAAGTAGCCAACATTTTTTCTGCAACGAGAGGATTTGACACATTTATGCAATAAACCCTTTTTCCATAACGTTATCGGGCCAATTAAGAAGAAATATCGACTTAACTTGTAATGACATTAGAAGCTGCATCTGGTTTTCATCAAAATAATAAATGCGAGCTATGACGTGACGTAATAAAGGAATTTGAATAAATTGCAAGAATGTCTGGATAGAGCCATTCGCCGTGTATTGGCCATATACCACAAACCCCAGAGGTTCCTTATTGCTATTACACAGTAAACTGGTTACCAACGTAATTAGAACAGTAAAACTTTTTTTGTCATACCCGTGGCATACTTAAGCAATATGGCAAGAGGGTATGGTATATGGCCAATATACGACGGCTAAAGGCTGTTCTTAAGCAAATCGCGGAGTGTCTGGATACAGCCCTGAGCAGTTGTATATTGGCCATATACCACAAACACCCAAGGTGCCTTATTGCGATTATAAACTGGTTACCAATGTAATTAGAGCAGTGAAAATAAATGTTTTGTCATACCCGTGGTATACGGTCTGATATACCACAGCTGTCATTCAATCAGCATTCAGGGCTCGAACCACCCAGTCTATAATTGTAAATAAATCCCTTTTGCGCATGTGCATAACTATAAATATATCAGACAGGAGAGTTTGAGTGATGAAAGTTGGACAGAGGATTTCAAAGTCTGCGCAAAAAACACTTAAAAAAACTGGCAATTATGTCGTTATTATGTCAGATGTTAAGACTACAAACCGTTATAAATGGCCCATTTGCGAGATTGTCTTGTCATTTCAATAGGCATAGGCTACAGACTAAAATCTGGGTTTATGATTGCAATTCAACTTTGCCTTGGTTTTATTTGTCACGTGCGCCGAATACAACAGGTGTAGATCTTACAGTGAAATGCTTATTTACAGGCTCCAACCAATAGTGCAAAAAAGGTATTAGGTGAACGATAGGTAGGTAAAGAAATAAAAGCAACAGTAAAAAGACAGTGAAAAACAGTAGCGAGGCTATATACAGCAGTGAGGCTATAACAGTAGCGAGGCTACATACAGACACCGGTTAGTCAGGCTGATTGAGGTAGTATGTACATGTAGATATGGTTAAAGTGACTATGCATATATGAAGAACAGAGAGTAGCAGTAGCGTAAAGAGGGGTTGGTGGGTGGCGGGACACAATGCAGATGTCCCGGTTAGCCAATGTGCGGGAGCACTGGTTGGTCGGGCCAATTGAGGTAGTATGTACATATGTACATGAATGTATGGTTAAAGCGACTGTCCACATATGATAAACAGAGAGTAGCAGCAGCGTAAAAGAGGGGGGTTGGCAGGGGGGGGGGCACAATGCAAATAGTCCGGGTAGTCATTTGATTACCTGTTAAGGAGTCTTTTGGCTTGGGGGTAAAAACTGTTGAAGACTTTTTGTCCTAGACTTGGCTCTCCGGGCACCGCTTGTCATGTGGTAGTAAAGAGAACAGTCTGTGACTGGGGTGGCAATTTGACCATTTTTAGGGCCTTCCTCTGATAGCGCCTGGTGTAGAGGTCCTGGAGGTCCAGGCAGCTTAGCCCCAGTGAAGTACTGAGCCGTACGCACTACTCTCTGTAGTGCCTTGCAGTGGGAGGCAGAGCAATTGCCGTACCAGGCAGTGATGCAACCAGTCAGGATTTTCTTGATGTTGTAGCTGTAGAACCTTTTGAGGATCTCAGGACCCATGCCAAATCTTTTTAGTTTCCTGAGGGTGAATCGGCTTTCTCGTGCCCTCTTCACGACTGTCTTGATGTGTTTGGACTATACTAGTTTGTTGGTGATGTGGACACCAAGGAACTTGAAGCTCTCAATCTGCTCCTCTACAGCCCCGTCGAGGAGAATAGGTGCGTACTCGGTCCTCCTTTTCCTGTAGTCCACAATCATCTCCTTAGTCTTGGTTACGTTGAGGGATAGGTTGTTATTCTGGCACCACCCGACCAGGTCTCTGACCTCCTCCCTATAGGCCGTCTCATCGTTGTCGGTGATCATCGTGTGTCGTCAGCAAACTTAATGATGGTGTTGGAGTCTTGCCTGGCCATGCAGTCGTGGGTGAACAGGGAGTATATGAGGGGACTGAGCACGCACACCAGGGGGGCTCCAAGGTTGATGAAAAGCGTGGCAGATGTGTTGCTACCTACCCTCACCACCTTGGGGCAGCCTGTCAGGAAGTCCAGGATCCAGTTGCAGAGGGAGGTGTTTAGTCCCAGGATCCTTAGCTTAGTGATGAGCTTTGAGGTTACTATGGTGTTGAACGCTGAGCTGTAGTCAATGAATAGCATTCTCACGTAAGTGTTCCTTTTGTCCAGGTGGGAAAGGGCAGTGTGGAGTGCAATAGAGATTGCATCATCTGTGGATCTGTTTGGGCGGTATGCAAATTGGAGTGGATCTAGGGTTTCTGGGTTAATGGTGTTGATGTGAGCCATGACCAGCCTTTCAAAGCACTTCATGGCTACGGATGTGAGTGAGTCATTTAGGCAGGTTGCCTTTCTGTTCTTGGGCACAGGGACCATGGTGGTCTGCTTGAAACATGTTGCTATTACAGGCTCAATCAGGGTCATGTTGAAAATGTTAGTGAAGACACCTGCCAGTTGGTCAGCACATGCCCGGAGCATACGTCCTGGTAATTCGTCTGGCCCCGCAGCCTTGTGTCTAAAGTTCTCACTCACGTTGGCTACGGAGAGCGTGATCACACAGTCGTCCGGAACAGCTGATGCTCTCATGCATGCCTCAGTGTTGCTTGCCTCGAAGTGAGCATAGAAGTGATTTTGCTCATCTGGTAGGCTCATGTCACTGGGCAGCTCGCGGCTGTGCTTCCCTTTAGAATCTGTAATAGGACGAGCGTCGGAGCCGGTGTAGTATGATTCAATCTTAGCCCTGTATTGACGCTTTGCCTGTTTTATGGTTTGTCGCAGGGCATAGCAGGATTTCTTGTAAGCTTCCGGGTTAGAGTCCAACACCTTGAAAGTGGCCCTTTAGCTCAGTGCAAATTTTACGTGTAATCCATGGCTTCTGGTTGGGGTATGTACGTACAGTAACTGTGGGGACGACATCCTCGATGCACTTATTGATAAAGCCAGTGACTGATGTGATATACTCAAGTACATCGGAAGAATCCCGGAACATGTTCCAGTCTGTGATAGCAAAACAGTCTTGTAGTTTAGCATCTGCTTCATCCGACCACTTTTTTATAGACCAAGTCACTGGTGCTTCCTGCTTTAATTTTTGCTTGTAAGCAGGAATCAGGAGGATCTTAGCTATATGCAGGTAGCCTATAGCCCTGATAGGCCTACATCTAATTTCAGATAGCCTACAGTAGCCTAGCCAAGATGTAGGCAAGATGTAAGCAGAATGATTTAGCGGCTTGCTTCGTTCAAATTGACAGACTAATTTATTCAACATGAATAGCGAGGTGATTTCGAGGTAAGAAGTGCTTGTGCTGCCCAATAGCCTGCTGGAATAGGCTACTGAGGATGGGGTAATACTTTCAATCACTGAACCAAATATTAAGAATATGGATATGACCTGAATATGCTTGTCAACAACAGACAGTGTTTTTTTTCTCTTTAGCCTAATCTGACTACTGTTACCGTCAATCAAATAAAATGCATTCTAACTACTAATCATCAATTGCGATAGAGCTTTGATAACTTCCAATTTAATGAATTAATAACTGCATAATAACGCAAGGCTACAATAACAATAAACTGAAGTTATAGGCTATTTATTAAATTGGTTTGCCAGCTCCAGGTAGGCTACACAAGTGGCACTAATTGATTTGTAATGACTCCAGTGATATCGACATTTTAACATATTTATTGTATCAAATGGTAGACTACAGTAGCCTACAATGGCAGATAAATTAATAGGCTACTTGATGGCCAACAGATATCATTCTCCACATTTAAATGTCAGTACCATTGAGGACTTCCCCATAACAGAAGCACAGGAGGGGGATCCATAACTTCCATTTCAGATTTCCACTCGCGCAGCCTTCGAGACCCAAGAACTGAACATGCATAAAACACTTAGTTTGATATGGTTTTCCATAAGCAAAGTTGACATTTAGAATGGACTTTAAACTACCTCCAAGCAAATTTTTTATCTAATGTGCCCAAAGTCGTTTTCCAGTGCTTGTGTTATTTCTTGATGCGCATCAGTTCTAGCATATTAAAGTTTTATGGAAAAAAGGTTGAAAATAAATAAATAACCTACAACTGGTAAAAAAGTTGTCATGACATGCGCGTCTGCTCCTATGTATCCTCTCACTCATGTAAACTCAGCCAATAGTGGACTCAGCTGCCTGCTGCTGCGCTCGCTCAACAAATACCCCTCCGGCCCTCCCCACCACTCACTCACTCAGCAACGGCCTGCCTCACAGTCATTAGGTCACTTTGAAATACATTTTTGTTTATAAAGAGAAATGCAATGGAGGTCGCAGTGCAACTTAGAAGTAGCCCAAAAACCCGCAGCCCGCCACCAAAACATTTTTACCCACAACATCGTTTTCAAAGTAGCCCAATTTGGATGGAAAACCTTGGACATGGCAAACCTGGTCATAAGGACACATGGTCAGCACATGGCAAGAACACAGTCACACTTGCCGCACACCTTTTCTGACAGGGGCGAGCCTTCTTACCGGTTACCTGCCCCACAACCCGAGTCCTGACAGGGTCAGGAACATGTGAAGGCAATGGGTTATTTTTAACGGCCAACCGCCCACTAGGTCCTCCACACTGCCACAGAGCTGGACGACAGCTGTAGCCTTAACCCCTGGGATTAACACATTGCTGAGTAAAGCAGGGGGGCTGGGATAGTAGAATGACTCTGTGAGAGATATATTTATCTACCTCTCTTTCCTACTTAACAATCACTCACTCTCTCTCTCCCTTGCTTCCTCCCCTCCTCCCTCTGGCTCCCAACATTCCTCTGCAGGCTAAATTGATTGTGCCCAACAGCACGGCTGGGCTGATCATCGGTAAGGGCGGGGCCACGGTCAAGGCGGTGATGGAGCAGTCGGGTGCCTGGGTGCAGCTGTCCCAGAAGCCTGAAGGCATCAACCTGCAGGAGCGTGTGGTCACCATCAGCGGGGAACCCGAGCAGAACTGCAAAGCCGTGGAGATCATCGTGCAGAAGATCCAGGAGGACCCTCAGAGCAGCAGCTGCCTCAACATCAGCTACTCCAACATCTCAGGCCCCGTGGCCAACTCCAACCCCACCGGTTCCCCCTACGCCAACTCAGCCGAGGTCCTCCCCAACGCAGCCGCAGCTGCCGCCACTGCCTCCAGCCTTCTGGGCCAGGCCGGCCTGGCAGGAATGGGCGGCTTCCCGGGCACCATGTCCAGCTTCTCTGGCAATGACCTGCTGGCCATCACCTCGGCCCTCAACACTCTGGCCAGCTATGGCTACAACACCAACACCCTGGGTCTGGGCCTCAACCCCGCTGCCGCCTCTGGGGTCCTGGCCGCCGTGGCTGCTAGCGCTAACCCAGCCGCTGCTGCCGCCGCTAACCTCCTGGCCTCCTATGCCAGCGATGCCTCCGGCGGCTCTGGCCACCCCGCTGTCGGCCTGGGCGGCTTCTCCCTGGGCTCGCTGGCTGCCGCCACAGGGGCCTCCAACGGCTACCTGAACGCCTCATCCCCACTGATGGCCTCTTCCCTGCTGGCCACAGAGAAGCTGGGAGACGGGGCCAAGGACGTGGTGGAGATTGCCGTGCCCGAGAATCTGGTGGGCGCCATCCTGGGGAAAGGTGGTAAAACGCTGGTGGAGTACCAGGAGCTGACAGGCGCCCGCATCCAGATCTCCAAAAAGGGAGAGTTCATCCCCGGCACGCGAAACCGTAAAGTTACCATAACAGGGTCGCCCGCGGCAACACAAGCTGCCCAGTATCTGATCAGCCAGCGGATCACGTATGAGCAGGGTGTGCGTGCCACCAACCCACAGAAGGTGGGCTAAATGGGAAAAAATGGTAAAATAAAGGAAGGATGGAGACAGAGAAAATAAAAGGGAATCGAGGGTCACGGCGAGGGGAAAAAAATGTCAAAATATCCGTTCAATATTTCAGTATTAAAAAGAGAAGATCACAAAGGAGGAAGAGGTGGGGAGAAAACCAAGATAAGTTTGTGTGATATGTGATTGTGTTTTTAGGACCGAGGTCCTGATGTTTTTAAAAAGTTGTGAGGAGTCCTTTTGATGATGGCGATTAGAGTAAAGCTGAACTGGTCCACTGCCAAGCTGCAGATCCAGGGGTGAGCACATGAGTTCACCCCCATTCAGAAACCTCATAGCTGGGTTTGTTTTGGGTTTCGTTCTCTTTCGTTTCACTCTTCTATCATTGTGTGGGTTTTTCAGCTTCAGTTGCAGACCTCCGCTCCAGGTGAGTTGAGAGTCAGTTGAGGTTCCAGACAAGCTAAAAGAGCAGAGATGGATGTTTGCTCATGCCTTTTTCCTTTGATGTTAACCTTGCTCCATGTGAACAAAGCAAAAAAGTCTTTGTCTACATGAGAGCGGTTAAATGATGCTCACCAGAGGTCGTCCAAGACCATTAAGCATCCATTTTATTCTAAATTCTTAACGGATATCACATTGTTAATGACATGCCACTGTATGATTCATATCAAGATTAAGATTTTAACACTTTGGTTGTTATAATTTTTATTTTCATCAATTATTTATTGAAATATGGTCTCATTCAAACACGTATAGATTATTTTAACCTGTGAATTCGGGTTGATATGAATGTAAAGACAGTATTATTGTTGTTTTTTTATTAACGAGGATCACATTTTGAGTTGCAGTGACAGATATGTATAGTTTTAACCCAGAACTGCACAGTAACTATATATGAGTGTAGATCAGGGGTCAAATGTTCAATGTGAGAGGATAGATGAGACACACAGGAATGTACACACACATACACAGGAACACACATAGACAATCATTCATACATGTAGACCGCCACCCACATACACACCACTTTTGGTGCTACGAAAACATAACTACAGATAGGCTTATATCTCCTGTATTACCTAAATTGAAAATCCCTTTTGAGATGCCAAGCGTTGTCCACTCATCTATAGTTTACGGGATTTAGTTCTGCCTTTATGTGAGTAAAGTAAGACTGGATTTCATGCTACGACTGTCAGTCTTAATATTTTACCCCAGTAAATCAGTTGTCCTTTAGTTGCCATGGCAAACTGTTTCTTGTACCATCATGGGCAGTTTAGATCCAAATAACGTAGTTACTGGTTTAAAACCAATCATTTTATACTATTGTCATAAATTGGCCCTGTACTTTGAGTTTGCCAGACGATATTGCTCCTTGCGACATACTCCGACAGTATGTAGAAATATGATTAAACCCCCATGGGAAGGAGCATTGTATCCGAAAGGGAAGACGGCACTATACACAGCTTGAGGTATGTTACATTATCTTTTCAATTGAAGAAACATCTAACCAGAAGAGTCCCCCAAGGGAACGAAGCACTACAAAGCAGTTTTGTTAAGAAAAGCAGTTTGAACCTTATCTGTGAACAAGAAGACGATTGCTTTAGATTTAGGGTGGCTGGTAGTCAAGAGAGACAATAATGAGAAAGAAATGGAGTCACCATGAAACACATTTGGACTGAAACCATTTGGAGTTTGTTGTGAACCATTCTTCCCAATCAGAGTAAATACCAATATGGAGTCAAACAGTTTATGCAGTTGGTCAGTCGAACTTGTTATCTAGCCTAAAGCAGACATTGACACTAGCTTATGTTGGCAGTAGTGCATAATGCATTGCTGAAACATTTTGCTGACATTCTGTAAGGATAATTGCAGGGGGGGGGGGGGGGGGGTTAATTGTCTCCTAGAAAATTCTCAAACAAACAAAGATTACCCTTGCTTGCTTCTGCGCTGCTATACATTGGTTTTCATCCGAGTACACTGGGTCTATTATGACTGCACTGTGAGACACAACGAAGACACAACGCAGTGTGCCTGTCCCTTCTTGAGCCAAGTGTTCATATTTTGATGTACATATCCAAGAAATAGGCCTACAGCTGACACACACGCATTGCATGTTCTAGAGCAAAACCAGCCGAGCAGTGAGATAAGGAACATCTCCACAAGAACATCCATAATGTGATGTCTTGGAGATGTTTTGGTTTACCAATAATATTGCACAGCAGAGAGCTGCTACACATTCATATTAATGGAAGTCTCTTCTACTGATGAGTCCAGAGTCATCAGTCAACCATATTGTCTTTTATTAACCCAAATGACTCCTAATACATTTATTTTCCTGCACAGCAGTCCCTGAATCTTATTCTGACCCTCTTTTCCATTTCACACGTTTATCCTTATGTAACCAGAGCTCTGTGATTGGCTTTCAGTAATACAGGACCGGAAGGGATAGCAGCAGAGAATCAAAGAAAAAGCAACACTCCCTTTTTATGAGTGAAATGACAACGCCCCTCCTCCACCATACCTACCTACTCAATAGTTATCCTAAGGAATGTTTGCTCGAGAAAGAAGTTACCTTTACCTCATCTTACTATCAACTATGTGTTTGAGCACTCCGCATGGCATGGCACTAGCCACGAGCCCCATTACCTTGACTCACTGAATACACGTTTCCCTTTCATTGTATTTCTGAAGGGATGTGCTGTGACTTATAACAGTACTCAATGGTGCACTGGTTATTTGAAATGGCACTCCAGTTAAAATATCTGTAACTTCCACCCGTGGGGTTCAGAAACCTTCATATTTTAGCCCCTAACCTCACAAAATGTTTACGTGATTTAAAATACAAGCACAAATCAAGGTGAATTTAGTAATATAAGCAATGCAACTAGACTTGGTTTAGAGGACTACTCTAGAGCTGTCTGATCTATACATTGTCCTCTTTTTACGTTCATTACATTACTTACTTCGGCATTTCTCCCACCCTTCATTTGGTATTTTTAGAATATTTTAGAACGCTCCTATATCCAGATTCCCTTCTCTCTCTCCTCCACTCTGCTCGCCCTCTCTCTCCTTTTTTCTGTCTACTCATAGGCGCTGATGTCTGGGGTTGCAGGGAGTGCCGAAGTGATCGATAGCAGTTATGCACTATAGGTCATAAGGGTATGCAAATATTTTCACAGCCCATAGAGTTCACCAGGCAAAAATGCACAGATAACAACTGCCTCCAAACTGTGACACCCCACAAGACCAACAAGCAACATTGGTTCAAACTACGGTATCAAATTCCCTACTAAAAGAGGAACAAGTAGGATTTAGACAGGCTTATATTGTAATATATGACCTTTTAGGGGAACAGGAGAGGTTATGTATTTTTTTCTACTGGAAAGCAAAATAAGTAAGCAAATCTTTGTTCAATGAGCAAATGTCTGTTGGTTGACCAAACATAACTTATTTTTCAGCCTTTTAACAGGAGTTTATTTCAAAAAAAGTTCATGATAGAGCGCAAGAGAAAGATGGGAACTCGTTCGTGACCTCATGCTGAAACAGTGACATCCTTTATGCATATCCTCTTATCTGAAAAATGACTAGAAATTAATTTCTGTGGAATATGTCATGTCAACATGATGTATATGTATGTTATTGTAGCTATTCTAGTTTGTAGTCCAAATGCAGTCCAGCGTCTCGTCAATACAATGTGAAACTCTATGTTATCTTTGTGTGGATGATGAAGAGTGCCAACTAAGCCTGAGTAAGATTAGCTTCGCTATTTGTTTGTGCATTACGATGACTCATCATATGGCGTCCATATTTCTGTCATTTAGTTTGACCGTAAGAAAAATGTAAAGAATATTGGAAGCAATATAGTAGCATGTTGTCCTGTTTTGTGTTTTGGTTATGTTTGTCGTATGAACCTTTGAAATTACTAAGATTTTGAATTAATAGGTTTACATGTACTTTTTGTAAATTATGAAAATGCTGCTATTTGATAAGTAAAATATACAAAACATTTTAGTTGAAAAGATGTCTGGTCTGTTGATTAGAAACATGCTCTAAAAGACAGGGCATACAATTAGGTGTATAGAATACTATACAGTATTGGTAAGATAGTAACAGTAATAATAGACTCTATAGTACAACCTGTGCCAAACTAGACTTCTGCAGCTTTTGAAATTGTAGATGTGCAATCAAATGTTAGATATTAATAACTTGTTTAGAAGTGCTGATCAGGTGCCAATCAAACAATGTTTTTAAGTTAAGAAAAGATAATCAAATACATTACTTAAGAAAACAAAGGATGGATAACTGTTTTGTGCATTGTTTTACCCCATAGCTACATAGAGTAAGAGCTAAAGATTGTGATTTTTATGGATCCATGTTGTTTTACACTCCATGCATCCCCTGTGTGTTCATTTGACCTGTGGCTTAAGCACTGCTGTTTTTCACAAATGTCTCTATAGGCCAGCATGGACTTAGCATAACATGTTATAAGCATTCATAACATAGCCAGCCATTATCAGACAAAATGTGTTTCGTGGAGTTAGGTGTTATCTTTTTGCACGTCTTCTATTGCATGGTATCAAAGTGAAATATGGAGGGGGAAAAAATGAATGCAAAAAAAATGTGTTCTCGCAACATTCAAAGACATAACGTTGCATGCAATCAGTTGTAGAGCACTTACGTTAAAACCGCCTCATATTTAAAAAATGGTTTATTGTCGTAAGTTGGGAGGGGTTCTATTATTGTCATGTTGGTCCAAATACAACATATTTCAGATCAAATTCTCATACAGTCCATCTCTTTATATTATTACAGATATGATTTTGTTTTCTTAAGGTACCATGAGGAGTATTACAAATGCGAAAAATGTTAGTCAGTGTTATTCTTGTGTTTTGCTTTCTAGAATACCAGGCATGCATTTTTTTAGGATCAGGTTAAACCTCACAAAACCTGCGTAATATTTTTTACGATTTTTTATACTACAGCTTGAATTCCCAGATCTAATCTATGAATGTACTACCATTTGCTCATTATTTCTGTTGAATGTTTATCAGTCTTTAAATGTGAATTCAAGGCTGGAATGTCAACTACATGTAGCGTTAACATATTGTGTCAAGAACCAATTTCAGCTATAGTCAGGTAGGCCTGACATGGCCATAGTCATAATCCAGATATGTTTCAACAACACTTCAGATTCGCTGTAAACATTATCCTGTATGTTTGGTGTTGCATAAATGCACTTTACTTTTTACAAATTACATCTCCTATTATTGGATGTGAAACAAAGCAAACCATGTTCATTTTCTGCCGTTTTTGTCATTCTTTGCTGTTGCTCTGATGTTATTGTTTTAGTAAAAAAACAAACAAACAAACAAAAAAATGAAACTTTTTGTGAATGATGAGAGGGTTTTGTGTATCAGACTTCTCTGAAAAGTTGGCACCCGAGTCCTCACAATATCGATTCTCATTTCCTTTTAGCAAAGATTTGTGTTAATCGCAATGAGCAAATCTCTCTTTGAAGATAGAATCCTTTGTTGCTACATACATTTTTTTTACTTATAAATTAATAATATATACCCATTGATCCTTGAAGAATATAACTTATACATGCCTCATAAGCTTAGTTCAACTGTCGTATCACAGCAGAACCCCAAATATGCGCTTGTTTTACTCCATCTACATTTGTTAACAATGTAGATGTAAACAAACGCGTTATGGCCTCAAAACATGGTTAAAACTAAAATGTTAATATCATGCATGGTCGGTCCTTGCATCCATTGCTCTGTCTATGAATTTGAGTTGTTACATTTCTCCAGGCCCATCCCTCAGCTTTGTCATTTTTTCAATGAAGGATTCTAGATTTAAAAGAGGGAGAGGGAACTTAAGAGTGGAACTGTTCCACCTTGTCATGTTGTATTCTGCTCACTTGAAATCTAGCGATGGGAGTATTTTTATGAACAAATTGGCATTGAAAGCATGGTAAACCTCATACAATGTCTCTATGTTCTGTTATCAGAGTCCATGTTTGTTACGTTACAGAATGCTATCCCAAGGTCTCGCTGATATAATATTAGATCAGAGACAAATACAGCACCGGAAAAATGTGATCGCTTCGGTCATACCGCTGTCAGTGTTGGTGTATTTGACGACAACAACATTTTTAGAACCCTATGTAACCTAAGATGGCCTAACTAATTTACCACATGCATGATTTGAGTGTCTGTCTCATTCTTCTGTCATACACGCCTACTAACCCCCACCAATGTTCTAACCTCTCCACTACTGAGTGCCAAACTAAGTCAACACCATTCCAAACATTTAAAAAATATATATATATTATTTAAAACAAATAATCATCTGGATATTCACCTAACCCTCCCAATGTTCCTCCTCGGGGGGGATTCCTTTGAACTATCAGACACAGGACTAAGACGGTTCAGGCTGCTTGCCCCCGCTTCTCCTCAACTCTCTTCATCATCTTTTCAGCCTACATGACATTACGATTATGTGTGGTGTTGTCTGGCACCTTATCTTTGACCCTTTTTTGACCCTCCCATGAACGTAGTTGACCTTATCCACCCTTTGTGTGTTTTTATTATTTTGACCCCAGGTTTATTGCCAAACTTTGCTGAGACTACAACTGTATGAATTTTCATTTTGTTTGTTTGTTTTCTTGTCATCCGGATCATTCTGAAGGGTTGAAAGTTAACTAAAATGTTGATTGAAAAAAGCATGACAATGCCTTGCACACCTCTTTGGCTCCATTGCAAATATTATTTTGGGTTAGGTTTTTAATTTTGTAAAACTCTTTGTTTTTCCATTTCAAGAAATGGACTGTCAGCATAAGTTAAATGTTATTCAAAACAAAAAAGAGTTTTGTCAATCTGAATGACTAGTGTCTCTATATTAAGACAGAGAAGATACCATTTGAAAGTTTAGGCCTCACTTGTCCTTTGACTTAAGCATTTGCTTGGATGCCTTTACACAGACACAGTCTCAATCTGAAAGATGCAAGGGCAATACTGTCTTTCCTTGAGCCATTTCAGTGAAGTACGTATGGGAGCTTTTTAATCGAGATATTTGCCAATACGAGTGCCAAATGAAATCTCCATTAAGCCAAAAGCCAGCCAGCCTACACACTGAAGCTGTGGTAGCACTGGGATGGTTCACTTCCCAATCCCATTTCTCCCAGAAAACACTTCATTGTTTGACATTTGACATGACATGCCACTATTTTTATATGCTGCCAGTCTATTTACTGCTTTCCTCAGTGAAACATCTCAGAAGCAGTTCCTTTTATAACGATACACTGTTGATTAATGACAACAGCAACTATGAAAAGGGAATGAAAGGATTTTTAAAGTGTCATTTTTGTGAACTTTTTTTAATTATTATTATAAATTCTGAACATCATTCATTAATAGATTTAAGGGTAATGACTATATAATGTAACTGTAGTATTGTGTTTGTAAAAAAAAATCTGTGAGTTGTGTTTTATGACTCGTGGACTACCAGTGAAGTCAGCATTTCAGTGTTAATATATTGAATTGTTTTTTAAAGATTATTTTTGCGACGGCAACAGCAACAAAGAGTCATTATAAATGTTCATTTTAGCATCACTTGTCTTCTGTTCCTTTATTCTCCTCCACCTCTACTCTCTGCCTCATTGGAGTGAAAGGTCTTGAGTTGATAAAACTGCATGCAATATGCTCACCGACATGTTTGTTTTCTAAATGGAGTGCTGAAACTTCGTTTATGAAGTAGATCATGAAAAATGTACATATTTCTATTTAACCTTTATTTAACTAGGCAAGTCAGTTAAGAACAAATTCTTATTTACAATGACGGCCTACCCCAAGCAAACCCTAACCCGGACGACATTGGGCCAATTGCGCTCCGCCCTATGGGACTCCCAATCACGGCCGGTTGTGAAACAGCCTGGAATCTAACCAGGGTCTGTAGTGACGACTCTGGCACTGTGATGCAGTGCCTTTAAATGCTGAGCCACTCTATATCTCCAAATCATAACTGTGGTTTTATTGTGCATGTTCCTAATCGTTGTTCAAGGTCTTGGTGAAAGCCAAAGTGAGCGTCTAAGCTAATTAGTGTCTACCTGGCACAGACATCTATTCAACGTCTATTTCAATGAAATTATGTGGAGACAATGTTGATTCAACCATTGTGTGCCCAGTGGGTAGTTCTAGTACAGTGGTGTGTGGGCAGAATGTTGGAGCATTACAGATATAGCTGAGATCTTAATTTAAACACCCTGTTGTTGCAGGAAATTCCCTGCACAGCAGGAAATGCAAACTTGTAGTGTATTCAAGGTTTGAAAAGACTTCTAAAGTTAGTCATTTCCACTTCAAAATGTCAGACTTGATTTGCCCTAACTAAACATCTCCATGAATTATAATCCACACAATAATTCACATTTTCTATTGATGCAGGATTATTTTCCTGTTGTGAGAAACTGGTAAAATGTATATCCTACACCTGTATCTGTTTTGTGAACCTGTGAAGTTCTTCAAATAGGCCAGAATCTGTTGAAGTTACCTTGATCTACAGTGCCTTTAGAAAGTATTCACACCCCTTTACTTTTTCCACATTTTGTTGTGTTACAGTGTGAATTTTTATTTTATTACATTTAGATGTTGTGTCACTGGCCTACACACAATATCCCATAATGTCAAAGTGGAATTATGTTTTTAGAAATGTTACATAATTCATTAAAAAGGAAACACTGAAATGTCTTGAGTCTAAGTATTAAATCCCTATGTTATGGCAAGCCTAAATAAGTTCAGGAGTAAACATTTGCTTAACAAGTCACATAAATTGCATGGACTCACTCTGTGTGCAATAATAGTGTTGAACATTATTATTGAATGACTTCCTCATCTTTGTACCCACACAATTACCTGTAAGCTCCATCAGTCGAGCAGTGAATTTCAAAAACAAATTCAACCATAAAGACAAGGGAGGTTTTGCAATGCCTTGCAAAGAGGGGCACCTATTGGTAAATGGGTTAAAAAAAAAGCACACATTGAATATCCCTTTGAGCATGGTGAAGTTATTATTTTTATGGTGTATCAATACACCCAGTCACAACAAAGATACAGGTGTCCTTCCTAACTCAGTTGCCAGAGAGGAAAGAAACTGCTCAGGGATTTCACCATGAGGCCAATGGTGACTTTAAAACAGCTGCGGAGTTTAATGGCTGTGATAGGAGAAAACTGAGGATGGATCAACAACATTGTAGTTACTCCACAATAATAATCTAATTGACAGAGTGAAAAGAAGGAAGCCTGGATAGAATAAAAAATATTCCAAAACATGTTTACTCAGTGACGTTTGGGATTTGTCACAAACGGAAGGCTTTGCATTTAGGTCAAAAAAGTGAATCCCTTTGCAGTATTACTTTAGTGCCTTGTTGCATACAAGATACAAGTTTTTGAATATTTTTATTATGTTTATTGTATTCTTCTTTTCACTGTCATTTAGGTCATTGTTGTGGAGTCACTACAAGGCTGTTGATCCATCCTCAGTTTTCAACTATCACGGACACTGAACTCTGTCACTGTTTTAAAATCACCAATCACCCTCATGGAAGTTTAATTTCTTTCCTGCAGCTCAGTTCACAAGGACGACTGTATCTTTGATGTATCTGGGTGGTTTCACATATGTAATCTACAGCATAATTATTAACTTGACCATGTTTCAAGAGATATTCAATGTCTGATGTGTTACTGTTACCCATCTACCAATCACTACCCTTCTTTATGGGACATTTTAAAAGTTCCCTGGTCTTTGTAAATAAAATAAAATTTTATTGGTTGCATACACATATTTAGCAGATGTTAATGTGGGTGTAGTGAAATGCTTGTAGTTTTTTTCATCAAATTTGCTTTGTTAAAGTCCCCAGCTCCAATAAATGCCGCCTCAGGATATGTAGGTTCCAGTTTCCACAAAGTCCAGTGTAGTTCCTTGAGGGCCGTCATGGTATCGGAGGACCGTCGTAGTATCGAAAGTTGAATCTGTGCTTGAAATTCAATACTTGACTCGGGGACCTTACAGATCTTGTATGTATGGGGGACAGCAAAACAGTTAGTGGTTAAAAAATCATGCCAACCCCTATTATTTCACACAGAGTGAGTCCATATAATTTATGTAATTTGTTAAGCCACATTTTTATCCTGAACTTATTTAGGCTTGCCTAAACAAAGGGGCTGAATATATAGGCAATTATTATATTTGTGTTATTTAAATATATATTTTTAAGAATTTTCCTTCCGCTGACATTACAGAGTATTTTGTGTAGATTGTTGACAGAAAATGACAACTAAATCCATTTTAATCCCACTTTGCGACACAATGAAAGGTGAAGAAATCCACTGGGGCTTGAATACTTTTGCAAGGCACTTTAGGTGCGTTTTGAGGCCAGATTTGATAGAGCCTAGAGTCTGAGGTGCCTTGAGGTAGATGGCGGGGAGTACATTCCAGAGGTGAGGATATGGGATGCTGCTCAACCATGTCTCCGCCACTGCGAAATATATGAATCTAAGGAAGTTATAATAATATATGTTTCATATTTCTGTGGAATGAGAGAGGTTAAAACAGTGTAAGGGCTCTCAACACTGCAATACATCCACAGTAGGCCTACCATGTGAAGCTGCTTGGTTTCTCCTACCCTTTGAATGTTCTCATTTAGTGACCCAATGAGTGTATACAGACAGGTGGCTGAGCAACTTCATGAATGAAAGATATTGGCTGTTCCGGTGACTTTGGATGACACACAGAAACGTTACAATCTCTGAAGTTACATTATTAACAGATATGGGTTTCCCTGAGTAAATTAAGCATTTGTTTAGGGTGTTATTGGAAAGTCATTCAGTAACATGGGATGGTAGTGATAACAGAAAACACTGAAACAGACGCGCCAACAGATGGGTTCACCATGTGTGAAGACTAGCAAATAGCCGGCAAAACCAATACAGCAATATCTGGCTGGGCGTATACACTCAACAATAAATGTAATCTATTCTCATCTGTGCTTTGTGCATAATATCAAGGATAAGGTCTCACCAACTCCCCACCCTACACCGCACAATGGTAGAGGAAGACGGGGTTTTTTCTTCATAGAAAAGTCTTGGGCAGGCCGTTTAAGTGTTTTTTTCGGGCCGCCTATGTCCAAACAGTAAAATATATATACAGTGGGGCAAAAAAGTATTTAGTCAGCCACCAATTGTGCAAGTTCTCCCACTTAAAAAGATGAGAGAAGCCTGTAATTTTCATCATAGGTACACTTCAACTATGACAGACAAAATGAGAAAGAAAATGCAGAAAATCACATTGTAGAATTCTTAAAGAAGAAGTTACAGGTCTATGAGAGCCAGAAATCTTGCTTGTTTGTAGGTGACCAAATACTTATTTTCCACCATAATTTGCAAATAAATTCATTAAAAATCCTACAATGTGATTTTGTGGATTCTTTTTCTCATTTTGTCTGTCATAGTTGAAGTGTACCTATGATGAAAATTACAGGCCTCTCATCTTTTTAAGTGGGAGAACTTGCACAATTGGTGGCTGACTAAATACTTTTTTGCTCCACTGTATATATATACAGTACCAGTCAAAACTTCGGACACACCTACTCATTCCAGGGTTTTTCTTTATTTTTACTATTTTCTACATTGTAGAATAATAGTGAAGACATCAAAACTATGAAATAACACATGGAATCATGTAATAACCAAAAACATGTTAAACAAATCAAAATATGTTATATTTGAGAATGTTCAAAGTAGTCAACCTTTGCCTTGACGACAGCTTTGCACACTCTTGGAATTCTCTCAACCAGCTTCATGAGGTAGTCATCTGGAATGCATTTCAATGAACAGGTGTGCCTTCTAAATGCATTTGAACCAATCAGTTGTGTTGTGACAAAGTAGGGGTGGTATACAGAAGATAGCCCTATTTGGTAAAATATCAAGTCCATATTATGGCAAGAACAGCTCAAATAAGCAAAGAAAGATGACTGTCCGTCATTACATTAAGACATGAATCCGTAAAATTTCAAGAACTTTGAAAGTTTCTTCAAGTGCAGTCGCAAAAACCATCAAGCGCTGTGATGAAACTGGCTCTCATGAAGACCGCCACAGGAAAGGAACATCCAGAGTTACCTCAGCTGCAGGGGATAAGTTCATTAGAGTTAATTGCACCTCAGATTGCAGCTCAAATAAATGTTTCACAGAGTTCAACTAACAGACACATCTCAACATCAACTGTTCAGAGGACACTGCGTGAATCAGGCCATCATGGACGAATTGCTGCAAAGAAACCACTACTAAAAGACCAATAAGAAGAAGAGACTTGCTTGGGCCAAGAAAAACGAGCAATGGACATTAGACCGGTGGAAATCTGTCCTTTG
The DNA here is from genome assembly GCF_013265735.2 of Oncorhynchus mykiss. NCBI lineage: Eukaryota > Metazoa > Chordata > Actinopteri > Salmoniformes > Salmonidae > Oncorhynchus > Oncorhynchus mykiss. The sequence goes on along the minus strand of NC_048576.1, from coordinate 44,475,037 downwards.
GTCTGATGAGTCCAAATGTGCGATTTTTGGATCCAACCGCCGTGTCTTTGTGAGATGCAGAGTAGGTGAACGGATGATCTCAGCATGTGTGGTTCCCACCATGAAGCATGGAGGAGGAGGTATGATGGGTGGGGATGCTTTGCTTGTGACGCTGTCAGTGATTTATTTAGAATTCAAGGCACACTTAACCAGCATGGCTTAGGAAGAGTTCAGAAATCAATATTTGGTGGAAGAACCCTGATTTTCAATCACAGCTTTCATGCGTCTTGGCATGCTCTCCACCAGTCTTTCACATTGATGTTTGGGGACTTTATGCAACGCCTGGCGTAAAAATTTAAGTAGCTCGTGACCATCCATCTGCCTCTTGATCACATTCCAGAGGTTTTCAATGGGGTTCAGGTCACGAGATTGGGCCAAGCAATCGATGGCCGATCCTCCACCAAATTTCACAGTGAGTGCAAGACCTGGAGAGGCCAACAAGCCACAGTGTCTCGCACCCACTGTGAAATTTGGTGGAGGATCGGTGATGATCTGGGGGTGCTTCAGTAAGGCTGGAATCGGGCAGATTTGTGAAGGACGCATGAATCAAGCCATGAACAAGGTTGTCCTGGAAGAAAACTTGCTTCCTTCTGCTCTGACAATGTTCTCCAACTCTGAGGATTGTTTTTTCCAGCAGGGCAATGTTCCATGCCACACAGCCAGGTCAATCAAGGTGTGTATGGAGGACCACCAGATCAAGACCCTGTCATGGCCAGCCCAATCTCCAGACCTGAACCAGGTGAATCCAGGTGAAAGCTATGACCCCTTATTGATAGCACTTGTTAAATCCACTTCAATCAGTGTAGATGAAGGGAAGGAGACAGGTTAAAGAAGATTTTTAAGGCTTGAGATAATTGAGACATGGATTGTGTATGTGTGCCATTCATAGGGTAATTGGACAAGACAAAATATGTAAGTGCCTTTGAACGGGGTGCTAGGCGCACTGTTTTGAGTGTGTCAAGAACTGCAATGCTGCTGAGTTTTTCTCGCTTAACAGTTTCCTGTGTGTCTCAAGAATGGTCCACCACCCAAAGGACATCCAGCCAACTTGACACAACTGCAGGAAGCATTGGAGTCAACCCTGATGAATTGAGGCTGTTCTGTGGGCAAAAGGTGGTGCAACTCAATATTAGGAAGGTGTTCCTAATGTGTTGTACACTCAGTGTGTGTATATATACATACATAAACTTTAAGAAAATGTTCGGATTGTAAAGAAAATATAAAAAGTACGCAGAAAAGAGAACAAAAAAACACCTAAATAAAAAAATTCAAATTATTATGCATTCAGGAGTATTTTTGTCATGCCATGGGCCTCCATTGATTTCTTATAATATTTGAGTCTCAGATAGCATAAGCCATGGCAAAATGTTAAGAATTGCAGGAAATTAGCTTTAGAACAGCTAAATCCTGTCACTGTGGCCAACAAGGTTGCCTCTACAATTTGCGGTTAGCGACACACCACTGGGCAAGCCTCCGCCACGCCCACCACCTAAGCCCCATTTTGACCCAGAAAAAACCCTGGAAGCAAGTGTGGTGGTACCATAAATTTCAAGACATTCCCGGCAAACCTCAGTCTTATCCGGCTTTGTGAAAGCATTTGATCCCCTTAGTGGGAAAAGGTAGTGGTGGACTAGAATGATCAAATCATGTTGTCAAGGTAACAGGTTGTATCGAGAACAATATGTCACACTGGGGATGCTCTTGCAAGGATTAAATCTGTAGCCCTGGCAACTCCTGAACAACTCCAGATCTGCAATGCACCCCCATCAGGATGACCAGGTAAGTGCGAGCTGTGCTGATATTTTTTGATTCAATAAATCACAATGTTTGAAACCCACAGCAAGGTGACTCAGGTCAATGCTGTTGCAAAGAAAATACTTAGTTCCCCTATTGGTGTGATTTCAAACACTAGAACTGCAGCACAGCCCTATTCCTAAAATGGCACTGTCTTGCAACATGGTGAATGAAAAATAAAGGTGGAGACTACTGCAGAATCAAGAGGCATTGAGGCACCCCTTAACATAGCTCCTAATGTAACCATGGAAACCTATATTTCATGGAGTGAATCTCGCTGGAGTGGGATTGAATGAGTAGATATCTCTGCAGAGCCTTTGTAATACATTTACATGGTTCTTCATAATATACCAAGTCTTATAAAAATGATTAAAACATGAACTGCTGTACAGATACTGTAAAGTATCATACTATGATCCATAATTGTCTTTATACATCCAAACTAGTCTTGAATTTATTCAATCATTTGGATTGTTTAATATGAACTAGCTATGTAAGATTCTCAATATATGATGTGTGTGTGTTGCACATTATGTTAGTTTGGTCAGTTTCAGACAAATCAATAATGAGATTTTTAAAAACACTGTAGTCTCGTTCTAGGTAGGTAACAGCCTAAAACAGACTACAGTATTACACGGAACCACTAGTTTGGGTACCAGCAGAGCGAGGCCCAACACGGCTGAAAACATTTCTCTCTCCAGCAGGTGGCATTGTTTCACCCACAAGCAAGGAGTTTTTGTATGGAGGTCAATGAGAGAGTGTCGGATTTGTTCAACAAAAAAACGAATGTGAGGTTTCTTTGATAAAATATAATTTTCGTAATGCTTAAGTTGTTACGAGTGTACTGATAAGTAGGACACATGACAGCCCGGAAACTTTGAGAAAAAACACATATTGAAGTTGTCTCGAGATGGCTCTGCATATTCAGGATTTGAGGCTATTAGCATATCATCTCTCTCCATTGAATATAAACAGTTGACGTCAATATTCAAAAAAGGATTACAATAATTAAGCAATAAGGCCTGAGGAGGTGTGGTATATGGCCAATATACCACGGCTATGGGCTGTTCTTAAGGGCAATGCGGAGTGCCTGGACACAGCCCTTAGCCGTGCTATATTGTCAATATACAACAAACCCCTGTGCTTTATTGCTTTATTAACTATAAACTGGTTACAAACGTAATTAGAGCAGTACAAATGAATGTTTTGTTGTACCTGTGGTATATGATCTGATATACCATGGCTGTCAGGCAACAAAAATTCAGGGCTTGAACCACCCAGTTCATAATGAGAGTTATACAAAGAGTGGGTCTAATCCTGAATGCTGATTGGTTAAAACCGTGTTTCAGCCAGTGTCTATTCCACAAATTACCACCAGTTAAATCTATGACATGAAAATGCCTATTTACTCTGTTCCATTTGACCACGCAATCCACTGTCTCATCAACCCATGCAGGGAAGTTATACACTTGATCTACACATTATCTCACATTTATTTTAGAATAACATTTAGTTTTCAACAGCAGAGAATTGTACAAACCTTGCTGTCTGTTAAAAGTGAGCACATTTTCTATGCCAGGCAAAATCGCGCCTCATTAGCTCATTGTTATGGCTGTATCCAAACAAATGTCACTACAATACAGTTTAAACAAATGCAGCTACTGTTGTTATTCTGTCTGCACTGTTTGACGTGACTGTAAATTAGCCGTAGTCGTCTAGCTAGCAAGTAAGGGATTAGAACGTTGCCAGCCAGTATGACAATGGGACATTTAGAAAGAACTGGGTTTCGTCCATTGATACAGAACAAAAAGACTGACAGGGACGCGTCTCTTGGCAACCAAACCGATAGAAGGAACGACCGAGCGTCTCGTGAAACAACTCTAGATTTGTGTCGGGACTATATCTTGTGGAAGTATGAAATAGAATGAATAAAATCAACAACAAAAATGTGAAAATATGTCAATCATGTGTTGGTAACCCGTTGAATAAAAGTGATAATGCTCTCGAAGCCAGTGTTTGGAGGATATATTGGCACGGGTTGCCGGCTCTCGACTTCGTTTTAGGCCTAACAACACCGGTGCCATAATACTGGCTTCTCCGGCTTTATCATATAAGTATCCACCAATCAAAAGAAAAGATGGGCGGGAGCTAGACAGAAATGACCGCATCTCTGAATGAACCAATGATCACATATCTGATTGAACCAAGGGCCCTCTGCTTTGCGATATACTCCAGTGCAGTAGGTGGCAGTATTGCACTACATATTGATTCTAGTCAACTGTTCAAGGTTTAGAAGAAGATTCTAATAAACGTATCAGGAGAAGTGCTTCGATAACAATTAGCTATCGATAAATCTTGTTTGTCATATCACATGACTTTGTTTTGTGTTCATAGTAGCTACGGTTAAGTATTTTTATATTCAGGGAAAAGGCTGGTATAGGTGCACGTTTGGTTACTAGCTAGCAAGCTGCTAATTTAGCGCCTTCCAACTATCACAGCTACGTTTAGCAGGCATTCCATGTCAACTTTCACGAGTAGATATGGAACACCCATGCAGTATTTTTGAGGATTTGGAACGATATGTCGTGAAAGACGTAAGAAAAGCTTTACCACACCTCTCATGTACTTCTGGTGTCAGTGTTTGTCAGCTAGTTGAGGGTTAACCCTTGCGCATGACTCCATTACATTAACGTTACACAAATCGTTGTGCGAAGGCGTGTTCTTTACGAGGAATTTTACAAGACCGACGCTCAATCTGAACATTAAGACGCGTCGCTTGCGTTAAGGTTTACGTTGATACACACCTTGATGTAGTGTTCCCACACGCCATATCTCCATGTTACTGCGCTTGTTTACGGAAGACAAGAGGCAACCTACCACCTGTGCTAATTAGCTATTATCTAGCATGCTCTGAACACCTGTGTGTGAGCATAACTCGAAATGTAGTTTCGTCAGATTGAGGCACCCATAGAGCTGTATAGATCTGTGCAAAAGTATATATTTGTCAATTTGAATGATTCTTTGTCGCTGATGAAAGATCAGTTTCTAAAGCCATATCACAAGCGGTGAATATTGACGTTTCTAAACGTTAAAACACAGCTAATGGCTGAAAACGGTTGTGTTTTCGAGAGCAAGTTGAGGTTGAGCTTCTCTGAATTTAAACATACTGAACAAAAATAAACACAATTTCAAATATTTAGAGTTATTGTTCATATGGCTGGCGTGGTTACACGCGGTCTGTGGTTGTGAGGCCAGGTGGACATATTGCCAAATTCCATAAAATGACGGAGGCACCAGCTCTGGTGGACATTCCTGCAATCACCATGCAAATTGCATGCTCCCTCAACTTGGCATTGTCTCATGTGACGAAACTGCACAGTTTAAAGTGACCTCTCATTGTCCCCAGGACAAGGTGCACCTGTCTAATAATCATGCTGTTTAATCATCTTGATATGCCACACCTCTCAGGTGGATGGATTATCTTGGCATTGGAAAAATGCTAACTAATAGGGATGTAAACAAATGTATGCTCAAACTTTGAGAGAAATATGCTTTTGTGGGTTTTGAAAATTCCAGGGATTTTTATTTCAGCTCATGAAACATTTAACATGTGTTTTAAAAATTGTTCAGTGTAAAAAAATGCAATCTAGTGGGCATAGGATGCTAATAGATTTAGCTACTTGGCCATTATTTTACTAGCTTGCATCTTATGCTAGCACAGATGAAAGGGAAAACATTATCATATCATTATCATATCTTTGCTACTAACTAGTCTAGCTCTAGGTAGGCATACATTATATGAAAAGGTTCAAATGTGCAATGGATATTAATCTGAGCATGGATATTTACATTTTTAGGCTCCACCAACGGTTTACTACATTCCAGATTTCATAACAGAGGATGAGGAGTCTCAACTATTACAACAGGTAATGGAATACAGGGGAAGGGGGTGACAGATGCACTACACATGTTTAGGTATAACATCAACTAGACATGACATCATGAAATGCCTTTATTCTAATGCTGTTCCAGGTGTATAAGGCACCAAAAACTAAATGGACACAGTTATCCAACAGAAGGCTCCAGAACTGGGGTATGTCAGTGATTTATAACTGAATGTGAGGTGAACTGGGAATGATGACTGCTGGGTGAAATGCTATTCTTACGCCTATGTACTTTTAATACAGGTGGGCTGCCTCGTCCGAAAGGGATGCTTGGAGAGAAGCTTCCTGATTGGCTCCTGAAGTACTGCGAGAGAATATCTGCTCTTGGTGCATTTGCTGGGAAGACTGCCAATCATGTGCTGGTGAATGAATACAAGCCAGGGGAGGGAATAATGGTATGGTCCTCACATCAGCTTCAGTCATTAGCACTGTGTGATAACACCAATATTCTTGTGCACTTTTGTGTGTGTGTGAAAATAAGCGTTCAATACATTCCATCGGGTGTGGTACTTCTCTGCTTTTGTGTCATTGTTAATTTTGTACAGTACCAGTCAAAAGTTTGGATACCTACTTTATTTTTACTATTTTATACATTGTAGAAAAATAGTGAAGACTTCAAACTATGAAATAACACATATGGAATCATGTAGTGACCAAAAAAGTGTTAAACAAATCAAAATATATCTTAGATTCTTCAAAGTAGCCACCCTTTGCCTTGATGACAGCTTTGAACACTCTTGACATTCAATGCTTTTCCAAAAGTCTTAAAGGAGTTCTCACATATGCTGAGCACTTGTTGCCTGCTTTTCCTTCACTCTGCGGTCCTACTCATCCCAAACCATAACCATCTCAATTGGGTTGACGTCAGGTGATTGTGGAGGCCAGGTCATATGATGCAGCACTACATCACTCTCCTTGGTCAAATTGCCCTTACACAGTCTGGAGGTGTGTTTTAGGTCATTGTCCTGTTGAAAAACAAATGTTAGCCCCACTAAGCACAAACCAGATGGGATGGCGTATCACTGCATTATGCTGTGGTAGCTGTGCTGGTTAACTGTGCCTTGAATTCTAAATAAATCCGTGTCACCAGCAAAGCACCATCACACCACCTCCCCCATGCGTCACGGTGGGAACCACACATGCGGAGAGCATCCGTTCACCTACTCTCACAAAGACACAGCGTTTGGAACCAAAAATCTCAAATTTAGACTCAACAGATCAAAGGACAGATTTCCACCTTCTAATGTCCATTGCTCGTGTTTCTTGGCCCAAGCAAGTCTCTTCTTCTTGTTGGTGTCCTTTAGTCGTTGTTTCTTTGCAGCAATTCAACCATCAAGGCCTGATTCACGCAGTGTCCTCTGAACAGTTGATGTTGAGATGTGTCTATCATCAGAATCCATATATATATATATTTTATATTTTTAACCTCAATTTCAACATACTCTCCTCACCCAATACCAATGTGATATGGATCTGAAATGTTCTATGCTTTAGAACCGGAACCCCCAACAGAAGCTAGCCAGCTAACTAGCTAGTAGTCAGTTAGCCACTGCTAGCGGTTATCAGCTAACCTCAGCCCGGTCAACTCTTGCCAATCTGCACAGCGCTATTCAACCCAGAGCATATCAGACTGCTTTTTCTCTACCACATCTCCGGATTCCTACCGTAAGCTCTGAACCTTTTCACCTGGCTCATCGCAGCTAGCAAGCTGCTATCCGAGAGGCTACTCCTGGCTACCATCTCTGTCCCGAAGCAAGCACCAGTTACCCTGGAGCTAGCCTCGTGCTAAGCCCATCTCCCAGCTAGCTGAAGAGGTCCATCAGCAACTTCTTGGGCTACAATACCTATTTTGCCAATTGGCCTGGACCCCTTTTACTGCCGTCACGGAGCCCCGCCGATTCATCAAGATCCTACTGACGTAATCCGCCCGAGGGGGTTTCAACAGGCTCCTCAGTCGCGACGTCCCCTGAAGCCCCACCTGCTAGCTCCGGCCCGCTAGCTGTCTGAATTGCTGTGTCCTGCTCGCCTAGCTATTCACTGGACCCTATGATCACTCGGCTACGCATGCCTCTCCCTAAGGGTCAATATGCCTTGTCCATTGCTGTTTTGGTCAGTGATTGTCTTATTTCACTGTAGAGCCTCCAGCCCTGCTCAATATGCCTTAGCTAGCCTCTTTGTTCCACCTCCCACACGTGGTGACCTCATTTGGTTTAAATTATGTCTCTAGAGACAAAACCCCTCTCGTCACTCAATGCCTAGGTTTACCTCTACTGTATTCACATGCCACCATACCCTTGTCTTAACATTATGCCTTGAATCTATTCTTCCGCTCCCAGAAACCTGCTCCTTTTACTCTCTGTTCCCAATGCCCTAGACGACCAGTTCTTAAAGCCTTTAGCCGTATCCTTATCCTACTCCTCCTCTGTTCCTCTGGTGATGTAGAGGTTAATCCAGGCCTTGCAGAGCCTAGCTCCACTCCCATTCCCCAGGCGCGCTCATTTGTTGACTTCTGTAACCATAAAAGCCTTGGTTTCATGCATGTTAACATTAGAAGCCTCCTCCCTAAGTTTATTTTATTCCCTGCTCTAGCACACTGCCAACCCTGTCCTAGCCGTGTCTGAATCCTGGTTTAGGAAGGCCACCAAAAATTCTGACATTTCCATCCCCAAGTACAACATTTTCTGAGAAGATAGAACTGCCAAAGGGGGCGGAGTTGCAATCTACTGCAGAGAGAGCCAGCAGAGTTTTGTCATACTATCCATGTCTGTGCCCAAACAATTTGAGTGTCTACTTTTAAAAATCCACCTTTCCAGAAACAACTCTCTCACTGTTGCCGTTTGTTAAAGACCACCTTCAGCCCCGAGCTGTGCCCTGGACACCATATGTGAATTGATTGCCCCGCATCTATCTTCAGAGCTTGTACTCTTAGATGACCTAAACTGGGACATGCTTAACACCCTGGCCATCCTACAGTCTAAGCTAGATGCCCTGAATCTCACACAAATTATCAAGGAACCTACCAGGTGCAACCCCAAATCCGTAAACACGAGCACCATCATAGATATCATCCTGACCAACCTGCCCTCTAAATATACCTCTGCTGTCTTCAACCAGGATCTCAGTGATCACTGCCTGTGTGACCACCTGACGCGATGTTATCTTTCTGGCTCATTTTTCAAAATAAAAGCCTGAAACTATGTCTGAAGACTGTTGACACCTTGAGGAAGCGATAGGAAAAGGAATCTGGTTGATATCCCTTTAAATGGAGCAATGGGAGGCTATGGAACATGGAGCTTTCAAAATAGAAGCCACTTCCTGGTTTGATTTTTCTCAGGGTTTCGCCTGCAACATCAGTTCTGTTATACTCACAGACAATATTTTGACAGTTTTGGAAACTTTAGTGTTTTCTATCCTAATCTGTCAATTATATGCATATTCTAGCCTCTGGTCCTGAGAAATAGGCCGTTTACTTTGGGAACGTTATTTTTCCAAACATAAAAATAGTGCCCCCTAGCTTCAAGAGGTTAACAACTGATTTGCCCAAACGCAGTAAGAAGGAAAGAAATTCCACAAATTAACTTTTAACAGGGCACACCTGTTAATTTAAATGCATTCCAGGTGACTACCTCATGAAGCTGGTTGAGAGAATGCCAAGAGTGTGCAAGGCTGTCAAGGCAAAGGGTGACTACTTTGACTAATCTCAACTATAAAATACATTTAGTTTGGTTTAACACTTTTTTTGGTTACTACATGATTCCATGTGTTAGTTCATAGTTTTGATGTCTTCACTATTCTTTTACAATGTAGATAATAGTGAAAATAAATCAAACCCTTTGAGTGAGTAGGTGTTTCCAAACTTTTCACTGGTACTGTATATGACCAGCACCTGGTAGGTGGTGATTTGGCTACTGCTTACTGCAGGGGGTTGGTTGTGTGTGTGTTGTCACAGCCCCATGAGGACGGGCCTCTGTACCATCCCACAGTGACGACCATTAGCCTGGGCTCCCACACATTGCTGGACTTCTACAGGCCCATTAGCGCCCAGGAGGTAAGCTCCCAACACAGCACTGTGTCTGCTCTCATTAATAAATATGTGAATAGATGCTAACATGTAATAATAATTCATCTATGGAGCACATTTCACACGTGCAATATACAGATGCAGTGCATTCGGAAAGTATTTGGACCCCTTGACTTTTTCCACATTTTGTTACGTTACAGCCTTCTAAAATGGACTAAATACAAATAATCAGCTCAGGTGCATCCTGTTTCCATTGGTCATCCTTGAGATGTTTCTGCAACTTGATTGGAGTCCACCTGTGATAAATTCAATTCATTGGACATGATTTGGAAAGGCACACACCTGTCTATATAAGGTCTAGAGGTCGACCGATTATGATTTTTCAACGCCGATACCGATTATTGGAGGACCCAAAAAAAAGCCGATACCGATTAATCGGCTTTTTAATTTTAATTTTTTTTTACATTTTAATTTAAAAACAAAATTATATATATATATGTGTGTGTGTGTGTGTGTGTGTGTGTGTGTGTGTAATAATGACAATTACAACAATACTGAATGGACAATGAACACTTTTATTTTAACTTAGTATAATACATCAATAAAATCTATTTAGTTTCAAATAAATAATGAAACATGTTCAATTTAGTTTAAATAATGCAAAAACAAAGTGTTGGAGAAGAAAGTAAAAAGTGCAATATGTGCCATGTAAAAAAACTAATGCTTAAGTTCCTTGCTCAGAACATGAAAGCTGGTTGTTCCTTTTAACATGAGTCTTCAATATTCCCAGCTAAGAAGTTTTAGGTTGTAGTTATTATAGGACTATTTCTCTCTATACCATTTGTATTTCATATACCTTTGACTATTGGATGTTCTAATAGGTACTTTAGTATTGCCAGCCTAATCTCGGGAGTTGATAGGCTTGAAGTCATAAACAGCGCAATGCTTGAAGCATTGCGAAGAGCTGCTGGCAAACGCAGGAAAGGGCTGTTTGAATGAATGCTTACGAGTCTGCTGCTGTTGCCTACCACCGCTCAGTCAGACTGCTCTATCAAATCATATACTTAATTGTAATATAATAACACACAGAAATATGAGCCTTAGGTCATTAATATGGTCAAATCTGGAAACTATAATTTCGAAAACAAAACGTTTATTCTTTCAGTGAAATATGGAACCGTTCCGTACTTTATTGACGGGTGGCATCCATAAGTCTAAATATTCCTGTTACATTGCATAACCTTCAATGTTATGTCATAATTCCGTAAAATTCTGGCAAATTGGTTCGCAGCGAGCCAGGCGGCCCAAACTGTTGCATATACCCTGACTCTGCGTGCAATGAACGCATGAGAAGTGACACAATTTCCCTAGTTTAATATTGCCCGCTAACATGAATTTCTTTTAACTAAATATGCAGGTTTAAAAAATATCCTTCTGTGTATTGATTTTAAAAAGGCATTGATGTTTATGGTTAGGTACATTCGTGCAACAATTGTGCTTTTTTTGCAAATGCGCTTTTGTTAAATCATTCCCCGTTTGACAAAGTTGGCTGTCTTTGTTAGGAAGAAATAGTCTTCTGACAGTTTACAACGAGCCAGGCGGCCCAAACTGTTGCATATAGCCTGACTGCTTGCACAGAACGCAAGAGAAGTGACACAATTTCCCTTGTTAAAATAAATTCATGTTAGCAGGTAATATTAACTAAATATGCAGGTTTAAAAATATATACTTGTGTATTGATTTTAAGAAAGGCGTTGATGTTTATGGTTAGGTACACATTGGTGCAACGACAGTGCTTTTTTTCGTGAATGCGCTTGTTAAATCACCCGTTTGGCGAAGTAGGTTGTGATTCAATGATAAATCAACAGGCACCTCATCGAATATATGCAACACAGGACAAGCTAGATAAACTAGTAATATCATCACCATGTGTAGTTAGATTTTTTATAAGATACGTTTAATTCTAGCTAGCAACTTACCTTGGCTCCTTGCTGCACTCAAGTAACAGGTAGTCAACCTGCCACGCAGTCTCCTCGTGGAGTGCAATGTAATCGGCCATGATCGGTGTCCAAAAAATTATGATTACCGATTTGTTATGAAAACTTGAAATCAGCCCTAATTAATCGTCCATTCCGATTAATTGGTCGACCTCTAATAAGGTCCCACAGTTGACTGTGCATGTCAGAGCAAAATCCAAGCCATGAGGTCAAACGAGCTCCGAGACAGGATTGTGTTGAGGCACAGATCTGGGGAAGGGTACAAAAAAAATGTCTGCATCATTCAAGAACACAGTGGACTCCATCATTCTTAAATGGAAGATGTTTGGAACCACCAAGACTCTTATTAGAGCTGGCCGCCTGGCCAAACTGAGCAATCGGAGGAAAAGGGAGGTGACCAAGAACCCAATGGTCACTCAGACAGAGCTCTAGAGTTCCTCTGTGGAGATGGGAGAACCTTTCAGAAGGACAACCATCTCTGCAGCATTCCACCACTCAGGCCTTTATGATAGAGTGGCTAGCTGGAAGCCACTCTTCAGTAAAAGGCACATGACGGCCTGCATGGAGTTAGCTTCTCTGGTCAGACCAGCTTCTCTAGATGACACCAAGATTGAACTCTTTGGTCTCACGTCTGGAGGAAACCTGGCACCATCCCTACGGTGAAGCATGATGGTGCCAGCATCATGCTGTGGGGATATTTTTCAGTGGCAGGGACTGGGAGACTAGGCAGGATTGAGGGTCGCCCGGACTTGAACCCGATCGAACATCTCTGGAGAGACCTGAACATAGCTGTGCAGCGCCGCTCCCCATCCAACCTGACAGAGCATGAGAGGATCTGAAGAGAAGGGGAGACACTCCCCAAATACAGGTCTGCCAAGCTTGTAGTGTTATACACAAGACTTGATGCTGTAATCGGTGCCAAAGGAGTTTCAACAAGGTACTGAATCAAGGGTCTGAATACTTACATAATGTCATATTTCAGTAAAATGTTATATACATTTACAAAAAAAAAATGTTCTGTCATGTTGTATTGTTTGTAGATTGAGGAAAAAAACTTTTGAATCAATTTTAGAATAATGCTTTAATGTGGAAAAAGTCAACATGTCTGAATACTTTCCGAATGCACTGTTTATACAGACACTAGATGACATGCAGACTTATAGTATTACACAACAGTATTACTGGGTCATTCCACGACAAGAGTGCCTGTTGCGTCCTTTATATATTTTAAGAAGAAATTGTGCACCAATAGAGCTTGCCAGTTTGTAGTCCTAAAATACGTTTAAACGTTACCTCTGGTAAATGAATGGGGAAAGAATAGGTGAACAGCCTAGAAACTGTCTCTAACCAGAATAGAAAAAGGAGTGGGAGGCTACGGTGCACAACTGAGCAAGAGGACAAGTACATTAGTGTCTAGTTTGAGAAACAGACACCTCACAAGTCCTCAACTGGCAGCTTTATTAAATAGTACCCGCAAAACACAAGTCTCAACGTCAACAGTGAAGAAGCGACTCCGTGATGCTAGCCTTCTAGGCAGAGTTCCTCTGTCCAGTGCCTATGTTCTTTTGCCCATCTTAATCTTTTCTTTTTATTGGCCAGTCTGAGAGATGGCTTTTACTTTGCAACTCTGCCTCGAAGGCCAGCATCCCAGAATCGCTTCTTCACTGTTGACGTTGAGACTGGTGTTTTGCGGGTATTATTTAATGAAGCTGCCAGTTGAGGACTTGTGAGGCATCTATCTTTAAGGTCAACCCTGTTACGTGAACTGAACTCTTGTTTTAATATGGTGAAATTCTTCCATTTGGGAAAAAAATTCAACAGAAACCGTCAAAATGTAATGCTCATCATATAGGAGTGGCAGATAGCTTAGTGGTTATAGCGTTGGACTAGTAACCGAAAGCTTGACAAGGTAAAAAGATCTGTCGTTCTGCCCCTGAACAATCAAGTCAAATCAAAGTTTATTTGTCACGTGCGCCGAATACAACAGGTGTAGACCTTAGAGTGAAATGCTTACTTACAGGCTCTAACCAATAGTGCAAAAAAGGTATTAGGTGAACAACAGGAATAAAAACAACAGTGAAACGACAGTGAAAAATAACAGTAGCGAGGCTATATACAGTAGTGAGGCTATAAAAGTAACGAGGCTACATACAGACACCGGTTAGTCGGGCTGATTGAGGTAGTATGCACATGTAGATATGGTTAAAGTGGCTATGCATACATGATGAACAGAGACTAGCAGTAGCGTAAAAGAGGGGTTGTTGGGTGGTGGGAGAGAATGCAGATAACCCGGTTATCCAATGTGTGGGAACATTAGTTGGTCGGGCCAAATGAGGTAGTATGTACATGAATGTATAGTTAAAGTGACTATGCATATATGATAAGCAGAGAGTCGCATCAGCTTAAAAGAGGGATTGGGGGGAAACACACAATACAAATACACCGGGTAGCAATTTGAATACCTATTCATGGGGTCTTATGGCTTGGGGGTAAAAACTGTTGATTACTTTTTGTCCTAGACTTGGCACTCCGGCACCGCTTGCCATGCGGTAGTAGAGAGAACAGTCTATGACTGGGTTGGCTGCTTTCTTTGACAATTTTTAGGGCCTTCCTCTGACACCGCCTGGTGTAGAGGTCCTGGATGGCAGGCAGCTTTGCCCCAGTGATATACTGGGCCAATAGCACTACCCTCTGTAGTGCCTTGCGGTCGGAGGCTGAGCATTTGCCGTACCAGGCAGTGAAGCAACCGGTCAGGATGTTCTCGATGTTGCAGCTGTAGAACCTTTTGAGGATCTCAGGACCCATGCCAAATCTTTTTAGTTTCCTGAGGGGGAATAGGCTTTATCGTGCCCTCTTCACGACTGTTTTGGTGTGTTTGGACCATTCTAGTTTGTTGGTGATGTGGACACCAAGGAACTTGAAGCTCTCAACCTGCTCCGCTACAGCCCGGTGGGGGCGTACTTGGTCCTCCTTTTCCTGTAGTCCACAATCATCTCCTTAGTCTTGGTTACGTTGAGGGTTAGGTTGTTATTCTGGCACCACCCGGCCAGGTCTCTGACCACCTCCCTATAGGCTGTCTCCATCGTTATCGGTGATCAGGCCTACCACTGTTGTGTCATCTGCAAACTTAATGATGGTGTTGGAGTCGTGCCTGGCCATGCAGTCGTGGGTGAACAGGGAGTACAGGAGAGGACTGAGCACACACCCCTGGGGGTTCCAGTGTTGAGGGTCAGCGTGGCAGATGTGTTGCTACCTACCCTCAACACCTGGGGGTGACCCGTCAGGAAGTCCAGGATCCAGTTGCAGAGGGAGGTGTTTAGTCCCAGGATCCTTAGCTTAGTGATGATCTTTGAGGGTACTATGGTGTTGAACGCTGAGTTGTAGTCAATGAATAGCATTCTCACATAAGTGTTCCTTTTGTCCAGGTGGAAAAGGGCAGTGTGGAGTGCAATAGAGATTGCATCATCTGTGGATCTGTTTGGGCGGTATGCAAATTAGAGTGGGTCTAAGGTTTCTGGGATAATGGTGTTGTGAGCCATTACCAGCCTTTCAATGCACTTCATGGCTAACGACTTGTGTGCTATGGGACTGTAGTCATTTAGGCAGGTTGCCTTCGTGTTCTTGGGCACAGGGACTATGGTGGTCTGCTTGAAACATGTTGGTATTACAGACTCAATTAGGGACATGTTGAAAATGTCAGTGAAGACACCTGCCAGTTGGTCAGCACACGTCCTGGTAATCCGTCTGGCCCCGCAGCCTTGTGAATGTTGACCTGTTTAAAGGTCTTATTCACGTCGGCTACGGAGAGCGTGATCACACAGTCGTCTGGGAACAGCTGATGCTTTAATGCATACCTCAGTGTTGCTTGCCTCGAAGCGAGCATAGAAGTGATTAAGCTCGTGTCACTGGGCAGCTCGTGGCTGTGCTTCCCTTTGTAGTCTGTAATCGTTTGCAAGCCCTGCCACATAAGACGAGCGTCGGAGCTGGTGTAGTATGAATCAATCTTAGCCCTGTATTGACGCTTTGCCTGTATATGGTTCGTCGCAGGGCATAGCAGGATTTCTTATAATCTTCCGGGTTAGAATCCCGCTCCTTGAAAGCAGCAGCTCTACCCTTTAGCTCAGTGCTAATTTTGCCTATAATCCATGGCTTCTGGTTGGGGTATGTATGTACAGTCACTGTGGGGAGGACTTCCTCGATGCACTTATTGATAAAGCCAGTGACATTTGTGGTGTACTCAATGCCATCGGAAGAATCCCGGAACATGTTCCAGTATGTGGAAGCAAAACAGTCTTGTAGTTTAGCATCTGCTTCATCTGACCATTTTTTTATAGACCGAGTCACTGGTGTTCCTGCTTACATTTTGCTTGTAAGCAGGAATCAGGAGGATAGGGTTGTGGTCGGATTTACCAAATGGAGGGAGAGCTTTGTACGCTTCTCTGTGTGTGGAGTACAGGTGAACTAGAATTTTTTTTTCCTCTGGTTGCACATTTAACATGTTGATAGAAATGAGGTTGAACTGATTTAAGTTTCCATGCATTAGTCTCCGGCCACTAGGAGCGCCGCCTCTAGGTGAGTGGTTTCCTGTTTGCTTATTTCCAAGGCAGTTAACCCACTGTTCTTTCATTGAAAATAAGAATTTTTTCTTAACTGACTTGCCTAGTTAAATAAACGTTAAATAAAAAATGGAGTAAAAGCAGATGAGCTGGTTCTCTTTTTGGACAGTGTCTTGTGTTTTGTATTGGAAAACTGAGCGGTTCGAGCATAACACATCAACCCTGTTATCTATCCATGGATAGACAGGCTAGAAATGTTTCAACAATTACATTTTTGGGGGTGAAGAGCGCGTTCAATTTCCACTCGCTGTTGCACACAACAAGATTCTAGTCCCCATGTCATAAAGGGATTCATGGCTGATTTTTAAGAACAAATTGTCAACCCTGTTACTTTATTTGGCACTCAATAGACTCTTACTATAGTTTATTTAACCTCTTAAAAAGGGAAATTGTTTTTATGAATTTGAACATGTGCTCTTCTTGACAATGTTATGAGGTGATTTATTATAATAATAAGTTACACTTCTCAAAAGGCACTGAATTGGTGGAACTTGTTTACTAACGTCTTGTCACTCACTTCATCCCCAGCTGGATGAGGTGCCACAGACTGAGGAGAGCCGCTACCTCCTGTCTCTGCTGGTGCGGCCGCGGAGCCTCCTCATCCTCCAGGACGACATGTACCAGCGCCTCCTCCACGGCATCCAGGGGACGCACCACGACTCTCTCACTGAAAGGGTGGCCAACCTGCTCGCTGCCGGGGTCCTGCCAGGGGCCACATTAACCCGAGGCACCAGGGTGTCCCTCACCGTGCGTCACGTGCCCATAGTCATGAGGGCCAATCTGCTCCTGGGCAGGAAATGACAAGAGGAAGTGACATTTGAGGACTTGGGAAAAAATTGACACCATGATACAGACTGACTTGATTATGTCATTCATTGTCTGCCAAGGAAAAGTTTAAATGGGATCCTTGGGATGTCCCAAATTTCAAGCGGGTAGGGTTGTTGCAGTGGATATATTACCGCCACACCGGCAGTCATTAGTCATGGCTGCAGTAAAGTTCCACATGACAACGGCAACGGTCACGGTAATCTCCTCTGTGTTCTGGACATGCGTTGGTAGCAGGGCCTTAAATGTGTAATTCACTAGCCACGTTGGCAGGTGGTAATACTCAGGGCTCTACAGTGTGAGCATTTCATAAAAATAGTCAAGTATGGGCACAAGTGCCAGTTGTGATTTATACCAAAATAAATGCCATTCTGTTTTATATCTGTTAATGCACAATGAAATCTGAATCCTAACGTTATAGCTATCCCACCTCGCACAGCAATGCTGCCTGTCTAGGGGGCTATGAGCACCATGTGTGAAGCGCTAAAAGGTTTGTTTTTAGAAGCAATGCGCACAGGAATAAAAGTTGGTCTAATTTACTCAATTCAACTACAGTGAGACGGTCCCCGTTTTTCTTGGCTATTGACATTGTTTTGTTCACAAACAAGGTTTATTTTTAATGTTGGAGTTTGTTTCCACTGCTAGCAAAAACAGACATTGTCAGATTCTACAATTGAGATTCTCACAGGCACACATGACTTGAGTGGCCCTGTTACCAAGGTAACCTTAAATGGGCAGCAGAATTTTTTGGTTCAAAGGTCACAGAATATTAACTCAGTCAATATATAACATTCTTACTAGTAATACATTTGTTTTAGAAACATTACTAA
Source organism: Oncorhynchus mykiss (assembly GCF_013265735.2). NCBI lineage: Eukaryota > Metazoa > Chordata > Actinopteri > Salmoniformes > Salmonidae > Oncorhynchus > Oncorhynchus mykiss. The sequence goes on along the minus strand of NC_048576.1, from coordinate 44,456,971 downwards.
GCATGCTCATGGTTTTTTTGTGTGTAATTATGCAAAGCTATATTTTGTCTGGTAAAAAATCTGAGTGGCTAGTAGATTTAAAAATAATAATAATTATACCTGCCACAGTGGCTGGTATACAGAAAAGTTTGTTTTAGGCCTTGGTTGGTAGTACCCAAATTGCTAATGACCTTCAGGTTACCAATGGCCTGGTACTCAGGGCTCTATTGTCCTTCTAACCACTCTGAAGTCAATGCAAATGCAGTTGAAAATCACAAACACTTATCTTCAAAACAGTATTGTGCTTTTAAAACTCACCTCACTGTGATGATCAATTTGAAGAAAGAATTTCAACAACAGGTTGAAACTGAGTGGAAAACATGGTCGTCGTTTCAAAGCCCAACACAATGAAATGGACAGCACTTTCTAAGGTGATGGTTAATTCAAAACATACATACACATATTCAAGCTTACGCATATGCAAGGATAAAAAAGGTTTAAAAAACAAATTAAAATGATTGTGCCGTTATACAATATATAGCCTACCACATATTATGCATGGCAGAAAAACATAAAACAAAACTGATTTCAGATGTAATTGGTCTAGCCTAAACAAATTCTAGTAATTGCCTTTTGAGTGTGGACTGTATTATTATGCATACTGGATGGACTGGTTGCCTGTGCTACACACCAAACTTTGTCCACGAGTCTAGGAGAGAACGTATAGGCTTAGGCGATGCTGTTGGTTCATTGATTGTGCAGGGCGGCTTACAGAGTTAGCCTACAATTATAGCGATGTTGTATTTGATTTTTGAAAAACCTAGTGCATTCTTTATATTTTCATTATTTATTAGGCTTACACATGACATTTTAGCTATAGAGAATCTCACCACTACAGCTCTTCTCTCCTTCATTCCTTTCTCGGCCATGCAGAGAGAGGGGCTGTCAACGGTTGAATTAAATGTTTTGTTGTGAAAACATGTTAGTATCGATGTTCCCCAACAGATTTTACTTGGTTTCCCAAATTAAGCAATGGGTTGCTGCAAGAACAGGGTTGGAGAGCCCATGGCATACAGTTTGGGCGGAATATCACCTGTCACACTGCGAGTGCATGCTCCTCAAACAGTGATTGATGCGTGGAGTGAAGTAAGGGTTCTTATAAGCCCAGACATTTCTATATGCAACCCCGTGTGAAAGCAAAGTTTTTGTGGTTGCCACTAAAAAGAGGATCCCTGCTGCTACTATATTTATTTCTTAGCTGCTCATATTAAGCACATGCTCTGCTAGAAAACTGAAGTAGCCTACCCAGCATCATTGGAGAAAAAAAATATATTGAAAAGTGGCCTCCATTCACTATTGGAGTACATACGGATGATGTCTTCTTTCCCCTGCCCCTGTTCTTGCCCATTTGATAACTGGCCCTTCTTAAATCAAAACTAGTTTTGCACATTAAAGATTAAATTGAGAAAAGTATGATTGGTGAAAATATGATCACTTGATGAGAGAACAGCTGTGCAGCCTAAGGCAAGGAACAGAGCGCAAGCTTTTTTTGCGACTTTCTCATCAGTAGCCTGTAGTTGCATCATGCAGCCCATATATTTTTGATTTCTTGGGACATTTTTAAGGTTTGTATCATTCACAATTGTTGCCAAATTACTCAATCTAGCGAATATGAACTGTTTCATATGATCACATCCGACGGCTCCGACACTCGTCGGATGTGGAACACCTATGTGAGAATTCTGTTCATTGACTACAGCTCAGCGTTCAACACCATAGTACCCTCAAAGCTCATCACCAAGCTAAGGATCCTGGGACTAAACACCTCCCTCTGCAACTGGATCCTGGACTTCCTGACAGGCCGCCCCCAGGTGGTGAGGGTAGGTAGCAACACATCTGCCACGCTGATCCTCAACACTGGAGCTCCCCAGGGGTGCGTGCTCAGTCCCCTCCTGTACTCCCTGTTCACCCATGACTGCATGGCCAGGCATGACTCCAACACCATCATTAAGTTTGCTGACGACACAACTGTGGTAGGCCTGATCACCGACAACGACGAGACAGCCTATAGGGAGGAGGTCAGAGACCTGGCCGGGTGGTGCCAGAATAACAACCTATCCCTCAACGTAACCAAGACTAAGGAGATGATTGTGGACTACAGGAAAAGGAGCACCGAGCATGTCCCCATTCTCATCGACGGGGCTGTAGTGGAGCAGGTTGAGAGCTTCAATTTCAATTGTGGAGTAACTACAATGTTGTTGATCCATCCTCAGTTTTCTCCTATCACAGCCATTAAACTCTGTAGCTGTTTTAAAGTCACCATTGGCTTCACAGTGAAATCCCTGAGCAGTTTTCTTTCTCTCCGGCACCCGAGTTAGGAAGGACGCCTGTATCTTTGTAGTGACTGGGTGTATTGATACACCATCCAAAGTGTAATTCAGTACTCGACTGTGGGACCTTACAGATAATTGTATGTGTGGGGTACAGAGATGATGTCATTCAAAAATCATGTTCAACACTATTATTGCACACAGAGTGAGTCCATGAAACTTACAGTATGTGACTTGTAGCAAATTTCTACTAATATTTTCTACTAAAAATTTGAAAATATTATGGGGTATTGTGTGTGTGTGTAGGGCAGAATTTTTTTTTCTTCAACTTAATTCATTCTCAATTCAAGCAGTAACACACCAAAATGTGGAAAAGGTCAAGGGGTGTGAATACCTCCTGAAGGCACTATGTTAAATGGAGTTATTATACTTTTTTTATGTGGATGTTTCAAAGGTGTGTATCAGCAGCTTGTATGTGTGGAGGTCTGGAGATGCTAAACATGTTTATGTTCATTATCGGTCAATTTCTGTGGGACCAGCAGTCTTTTTCATGACCATAACCAGACAAAATTTCATGACCTCCACCGCCCTGTTTAGGGTAGGGTGGTCACAAGGATCCCGGATAGCACTAACCATAATGCCAAGAGACACTACAAAATGCAAGCGAGGATTCACTTTGGTAACCTTGAATTTTGGAAACCCATTGTATGTACAGTATGTTTTGATACAGTTCGGATCAGGCACGTTTTTGTCCGAGGCTTCATGCGGTGAAGCCTTTATGTACATGTAGAATACTTCCTCACTGTTTCACATTTGGAATAATGTGGCTAATAGCCTACACAAATAGGCTGCAATATTAAAAATAAATGAAATCCAATTTGAGACTCCTGAAGTCACCACGCCTGTAGGTCCAGGTTGCGGGCCCGACTGTTTTCTATAGTGAGTATTGCCAACCCAGACAGTCTTTCCTGAGACATTGTGCATTATATGTCCATTCCACTGCACACAATTTAAACTTAGTCTTGATTGACACATGCCAAGATATACCAGAGATAAGGGACTTGATATTTGCTACCACAGAACTCAAACACTGGTTCAGTGGTAGGAATGAAACCGCAAACCGCTTTTTTTGTTGTCTGCTGTTTGTAGCTCAGTTGTTAGAACATGGTGCTTGTAATGTCAGGGTAGTGAGTTCGATTCGCGGGACCACCCATATGTAGTATGTATGCATGCATGACTGTAATTCACGTTGGATAAAAGCGTCTGCTAAATGGGAAATATAAGAAATACGCTTTTGAACGAGAGCCTAAATCAGACCACCGGAATAAACTCCACTCATTGCACTGGTGTGGACATAGCCTTGACCATGGCATTTGTTCACCAATATACTTTCAATCAGTTACTTTTTTCCTGAGGAACTTTTTCAGTCATTCCTGAAGCCCAAGAAACAAGCACTTAGAATCCTAGTATTGAAATTATAAAGGTTTATGAATGACTTTTTAAATGCTTACTGTCAATTATTTGTACAGATTTAAAGGACGGGCACATGGGCCCCCAGAGGTCGTGGATCTGAGCACCTCCCTGACCCTTAACAGAATGGCAACACATTCGGGGCTGTCTGATTGGTCCAGAAACCGATGGGTTGGGCCAGAGCCAGTAACTTAATACTAAGGTTATGATTCCTTGGTGAAAGGTTAAAAAAAGTAATAATAATAAATTTAAGAACTGAAGCATAGAAATAGCTCATATACATATATATTCTAACTCTTCTTAGACATGCTTTCAATGATGTATATAAACCCTGCATGGCTGATGCTATGTCTTGGCCAATGAGAGGCTTTGAAGCCACCTGTCGGCCATATTTATTTATTTATTTATTTATTTTACCTTTATTTAACCAGGTAGGCAAGTTGAGAACAAGTTCTCATTTACAATTGCGACCTGGCCAAGATAAAGCAAAGCAGTTCGACAGATACAACGACACAGAGTTACACATGGAGTAAAACAAACATACAGTCAATAATACAGTATAAACAAGTCCATATACAATGTGAGCAAATGAGGTGAGAAGGGAGGTAAAGGCAAAAAAGGCCATGGTGGCAAGGTAAATACAATATAGCAAGTAAAACACTGGAATGGTAGTTTTGCAATGGAAGAATGTGCAAAGTAGAAATAAAAATAATGGGGTGCAAAGGAGCAAAATAAATAAATTAATTAAATACAGTTGGGAAAGAGGTAGTTGTTTGGGCTAAATTATAGGTGGGCTATGTACAGGTGCAGTAATCTGTGAGCTGCTCTGACAGTTGGTGCTTAAAGCTAGTGAGGGAGATAAGTGTTTCCAGTTTCAGAGATTTTTGTAGCTCGTTCCAGTCATTGGCAGCAGAGAACTGGAAAGAGAGGCGGCCAAAGAAAGAATTGGTTTTGGGGGTGACTAGAGAGATATACCTGCTGGAGCGTGTGCTACAGGTGGGAGATGCTATGGTGACCAGCGAGCTGAGATAAGGGGGGACTTTACCTAGCAGGGTCTTGTAGATGACATGGAGCCAGTGGGTTTGGCGACGAGTATGAAGCGAGGGCCAGCCAACGAGAGCGTACAGGTCGCAATGGTGGGTAGTATATGGGGCTTTGGTGACAAAACGGATTGCACTGTGATAGACTGCATCCAATTTGTTGAGTAGGGTATTGGAGGCTATTTTGTAAATGACATCGCCAAAGTCGAGGATTGGTAGGATGGTCAGTTTTACAAGGGTATGTTTGGCAGCATGAGGGAAGGATGCTTTGTTGCGAAATAGGAAGCCAATTCTAGATTTAACTTTGGATTGGAGATGTTTGATATGGGTCTGGAAGGAGAGTTTACAGTCTAACCAGACACCTAAGTATTTGTAGTTGTCCACGTATTCTAAGTCAGAGCCGTCCAGAGTAGTGATGTTGGACAGGCGGGTAGGTGCAGGTAGCGATCGGTTGAAGAGCATGCATTTAGTTTTACTTGTATTTAAGAGCAATTGGAGGCCACGGAATGAGAGTTGTATGGCATTGAAGCTTGCCTGGAGGGTTGTTAACACAGTGTCCAAAGAAGGGCCGGAAGTATACAGAATGGTGTCGTCTGCGTAGAGGTGGATCAGAGACTCACCAGCAGCAAGAGCGACCTCATTGATGTATACAGAGAAGAGAGTCGGTCCAAGAATTGAACCCTGTGGCACCCCCATAGAGACTGCCAGAGGTCCGGACAACAGACCCTCCGATTTGACACACTGAACTCTATCAGAGAAGTAGTTGGTGAACCAGGCGAGGCAATCATTTGAGAAACCAAGGCTGTTGAGTCTGCCGATGAGGATGTGGTGATTGACAGAGTCGAAAGCCTTGGCCAGATCAATGAATACGGCTGCACAGTAATGTTTCTTATCGATGGCGGTTAAGATATCGTTTAGGACCTTGAGCGTGGCTGAGGTGCACCCATGACCAGCTCTGAAACCAGATTGCATAGCAGAGAAGGTATGGTGAGATTCGAAATGGTCGGTAATCTGTTTGTTGACTTGGCTTTCGAAGACCTTAGAAAGGCATGGTAGGATAGATATAGGTCTGTAGCAGTTTGGGTCAAGAGTGTCCCCCCCTTTGATGAGGGGGATGACCGCAGCTGCTTTCCAATCTTTGGGAATCTCAGACGACACGAAAGAGAGGTTGAACAGGCTAGTAATAGGGGTGGCAACAATTTCGGCAGATAATTTTAGAAAGAAAGGGTCCAGATTGTCTAGCCCGGCTGATTTGTAGGGGTCCAGATTTTGCAGCTCTTTCAGAACATCAGCTGAATGGATTTGGGAGAAGGAGAAATGGGGAAGGCTTGGGCCAGTTGCTGTTGGGGGTGCAGTGCTGTTGACAGGGGTAGGAGTAACCAGGTGGAAAACATGGCTAGCAGTAGAAAAATGCTTATTGAAATTTTCAATAATGGTGGATTTATCAGTGGTGACAGTGTTTCCTATCTTCAGTGCAGTGGGCAGCTGGGAGGAGGTGTTCTTATTCTCCATGGACTTTACAGTGTCCCAGAACTTTTTTGAGTTAGTGTTCCAAGAAGCAAATTTCTGCTTGAAAAAGCTAGCCTTGGCTTTTCTAACTGCCTGTGTATAATGGTTTCTAGCTTCCCTGAACAGCTGCATATCACGGGGGCTGTTCGATGCTAATGCAGAACGCCATAGGATGTTTTTGTGTTGGTTAAGGGCAGTCAGGTCTGGGGAGAACCAAGGGCTATATCTGTTCCTGGTTCTAAATTTCTTGAATGTGGCATGTTTATTTAAGATGGTTAGGAAGGCACTTTTAAAAAAATATCCAGGCATCCTCTACTGACGGGATGAGGTCAATATCCTTCCAGGATACCCCGGCCAGGTCGATTAGAAAGGCCTGCTCGCTGAAGTGTTTCAGGGAGCGTTTTACAGTGATGAGAGGAGGTTGTTTGACCGCTGACCCATTACGGATGCAGGCAATGAGGCAGTGATCGCTGATATCTTGGTTGAAGACAGCAGAGGTGTATTTAGAGGGGAAGTTGGTTAGGATGATATCTATGCGGGTGCCCGTGTTTAAGGCTTTGTGGAGGTACCTGGTAGGTTCATTGATAATTTGTGTGAGATTGAGGGCATCAAGTTTAGATTGTAGGATGGCTGGGGTGTTAAGCATGTTCCAGTTTAGGTCGCCTAGCAGCACGAGCTCTGAAGATAGATGGGGGGCAATCAGTTCACATATTGTGTCCAGAGCACAGCTGGGGGTAGAGGGTGGTCTATAGCAGGCGGCAACGGTGAGAGACTTGTTTTTAGAGAGGTGGATTTTTAAAAGTAGAAGTTCAAATTGTTTGGGTACAGACCTGGATAGTAGGACAGAACTCTGCAGGCTATCTTTGCAGTAGATTGCAACACCGCCCCCTTTGGCAGTTCTATCTTGTCTGAAAATGTTGTAGTTTGGAATTAAAATGTCTGAATTTTTGGTGGTCTTCCTAAGCCAGGATTCAGACACAGCTAGAACATCCGGGTTGGCAGAGTGTGCTAAAGCAGTGAATAGAACAAACTTAGGGAGGAGGCTTCTAATGTTAACATGCATGAAACCAAGGCTATTACGGTTACAGAAGTCGTCAAAAGAGAGCGCCTGGGGAATAGGAGTGGAGCTAGGCACTGCAGGGCCTGGATTCACCTCTACATCGCCAGAGGAACATAGGAGGAGTAGAATAAGGGTGCGGCTAAAAGCAATAAGAATTGGTCGTCTAGAACGTCTGGAACAGAGAGTAAAAGGAGGTTTCTGGGGCCGATAAAATAGCATCAAGGTATAATGTACAGACAAAGGTAAGGTAGGATGTGAATACAGTGGAGGTAAACCTAGGTATTGAGTGATGAAGAGAGATATTGGCATATTGGCATTCCCCAGGAGGAGCAGTCCTCCACAGGTATTAATGAAATTCTACAGTATTTCAATTAAATTATTTGAGGCCAAAATTCCATGTATTTATTTTTTAGTCTGGACAATAACCTTTTCTTTTGTAGTCTGGACAATCTTTTTTTTAAATTATAATTTAAGGAAAATGTTTACAGTACCAGTCAAAAGTTTGGACACGCCTACTCATTCAAGTGTTTTTATTTTATTTTTTACTATTTTCTACATTGCAAAATTAATAGTGAAGACATCAAAACTAAGACATAACACATATGCAATCATGTGTTAAACAAATCTAAATATATTTGAGATAAAGCAGCCACCCTATGCCTTGATGAAAGAAAACCTGATGGAGTCTGCAAAAGACCTGAGACTGGGACGGAGATTTGTCTTCCAACAAGACAATGATCCAAAACATAAAGCAAAATCTACAATGGAATGGTTCAAAAATAAACATATCCAGGTGTTAGAATGGCCAAGTCAAAGTCCAGACCTGAATCCAATCGAGAATCTGTGGAAAGAACTGAAAACTGCTGTTCACAAATGCTCTCCATCCAACCTCACTGAGCTCGAGCTGTTTTGCAAGGAGGAATGGGAAAAAATTTCAGTCTCTCGATGTGCAAAACTGATAGAGACATACCCCAAGCAACTTACAGCTGTAATCGCAGCAAAAGGTGGCGCTACAAAGTATTAACTTAAGGGGGCTCAATAATTTTGCACGCCCAATTTTTCAGTTTTTGATTTGTTAAAAAAGTTTGAAATATCCAATAAATGTCGTTCCACTTCATGATTGTGTCCCACTTGTTGTTGATTCTTCACAAAAAAATACAGTTTTATATCTTTATGTTTGAAGCCTGAAATGTGGCAAAAGGTCGCAAAGTTCAAGGGGGCCGAATACTTTCGCAAGGCACTGTATATATATATATATATATATATATATATATATATATATATATATATATATATATATATATATATATGTGTGTGTGTGTGTGTGTATTTAAACAGTGGGGCAAAAAAGTATTTAGTCAGCCACCAATTGAGCAAGTTCTCCCACTTAAAAAGATGAGAGAGGCCTGTAATTTGCAAATAAATTCATTAAAAATGCTACAATGTGATTTTCTGGATTTTTTTCCCCCATTTTGTCTGTCATAGTTGAAGTGTACCTATGATGCAAATTACAGGCCTCTCATATTTTTAAGTGGGAGAACTTGCACAATTGGTGGCCGACTAAATACTTTTTGTTATGGTGCGTGAATGAGGACCCAAAAGCGAATTAACAAACAGAGTACTTTAATGACGAACATACGTGGGCTCAGATGGACAGGTAGATTCCGACAGGACAGGACAAGGTTGCAGCACACACGATGATAGTCTGGTTCAGGCATGAGACACATAAACAAACAAACAAGAATCCGACAAGGACAGGAGCAGAAACAGAGACAGATATAGGGACCTAATCAGAGGGAAAAAGGGAACAGGTGGGGAACGGGGTGAATGGGTAATTAGGAGGAGACAAGGCACAGCTGGGGAAAAGAGGGGGAGAAAAGGTAACATAACAACGACCAGCAGAGGGAGACAGGGTGAAGGGAAAGGACAGAGACAAGACAACATGACAGTACCCCCCCACTCACCGAGCGCCTCCTGGCGCACTCGAGGAGGAAGCCTGGCGGCAACGGAGGAAATCATCGATCAGCGCACGGTCCAGCACGTCCCGAGAGGGAACCCAACTCCTCTCCTCAGGACCGTACCCCTCCCAATCTACTAGGTACTGATGACCACGGCCCCGAGGACGCATGTCCAAAATCCTACGGACCCTGTAGATGGGTGCGCCCTCGACAAGGATGGGGGGGGGGGGGGGGAAGACGAGCGGGGGCGCGAAGAACGGGCTTGACACAGGAGACATGGAAGACCGGGTGGACGCGACGAAGATATCGCGGCAGAAGAAGTCGCACTGCGACAGGGTTAATGATTTGAGAGATACGGAATGGACCAATGAACCGCGGGGTCAACTTGCGAGAAGCCGTCTTAAGGGGAAGGTTCTGAGTGGAGAGCCAAACTCTCTGACCGCGACAATATCTAGGGCTCTTCGTTCTACGCTTATTAGCAGCTCTCACAGTCTGCGCCCTATAACGGCAAAGTGCAGACCTGACCCTCTTCCAGGTGCGCTCGCAACGTTGGACAAAAGCCTGAGCGGAGGGGACGCTGGACTCGGCGAACTGAGATGAGAACAACGGAGGCTGGTACCCGAGGCTACTCTGAAAAGGAGATAGCCCGGTCGCAGACGAAGGAAGCGAGTTGTGGGCGTATTCTGCCCAGGGGAGCTGTTCTGACCAAGACGCAGGGTTGCGAAAAGAAAGACTGCGTAAGATGCGACCAATAGTCTGATTGGCCCGTTCTGCTTGACCGTTAGACTGGGGGTGAAAGCCGGAAGAGAGACTGACGGAAGCCCCAATCAAACGGCAAAACTCCCTCCAAAATTGAGACGTGAATTGCGGACCTCTGTCCGAAACGACGTCTGACGGAAGGCCATGAATTCTGAAAACATTCTCGATGATGATTTGTGCCGTCTCTTTAGCAGAAGGAAGCTTAGCAAGGGGAATGAAATGAGCCGCCTTAGAGAACCTATCGACAACCGTAAGAATAACAGTCTTCCCCGCTGACGAAGGCAGTCCGGTGACAAAATCTAAGGCGATGTGAGACCACGGTCGAGAGGGAATAGGAAGCGGCCTGAGACGGCCGGCAGGAGGAGAGTTACCGGACTTAGTCTGCGCGCAGACCGAACAAGCAGCCACGAAACGACGCGTGTCATGCTCCCGGGTGGGCCACCAGAAACGCTGGCGAATGGAAGCAAGCGTACCCCGAACGCCAGGGTGACCGGCTAACTTGGCAGAGTGAGCCCACTGAAGAACGGCCAGACGAGTAGGAACGGGAACGAAAAGAAGGTTCCTAGGACAAGCGCGCGGCGACGGAGTTTGAGTGAGTGCTTGCTTTACCTGCCTCTCAATTCCCCAGACAGTCAACCCGACAACACGCCCCTCAGGGAGAATCCCCTCGGGGTCAGTGGAGGCTACTGAAGAACTGAAGAGACGAGACAAAGCATCAGGCTTGGTGTTCTTAGAGCCCGGACGATAAGAAATCACGAACTCGAAACGAGCGAAAAACAGCGCCCAACGCGCCTGACGCGCATTAAGTCGTTTGGCAGAACGGATGTACTCAAGGTTCCTATGGTCAGTCCAAACGACAAAAGGAACGGTCGCCCCCTCCAACCACTGTCGCCATTCGCCTAGGGCTAACCGGATGGCGAGCAGTTCGCGGTTACCCACATCATAGTTACGTTCCGACGGCGACAGGCGATGAGAAAAATACGCGCATGGGTGGACCTTGTCGTCAGAGAGGGAGCGCTGAGAAAGGATGGCTCCCACTCCCACCTCTGACGCGTCAACCTCGACAACGAACTGTCTAGAGACGTCAGGTGTAACAAGGATAGGAGCGGATGTAAAACGATTCTTGAGGAGATCAAAAGCTCCCTGGGCGGAAACGGACCACTTAAAGCACGTCTTGACAGAAGTAAGGGCTGTGAGAGGAGCTGCCACCTGACCGAAATTACGGATGAAACGACGATAGAAGTTTGCGAAGCCGAGAAAGCGCTGCAGCTCGACGCGTGACTTAGGGACGGGCCAATCAATGACAGCTTGGACCTTAGCGGGATCCATCTTAATGCCTTCAGCGGAAATAACAGAACCGAGAAATGTGACGGAGGAGGCATGAAAAGTGCACTTCTCAGCCTTCACGAAAAGACAATTCTCTAAAAGGCGCTGGAGGACACGTCGAACGTGCTGAACATGAATCTGGAGTGACGGTGAAAAAATCAGGATATCGTCAAGGTAAACGAAAACAAAGATGTTCAGCATGTCTCTCAGGACATCATTGACTAATGCCTGAAAGACAGCTGGAGCGTTAGCGAGGCCGAAAGGAAGAACCCGGTATTCAAAGTGCCCTAACGGAGTGTTAAACGCCGTCTTCCACTCGTCCCCCTCCCTGATGCGCACGAGATGGTAAGCGTTACGAAGGTCCAACTTAGTGAAAAACCTGGCTCCCTGCAGGATCTCGAAGGCTGAAGACATAAGAGGAAGCGGATAACGATTCTTCACTGTTATGTCATTCAGCCCTCGATAATCTATGCAGGGGCGCAGAGACCCGTCCTTCTTCTTGACAAAAAAAAACCCCGCTCCGGCGGGAGAGGAGGAGGGGACTATGGTACCGGCGTCAAGAGCTACAGACAAATAATCTTCGAGAGCCTTACGTTCGGGAGCCGACAGAGAGTATAGTCTACCCCGGGGGGGGGTGGTTCCCGGAAGGAGATCAATACTACAATCATACGACCGGTGTGGAGGAAGAGAGGTGGCCCTGGACCGACTGAACACCGTGCGCAGATCGTGATATTCCTCCGGCACCCCTGTCAAATCACCAGGCTCCTCCTGTGAAGAAGAGACAGAGGAAACAGGAGGGATAGCAGACATTAAACATTTCACATGACAAGAGACGTTCCAGGAGAGGATAGAATTACTAGACCAATTAATGGAAGGATTATGACAAACTAGCCAGGGATGGCCCAAAACAACAGGTGTAAAAGGTGAACGAAAAATTAAAAAAGAAATGGTTTCACTATGATTACCAGAAACAGTGAGGGTTAAAGGTAGCGTCTCACGCTGAATCCTGGGGAGAGGACTACCATCCAGGGCGAACAAGGCCGTGGGCTCCTTTAACTGTCTGAGAGGAATGTCATGTTCCCGAGCCCAGGTCTCGTCCATAAAACAGCCCTCCGCCCCAGAGTCTATTAAGGCACTGCAGGAAGCTGACGAACCGGTCCAGCGTAGATGGACCGACAAGGTAGTGCAGGATCTTGAAGGAGAGACAGGAGTAGTAGCGCTCACCAGTAGCCCTCCGCTTACTGACGAGCTCTGGCCTTTTACTGGACATGAAGTGGCAAAATGACCAGCGGAACCGCAATAGAGACAGAGGCGGTTGGTGATTCTCCGTTCCCTCTCCTTAGTCGAGATGCGGATACCTCCCAGCTGCATGGGCTCAGCACCCGAGCCGGCAGAGGAAGATGGTAGTGATGCGGAGAGGGAGGCGACGGAGAGCGCAAGCTCCTTTCCACGAGCTCGGTGACGAAGATCAACCCGTCGCTCAATGCGAATAGCGAGTTCAATCAAGGAATCCACGCTGGAAGGAACCTCCCGGGAGAGAATCTCATCCTTAACCTCTGCGCGGAAACCCTCCAGAAGACGAGCGAGCAAGGCCGGCTCGTTCCAGCCACTGGAGACAGCAAGAGTGCGAAACTCAATAGAGTAGTCTGTTATGGATCGATTGCCTTGACATAGGGAAGACAGGGCCCTGGAAGCCTCCTCCCCAAAAACAGATCGATCAAAAACCCGTATCATCTCCTCCTTAAAGTCTTGATACTGGTTAATACACTCAGCCCTTGCCTCCCAGATTGCCGTGCCCCACTCACGAGCCCGTCCAATAAGGAGAGATATGACGTAGGCGACACGAGCAGTGCTCCTGGAGTAAGTGTTGGGCTGGAGAGAAAACACAATATCACACTGGGTGAGGAACGAGCGGCATTCAGTGGGCTCCCCAGAGTAACACGGCGGGTTATTGATTCTGGGCTCCGGAGATTCGAAAGCCCTGGAAGTGGCCGGTGGATCGAGGCGGAGATGGTGAACCTGTTCTGTGAGGTTGGAGACTTGGGTGGCCAGGGTCTCAACGGCATGTCGAGCAGCAGACAATTCCTGCTTGTGTCTGCCTAGCATCGCTCCCTGGATCTCGACGGCTGAGTGGAGAGGATCCGAAGTCGCTGGGTCCATTCTTGGTCGGATTCTTCTGTTATGGTGCGTGAATGAGGACCCAAAAGCGAATTAACAAACAGAGTACTTTAATGACGAACATACGTGGGCTCAGATGGACAGGTAGATTCCGACAGGACAGGACAAGGTTGCAGCACACACGATGATAGTCTGGTTCAGGCATGAGACACATAAACAAACAAACAAGAATCCGACAAGGACAGGAGCAGAAACAGAGACAGATATAGGGACCTAATCAGAGGGAAAAAGGGAACAGGTGGGGAACGGGGTGAATGGGTAATTAGGAGGAGACAAGGCACAGCTGGGGAAAAGAGGGGGAGAAAAGGTAACATAACAACGACCAGCAGAGGGAGACAGGGTGAAGGGAAAGGACAGAGACAAGACAACATGACACTTTTTGCCCCACTGTATATATGTATGTGTGTGTATGTATGTACACTAAGTATACCAAACCTTACGAACACCTTCCTAATGTTGAGTTGCACCCCTCCTGGATGTCCTTTGTGTGGTGGACCATTATTGATACACTGATGGGAAACTATTGAGTGTGATCCCAAAAAAACTGCTAAATGGCAGTTCTTGACACAAACCGGCGATCCTGGCACCCGTTCAAAGGCACTTAAATCTTTTGTCTTGCCCATTCACCCTCTGAACAGCACACATATGCAATCCATGTCTCAATTGTCTTAAAATCTTCTTTTAACCTGTCTCCTCCCCTTCATCTACACTGAATGAAGTGGATTTAACAAGTGACATCAATAAGGGATTATGGCTTTCACCTGGATTCACCTTGCAGTCTATGTCATGGAAAGAGCAGATGTTCTTAGTATTTTGTATACTCAGTGTATATACTGTAAATCAGGGTTCCCCAACTACCGGCCCGTTTTATTTGGCCCCTCAAGTTTCTGTTGAATTTTCATTGTTGGACATAAACTGTTAAAACACCAGTAAATCAGCTCCAAGTGATTTTAATTTGGGAAATCTGTCTACGAAAATGTAAATGTAAAATGCATTTCCACGCAAAATAGAGAGATCATATAAAAATGTAAGCAAGGTTTGAAATTATTATGTTTTAGTCAAATATTATATCTGTTTAGGCTTTTTGCAGTCTCCAAATTATTTGTAATTATGTTCCGGCCCCCCGACCATCCGCTCAAGAAGAAATTGACCAGTGGATGAATCTAGTGGAAGATCCCTGCTGTAAATCGTTGGTTTGTACCTGTGTTTGGTCCGGGTCTGGAAGTCGTGCTGGTACCAGGACTGGAAACCTGGGGTGGGTGCTGGTTCTAGTGCTGGGACTGGGTCTGTAGACAGGAGGAAGGGCAACCTGAGGAGCAAGCAAAGACACACAAGGAAGCCCTAGACCCAGTGGTCAACGGTGGCACTCCCCTGTGGTCTGCTTGCTTCAGGTGAAGGTTAGATTTCTGGTCCATCCTCTGCACCTCGTCTGGTGTCTGGGACTGGTTCTAGTACTGGGTCTGATGCTGGAGCTGGGACAACCTGATGAGCGAGCAGATGTAACCGATGTGAAATGGCTAGCTAGTTAGCGGTGGTGCACGCTAATAGCGTTTCAACCGGTAACGTCACTCACTCTGAGACCTTGAAGTAGTTGTTCCCCTTGCTCTGCAAGGGCCAAGGCATTTGTGGCGCGATGGGTAACGATGATTCGTGGGTGTCAGTTGTTGATGTGTGCAGAAGGTCCCTGGTTCGGGGCAAGGAGAGGGAAGGAAGCTATACTGTTACATTGATGCTGTTGACCCGGATCACTGGTTGCTGCGGAAAAGGAGGTCAAAAGGGGGGTGAGTGTAACCAATGTGAAATGGCAAGCTAGTTAGCGGTGGTGCGTGCTAATAGTTTTTTAACCGGTGACGTCACTCGCTCGGAGACCTTGAAGTCGCTATTCCCCTTGCTCTGCAAGGGCCGCGGCTTTTATGGCGCGATGGGTAACGATGCTTGGCGGGTGTCAGTTGTTGATGTGTACAGAGGGTCCCTGGTTCGAGCCCAGATAGGGGCGAGGAGAGGGATGGAAGCTATACTGTTACACAGAGACAGAAGTGATGGTACTCCCCTGTGGCCTGCTCGCTCCGGGCGTAGGTTGGTATCTTTAGGGGATTCCTTACTCTGTGCCCTGGTTGAGATGGTGTTTTCTGTGTCCAGCCTGGTTTCTCCTGTTCGGAAACTGCTTCAGGCGGTTGGCTGGTTGTGGCTGGGGGAGTCCAGGATTGTCCGTGGAGTCAGGTCAGACCGCTGTCAAGACACTTACAGTAGCTTTCCTTCTTCCCCAGTCTTTCAGGTGTCTGAGTGGTCCGTGAACTTGGGGACCAGCCATAGCCGTGGTCAAGTCACTGTTACTAGCGCTGTCCCCTTGTCCATCAAAATAAAATAGAAGATGGAGAAAAGGTATAGAGGGACACAACCCCGGAAAATCTCCACTGCACAGTGTGTAATGAGGAGAAACCAGAGTCTGTAGATTTTCAGATTTCTGTACAGATAACAGTACAGAAAACTGTACACACAGATGTTAGATGATAGTATTTCATGTGTGGTTTTATCAGGATTGTGGCAAATATTTTCTATTTGTGGTCAAATTTTGTTTGGCGGTAAAGACTTCCTTCAGGGGACACAGCTAGTGAGTTTGATTGACAGTGTCAGTGGTTTTGTTTATGCCATGATCAACTCACATGGAATCACGGACATTTTCAATTTGCTTACGCGTAGAAAGATGATACCAGAGTTTCCCATTTGGGAACAAGTAGGTGTGGTGAATTTGTGGTGAATTTCCCAGAGCCTGAGGCTTGCACCAAGGGTCAGGATAAAGATGAGTCTGTGACAGTAGGACTGAAGTTTTTGGAAGATGTGGACCCTTGCCCTTTGGCTGATCCATTTGTTTTTTTAGGGTCAGTGAAAACAGAGTTGGGTGCTGTAGAATCAGTGAGGTTAACCAGAAGTGGTCTTGTGATAATTGTTTGTGTTTCTGCTGGTCATAGGTACGAAGGTGTTCTGCGTTAAAACAATGGGGGCACGAAATTTGAATTGTTTTGCTCTCAATAAAATAGCGCCATTGAAAGGAGTGATTTACTGGGGTAACAGTAAATGTAAAAGTTGACCAACTGAAGGGGAAGATTCCCGGTGTTTGATGCTCGTCGTTTTGTGTGACGCAGGCAGGGTGGTGTGAGTGGTGGAAGAGTCATTGTTTGTTGTTTTGATGTTGAGTCTGCCTGACAGAGTGATGTTGGGATATATAAGTTATCCTGTACGAGCTTTTGTGCCAAATACTTTACGTTATTACAGGTGTCAAGCTTATGGGCATGTAGCAGCAGTGTGTAGGAGGGAGGTTCCTAGATGTGAGAAGCTTGCAGAAGGGCATGAGACAAAGTGTGTAGGAGGGAGGTTCCTAGATGTGAGAAGCTTGCAGAAGGGCATGAGACAAAGGAATGTGTAGCGTTGGGGAAAGTAGTGGTATGTGTTAATTGTAGGGGTACTCATGGGGCTGGGGATCAGAAATGGCCCGTGCGAGAGAGGCAGGTTGATGTTTTCATGGTTAGACTAGTGCAAAAGTTGTCATATGCTGAGACAGTGAAGAAAGTGGAGGAAGATGGGTCAAGGGGGAGGGATCCTGAGAGGAGGGGTGTGAGGTAGATATGTACCAGTACAGAGGGATAGGCCAAAAAGTGATATGTTAGAGTAAAATTGGATTTTTAGCATTTATAGCAATGGTTATCAACTGTACTGGAGGGATAGAACATAAGAAAATAACATAAGAAAATTGAGGTTGTGGTGGCAGCTGCAGAGAGGTAGTTGGGTGTGGGAGACATGACATTAGAAGATTTACAGGGTGTGTTAAGTGGTGGTCTCTCATCCTTTCAGGTTGTTGGCCTGAGGTAGGACTAAATATGTTTAAATTGTGGAGTAGGGTAGTGTTATTTTTTGTGAGTGTAGTGTTAGAGGGTAGTTTATTTAAAACAATATAAAATAAAGAAAAATTCAAGCAATGTACAAGGGAGTTAGTTGTACTCCAGTGTAGTATGTGGCTGTAATGCAACATTGGATGCTAACAGCTGTTTCACCTCATCAAAGAAGCAGCAAGCTCTACGCAAATAACTTACGTTCACTTTAACTAAGAGGTCCCCAGTTTCAGACATGACATGTGCACGGCATCACTCCTCATTGGCTTACTAAAATAATGTGCGTGACAGCCTCCTTGCTATTTTTTTTTTTTTAACAATATCACTGGCACCTCCAAGTCTGGTAAGTAGCGACTACTAATATGTTGAATACTTTTGTCGATTTGACTATAGTGTTATTGTAGCCTCGTTTGCGTACTACCGTCAGCATTCTTAGCTAGCTAACGTTAACTAGTTAGTACAGTTTAACACACTGCTAGCCATCCTCTTCCTGTCCGGGCAAGCTAGCTAGTAGCTAGCCTGTCTAGTAGTGGGTTTGTAGGCTTGCGAAAAAGGCCATACAGTTTTAGGTTGTAATCGTAACATTATTTAAACGTACTGAATGTTCAGCCTTCCCATTAAATATATTCGTAGCATTGATTAAGTTAACGTCGATGTGGTCGGCAAATTAGCCCCCTAACTAGTTGTCGTGAGTTAAACATCAATTTATCATTCGCAGGGCTAATATTGATTAATTTGGTCCTTTTTAGCAGACCACTCTGAAAGGGGTGTTTTTTTTGTTGCCAAAGGCGTCTTACTTAGGGCGAAACATTTGCAGCGGGTGTGCCTCCCATGGCATGTGTCAACTTGAGTAATTAGCCTATCCCCATAGTCATTGGCCTATCCTAGCTGACTTAGTAGGCTTCCATTATGTAATGGCCGTATGATTTCCATGATGTATTTGACTCAGGTGTGTTTTTTAAATATAAACTACGTTTAAAAACGACTAACGTTTTGAATGTTTTTTCTTTCTCACAGGTTGACACATTTCAATTGATTAAACATGTTTCTGGCCAAAAGACTCATCGGTGGCATTCTTGATGTCGTAAGGTAGGGAGGGATCTTCTAAATCATCATCTCTTATGATCACCACAGGAATTTAGTCTCTACATGTTTCTGGCTAAAAAAAATAAAAAATGTCCGATGGGAAGGTGGTTGAGGAGGCTGTATAGGTTGTGGGGGAGGAAGGGCAATGAAAGTAGTCTAATTTTAGGACACTGCCACTCTTAACTGATTGTACCGTTGCAACAGCCAAGCTATGTCGGATAGGAGCATGATTCTTCAGATAGTAACCTCAGACCATAAATAAATCGCTCATCATACACTATATTATCAAACGTATGTGGCCACATGCTTGTTGAACATCTCATTCCAAAATCATTCCAAAATCATGGGCATTAATATGGAATCTCTCTCCCCCCTTCACTTCTATAACAGCCTCTTCTCTTCTGAGAAGGCTTTCCACTAGATGATGGAACATTGCTGTGGGGACTTGCTTCCATTCAGCCACAAGCATTAGTGAGGTCAGGCACTGATGTTGGGCAATTAAGCCTGGCTCACGGTCGGCGTTCCAATTTATTCCAAAGGTGTTCAATGTGGTTGAGGTCAGGGCTCTGTGCAGGCCAGTCAAGTTCTTCCACACTGATCTCAACAAATAATTTCTGTATGGCCCTTGCTTTGTGCTCGGGGGATTGTCATGCTGCAACAGGAAAGGGCCTTCCCCAAACTGTTGCCAAGAAGTTGTCTAGTATGTATACAGTAGCGTTAAGATTTCCCGGTACCTACCTAACTCGGTAGTGAGTGTTGCAACTGAGGACAGTTGATTTTTACGCTCTAGCACTTGGCGGTCCAGTTCTGTGAGCTTGTGTGGCTTACCATTTCGCGGCTGAAATGTTGTTGCTCCTATTTATTTATTTATTTTCTCACCTTTATTTAACCAGGTAGGCCAGTTGAGAACAAGTTCTCATTTACAACCGCGACCTGGCCAAGATAAAGCAAAGCAGTGCGACAAAAACAAGAGTTACACAAGGGGTAAACAAACGTACAGTAAATAACACAATAGAAAAAGCTTTGTGCATATGTAGTAAAATTAGGGAGGTAAGGCAATAAATAGGCCATGGTGATGAAATAATTACAATTTATCATTAAAACTGGAGTGATAGATGTGCAGATGATGATGTGCAAGTTTAGATACTTGGGTGAAAGAAAAAAAAAACAATATGGGGATGAGGTAGTTGGGTGGGTTATTTACAGATGGGCTGTGTACAGGTGCAGTGATCGGTAAGCTGCTCTGACAGCTGATGCTTAAAGTTAGTGAGGGAGATAAGTCTCCAGCTTAAGTGATTTTTGCAATTCGTTCCAGTCATTGACTGCGGAGACCTGGAAGGAAAGGCAGCCAAACGAGGTGTTGGCTTTGGGGATGACCAGTGAAATATACCTGCTGGACCGCGTGCTACGGGTGGGTGTTGCTATGGTGACCAGTGAGCTAAGGAGGGGCTTTACCTAGCAAAGACTTGTAGATGACCTGGAGCCGATGGGTTTGGCGACGAATATGTAGTGATGGCCAGCCAACGAGCATACAGGTTGCAGTGGTGGGTTGTATATGGGGCTTTGGTGATAAAATGGATGGCATTGTGATAGACTACATCCAATTTGCTGAGTAGAGTGTTGAAGGCTAATTTGTAAATGACATCGCCGATGTTAAGGATCGGAAGGATTGTCAGTTTTACCAGGGTATGTTTGGCTTCATAAGTGAAGGTGGCTTTGTTGCGAAATAGGAAGCTGATTCTAGATTTGATTTTGGAATGCTTAATGAGAGTCTGGAGAGTTTACAGTCTAACCAGACACCTAGGTATTTGTAGTTGTCCACATATTCTAAGTCAGAACTGTCCAGAGTAGTGATGCTAGTCGGGCAGGTGCGGGCAGCAATCGGTTGAAGAGCATGCATTTAGTTTTACTGCTTTTAAATGCTAGTGTTGTATGGCATTGAAGCTCATTTGGAGGTTTGTTAGCACAGTGTCCAACGAAGGGCCAGATGTATACAGAATGGTGTCGTCTGCGTAGAGGTGGATCAGAGAATCACCAGCAGCAAGAGCAACATAATTGATTTATATACAGAGAAAAGAGTCTGCCCGAGAATTGAACCCTGTGGCAACCCCCATAGAGACTGCCAGAGGACCGGACGACAGGCCCTCCGTTTTGACAGACTGAACTCTATCTGAGAAGTAGTTGGTGAACCAGGTGAGGCAGTCATTTGAGAAACCAAGGCTATCAAGTGTGCCGATGAGAATACAGTGATTGACAGAGTCGAATGGCGGTTATCGATGGCGGTTATGATATCGTTTAGGACCTTGAGCGTGACTGAGGTACACCCATGACCAGCTCAGAAACCAGATTGCATAGTGGAGAAGGTACGGTGGGATTCGAAATGGTCGGTGATCTGTTTGTTAACTTGATTTTAGAATGGCATGGCAGGATGGATATAGGTCTGTAACATTTTGGGTCTAGAGTGTCTCCACCTTTGAAGAGGGGGATGACCGCAGCAGCTTTCCAATATTTAGGGATCTCAGATGATACGAAAGAGAGGTTGAACAGGCTAGTAATAGGGGTTGCAACAATTTCGGCGGATAATTTTAGAAAGAGAGGTCCAGATTGTCTAGCCCAGCTGAGGGGGGGGGGGGTGTAAAGCATGGACAGCTGTAGAAAAATGCTTATTGAAACTTGATTATTGTAGATTTATCGGTGGTGGCAGTTTTTCCTAGCCTCTGCAGTGGGCAGCTGGGAGGAGGTGGTCTTATTCTCCATGGACTTTAGTGTCCCAAACCCTTTTGGAATTAGTGCTACAGGATGCAAATTTCTGTTTGAAAAAGCTAGCCTTTGCTCTCCTGACTGTGTATATTGGTTCCTGACTTCCCTGAAAAGTTGCATATCGAGGGGCCTGTTCGATGCTAATGCAGTACGCCACAGGATGTTTTTGTGCTGATCAAGGGCAGTCAAGTCTTTAGTGAACCAAGGGCTGTATCTGTTCTTAGGTCTACATTTTTTTGAATGGGGCATGCTTATTTAAGATGGTGAGGAAAGCACTTTTAAAGAACAACCAAGCATCCTCTACTGATGGGATAAGGTCAATATCCTTCCAGGATACCTGGGCCAGGTCGATTAGAAAGGCCTGCTCACTGAAGTGTTTTAGGGAGCGTTTGAGAGTGATGAGGGGTGGTCGTTTGACCGCGGACCCATAGCAGAAGCAGGCAATGAAGCAGTGATCGCTGAGATCCTGGTTGAAGACAGCAGAGGTGTATTTAGAGGGCAGGTTGGTCAGGATGATATCTATGAGGGTGCCCTTATTTACGGATTTCGGGTTGTACCTGGTAGGTTCCTTGATAATTTGTGTGAGATTGAGGACATCTAGCTTAGATTGTAGGACGGCTGGGGTGTTGAGCATATCCCAGTTTAGGTCACCTAAGTGTACGAGCTCTGAAGATAGATGGGGGGGCAATCAATTCACATGTGGTGTCCAGGGCACAGCTGGGGGCTGAGGGGGGTCTATAACAAGCGGCAACAGTGAGAGTCATATTTTTGCAAAGGTGGATTTTTAAAAGTAGAAGCTCGAACTGATTGGGCACAGACCTGGATAGTATGACAGAACTCTGCAGGCTATCTCTGCAGTAGATTGCAACTCTTTGGCAGTTCTATCTTGACAGAACATTTTGTAGTTGGGGATGGAAACCTCAGAACTTTTGGTGGCCTTCCTAAGCCAGGATTCAGATACGGCTAGGACATCAGGGTTAGCGGAGTGTGCTAAAGCAGCGAATAGAACAAACTTGGGGAGGAGGCTTCTGATGTTAACATGCATGAAACCAAGGCTTTACAATAACAGCACTTAGTTTAGCAGGGCAGACATTTTACAAACTGACTTGTTGGAGAGGTGGCATCCAATGACAGTGCCACGTTCAAAGCTCTTCATTAAGGTCATTCTACTGCCAATGTTTGTCTATGGCGATTCCATGGCTGCAGGAACGGGTGTGGCTGAAATAGCCGAATACACTAATTTGAAGGGGTGTCCACAAGTGTGTGTCCCCTATCTATCTCTTAGGAATGCTACCAAGTGACTAACCTGTTAATTTCCTGTGTCCTTTGCAGCAATATTGATCCAGCTGTGTTTGTGCCCTCTGACCCAGTGAGTGGCATCGCTATTTTATCATTCAAGTTATCACTTGAGCATACTGTTTTGCTGAAAATTTGGATTTGTTATGGATAATAGTAACCTGAAGTGCAAATGTTATCGTGCAGCCCGCACCACGAAGGCCACTTGCGTACGCAGAGCAGAATGAGAGTGACGAGGAAAGACAGTTTCGCAAAGTCTTCCAGCAGTTGGCTGGAGATGTGAGTACGATAGGTCCCTGTCACTTCTCACACATTCCTATTCTAGTTTACCTTCATAATACCCCTGTAAATGTAAACCCCTTGTGGCAATGCCATTAGAAAGGCACTGTGACTGCTGAAATTGATGCAACATAGCAGTTTGATCTTCATGTAATTATTTCTGCTTTTAAGTATGGCTCAAATTCACTATTGAATATTGTTAAGACACTTTATACGTGGTATTCTTCGATGTTGGATTAATTAAACGGAATAACTTTTCCCTAAGGACATGGAGGTGAGCCCAACTGAATTGATGAACATCTTGAACAGAATTATTTCCAAACGTAAGCTATGTTTCTGTCTCTGTTCATGTGGCTTTGCCTGTGCTTGTGTGCATTAAGTGTATACCTGTTCAATCCCTCTCTCAGAAAGCCATGTTTGAGATGTAATATTTGTGATTAATTTCTCAGTGAGATTGATTTTTGTTTGTGACTCATTAAGGGCATGGTAATCCAGTGAGTGAACTGGCTGCTTTTGAATTTCAGATGGTGACCTGAAGACAGACGGGTTTAGCATTGAGTCCTGCAGGAGCATGGTTGCAGTCATGGATGTATCCTTCCTGTTATTACCTGTTTGTGGTAATGCATCTGATGTTGATGCAAAAATATCATTTCCAGAATTTAGGGCCATAAGGATGGAGAGATAATTCAGACATAGCCATATAAAAAGTCTCAGCAGGGGAAGGTTTATTGACAACCCATGTTTCTCAAGCCATGTTTCTTGAGTTTAGGTCAATTAAAATTATCCATCATATAACACATGGATTATTTAAATTGACCTAAACTCTTGGAAAGCATAGGTTGTTCATAACCTCCCCCTTGTTCTTAGACCTTTTTTCTATGGCTATGTGGAAATACCTTCCTAAGTGAGTATTTGTTCACGTCCCTTCAGTGATTTTTGAAAGGAAATTACTGGTTAAAAAAAATATGGTGGAAACTCTCACTCCACCAATCCAATGCTTTTCGAGTTGTGAGAAGTAGTTGTGCACATGTTCACTTCACTTCTCTGATTTGAAAGGAAATGGGGGAATTCTCAATTGGTAATGTTTGTCCTCCCCTCGACTACTCCATCCTCTTTTCTGTGACCCGGAAACCGATAAGTGGTCACCATATGTAGGGATGTCGATTTGTTAATAGGCGAACGGAAGAGTTTGCACCTCTGATAGCCTCCTCCAGCCAAGGACATTCTGATGTTTCCTATCACAGAAGTGTTTTGAAATCTGCCCACATCCCCTTGGAATCATTTGTTGTTTTCTCGAATGAGAAGAACCCTGCACATGTTTAAAGTCAATACACTACTTATCTTTTATATATGAAATGTCTGGCTACATTTCTTTTTACCACTTTACACATGTATTTTGGGATTCCTCCTCTGTAAACGTAATTAGCCTGATGTGTGTGGTGGAGTCTAATTTCATACTGCGTATTTGTTTCCTTTCTTCCGCTCCTCGATTTACCTTTGGCCTTTTTCAAAGGAGACGAGTGGTGGAAGCAAGGAGTCGAGCAAAACAAATTGAGAATCTCCCAATGACTGGTATAAGAAATAAAGTGGAAACTCCACCTAGCCCATGCCTCCACCAATCCAATGCTTTTAGATTTGTAGTGTGCACTTGTTAACCCTTTCACTATTTGAAAGGAAATTACTCGTATAAGAAATATGGTGGAAACTCCCATTAGCCCCTGCCTCCACCAATCCAATGAGGTAACTTACACCTTCCTAATATTGAGCAGCCTTAATTCATCGGGGCATGGACTCTACAAGGTGTCAAAAGCATTCCACTGGGATGCTGGCCCATATTGACTCCAATGCTTCCCACAGTTCTCAAGTTGGCTTGATGTCATTTTGGGTGGTGGACTGTTCTTGATACACACAGGAAACTGTTGAAGTTGAAAAACCCAGCAGCGTTGCAGTTCTTGACAAACTCAAACAGGTGTGCTTGGTACCTACTACCATACCCTGTTCAAAGGCACTTCAATCTTTTTTGTCTTGCCCAATTACCTTATGAATGGCACATATACACAATCCATGTCCCTATTGTCTGAAAAATCCTTCTGTAACCCGTCTCCTCCCCTTCATTGATTTTGAAGTGGATTTAACAAGTAACATCAATAAAGGATCATAGCTTTCTTCTGGATTCACCTGGTCAGTCTGTCAGGGAAGGAACGGGTGTTCTTAATGTTTTGTGTACACAGCATTGTTATAGGTGTCATGTTTTTGTTAACCTTAACGCTGTTGCAGTGTGACAGTACTGGGAAGCTCGGATTCCATGAGTTCAAACACCTCTGGAACAATATCAAGAAATGGCAGGTGAGAGTAAAAGTAGTTTGAGAGTATTGGCACTAATATACATTTTATTTTTGTATTAGAAAGTATAATACAAATTTGGAACCATGGAGATTTAATCATAGATGTATTTCACTGTTTTTTTTCAGGGTGTGTATAAGACTTATGATACTGATGGCTCTGGGGTTATTGGTGCAGATGAGCTTCCCAATGCTTTCAGGGCGGCAGGTAAAAGCTATCATGTAGCACAGAAACATTTTGGCTGTTTGCCAGACACTTTTTACAGCATACATCTTGAAACATTGCACTTTTTGAAATGAATACATTTTGAATCTCTTAAGTTCTTAAGTAAAGTTGTGTTTGACCCAGCAATTCTGTTATTATTTACAACTTTATAGCTATCAGCTTTTCAGTGTGGACCAAGGATGTACATTAAACCTAAACATGTATGTCTATGGTTTGGACACAGGCTTTCCCCTCAATGATGAGCTGTTCCAGATGATCATTCGCAGATACAGCGATGAGAACGGGAACATGGACTTTGACAACTGCATTGGCTGCCTTGTGAGACTGGACGCTATGTGCCGTAAGTCCGACTCCCTGCTCTTTCCGATCTCATCACCATGGCAAGGGTTATTTTAGATCTGTATAGGTGTTCGATGTAAAAAATAAAAACATACGCATTAACCTTTGTTACATTTGTTGTGTGTCAGCACAACTAATGGTACTTTGAAAATAATGGGGTACATACATAATCATTGTGAAAATTTGCAGTTGTTTTGTCACTAAAAGTAGTATCTTCTTGATTCAGGTGCCTTCAAAACCTTAGACAAGAATAACAATGGAACTATCAAGGTCAACGTTCAAGAGGTAAGCATGTCACACTTACAAGCTGTAACAATTAGACGGTTTTATGAATGTAATTAGCCTAGCAGAACTACTTTAGGAACAACATTGTAGAGTAATGCAGACGATATCACACGAGGTCAAAACCCACCATTGTACAGGGTTGATGTCAATCAATTGTTTTTCTTTCTCTCTGCAGTGGCTCCAGTTGACAATGTACTCCTAAGCACATTAAATGGCTACACGTGTTTACAAAACAAAACCACTCTTTCTACATGGCGCTGCGCTTTAGACCACTCCAGGGACCCCCTATGTCAGTCAACCAGCCCCCCAATTTATGCAGGTTTCCCTACATGCTTTGCAACCTACACTATGTGAATATAGCATTTTCCCATATAACGAAGGAGAGTTGTAGACCAATTTGTAGACTATTGTGGTAGCAAAAACCTGCACACGGTGTTCTTTGGGCTGCTCAATACCAATGCTAGTCTTGCACTCGCCCACGACTATCTGCTTGTTTTCCTTTTGAATTCAAGAAAACTTCTACACAGGCTATGGCTGTCTTCGCCTTTCAAAGAGCTCTCTCAAATAGTAGTAATTTAACAATTATTTAAGCCAGTTATGAAATAGCCTGTCACATATGTAGGTAGGTACACAACGCCAATACAATGCTAGTTTTTGTCATGTCTCACAACATTGTCTTGTGCCATTGCTTCATGAAGCCAACAGATGCCATTTAATGATTGGGTAAATGTTGCCATAAGTCATTGAGCTGTTATTACTTTGAAATGTATGGAATTAAAGAAATCTTAATGTATTTATTGCATGTGTTATTTGAACACTTCAAGCCTACTTATCGACCATTCAATCATTAAGGGTTGATGCATTTACCTAATGGCTGGAATGATAAATGTATTTTTTTTTAAATTATAGTTCAAATGTGCATCCAACACAGTGCTCTAGCTCATATATTTTGGTCAGTCCAGGTACTTCTCCTTTCACAGAAAAGTAAACCACGTAACTAGCTACTGAGCTTGCTTACAAACAGGCGTGAGAAATCTGACTGGTTAGCTAGCTAGCCAACTACAATGTTTTCCCACTAGTCAGAAATTACACAACCTTCATTTCCCTCAAAGGTAAACACTATCGTGCATAGTAATATTAGAAATATCAAGTTTATTGTTGGTATTTGTCGGTCTTGTAAAAAGAATGAAGAGGCGACAATGCGTGGTAAACGTTGCGTAGCTAGCTACAATTTTGTAAAGCCGTGACTCTTTAACATGAGTTTAGCTAGCGTTATTTGTGGATAAACATGGGCAAATTTGAAAAACGACATTTGATTGAGGCATTGTGCTTTTTAAAGTGCTAATATGCTACCATTTGCCATACCAACAGGGTTTACCGCTGTGTACATTAACGTTAGCTAGCAAGTCATGCATTTTTTTCGAAAGGGTAACTAACTAATGTAGCTACTTAAATAGGTTGCAGGGCTTGTATTCTTTTTCTTTCATGCAATGTAACGGGAACCAAATATAATATAAATGCGCATTCGTGGACACTTCACTTTACCTCATTTTTGATGCGCCTCTTTAGCACGCCCACCTGCCGATTTTTATCCAGCTTATACTGTAATCAGAATTCTATAATTTTTCAAATGCATCTTCTTTTAGTTGTATGCTGTCTATTTGATATAGGTCCAGTGTTGTACTGAGAATTGTTTTGGGAAGGTCGAGACCAGAGAGAAAGCAGACCACGAGATGGATAAGGGGCATTGTGGAAGATGTCTGCCTCACTTCAATGAATACACATTTATTAAAAATGGATATCACATTTACATAAGTATTCAGACCCTTTACTCAGTACTTTGTTGAAGCACCCTTGGCAGCGATTACAGACTGAAGTCTTGTTACGTATGACGCTACAAGCTTAGCACGCCTGTATTTGGTGCAGACCCTCTCAAGCTCTGTCAGGTTGGATGGGGAGCGTCACTGCACATGTATTTTCAGGTCTCTCCAGAGATGTTAGTGGGTTCCAGTCCGGGCTCTGGCTGGGACACTCAAAGATATTCAGAGACTTGTCCCCAGGCCACTCCGGCGTTGCCTTTGCTGTTTGCTTCTGGTTGTTAAACTGTTGGAAGGGGAACTTTTAACCCAGTCTGCGGTTCTGAGCGCTCTGTAGCAGGTATTCATCAAAGATCTCTACTTTGCTCCATTCATCTTTTCCTGAGTCCTGACTAGTCTCCCAGTTCCTGCCGCTGAAAAACATTCCCCCAGCATGATGCTGCCAACACCATGCTTCACTGTAGGGATGGTGCCAGGTTTCCTCCAGATATGACGCTTGGCATTCAGACCAAAGAGTTCAATCTTGGTTTCATCATACCAGAGAATCTTGTTTCTCATAGTCCTTTTATATTGTAAATATTGTATTTTCAGCTGTTTGAAGCTGGTGTACAAACATTTGTAAAAGATGCACACACACAAAAGGGAAGCATAGAAATAGCATAAATAGAACAGGTCTACCGCTTCTTAGTCTTGCTTTCAATGAGCTCGACAGATCTGTATCTCACATTTTTATGTGAATTTGGTCAGGTCCCCCAAAAGTTGTATATTGTAGCTTTAACCAAGCAAGTCAAGGTAGGGATGACCGTGACAATGTTGTCACTAGAGGGCAGCCTTGCCTGAGCTGCAGTGTAGGCTGTTCTGCAAGACTGTCTTTTCATTTCAATCACCCCATCAAACGATTAAGAAACTAGATCAAGAATTCCAAAAGAGTGTAGAATGTTGTAGCCTTTACACCAGCATTTTAACACACATTGGCCCCAATTACTACCAACCAACAAAAAAGTTCACCTTTATATGCAGCTCAGTCCGAGATGTGCTCTTAATTAAGGAGCCTAATGTTATTTTTTTAGGTGGTAGATAAGCTTTAATATTGTAGATAGATCGTAGCTTCCATCAATGTAATTGTCTGCATCAATTCCAATCCCCCATATACAAAAATATATATTTATATATATACAGTTGAAGTCGGAAGTTTACATACACTTAGGTTGAAGTCATTAAATCTCGTTTTACAACCACTCCACAAATTTCTTGTTAACAAACTATAGTTTTGGCAAGTCGGTGAGGACATCTACTTTGTGCATGACACAAGCAATTTTTCCAACAATTGTTTACAGACAGATTATTTCACTTATAACTCACTGTATCACAGTTCCTGTGGGTAAGACATTTACATACAGTAAGTTGACTTTGCCTTTAAACAGCTTGGACAATTCCAGAAAATGTCATGGCTTTAGAAGCTTCTGATAGGCTAATTGACGTAATTTGAGTCAATTGGAGGTGTACCTCTGGAAGTATTTCAAGGCTTACCTTCAAACTCAGTGCCTATTTGCAGCCGTCATACCGCTCAGGAAGGAGACGTGTTCTGTCTCCTAGACATAAACGTACTTTGGTGTGAAAATCAATCCCAGAACAACAGCAAAAGAGCTTGTGAAGATGCTGAAGGAAACAGGCACAATAGTATATCCACAGTAAAACGAGTCCTATATCGACATAACCTGAAAGGCTGCTCAGCAAGGAAGATGCCACTGCTCCAAAAAAGCCTGCCTACGGTTTGCAACTGTGCAATGGGGACAAAGATTGTACTTTTTTGAGAAATGTCCTATGGTCTGATGAAACAAAAATATAACTGTTTGGCCATAATGACCATCGTTACGTTTGGAGGAAAGTGGGGGAGGCTTGCAAGCCGAAGAACACCATCCCAACCATGAAGCACGGGGGTGGCAGCATCATGTTGTGGGTGTGCTTTGCTGCAGGAGGGACTGGTGCAGTTCACAAAATAAATGGCATCATGAGGCAGGAAAATTATGTGGATATATTGAAGCAACATCAAGACATCAGTCAGGAAGTTACAGCTTTGTCGCAAATGGGTCTTCCAAATGGAAGATTACCCCAAGCATACTTCCAAAGTTGTGGCAAAATAGCTTAAGGACAACAAAGTCAAGGTAATGGAGTGGCCATCACAAAACCCTGACCTCAATCCAATAGAACATTTGTGGGCAGAACTGAAGAAGTGTGTGCGAGCAAGGAGGCCAACAAACCTGACTCAGTTACACCAGCTCTGTCAGGAGGAATGGGCCAAAATTCACCCAACAAATTGTGGGAAGGCTACCTGAAACGTTTGACCCAAGTTAAACAATTTAAAGCCAATGCTACCAAATATTTTTTTATTTCCCCTTTATTTAACTGGGTAGGCTAGTTGAGAACAAGTTCTCATTACCAACTGCGACCTGGCCAAGATAAAACACAGCAGATTGACACATACAACAACACAGAGTTACACATGGAATAAACAAACATACAGTCAATAATACAGTAGAAAAAACGAAAAATATATATATACAAATCAAATCAAATTTATTTATATAGCCCTTCGTACATCAGCTGATATCTCAAAGTGCTGTACAGAAACCCAGCCTAAAACCCCAAACAGCAAGCAATGCAGGTGTAGAAGCACGGTGGCTAGGAAAAAC
Source organism: Oncorhynchus mykiss (assembly GCF_013265735.2). Classification (NCBI taxonomy): domain Eukaryota; kingdom Metazoa; phylum Chordata; class Actinopteri; order Salmoniformes; family Salmonidae; genus Oncorhynchus; species Oncorhynchus mykiss. The sequence goes on along the minus strand of NC_048576.1, from coordinate 44,426,352 downwards.
TCCCTAGAAAGGCCAAAACCTAGGAAGAAACCTAGAGGAACCAGGCTATGTGGGGTGGCCAGTCCTCTTCTGGCTGTGCCGGGTGGAGATTATAACAGAACATGGCAAAGATGTTCAAATGTTCATAAATGACCAGCATGGTCAAATAATAATAAGGCAGAACAGTTGAAACTGGAGCAGCAGCACGGTCAGGTGGACTGGGGACAGCAAGGAGTCATCATGTCAGGTAGTCCTGGGGCATGGTCCTAGGGCTCAGGTCCTCCGAGAGAGAGAAAGAAAGAGAGAAGGAGAGAATTAGAGAACGCACACTTAGATTCACACAGGACACCGAATAGGACAGGAGAAGTACTCCAGATATAACAAACTGACCCTAGCCCCCCGACACAAACTACTGCAGCATAAATACTGGAGGCTGAGACAGGAGGGGTCAGGAGACACTGTGGCCCCATCCGAGGACACCCCCGGACAGGGCCAAACAGGAAGGATATAACCCCACCCACTTTGCCAAAGCACAGCCCCCACACCACTAGAGGGATATCATCAACCACCAACTTACCATCCTGAGACAAGGCCGAGTATAGCCCACAAAGATCTCCGCCATGGCACAACCCAAGGGGGGGCGCCAACCCAGACAGGATGACCACATCAGTGAATCAACCCACTCAGGTGACGCACCCCTTCCAGGGACGGCATGAGAGAGCCCCAGTAAGCCAGTGACTCAGCCCCTGTAATAGGGTTAGAGGCAGAGAATCCCAGTGGAAAGAGGGGAACCGGCCAGGCAGAGACAGCAAGGGCGGTTCGTTGCTCCAGAGCCTTTCCGTTCACCTTCCCACACCTGGGCCAGACTACACTCAATCATATGACCCACTGAAGAGATGAGTCTTCAGTAAAGACTTAAAGGTTGAGACTGAGTTTGCGTCTCTGACATGGGTAGGCAGACCGTTCCATAAAAATGGAGCTCTATATGAGAAATGCCTTGCCTCCAGCTGTTTGCTTAGAAATTCTAGGGACAATTAGGAAGCCTGCGTCTTGTGTACGCTATGTACGTGTAGGTATGTACGGCAGGACCAAATCAGAGAGATAGGTAGGAGCAAGCCCATGTAATGCTTTGTAGGTTAGCAGTAAAACCTTGAAATCAGCCCTTGCTTTGACAGGAAGCCAGTGTAGGGAGGCTAGCACTGGAGTAATATGATCAATTTTTTTTGGTTCTAGTCAGGATTCTAGCAGCCGTATTTAGCACTAACTGAAGTTTATTTAGTGCTTTATCCGGGTAGCCGGAAAGTAGAGCATTGCAGTAGTCTAACCTAGAAGTGACAAAAGCATGGATTAATTTTTCTGCATCATTTTTGGACAGAAAGTTTCTGATTTTTGCAATGTTACATAGATGGAAAAAAGCTGTCCTTGAAATGGTCTTGATATGTTCTTCAAAAGGGAGATCAGGGTCCAGAGTAACGCCGAGGTCCTTCACAGTTTTATTTGAGACGACTGTACAACCATTAAGATTAATTGTCAGATTCAACAGAAGATCTCTTTGTTTCTTGGGACCTAGAACAAGCATCTCTGTTTTGTCTGAGTTTAAAAGTAGAAAGTTTGCAGCCATCCACTTCCTTATGTCTGAAACACATGCTTCTAGCAAGAGCAATTTTGGGGCTTTACCATGTTTCATTGAAATGTACAGCTGTGTGTCATCCGCATAGCAGTGAAAGTTAACATTATGTTTTCGAATAACATCCCCAAGAGGTAAAATATATAGTGAAAACAATAGTGGTCCTAAAACGGAACCTTGAGGAACACCGAAATTTACAGTTGATTTGTCAGAGGACAAACCATTCACAGAGACAAACTGATATCTTTCCGACAGATAAGATCTAAACCAGGCCAGAACTTGTCCGTGTAGACCAATGTGGGTTTCCAATCTCTCCAAAAGAATGTGGTGATCGATGGTATCAAAAGCAGCACTAAGGTCTAGGAGCACCAGGACAGATGCAGAGCCTCGGTCCGATACCATTAAAATGTAATTTACCACCTTCACAAGTGCCGTCTCAGTGCTATGATGGGGTCTAAAACCAGACTGAAGCATTTCGTATACATTGTTTGTCTTCAGGAAGGCAGTGAGTTGCTGCGCAACAGCCTTTTCTAAAATTTCTGAGAGGAATGGAAGATTCGAAATAGGCCGATAGTTTTTTATATTTTCTGGGTCATGGTTTGGCTTTTTCAAGTGTCTGCAAATGAGGTAAGGCAAGAAATAGGCCCTGGTGGCGAAGTAATTACAATATAGCAATTAAACACTGGAATGGTAGATGTGCACGCGTGCTACGGGTGGGTGCTGCTATGGTGACCAGTGAGCAGAGATAAGGCGGGGCTTTACCTAGCAGAGACTTTTTGTTGACCTGGAGCCAGTGGATCGGTTGAAGAGCATGCATTTAGTTTTACTTGCATTTAAGAGCAGTTGGAGGCCACTTAAGGAGAGTTGTATACCATTGAAGCTTGTCTGGAGGTTAGTTAACACAGTGCCCAGAGAAGGGCCAGAGGTATACAGAATGGTGTCGTCTGCGTAGAGGTGGATCAGAGAATCACCAGCAGCAAGAGCGACATCATTGATGTATACAGAGAAGAGAGTCGGCCTGAGAATTGAACCCTGGCACTCCGATTTGACACACTGAACTCTATCAGAGAAGTAGTTGGTGTACCAGGCGAGGCAATCATTTGAGAAACCAAAGCTGTTGAGTCTGTAGATAAGATTGTGGTGATTGACAGAGTCGAAAGCCTTGGCCAGGTCGATTAATACGGCTGCACAGTAATGTCTCTTATGGTTATGGTTATGATATCGTTTAGGACCTTGAGCATTGCTGAGGTGCACCCATGACCAGCTCGGAAACCAGATTGCATAGCGGAGAAGGTACGGTGGGATTCGAAATGGTTGGTGATCTGTTTGTTAACTTGGCTTTCTAAGACCTTAGAAAGGCAAGGTAGGATAGATATAGGTCTGTAGCAGTTTGGGTCTAGAGTGTCTCCCCCTTTGAAGAGGGGGATGACCACGGCAGCTTTACAATCTCTGGGAATCTCAGACGATATTAAAGAGAGGTTGAACAGGCTGGTGATAGGGGTTGCAAACATTTCAGCATTTAATTTTAGAGAGTGTCCAGATTGTCTAGCCGGCTGATTTATAGGGGTCCTGGTAGGAGAGAGGAAAGAGGTTGGTCGGGAAGGATGGGTGGGCATGTAACGTGAACATTTAGCAACCCAAAGGTTGTGTGTTCGAATTTGGAAAACTTTAGAATTTGAACAAATTAGCTAATTTGATAATAATTAAGTAATATTACTTTTGAGCTAATTTGCAACCACTTGTATGTTGGCTAACCCTTCCCCTAACCCTAGCCCTAACCTTAACCCCTAACTCCTAAACCTAACCCTAACCTTAACCTCCATCCCTAACCTTAACCCCTAGCCAAGCTAGATTTTGCAGCTCTTTCAGAACATCAGCTATCTGGATTTGGGTGAAGGAGAAATGGGGAGCCTTGGGCAAGTTGCTGTGGGGGGTGTAAAGCATGGCCAGCCGTAGAAAAATGCTTATTGACATAAGCTTTCCTAACTGCCTGTGTATATTGGTTCCTAACTTCCCTGAAAGGTTGCATGTCACTGGGGCTATTCGATGCTAATGCAGAACGCCACAGGATGTTTTTGTGCTGGTCAAGGGCAGTCAGGTCTGAAGAGAACCAAGGGCTGTTCCTGGTTCTACATTTTTTAAAAGGGGCATGCTTATTTAAGATGGTGAGGAAGGCACTTTTAAATAATGACCAGGCATCCTCTACTGATGGGATGAGGTCAATATTCTGCCAGGATACCCGGGCCAGGTCTGTTAGAAAGACTGGTCGCTGAAGTGTTTTAGTTAGCGTTTGATAGTGATGAGGGGTGGTCGTTTGACCGCAGACCCATCACGGATGCAGGCAATGAGGCAGTGATCGCTGAGATCTTGGTTGAAAACAGCAGAGGTGTATTTGGAGGGCAAGTTGGTTAGGATGATATCTATGAGGATGCCTGTGTTTACGGATTTGGGGTTGTACCTGGTGGGTTCATTGATAATTTGTGTGAGAATATTAATATTAATTGAGTGTATGTAAACTTCTGATCCACTGGGAATGTGATGAAAGAAATTAAAGCTGAAATAAATCACAACTATTATTCTGGCATTTCACATTCTTAAAATAAAGTGGTGATCCTAACTGACCTAAGACAGGGAATTGTTACGAGGATTAAATGTCAGGAATTGTGAAAAACTGAGTTTAAATGTATTTGGCTAAGGTGTATGTAACCTTCCGACATTCGGAAAGTATTCAGACCCCTTGACTTGTTCCACATTTTGTTTTACAATACAGCCTTATTCTAAAATGGATAAAATAAAAAAAATCCTCAGCAATCTACACACAATACCCCATAATGACATTTTTGTAAATGTATTAAAATAATGGACAGAAATCTCTTATTTACTTAAGTACTCAGACCCTTTGCTATGACACTGGAAATTAAGCTCAGTTGCATCCTGTTTCCATTGATCATCCTTGAGATGTTTCTACAACTTGATTGGAATACACCTGTGGTAAATTCAATTGATTTGACTTAATATGGAAAGGCACACACCTGTCTATATAAGGTCCCACAGTTGACAGTGCAGGTCAGAGCAAAAACCAACCCATGAGGTCGAAGGAATTGTCTATAGAGCTCCGAGACAGGATTGTGCCGAGGCACAGATCTGGGGAAGGGTAACAAAAAATGTCTGCAGCATTGAAGGTCCCCAAGAACACATTGGCCTCCATCATTTTTAAATGGAAGAAGTTTGGAGATTCTTCCTAGAGCTGGCTGCCAGACAAACTGAGCAATCAGGGGAGAACGGCCTTGGTCAGGGAAGTGACTAAGAACCCAATGGTCACTCTGACAGAGCTCAAGAGTTCCTCTGTCGAGATGGGAGAAACTTCCAGAAGGACAACCATCTCTGCAGCATTCCAACAGTCAGGCATTTGCGGTAGAGTGGCCAGACGGATGCCACTCCTCAGTAAAAGGCACGTGACAGTCGGCTTGGAGTTTGCCAATAGAAATCTAAAGATTCTTAGACCAACAAGATTCTCTGGTATGATGACACCTATAAGTCCCCCCTTATCTCAGCTCGCTGGTCACCATAGCATCTCCCACCTGTAGCACACGCTCCAGCAGGTATATCTCTCTAGTCACCCCCAAAACCAATTCTTTCTTTGGCCGCCTCTCCTTCCAGTTCTCTGCTGCCAACGACTGGAACGAACTACAAACATCTCTGAAACTGGAAACACTTATCTCCCTCACTAGCTTTAAGCACCAACTGTCAGAGCAGCTCACAGATTACTGCACCTGTACATAGCCCACCTATAATTTAGCCCAAACAACTACCTCTTTCCCTACTGTATTTAATTAATTAATTTATTTTGCTCCTTTGCACCCCATTATTTTTATTTCTACTTTGCACATTCTTCCATTGCAAATCTACCATTCCAGTGTTTTACTTGCTATTTGTATTTACTTTGCCACCATGGCCTTTTTTTGCCTTTACCTCCCTTATCTCACCTAATTTGCTCACATCGTATATAGACTTCTTTATACTGTATTATTGACTGTATGTTTGTTTTACTCCATGTGTAACTCTGTGTCGTTGTATGTGTCGAACTGCTTTGCTTTATCTTGGCCAGGTCGCAATTGTAAATGAGAACTTGTTCTCAACTTGCCTACCTGGTTAAATAAAGGTGAAATAAATAAATAAATATATTGAACTCTTTGGCCTGAATGCCAAGTGGCCCGTCTGGAGGAAATGTCAGGGTAATTGCAAGATTATGTTAAAATGCTTGTATTGCATTATAATGGTTGTTTTATTCGACAGAATAGAGTATTCTGTTAACTATTTTGTGTGTGTTCTACTGAGGATGGGCCTGTATGAGGTAACACTGACCGAGGAGATTTACGATGTCTTTGGGTGATATAACCTAAAGAGCATTCCAGAGAACATGAGTTAATGTTTCTATTCTATAACCAATTTGACAGAACTTGAAGAATTTTGAAAAGAAAAATGTGCAAATGTTGCACAACCCAGGTGTGGAAAGCTCTCAGCAACTTACCCAGAAAGACTCACGGCTGTAATCGCTGCCAAAGGTGCTTCTACAAAGTATTGACTCAGGGCTGTGAATACTTATGTAACTGAGACATTTCTCTATTTCATGTTCACAAAATGTGCAAACATTTCTAGAAACATGTTTCCATTTTGTCATTATGGGGTATTGTTTGGAGATTCCCTTTTTGAATTCAGGCTGTAACACAACAAAATGTGGAATAAGTGGTTTGAATACTTTCTGAAGGCACTGTATATTTATATTCTGGACATTGCTCGTTCTAATATTACTATATTTCTTAATTCGATAATTTTTTATTTTTGGGATTTGCATGTATCGTATTGTATTATTAGGTATTACTGCACTGTTGGAGTGAGGAACATAAGCATTTCACTACACCTGCGATAACATCTACAAAATATGTGTCCGCAACCAAAAATACAATTTTATTGGGTTTGATTTTTACCTCTCTGCCTTTCTTTTGCTTTAGACATCGGATCAGAGTGGGGAAAGGAAGATTCATGACTTGTTCTGTTAAACTAGATTGTGAAAATATGTTCAATACTTATTTACTTTGAAAAATGAGCTCAAATGGAGGCTTATTTCCTCCTCTGCAAGTACAAGTTGGAGTTTCCTCCCCCTTTCTTTTAGCCCCTGTTGACCGCTCAGCCCTTTTCTTTCTTCATGCCCACCTGTTCTTGTTCTCCCATCCCCCCTGCTCCCCCTTTCATCTCCCATCTGCCAGAGTAGCTCCACGAGGAGAGAGAGGGATATGGGGAGTGAGGGACAGACGGATAGAGGGAGGGATGTGGATAGAGGTAGGTGTGAGGGAGATCTCTCTATACGCTTGGTCTGTATCAAATTATCATCATGCCACCAAGTAACCAGACAACGGGGATTCTGACTGCCCAATTTTACATATTTCTTCAAGCTGATAAACCATTTAATGTTATGTATTTCACCACATTTGTTTGATTGAAAAATTATTTCCAGTAAATTATTGTGTGGAAGTGTGGAAGTTTTGGGAACAGATCAAAATATAGTTTATTATAAAACCATTTAAAGACAGGGAGGGGTATCAATGTATTTAGCCATTGTTTTCTTGGACATGGCAGATACAAAATGAAATAGCCACATCCATGACACACACACAAACGAAACAGTGCTTAATTTGTGCCGGAACAGGATCCGGCACCTCAGTGTCCTTCCGGAACCCATTTGCGAGGATCTGTTAACTCTTGTGGCATTATTAATCAGCATAAAAATAACTCAATTTTTTAGTTGTCAGTGTTTATTACGATTTTAGTGGCAAAGCAGAATTTAAAAAATCTAAATATGCACTGTAAAAATAAATTCATATTTTTTACATTTTGTATAAGCCCCAAGTATAATGGATATATCCTCTGGCGTGTTGATGTTAGTGTTGATGTTCTCCATAGCCAGAACGATTTTGCAGTGCATGGTGATCGAACAGGTTTCCTGTTATATCCAGAGGTGTAGGGAGGGTGAAGTCTGTGAATCCAAAAATAGTAATTATACAGATGTTTAACAAAACATGCACACGACAACATTCATACCTGTGGTAAATGTGAATGAAAAAAACTGTTTTGATAAGTTTTCATACACATACATTGTCCATAATGTAGAGGCCTATGGGATATTCATTGAAGAGGTAAGGGAGGAGGATGGTAAATGTGATCTGCATAACATACCTTTGTATGCCTTCTGGTATGTATACCTGCAGACAGACACAAGGTGAGCAGTTCAGTCATCTGCACCCAATACAGCTAGCCTTCAACATATTATTATAGCCTTTTTACCTCTGTTGGTTGATATTCATTGAATTGTGTCCATTTTAGAAAGATTTGCACAAATATGAAAAGATCATACAAGGGACAAACCTTACTTTAAATTGAGGAGATCTTAATACTTCTTAGGGCTGAAATCTCGTTAACGGGATCGATATGACAACAGCCAGTGAAAGTGCAGGGCGCCAAATTCAAAACAACAGAAATCTCATTAAAATTCCTCAAACATACAAGTATCTTATACCATTTTAAAGGTAATCTTGTTGTTAATCCCACCACAGTGTCCGATTTCAAAGAGGCTTTACAGCGAAAGCACCACAAACAATTATGTTAGGTCAGAGCCACGTCACAGAAGAACACAGCCATTTTTCCAGCCAAAGACTGGAGTCACAAAAATCTGAAATATAGATAGAATTAATCACTAACTTTTGATGATCTTCATCAGATAACACTCATAGGACTTCATGTTACACAATACATGTATGTTTTGTTCGATAAAGTTCATATTTATATCAAAAAATCTCAATCTCACGCATTATGTTCAGTAGTTCCAAAAACATCCGGTGATTTTGCAGAGAGCCACATCAATTTACAGAAATACTCATTATAATTTATTTTTTTTCTCCCCAATTTCGTGGTATCCAATTGTTGTAGTAGCTACTATCTTGTCTCATCGCTACAACTCCCGTACGGGCTCGGGAGAGACGAAGGTTGAAAGTCATGCGTCCTCCAAAACACAACCCAACCAGCCGCACTGCTTCTTAACACAGCGCGCATCCAACCCGGAAGCCAGCCGCACCAATGTGTCGGAGGCTACACCGTGCACCGTTGCATTAAGGAGAATTTTATCTATATTTCCATGTATAACACTTGTATTTTCATCAACATTTATAATGAGTGCCTCCGGGTGGTGCAGTGGTGCAGAGTTCGCGCCCAGGCTCTGTCGTAACCGGCCGCGACCGGGAGGGCCGTGGGGCGACGCACAATTGGCCTAGCGTCGTCCGGGTTAGGGAGGGCTTGGTCGGTGGGGATGTCCTTGTCTCATCGCGCACCAGCGACTCCTGTGGCGGGCCGGGCGCAGTGCGTTGATGAAAATACAAGTGTTATACATGGAAATATAGATACAATTCTCCTTAATGCAACCGCTGTGTCAGATTTCAAAAAAAGCTTTACGGAAAAAGCAAACCATGCAATAATCTGAGTACTACGCTCAGAGACCCAACAAGCCAAAAAGATATCCGCCATATTGTGCAGTCAACAGAAGTCAGAAATAACATTATAAATATTAACTTACCTTTGATGATCTTCATCAGAATGCACTCCCAGGAATCCCAGTTCCAGAATAAATGTTTGATTTGTTTGATAATATCCATCATGTCCATCAGTCAAAATGTCAAAAGGTTCCGTTACAGTCCGTAGAAACATGTCAAACAATGTGTAGAATCAGTCTTTAGGATGTTTTTAACATAAATCTTCAATAATGTTCCAACCGAAGAATTCCTTTGTCTTCAGAAAAGCAAATGGAACGGGAGCTACCTCTCGTGAATGCGCATGACCAGCTCGTGGCTGCTGGCAGACCTCTGACTCATTCCCCTCTCATTCAGCCCCCCTTCACAGTAGAAGCCTCAAACAAGTTTCTAAAGACGCTTGACATCTAGTGGAAGCCTTAGGAAGTGCAACATGACCAATATCCCACTATCTTCAATAGGGGCTGAGTTGAAAATCGACCAACCTCAGATTTCCCACTTCCTGGTTGGATTTTTCTCAGGTTTTTGCCTGCCATATGAGTTCTGTTATACTCACAGACATCATTCAAACAGTTTTAGAAACTTCAGAGTGTTTTCTATCCACATATACTAATAATATGCACATATTCGCAACTGGGACTGAGGAGCAGGCAATTTACTCTGGGCACCTTATTCATCCAAGCTACTCAATACTGCCCCCAGCCATAAGAAGTAAAACAATTTCAGTTAAGTGACTGCACCTGCTGTCCTTTCAAATTAAAATGCAAACGTTTCAGTTGGGCAGTTAGGTTCCTGCAAGAACCCCCACGATGAACTCCACCTCCTATGGGGTTCTTGGAAGAACCTTTTGGGGGCAATTTTCAGTGCCAAGAACCCTAAACTTCTTTGAAGAACTTTGAGAATCTTAGAAGAACCTTGTTGAACCCCTTATTTTTTAGAGGGTATATAGACCAACGTGTGGCCATTGCTGTGGTAAGAGATTAGCCTCTCACTCACTCACTGACATCAGACTGCAACTCTCACCTCTCCAGCGTTGCACTTCATAATTTATTTCCTTATAGAATCATATCCGAGCAAATGGTTCTGGAGGTGCCGCATACATTGAAATAGCCTACATTTGCCAAAGTTATAGAATTACTGCTGTCTGTTCAGAAATAAATAACATTATTCTTAATACTACACCAGGAACAGGCCTATAATTTAGCCACAGATTATCAATAGTTTATTTTAAAAAATTGCCTAGCTGTGGATTGTGTGTAGCCCAATCACGAGGCATGCCTTCAGCCGGGAATGCGTGGCAAATCTGTCAGTGAATATCATACAGCAAAATCAGGCCTTTGTGAGGTATGATAGAATTGCATGAAATGTGTTTATAAAGGCCACATTTTTCCGGAACCCTAGGCTACAAAACATGTTCCCCATATGTGTGCGCGCAACTTTTGCAAGCGCCTCTACTCTAGTAATCTATGCTAGTACGCAAAGCATGATTAAGCATGATTCAATGCTTTATAATAAAAGGTGATTTTTTTTTCAAGCCTTCCTGTACCTCAGAGCACCCCGGGTCACCTCCCTCTCGGGCTCATTTACAAATTAAGCATTGCACACACAGTCTTGTACAGCTAACCTTGTGGGGACACACAATTCAGTCCCATTAAAAATACACTTTCCCCTAACCCTAAACCGTACTCTTACCCTTACCTTAACCCTAACCCTAGCTCCTAACCCTAACGTAATTCTAACCCCAACACTAATTCTAACCTTAACCCTAAACCCCCTGGAAATAGCATTTGACCTTGTGGGAACTAACAAAATGTTCCCAGTCGGTCAAATTTTTGTTCATTTATGATTATTGTGGGGACTTATTAAACACGTCCACACACGTATTGTAATGACCCTAGTTGATACACGACTTACAATCTTTGACAAAAGAGATATCCTTATTGGGATTGTGGTTAAGGCAGTTGTCTTAGGGCCAGGCGACCAGAGTTTGTGGCCAGCTAGGGACCTTGTACTTCTCACTCGTTTCGTTACAGTGTCATAAGACATGTACCATGTCCTTACACATGCACATACAAAAATAGCTATAACAGACACGCACACATACTTAATCCACACTTTGACACATGAGCAGCATATCAATTGCACAACCGACCACACCCAGCCACATGCTCCAGTACAATCCCCACTCCTCCTTTTGTCCTGTACCACAGTCAGACTGCAGGCTGGGGGGTAGGAGGGGCTTGGAGCGGTGGCCGAAGCAGCCTGGCTTTTCCCTTGAGGGTCTGGGGCTCTGGGCCTGATTCTCCCCAAGCTCTCCCCTCTCCCTCGCGGGGGTAATGGTCTCTGGACTGCTGTATTGTGAACCAAACAGATGCTGGTCATTTTAATGGGAGTGATGGGAGGGACTGGGTGACTGCGTGACTCCTCTTCCCAGGTTCCCATGCCCTGTGGCAGGCTTGTGTCACACCACTCAAGGGGATACAGATGAAACAACATCAGAGAGGGAGAGAGACCAGGCACAGAGTCCATCTGCTCCTTGACACAAAGACCTCTCAGATATACCTATTGATATGCACCGCATTGGTTCGCATACAAAGACAACGGGTATGCTAATAACTGGGGAACGGAGTGAGATATTGAGATAAGATGATTTGACCTATTATACTACGAAAAGGTATAATACACAGTATGAGACGTAGAGTAAAATAAAAACATCATTACTGTATTTAAAGACCATAGGACGATAAGAATAATAACCAGAGAAAATATAGAACATTCAAAAGTAATGGTTATATATTAAAACCTTGAGTTAAAAGGGGAATTTAACCCTGGCTCTGCCACGGCATATTGCCATTGCTATATTGTCAACATTACGTTTTTATCATAAACATCACAATTATCCAAACCACAAGCTAAAACTAGCACATTTCACTCTATATTGGTCTGCTCATAGTGAACCATCAAGTTTGGCATTCAGTGAATGCTGATACAGCCTGCCAGGTAGTGCCCACAAACTTGAATAATGGCATTGTTTACTTCAAAATACCAACAAACACACAGTAACCTCAGAAGTTCTCTAGGAAAGATTTTTGTGAAGTCGTTATCTAAAATGAGTTATCTTTGTCACAAGTATAGAGAGGATTAGGCAGGAGGCAGTCGAATGTTTAGAATTGCTGAATTTATTCAAGCAAGCATACATAAAAAAAAAGCAGGACGAAACAAAATAAAGTACTCAGGAAATACTAGGAGATACTTCCTCTCAGGAAAACAAGCAACATTTACAAAGACAAATGACAGAGGGAGTATATATACAGTGATAGAGTGGGGATTGGAACTAGGTGTGTAATGATGACGAGGCAAGTCCAGGGTTGATGAGTGAAGGGCGTTTTCCAGCAGCAGGTTCGGCAGCAGCTAGGCCGGCAGCGCTGAACGCCTCAGCTGGACAGGAGGGGGAGCCAGAGCAAAGGCTGATGTGACAATCTTTCACTCTTCTACCTACCAGAGATTCACCCCGATTCTTCCAGTGGCTTGCGGCTATCAAGAATGATACGATGACCAAAGATTATCAGACAGATTTTCAGGATGTTGGTGAATCCATTTTGACGACAGCTGAGAAATGATGCTATATCAACAATTGTTTTCCTTCACAACAAAACTGACGATTCTCAATTAGAGGTAACCTAACTTTAGCTAGCTTGCTAGCCTAGTTCGGTATGTTAGCTGGCTAGCTAACTAACTAACGTTAGTCCTGTATTTAACTGAAAGCCATTAGCTAAATCATATATAGCTATATTTTGGTATACACACTGTCAATCAATTCAGCCTATGCCATTTTAGTCACTGCTAGACTGGTAGCTACCTTCAGAGTAAACATGTTTGTCTGTTCTTTGACTAATGTTAGCTAGCTAATGTTGCCAAATAAAGAGAATCTCAATTTGGTAGCCATATATTCCACCCTTGATTGGAAAACACTCTATTACTAAAAATAGAATTGTCAAAATAGCTAACTCACTGTGTGTTGGTAGCAATGATGAATGTGTATAAATCATCTATGGGTGGTTAGTTTGTACTCAATCTTGCTGCCAATTTAGTAATTCTAGTTAGCTAACAGCAAGATGCCAATATTGAAATGTCCATGTTAGGTATGCTTAGCTAGCAAGTCTAATAGAGTTAAATGCGATCATTCCATAATTGTCTGTCGTAGGAAGGTTCAGAAAACAGTTTTTAATTGTCATAACTCAATAAAAATGTGGTATGTGAAGAATTATAGTCAGATATTTTAATATGTTAATTGTTTGAGCAATTTGGACTGGTCTGCTGTATTGAAATGCAATGAGGTGGAAAATGCCTGGGGCAGTTTTAAATGATTGTTTTTTGATGCTGTAGATAAGCAAGCTCCAGATTTATTTATTTTTATTAATCAAAGAACAGAACCATGGATAACTGCTAACATTTTAAAGGCAATTAAGCATAGAAATGAATGCTTTCTGGAGTTCAGGAAATCCAGGGCAGATTATATATTTATATACTTTAAGAAATGGGGTCACAGTAACATGTTACAGTAACAGATTAAATACCAAAGCTTGACATTTTAGCTTGGACATTGGAGGAAAGGTTACGTCAGACAAGATCAAGGTTGCAGACAGTCTGAATAGCTAATTTACAACTATAGCTAATACATTAGTTAGCAAGTTACCTTGTCAATCAGGTTGCTATTGGGAAATTCATGTCCAGCAGTTTTACTCATAGCATGGGATTCAAGTGTCTCAGTCAACTGTGCTAAAGAAGAACTTGACCATTCCAAAGAAACTGGCCTTGACAACATTCCTGCCAGATTTCGAAGGGATACTCCGGTAATTATCACCCCCTGTGTAACTCACAATGTAAATCTGTCTATTGAACTAGGGTGTTTTCCCATTGAACTAAAACTTGCAAGGATCATTCCTTTATATAAAAAATAAAATAAATTAGATCATGGAAAATATTGGCCTGTCTCAATCCTGTGTGTTTTATCGAAGGTCTTGGAAAAGATTATGTTAGATATATCTAACTGACCACACAAGCAAGGAAGTAGATGGAAGGACATTTTGTGGTATGGTTATGTTAGATCTCCAAAAGACGTTTGATACAGTGGATCATGAGATTATGCTAATCAAACTAAGAGACATGGGCTTTAACAAGTTAGCAGTAAAATGGGTTGTTCTTATCTGCAAGGAAGAAAACAGATAGTGGATGTGGATGGGATCCTGTCTAAACCCAAAATCTTGAACTGCAGGGTACCCCAAGGGAGTGTGTTGGGTCCACTTTTTTTCTATTGTTTATAAATTATATCTGAAATCTGCTTGTACATGTGAAATGTTCTTCTATGCAGATAATTCTGCACTGTTGGTTTCCCACATAGACAAAAATGTGGTTGAGAAAGCCTTAAGTGCTGAACGTCTGAATGTCAGTAAATGGCTATATGACAATAAACATCTTGTCCATCGTTTTCAGGTCCAAAGGGAAACTGAGGAAATCCCCTGATTTTAAGGTGGTAGTAGGTGACATAGTAGTCACAGCAAAATACTCTGTTCCTTATATTGGTTGTGTGCTAGATAATCTGACAGGGGGAGAACATGGCACAAAACATTATCTCCAAAGTGAACCATAATATTAGGTTTCTGGCAAGAACCTGCAAATATCTGGATAAGAATGCAACAGGAGCATTGGCAGGGACTCTTGTACAGTGCCACTTTGACTATGCGTGCTCTTACTGGGAAAATAGTGCCCCCAAGATAATCAAACAAATTGAAGACATCTCAGAACAAATGAGTCAGGATTATTCTTAAACTTCTAGCATTTACGCATGATGGCTCAAAGTGGAGGTGAGAGTCTCACAGATTAAATTGTGTCTTGTACAAGAATGTCAACAGTATGGTCCCCAGGTACCTATGTAACTTTAACTTGGTATGGGATAACCATAACTATTCCACTAGAAGTAGTGAAACTGACGCTGTTCCTTTTAGATATAAAAGTGGTATGGGGAAAGAACATGTTTTATTCTCAGCTGCCATTCTTTGGAATAGCCTTCCGAATGATTTGAAACGTATAACCTCCATAAGTAGTTTCAAGTTCTCACTGAAAAAAATGGCTAAATAGTAGTATGTCTCAAAAGTGAGTCGTAAGATTATAGTACGTGGCTGAGAAGGAAATTCCCGGGATAGCATATGGCCTTTTGGTGCCTGTTTATCATATTGTGATTGTCTTGCATACGGAAAGTATTCAGACCCCTTAACTTTTTACACATTTTGTTACGTTACAACCTTGTTTAAAAATGTATTCAATTGTCCCCCCCCCCCCCCCATCAATCTACTGTACACACAATACCCCATGATGACAAAGCAAAAATTGGTTTAGAATTTTTTCCTAATTTTAAACAATTAAAAAACGGAAATATCACATTTACATAAGTATTCAGACCCTTTACTTAGCACTCTGTTGACGCACCTTTGGCAGCGATTACAGCCTTGAGCCTTCTTGGGTATGACACGACAAACTTGGCACACCCTTATTCGAGGAGTTTCTCCCATTCTTCTCTGCAGATCCCCTCAAGCTCTGTCAGGTTGGATGGGGAGCGTTGCTCCACAGCTATTTTTAGATCTTTCCAGAAATGTTCGATCTCGTTCAAGTCCGGGCTCTGGCGGGGCCACTCAAATCATAGTCTTCCAGTTCCTGCCGCTGAAAAACTGCTTCATCATGCCATAGTTGTTTATTAGGAAAGGGAATTGTACTAATTGTCTCATGTTATGAAACCAACAACAATTGTGTCTGTCATTGTCTGTTGCCACTACAATTGCCGCCTAACCATGTTGCATTCCCTCTAACCTCTTCCTTCTTCAAAAGGAACACAATGGAAATAAGCTTTATTGTGTTATCCTTGATGATTTTTACAATTTTACGTGGAGGCGTCACCGGCTGGAGCGCACTTATGTATGTATTAAAACAATTGTTTAATAAAATCAATCAAACAATACAATTAGGGGTGATTCAATTGTGTATTGTTGTCTGTTAAGTTGTAGGTGGTACAGAATCTGATTCCACCTCTTCCAACCCCTAGTTCTGCACAAGGTGAAGGTAGGTTGGACAAAATATTCACAAGCTGATGGCTAAGTTAGCTCAATTGACAGTATAAACATGAATTGGGTAGTGTTTGTATGGTTTGTGTTATGGGGTAGCAGGTGGTTAGAGGTAGTCTGAGGACCACAGAGTACCTTCCAGACAATGTAATCAATTTAGTCTACCCCTCTTTTCTTTTGACCTTTTGTTTTTGTAAAACTCAGGTTATCTGGAGTCATTCCACAGTGCCCTGCTGAAAAATACCCAAAAGCGGGGGCATTTTGGGTACACAAGTATGAGGGAGCAGACACACCTTCCAGTTATGGAGCACAACAAGATTGTGTGGGACACTGAAAAGTATAAAATCAAGACTACAACAGTAATGACACAACCACCTCATTCTCTCTGCAGATTCTCAAAACACAATACAAAGAAATGTCTAGAAAATTCCCCTGCAAGGGGCTACTATTGACAAGAATGATCTGTCAAAGTCTACAGGCTGGGGGAGGTTAACAGGCAGTATTTTGAGATGAGGAAGGGGGTTTTGGTTGTGCAGGGTTGTGCTTAGACAGTAAATGTATTGTTGTGCATGAGAGCGATTGAGGTGCAATTTCTCCTCAATGTCCAATACACAACAATTCATGCTGTAAGAACTGCTTTCCTAAGACTTTTCACAACTTATTTATGCACTCCCTGAACTTGCTTCCCGACTCCCAGCGCACATGTTACAGTGCTAGAGTAGGGTTGGAATGAAAACCTACAGGATGGCAGCTCTCCAGGAACAGGGTTGGAGAGCCATGATAAAATAATTATGGGTCAAACAGATGCTAGACATTCAGATATCCAAAGAATGTTTGTTAATTTGTCAAAATCTAAAATAGTGTACACTATTTAATGCTAACTCAAAATAACTGGGTATTCAACAACTTTATATGGTAAAATATACATACCAAAACACATTTTATGAACAGTGTAGTACAGTGTCTCAGAAGTGTAGAGACTCATAAGTGCAGAGAACTGTAGTTACAGATTGTTACACCAGATAATGGGATTTACCCAAAGATTTTTGCCGACATCTTATCGATTTCAAGTCTTCCCTCATCGATACAGGTGGGTGTTCACACCAAGGTGCTGCATGAGTCCTGTCTCAATCAATGAGTGAGAAGACTTGAAATAGACATGATGGCGAGGCACATATTGTTTGTGTAAGGACCGGCGCTGGAGTAGAGAAGCAGGTACGGGGAGTCAAAATTTAATCGGAACAGGCATGGAACAAGACAGGAATAGCATCAGCACACGGGTATACACACGGGTATATGACAATCATTGCTGAAGTGGGGAACAGCAGGGGAACAGACAGATATAGGGGAGATAATGACAGAGGTGATTGAATCCAGGTGAGTCCAATAAACGCTGATGCGAGTGACGGGGGAAGGCAGGAGTGCGTAATGCTGGGGAGCCTGGCGCCCATGAGTGCCAGGGGGGAAGCGCGGGGGCAGGCAGGACAGTTTGATTACTTTATGGAGCAAAAAAAATATTTATTTTAATAGCGGAGCATTTTCTAAATTCAAACGGACCCCCTGCAACTGGACACAGACTTTTTATGAGACTTCCGTTTCCCCGAGTCGATGACGAAGAAAGCATCTCTAAGGTTGGTTGAAAACTAAACTACACTAAACAGACCTGTTACACCCTCTACAACTACTGTAATTATTACTATTTGACCCTGCTGGTCATCTGTGAATGTTTGAGCATCTTGTTCATGTACTGTTATAATTTCCATCCGGCACAGTCAGAAGAGGACTGGCCACCCCTCAGAGCCTGGTTCCTCTCTAGGTTTCTTCCTAGGTTCCTGCCTTTCTAGAGCGTTTTTCCTAGCCACCATGCTTCTACATCTGCATTGCTTGCTGTTTGGGATTTTAGGCAGGGTTTCAGTCTAGCACTTTGTGACATCAGCTGATGTAAAAAGGTCTTTATAAATACATTTGATTGAGTACCCCTATACAGTAACTTCCAGTAAAGGATTCCAAAAATCTTTGTTTAAATCACATCTGGTGTAACAACCTGTAGCTAAGAGAACTGTCGATCAGCAGATGATGGGGGAGGTGATCATAATGAAAATGCCATTCCAAAGAAACATACAGTAAGTTCAGTGAATACTTGTAATGTTGAGGAAGGAGTGTTGTCATGATCAAACTACCATTCAGCTCCTTGTGAGTCATCTGCTTGAAATCCAGCATAATATCGAATCCCTCGAGAGGAATACAGTTCATGGGATACAGTTCTACTACAATGCCACACGCAGGCAAAGGAAGTCGGTTTCTGTATCTAGAATCCACTCCACGAAGAAGCCCAGGCATCACATGGTATTGTCTGTAAGACATAAAAACAACAGTTTAACTGTGTCAGCATAACATCAACATTAGGGTAGCCTAGTTGAACATGCATACATGGGCACAGGAACAGAGATTATATGTACAACAAAATCTAGACAAATAGAAAGAAATATGGCAGAACCCTCAACCTTTGCACAGTGTCCAGACCGTACAAATGAGCCTAGGTAGGAAGGCAGACAGCATCTCCATACAGCCATATGTATCAGGCATGCGTAGGCAAATATTTTGTACAGTAAAACCAGCTTCAGTTTTAGAGATATACAACAGTATATAGTTGTATTGTTGTTTCTCCTCAATGTTTACTAGTAAACTTAGCTAGCTAGCTTGCTGGATATGCAATACTTGTTATTTACATCAGTTTGGAGTCCTATCTTGTGTCATAAGTATAATTTTGTGAGACTGAAATGCATGCAAGTTCATAATCATAACCAATGTCAACCCTCGTCAATATGTTACATACAGTTGAAGTCGTAAGTTTACATGCAGTTAGGTTGGAGTCATTAAAACTAGTTTTTCAACCACTCCACAAATTTCTTGTTAACAAATTATGTTTTTGGCAAGTCGGTTAGGACATCTACTTTGTGCATGACACAAGTAATTTTTCCAACCATTGTTTACAGACAGATTATTTCACTTATAACTCACTGTATCATAATTTCAGTGGGTCAGAAGTTTACATATACTGTGCCTTTGTTGACTGTGCCTTTAAACAGCTTGGAAAATTCCAGAAAAGGATGTCATGGCTTTAGAAACTTCTGATAGGCTGATTGACATCATTTTAGTCAATTGGAGGTGTATCTGTGGATGTATTTCAAGGCCTAACTTCAAACTCAGTGCCTCTTTCCTTGACATCATGGGAAAATCAAAAGAAATCAGCCAAGACCTCAGAAAATAAATTGTAGACCTCCACAAGTGTGCTTCATCGTTGGGAGCAATTTCCAAACGCCTGAAGGTACCACGTTCATCTGTACAAACAATAGTAGGCAAGTATAAACACCATGGGGCCACGCAGCCATCATACCGCTCAGGAAGAAAATACGCTCTGTCTCCTAGACATAAACGTACTTTGGTGCGAAATGTGCAAATCAATCCTAGAACAACAGCAAAAGACCTTGTGAAGATGCTGGAGGGAACAGGTAGAAAAGTATCTATATCCACAGTAAAACGAGTCCTATATTGACATAACCTGAAGGCCGCTCAGCAAGGAAGAAGCCACTGCTCCAAAACCGCCATAACAAAGCCAGACTACGGTTTGCAACTGAACATGGGGACAAAGATTGTACTTTTTGGAGAAATTTCCTCTTGTCTGATGAAACAAAAATAGAACTGTTTGGCCATAATGACCTTCATTATGTTTGGAGGAAAAAGGGGGAGGCTTGCAAGCCGAAAAACACCATCCCAACCGTGAAGCATGGGGGTGGTGCATCATGTTGTGGGAGTGCTTTGCTGCAGGAGGGACTGGTGCACTTCAGAAAATAGATCGCTTCATGAGGCAGGAAAATTACGTGGATATATTTAAGCAACATCTCAAGACATCAGTCAGGAAGTTAAAGCTTGGTCGCAAATGGGTCTTCCAAATGGACAGTGGCCCCAAGCATACTTCCAATGTTGTGGCAAAATGGCTTAAGGACAACAAAGTCAAGGTATTGGAATGGCCATCACAAAGTCCTGACCTCATCCTATAGGAGCAAGGAGGCCTACAAACCTGACTCAGTTACACCAGCTCTGTCAGGAGGAGTTGGCCAAAATTCACCCAACTTAATGTGGGAAGTTTGTGGAAGGCTGCCCGAAAACGTTAGACCCAAGTTAAACAATTGAAAGGTAATGCTACCAAATTGAGTGTATGGAAACGTCTAACCCACTGGGAAATAAAAGCTGAAATAAATCATTCTCTCTACTATTATTCTGACATTTCACATTCTTAAAATAAAGTGGTGATCCTAACTGACCTACGACAGGAATTTTTTAATAGGATTAAATGTCCGGAATTGTGAAAAACGGAGTTTAATGTATTTGGCTTAGGTGTATGTAAACTTCCGACTTCAACTGTAACTAGCTAGTAAAATTATATACAGTTTGCCAACAATGTTTGCTAACAAGTTACACGTTTGCTGACAAGTTACAAATGTGAGGTAAGTTAGCAGGCGTCAGCCTAACTAGCTAGCCAATCCCCGTCATGTTCTATCATTTGCTGATAAACCTAGCTTTAGGTGGCTGGTTATAATGTTGTAGCTTTCTGTTTAGTAGCTAGCCGTATCTATGACTAAAAAGAGAAGAGGTTTTACAATCGAGATCTCAGATTGTAAAATCTCTTCTATTTTTCATCATGGGATGTGGCTACTGGTAGTTGTTTAGCTAGCTTACTTACCTAGCTAGCTACAAGATTGCTAAGTTAGAACATATAAAATAATTGTATTTCCCCCCACTGTATCACAGTAGTATGTTATCCAGTAATTAACAATATTAGCTAGCTAGCTTGAAGCCATTACATATGGTCAGTTCTTTCAGTTTTGCCCAAATGATTGTTGTTAGTGCCAGCTTTCACAATATTAATTGTGGCCGGTAATATCAAAGTCTCTGCAATTGTGTGAGGTTTCATAGCGTAGCGGGCCTAGCCAATCACAGTGGGAATGATTCATGTGCAGCGATCAAGTGTGGCCATTTCCCATGATCTAAAGTCACTCTCTGGTTGAGTTTTATCTTTTAGTTTTTCATAACTTTTATTTAGATTTTGAAGGTTAACCACATTGCAACGATTTTGAGATACAAAGACTATATTGTGCAAGTTCTCCCACTTAAAAAGATGAGAGAGGCCTGTAATTTTGATGATGAAAATTACAGGCCTCTCATCTTTTTAAGTGGGAGATCTTGCACAATTGGTGGCTGACTAAATACTTTTTTTGCCCCACTGTATATATGTGTGTGTTTTTTTTTTTTTTACAGGATTCTGGAAATTCTCCCGCGACCCCATTTTAAAATCAGGCAACCCCACATGGTGTCGCGACCCCTAGTTTGAGAACCACTGGGCTAAGGTAACACCGACATCTTTTAGGGAGCGGTAATGAGGTGACCAATAATGGTTACAGTTGAGTTCAGCTGTGTGGGTGAATTTAGCACATATTGATGGTTTGAGACATCAGCTGGTGATAATCTAGTGCCATCAATGGTTGCAGTAGGCTTAGCCCCCTCAGTTGATACTTGTCCTCCCTCCGTTTTAGTTTAATGTCCCTATATAAAAATAACAAAAAAAAGTTAAAATGATCGAGTGACAGGTTGGTGCAAAATCTCTATCTCCGCTGCGCTATGTCATCAAAATGGACAGAGCACGCCGTGGTGTGTGTAGGGGGGCGATGGAAAGCCACTGGGGTGCAGGGTCTCTGTTAACCGGTAATTGACAGCTTTTGGCTGATACAATAAGTGAAAAGCCGATAAATAAAACTGGAGCTGGGTCTGCCCTGCTGCTGGGGAGAGAGAAAGCGAGAGAGGAGCCTAGGCCTAATGTTGATTGTGAAGATGGAGACCTTTTAAATTGAAGCAGGGGATGGAGCCAAAATATTTTCCAATTGTTTCATTCTGAACAGAACCTTTATTTTTTTCATTCCGTTCCACTGTTCCAACCAGCAAAGTTAAGTTCTGAACTGGTTCTAACCAAAAGAAGGTACTGTTTTATCGTTCCTTTCTTTTCCTTTTTAAATGTCTGAAATAAACATATTTTTTACATTTAGCGCGTCTTTAAAATTACTTCACCAATCAGTGCGGATAGGTCAGCTTGCTGTGAAGTGGGTAAGGGATTTAATCTGTATGGGAAAGTTGTTAAGAGCAAATTGTATTTTGCCGTAACAGCATGGTTTAAACCTCTTAGGGACCCCTTAACAATCGAATCCCGTTAACGAGATAGATTTGACATACGGTAAATTGCAGAGCACGAAATTCAAAAATAGTAACTAAGTAATATTAAACATTCATGACGATACAAATGTCTTACATCATTTAAAATATAAACTTCTTGTTAACTTTTTGAGTGTAGGGGGCAGGATTTTTGTTTTTGGCTATAAAACGTACCCATTTGAAACTGCTTATTTCTCAGGCCCAGAAACTAGAATATGCATATAATTGTCAGATTAGGATAGAATACACTCTAAAGTTTCCAAAACTGTCAAAATATTGTCTGTGAGTATAACAGAACTGATATTGCAGGCGAAAACCTGAGGAAAATCAAACTAGGAAGTGCTGTTTTTCCTGAAAGCTCTCTGTTCCATTGGATGCCTTGCCTCTATTTAAAGGGATATTAACCAGATTCCTTTTCCTATGGCTTCCTCAAGGTGTCAACAGTCTTTAGATATAGTTTCAGGCTTTTATTTAGAAAAAATGAGCGAGAAATATAACATCGCGTCAGTGGATAGCTGGGTGTTCGCAGAGTTTTGCTTGCGCAACAGAGTGGGGTAGCCATTGTCTCTCACTCTCCTATTGAAAAAGCGACAGTCCCGGTTGATATTTTATCGATTACATATTTTAAAAACAACCTGAGGATTGATTGTGAAAAACGTTTGACATGTTTCTCTGGACATTATGGATACTATTTGGAATTTCCGTCTGCGATGTCGTGACCGCTCGAGCCTGTGGATTTCTGGACATAACGCACCAAACAAATGGAGGTATTTTGGATATAAAAATTATCTTTATGAAACAAAAGGAACATTTATTGTGTAACTGGGAGCCTCGTGAGTGCAAACATCCAAAGATCATCAAAGGTAAGCAATAGAGAGAGGTAAGCAATAGATTTAATCTATTGTCACGTCCTGGCCATAGAGAGGCTTTTTATTCTCTATTTTGGTTAGGCCAGGGTGTGACTAGGGTGGGCATTCTACGTCCTTTTTTCTATGTTTTGTATTTCTATGTCTTGGCCTGGTGTGGTTCTCAATCAGAGGCAGCTGTCTATCATTGTCTCTGATTGAGAACCATACTTAGGTACCCTTTTCCCCCACCCGTTTTGTGGGAAGTTAACTTTGTCTTTGTTCAGGGCACATAGCCCAAAGCTTCACGGTTTGTTTTTTGTTCTTCGTTTTGTCGGCGTCATTTTTTGAATAAAGAGAAAATGTACGATTACCATGCTGCACCTTGGTCCAGTTATTTACTAAATACCTAACTAATCACACAAAATTACACATACACATAATTAAATCATAACTTGATTATACATTACGTCATTAAGGAAAACGTCTCTAGCGGGCAGAACAGTTATGACAGCAGGTTACACAAAAGAAAAGGGGCTGGGTTTGAGTGAAAGAGTGGGAAGACTGAGGAACAAAGGGAAGAAGCTGTGCTATCATAAATACAGTATCTTATGCATTCTAAATTACCGCCCGCTTGGAAAAGGAAAATGCAATAAATATTTACTCTGAGCTGTGCTTCGATAGGTTGGTGGTAGATGGAAGGCCGTGTTGTCCAACCGAGTCCTTTGAAGAGTGTCTCAGGTTGTCATTTGGGTACGTTGTAGTAACGTCGTTGGGTAATAGACGGGATACTCTGTCTGTTCCTTCCTAACCTTCGTTTGCATCTGCTGTTGCTAACTCAACGGCTAGGAGGTATCACTTCTGTAGTGAATAAGAGTTCAAAGTTCATACCATTCGCAACCAAAGCTCACGCTGATGTTGGCTTCGTTCTGTAGATATTATCTGAACCATTCTGACATAGGACCGTCGTCCTCAAGTCCTCGGAACAGGAGGTTATATTGTCGTCAAGGGCTTATATAGGAAGGGAGAGGAGGGCGTGTTTGAAAAGTTTTATAGCCCATGTCCCTTCATAGGGACGGGCCACTGATTGAGCAGAGCCCTATCTTATGAAAACTCAAATATCACATTTTAGAAGCTAAAATCATATTTCATCCCATCACGAATAATTTCATATTCAAACATTTAAATTGAACAACAATTCCATGTGAATCAGATAGCTCTGATGTGTAGACTTTCCAATTGAGAGTTTATGTCATCTTATCATTGATGAGAATGTCTCAGATGACAACCGAACTGACATCATGTTCATTAAGTACCACCGCATATGTTCAATTGATCGGATTGCCAGAATATAGTTAATTTCCCCCCCACCTTCTGATGTTCCCAGAATCTCTATGTTAACCAAGGGTTTTGCAAATGTAACCTCAGTAGGGTAGAGAGAGGAAAAAGAGGGGAAGAGGTATTTATGACTGTCATAAACCTACCCCCAGGCCAACGTCATGACAGTGCATAGGCCTCATTGGATGGTAGGCTACACGTCACGACTTCCGCCGAAGTTGGTCCCTCTCCTTGTTCAGGCGGCATTCGGCGTTAGACGTCACCGGTTTTCTAGTCACCACCGATCCACTTTTAATTTTCCATTTGTTTTGTCTTCATTGTACACACCTGGTTTCCATTCCTGAATTATATGTTCCCTATTTAACCCTCTGGCTCCCCAATGGTTTTGTGCGTGTTTGTTCATTGTAAGAAGTATTGTATTGTGAGCTAGTATATTTTCCTTCTTGGAATATTTTGTTGTTTTGTTTGAGGAAAGTTACGAATACTACTCATCTCTGTGTCCTGCGCCTGACTCCGCCTTACCTGCTTCACCTAGACACATTACACTACAACTGCCAATTTATTTTTACATTAAATGCAGTGTTAGATTAACCCTTGTGTGATGTCCGGGTTGTGGGACCCATTTTCAATGTTTGCTAAAAGAAAAATATAATTAATACAATTACAATACAATTACAATTAATTATTTTTTCATCCTGAGACTCATTGGCCTTAGCTCATTTTCTGTGAAGAACGTGTAAAAGAACACACTGTGCACCGCACTACACATGTACAGTTGAAGTCGGAAGTTTAATAATTGCAAAAGGGTTTTCTAATGATCAATTAGCCTTTTAAAATTATAAACTTGGATTAGCTAACATAATGTGCCATTGGAACACAGGAGTGATGGTTGCTGATAATGGGCCTCTGTACGCCTATGTAGATATTGAATAAAAAATCAGCCGTTTCCAGCTACAATAGTCATTTACAACATCAATAATGTCTACACTGTATTTCTGATCAATTTGATGTCATTTTAATGGACAAAAAAAATATTTTCTTTCAAAAACAAGGACATTTCTAAGTGACCAAAACATTTGAATGGTAGTGTTTTTGTATACATTTGTTTTATTTTTTGACATAAATTGGGGCGGCAGGTAGCCGAGTGATTAGAGCATTGGACTAGTAACCGAAAAGTTGCAAGATCGAATCCCAGAGCTGACAAGGTAAAAATCTGCCGTTCTGCTCCTGAACAAGGCAGTTAACCCACTGATCCTAGGCCGTGATTGAAAATAAGAATTTGTTCTAAACTGACTTGCCTAGTCAAATTTAACATATAATGTAAATACACCATGCAAATTAGCTCCAAGTGATTTTAATTTTCGAAATCTGTTCTAAACTATTCCCATGCATAATAAATAGATATACACTGAGTATACCAAACATTGGGAAAACCTTCCTACTATTGAGTTGCCCAATATTGACTCCAATGCTTTTGAACAGTTGTGTCAAGTTTACATGGTGTCCTTTATATTTTACATAGTTCAGTTGAACATTTCTCTATATTTCTTTGTCATTGAGGACTTCTTTCATTATGCTCTACTTGTGACTTATTTGTGCGCAACTTCATGGAATTACTTGATTTACTGTTTTAGCAGAGAAGTGTGTGTGGGTCAGTGACGGCACGCGCCCCTCGCTCATTAGAATATCAATGCACGAACGAGAAGCAGTGGTGGCCCTTCCCCTCTAAATCTCTCTCACACACACACTTTCGCGTGAAGCACTTTTTTTTCAAGTGGTGCTGCTTGATAGAAGGTTTTGTTCTCAATAATCAGGAGATTTCTACATCTCTTCGCACTTTAAAACCATGAATAATGAATCTACTCTGCGTAAAACGACAGTGCACTCAGCAGGCTACCCATATTGTTAAGACTTGATTGGTTGGATTTTATAGTAATATTTTACATTGACTGTAGTCCAATATCCAATAGTAATTGTTTGGGTTTATTAGAGTTAATTTTAATAATACAGGAAAGACATGTGATCTGAAAGTGGTCAAAGATCTTAAAGTGCATGGTGTAAGGTAGCCTAGTCCTATAACTAAACTACTTCTAGATAGCACCTTTTTTTCTAAAAGTGTATAGGCTATAATTGCAATAAGCACGACATATGCTGGAAATACCCCTGTTGATGCCCCCTAAATCAATATGCATTAAGAAAGTTGTGTGCAGTTGGGAAGGACAAATTGAGAAGGTCATGTGCCATTGATTACCATACAGCTGTTCACACAAAGGCAAAAACTCTAGCCCGCTGCATGGTCCAGAGAGAGTGCCCCTCCCCTGACTCAACCTCAACAATAGACCCCCGAATATCCCTGAAGCGCACAATGAAAGGTCTCATCCATAACCTGCCCGCACGCGTCTGAGCAATTACAATTTTGTGACTGAAGAAAGGGCGGATCATGCTATTCTCCCAACTTCCTTCAGATCGATATTTACCACAAATTAATTAATACTGAACAATGAATTAATACTGAACAATACATGTTCTTATGCCAACGTTTTGTGAAACAACTTATTTTGAATATAATTGAAAGACCTAAGAATAGGTGATATCGAATAGTAGCCTAGGTTATAACCACTCATAACCCAAATGTTTATTATCATGTGATGCTGTCTAACACTTAATTTACCATCATTGTGCCGGTAGGCTAAAGTGCTTAATAAATTAACAACTTTTTTCTGTTACATGTTTCCAGTAGGTATAGATACTGTAGAGCTGTTAGGCTGTGAAGCCTATTCATTATACTGGTTGAAAATCGTATGCTTTTGTGGAACTATATTATTATGTGTCTGATTGAAGTTTAATAATTAAATATGTAGGCCTAACAATTCAGTTTTCGATGCTTGTGTCACACATTTCCTAGCTCGACTCCAAAATCGTGGACATTTGGCTAGTTAGTTGTATTTATGTTTTATTTATTTATTTAACCGTTATTTAACTAGGCAAGGCAGTTAAGAACACATTCTTATTTACAATGATGGCCTACCAAAAGGCAAAAGGCCTCCTGCGGGGACGGGGGCTGGAATTAAAAATAATGCATAAATTAAATATAAATATATGACAAAACACACATCACGACAAGAGACACAGCACAACACTACATAAAGAGAGACCTAAGACAACAACATAGGAAGGCAGAAACACATGACAACACAGCATGGTAGCAACACAACATGGTAGCAGCACAAAACATGGTACAAAGATTAATGGGCACAGACAACAGCACAAAGGGCAAGAAGGTAGAGACAACAATACATCACACAAAGCAGCCACAACTGTCAGTAAGAGTGTCCATGATTGAGTTTTTAAATGAAGAGATTGAAATAAAACTGTCCCGTTTGAGTGTTTGTTGCAGCTTGTTGCAGCTGTATAACTGTATAAAATATGTATTGTGCCAATCACACTTCAAATATGATTATGCTCTAAGTATAGGCCTTATGTTATTTTTGCTGATAAATTTAATCAGCACCAAATCCACACACATGTTCCGACGCGTCGTGGTTGTCCCTTGGGTCTTATCGTGCCCCGCCTCCTGACGCGTGACAGGGGCGCGCATCAGGGGTATAAAATTCATTCACTCTCATTAACCACCAGAACCAAAACAAGTGAAGACCAGCGACCAGGACATAGGGAAGAGCGAGGACTTTGCTTGGACTGCTATACCTTTTCATACTAATTTTATGGTGTGACTGCAAGGATTTTTTTCTATCCTGTTTTTTGGGAATACGCGCCTGTCACATTTCTATTGGACACAACGAATGCAAACACCTGCGGATTGTTGTATAGCTACCAACCAAACACCTGGCGGAAATGGCCTCGCTACCTCTTAGATGTGTCTTTGCTTTGGCTGTAGTGCAAGTGGTAAGTACGAAATGTAACAATGAGGAACCATTCAAAATTGCCGTGCTTTATGCACAGCATATCTCTAATGTCCAATTCGCTCTTCTCTTGGCAGGTATCATCTTCTGGTGTGTTCGAGCTGAAAGTCCATTCGTTCAACACTGCTCAGCGCATATGCAGAAGGCATAGGGACTGTCACATCTTTTTCAGAATTTGTCTCAAACACTCAGAGGACGTCATCCATGCGGAGCCACCATGCACTTTTGGAACAGGACACACCAACGTCATAAGCGCAGATCAGACCTCAATTTCCAGCAGCGCTCCTATTAGAATACCGTTCCATTTTAAGTGGCCGGTAAATAATATTTTATTCATAAATACTGTTACACAAGGACATATACATGTTATGTTACTCTATCATTCTTGCATAAATGTTTTAATACAGGATTTACCTCTGTTACAGGGAACATTTTCGCTGATCATTGAAGCATGGAACGCAGAAATCCCTACAGAATACACAGGTAAGGTGTTGTTGCAGTAGGCTTATTATAGCACTTTTTTTAACAGCCTTCCTGTTACTTAAAAACAAATCAGTATGCCAATAGGCTACTACAATACTACTTTTCTTATATTTTTTCAGACAACCAAAACAACCTGGTCAGCCGCTTGGCTACCAGAAGAAGACTGGCCATAGGCGAGGACTGGTCTCAAGACGTCCACTTCGGAGAGCAGAGCGAGCTGCGCTACTCCTATCACGCATTCTGTGACGAGTACTACTTTGGCGACAGCTGCGCCGAATACTGCAGACCCCGCGATGACACTCTGGGCCACTACAACTGTGACGTGGAGGGAAACAAACAATGTCTGGAGGGCTGGAAGGGCAACTACTGTTCTGATTGTAAGTTCAATCTACTTGGTTAACGTCGATGACTTTAGGCTACATTACTGTCCAGACTCAGATTCTGTCAACCAGGTTGTCTCAGTCTGCACTGTATAGGCCTATTGTATAATTAGACTGCACAGTGCACACAAGGATTCATTGATAAATGAGGCAAATGTTAATTTTGGCATTCTCCTTAGTGAAAACAATTAATGCTCTTTGAAGGTGTCACAAGGGCAGTATATAGACCTGAATGATTGGTGGCAAAAATGTGTACATACAGGCTTACATATAATCACACCAATAATTAAGCATGTGCAACACATTTTAATTTGAAAATGTTTGTGCCAAGTTATTTCTAAACTAAGATTACTCTTCTGCCTCAAGGATTTCAATTTAATCCCATAACCAGCCACTCTACTATTTTAGACAGGCATAATTGCATGAGCCTTAAGTATGTACTTTTATCTCAGAAAGCCTCCTGTTGTTGCTTTGTAGACTTTATAGTAAGGACGGCTTGTGGAGTTCGATCTGCCCTTTGTTCCCCTATAACAAAGGGAGAAAGAACCATGCCTCACCAGGGACACATGTTGGAGATGCTGTGTGTGTGTGTGTAAGGCAGAGGGCGAAAAGAAAGTCCTGGCTTCTGTTCCTACGGTCGAGTGCTCACCAGCTGCTTGGTTTGATACTTAACAAACAGTTGGGAGGGCCGGCAGTGGGGGGGCTCAGACAGAGTTGGTGGGCGGGTGTGTGCATGCGTGCCCAATCTGCCCATTCATTGTAATCACACCCCCCCCCCCCCCCCTCCTCCTCCCACCAGCCATCTGTTCGGCAGACTGCAGCGCGAGGCATGGCTACTGCGAGGCCCCTGGGGACTGCAAGTGCAGAATGGGTTGGCAGGGGCCCTCTTGCAACGAGTGTGTGCGCTACCCGGGCTGCCTCCATGGCACCTGCGTCCAGCCGTGGCAGTGTGACTGCAAGGAGGGCTGGGGCGGCCTCTTCTGCGACCAGGACCTAAACTACTGCACCAACCATCGGCCGTGTGCCAACGGTGCCACCTGTACCAACACAGGCCAGGGCAGCTTCACCTGTATCTGCCGCCCGGGCTACGGTGGCACCAACTGTGAGCTGGAGACCAACGAGTGTGACAGCAACCCCTGCAAGAACGGAGGCAGCTGCAATGTGAGTAATATTACAGCTTACAGGAAATAGGGATAGTTAAATATTGGCTCAGATTTTTTTTAAATGTTCAATTGGGTGTTAATTAAACAATTTTGTATTTCGGTTAATTTGGCATTCCATGTTATATTGTTTTTTTTCTTAATCTTCCATTTGAAGGTAAAATGGAAATGTGTCCAAGGTACAAACGCAGCGTAACATAACACAGTAATAAACATATTTAAATAAGACACAATGTCAGAAACATGATCAGTAATCATGGTTCATCTATGGATTGTAGAAAGCCAAAGCTCGGTCAAGGTGTCTGTCTAACGACAATTCTCTCGACATTATCAAAAATACTCTAATGACAATCATCTGTCTCTTTAGGACCTGGAGAACGACTACTCATGCACCTGCCCCCAGGGCTTCTATGGGAAGAACTGTGAGATCATCGCCATGACGTGTGCCGATGGGCCCTGTTTCAATGGAGGAACCTGCATGGAGATGCTGACGGGGGGCTATTCCTGCCGTTGCCCTCCCACCTACACTGGCTCCAACTGCGAAAAGAAACTGGACCGCTGCAGCAACAGCCCCTGTCTGAATGGTGAGTCTGACTGCAATGGATCAAGCTCAAATTGAAGTTATAGTTTATTTGCAGGTATTAAAGTAGTTGTAATTCTTTGTTGGAGCGCTCGCACATATAGTACAGTACATAGACATGTACAGTAAAAAGATTTTAAATGTTTTCAGTCATACAGTATGTTGTGAAGTTGGATGTTTACATACACCGTAGCCAAATACAATAAACTCAGTTTTTCCACAATTCCTGACATTTAATCCAAGTAAACATTCCTTGTCTTAGGTCAGTTAGGGCACCACTTAATTTTAACAATGTGAAATGTCAGAATAATAGTAGAGTAATTTTATTTCAGCTTTTATTTCTTTCATCACATTCCTAGTGATTCAGAAGTTTACATACACTCAATTAATATTTGGTAGAATTGCCTTTAAATTGTTTAACTTTGGTCAAACATTTTGGGTAGCCTTCCACAAGCTTCCCACAATAAGTTGGGTGAATTTTGGCCCGTAACTCCTGACAGAGCTGGTGTAACTGAGTCAGGGTTGTAGGCCTCCTTGCTCGCACACGCTTTTTCAGTTCTGCCCAATAATTTTCTATAAGGGCTTTGTGATGGCCACTCCAATACCTTGACTTTGATGTCCTTAAGGCATTTTGCCACAACTTTGAAAGTATGCTTGGGGTCATTGTCCATTTGGAAGACCCATTTGTGACCAAGCTTTAACTTTAACTTTCAACTGATGTCTTGAGATGTTGCTTCAATATATCCACATCATTTTCCTCATGATGCCATCTATTTTGTGAAGTGCACCAGTCCCTCCTGTAGCAAAGCATCCCCACAACAAGATGCTGCCACCCCCGTGCTTCACGGTTGGGATGGTATTCTTTGGCTTGCAAGCTTACCCCTTTTTCCTCCGAACATAACGATGGTCATTATGGCCAAACAGTTCTATTTTTGTTTCATCAGACCAGAGGACATTTCTCCAAAAAGTACAATCTTTGTCCCCATGTTCAGTTGCAAACCGTAGTCTGGCTTTGTTATGGCGGTTTTGGAGCAGTGGCTTCCTCCTTGCTGAGCAGCTTTTCAGGTTTTATCAATATAGGACTCGTTTTACTGTGAATATAGATACTTTTGTACCTGTTTCCTTCAGCAACTTCACAAGGTCCTTTGCTGTTGTTCTGGGATTGATTCGCACTTTCCGCACCAAAGTACGTTCATCTCTAGGAGACAGAACGCGTCTCCTTCTTGAGCGGTATTATGACTGTGTTGTCCCATGGTGTTTATACTTGCGCACTATTGTTTGTACAGATGAACGTGGTACCTTCAGCCGTTTGGAAATTGCTCGCAAGGATGAACCAGACTTGTGGAGGTCTCCAGTCTTGGCAGATTTCTTTTGATTTTTTTCCATGATGTCAAGCAAAGAGGCACAGAGTTTGAAGATAGGCCTTGAAATACATCCACAGGTACACCTCCAATTGACTCAAATGATGGCAATTAGCCTATCAAAAGCTTCTAAAGCCATGACATCATTTTCTGGAATTTTCCAAGCTGTTTAAAGGCACAGTCAACTTAGTGTATGTAAACTTCTGACCAACTGGAATTGTAATACAGTGAAATAATCTGTCTGTAAACAATTGTTGGAAAAATTACTTGTGTCATGCACAAAGTAGATGTCCTAACCGACTTGTCAAAACTATAGTTTGTTAACAATACATATGTGGAGTGGTTGAAACACTTAGGTTGATGTCATTAAAACTCGTTTATGTAAACTTCCAAAAGGAAGAGGAAAAACAGCAGCCAGGTTGCTTGGTTTAAAAGGAGGATTACACTCTGATTAAAACTATTATTGAACCTGGTAGTGGAGGTCTTGATGCTCCTGTGAGAATAGTGCACTCGCAGGGTGGCTGGGGTCTTTTGGGCACTAGGAAGGGATCTGTCTGCATAGATGGCCTCAATGACGCGGAGGGTAGTGCCAATGATTCTCTCTGCAGTGTGTGCTACCCTCTGAAACCTTTTGCAGTCTTATGCATTGGTGTTACCATACCACACATTGATGGATCCAGTCAGGATGCTCTCTACTGTGCATTGGTCGAAGTTGACTTGAGTGCCTGTACTCATGCCAAACTTCTTCAGCAGCCTCAGGAAATAGAGCCGCTGCTGTACCATCCTGATCACAGCGTTTGTGTTGGCTGGCCATATCAGATCGAATGAGATGGTTATGCCAAGGAATTTAAAACAGTCCACCAGCTCCCCAAATAACTGGAAACAGGTGAAAGTGGATGGAGAGGAGCTTGCCTTGGTTCTGGCAACATCTAGTGGTTGAAGTACGCACCTGCACTTGCTTGAAGTACTTGATAATGAAGTACTTCACTTGGCTGGTAGAACAATTAATTAATACATGTTTTCAGGGTATATGAATTCATGATGTCATGAAGTGCCAACAGTGTGATATCACATCTTGTGCTACTTCAGAATGTGGTAGGCTGCAGTGTACTAATTGGCGCCGTGTGATATGTTGTCTTCTAGGCGGTGAGTGTCTAGACCTGGGTCATAGCGTGCTGTGCCGCTGCCACTCGGGCTTTACCGGCGCCAACTGCCAGTTCAACATCGACGACTGTGCTTCAGCGCCGTGCCAGAACGCTGGCACCTGCCAGGACGGTGTGGACGACTACACCTGCTCATGCACGCTGGGCTACGCCGGCAAGAACTGTAGCCTGCGCTCAGATGCCTGTGGCCGCGGTGCCAGTGCCCAGCCCTGCCAGAATGGCGGCACTTGCTTCACCCACTTCACGGGGCCCGTGTGCCAGTGCCCGTCGGGTTTCATGGGACCCAGCTGCGAGTTCACACTGCAGCCCAGCTTCCATCCTGCCCCCCGACTGACCAATAAACCTTCCTCCACAGCCCTCACAGCCTCCTGTGTCCTGGCGTTACTCGCCCTTGGCCTGGCGATGGGCATTGTGGTGCTGCGGCAGCGCTGGCTGAGTGGCAGGAAGCAGCTGAATGACACGGCGGTGTTCAACGACCTGAAGACGGGGATCAACCGCTTCCCCAGTGAGAGAGAGGCTTTCATGGCGGCTAGTGGCCTGTTCAAGATCAGCAACAGCGACCCGCGCCTCAGCATGGCTTCACTTGCATCGCTTAGACCCACAGATGACAGGACGGGCCGGGGACTTGGGGGGGAGCGCCACTCATTCTCCCCTGGACAGGACTACCTCTGGAGGGGGGACAGCGGGGCTGGGCTGAGATGAGCCACTGGCCTGGACCCAAGATGGACAGAAAAGGAGACTGGACAGCCAAACACCTGGGGAGTGAGAGACAAAAACTGGGAGGAAGAACAGCGGATCATTAGCACTTATTTTTCTCTCATTTTGAAATGTTAAGTTAATGAAGAAAAATACAAACTGCTTGAATGTTTGGAAATTATTCCCCTCATTCTGAAAATGTTTGCTACACATTTTGACAAAAAAAATTATGTTGGAAAACAACCTTGTGTCATGAAGAAGAATAGTAAATGACCTCTTGATGTATGGGAACTTTAGGAAATCTCCTCAGAGAAAGGTCTTCCATGTCAAATAACCCAAAGAGATGACTACCAATTCCTCATAACTACTTACGATGGACACTGACCTATCAATGCACTTGCTCCAACACAGTGATATTGACCAAATGACTCTGGAAGAACCATTTAAACCAAATACAGGAAGACCTGATTCTCTGACCTGTACTTTTTTTGGAAGACAATAGACTGTTATCAATGACCAAGGAGATGAATACAGCAAATATATTCAACTTTTTCCACTGTTTTTGTTTCTAAGCTCATTTCACCAGAACTCTGATATTAGCAATTCCAAAAGATAAAACATATATATTTTTCATTTTAAAATTAACTATTATTTTTGTCAACATACCATTTCCTAAGATGAAACTATCAGTCGTTATACCATCATTTTATTTATGTTATTTATTAAACTCAGCAAAAGAAGAAATGTCCCTTTTTCAAGACCTGTCTTTCAAAGACAATTTGTAAAAATCCAAATAACTTCACAGCTCTTCATTGTAAAGGGTTTAAACACTGTTTCCCATGCCTGCTCAATGAACCATAAATAATTAATGAACATGCACCTGTGGAACGGTCATTAAGACACTAACAGCTTACAGAAGGTAGGCAATTAAGGTCACAGTTATGAAAACTTAGGACACTAAAGAGGCCTTTCTACTGACTCCGGAAAAACACCAAAAGAAAGATGCCCAGGTTCCCTGCTCATCTGCGTGAATGTGTCTTAGGCGTGCTGCAAGGAGGCATGAGGACTGCAGATGTGGCCAGGGCAATAAATTGCAATGTCCATACTGTGAGATGCCTCAAACAGAGCTACACAGAGACAGGACGGACAGCTGATCATCCTCGCAGTAGCAGACCACGTGTAACAACACCTGCACATGATCGGAACATCCGAACATCACACCTGCTGGAGGGGTACAGGATGGCAACAACAACTGCCAGAATTACACCAGGAACGCACAATCCCTCCATCAATGCTCAGACTGTCTGCAATAGACTGAGAGAGGCTGGTATGGGAGCTTGTAGGCCTGTTGTAAGGCAAGTCCTCACCAGACATCACCGGCAACAACGTCGCCTATGGGCACAAACCCACCGTCGCTGAACCAGACAGGAATGGCAAAAGGTGCTCTTCACTGACAAGTCACTGTTTTGTCTCACCGGGGGTGATGGTTGGATTCGCGTTTATCGTCGACGCAATGAGCGTTACACCGAGGTCTGTACTCGGTGGGATCAATTTGGTGGTGGAGGGTCCGTCATGGTCTGGGGCGGTGTATCACAGCATCATCGGACTGAGCTTGTTGTCATTGTAGGCAATCTCAACGTTATGCATTATAGGGAAGACATCCTCCTCCCTCATGTGGTACCCTTCCTGCAGGCTTATCCTGACATGACCCTCCAGCATGACAATGCCACCAGCCGTACTGCTCATTCCGTGCGTGATTTCCTGCAAGACAGGAATGTCAGTGTTCTGCCATGGCCAGTGAAGAGCCTGGATCTCAATCCCATTGAGCACGTCTGGGACCTGTTGGATCGGAGAGTGAGAGCTAGGGCCATTCCCCCCCAGAAATGTCTGGGAATTTACAGGTGCCTTGGAAGAGTGGGGTAACATCTCACAGCAAGAACTGGTAAATCTGGTGCAGTCCATGAGGAGGAGATGCACTGCAGTACTTAATGCAGCTGGTGGCCACACCAGACACTGACTGTTATGTTTGATTTTGTCCCCGCCCCTTTGTTCAGGGCAACATTCTTCCATTTCTGTTAGTCATATGTCTGTGGAACTTGTTCAGTTTGTCTCAGTTGTTGAATCTTATGTTCCAACCAGTATTTACACGTTAAGTTTGCTGACAAACACAGTTGACAGTGAGAGGACTTTTCTTTTTTTTGCTGAGTTTATATGTAAAATGTTTTCCTTTTGTCACAAATTCAGAGATATATTTATGTGATCCTAAATAAACAACTTGTTCTACATCTTTGATTATTCTGTGTAATCTAAATACACCAGGAATATTCCGGGGAAATTATTTATGACCTGAAATCAATGAACATGTGACTTTGATACACGGATTATGAGTATTGCTGTTTCTGAAGAACAGCCAGTGTAAATTTATGTTCATGCCAAAGTTAGTTTGTCAGGCATTTGCTAAAAAAAATATATATTTTAAGTTTTTTTGTTGCTGTGAGTGTGTTGAATAAAAACTATAAAATCATCAGCTTTTGTCACCTATCGATTGAGTATCATCATAGAGCAAGTTGGCCCTATGATAGACAAAGGTATAAATGCCATTCAATTCAAATGTTTGAAAATAAGCCTATAATGAGGGGTTTATGTAAAACGATTGGTATATAATGTGAGAAGTAACCTGCCATTGCATAATGTACGCAAGGAAGGCCTACCCAATTAGCAAAATTATTCGAACGCTTGCTCAAACACATGTTTCTATAATATTTATTTTTTTCTTCCCAGAATCTGTCCCAATTTCTGTCTGTGTTGGTTTAACAACCTACAATCTTTTGGTCACTTTTTACTGTGCGCTTTTTTTCCGGTGCGCTTCCGCAGGAAAGAGTTGAAACTAGAACCCGAAGACTGTTTTAGGTTTGCTACATAGAATGTTGTCGAATCCACAATTACATTCTCGCTTCAACCCACACAGTGTTTCAAGCTCCCATTTGCTTGGGAACCAGTCAGACCAGACATGGCAGCCGACAGGGTCGGACGGATGCGAGCAGAGGAAGTCCACTCATCAGATTTGGAAACGTCTCGAGAACACGGAGTCAAACTACAGAAGAGACAAGCTCGAGTGACTGTGAAATACAACAGAAAAGAGCTACAGAGACGACTAGACGTGGAGAAATGGATCGATGACTGCTTGGATGAGCTGTACTTGAGCAAAGTGAGTGCCGTCATAGCCTATGGATCATAATAATGGTCACCACACAAAGTGTCTTGTAAGTGCTCAGGCAATAGGTTTCAGACTGTTAAGACATTTTGGGTATCATGGCAAGTTAACTTTCTAATCAGGCAATATTATCTGAAAGTTTCCCATCCTTTAAGAATGAGAATTTTGCTCTTTCACCTTTGCCAAAATCAATAGAATTTGATTAAAAAAATAGTCACTTTATGTTTAAAAACAAGGCTTTGAGTTGGATATTCATATAAAAAGGGCTGGGTTGTGCTCTGTATAGACACACTGTACATAACACATGGATCTCAACATTACATTTGGACTTTTCACAGCACTGAGGGTATTACAGGGCTTTATAACCCATGTCTAACATGCAGACAAATGAACACTCCTCTGAGACACAAACAATGTAGAATAACTACTGTAGTACATTCAAACACAATAACTGGTACTTGAAATTACAGAGGCATTTCTAAACCAGCTGTTCTGCGTCGTCCTTAACAGGACTAAGCAGACTTGCACATTGTTGTGGGCGTTGTATATGAGATGTATATACAAGGCGTATACAATATGTATGTTATGAGAGGGCACAGTGTCCATAAAAGGACCGGAGAAGATGCAAGGTGCACTGTGGACTAAGGCTCTGTCCAAAATGGCACCATATTCCCTATAGTTCACTACTTTTGACCAGGGATCTATGGGTAGTGCACTAGAGAATAATGTGCCATGTCAGATGTAGCCTAAGTCTTGAGCCACCACTGTAGCAGCCGCCTCCTGACAGAGACACATGTATACATGGTGGCTGGGGGATGCTAACTCGCTGCCTTACATGGCCACTTGGAAAAAAGGGAAAGGAACAGAAATGGAACTTCATCCCTCATTCCCTCCCTTACAGAGAGGGAATGAGGGATGAAGGATGAGAAACAGGAAGAGAACGTACAGAGGATGGGGTTAATACTCCTTGAGGTAGGGTAAACATACTGCAGCTGGCCATGTGACATCACTAGCCAGATGTTTTGCTCTGCTGTGATGGTTTGGGGATACAGGTGTCCTAGTGACAGGGAGCCTAGCGGTAAAGAGCGTTGGGCCAGTAACCGAAAAGTATCTGGTTCAAATTCCTAAGCCAACTAGGTGAAACATCTGTCAATGTGCCCTTGAGGAAGGCACTTAACCCTAATTGCTCCTGTAAGTCGCTCTGGGTAAAAGTGTCTGATAAATTATTAAAATGTCAAAATATAACATTCTGCTCCGTGTTCTTGTCTGCATCTGAAATGTCAGCCTATTCCTTATGTAGTGCACTACTTTTGACCAGAGCTCTATGGTCAAAGTTATGCACTATATAGGGAATAGGCTGCAATTTTGGACATAAAACCTGTAACAATACTGCACCTTGTAACCTTGTAGCAATACTGCAAGCTTCCTGCCATCCAGGAACTACAGTACCAGTCAAAAGTTTGGAATACACCTACTCATTCAAGGGTTTTGTAACGATGTGTGCTGAGAGTCGGGAAGCAAGTTCAGGGAGTGAGTTTTTTAATAAATAAACACACCATAATATCAAATAAGAACCACGAACAACGCACAGAAATTACACAGGAACAGAAACAATGACGCCTGAGGAAGAACCCAAAGGGAGTGACATATGTAGGGCAGGTAATCAAGGAGGTGATGGAGTCCAGGTGAGTCTGATGACGTGCAGGTACGTGTAATGATGGTGACAGGTGTGCGCCATAACGAGCAGCCTGGTGACCTAGAGGCCAGAGAGGGAGCACACGTGACAGGTTTTTCTTTATTTTTACTATTTTCTACATTGTAGAATAATAGTGAAGACATCAAAACTATGAAATAACACATATGGAATCATGTAGTATTAAACAAATCAAAATATATTTTATATTGTAGATTCTTCTAAGTAGCCAACTTTTGCATTGATGACAGTTTGATTTTTTTTTTTTTTTTTTTAAAGTTTAGTTTTAGTTTTTTTTTTTTTGTAATTTCTTTTTTCTTAACTGTATTGTTGGTTAAGGACTTGTAAGTAAGCATTTCACGGTAAGGTGCCAAATACCTGTTGTATTTGGCGCATTTGTCAAATAAAGTTTGATAGGATTTGATTTTAGTACACTACTAGTGTAAAGCAGGACATTCAACCCTATAGGGCCACAAGTGCACCTTGTTGGCTCATGCCTGATCTCAGCTAAGCATTAGATCAGATAAACAATAATGTCAGCAACTATCATTTTAGGATATGCCCTTAAGAGAGAATTTGTGTGGAGAGGTGGCTGATCTTCAACTGGTCTGGAACAACAGAGCTCAGTTCTGTCTGGCTAGGCCACTGATACAGTTTGGAGAGTTGGATACATGGACATTGCTACTATTACTTTTCTACTCTGATAATATACAGTATACATGTGTGTGCGTTTTTAATATACAGTTGAAGTCAGAAGTTTACATACACTTTAGCCAAATACATTAAAACTCAGATTTTCACAATTCCTGACATTTAATCCAAGTAAGAATTCCCTGTTTGAGGTCAGTTAGGATCACCACTTTATTTTAAGAATGTGAAATGTCAGAATAATAGTAGAGATAATGATTTATTTAAGATTGTATTTCTTTCATCACATTCCCAGTGGGTCAGAAGTTTACATACACTAAATTATTTTTTGGTAGCATTGCCTTTAAATTGTTTAACTTGAGTCAAACGTTTGGGTAGCCTTCCACAAGCTTCCAACAATAAGTTGGGTGAATTTTGGCCCATTCCTCCTGACAGAGCTGGTGTAACTGAGTCAGGTTGGTAGGCCTCCTTGCTCGCACACGCTTTTTCAGTTCTGCCCACAAATTTTTCTATAGGATTGAGGTCAGGGCTTTGTGATAGCCACTCCAATACCTTGACTTTGTTGTCCTTAAGCCATTTTGCCATAACTTTGGA
This sequence comes from Oncorhynchus mykiss, assembly GCF_013265735.2. Classification (NCBI taxonomy): domain Eukaryota; kingdom Metazoa; phylum Chordata; class Actinopteri; order Salmoniformes; family Salmonidae; genus Oncorhynchus; species Oncorhynchus mykiss. The sequence goes on along the minus strand of NC_048576.1, from coordinate 44,385,715 downwards.
AGTATGCTTGGGTCATTGTCCATTTGGAAGACCCATTTGTGACCAAGCTTTAACTTCCTGACTGATGTCTTGAGATGTTGCTTCAATATATCCACATCATTTTCCTGCCTCATGATGCCATCTATTTTGTGAAGTGCACCAGTCCCTCCTTCAGCAAAGCACCCCCACAACATGATGCTGCCACCCCCGTGCTTCACAGTTAGACTGATGTTCTTCTGTCTTGCAAGCCTCCCCCACTTTTCTCCAAACATAACGATGGTCGTTATTGCCAAACAGTTCTATTTTTGTTTCATCAGACCAGAGGACATTTCTCCAAAAAGTACAATCTTTGTCCCCATGTTCAGTTGATTCGCACTTTTCGCACCAAAGTACGTTCATCTCTAGGAGAAAACGCGTCTCTTTCCTGAGCGGTATGATGGCTGCGTGGTCCCATGATGTTTATACTTGTGTACTATTGTTTGTACAGATGAACGTGGTACCTTCAGGCGTTTGTAAATTTCTCGCAAGGATGAACCAGACTTGAGGAGGTCTACAATTTTTTTTCTGAGGTCTTGGCTGATTTCTTAAGATTTTCCCATGATGTCAAGCAAAGAAACACTGACTTTGAAGGTAGGCCTTGAAATACATCCACAGGTACACCTCCAATTGACTCAAATTATGTCAATGAGCCTATCAGAAGCTTCTAAAGCCATGACATCTTTCTCTGGAATTTTCCAAGCTGTTTAAAGGCACAGCCAACTTAGTGTATGTAAACTTCTGACCCACTGGAATTGTGATACAGTGAATTATAAGTGAAATAATCTGTCTGTAAACAATGGTTGGAAAAATGACTTGTGTCATGCACAAAGTAGATGTCCTAACTGACTTGCCAAAACTATAGTTTGTTAACAATACATTTGTGGAGTGCTTGAAAAACGAGTTTTAATGACTCCAACCTAAGTGTATGTAAACTTCCGACTTGTGTTTTGCAGGAGGATGACATGCCAGATGAGGTAAACATTGATCATCTGTTAGACCTGGCTAGCAATGAAGAGCGAGTGAAAAAGTTAAAGGTAGGCCCCGCCCACCCAAAGTTGCTCTGATCATGGACTCAGACCAACCAGACTTTGACAGATAAGTTAACTGCTGGAATTTTGATACAAGGAATTTTCTCTTCTTTAAACTCTGTTCACCATCAGGAGATCCTTCAGACGTGCAGCAACAACACAGAGGTATGTTTTACCCTAATGTTTTATGATATGGAATAATCATGCATATTAAGTCATACCTTTTATTTAGTCTGTACACACACACACACACACACACACACACACACACACACACACACACACACACACACACACACACACACACACACACACACACACACACACACACACACACACACACACACACACACACTGTATAGGCCTCAGATAGGAGGCAGCAGTGTCTGACACCTCCTTCCACTGTCACTCCACATGCCTTACAATGACCGTCTGTCCTAGCCTTCTCTCTCTCCCTTCCCTATTTCTTCTCTTCTGTTTTGCCCCCTCTTCTCTGTTGTAACAAAGGACCTATTTTGACAAAGGACAGGGCCCACACTGGCCCGCTCAGGCCCAAACACGCATGCGCATGCACCAGAGCATGTGAGCACAGTTGAGCTGTTGGAAATCCCGCTCATCACTCATGGAGTGGTGCTTCTGGCGCTGCTTGTCCTTTCCTACCGCTCAGCTAAAAACCGCTCCACACTCACAGGAGAAAAAACTCCCGCTCCAAAATCACTACATTCATTAAAATCACAATTGAACCAACACCCATCTATTTGTGTGACTACCTGGACTGACCAATTGGTTTTTAAAGTATTGAAACCAAACCATATGGATTTGAATGAAAAGTATTTGAATAAACATGAAAACTGAATGTAAGACGCGAACATAGTTTCAAATAGGCTACATGTCATATTAAACAGCATATAAACACGAAATAGGTCAGGAGCCAGACAGGGAGCCTAAGAAGGAACGAAGATGAATTATTTAGGTTATATTATTGAAATGTTTTCAAGGCTATAGCCTACAAATAAATACATTGTGAAGCATTTGCAAGTGCGACACAATAGGCTGGTAAGGACATAAAACCCTCAGCATTTAAACAACGTTTTGTTGTATTAAATCATTATAGTCTATAAATGAGGTATATAAGCTGTACAAATACAAATGAAATGAAAAATGCCTTATTAGTGCCTTAGAATTTTTTTAAAAATTAGTTTTTAGAAACAAGAGTTAGGCCAGTCTGTGGCTTCAGGCTCATGCGATGGTAACTGGAGAGCCGGCCAGTAGCGGAGAATATCCTCTCCACACTTGCAGAACCACTGGGGATGCTAACACTCCTTTGGCCACTCTTGCCAGTTTGGGCAGAGAGGCAGTGTTATTTTTTTGTTGTTTTTCTATAGGTAGGCCTAAAAGTTTTTTAGGCAAAATATCCCAATCAAAACTGAAAGCTCCTTGAAAGTAGGGTAAGGGTTAGGGTATCAGGCCTAATGGGCCAAAATCAATTATGGCCTATTATATAGATAATAGAACAAAAATGAATTAAACGTTTAAGAGTTTTGTTTATAAATACTTTGCTACAATGACACACCTAGTTATCTATCCACCTCGTTCCTCTCTTTTAGCATGTAAGTTCATAGTAAGTACACAATCATGCTTTTGGGATAAGTTTCTTTTCAGATTCCACAATGATTATTTAGCTGTGGACACTACATCACTGTACTCCCTCTCTTGCTCTTGGTCCTCCTTTTTGTATGTCACCTTGATTTAGCACCTTGATTTAGCACATGCATTTGTAGTCTACGACAAGCAGACTACAAATACAAGCTGGGGCGGGCATGCCCTGAGTTCATGAAGTGAGTGCTAATGGAGCGAAATTGGAGCAGGCGAGAAGGCCGATGCTCCAGCCTTTGGGAATCTCGCTCCCCACCCCTGTCAAATTGGGAACGCTCCAACTTCGCTCCGCTCTCATACTCTGGCATGCACGCACACATGCTTCCACACACACACACACACACACACACACACACACACACACACACACACACACACACACACACACACACACACACACACACACACACACACACACACACACACACACACACGCACACACACACACACACACACACACACACCAGGTGAATCCAGGTGTTCTGGAGACCAAACCTGTAGCGGCGGGGTTGAGACTTCTCTATTTTCCGTCTCCCACTCTAATTCCTATCTATGTATTATCTATACTGAACAAAAATATAAATGCAACGTGCAACAATTTCAAAGATTTTATTGAGTTACAGTTCATATGAGGAAATCAGTCAATTGAAATACATGAATTAGGCCCTAATCTATGGATTTCACATGACCTGGAATACAGATATCAGGAATACAGCATCTGGGCAAAAATACAGTCACAGTATTTCTGTCCAATCTGCCATCAATAAAATGCAATTGTGCTCATTGTCCGTAGCTTATGCCTGCCCATACCATAACACCAACGCCACCATGGGGCACTCTGTTCACAACGTTGACATCAGAAAACCACTTGCCCACACAACGCCATACACGTGATCTGCAGTTGTGAGGCCAGTTGGACATACTGCCAAATTCTCTAAAACAATGTTGGAGGTGGCTTATGGCAGAAAAATGAACATGGCTATTTCTGGCAACAGCTCTGGTGGACATTCCTGCAGTCAGCATGCCAATTGCACACTTCATCAAAACTTGAGACATCTGTGGCATTTTAGAGTGGGCTTTTATTGTCCCCCAGCACAAGGTGCACCTGTGTAATGATCATGCTGTTTAATCAGCTGCTTGATATGCCACACCTGTCAGGTGGATGGATTATCTTGGCAAAGGAGAAATGCTCACTAACAGGGATGTAAACAAATTTGTGCACAATATTTGAGAGAAATAAGATTTTTGTGCATATGGATAATTTCTGGGATCTTTTATTTAATTTCATGAAAATGGGACGAACACTTTACAAGTTGCATTTGTATTTTTGTTCAGTGTATCAGAACTCAGGATAATACCCAGATGCAGACAGCTGGAGTCGCAGATGTTTATTGACCCAAACAGGGGGCAGGCAAAAGACAGGTCAAAGGCAGGCAGAGGTCCGTAATCCAGGGCAGACTCAATAAGGTACAGAACAGCAAGCAGACTCGGGTTTTATGACAGGCAGAGGTTTGTAAACGGGTCAGAGTCAGGCAGGTACAGAACGGCATGCAGGCTCGGGATCAGGGCAGGCAGAATGGTCAGAACTGGGGAAACTAGGAAACAGAACTTGAGAAAGCAGGGAGATGGGAAACACGCTGGTAAGACCTGACAAGACGAACTGGCAACAGACAAACAGAGAACACGTACTGGGGATAATGAGGAAGATGGGCAACACCTGGAGGGAGGTGGAGACAAGCACAAAGACAGGTGAAACAGATCAAGGTGTGACACAGTGAATGTATCTAATGTGAAAGGGAAAAATACAAAACATTATTTATTACAGGAGGTTGGTGGCACCTTGATTGGGCAGGACTGGCTTGTGGTAATGGCTGGAGTGGAATAGGTGGAATGGTATCAAATACATCAAACACGTGTTTGATGCCATTCCATTAGCTCCTTTCCCAACATTATTATGAACCGTCCTCCCCTCAGCAGCCTCCACTGGTAGATACAGTACCAGTCAAAAGTTTGGACACACCTACTGATTCATTGTAGAATAATAGTGATGACATCAACATTTTGAAATAACACATATGGAATCATGTAGTAACCAAGAAAGTGTTAAACAAATCAAAATATATTTTAGATTCTTCAAAGTAGCCACCATTTGCCTTGATGACAGCTTTGCACACTCTTGGCATTCTTTCAACCAGCTTTATGAGGTAATCACCTGGAATGCATTTCAATTAACAGGTGTGCCTTGTTAAAAGTTAATTTGGGGAATTTCTTTCCTTCTTAATGTGTTTGAGCCAATCAGTTGTGTTGTGTCAAGGTAGGGGTGGGGTATACAGAAGATAGCCCTATTTGGTAAAAGTCCATATTATGGCAAGAACAGCTCAAATAAGCAAAGAGAAACAACAGTCCATCATTACTTTAAGACATGAAGGTCAGCCAACTTTAAACGTTTCTTTAAGTGCAGTCACAAAAACCATGATGAAACTGTGATGAAACTGGCACTCATGAGGACCGCCACAGAAAAGGAAGACCCAGAGTTACCTCTGCTTTAGTTAATTCTAAGTTCATTAGAGTTAACTGCATCTCAGATTGCAGCGCAAATAAATGCTTCACAGAGTTCAAGTAACAGGCACATCTCAGGAACTTTTCAGCGGAGACTGTGAATTAGGCCTTTGTGGTCGAATTGCTGCAAAGAAACCACTACTAAAGGACACCAATAATAAGAAGAGACTTGCTTGTGCCAAGAAACACTTGCAATGGACATTACCACGGGGGAAATCTGTCCTTTTGTCCGGTGAGTCAAAATTTGAGAATTTTGGTTCCAACCGCTGTGTCTTTCTGAGATGCAGAGTAGGTTAACTTGTTATGGCAGCAATCCCCCTATCGGGATAAGTGTCATCAACAACCGCTGAATAGCATAGCGCTACATACAATAAATATTATTATAAATATTTATATTCATGAAATCACAAATGCAATATAGGAAAACACAGTTTAGCCTTTTGTTAATCCACCTGTCGTGTCAGATTTCAAAATTATGCTTTACAGCGAAAGCAATCCAAGCGTTTGTGTAAATGTATCGATCGCACGATAAAACATTAAGTACACTTAGCATCAGGTAGCTCGGTCACGAAAATCAGAAAAGCAATCAAATTAATCGTTTACCTTTGATGATCTTCGGATGTTTTCACTCACGAGACTCCCAGTTACACAACAAATGTTCCGTTTGTTCCATAAAGATGATTTTTATATCCAAAATACCTCCATTTGTTTGTCACGTTAAGTTTCAGAAATCCACAGGAAAGAGCGGTCACGACAACGCAGACAAAAATTCCAAATAGTTTCCATAATGTCCACAGAAACATGTCAAACGTTTTTTATAATCAATCCTCAGGTTGTTTTTAAAATATATAATCGATAATATATCAACCACAAATGTCTTTCACAGTAGGAAAGGGGAAAACAATGGCTGTCTAAATTTTGTTGCGCAAGCAAAACTCGTGACCACTTGACGCGATGTTATCGTTCTGGCTCATTTTTCAAAATAAAAGCCTGAAACTATGTCTGAAGACTGTTGACACCTTGAGGAAGCAATAGGAAAAGGAATCTGGTTGATATCCCTTTAAATCCAGCAAAGGGAGGCTATGGAACATAGAGCTTTCAAAATAAAAGCCACTTCCTGTTTTGATTTTCCTCAGGGTTTCGCCTGCAATATCAGTTCTGTTATACTCACAGACAATATTTTGACAGTTTTGGAAACTTTGGAAACTTTCTATCCAATACTAATAATAATATGCATATATTAGCAACTGAGACTGAAGAGCTGGCCGTTTACAATGGGCACCTTTTCATACAAGCTACTCAATACTGCCCCTGCAGCCATATGAAGTTAACGGATGATCTCTGCATGTGTAGTTCTCACCGAGAAGCATGGAGGAGGAGGTGTAATGGTGTGGGGGTGCTTTGCTGGTGACACTATCTGTGATTAATTTAGAATTCAAGGCACACTTAACCAGCATGGCTAACACAGCATTCTGCAGCGATACGCCATCTCATCTGGTTTGCGCTTAGTGGGACAATCAATTGTTTTTAAACAGGACAATGACCCAAAACATATCTCCAGGCTGTGTAAGGGCTATCTGACCAAAATGGAGGGTGATGGTGGTGCATCAAATGACCTGGCCTCAACAATCACCCGACCTCAACCCAATTGATATGGTTTGGGATGAGTTAGACAGCAGAGTGAAGGAAAAGCTCCCAACAAGTGCACAGCATATGGAAAAGCATTTCTCATAAAGCTGGTTGAGAGAATGCCATGAGTGTATAAAGCTGTCATCAAGGCAAAAGGTGGCTACTATGAAGAATCTAAAATATATTTGGATTTGTTTAACACTTTTTTGGTTACAACACGATTCCATATGGATTCTTTCATAGTATGATGTCTTCCCTATTATTCTACAATGTAGAAAATCGTAAAAATAAATAAAAACTCTTGCATGAGTAGGTGTGTCCAAACTTTTGACTAGTACTGTACATGATGCTACTATATGTCCCTCCATGCCAGGCCTTCATCGGAGAGCTGTTGGTCAAGCTGGAGGGCCTTCACAAGCAGGAGGAGCTGGCTACCGAGGGCATCGAACACCCCTCCCACTACAACCACGCCCAGCACCACCATCAGCCCTACCACTTTAACAGACCCCACTGGCCCCGAACCCACACCCACCAGACCCCCTGAGCTCACCAAATCCCTGTCATATGACCTCTGACTGGGATCGTAAAACTCTGAAAATGTTCCCAAAATTCCCACGAATCAGGCGGGAATAAGCAGTTACCAAGTATTCCCGGGAATCCTACACTCGGGATTTCTAGAAAACCTGGGAATTTTGGGAATGTTTCTGTAAATTTGTTTCCCTGTCAAGCCATTTCATCCCAGTCATCTTGGCAGTGATGGCCCCCAGCCAGTTTGCCCTCTTGTTTGTACTGTCAACTTTATTTTTGAGTGAATTTAAATTAATTAAATGAATTCATCATATTAAAATGGAGGTAAATAAAACATATGTCAATCACTATAGGGCCTGTATTGTCGTTGTTGTTGTCATTCAAAAAGACGCTGTAGATAGGCTGCTTCGACAAGGTTTTAAAAGAACAGCATGTCTAGCCTGGTCCCAGGTCCTGAATTCAGTAGCATTGCTGATCTTGGATATCGTTTTGCCATTTAGATCATAATGAAGAAGATTAAATAGAGAGAGGGATTTAATCCTAGATCAACACTCTTTCTCTGGGACGCTTTATGAATATGGGCCTGGAGATCTGTATGTGCTTTAGGCAACTCCTCTTTCTATGGTTGTCATGCTTTACATGCACTGTTCTAGGCAGTTTATCTTTGGCTCTAGTTCAAAAAGAGGCGACAGAGTTACTACTCTGGGCTCTTGCATGTGACGTAGCCTACAGTACGTCCTTCTTTTGTACAGGTTTGTCTGCATGACAGGCCAGGGCTGGGTCAGGCATGTCATCTTTTAGAAGGGGGTTCCTATGGAGACAGATAGCCGCCAACAGGTTGAACGTACTTATTGTCAGGGTCGTAAAGAAAAGTCATGTGTGAAACATTAAACGTAAACATGACATGTTTTATCTTTGAACAGATAATCACCATGTTACGATTACGGACTAACATTTTAGGCTTGAGCAAATCTTGTGTTGCAGTTCTGACGTACCTTAACCTTTCAGAGTTTTATCAGTTTAATCTCACCAACAAAAAAAGAACGTACGCGAAACGGTCTGTGAGGAATGTTACTCGACAAGCATAACACAGTATTTAAAAAAGACGGAAGTCAGGGAAACCGGGAAGAGGTATCCTGCACGTATTCAAGTTAAAAGTCTCCATTCTCTATTACTCCTCAGTTGAGTTTACTTCACATTTAGGTCGCTAATGCAATGGATTTGTTTGCCAGCGCAGGTCTAGATAGCACTAACTGTATTATGCCTACAACAGTGAAGTTTCAGTCTGTTAGGTGTATCTCTACAGCATGGGCATATCTTTGAGTGACGTGGACATCCCCATGCATGCACTTAATCAAAATATGACTAATTCAATATTGCACCATCCATTCTCTGGGCTCTGTCTGCAATCATAACCAGTAGTATATACCAGGAATAATGAAACATAGAATAATATTTGGTAAATCTATGAATTATGTATGACCACTGGAGTCTTTGACAGTCAAAATCTTTTATAGAATATTTTGAAATGTATTTCACCACTCAAAATCGAGTCAAAACGTATTCTGTGGGAAACATCATTTGAAATGATTTCTATGAATCGAGTCATGAACATATGAACTTAATGTAGGGAGAGGTTAAACGTAGGCTAAGTCTGGCATGAGCTTATTCCCACACTTTAATAATGAATAATAATTATGTTGCAGTGGTCTTGGGTAGTCTCCGTATAGGCTATTCCCACCATCGCGACACTGCTGCCCAGTTGAAGAGCTTGTGATCTCCATGCAGCACCATGCGCCTTTGGAAAAGCACCCCTCAGCCTCAGAAGATGCTCTTCTGGAGGCATGCATCCATGGAGTCATTATACCTAATGTAACCTAATGAAGCACACTTTTTTCCAGTATTTGGGAGCATGGACTGTAGGCCTTATATTAGGTATTTTTGACTGTTGTGTTTGTGAATTCCACTCTGTATGTAGGCTTGTTATAGTAATTTGTGTTGCACAATCCATTCACACAGAGGCTAAATTAATTTCAATTAATGAGACAAAACTAAATATTTAAGTGTTGGCTATAACCTGTCCTGAGCGAAATAGCCAATGGGTCCCAAATGGTCAAGAATATCTATAGCCTATTCTTATTGCCAGTACTGTTTTCCCTATCAGCCACTGCACGTGCTTCTTCAACTATTTTGTTTAACATTTATTTAGAGACTATATTTACAGGCCTGTGAGTTAGGGTCTCTTTTTAACTGGAGCCTTATAATAGAAACAGTTATAAAACACAAATATAGTTCTAAAATTATTCCACAAGGCATCAGTAGCCAAAATGATTGCAATGCCTACAAGTTGAAGGCCTATTTCGTTTTGGATAGGCCTAAATTAAACATTGAATTATTACATTTTAGATCATTTTGAATACACATGAATTTCAATAAACAAATGGATAAGACTGCCCTACCCTGCACTGTTGGAGATGGAAACACAAACATTTCGCTACACCTGCAATAACATCTGGGTGGCAGGTGGCCTAGTGCTTAGACAATTGGGCCAGGAACCGAAAGGTTCCTAGTTCGAATCCCTGAGCTGACAAGGTAAAAATCTGTTGTTCTGCCCCTGAACAAGGTAGTTAACCCACTGTTCATAGGCCGTCATTGTAAATAAGAATTTGCTCTTGACTGACTTGCCTAGTAAAGAAAAATGTGTGTGTGACCAATAAGATTTGAATAATAAGATTTGAGACAAACGACTGAATGGATGACATACTGAATGAAGGATTAATTAAATGTTCAAATATGTTGGAATGACAAGTTGCACACATCAAGCATGCTCTGCACTTTATTTGGCAAATAGGCCTACATTAGGGTATATAACTCTATGACTGCATGCCCCCAGAAGGACATCTTCTGAGGCTGAGGGGTGCTTTTCTGAAGACGCATGGTGCTGCATGGAGATCACAAGCTCTTCAACTGGGCAGCAGTGTCATGATGGAGGGAATAGCCTATACGGAGACTTCCTAAGACCACTGCAACAGAGTTATTGTAAATTGTGGGAATAAGCTTATGCCAGACTTAGCCTACATTTAACCTTTTTATTTTAAACCTTTATTTAACTGGGCAAGTCAGTTAAGAACAAATTGTTATTTACAATGACGGCCTACCCCGGCCAAACCCTGACCCGGTCGACACTGGGCCAATTGTGCACTGACCTATGGGACTCCCAATCACGGCCGGTTGTGATACAGCCTGGAATCTAACCAGGGTCTGTAGTTACACCTCTAGCACTGAAATGCAGTGCCTTAGACCACTGCGCCACTGCCCTCTCCCGTGTTCTTTTCAAGTCCATATGCTCATGACCCGATTCATGCAAATCATGTCAAATTGTTTAAAATTCATATTAACCCCTCCTCAGTGGTGGAAAAAGTACCTAATTAACATACTTGAGTAAAAGTAAATATACCTTAATAGAAAATTACTGATGTAAAAGTGAGTCACCCAGTAAAATACTACTTGAGTAAAAGTCAAAAGTATTTGGTTTAAAATATACTTAAGTATCAAAAGTAAATGTAATTGCTCAAATATACTTAAGTATTAAAAGTAAAAGTATAATTAATTTTTAAAAATCCTTATATAAAGCAAACCGTATTGCACCATTTTCTTGTTTTTTATTTACAGCTAGCAAGGGGCATGCTCCAACACTCAGAAATCATTTACAAACGTAGCATGTGTTTTCCAGTCCACCAGATCAGAGGCAGTAGGGATGACCAGGTATGTTCCCTTGATAAGTGTGTGAATTAGACAATTTCCCTGTCCTGCTAAACATTCAAAATGTAACGAGTACTTTTGAGTATCAGGGAAAATGTATGGAGTAATGCATAGATTCATACATAATTCATAGATTCACCAAACATCTATTATTATTATTATTCAATGTTTCATCATTCCTGGTATGTACTACTGACAGAGCCCAGAGAATGGGATGTGTAATATTGAATTAGTCATATGAATTAGTCACATGCTCAACCTTTTGGCAGGTATCTGGCTCCATAGACCAACTCCATATTAATGCCCGTGATTTTGAAATGAGATCTTCGAAGAGCTGGTGTCCACATACTTTTGTTCATGTAGTGTATCAATATCCTGAACTAACAGAAGTCACCTTCCTCAAGACATCCCCCTTGTGTTGGATATAGGCAATTATCCAGATGGTCCACAATTCCACCACTAGTGGGTGCAGGAGGACAAAATTGATCACTGGAGGTGCAAGAGTTTGACGCTTACTGCTGTTCAAGTTGCCATGGAATCAACCTAATAGTCTTGTCATGCTAAATTGTAAGTACAAACTAAAGTTAACTTCTTTCCACTGTAAAGGTTTCTAAGCAAAGCAACCATCTTTGAATATTAACTAAATGTTAGTTCCAGATGTCTGATTCATGACATACTGTGGGCCTCAAACTACTTTTGATTGGTCATGTAAGATATCAAACACACCAGCCCTTAATCTGTTCACATGCTCTCTTCAAGGTCTCTATTACAAACAGTCAAAAAAAAAAAATCTTTATCCGTGCTTCTACACCTACATTGCTTGCTGTTTGGGGTTTTAGGCTGGGTTTCTGTACAGCACTTTGAGATATCAGCTGATGTACGAAGGGCTATATAAATACATTTGATTTGATTTGATGTGATTTGTATTGTATGTTAGACTGACCTCATGTCAGAGTAGTGAAGGCGATTGTTGAAAAACTTCACATAAGAAATTAGCTTTGAAGCCCTTGGAAATATTCTCTGTTACTCAGGTCAACTCAGAATGTAGAAGCACAACACGGACTTATCAACTGACCCTTAGACAGAGATGAATCTACACACACACACACACACACACACACACACACACACACACACACACACACACACACACACACACACACGTGCACACACACGTGCACACACACAAAGAAACATGTGCTGAATTAAAAAAGAAGGAGCCATTGTAGAAGAATGTGCTGCCAGTAGTCATGCAATTAGTATAATTTGCAAACTCCCAGAACATGCATGGGAGTGTGTGAGTGTATGTGTGTGTGTGTGTGTGGGGGGGGAAATTTCCTCAGGAAAACGCATCATCTACAGCTACAATACAGCCAGAGTCAGGAAGCCGGGTGAGTACAGTGCTCTGCTGAGCCACAGAGGAGATACACACACAATCTCTCACACACACAAACACACTCTGCCACAAATACATACAGCACACATCGGGATGACATTCCACTGAGACACTGTGCACTAACTACACAAGGTAAGAGGAATCTAGATATTTCTCATGTTATGAAAAAGCGGGACGTACGCTGTACTTCTGATTTCTGATTAATATGACATATTTCTAGACTGGGCTGATAATTCAATTATTTCCATATACATTTCATGTTTCCATCTCCCAAGACTTTAAGAACTACTTTATATTTTACTTACCATGTTACGTAAAATGTATGCAAGCTTTGGATAAATGCATCTGCTAAACGGCATTTATACATCGAGTGTACAAAATATTAAGAATAACTTCCCAATATTGAGTTGCAACCTCAGAACAACCTCAGTTCGTTGGGGCACGGACTCTACAAGGCGTTGAAAGCGTTCAACAAGGATGCTGGCCCATGTTGACTCCAATGCTTCGCACAGTTGTGTCAAGTTGGCTGGATGTCCTTTGGTGGTGGACCATTCTTGATACACACCGGAAATTGTTGAGTGTGAAAAACCCAGGATTGTTGCAGTTCTTGACACAAACCGGTGTGCCTGGCACCTACTACCATATCCTGTTCAAAGGCACTTCAATATTGTGTCTCATGGCTTAACCATCCATCTTTAACCTTTAATCTGTGGATTAAACAAGTGGATTTAACAAGTGACATCAGTAAGGGATCGTAGCTTTCACCTGGATTCACCTGGTCAGTCTATGTCATGGAAAGATTAGGTGTTCATAATGTTTTGTACACAGTGTATATTTTCATTATTATGTTATTTTTTGGACAAAACCTCTGTGTCTCACATTACCCATACCTGTAGTGTTGGTTATATAACATGGTTATATAGTAGGCTGCAGTACTAAATGTATTTACATGCAGTGTCAGCAAGCTAGTGTCCCAGGCAACCAGGCACTAAAACCATTTGACCCCATCAATTCTTTCACTCTGAACTTAGGGAGGAATTTTAAGTGATTAAATCATAGACATAGTTGGATGTTAAACCAAGTTGTTGAAATAGTTAAGTGTTTTAGTAAAATAAAATAATGTAGCCAGCTACAGACAGACACTACTTATATTTCCTGTTATTTTCTAAACTATTAGGGAGCAGAATGTCCAGTGTTTGTTTAGAAACTAACCTCCTGCTCCCAGTGTTGCTGTTCAATGTGTCTGCACCAGCTGAACATTGGCCTCAACACAATCCAACATTCATACACTGTACATATTTTGGGGATTCTGAACTGAGATGTTAATCAGTGGTTTAACACATGGATTCACAGTGTTCCTCTGAAACACACTAATAGTTAAGGAAACAATCACTGTTAAGATTTGAGCTGAGCATTGTAAAATTAAATTTGAAAATAACATTTTGGAATCCGACAAATAAAAATGTGCAAATAGTTCAATCCAAACTCACTTATTGTTCAAATAAGCTGAAATATTTCACAGCATTTGTTCCTAATGTTCACAAACTGTAGTTTTAACTCATTCAAAATGGGATCAATCCCAATTATCTCTAAACTGTGAGCAAAAATCCATATTACAACTTATGTGTTGTGATAATTGCGTTGCTTACTCTATAACCTGTTCGTTCATATGCCTTGACACCGTGATATATAGGCCGAAGGCAGAGACAATGAGAGGACACAGTGGCAGAATATGTTCAACCACACATTTGTTTCATTACGAAACCGGAGAGCAACATCTGTCCGGTGAAGTCCACAAAACATATTGCATGTAACAAACAGTTACATGACCTACAGCATGGTCAAGCAAGGTAATGTTTGTGCAAGCTCCATTTCAACTTCAACATCATCTAATCACCTATGCTTAGTCTAATACAGTGACAACTAAAGATACCAAAAACAACTCATATATATATATATATATATATATATATATATATATATATATATATATATATATATGATATATGGGGGATACAACCAACCCAGCTCTGCAGATTTTGCTGCAAAGAGACCAAATCATTAGATCATTTGTTTTGGTACTGTCCATTCAGTATTGAGCTTGTTTTTGGTCGCAGGTTCAGGAATGGCTGAAGAATTGCAACATTTACCTGGAGCTAACTCTCTAAATAGCACTTCTGGAAGATTTGAAAAGTCATTGTCAATCGATCAATAATATAATAATACTCTTAGCAAAAATCTTTCCTTTACAATTTGTACAGTCTGCCGGGGCGGCAGGGTAGCCTAGTGTTTAGAGCGTTGGACTAGTAATTGGAACGTTGCAAGTTCAAACCCCCGAGCTGACAAGGTACATATCTGTCGTTCTCCCCCTGAACAGGCAGTTAACCCACTGTTCCTAGGCCATCATTGAAAATAAGAATTTGTTCTTAACTTAAAAAATAAGATACATAATGAAAAACATACTGTGTCCATAAAATGTATATATATATATATATATATGCTGGAAGTGGAAGCCTAAGTGGTGTTGTCCATTAGTGTACTCCAATTAGGTGCAGGGTTAGGGGAAAATATATAAAACTATACATATTTAAACAAATATAAATATCTATCCAACTTAAATATATATACAACTTATATATTCGTATAAATATAATTGTAGATTTATTCCTTTGATGATCCCTTACTGATCTTTAACCCTACAGTGGCAAGAAAAAGTTTGTGAACCCTTTGGAATTATCTGGATTCCCCCCCCCCCCCCCCCCCCCCCATAAAATTAGATCTGATCTTCCTCTAAGTCACAACAACAGACAAACACAGTCTGCTTAAACCAATAACACACAAATGATTGTATTTTTCTTGTCTATATTGAATATATAATTTCAATAGGTTGGAAAAAGTATGTTAACCTCTAGGCTAATGACTCCTCCAAAAGCTAATTGGAGTCAGGAGTCAGCTAACCTGGCGTACAATCATTGAGACGAGATTGGAGATGTTGGTTAGAGTTGCCCTGCCCTATAAAAAACACTTACAACGTTTGAATTGTTGACTTGCATAAAGCTGGAAAGGGTTACAAAAGTATACCTAAAAGCCGTGATGTACATCAGTCCACGTAAGACAAATTGTCTATAAATGGAGAAAGTTCAGCACGGTTGCTCCTCTCCCTAGGAGTGGCCGTCCTGCAAAGATGACTGCAAGAGCACAGCGCAGATTCTCAATGAGGTTAAGAAGAATCTTAGAGAGTCAGCTAAAGACTTACAGAAATCTCTCTAACGTGCTAACATCTCTGTTGACGAGTCTACGATACGTAAAACACTAAACGAGAATGTTATTCATGGGAGGACCCCACGGAAGAAGCCACTGCTGTCCAATAAAACATTGCTGCACGTCTGAAGTTCACGAAAGAGCATCTGGATGTTCCAGATGGTCAAATATTCTGTGGACAGATTAAACTAAAGTTGAGTTGTTTTGATGGAACACACAACACTATGTGTGGAGAAAAAAGGCACAGCACACCAACATCAAAACCTCATCACAATTGTAAAGTATGGTGAAGGGAGCATCATGGTTTGGAGCTGCTTTGTTGCCTCATGGCCTGGACAGCTTGCTATCATCGACGGAAAAATAAATTCCCAAGTTTATCAAGACATTTTGCAGGAGAATGTAAGTATATTTGTCTGCTAATTGAAGCTCAACAGAAGTTGGGTGATGCAACATGACAACGACCCAAAACACAGAAGTAAATCTTCAACAGAATGGCTTCAACAGAAGAAAATACATCTTCTGAAGTGTCTCAATCAGAGTCCTGACCTCAACCCGATTGAGATGCTGTGGCATGACCTCAAGAGAGGGGTTCACACCAAACATCCCAAGAATATTGCAGAACTGAAACAGTTTTGTAAAGGGGAATAGTCCAAAATTACTCCTGACCTTGGTGCAGGTCTGATCCGCAACTACCGAAAATGTTTGGTAGAGGTTATTGTTGCCAAAGGAGGGTCAACCTGTTAATAAATCCAAAGGCTCACATACTTTTTCCAACCTAAGTTACTAGCTATTTAGTCTGCTCAGGCACCAGCCGTTTTTTTTAGCTTGGATAATACCTGCCAGCCTCGGACTGTCTTTCTCCACTACAACGCCAGTTTCCTGTCGTAAAACCTGGACCATTGATCATCACAGCTAGCTAGCTGCCACTGAGTGAATCAGCCCCGAAGCTAGCCCTGAGCCAGGCACATCTCCAGCTAGCAAACTAAATTACAATACCTCTTTCAGCATCTGTCCCGGTCCCTTCATCGACATGGTGCCCCGCCGTACCACCACAACTGGTCCGCAGACGGAATTCCAATAGCTGTGCCTTCAACCGGCCTTTGCCGGACAACGGAGCAGACACTTCTACTTACCCCGGACTGCTAACTTTAAACGCTGTGTCTCGCTGATGCCTGCTAGACTGTTCATTTATTACAGTACTCCACTTTGTTTACCTTTGTTTATCTGTCGGCCCTAGCCCCGAACTCAGGCCCTGTGTGTAGTTAACCGACCCTCTCTGCCCATTCATCGCCATTTTACCTGTTGTTGTTGTCTTAGCTAATTAGCTGTTGTCTTACCCGTTGTTGACTTAGCTAGCTCTCCCAATCAACACCTGTGATTGCTTTATGCCTCGCTTTATGTCTCTCTCAAATGTCAATATGCCTTGTATACTGTTGTTTAGGATAATTATCATTGTTTTAGTTTATTGTGGAGCCCCTAGTCCCACTGTACATGCCTCCTTTGTCCCACCTCCCACACATGCGGTGACCTCATCCAGTATAATCAGCATGTCCAGAGATGCAACCTCTCTTATGATCAATCAGTGCCTGGGCTTACCTCCACTGTACCCGCACCCCACCATACCCCTGTCTGCACATTATGCCCTGAATCTATTCTACCATGCCCAGAAATCTGCTCCTCTTATTATCTGTCCCCAACGCACTAGATTACCAGTTTTGCTAGCCTTTAGCCGTACCCTCATCCTACTCCTCCTCTGTTCCTCTGGTGATGTGGAGGCTAACCCAGGCCCTGTGTGTCCCCAGGCACTCTCATTTGTTGACTTCTGTAATCGAAAAAGCCTTGGTTTTATGCATGTTAACATCAGAAGCCTCCTCCCTAAGTTTGTTTTACTCACTGCTTTAGCACACTCCGCAAGCCCTGATGTCCTTGCCGTGTATGAATCCTGGCTTAGGAAGGTCACAAAAATTCTGAGATTTCCATACTCAACTACAACATTTTCCATCAAGATAGAACTGCCAAAGGGGGAGGAGTTAGCTTGCAAAGTTCTGTCATACTTTCCAGGTGTATGCCCAAACATTTTGAGCTTCTAATTTTAAAAAGGAATCTCTCCGGAAATAAGTCTCTCACCGTTGCTGCCTGTTATAGACCCCCCTCAGCTCCCAGCTGTGCCCTGGACACCATATGTGAATTGATTGCCCCCCCATCTATCTTCAGAGTTTGTTCTGTTAGGTGACCTAAACTGGGATATGCTTAACACCCCAGCAGTCCTACAATCTAAGCTAGATGCCCTCAATCTCACACAAATTATCAAGGAAACCACCAGGTACAACCCTAAATCTGTAAACATGGGCACCCTCATAGATATTATCCTGACAAACTGACCCTCCAAATACACCTCTGCTGTTTTCAATCATGTTCTCAGAGATCACTGCCTCATTGCCTGCCTCCGCTATGGGTCCACGGTTAAACGACCACCCCTCATCACTGTCAAAAGCTCCCTAAAACACTTCTGCGAGCAGGCCTTTCTAATCGACCTGGCCCAGGTATCCTGGAAGGATATTGACCTCATCCCGTCAGTCGAGGATGCCTGGTCGTTCTTTAAAAGTAATTTCAACACCATTTTAAAAAATCATTCAAAAAATGAAGAACTAAGAACAGATATAGCCCTTGGTTCACTCCAGACCTGACTGCCCTTAACCAGCACAAAAACATCCTGTGGCGGTCTGCAATAGCATCGAATAGTCCCCGCGATATGCAACTGTTCAGGGAAGTCAGGAACCAATACACACAGTCAGTCAGGAAAGCTAAGGCTAGCTTTTTCGAACAGAAATTTGCATCCTGTTGCTCTAACTCCAAAAAGTTTTGGGACACTGTAAAGTCCATGGAGAACAAGATCACCTCCTCCCAGCTGCCAACCGCACTGAGGCTAGGCGACACGGTCACCACCGATAAATCCATGATAATCGAAAATTTCAATAAGCATTTCTCTACGGCTGGCCATGCTTTCCTCCTGGCTACCCCAACCCCAGCCAACAGCTCCGCACCCCTCGCAGCTATTTGTCCGAGCCTCCCCATCTTCTCCTTCACCCAAATCCAGATCCCAGATGTTCTGAAAGAGCTGCACGACCTGGACCTGTACAAATCAGTTGGGCAAGACAATCTGGACCCTCTCTTTCTAAAATTATCTGCCACCATTGTTGCAACCCCTATTACCAGTCTGTTCAACCTGTCTTTCGTTTTGTCCGAGATCCCTAAAGATTGGAAAGCTGCCGCTGTCATCCCCCTCTTCAAAGTGGGTGACACTCTAGACCCAAACTGTTACAGACCTATATCCATCCTGCCCTGCCTTTCTAAAGTATTTGAAAGCTAAGTTAATAAACAGATCACTGGCCAGTTCGAATCCCACCGTACCTTCTCCGCTGTGCAAGCCGGTTTCCGAGCTGGTCATGGGTGCACCTCAGCCACTCTCAAGGTACTAAACGATATCATAACTGCCATCGATGAAAGACAGTACTGTGCAGCCGTCTTCATCAACCTGGCAAAGGCTTTCGACTCTGTCAATCACTGTATTCTTATCGGCAGACTCAATAGATTTGATTTGAATAGCCTTGGTTTCTCAAATAACTGCCTCGCCTGGTTCACCAACTACTTCGCAGACAGAGTTCAGTGTGTAAAATCGGAGGGCCTGTTGTCCGGACCTCTGGCAGTCTCTATGGGGGTGCCACAGGGTTCAATTCTCGGGCCGACTCTTTTCTCTGTATATATCAACGATGTCGCTCTTGCTAAGGGTGATTCCCTGATCCACCTATACGCAGACAACACCATTCTGTATACATCTGGCCCTTCTTTGGACACTGTGTTAACTAACCTCCAAACGAGCTTCAATGCTATACAACACTCCTTCTGTGGCCTCCAACTTCTCTTAAACACTAGCAAAACCAAATGCATGCTTTTCAACCATTCGCTGCCCTCACCTGCCCGCCCGACTAGCATCACTACTCTGGACGGTTCTGACCTAGAATACGTGGACAACTACAAATACCTAGGTGTCTGGCTAGACTGTAAACTCTCCTTCCAGACTCATATCAAACATCTCCAATCCAAAATCACATTTAGAATAGCTTTCCATTTCGCAACAAAGCCTCCTTCACTCACGCCGCCAAACTTATCCTAGTAAAACTGACTATCCAACGGATCCTCTACTTCGGCGACGTCATCTGCAAAATAGCTTCCAATACTCTACTCAGCAAATTGGATGTAGTCTATCACAGTGCCATCCGTTTTTTTTACCAAAGAGCCTTATACCACCCACCACTGCGAACTGTAGTCGGCTGGCCCTCGCTACATATTCGTCCCCAGACCCACTGGCTCCAGGTCATCTATAAGTCTATGCTAGGTAAAGCTCTGCTTTATCTCAGCTCACTGGTCACGATAACAACACCCAGCCGTAGCACGCGCTCCAGCAGGTATGTCTCACTGGTCATCCAGTGGTCAGCCAACATCTCCTTTGGCCGCCTTTCCTTCCAGTTCCCTGCTGCCAGTGACTGGAACGAATTGCAAAAATCACTGAAGCTGGAGACGTACATTTCCCTCACTATCTTTAAACATCAGCTATCTGAGCAGCTAACCGATCGCTGCAGCTGTACATAAAAATTTTAAATTTTTTTTTTGCCAGAGGACCGGACAACAGGCCCTCCGATTTTACACACGGAACTCTGTCTTCGAAGTAGTTGGTGAACCAGTGTTAATCTGCTAAATTGTAATTACTTTGCTACTATGGCCTATTTATTGCCTTACCTCCTCATGCCATTTACACACACTGTATATAGACTTTCTTTTTTTCTATTGTGTTATTGACTGTACGCTTGTTTATTCCATGTGTAACTCTGTGTTGTTGTTTGTCGCACTGCTTTGCTTTATCTTGGCCAGGACACAGTTGTAAATGAGAACTTGTTCTCAACTAGCTTAACTGTTTAAATTAAGGTGAAATATATTTTTTTAAATAACCTGCACTGTGAATGTTTACACGGTGTGTTCAATAAAGACATGAACAATTATAATTGTTTGTGTGTTATTAGTTTAAGCAGACTGTGTTTGTCTATTGTTGTGACTCAGATGAAGATCAGATCAAATGTTATGACCAATTTATGCAGAAATCCAGGTAATTCTAAAGGGTTCACAAAGTTTTTCTTGCCAGTGTGTATATACACTACCATTCAAAAGTTTGGGGTCACTTAGAAATGTCCTTGTTTTTGAAATAAAAGCAATTATTTTGTCCATTAAAATAACATAAAATGTATCAAAAATACAGTGTAGACATTGTTAATGTTGTAAATTACTATTGTAGGTGGAAATGACTGATTTTTAATGGAATATCTACAGAGGCGTACTGAGGCCCATTATCAGCAACCACCACTCCTGTGTTCCAATGGCACGTTGTGTTAGCTAATCCAAGTTTATCATTTTAAAAGGCTAATTGATCATTAGAAAACCCTTTTGCAATTATGTTAGCACAGCTGAAAACTGTTGGTCTGATTAAAGAAGCAATAAAACTGGCCTTCTTTAGACTAGTTGAGTATCTGAAGAATCAGCATTTGTGGGTTCGATTACAGGCTCAAAATGGCCAGAAACAAAGATGTTTCTTCTGAAAGGTCTATTCTTGTTCTGAGAAATGAAGGCTATTCCATGCAAGAAATTGCCAAGGAACTGGAGATCTCGTACAATGCTGTGTACTACTCCCTTCACAGAACAGCGCAAACTGTCTCTAACCAGAATAGAAAGATGAGTGGGAGGCCCCGGTGCACATCTGCGCAAGAGGACAAGTACATTAGAGTGTCTAGTTTGAGAAACAGATGCCTCACATGTCCTCAACTGGCAGCTTCATTAAATAGTACCCGCAAAACACCAGTGTCAGCGTCAACAGTGAAGAGGCTCCTCCGGGATGCTGGCGTTCTAGACAGAGTTCTTCTGTCCATGTGTTTTTATTCCCATCTTAATCTTTTATTTTTATTGGCCAGTCTGAGATATTACTTTTTCTTTGCGACTCTGCCTAGAAGGCCAGCATCCCGGAGTTGCCTCTTCCATGTTGACGTTAAGACTGGTGTTGGCCTGGTACCAGTTCAACTTTTTGGTGGCTGGATTTTACAGTCATAAAGTCCATTAAAATTCTCTCAAGGGCATATCCTAAAATGATAGTTGGTGACATTACTGTTTAACAGATCTAATGCTTAGCTGAGATCCGGAATGGGCCAACATGGGCACTTGTGGCCCTATAGGGTTGAATGTCCTGCTTTACACTAGTAGTGTACTAAAATCAAATCAAAGTGTATTTGTCAAATGTGCCGAAAACAAAAGGTGTGGACCTTACCGTGAAATGCTTACGTACAAGCCCTTAACCAACAATACAGTTTTAAGAAAATAGAATTGACAAAAAAGATATCTACTAAAACTAAAGTAAAAAAAATACAAAATAAAATAGAAAGTAAGCTGTCATCAATGCAAAGGGTGGCTACTTTGAAGAATCTAAAATCTAAAATATATTTTGATTTGTTTAACACTTTTTTGATTTTTTTTTACTACATGATCCCATATGTGTTATTTCATAGTTTTGATGTCTTCACTATTATTCTACAATGTAGAAAATAGTAAAAATAAAGAAAAATCCCTGGGATGAGTCGGTGTGTCTAAACTTTTGACTGGTACTGTATATATTTACAAAGAAAAGATATAGGGGATTGGAAATGATGGAGACAATTACATTGATAGAAGCCTAAATCTTTCTGGAATTTAAAGCTGATCTACACCTCAAAAAAGTTTAATAAAATAAATGTTGGTGGAGGGCAGGTGAGTTCAAACAGTAAACACTGATTATGAGAACTATACAGTACATTCGGAAAGTATTCAGACCCCTTCCGTTTTTCCCCATTTTGTTACTTTACAGTCAAATGGATTAAATACGTTTTTTAACTCATTTATTTACACACAATAATCAATAATGCCAAAGCAAAAACTGTTTTTTATATATTTTTTGCAAATGTATAAAAATAAAAATACCTTATTTACATAAGTAACCAGACCCTTTGCTATGAGACTCTAAAATGAGCAGAGGTGCGTCATGTTTCCATTGATCACCCTTGAGATGTTTCTACAACTTGATTGCAGTCCACCTATGGTAAATGATATTGATTGGATGTGATTTGGAAAGGCGCACACTTGCCTATGTTAAGTCCCATAGTTGACAGTGCATGTCAGAGCAAAAACCGAGCCTTGAGGTCGAAGGAATTGTCGGTAGAGCGCCGAGACAAGATTGTGTCGAGGCACACATCTGGGGAAGGGTACCAAAGAATGTGTGCAATGTTGAAGGTCTACAAGACCACAGTGGCCTCCATCAATCTGAAATGGAAGAAGTTTGGAATCACCAAGACTCTTCTTAGAGCTGGCTGCCCAGCCAAAGTGAGCAATCGGGGGAGAAGGGCCTTGGTCAGGGAGGTGACACTGACAGAGCTCCAAAGTTCCCCTGTGGAGATGGGAGAACCTTCCAGAAAGACAACCATCTATGCAGCACTCGACTAATCAGGCCATTATGGTAGAGTGGTCAGATGGAAGCCACTCCTCAGTAAAAGGCACTTGACAGCCCGCTTGGAGTTTGCCAAAAGGCACCATGAGAAACAAGATTCTCTGGTCTGATGAAACCAATATTGAACTCTTTGGCCTCAATGCAAATCGTCAAATCTGGAATAAACCTGGCACCATCCCTATGAGGAAGCATGGTGGTGGCAAGATCATGCTGTGGGGATGTTTTTCAGAGGCAGGGAGACTAGTCAGGATTGAGGGAAAGATGAATGGAGCAAAGTACAGAGAGATCCTTGATGAAATCCTGCTCCAGAGCGATCAGGACCTCAGACTGGGGGGCGAAGATTTACCTTCGAACAGGCCAACGACACTAAGCAAACAGCCAAGACAATGCAGGAGTGGCTTCAGGACAAGTCTCTGAATGTCCTTGAGTGGCCCAGCCAGAGCCCGGACATGAACCTGATCAAACATCTCTGGAGAGACCTGAAACTAGCTGTGCGGCGACGCTCCCCATCCAACCTGACAGAGCTTGACAGGACCCGCAGAGAAGAATGGGAGAAAGTCCCCAAATACGGGTGTGCCATGCTTGTAGCGTCATACCCAAGACTCAAGGTTGTAATCGCTACCAAAGGTTCTTCAACAAAGTACAGAGTAAATGGTCTGAATACTTATGTAAATATGATATTTCTGTTTTTTATTTTCAGTACTTTCGCAAACATTTCTAAAAACCTGTTTTTGCTCTGTCATTATGGGATATTGTGTGTAGATTGATGAGAATAAAGCTGTAACGTAACAAGCTCTGGAAAAAGTCAAGGGGTCTGAATACTTTCCCAATGCCCTGTATGTAACTTTGAACCACTTCTCTCTGAAGACGTACAGGAACCTAAAACAATTTAAGATCTTAGAGCATTAGGTCCTACATAATGTACATGGGATAAACAGGTGGTTGGTTGTAAATGTACTGTACAGGTCATTATGTACTGTATGGATTATCTACAGGTAACTGCCAAAATAATGGAAACACTTGAGAAATTCATGGAAACAAAGTATATTGAATTAAGCAATTGACATCCCATCATGCTTCGGGTCAAGTATATGACCCGCATGAGTGGTCACTGAATGGTTTGTTGAGCATGAAAACAATGGAAACGCTACGCCGTGGCCATCTTATCACCAGATCTCAACCCAATTGAACGCTCGTGGGAGATTCTGGAGCGATGCCTGAGACAGCGCTTTCCACCAACATTAACAAAACACCAAATAATAACATTTCTTGTGGAAGATTGGTGTCACATCACTCCAATAGAGTTCCAGACAAGGTGCATTGAAGCTATTCTGACTCGTGGTGGTCCAAATCAAATCAAATTTATTTATATAGCCCTTCGTACATCAGCCGATATCTCAAAGTGCTGTACAGAAACCCAGCCTAAAACCCCAACCATCAAGCAATGCAGGTGTAGAAGCACGGTGGCTAGGAAAAACTCCCTAGAAAGGCCAAAACCTAGGAAGAAACCTAGAGAGGAACCAGGCTATGAGGGTTGGCCAGTCCTCTTCTGGCCGTGCCGGGTGGAGATTTTAACAGAACATGGCCAAGATGTTCAAATGTTCATAATTGACCAGCATGGTCAAATAATAATAATCACAGTAGTTGTCGAGGGTGCAGCAATTCAGCACCTCAGGAGTAAATGTCAGTTGGCTTTTCATAGCCGATTATTAAGAGTATCTCTACCACTCCTACTGTCTCTAGAGAGTTGAAAACAGCAGGTCTGGGACAGGTAGCACGTCCGGTGAACAGGTCATAGTTCCATAGCCGCAGGCAGAGCAGTTGAAACTGGAGCAGCAGCACGGCCAGGTGGACTGGGGACAGCAAGGAGTCATAGGTAGTCCTGAGGCATGGTCCTAGGGTTCTGGTCCTCCGAGAGAAAGAAAGAGAGAAAGAGAGAATTAGTGATAGCATACTTAATTCACACAGGACACCGGATAAGACAGGAGAAGTACTCCAGATATAACAGACTGACCCTAGCTCCCCGACACATAACCTACTGCAGCATAAATACTGGAGGCTGAGACAGGAGGGGTCGGGAGACACTGTGGCCCCATCCGATGATACCCCCGGACAGGGCCAAACAGGCAGGATATAACCCCACCCACTTTGCCAAAGCACAGCCCCCACACCACTGTCCAATGACCTATTAAGACACTCTATGTTGGTGTTTCCTTTATTCTGGCACTTACCTGTACATTACTATAGCAAGTTGTCCTGTCATTACTTAAAAGAGCTGTTGGCTAATCATCTGTGTTGGTATTTTAGCTCTGAGTTAAGTCCATAATGAATAGTATAATTACAACAGTTCCTATGCTATTACAATATTCTGTAGATCCTCGAGTACAACATTACTCTACCATTCATTCTGGTTTTGGCTTTCATTATCTGTTCAACCTTCTCCAGCACACTCCTGCTGAGCTCTTGGTATTGGTAGCCTAACTAGCTTGTTCAAATGATCTGTGATCTCATTCTCTCTTCTAACTAACTTGCCTTGTGTCTTTGCAGTATTTGATTCTTGAGCACAGCATTTTAATGCCAATCCTTAAGAACCTCCCGGGGAGGATCAAGAGTAACCATGGGAATGGTGAGCTCATCCTGCCCAGGTTAAACTTGGACCTGAACCCCTTCGAGGAGGTGGACCTTGAGGAGGAGAGGAACGAGGGTGAGCCCCCCAATTTGGGGGTATGCGGGGGAAAAATCTTCCAGAGCAGGTCGCCACATGATGGGGAAGAGGAGGAGAATGAGGTGAACGCGGAGAGGCATGGCCCTGAGGCCCCTAAAGGAGGAGGAGGGAGGCCCCTGAGGGGAACCCTTGAGCGGCTGTGCGGCTCTTCGCCCCTGAAGACCCTGGGGAAGCTGGGGAAGGGGCTGCGTATGTCGGGGTGCAGCGTATGGGGGACATTCCCGTCCCAGCGATGCCCCACAGACCCCCACTCACCCAAGCCTGAGAAAGAGAAGAGGAAGGGCCTCCGCAGGAGCTCAGAGGAGATCATGACCCTGCTCCGGTAACGGGGAGGGAGGGTTGCTGATCTAGGATCAGTTATGCCTTTTAGATCACAATGAAGATTGCATGGACAGGGAGGACCTGATCCTAGATCAGCATTCCCACTCTGAGAAGCTTTATAAATACGGGCTCAGAGACACAGATTAACATACATGTAATGTCTATATATAATATGACTCAGTAACTATTTTCATTCATAATGTCTCGACCAAAGAGCTTTCGTTGTGGTCCATTAATTACTGATTTGCTTGCCTATCCAAACTGATTTTCCTGTTACCTGGTAGGACTGAGACCCCCTATCAAGCTGTAACAAAATTATGGAAATGCTCACAGCATATAGCATAATCATTTCCTATTTGGTTATGTAATATAAAAATGTTCCATGAGTTACTATGTTTATGAACAGAACTGCTTTGTTTGCTAATACTATGTTGTGTACCTAAGCACTATTTATAAACAGTTTTCACTTTGACACCTCCAGTCAGGGAAAGCCACAATCACCTCTCAAGCATTTAAATACCTGCTTATTTATAGCATATGAAGCCTAGTCTAGATGTGGTGGTCACACGTTAACATTGAACTCCACAGTATTTGGTAATAATTATGTATCCCATTCCACTTCTATTTTAGATGCTACCTTTATTTCCACACAATATTTCAGACTATGTAAATCCACACATAGCCATTCTTGCCTTTCAAAGTCATACTGTGGCATAATATAGTTCCGACGCTCTCCTAATGGTTCTCTTCTGCTTGTAGATTTGCAGGGCGGAGGAAGCAGACGCAA
Source organism: Oncorhynchus mykiss (assembly GCF_013265735.2). NCBI lineage: Eukaryota > Metazoa > Chordata > Actinopteri > Salmoniformes > Salmonidae > Oncorhynchus > Oncorhynchus mykiss. The sequence goes on along the minus strand of NC_048576.1, from coordinate 44,358,469 downwards.
CGCAGAGAGAGCCTGCCCTGTGGTAACCTGAGCGCCGACAGCGAGGCTGAGTCCTGCCGCCGGCCCTCCTTCCTCAGGATGGTCAGCCTTGGCAAGCTGAAGAGGGAGTCCCTGTCGGACCACAACTCCCAGGAGGCTGAGGAGGAGCTGGAGGAGGAGCCACTAGTGGTCAAACCCAGGGAACCTCTCTCAGGTATACATGGCGCTCCAAAACAAACCAATCAGGAGGGGAGATACAGTATGGTATGTTTCCTGCAGGGCCAACCAATCACAGATCACCTAATCGAAACATCTGAATCATGGAAGGGTCAGTGCAGGTTACTTCTGTTTGTGGCATGAGCACCTTAGACCTCCTACAGTCAGTGTTTGTAAGTTTCAGTGTTTACTTTACGAGTCAGGAACTTCCTGGTCAGGTCCTGCAGTATTTCCTCCTCCAATCCCATGCTGGTTTCTGATGAGCTGTGTGCGGTCCCCGGACCCCCTGAGTCATCAGGTTCAATCAGCACCAGACTATGAAAGCCGGAAATGACTGACTTCCTCCCACTGCAGATTCCTTTAGATAGAACTTCATCCAGAGCTACTGTTCGGCAGAGCTCAATAGGGACCAAAACAGACAAGGGACAATCAAAGGACAGTGTAGTACATTGCGTGTTCACAACAATCCAAAATGCCAGGTCAAGAGATTTATATTGTATTTTTTTTGGATCCCCATTACTCTTCCTGGGGTCCAGCAAAATTAAGGCAGTTATACAATTTTAAAAACATTACAATACATTCACAGATTTCACAACACACTGTGTTCCCTCAGGTCCCTACTCCACCACATATCTACAATACAAAATCCATGTGTTCATGTATGTATAGTGTGTATGTTTTCATGTGTGTGTATGCATGTGTCTGTGCCTATGTTTATGTTGCTTCACAGTCCCTGCTGTTCCATATGGCTAATCGGAGTGGCAATATCGTCCGCTATTATCCTCAGTAATTTTCCATTCAAGTTGTCAGACCCCGGAGGCTTGTCATTGTTGATAGACAACAATCATTTTTCCACCTCTTCCAAACTCATATTACGGAACTCAAAATTATAATGCTTGTCTTTCATAATTTGGTCAGCTATATTTGGATGTGTAGTGTCAGCATTTGTTGCTGGCATGTCATGCCTAAGTCTGCTAATCTTGCCAATAAAAAACTATTCAAGTAGTTGGCATTGTCAGTCGGTTTTGTGATGAATGAGCCATCTGATTCAAGAATGATGGAGCTGAGTTTGCCTTTTTAGCCAAAATGTAATTTAAGGTGCACCAATGCTTTTTACTATCGCTCTTTATGTTGTCTTTGTTTCATAGTGTAGTTTCTTCTTCTTTTTATTCAGTTTAGGTCACATGATTTCTCAATTTGCAATATTTTTGCCAATCGGTTGTGCAGCAAGACTTATTTACCATTAATTTTGCCTCATCCCCCTTAACCATACAATTTTAAATTCCTCCTCAATCCACTGGGATATATCAATTTTTACAGTAATTTTATTTGGGGGCATGCTTATTAGTAACTGGAATAAGCTATTTCATAAATGTGTCAAGTGCAGCGTCTGTTTGCTCCTCATTACACACCACGGACCACCATATATGATTTCCATCAACAACATAGGGATAACTACAAAACTTATTGTATGACCTCTTATACACTGTATTAGGCCCAGTCTTTGGAACTTTGGTTTTCCTAGATATGGCTACTATACTGTGATCACTCCATCCGATGGATCTAGATACTGCTTTCAAGCTAATTTCTGCAGCATTAGTAAAGATGTGATCAATACATGTTGAGGATTTCATTCCTGTGCTGTTTGTAACTACCCTGGTCGATTGACTGATAACCTGAACCAGGTTACAGGGACTGATTACAGTTTTGAAGATTTTTCATGAGTGGGCAGCTTGGTGAAAGCCAGTCAATATTTAAATCACCCAGAAAATATACCTCTCTTTTGATATCACATACATTATCAAGCATTTCACACGTGCTATCCAGATACACCTCTACCGTTGACATTTCTGTCTTGTCTGTAAATGTTATAACCTTGTATTGCTACCACTGTATCATCAAAAGTATTATCTAAGTGAGTTTCATAGATAGTCAGAATATGAATGTCATCTGTTACTAGCAAATTATTGATTTCATGAACCTTGTTTCTTAAGCTACATATGTTAACTTGGTCTATTTTGAGCACTTTTCTTTTGGGATGCTTACTTGTTTTTGTTGCTTTACTGGGAAGCTTGGAAGAAGTAGATATGCTCATGTTATTTAGGTTAGTGCAGGGTGAGCTGCACCCAGTGGACTTCCTGCTAGGGCACACCACCTCAGTGCTAACAGTATAAATCTGGTTCATGGGCACATGCTTACTGCATACAATAGCTGTAGGATCAGCAGAGGCATTCAGGGAAGTTAGAGGGACATAAATTAGGTTACTTACATTGTGTCTACCAACACCCCGGTATAATGTACATTTGCTGGGCTTGGATCATTTATATACTCAATATCACACATATCAGCACCCTTCAATATGTCAATGTTGATATTTCACACAGAATATAGCCTGATTAAAACATGTACTTTTTCTCTTCACTTACGCCACCCATTCCTACCCACACATTAATACTATATTAATACTATTGTACAAACCAATAGAGTAAACAGTATGGCATTGATTCCTAACTCTCTCCTTCCCTCAGTACTGGAGATCCTACAGCTGGTCAACCAGAGGGACCTCCTCCTGGCAGACACACACATCCAGGAGCTGGAGCGTGAGTGCGAGCTGATGGCCCTCCTGCCCCACCCCCCCACACCCTCATTCACGCCTCCCGGAGTAAACCCTCTCGGGTCCTTCGATGACCCCTCCAGCCCCAATGTGTCAAGAGACGCCAGCCTTCGCAAGGCCAAGGATGTGGAGTTGCTGTACGAGGCCCTGCAGAAGGAGATGTGGGATGTGGTGAGGGAGTCACTCCGACAGCCAACAGCCGGGCCCAACCTGGGGCTGGTGGTGCTGGTCATCCAGCAGGAGGAGCAGGCCGACACCGCCCAGGCACAGAAAGAGGAGACCCAGCCCCTGAGGGAGGGCCTCCAGCCCCATCCTAGCCAGCGGCCCCGTCAGCTCAAGCTGAAATGGCGGCAGGCAGTGGGGGAGGCGTCTGACTGGAGCCTGCCCCAGCAGGTGAGAACTCCGGCTGGGCAGCTAGCCTCGTACCTGGAGAGGCTGAGGGGCCGCATGGTGGACGACCTGGACGCGGCGAGGAGGAACGTTGTGTCGGTCTACCCGGAGGAGTTCCAGGCCTTCCAGGTGTACGTGCAGAGCTACCACCGGGCAGTGGCCCGACGCCTGAACATCATCACCAGCTCCCAGCTGCAGATCACTGATGTCTACTCCCTGCTGGACTGGTTCTATAACATCTATAACAGGTCAGTGTCAGAACTCATAATATAACAACATTAAGAAAATCTATGACATGTACAACAGGTTAGACGTATACGCTTTTAGAAAACAAGGTACTACCTAGAACCATAAAAGGTTGTTCAATTGTCCATATAGGAAAACCCTCTGAAAATACAGTGCCTTGCGAAAGTATTCGGCCCCCTTGAACTTTGCGACCTTTTGCCACATTTCAGGCTTCAAACATAAAGATATAAAACTGTATTTTTTTGTGAAGAATCAACAACAAGTGGGACACAATCATGAAGTGGAACGACATTTATTGGATATTTCAAACTTTTTTAACAAATCAAAAACTGAAAAATTGGGCGTGCAAAATCTACAATGGAATGGTTCAAAAATAAACATATCCAGGTGTTAGAATGGCCAAGTCAAAGTCCAGACCTGAATCCAATCGAGAATCTGTGGAAAGAACTGAAAACTGCTGTTCACAAATGCTCTCCATCCAACCTCACTGAGCTCGAGCTGTTTTGCAAGGAGGAATGGGAAAAAAATTCAGTCTCTCGATGTGCAAAACTGATAGAGACATACCCCAAGCGACTTACAGCTGTAATCGCAGCAAAAGGTGGCGCTACAAAGTATTAACTTAAGGGGGCTGAATAATTTTGCACGCCCAATTTTTCAGTTTTTGATTTGTTAAAAAAGTTTGAAATATCCAATAAATGTCGTTCCACTTCATGATTGTGCCCCACTTGTTGTTGATTGAATAGTGACAGACAGTAGCACTTCCTCCCTTTTCCGCTGGTCTTTTTAAGGGATGTCCTGGGCACCGTTGGCATGAAAACCCCCATTAACTACTCCCCACTGGAACCCCTACTGCACCAAGATACAGTGGACCGACTGGAACAGGACTGCCTGAACACAGTCAGGGTAAAATCACACTTCCTTTAATACTGAACACTGTCAGGTGAAAACTTGCCCACTGACAGAGGTAATGTTTCTGGCACTAATCTAATGGTAGTGGAACTGCCCATGCTTGGATAGACAATGGACTTCATGGTTGTGTGGGTTCTGTTGTTTATCTCAGGAGAAGGTGACCACAGAGCTCACTCAGGTTCTGGATGAGGAGGAGAGGCGGTGGGCCCAAATGCTGCACATAGAGGAGTACCAATCCAATCTGGCCCGCTCCATCATCCAGGTCTGTCACGCTGTCACTCAGAGACACTACCGTATAGTATATATGTAGGTCACTATTACCATGGCAGTCTGTTGACATTGTGGCAAAGAACTCTAAGACATTTGTAAATCTTTTATGCATATTCAGGAATTACCTATTTTGGCTGGTTGGATTTTGAAGTTCCTACCCTTATTAGTGTGTATGTGTGTGGCTGTAACAGAGACTGACGTTGGACCTAGACAGATCCACAGCTGTAAGCTCGTTTCTGGGGGCCAGGGTGGCCCGCTGCAGTCTTAATGGGCTGTCTGACTTCCTGTACAGGTGAGGAGAAGATGTACTTATAGAGATATACAATGAGTATATTCAATCAATAACCTGTATGTAAATCAATATATATGGATTTCATTTCACGATTTTACTGTGTGTCCAGTTTCCAGAGGAAAGTGGAGATGTTCCATGAGACCCAGGCTGAGTTTGGGGACCGGGGTGATGGATACATCTCCAGGACCATCGCTCTGGTCAACTGTTGTCCTCCTCTAAGGTGGATACCCAGACAGAGAAGTCATCTCTTGTGGCAACTGTGTTGACTGATGCTCCATTCAAATGCTCATCGAAAACGTATATTTTCAAGTTGGTGAAGTCGTAAATGCGACAAGAGAGCATTCAAGTGCATAGACCAATGCGTTAGCTAGATAATCCAGCCCGATAGATAAGCTTGCTAACATTGCGAATAATAAGTTAACTATCTTGCTAAAGTTAACATCATGATCAAACTAGGTTATCCACATGATTAAGGTTGTAAATGGTTCAAATGGTTTTTCCATGTCAGAAATATGATAATTCCGAGACCAACAGTGTTTCCATTCCAATTTTTGTGTAGGTCCTTTGTACAGCGCTGCAGGCAGTGTGACCCACAGGGCAGTGAGGAGTCCACACAGAGAGCTAACTCCTCCCTCAATAGGATCATTAACCAATCAGTGAGGGTTCTGACGGAAAAACTATTTGAGCACATCAGGGTGAGGCAATGTGTTTTTTTATTTTGTTAGGGCGGTAAAACTTCCTCAATACACAACTCACCAATTCCACACTTATTCATGACTGATCAAATACAAACAAACATGCTCTAACGTTAGCACAAATGTTTTGATTTAGGAGAAGCTGTTCATCAACTTCATGTGAATGAAAGCCGTGTATTTCTATTCCAGCCGTTCTGTGACAAGCTGGTGAAGAGAAAGTGGCTAAACAACACTGAGGCATTTGAGGCCATCGAAGCAAGCATCAAGCAACACTTTAAGAAGTTCAGAAGAATGGACTGCCCACCTTATCAGGTATCCACCAATGACCACATACCTGACACGATAACATGTTGCGCGAAATACATAAAATAATACATATTTCTACCCCAATATTTTTTGTTTATCAACACTTATATTGCAATTGACTGACTGAATGATTGACTGGTTGATTATTTGATTGACAGATACTGGTGGGGGAGGTACACAGGCGGATCCTGGTGGAGTATGTGCGTGCGATCATGCGAGGACGGGTCATCTGCACATCATCGAAGATGAGAAAGAGGATGGCGTTCCGACTTCAGGACGAGGCCAAACAGCTCAAAGGACTCTTCAAAGACCTGGTCAGTCATCCCTCTGATTTATGGTCATAATGACCACAAATGTACACTTATTAATATAACTACTGTTCCCAAAGGGAGGGAACAAGGTACAACATACTATGGGGAGTCAACAACCAATCCTATTCACCTGAAAACTGAACTCCTACCCAACGGGCCAATGGATGCCAAGCCCGCCCTTGGAAGCCCTGCCTTTCTGGCTATAATACCAGGGCTCGCATTCATTTCCTCAATTTGGTGCCTCTCTTCATCAAGCCCAAATCCCCTGACGGCACAGGGCGATAATATGTTATACTTTGTTCCCTCCTTCAGCGAACAATAGTTATACTCATAACTTTATGTTCCCATTCAGTCAGTCACTTGGTATAACATACACTATACAGTGGCTTGCGAAAGTATTCACCCCCTTGGCATTTTTCCTATATTATTGCTTTACAACCTGGAATTAAAATAGATTTTGGGGGGGATTTTATCATTTGATTTACACAACATGCCCACCACTTCTCTTGGGGTATGTCTCTATAAGCTTGGCACATCTCTGGAAGACTGAAACAGATTTCCCTCAAAAATGTCCCTGTATTTGGCACCATCCATCATTCCTTCAATTCTGACCAGTCTCCCAGTCCCTGACAATGAAAAACATCCCCACAGCATGATGCTGCCTCCACCATGCTTCACTGTGGGGATGGTGTTCTCGGGGTGATGAGACAAAAAGTGTTGGGGTTTCTCCAGACATAGCGTTTTCCTTGATGGCCAAAAAAGCTCCATTTTAGTCTCATCTGACCAGAGTACCTTCTTCCATATGTTTGGAGACTCTCCCACATGCCTTTTGGCGAACACCAAACGTGTTTGCTTATTTTTCTCTTTAAGCCATTGTTTTTTTCTGGCCACTCTTCCCTAAAGCCCAGCTCTGTGGAGTGTACGGCTTAAAGTGGTCCTATGGACAGATACTCCAATTTCCACTGCGGAGCTTTGCAGCTCCTTCAGGGTTATATTTTGTCTCTTTGTTGCCTCTCTGATTAATGCCCTCCTTGCCTGGTCTGTGAGTTTTGGCGAGCGGCCCTCTCTTGGCAGGTTTGCTGCACACAGCCATGCAATCTCCATAGACAAATAATGACAGTAGAATGTTACTGAAGAGCTCATTGACTTTGAATGTGGAATCGTCATAGGATGCCACCTTTCCATCAAGTCAGTTCATCAAATTTCTGCACTGCTAGAGCTGCCCTGATCAACTGTAAGTGCTGTTATTGTGAAGTGGAAATGTCTAAGAGCAGCAACGACTCAAGCCGTCTCAGAGGGTACCAAATTAGGATGCCCAGGGCAGCTCAAGCACAGAAAGGTTCCACCACCTCTAAAAGGGGGTATAGAAGCCACCTTTTTCCCTAATAATTACCTGAGAAGTCTGAACTGTCAGAGCCTCATGAGGCCTGAACTGTCAGAGCCCCATATAGGGAACCAGAACCTGCTGCAACTTGGCTATGCGCACTGACATGCTGCCACTACAGCCAAAGTCCATAGACCCCATGGTTCCAAAAACAATATTTACCTTGCGATCTTGAAATGTCAGAAGTAGTACAAGGAACCGAAAGTCCAAAATATCAGACCACCTGTTGTGACTTGGTATAGCATCGACCAGAGTTGATGAACCACGGCAGCCCGAGGCTCCATCCCACTGGAAACTTGCTGTAACCTGGAAAAATGCGCAACCTGCACGCTGCCTAACACCCACTCCTGGTCCCAGCCATAAGAACACTGTGAGCCACACCGGCAGCAGTTACATCCAAGCGATAAAACCTTGTCATGCCCCTGAACAATGCACGCACACCGCTAGGCAATCCTTGTCCTTTGTTGTCATATGCCAGGGAGAAAGTGCCCTACCCCGAGCTGGATTAGCAAAAAATACAAAAAGCTGGTCACAAACACAGATGTCCTTGGTCCTATTCATATACAGCATGTGCGTAAAGCGTGCACCAGACACAGGGCATACAACCTCGGTTGTTCATTGGAAGCAAACAGAGGAGGTGAGAAAGGGAACTGCTCGAAAGCCCGGAAGGGTGTACTGATAGCAGGTAGAGATCCCCAACCATCACATAGAGCAGGATCCAAGGCCACTGATACTCCAAAGAATCAGTTCCCAATGGAGCATCCAGATCCATCATCGACAAGAACAGACTAGAATAAGTGTTCTCTCGCGATGCATAAGATCTACTCCAGCCCTGCACACCGGTCCCATTCTGGGCAACCATCGAGGGGTGCAGTCTCCACTCTGTAGAGATAGGACCACCCCCTGGAAAGCAGGTCCAAACCTACATTGAGAGATCCGGGAAGATACTTCACCCTAAGCAACAGGAAATGTGTACTGCTCCATATGAGCAGATAACGGGACAGGTTTATGAGATAGAGAGACCACATCCCCTCCTGCCTGTTGATGTATGCCACCACCGTCCTGTTGTCAGACCTTACCAACACATACTGGCCCTTCAACATCGGAAGGAAGCTGCTCAGCCATAGAAAACAGTCAGTAGCTCTAGGTAATTGATTGAGTGCCCTTTGCTCTGTTTACCAAATCCCTCTTCCTGATTAGCCCACACACAGAGCTCCCCATCCCAGTAAGGATGCATATGTCGTGATCACCCTGCGGGACAGTACCCAGTCCATGAGAACCCGCTGCAACAATAGTTGCAGGTCCCTCCAAGGAATTAACACCCTTAGGCATGTCTGGGATACCATGAGCAGCGGCAACATTTTTATTTATCCATTATTTTACCAGGTAAGTTGACTGAGAACACATTCTAATTTACAGCAATAACATGGGGAATAGTTACAGGGGAGAGGAGGGGGATGAATGAGCCGATTGTAAACTGGGGATTATTAGGTGACCGTGATGGTTTGAGAGCCAGATTGGGAATTTAGCCAGGACACTGGGGTTAATACCCCTACTTTTACAATAAGTGCCATCGGATCTTTAATGACCTCAGAGACACCCATTTAATGTCCCATCCAAAAGACGGCATCCTACACAGGGCAGTGTCCCCAATCACTGCCCTGGGGTATTGGGATATTTTTTAGACCAGAGGAATGAGTGCCTCCTACCTGCCCTCCAACACCACTTCCAGCAGCATCTGGTCTCCCATCCAGGGACTGACCAAGACCAACCCTGCTTAGCTTCAGAAGCAAGCCAGCAGTGGTATGCAGGGTGGTATGCTGCTGGCATGCTGCTGGCATACTGATATGGAGATACATCCAGACACGTAGCAGTCACCCAGCACTAAAACAAAAGCATCAATAGAAGTCCCAGAGGCACTACAGAGGCGAACTGCAGAGCCCCTGTCACCATCCTCATCACCCATGGTGAAACTGCATGCCCCCCACGGGACTGAAGTATGCTGCCAGTCTTCCAGACCTTATCTCTTGAAAAGGTCAAGCACCGCCCAGAGGACTGGGATAATTTGTTTTTTTATCGTGCTTGTTTTCATATCCACCACTCTTGACAACCGTGTGTCTGAATGTGGGGAAGGAACTCGTTTTTTGTTATGCCCACACCTGGACAATAACACAGTCTTGATACCCCTCACCAAGGATCCTTGGGTAGAAACAACGTGCTTTTGTATTACCTCTGTTCTGATACCCAGCCCACACCGGGTTCAGGGACTTCGGCAACCAGTAACTTGGCCCCATTGACCGAGCCACTTAAAGGCACTGTTGCCAAAGCAAATTCTTGGGGAGGAGAACCCCGCTAAGCCACCACCATTGCCCCCATACTTTCCCCCACAGCTAGGATAGTACAGCAGGACAGACGCAGCACAAAATCAACCATAGCACGGATTTCGTCGTGAAGCTCTGAAACCGGCTTCCCCGTCTCCACGGTCTTATTTAGATTCTGCAGCAAATCGATATGATACATCTGCTCGATATGATATCGATATGATACAGGGCCGCCACACCCTCAGCCTGATACATTTTGTCCAACTGATCGGCCGAGAACCGGCACTGTGTATTTGGAATCACAATGCTAGAAGAAGCCCCCTTGTTAGCCTCTGGAGCAAAGTAACCTGTCAGCTTTCCATCCATCGGCAGTGTGTAAATGAACCCCGCCTCCTCCGTACCCTCTACATTATTGAGCTCACCATAACCTGGTAGCACCAGCCTGGTTGAATGAGGGGAATCCCAGGTCATCAGCGAAATCTTTAAACATGGGTAAGCGCTGCATGGACAGGAGGTAAATAACTTCACCCAAACCTGGAGGAACTCTGCTGTGGATGAGAAGATGGCCAATCCACCCCAGGTGATCTGCCAGCCTATGACACAGCTCCATCAAAGGTGCATTAACCACCAATGGTTCACACTCCCCCACCGAATCCAAAACCGGGGCTTTAGGCTCCCTGTACAGATGCCATCCGATTCACACTCTGAAAACCGTCCAGAGCCAACCAGGGATAGTATATTATATTCCTGGAATCCAGACTCTGAACACTGCCAGAGAAACCGGAATGAGCCTCACTCTCACTCCTCACTCTAACTCTAACCACTGCTGCTGCTCTCTCCCAGCAAGCCTCCTGAGTGTGGTTCCACTCCAGGCAAACAGGACAGCACTTACTTTTCATTGTGAAACTCCATGCATGAGGTTGCAGGTTAAAATTTGTCTGGTTAGCCTTTTTGAACTCTTACCACTGGTCCTCTTACCCAAGCAAGGAAGCATTAGCTACACAAGCAGAGCAGAAAGTGCTTAGCTTTCAGCAAACAGAAAAAAACAGAAAAGTACGCTCCCCCACTAACAGACATCTAAGTCGGAGCTGAATCTCGAGCCCCAGCATCCATTGGCCCGTTTCATTTTCATTTTTCTTCAGGTGAATAGGATTGGTCGTTGACTTGCCATAGTATATTATACCAAGTGACTGAATGAAATAAGACGATTAAGATTAACACTCGCAACAATTATTTGGTAAACCCTAAGCGTGCATTTATAACAGACCTCTAATAAAATACGATACACGTGCCAATTTTGTTTGAAATTGGTTAAGTGAATGCTGAGGTGCTGAGAGAACATAGGGCTGACATGCTGAGGGAACATAGGGCTCAGAAAAGATAGGGCTGAAGGAACATAGGGCTCAGAAAAGATAAGGCTGAGGGAACATGGGGCAGACCCTGTCAGTCTTTCCACTGAGAAACTGACTTCCCTATACTCTTCATTGACCTTGTTCTGAAAAATCACTTTGAAGCAGATTTTAAAAAATAAAATAAAAAGGTTTTTTAAAAGACGAAACAAAAGAACTTCGGCTTTGGAATGCAGAGGCCTGTCTGTTACGAATGGTCCCGTGACCCTGGGGGTTGCCAGGTCAGGCGTAACTCAGACAGTGTTGATACGGGGTAGAAGGCTGAAGAATGGCCGCTGTCAGCGAGATGGAGATGAATTAGTGCAGGCCTACGTTAGTGTTAGCCAGGGAGTGGGAGATTGTGAGGAACTGGTTCTGCCAGCATGGCATTTGCCCCTCTCCATGAGCCAGTTGAAACAAATGTCTGTCACCTCGGGCTGACAACAGGAAGTCTCTGTGTTTTGAGGAACTTCCTGTTCCTGTCAGCTGGATGACTTTGATGTGTTTCTAGGTAGCCTAGATTGCCTTTCGCTTGAGAAGCAGAACGAGACATCTGTGGAAACTGGGGGTTGAATACATTTTTAATCACTGTCTGAAAGGAAAGAGGATATTTTTAGTGGATGGAGAGCTTAAGCTGTGTTAGCACACTGTACCCTGTTGTCTTTTTTTCTGAGAAAGTATGTCTGAAAAACATATAGCTTTCAAAAAAAGAGGATTTATAAAGGGTTCTTTGGCTGTCCCTGTAGGAGACACATTTATTGGTTCCAGGGAGAACCCTTTCAACAAAGAACCTTTAACAATAGAACCATTTTCCCCATACAGTCCCTGACAGTTATTTTGATACTCTTGCCACTTTAGAGCATATTTACAAAGGGTGCGAGAAGCTCCAGACTTTTTTTCCATTTAAGTCAATTGTTATGATGCTTGTGAATATCAGTTGGATGAAAGCTTCGCTACAGTTCAGTGAGACAATCACCACACCGACCGACTCCAGATAGTGATGTGCGTATCCCATCGGTAGACGGCCTTAGATACAGAACAGCAGTGTTCCTCTGATTTATTTGTCTAATTAATGATCCAATATTAGTTGAAGTTGTGCTTCAATAAAGAGCTACAGATGGTTTGTTAACTGAAGGGTATTTAAAAGGCTTGAATGTACAAGAAATCAGAGCCATAGCTTGACAAGCAAGAGCAAAGTCTTCCTTCGGTGGTTATAAAAAAAGTGTCTACTGAACAGATCTGTTACAACTTGACTTAAACCAGGAAGTCAGTAGAGCATGATCTGTTTCTCTCATTCAAGTAGTGTGACATAAACAAGACACATGGCCATAATCAAACACAAATCTGTGTCTCAGCACACACACACAAACTACACACACACACAAACTACACAAACTACACACACACACACACAAACTACACAAACTACACAAACTACACAAACTACACACACACACAAACTACACAAACTACACACACAGAAACACGCATCTTTCTGGTAAGAAGTGGGGTGGGGGGGTATGCCTTATGATTAACGAGACGTGGTGTGATCATAACAACATACAGGAACTCAAGTCCTTCTGTTCACCTGACTTACAATTCCTCACAATCAAATGTTGACCGCATTATCTACCAAGCGAATTCTCTTCGATTATAATCACAGCCGTATATATTCCCCCCCAAGCAGACACATCGATGGCCCTGAATGAAACTGGAAACTGGAAACCACATATCCTGAGGCTGCATTCATTGTAGCTGGGGATTTTAACAAGGCTAATCTGAAAACAAGACTCCCTAAATTCTATCAGCATATCGATAGACAGACAGCGTTGTGAAGAAGGCGCAGTAGCGCCTCTTCAACCTCAGGAGGCTGAAGAAATTTGGCTTGTCACCAAAAGCACTCACAAACTTCTACAGATGCTCAATCAAGAGCATCCTGTCGGCTGTATCACCGCCTGGTACGGCAACTGCTCCGCCCACAACCGTAAGGCTCTCCAGTGGGTAGTGAGGTCTGCACAACACATCACCGGGGGCAAACTCCCTGCCCTCCAGGACACCTACACCACCCGATGTCACAGGAAGGCCATACAGATCATCAAAGACAACAACCACCTGAGCCACTGCCTGTTCACCCCGCTATCATCCAGAAGACGAGGTCAGTACAGATGCATCAAAGCAGGGACCAACAGACTGAAAAAAGGCCATCAGAATGTTAAACAGCCACCACTAACATTGAGTGGCTGCTGCCAACATACTGACTCAACTCCAGCCACTTTAATAATGGAAATTGATGGAAAAATTGTATCACTAGCCACTTTAAACAATGCCACTTAATATAATGTTTACATACCCTACATTACTCATCTCATATGTATATACTGTACTCTATATCATCTACTGCTTTTTTGTGTAATACATGTATCACTAGCCACCTTAAACTGTGCCACTCTGTTTACATACCCTACATTACTCATCTCATATGTATATACTGTACTCAATACCATCTACTGCATCTTGCCTATGCCGTTCTGTACCATCACTCATTCATATCTTTCATATCTTTATGTACATACTGTATTCTTTATCCCTTTACACTTGTGTGTATAAGGTAGTAGTTGGGGAATTGTTAGGTTAGATTACTCGTTGGTTATTACTGCATTGTCGGAACTAGAAGCACAAGCATTTCGCTACACTCGCATTAACATCTGCTAACCATGTGTATGTGACAAATACATTTGATTTGATTTGCTAGCTAACCTTCAATCGCTGGAAATAAATGGGATGAACTGAAAGCACGTATATCCTACCAACAGGACATTAAAAGCAGTAATACCTTATGTTTCACTGAGTCGTGGCTGAACGGCGACATTAAGAACATACAGCTGATGGATTATACACTTCATTGGCAGGACAGAACAGCAGCTTCTGGTAAGACACGGGGCGGGGGTCCATGCATATTTGTAAACAATAGCTGGTGCACGATATCTAAGGAGGTTTTGCCTGCCTGAGGTAGAGTAGCTCATGATAAGCTGCAGACCACACTATCTACCTAGAGAGTTTTCATCTGTATTTTTCATAGCTGTCTACATACCACCACAGACCGAGGCTGGCACTAAAACCGCACTTAATGAGCTGTATTCCGCCATAAGCAAACAGGAAAACGTTCATCCAGAGGTGGCGCTCCTATTGGCCGAGGACATTAATGCAGGGAAACTTAAATCAGTTGTACCTATTTTCTATCTGCTTGTTAAATGTACAACCAGAGGGAAAACATTCTGGACCACCTTTACTCCACACACAGAGATGCCTACCGAGCTCTCCCTCTGCCTCCATTTGGCAAATCTGACCACAACTCTATCCTCCTGATTCCTGCTTACAAGCTTAAAATTAAAGCAGGAAGCACTAGTGACACGGTCTATATAAAAGTGATCAGATGAAGCAGATGCTAAACTACAGGAATGTTTTTCTAGCACAGACTGGAATATGTTCCGGGATTCTTCCGATGGCATTGAAGAGTATACCACATCAGTTACTGGCTTTATCAATAAGTGCATCAAGGACAACATCCCCACAGTAACTGTACGTACATACACCAACCAGAAGCCATGGATTACAGGCAACATTCACACTGAGTTAAAGGGTAGAGGTACCGCTTTCAAGGAGCGGGACTCTAACCCGGAAGCTTATAAGAAATCCCGCTATGCCCTCCGATGAGCCGTCAAACAGGCAAAGCTTCAATACAGGACTTAGATCGAATCGTACTACACCGGCGCTGACGCTCGTCTTATATGGCAGGGCTTGCAAACTATTACAGACTACAAAGAGAAGCACAGCCAAGAGCTGCCCAGTGACACAAGCCTACCAGACGAGCTAAATAACTTCTATGCTCACTTTGAGGCAAGTAACACTGAAACATGCATGAGAGCATCAGCTGTTCTGGACGTCTGTGTGATCACGCTCTCCACATCCAATGTGAGTAAGACCTTTCAACAGGTCAACATTTACAAGGCCGCTGGGCCAGATTACCAGGACGTGTACTCTGAGCACACGCTGGCCAACTGGCATGTGTCTTCACTGACATTTTCAACCTCTCCCTGTCTGAGTCTGTAATACCAACATGTTTCAAGCAGACCACCATAGTCCCTTGGCCTAAGAACACTAAAGTAACCTGCCTAAATGACTACTGACCCGTAGCACTCACGTCTCTAGCCATGAAATGCTTTGAAAGGCTGGTAATGGCTCAAATCAACACCATTATCCCAGAAACCCTAGACCCACTCCAATATGCATACCACACCAACAGATCAAAACATTATGCAATCTCTATTGCACTCCACACTGCCCTTTCCCACCTGCACAAAAGGAACACCTATGTGAGAATGCTATTCATTGACAACAGCTCAGAGTTCAACACCATAGTGCCTTCAAAGCTCATCACTAAGCTAAGGACCCTGGGACGAAACACCTCCTTCAACTGGATCCTGGATTTCCTGACAGTAACAACACATTCTCCACGCTGATCCTCAACACAGGGGCCCCTCAGGGGTGCGTGCTCAGTCCCCTCCTGCACTCCCTGTTCACTCATGACTGCACGGCCAGGCAAGACTCCAACACCATCATTAAGTTTGCTGATGACACAACAGTG
This sequence comes from Oncorhynchus mykiss, assembly GCF_013265735.2. Taxonomy (NCBI): domain Eukaryota; kingdom Metazoa; phylum Chordata; class Actinopteri; order Salmoniformes; family Salmonidae; genus Oncorhynchus; species Oncorhynchus mykiss. The sequence continues at coordinate 44,342,503 of NC_048576.1, read as the reverse complement.
GTAGGCCTGATCACAAACAATAATGAGACAGCCAAATAGGGAGGAGGTCAGAGACCTGACTGTGTGGTGCAAGGACAACAACCTCTCCCTCAATGTGATCAAGACAAAGAAGATGATTGAGGACCACAGGAAAATGAGGTCCGAGCACGCCCCCATTCTCATCAACGGGGCTGTAGTGGAGCAGGTTGGGAGCTTCAAGTTCCTTGGCGTCCACTTCACCACAAAACCTATTCCCCCTCAGGAGACTGAAAATATTTGGCCTCAGTCATTTTAAATAAATACATTAGGCCCTAAACTGTCGATTTCACACGACAGGGCAGGGGCGCAGCAATCACCCACTGAAGAGCCAGGCCCAGCCAATCAGAATAATTTTTTCCCCACGAAAAGGCTTTATTACAGACAGAAATACTCATGGCTGGTCTCAGACAATCCCGCAGGTGAAGAAGCCAGATGTGGTAGAGAATTGAATTTCTCTAGCAACAGCTCTGGTGGACATTCCTACAGTCAGCGTTCACACTGAGCACATGTGACAGACGTGAGAGTCTGGAGACGCCGTGGAGAACGTTCTGCTGCCTGCAACATCCTCCAGCATGACCGGTTTGGTGGTGGGTCAGTCATAGTGTGGGGTGGCATTTCTTTGGGGGGCTGCATAGCCCTCCATGTGCTCGCCAGAGGTAGCCTGACTGCCATTAGGTACCGAGATGAGATCCTCAGACCCCTTGTGAGACCATATGCTGGTGCAGTTGGCCCTGGGTTCCTCCTAATGGAAGACAATGCTAGACCTCATGTGGCTGGAGTGTGTCAGCAGTTCCTGCAAGAGGAAGGCATTGATGCTATGGACTGGCCCGCCCGTTCCCCAGACCTGATTCCAATTGAGCACATCTGGGACATCATGTCTCGCTCAATCCACCAACGCCACGTTGCACCACAGACTGTCCAGGAGTTGGCGGATGCTTTAGTCCAGGTCTGGGAGGAGATCTCTCAGGAGACCATCTGTCACCTCATCAGGAGCATGCCCAGGCGTTGTAGGGAGGTCATACAGGCACATGGAGGCCACACACACTACTGAGCCTCATTTAGACTTGTTTTAAGGACATTACATCAAAGTTGGATCAGCCTGTAGTGTGGTTTTCCACTTTAATTTTGAGTGTGACTCCAAATCCAGACCTCCATGGGTTGATACATTTGATTTCCATCGATCATTTTTGTGTGATTTTGTTGTCAGCACATTCAACTATGTAAAGAAAAAAGTATTTAATAAGAATATTTCATTCATTCAGATCTAGGATGTGTTATTTTAGTGTTCCCTTTATTTTTTTGAGCATTGTATAAAATATGTAGTACCTTTGACGAGCTTCTTTTGTTGGCACTCCAATATGTCCCATAAACATCACAATTGGTCCTTTTGTTCAATTAATTCCGTCCATATATATCCAAAATGTCCATTTATAAAGCGCGTATGATCCAGAAAAAACAGCTTACAAAAACGCAACGTCACTACAAAATATTTCAAAAGTTGCCTATAAACTTTGCCAAAATATTTCAAACTACTTTCGTAATACAACGTTAGGTATTTTTAAGCGTTAATAATGGATCAAAATGTAGACGGGGCAATCTGTATTCAATACAGGAAAGAAAACAAACCAGCGCTGCTTTTCACGTCTTGCGCAACTCATAAAAGTGTCCCCAGTTCCGAGTTGGCCTACTTCTTCATTGCACAAAGGAATAACCTCAACCAAATTCCAAAGACTGGCGACATCCAGTGGAAGTGGTAGGAACTGAAAATAGGTTCCTATGAAATATCCCATGGCAAAGACAATACAGGGAACAGAGAGGGGGGAAAAAAATTCTGAACAGTTAGTCCTCTGAGTTTTGCCTGCTACATAAGTTCTGTTATACTCACAGACATGATTCAAACAGTTTTAGAAACTTCTGAGTGTTTTCGATCCAAATCTATTAATAATATGCATAAGTTATATTCTTGGCATGAGTAGCAGGAAGTTGAAATTGGGCACGCTATTTATCCAAAAGTGAAAATTCTTCCCCCTGGCTTTAAGAGGACCCTTTAGGTTCACCCATTTGGAATATTATATTGTTTTTGTGCATCTCTGGGAGATGTTTGATCGATTCCCTGGGTTTCGCGACTTTTACATCGCAAAACCATCTATCATACATGTCAGATTTCAATACTGGCCGATGTTATAACTCTGGAGGATGTCTTCTCGCGAATGATCCATTGATCATATTTTTGCGATATTCCTACTTTGAGAAATGTGTAATTTAAAGGAGGGTCTTGCCCAATTTTCCTATGTGTCTGCCTCTTTAGTCCAGGGTGCATTGCATGGTGCCGTTGCCAGCGATATTATAGAAAGGAGAAAGGAATACAATGAATGACGGAACGTATAACGCCCCACCCAGCAGACTGTTGACCAATCGTGTTCACGTTATCATGGTATCACACTCCAAACTGCCCTTTCCCACCTGGACAAAATTAACACTTATGTGAGAATGCTCTTCATTGACGACAGCTCAGTGTTCAACACCATAGTGCCCATTAAGCTCATCATTAAGCTAAGGACCCTTGGACTAAACACCTCCCTCTGCAACTGGATCCTGGACTTTCTGACGGGTCACCCCCAGTTGGTAAGAGTAGGCAACAACACATCTGCCACACTGATCCTCAACACCGGGGCCCCTCGGGGGTGCGTTCTTAGTCCCCTACTGTACTCCCTGTTCCCCCACAACTGCGTGGCCAAGCACGACTCCAACACCATCATTAGGATTGCTGACGACACAACACTGATCACCGACAACGATGATACAGACTATAGGGAGGAGGTCAGAGACCTGGCAGTGTAGTGCCAGGTCAACAACCTCTCCCTCAATGTGAGCAAGACAAAGGAGCTGATCGTGGACTATAGGAAAAGGAGGGCCAAACAGGCCCCCATTAACATCGAAGGGGGCTGTAGTGGAGCGGGTCGAGAGTTTCAAGTTCCTTGGTGTGCACATCACCAACTAACTATCATGGTCCAAACACACCAAGGCAGTCGTGAAGAGGGCATGGTTACACCTTTTCCCCATCAGGAGACTGAAAAGATTTGTCATGGGTCCCTAGATCCTCAAAAGGTTCTAAAGCTACGCCATCTAGAGCATCCTGACCGGTTGCATCACCGCCTGGTATGGCAACTGCTCGGCATCCTACATGTACAAACTACCTCAACTAATCTGTACCCCAGGCACATTGACTCGTTACCGGTATCCCCGGTATATAGCCTTTTTATTGTTATGTCATTTTATTGTGTTACCTTTTATTTTTTACTTTAGTTTATTTAGTAAATATTTTCTTAACTCTATTTCTTGAACTGCATTGTTGGTTAAGGGCTTGTAAGTAAGTATTTCACGGTAAGGGATACACGGCGCATGTGACAAATACAATTTGATTTGATTTGTTGTGTGACAAGGTTGCTAAGCTAATCGTCATGCAATCCCTTCTCAAAGTATGTGTTTAAAAATATGTTGAGAAACATGGCTATTTTCCTCAAGTATGTAGTGTCACGATTCCAAAGCTATATGATCCTACGGATAGCAAGTTAATTATCTTGCCATATCAGAAAATATTTGTAATGTTGTACTTCTTGTTGATTAAGTTTGTGCTAATGTTGAGTTTTTGAGCTAGCGCCCAAAAGACTCCCATTCAGTCCTTGTCTCTGAATCGCCCATAATGCACTGCATGGACCATTGACGTGCCATGGGCAACATTTTCCATCTTATCAAAAGTGTATCTGCCGTTGCGAATGTTACACGGGACCCAAACCGGCTGCGCGTGTGCGCCGTCGTGCATAAATGTATTTTGTCCCCACACACCAAATGCGATCACGACACGCAGGTTAAAATATCAAAACAAACTCTGAACCAATTATATTACTTTGGGGAAAGGTCGAAAAGGGTTAAACATTTATGGCAATTTAGCTAGTTAGCTTGCACTTGCTAGCTAATTTGTCCTATTTAGCTAGCTTGCTGTTGCTAACCTGAAATGCACATGGTCCTCTACTGCAACAATTAATCCACACATAAAACGGTCAACCGAATCGTTTCTAGTCATCTCTCTTCCTTCCAGGCTTTTTCTTCTCCTAACTTTATATTGCGATTGGCAACTTTCATAAATTAGGTGCATTACCGCCACTGACCTTGTTCGTCTTTCAGTCACCCATGTGGGTATAACCGATGAGGAGATGGCACGTGGGTATCTGCTTCTATAAACCAATGAGGAGATAGGAGAGGCAGGACTTGCAGCGTGATCTGCATCAGATATAGAACTGATTTCTATTTTAGCCCGTGGCAACGCAGATGCTCGTTGGCACGCACGAGCAGTGTGGGTGCAATAATTTAATAATTTTAATAACATAGATTTCAAATTTGATTTTGCAACGCTCGCGCATGCGACGCGAGCGGTGTGGTCAGCCTGTTAGACTCCACTATGAGGCACAATCATCTGCAGGTTGAACATAGAAGAGTGGCCAGAAAAAAGCCATTGCTTAAAGAAAAAAATAAGCAATCCGTTTGGTGTTCGCCAAAGATTGTAGAGTCCTAAATTGATAGTGCAGTTTGTTTAGGCGATTTTACAGCTAACTAGCTACATTTTATGTTACATGCTAATATTGTCTTTGGTATTATTGTGTGTAGCTACGTTTGCTAACGTTAGCTAGCTACCTAGCTAGCTAGCCAGTCAGCCCATAGATAGAGAATTGATTAGTGGATTTTGTAGTCGACTTGAGCTGCAACAAATTTCCACAATGATTTTCCATGTTGCTCCCAATCTTATTTTAACGCCAAAATGAAACATTTGTTCACAAAAATCATTATTGTCACATATTAGTGATATTTAACACTACATTAAAAGGAATGAGTGGTTTTGGTGGATTCTTTGTCCAACAATCATGGATTGAGACAATGGTTTTTCAATCTGTTGATGGCTGATGGACAACGGAGATGATTGACCTTTGTACTTACAGTACGCAACTCATCCAGAACAATGAAATTAGCTAAACCTTTTAAGGATAAAAACGGACAATGATGAATGCATATGCGTTTTCAAATGCTTTTATATGTCTCTGGGTGGTCATTCGTGTTACACATTTTTATGATGACTTATCTTATATCTCTTCTCTCAGGAGTCAGGATCCTCTTGGCTGGACAGTGTCCTCGCTCACCTAGCTGACATCATTCTACTGGAGGACACTCCGTCCATCCAGATGGAGGTTGCTGTTCTGGTGAAGGAGTTTCCAGACATACGGTAAAGGTTTCAATCATTTGGGGAATGCAGTATAGAGCACTGTTTAGAAACGTTGTACAGTGAACTAATTTGCTAAGTGTCATTCATTGGTCCCCATTTCCTATATACGCAATGCCACAGTACACAGAACCTACATTCCACAGTGCAGTTTCATAAGTGCTGTTTTTGACATGTGGACAAAGGTAGCACAATTTAAGTCCACATATACACTGACTGTATAAAACATTAGGAACACCTTCCTACTATCGAATTGCACCACCTTTTCCCCTCGGAACAGATTCAATTTGTTGGGGCATGGACTCTACAAGGTGTTGAAAGCGTTCCACAGGGATGCTGGCCCATGTTGACTCCAGTGCTTCCCACAGTTGTCAAGTTGGCTGGATGTCCTTTGGTTAAAATCAAATCAAATCAAAATCAAATCAAATGTATTTATATAGCCCTTCGTACATCAGCTGATATCTCAAAGTGCTGTACAGAAACCCAGCCTAAAACCCCAAACAGCAAGCAATGCAGGTGTAGAAGCACGGTGGCTAGGAAAAACTCCCTAGAAAGGCCAAAACCTAGGAAGAAACCTATAGAGGAACCAGGCTATGTGGGATGGCCAGTCCTTTTCTGGCTGTGCCGGGTGGAGATTATAACAGACCATGGCCAAGATGTTCAAATGTTCATAAATGACCAGCATGGTCAAATAATAATAATCACAGGCAGAACAGTTGAAACTGGAGCAGCAGCACGGCCAGGTGGACTGGGGAAAGCAAGGAGTCATCATGTCAGGTAGTCCTGAGGCATGGTCCTAGGGCTCAGGTCCTCCGAGAGAGAGAAAGAAAGAGAGAAAGAGAGAATTAGAGAGAGCATACTTAAATTCACACAGGACACCGGATAGGACAGGAGAAGTACTCCAGATATAACAGACTGACCCTAGCCCCCCGACACATAAACTAATGCAGCATAAATACTGGAGGCTGAGACAGGAGGGGTCAGGAGACACTGTGGCCCCATCCGATGACACCCCCGGACAGGGCCAAACAGGAAGGATATAACCCCACCCACTTTGCCAAAGCACAGCCCCCACACCACTAGAGGGATATATTTAACCACCAACTTACCATCCTGAGACAAGGCCGAGTATAGCCCACAAAGATCTCCGCCACGGCACAACCCAAGGGGGGGGGGCACCAACCCAGACAGGAAGATCACATCAGTGACTCAACCCACTCAAGTGACGCACCCCTCCTAGGGACAGTATGAAAGAGCCCTAGTAAGCCAGTGACTCAGCCCCTGTATTAGGGTTAGAGGCAGAGAATCCCAGTGGAAAGAGGGGAACCGGCCAGGCAGAGACAGCAAGGGCGGTTCGTTGCTCCAGAGCCTTTCCGTTCACCTTCGTGGACCATTATTGATACACACGGGAAACTGTTGAGCGTGAAAAACGCAGCTGCGTCATAGTTGTTGACACACTCAAACCGATGCACCTGGCATACTACCATACCCCGTTCAAAGGCACTTAAATATTTTCTCTTGCCAATTCACCCTCTGAATGGCACACAATCTATGTCTCAATTGTCTCAAGGCTTTAAAATTATTCGTTACCCTGTCTCCTCCCCTTTATCTACACTGATTGAAGTGGATTTAACAAGTGACATCAATAAGGGATCACAGCTTTCACCTGATCAGTCTATGTCATGGAAAGAGCAGGTATTCCTAAAGTTTTGTGCACTCATTGTAGACTTTCTCTTGACACAATGGGTCAACACAAGGAAAAGAAGCACGGAAACATACTTATATTAACCCTGCTATTCTTGGAGAGGACCGAGGGGCTGTTTTGAGTGGCAGAGGCTGGTTAGCCCCATAAGGTACTGTCCCTGGCCCCTCGTTGTTTGTGTGTTTCATGGGGTCAGCCACTGGACTGCTAGCTGGCAGCGTACCCAATATGTGACGCATGACCCGTGGCCCGGCAGACAGGAAGCTGCTGCAGAGTATTTCCTTTTCCTGCCACCCCACGGGAGACAGTCTGGTGCCACTCTCTGGAATCAAAGGATGGAGCTAAAGCAGGTCGATACGATGTTAACTCATTCAGGCACAAGGAGTGCCTTTTGTTTTCTTGCTCGCAACTCGCCGTTGGTATTTTCAGAGATCAAAGTCTGCAGTCCACCACTGGGACTCCCCCATATGTCCCATATGTCCCCCCCCCCCCCCAACCACTGTTTAACACCTTTGTTTACAGGCTCAGTCAGTTTCACCCCACCCTTGATTGCTTTGTGAACAAACCCTTCCTCTTGTTCATATTGAAACAATCAGCAAATCAAATCAAACTTAAGTTAAAGTGAATTTAAAATCGCAACACACTTTAAATTCAATTTACTTGGAAAGTCTGGTAGATGTACCGGGTGAAGAAATGTAAAACAATTAAGGTTTTGTCACATCTTTGTTGAATCATGTCTAATTGACGTGAAATACACATCATTTTTTATCAATAGATAAACTGAACATAATAAGTTATGGCCCTTTGCTCTGCATAATTGAATCATGAATCAGCATCAAAACCACTGGAACGCACTAACTCCAGTCTCTATCTCCCTCCCTTTCCTCCCCTTCTCTCCCTCCATCATCCCTGCAGGAAGAAGCACGTCTCCACCCTGCTGAACGTGCGAGGCATGATGCGTCAGGCGGAGCGTGAGGAGATCCTGAACATAGTCCGAGACTTCGAGAGCAGTGGCAGCTCTGCCCTGCTATGTCGGGATCACGCCCTCTTCTCAGACATCCCTGTCACCTCCGAGGTGCACTGCATCAACCTGGGCCTCATCCGCGTCGCCATGACCCTCGCCAACTGGTTCTCAGAGGCCCGGCCTCGACGACACCGCAAGAAAAACCCCAGGAACAGAACCACGCTGCCACTGGAACGCCTGACCGAGGAGAAGGATATGGATGATGATTGACTTCAAGGAAAATTATATGGAGCACATTGGTAGAACAGAGGCTCACCCGTAACACTCATAATTCTGTATCAATGTGTTCATTTGTATGACTAACCAATACTGATGGTGCGTAATGTAATTGTTTGGCTTTCTGCTGTAAATAACATAGGTAGAGGTTTGTTGTTGACAACAATTTGATGAGCACTCAATCCTAATATCTGTCATATTATGTGCTGCGACTACTGTGCTGCGACTACTACTGTGGGGCCGAATACTGTGAAACATACGACTAAAAAGAAATTCAAGTCTCCAAAGAAACGTGAAACTATCAAATGCCGTTTTTAATTCATCTGTAAATTGACTTATCACTCATTTACAGACATTTCAAAGGAATGTGATCAAAAATGACTTGACCTCAGGTACAAGTTCATCTACTGCACCTCGAGCTCAGACATTTCTTCATGTTTGGAATGAGAACCAGTACACAGTTGCATTGCTTGGATTGATTTTAAGGCATACTTGAAATACAGATTTCGTATCATCTATGAATGTATCACTTCAATGGTTTTGTAAACCTTATTGGGTAACACTTTACATTAAGGCAGTGTTTCTTAATGATGGTCCTGGGGACACAAAAGGGTGTACATTTTTGTTCTTGCGCTAGCACTTGATTCAACTAATCAACTCATCATCAAGCTTTTCGATGTGAATCAGGTGTGTTAGTGTTGGGGCCAAAACAGACATGTTCACCCCTTTAGGTCCCCAGGACCAGGATGGAGAAATACTGTATTAAGGTATACTTTATACATAAATAAGTAGTTAATAAACTGAAAATTATTCATTTAACGATAACTTAGAGCTAATTAATGTGTTATAACTGTTTAACTTTTATAACTAACAAAGGGGGTACCTAGTCAACACACCTGAATGGATTCCACCGAATTGTGTCTTCCACATTTAACCCAACCCCTCTGTATCAGAGAACTCTGAACTTAAGAATAATTTTAAGTACACCTTAATGTAAAGTTTTACCTGTTAAGGTAAAGTGTTACCAAAACTATTCAAACTGTTGTCATCATATTCCAACTAATTATTGTCCAGTTGAATGCTTTGTAGATTCCAATGCAATGTATGACCTATGGATATATATGTTGTTCAATATCTCTTTATTCTATGGGTAATTTAACCTAATCCTAACCTTGTCTTGGATACTGCACAGCTTTTCTCTGCTCTTTCTCTAACTTTGTATTGTTGTTTGATACACATATGTATGGAAATATATATATATATATATATATATATATATATATATATATATATGACATGGTTTGTAAATGTTTTGAACACTCAACTGTGAATGAATATGATCTATTATGTTGCCAAAGAGTAAATAAACCCCCATTGATTGGGTGGATTGAACTAACTTCTCAGTTGATAGGGGCATATATTTTGCCATATATAGAAGTACATACTGTATATTTGGTCACGTTTGGGAGCAAACTAATCTTTAAAATACAAAATGTAATGTGCTGAGAAGCATATGTTTGATGACAGAAAAGGCGGTTTCCTGCCCAAGGGAGGAATGCTGAACATCTTGAAAACAGCAGTGGTGAACAATACAAACCAAAGGGCAGTCTGACAAACTGATATAGTGTATGAGGAAGGGTATACACTGACTGTACAAAACATTAAAGACGCATTCTCTTTCCATGACAGACTGACCAGGTGAATCCAGTTGAGAGCTGTGATCCCTTATTGATGTCACTTGTTAAATCCACTTCAATTGGTGTAGCTGAAGGGGAGGAGACAGGTTAAAGAAGGATTTTTAAGCCTTGAGACAATTGAGACATGGATTGTGTATGTGTGCCATTCAGAAGGTGTATTAGCAAGACAAAATATTTAAGTGCCTAGTAGGTGCCAGGCGCATAAGCTTGTGTCAAGAACTGCAACGCTACTGGGTTTTTCACACTAAACAGTTTCCTGTGTGTATCAAGAATACTCCACCATGTGTTATGGAAGCTACTGTATGTCCATTTGGGTTCCACCTTGGCTCCAATATGGTGCTTGATTGCAAAGGGAAACTGAAGGGTCGTACCTCCAGACTCGTCCGAGGGGATGTTTTGTGGTAAACAAAGGCTACGTGTTGTCTACCGCCGAGGTGGCAAACGGATGCTTTTATTGGAGCCAAGTTTACGCCACACACTAGGAGGGAACTTCCTTTTTGCTGGTCGGACTGTGGGTTCAGCCACGCTGGATCTTTTTCATGCTTTATAAACACTCATGGGCTGTTCAAAACAAGTCAGACAACCTCAGTATGGGTTATGTGCTGTGTATTCTTTTCACACACTCCCTAAATTGGCCTGTATCTCTAAAAGCCTATGTCACTATATGTCTATGTGTAGCTTTCTTACCCTTTTCCATGGGAAAATTACAACACATGGCAGAAAATTCTATACTCAGAGCAGATTGTTCACATTGACCACTTGAACATCCTTGTTTTTCAATGGTGACCAATAGCACACAGTGTCCCATTTACCTACTGTGAGTATTCATGACTCACCTGCACCAGCCCGCCTGGTCCTGGAGGGTTGCAGCAGACCAACCAGGGTAAGTAAAAAAAGCCTTGCACGAGTCTGAACGGTGCATACAGTAGAAGCAGGAGTCTGTTTCTGGACAGGATGCTAGTCTATCACAGGGCCCTACCCCCAATCTACACTACATGGTCAAAAGTATGTGGACACCTGCTAATCGAACATCTCATTCCATAATCATGGGCATTAATATGGAGTTTGTCCCCCCTTTGCTGCTATAACAGCCTCCACCGTTCTGAGAAAGGCTTTCCACTAGATGTTGGACCATTGCTGTGGGGACTTGCTTCCATTCAGCCACAAGAGCATTAGTGAGGTCGGGCACTGATGTTGGGCAATTAGGCCTGGCTCGCAGTCGGCGTTCCAATTCATCCCAAAGATGTTCGATGGGATTGAGGTCAGGGCTCTGTGCAGGCCAGTCAAGTTCTTCCACACAAAACCATTTCTGTATGGACCTCGCTTTATGCATGGGGGCATTGTTGTGCTGAAACAGGAAAGGGCCTTCCCCAAACTGTTGACGCAAAGCTGGAAGCACAGAATCGTCTAGAATGTCTAGAATGTCAAGCCATTTCATGAAACTCCCGACGAACAGTTATTGTGCTGAAGTTGCTTCCAGAGGCAGTTTGGAACTTGGTAGTGAGGGCTGCAACCGAGGATAGACGATTTCTATGCGCCATGCGCTTCAGCACTCTGCGGTTCTCTTCTGTAAGCTTGTGTGGCCTACCACTTTGCGGCTGAGACGTTGTCGCTCCTATACGTTTCAATTTCACAATAACAGCACTTTCAGATGACTGGGGCAGCTCTAGCAGGGCAAAAATTTGATGAACTGACCTGTTAGAAAGGTGGCATCCTATGATGGTGCCACGTTGAAAGTCACTGAGCTCTTCAGTAAGGCATTTCTACTGACAATGTTTCTATATGGAGATTGCATGGCTGCATGCTCATATTTATACACCTGTCAGCAACGGGTGTGGCTGAAATAGCCAAATCCACTCATTTGAAGGGGTGTCCTCGTACTTTTCTATATACAGCACCTTTGGAATTATTCAGACCCATGACATTTTCCACATTTTGTTACATTACAGCCTTATTCTAAATTGGATTTAAAAAATACAAACAAATCTTCAGCAATTTAAACACAATACCCCATAATGACAAAGCTAAAACAGGTTGAGACATTTTTGCAAATGTATTAAAAATAAAAAACAGAAATAGCTTATTTACATAATATTCAGACCCTTTGCTGTGAGACTTGAAATTGAGTTGCATCCTGTTTCCATTGAACATCCTTGAGATGTTTCTACAACTTGATTGGAGTCCACCTGTGGTAAATTAAATTTATTGGAGATGATTTGGAAAGACACACACCTGTCTATATAAGGTCTCACAGTTGACAGTGCATGTCAGAGCAAAAACCAAGCTATAAGGTTGAAGGAACTGTCCGTAGAGCTCAGAGATAGGATTGCGCCGAGGCACAGATCTGGGGAAGGGTACCAAAAATGTCTGCATCATGGAAGGTCACACACGGGCCTCCATCATACTTAAATGGAAGAAGTTTGGAACCACCAAATCAAATGTTATTTGTCACATGTGCCGAATACAACAGGTGTAGATCTTACCGTGAAATGCTTACTTAAAGCCCTTTACCAACAATGCAGTTCAAGAAATAGAGTTAAGAAAATATTTACTAAATGAACTAATGTTTAAAAAAAAAAAATAATAATAATAATTACACAACAATAACAAGGCTATATACAGGGGGATTAACTTGTTATGGCTGAAATCCCGTTAACGGGATAATTGTCATCAACAACCGCTGAATTGCATAGCGCTACATTCAATGAATATTACTAAAAATATTTATATTCATGAAATCACAAATGCAATATAGGAAAACACAGCTTAGCCTTTTGTTAATCCACCTGTCGTGTCAGATTTTGAAAATGTGCTTTACAGCAAAAGCAATCCAAGCGTTTGTGTAAGTTTATCAATCACTCGAGAAAACATTAAGTACACTTAGCATCAAGTAGCTGGTCACGAAAATCAGAAATGTAATCAAATTAATTGTTTACCTTAGATGATCTTCGGATGTTTTCACTAACGAGACTCCCAATTACACAACAAATGTTCCTTTTGTTCCATAAAGATTATTTTTATATCCAAAGTTTGTTTGGCACGTTATGTTCAGACAGGAGGCCTCCCGGGTGGTGCAGTGGTTAAGGTCGCCGTACTGCAGGGCCAGCTGTGCCACCAGAGACTGGGTTCGCGCCCAGGCTCTGTCATAACCGGCCGCAACCGGGAGGTCCGTGGGGAGACACACAATTGGCCTAGCGTCGTTAGGGAGGGTTTGGCTGGTAAGGATATCCTTGTCTCACCGCGCACCAGCGACTCCTGTGGCGTGGCGGGCCGGGCGACTCCTGTGGGGGGATAGCGGCTACTAACAATTGGATACCTCAAGGGGTAATAAAAAAAATAAATCCAGAAAAAAGAGCAGTCACGACAACGCAGACAAATTCCAAATAGTTTCCGTAATGTCCACAGAAACATGTCAAATGTTTTTTATAATCAATCTTCAGGTTGTTTTTAAAATATATAATCGATAATATATCAACCGCAAATGTCTTTATCAGTAGGAGAGGGAAAAGCAATGTTGCTCTGTTGCACGAGCAAAATTCATGCGACCACTTGACGCAATGTTATCGTACTGGCTCATTTTTCAAAATAAAAGCCTGAAACTATGTCTGAAGACTGTTGACACCTTGAGCAAGCGATAGGAAAAGGAATCTGGTTGATATCCCTTTAACTAGAGCAAAGGGAGGCTGTGGAACATGGAGTTTTTAAAATAGTAGCCACTTCCTGTTTTGATTTTCCTCAGGGTTTCGCCTGCAATATCAGTTATGTTATACTCACAGACAATATTTTGACAGTTTTGGAAACTTTAGAGTGTTTTCTATCCAATACTAATAATAATATGCATATATAAGCAACTGAGACTGAGGAGCTGGTCGTTTACAATGGGCACCTTTTCATCCAAGCTACTCAATACTGCCCCTGCAGCCATAAGAAGTTAATTGTTCAGCAGTCTTATGACTTGGGGTAGAAGCTGTTAAACTTCTTATGGCTAGGGGTTCCGCTAGCTTTCATACATTCACAAGTGCAATACACCAAATTAAGCATAATTTCTTGTTAATCTACCCATTGTGTCCGATTTCAAAAAGGCTTTACAGCGAAAGCATAACATGTTAGGTCAGAGCCTAGTCACAAAAACATGTACATCCATTTTCCAGCCAAAGAGAGGAGTCACAAAAAGCAGAAATAGAGATCAAATGAATCACTAACCTTTGATGATCTTCATCAGATGGCACTCAAAGGGCTTCATGTTAACCAATGTTTGTTTGTTCGATAAAGTTCATATTTATATCCAAAAATCTCAGTTTACATTGGCGCGTTATTGTTCAGTAATGTTGTGCCTGGAAAACATCCGGTGAATTTGCAGAGAGCCCCATCAATTTACAGAAATAGTCATCATAAACTTTAATATAAGATACAAGTGTTGTGCACAGAATTAGAGATATCCTTCTCCTTAATGCAATTGCTGTGTCAGATTTAAAAAAAACTTTACCGAAAATGCAAACCATGCAATAATCTGAGTACAGTGCTCAGACAACAAAACAAGTCATACAGATATCCGCCATGTTGTGGAGTCAACAGAAGTCAGAAATAACGTTATAAATATTCATTTACCTTTGATGATCTTCATCAGAATGCACTCCCAGGAATCCCAGTTCCACAATAAATTTGATTATTGTTTGATTTGTTCGATAAAGTCCATCATTTATGTACAAATACCTCCTTTTATTAGTACGTTCAGTTCAAAAATCAAAACACACGACACGCGGGCAAGTCCAGGCGAAAGTTCAGAAGAAAAGTCATATTACAGTTCGTAGAAACATGTCAAAGGAAGTATGCTGAAAATGCTGCCCCTTATCCCAAACAGGTTTTAAGAAGCCTTTTGGTCCTAAACTTGGCCCTCCGGTACCTTTTGCCGTGCGGTAGCAGAGAGAACAGTCTATGACTTGGGTGACTGGAGTCTTTGACAATTTTTTGGGCCTTCCTCTCACACCGCCTAGTATATAGGTCATGGATGGCAGGAATCTTGGCCCCGGTGATGTACTGGGCCGTACGTACTACCCTCTGTAGCACCTTATGTCAGATGCCAAGCAGTTGCCATACCAGGCAGTGATGCAGCCAGTCAGGATGCTCTCGATGGTGCAGTTGTTTAACTTTTTGAGGATCTGGGGCCCCATGCCAAATCCTTTCAGTCTCCTGGGGGGAAAGGTGTTGTTGTGCCCTATTCACAAATGTTTTAGTGTGTTTGGACCATGATCATTCATTGGTTATGTGGACACCAAGGAACTTGAAACTCTCAACCCGCTCAAAGACTCTTCCTATGGCTGGCCGCCCGACCAAACTGGGGGAGAAGGGCCTTGGTCAAGGAGGTGACCAAGAACTCGATGATCACTCTGACAGAGCTCTAGAGTTCCTTTGTGCAGATGGGAGATCTTCCAGAAGGACAGCCATCTCTGCAGCACTCCACCAATCATGCCTTTATGTTAGAGTTGCCAGACGGAAGCCACTCCCCAGTAAAAGGCACTTGACAGCCTCCTTGGAGTTTGACTAAAGGCACCTAAAGATTCTCAGACCATGAGAAACAAGTTCCTCTGGTCTGATGAAACCAAGATTGAACTCGTTGGCCTGAATGCCAAGCACCACAGCTGGAGGAAACCTGGCACCATAGCTACAGTGAAGCATGTTGGTGTCAGCATCATGCTGTGGGGGTGTTTATCAGCAGCAGGGACTGGGAGACTAGTCAGAATCGAGGGAAAGATGAATGGAGCAAAGTACAGAGAGATCCTTGATGAAAACCTGTTCCAGAGAGCTCAGGACCTCAGACTGGGTTGAAAGTTCACCTTCCAACAGGACAATGACACTAAGCACACAATCAAGACAACGCAGGAGTGGCTTCGGGACAAGTCCCTGAATGTTCTTGAGTGGCCCAGCCAAAGGCCGGACTTGAACCTGATAAAACATCTCTGGAAAGACCTGAAAATAGCTGTGCAGCAATGCTCCCCATCCATCCTGACAAAGCTTGAGAGGATCTGCAGAGAAGATTGTGCTGTGCCAAGCTCGTAGAGTCATACCCAAGAAGACTTGATGCTGTAATCGCTGGCAAAAGTGCTTCAACAAAGGACTGAGTAAAGGGTCTGAATACCTATCTAAATGTGATATTTCAGTTATTTGTGTTTAATTCATTAGCAAATGTTTTTGCTTTGTCACTATTGATGAGGAAAGAAATACATTTTAGAATAAGGCTGTAACGTAACAAAATTTGGAAGGGGGTCTGAATCAAGGGGTCTGAATACTTTCCGAAGGCACTATATAGTGTACAGTGGCTTGCGAAAGTATTCACCCACCTTGGCGTTTTTCCTATTTTGTTGCCTTAAAGCCTGGAATTAAAATAGATTTTTGGTGGTTTGTATCATTTGATTTACACAACATGCCTACCACTTTGAAGATACATATATTTTTTTACTGTGAAACAAACAAGAAATAAGACAAAATAACAGAAATGTATGTCTCTATAAGCTTGGCACATCTAGCTACTGGGATTTTTGTCCGTTCTTCAAGGCAAAACCGCTCCAGCTCCTTCGAGTTGGATGGGGTCTGCTGGTGTACAGCATTCTTTAAGTCATACCACAGATTCTCAATTGGATTGAGGTCTGGGTTTTGACTAGGCCATTCCAAGACATTTTTAATATTTCCCCTTCAACCACTCGAGTGTTGCTTTTGCAGTATTCTTAGGGTCATTGTCCTGCTGGAAGGGGAACCTCCGTCCTAGTCTCAAAACTCTGGGAGACTGAAACAGGTCTCCCTCCAGAATTTCCCTGTATTTAGAGCTATCCATCATTCCTTCAATTCTGACCAGTCTCCCAGTCCCTGTCGATTAAAAACATCCCCACAGCATGATGCTGCCACCAACATGCTTCATTGTGGGGATGGTAATCTCGGGGTGATGTGAGGAGTTGAGTTTTCTCCAGACATAGCGTTTTCCTTGATGGCCAAAAAGCTCAATTTTAGTCTCATCTGACCAGAGTACCTTCTTCCAAAATGTTTGGGGAGTCTCCCACATGACTTTTGGTCAAACACCAAATGTGATTGCCTATTTTTTTCTTTAAGCAATGGCTTTTTTCTGGCCACTCTTCCCTAAAGCCCAGCTCTGTGGAGTGTGCAGCTTAAAGTGGTCCTATGGACAGATACCCCAATCTTTGCTGTGGAGCTTCACAGCTCCCTCCTCCTTATCTTTGGTGTCTTTGTTGTCTCTCTGATTAATGCCCTCCTTGCCTGGTCTGTGAGTTGTGGTGGGCGGCACTATCTTGGCAGGTTTGTTGTGGTGCCATATTCTTTCCATTTTTTAATAATGGATTTATTGGTGCTCCGTGGGATGTTCAACGTTTCTGATATTTTTTTATAACCCAACTCTGATCTGTACTTCTCCTCCACTTTGTCCCTGACCTATTTGGAGAGCTCCTTGGTCTTCATGGTGTTGTTTGCTTGATGGTGCCCCTTGCTTAGTGTGTTGCAGACTCTGGGGCCTTTCAAAACAGGGGTATATATACTGAGATCATGTGACACTTAGATTGCACACAGGTGGACTATATTTAACTAATTATGTGACTTCTGAAGGTAATTGGTTGTACCATATCTTATTTAGGGGCTTCATAGCAAAATAGGAAAAACGTCAAGGGGGATGAATACTTTTGTAAGGCACTGTTTCTCCTCTGCCAAGCGGAGATGCATCATTGGTAGGACGGTGATTGGGTTCCCAACCTTCCAATCTCAGGGCGTATACTAACCACAAGGCCACTGAACTACCAGGGTAGGTTTGCAAAATTATGTTAACTTCCCCAAAGTCCTGTCTGGAAGTTTCCTGGAATCAAGAAGGAATAAGCAGGAATCCTCCAACATGTCATTCTGAAAAAGGTTTGGATTTTGGGAAAGGTACTCGAATTTTGCAACCCTATGGGTAAACAATAGAGTTAGGAAGTCTTCAGTTGTCAGACAACCAAAGTTGACAGCAGTCCCTGGTGCCAGGCTGCTCTGTCATCTGAAACAAAGAGGAAAGGTTAGTCTACAGACTTCATTCCCAATGGTTAGAATACCAGACATGAAAGTTTCCGTCCATAGCATTCTTATCTCCCCTGTCAGCTCACTTTGTCTGTCATGTCTCTCCTCGCTCTTCCTCTGACTGGGGTTGTCATCAATCCTTTCCTAATCCTCCCTCTTCTCTTTTCCTCTCTCTCTCCCCCTTTAACAGTTTCGAGGTACTCTCTATGTTTGTGTATCAGGTTTGCTACATACTGTAGTCTCCCCAGGCCAGTGATGCGATAGGAAGCCGATTCTGAGATGAGTCGGCCATAACGTGGAATATATCTGTAATACAGGCCTAAACAAGTTGGGAGAAATACTTGGTAGAAAAACTTAAATTGTACTACGATATAATTTTTGCCTAACTTTCACAGTTTCTTCCTGCCAATGGTTATTGCATCTTGCCTCCTGTCACTATGCTAAGTAAACACTATGGTTGACATTTCCTCTTGTAAACGCACAAACAAAGTGCGCAAAGTAACCTAAACATTTGAAACAGACAGGACTCAGAAAATAATCAAAACAAGTTACTAATACTTAGCTTGCACTTGCAGCATCACTGCGAGGGTAAGTTTAGATCAAGAAATGTCCTCATATATTGACCTAAGATAAATAATAGGTGCGACTTTCGCTCACAATAAAACAATTTTAAGCTTTGATCAAAGCTTAAACTTAGCCAGTCAATATAAAAATTGATTGCAGTGGTGGAGAAAGTATACAATTTTCATACTTGAGTAAGTGTAAAGATACCTCAAAAGAAAATGACTCAAGTAAAACTGAAAGTCACCCAGTAAAATACTACTTGAGTAAAAGTCTAAAAGTATTTGGTTTTAAATGTACTTAAGTATCAAAAGTAAAAGTATAAATCATTTTTCATTCCTTATATTAAGCAAACCAGATGTTCTTGTTTTTTAAATTTACGGATAGCCAGGGACACAGTTGTGCTCATACATCATTTACAAACAAAGCATGTGTGTTTAGTGAGTCTGCCAGATCAGAGGTGTAACAGTATAACTTTAGTCCGTCCCTCTCCTCGCCCCAAGCTGGGCTTGAACCAGGAACCCTCTGCACACATCAACAGTCACCCTCGAAGCATTGTTACCCATTGCTCAAACAAAGGCTACGGCCCTTGCGGAGCAAGGGGAACCACTACTTCAAGGTCTCAGAGCAAGTGACGTCACCAATTGAAATGCTATTAGTGCGCACCACCGCTAACTAGCTAGCCATTTCACATTGGTTACACTCACCTCCTTTTTGAACTCCTCCTTTTCCGCAGCAACCAGTGATCCGGGTCAACAGCATCAATGTAACAGAATAGCTTCCGTCCCTCTCCTCGCCCCAACCTGGGCTTGAACCAGGGACCCTCTGCACACATCAACCAGTCACTCAAGAAGCATCGTTACCCATCGCTCCACAAAAGCCGTGGCTACCAGTGATCTGGGTCAACAGCATCAATGTAACAGTATAACTTTAGACCGTCCCCTCGCCCATATCCGGGCTCGAACCAGGGACCCTCTGCACACAGACAACAGTCACCCACGAAGCATCGTTACCCATCGCTCCACAAAAGCCACGGCCCTGGCAGAGCAAGGGGAACCACTACTTCAAGGTCTCAGAGCAAGTGACATCACCGATTGAAACGCTATTAGTGCGCACCACCGCTCACTAGCTAGCCATTTCACATCGGTTACAGAGGCAGTAGGGATGACTAGGGATGTTCTCTTGATAAGTGTGTGAATTAGACAATTTTCCTGCCCTGCTAAGCTTTCCAAATGTAATGACTACTTTTTGGTGTCAGGGAAAATATAAGGAGTAAAAAGTACATTATTTCTATAGTTATGTAGCGAAGTGAAAGTAAAAGTTGTTAAAAATATAAATAAAGTAAAGTACAGGTACCACAAAAAAATCTAACTTAAGTAGTACTTTCAAGTATTTTAACTTAAGTACTTTACACCACCGGTTGATTGGAGCTAACCCTTTAGCTGTAGCCATGTTAGCTCCAATGCTAACCCTGTTGAAACATCCAAAGTGTACAGAACACTGTGAGACTAGGCTATTTGACCTAGAAAAGCACAATGTTTTGTCCATTTAGGCAAGTCTTGTAAAGGACAGGAAGTAAGTCAATTTAAGTTTGGCATTGCTTTGAATGTTGAATCTTGGCTGGCTGACTCAAATTTATATGCATATCTAACGGCATCATCAGAAATCCTTTCATATACCTAGAACACTACGGACACGGATGCCACCGGTGTGTATTCCAGGCAAGGACCAACCTTTTTGGCAGAGGCAGGCAGGTAGGGGCAGGAACCAAATGAGCTCATGTACATGGAGGTTCCCACTGATCAGGTCCTTTAATGGCGCAACAGCAACAGAACATCACAATGAAGTCCCTGGGAAGAACCACCCAGCTTCCTCCTAATTAATACTGGCCAGCACTGGAAAACACATCTGACTTAATCACCAACAATCCACTGTTTGTTTTCGGAACAAAGCCTCAACCGCCTCCCCCTCTCTTTTTCCGCTCAATGAATACAAATTTTCATGGTTTGGTTCCTACATTTTTGTTGTTGTTGTTTGCTCTGGATTTTCCTGACTGTGTTGAGGAGGGAGGGAGAGAAGGGGTCGGCCCAGTCTGGAGCACAGCAACCATCTATTCCCTTTGATTATAAATACAAGCTTCTGGCCTGAGTGTGCCTCACGGTTGAGTTGTGTCCACCCACGTGGGCACATACTGGTTGAATCAACATTGTTTCAACATTATTTGTCAAAGTATTGTGATGTGGAATCAACTTGGAAAATACATTGGATTTGAAAAAAGTAATCAACCAGTACTATTTTCAACCAGCATTGTCAACATTGAAATTAGGGTAAAACATCCCCGTAAATACATTGACTTAACCTGACTAACTGGTTGTTCCATCAATCTAATTTAAACATAATCATCAGAACTATGTAGAAGTTGAAATTGCATCAAAAATTCCACATAGAAAAGTAAAAAATATTTTTCATCCTGTTCACGACATTGTTTACAACGCTGGTTGAATTGAGAAGGAAAACAGTATTGGTTGATTATGTTTTTCAAATACAATGTATTTTTCACGTTGATTCCACATCACATTATGTTGAAACAACGTTGATTCATCCATTGTGTGCCCAGTGGGCACTCTTTCTCTCCTAGTGGGTGACGACCCAGCAGGGCAGGGTTGTGGCATCGACTGCCTATAGCTTGCTTAACAACGTTCCTATAAACAACACATCACAATGCAGCCCGCCATAACACGCCAGCCGACAGAGGAAGACTCAATAGAACCCCATGTCCTCTTCCACTACTGAATACGTCTGCTCTGCGTCTGTCAGGATGGCTACCCACTTGAATCAAAACAATAGGGCACTTCGTCAAACCCGATGGGATATCCTGATTTATGTTATCACAGTGTATCCATCAGGTTACTCTTTATTTAGCACTGTAGGAGACATATGGTTCCGTAACCTGTGAACTGAGAATAAGACTCAGAGTGCATCCCAAATGGCTCCCTATTCCCTATACAGTGCACCACTTTTGACCAGGACCTCTGGGCTCCCTGGTCAAAAGTAGTGCACAATAAGTGGAATAGGGTGCCATTTGGGATGCAGAGGCCTCCGTATTTTTCTCTGGATTCCTGGCTGGTGGATCACCCACCCTGTTTGTGTCAGTATCCATGTCCACCTTAAATTATTACCCTTGACCAGAACATGAGAAGCAGATGTACACTTTTCTTCAGAGGGCATCGTAAAATAACCTTGATAAAATCTAATCTGACTTAGACGTCTTCCACAAGTGTTCTCTCTAAGACGAAATCATGTAAGCCACAAAGTCAAATTTAAGGTTCCATGCTTGTGTTTTTAAAATGTGCCATGTCATGCACAAAAATACATATTCATTGTGAAAACGGATCAAACTCAATATGAGAACGTACAGAAGGATAAGGAGAACTATAAACAACCCTATAAAAAATAAGCTCAGGGTTTAATAATAAATTATTCATTCATTCATTTCTTTACTTCGTTAATTGTGTTTACATTTTTTTCTACACAAGATTAATTCTGGCTTGAGGGCAATTCATAATTCTGACAAAGTGAGAGAGATCGCCCATATTTCAAACATAATAATACAATGCCACGAAACACAAGACTGAATTGGCCAAAGTATGTCCCTATAAATATTTTGTTGGGCCTGAGTTGCATGATGTCACTGACACTGTAAACATCCAAAGTGGCTGGGATATTTGTTTTCCTTTGAGTAAACTGTTTGGACATTTGAATAAATGTGAGAAAAACACAGAGGGATGCCTTATTCATCCTGCGTGCGTATGCAGCTTTCTTTATTTATGCGACCACATCCCCTGTCCTTAGAGATCTGGTTGCGATACAGGAGCACTGTCTACACTCATCACACACAGGACAGATCACCTCACCTCGTATTCATAATGCAAACAGGAGCTTGAATTTATAGAAATACAATCTATTGCACAATGATGTTATTTATATGCCCAAAATACTCTGTTGGGGTCCATCATGGTCTATATTTTTTGTTGTTGTGTTTAACTCTAAATATTTCCTATATTTTATTGACCAGACATGGCAGTGACAGGAGAGGTACGAGAGATACACTCCACTATGTATTAATTTGGACAATGAAGCTAAAACGTTTAATTTGGCTCTATACACCAATATTTTGGATTTGAGATCAAATGTTTTATATGAGGTTACAATACAGAATGCCACCTTTTATTTGAGGGCATTGTCATTCATACAGTATCTGTTATACCATTTAGAAATGAATGCACTTTATGTATCATGAATAATGATGAGTAAGAAAGTTTAACTATTCCTTTAGGTCATCAGACTGTCCAAACCTTAACACTGTAAATGTCATCCCTTTTCCATGTCTCTTTTGAGAAAAAGATTGTATCTCAATTGGACAAACTTAAAGGGATAGTTCATCCAAATTACACAATTACATATTTGTGTCCTTACCCTGTAAGCAGTCTTTGGACATGGAGAGACAGCAATCCATGCTTTGGTTCAGTTTACCTGGCTGCTGTCACCAAATACTAACTTCAGCATTTTTATCCAATCACCAATGCAAGTCAATACAAAGTCAAAATTAGAAGGTTTTAAATTATCTGCACAAATCATCTTAAAGTAACTTAATTAAGCTACACAATCAAATTATATACCTTTTGGGATAATTTGGCCAAGAAATTCACTTTACTTTCAGCTTTACCCTTTAACTGTCTCTTCTTGAAAAATGTTACCTGATGTTTATTTTGGAAATAACAGAGCTCTAACAGGCGGTTGTGAAGTCAAAACAGTCATACCAGCAATGCAAATATTAGAAGGGAAATTTGCATAGCAATTTGACTCATTTCAATGATGTTACAAAAAATGCCTTTAGGTCTGCTCCCTGGCTTTTATGTGTAGGTAAGCATACTTAAATGAGGACTGATGTCAATTATGGTAATTATGTATGTATGTACACTAACCACATTTCCATTCACAGTTTTTATGTGAGTCATACCTAATTTTAAAAAATCAAGTCAGTTGTGATTGAAACAGGAAGTTTCGGTACAGTTTTATAAATGCCGACAGATAATTCGTTCGTTCGACATGGTAGGATGTTTTTGTGTCGGTAAAATGTACAGTATTATGCGAGAAATGGTGGTGGAAACGCCTTTATGCAGAAATAGTGATATAACAACCACCATTTCGAAGTAAACTTGGAGTTCCACTACGACTACGGAAACCATGCAGTTTTTTGGCTACAGATGAAATAAATTACGCTAAAATTCACAGGGTGGTGAAAGTGCAGTGATCTTGATGCTCCTTTCCAATAAATATTGAGGGTCTAATTCTGGTGACATGATGATCAATACTGGAATGCTGTTTGCCAAATACAAAGCTCCTCATGTAGACTAGCCTATCCACACAGCCTACCCACACTGTATCTGCAAACTGTTGGCTAGAGCACATCTGCCAAGACCATAGTAGGCACATTTGCCATTTAATGCAACAGTTTTTGTTACAAAACTATCGGTAGAACTTTAGATTTCTATTTGGTACATAAAAACTTAAGCAACAAAAATGTTGTGTGCACTACGTCATCACACACTGATTTTTATCTGCAACAAGTCAGTTTGGTTGAAACTCATCACTTGTGAGAAAATTCACATTATGCGAGAAATGCTGGTGGAAATGCTTTTATGCACAAGTATTGATATAATCAGAATCACATCTAGGTAAATTTGGAGTCCCACGATGACATGTTGTGAGGTCCTCCCACTTCAACTCATCAGGAAAGCATGCGGTTTATTAGGCTACAGATAAAATAAATCATGATGAACTTCACACGATGAACAAAAATAAAAACGCATTATGTAAAGTGTTGGTCCCATGTTTCATGAGCTGATAGATTCAAGACATTTTCCATACGCACAAAAAGCTTATTTCTCTCAAATTCTGTGCAGAAATTTGGTTACATTCCTGTTAGTGAGCGTTTCTAATTTGCCAAAATAATCCACCTAACAGGTGTGGCATATCAAGAAGCTGATTAAACAGCTTGATCATTACACAGGTGCACCTTGTACTGGGGAAAATAAAAGGCCATTCTAAATTGTGCAGTTTTGTCACACAACACAATGCCACAGATGTCTCAAGGTTTGAGGGAGCGAGCAATTGGCATGCTGACTGCAGCAATGTCCACCAGATCTGTTCCTAGAGAATTTACTGTTCATTTATTTACCATAAGCCAACCTCCAACATCGTTTTAGAACATTTGGCAGTATATCCAACCGGCCTCACAACCATAGACCATGTGTAACCACACCAACCCAGGACTTCCACATCCGGCTTCTTCACCTGTGGGATTGTCTGAGACCAGCCTCCTAGCGGATGAAACTGTGAGTTTGTACAACCAAATAATTTTTGCAGACAAACGGTCAGACACCATCTCTGGGAAGCTCATCTGCGTGCTTGTTGTCCTCACCAGGTTCTTGACCTGACTGCAGTTCCGCGTCGTAACCGACTTCAGTGGGCAAATGCTCACCTTCGATGACAACTGACAAGTGTTCTTCATGGATGAATCCCGGTTTCAACTGTACCAGGCCGATGGCTGACAGCATGTATGGCGTTGTGTGGGCGAGTGGTTTGCTGATGTCAACGTTGTGAACAGAGTGCCCCGTGGTGGTGGTTTTATGGTATGGGCTGGCACGGACAGCGAACACAATTGCATTTTATCGATGGCAATTTGAATGCACAGCGATACCGCCACGAGATCCTGAGGCCCATTGTCATGCCATTCATCCGCCGCCATCACCTCATGTTTCAGCATGTTGCAAGGATCTGTACACAATTCCTTGAAGCTGAAAATGTCCCAGGTCTTCCGTGGCCTGCATACTCACCAGACATGCCACCCATTGAGTTTGTTTGGGATGCTCTGGATCGACGTGAACGACAGCGTGTTGCAGTTCCTGCCTATAGCCAGCAACTTCGCATAGCCATTGAAGAAGTGTGGGACAACATTCCACAGATGTGTCGCGCTGCATGAGGCAAATGGTGATTACACCAGATACTGACTGTTTTTCTAATACACATCCCTACCTTTTTTAAATCCACACCCCTACCAACAGATGCATATCTGTATTCCCATAGATTAGGGCCTAATGACTTTATTTCAATTGATGGATTTTCTTATATGAACTGTAACTCAGTAAATTGTTGCATGTTGCGTTTATATTTTTGTTTAGTGTATATATAGTCTGCGTCCTGAGTGCTGAGTGCACACTCGCTATACAACTCAACATTGTTTTGTGAGAAAACCATCAGTAGTTGTTTAAGTTGTATTTTTTATTTGGTACATGGGAATTTAACCAAAAAACTGATTACACTACGTCATCATACACAGCCTTTTATTTGCAACAAGTCAAGTTGATGGAAACACATCGCTGGTGGGAAAATGCATATATTGTTTTTATGCAGATTTTAGAGTATTCACATGAAATGTGAATACTCTAAATGAATGTGTTTTCCGTTGGTGCAATGTTCTTACATTTCAAATGATCCAGGTTCTTCTACTATGTTTCCCACATGTTCAGACTACAGTACATTCTGAGATAATATATGACAAAGCGCAGTTTTGTCTCAGGAAACTGGCAAAGTTACATGTAGACAGGACCTTGATGACTCTATTTTATAAAATATTATATAGAGTCTGTCTTAACATTTTATTTTATGTGATGGTACGGCAACTAGTTCTGAGCGATTAGTTCTTCTTGAGTTTGGTTCAGTTTCGGGTTTGATTATAGAAAAATAATCACGGTTTTCAATTTCAGTAATAAATAAAGGATAATAAATGCACTATGCATTATGTAGGTTGTCATCAATTGTCATCCTTAAAAGAGAAATGATTCAAGTGAATGTGAAAGTCACCCAATAAAACATAATTTAAGTAAAAGTCTAAAAGTATTTGGTTTTAAATGTAACTGCTAAAATATAAGTATCAAAAGTCAAAGTTTGAATCATTTCAAATTCCTTATATTAAGCAAACCAGACAGCACAATGTTCTTGTTTTTTATTTAAGGATAGTCAGGGGCACACTCAAACAATTTACAAACAAAGCATTTGTGTTTAGTGAGTCCGCCAGATTAGGATTGCAGTAAAGTAAAATGGTCAAAAATATAAATAGTAAAGTACAGATACCCTTATTAAACAGGTATTCCCAACCAGGGGTACTCGCAATGCCGCCGAGGGTACGCCAAATAAAAATGTGATTCACATATTTTAAAAATGTCACATTTAAAAAAATAATAATTTAAACTTCACATTTTCAAACAGTCCATTTATATTTTCCAATGGGGCTATACATTTGGGTGAGGGTTTTTTTCTCGCCTGAACAGCCTCGCTTAAACCATCTCGTGTTCAGTGAAATAACAGTTTCAAATACAGGTAGCCTAATTAACATCCAATCACATTAACTGTTACTCTCTCGCGGGAATTCCACCAACGGTCTGTAGCCAAACGTAGCTGCTGCTCAATATGGTATCTGTACTGCGCAAAAGCCATGACAGGGAGACATAGTGGAGTGGTAACGCTCGTGCAAGCAGTTGCTCCCGACGCCACTTGGGTACACTGCAGCTTCCAAGGGAATGATACTCAAAAACATCTATTTACCAAATCAAAATCTTAATATTTTACATTATTTTAGGAATTATCTTAAGAACATGCATATAAGATTCACATATAGGAAAAATCATCAATATCAATTGTAATTTAATACACATTTTCCTCAAAAATATGTACAGTTGTGGTAATGGCAGATTGTGGTGGAAATTACATTTCATATAAAATACCATTAAACATTTTGTCACAGTTGTACATGTTTAATTTTATTGAAGATATAGAACAGACCATTTAGAACCTCAAAAAACAAAGGTTACATGCCTCAAGAACTTAAAGCATATTTTAGAACAATTTGGGATTTAATGCATTAGGCATAAATACATATACAAGGTTGAAAACACTGGTTGACATTAAACAAATTACTGTTCACCGGCTGCAGTCTATGGATTCAGACACATGAGACAGGTGTGTGCTCACTCAAGATTAGGTTTTGTCCTTAATGCACTCTATTGCTTAACAAGAAACAAACAGTTCCTGTGCTGACATTGCTTCCAGAGGCAGTTTGGAAATTGGTAGTGTGATGTAACCAAGGACAGACAAATCTTACCTCGGTGGTCCCGTTCTGTGAGCTTGTGTGGCCTACCACTTTGCGGATGAGTCGTTGTTGCTCCTAGACGTTTCCACTTCACAATAATAGCACTTACAGTTGACCGGGGCAGCTCTTGACGAACTGGCTTGTTGGAAAGGTGGCATCCGATGACGGTGCCACTTTGAAAGTTATTGAGCTCTCACTACTGGCTATTCTACTGCCAATGTTTGTCTATGGAGATTGCATGGCTGTGTGCAACGGGTGTGGCTGAAATAGCCAAATCACTAATTTGAAGGAGTGTCCACATACATTTGTATATAGAGTGTGTCCTTGTCCTCTCCTTGGTTGATGTAGGGGGCATCTTATAGAAAACAATTATAATAATAATATTTCAAGTCAGTAATAACCATAGCAAGTCACATAAATAGACATCAAAATCACTCAATCATCCTAACATAATACAAAATGTAATAGTCTTATTTAGCAAATAAGTGTTAAATTTCAACTTAACCACGATCATACAGTATATGTCATTTGTGTGTCTTAAGGTAAATCAAAATGGAATATCTAATACATTTAGTCATTACCACCACATTCTGTCCTTAACATCACAGTTCATTATGTGGTGGTAATGACATGTGGTGTGAATGACATTTTTACAGTATTTGGTCATAAATAAAAGGGATTCTAGCATGCTAACTCCAGTTGAACAGCTAGCATACAATGTATCCTAAATACACATAATTAAAACATAATTTAACATTTTTTTGGAAATTACCTTTTTGGTAATGACATACAATATAAACATTATCTTCTCAAGTCATATTTACCTTTATTTTTCTGTCATTCCAGGCATCAAAATGTGAATCTCCCTCCATGACATCCATGTGGTCCACTGTCACTATTAACATCCATGGTAACCAAGAACTATTTTTTTTTAAATAACATTACTTTCATGTAATTTGCTTGTCGTGGTGGTAATGACCCAATACTTAGAGACGCAAAAAAAAGTAACAAGTGGCTTATGCACATCTACAGTGGGGCAAAAAAGTATTTAGTCAGCCACCAATTGTGCAAGTTCTCCCACTTAAAAAGATGAGAGAGGCCTGTAATTTTCATCATAGGTAAACTATGACAGACAAAATCAGAAAAAAATCCAGAAAATCACATTGTAGGATTTTTTATGAATTTATTTGCTAATTATGGTGGAAAATAAGTATTTGGTTAATAACAAAAGTTTATCTCAATACTTTGTTAAATACCCTTGGCAATGACAGAGGTCAAACGTTTTCTGTAAGTCTTCACAAAGGAGAACCTTCCATCAGCAAGGGCATTGAAGATGAAACGTGGCTGGGTCTTTCAGCATGACAATGATCCCAAACACACAAACGAAGGAGTGGCTTCGGAAGAAGCATTTCAAGGTCCTGGAGTGGCCTAGCCAGTCTCCAGATCTCAACCCCATAGAAAATCTTTGGAGGGAGTTGAAAGACCGTGCTGCCCAGCAACAGCCCCAAAACATCACTGCTCTAGAGGAGATCTGCATGGAGGAATGGGCCAAAATACCAGCAACAGTGTGTGAAAACCTTGTGAAGACTTACAGAAAACGTTTGACCTCTGTCATTGCCAACAAAGGGTATATAAGTATCTCAAGTATTGAGATAAACTTTTGTTATTGACCAAATACTTATTTTCCACACAGTGAAAAACTAAATCCAGACATGGAATGCTTAATAAAAAAATAAAATATTGAAAAAAAAAATTGTTAAGCTTATTTGTCTCTACTTAATGATGTAAAATAAAAATAAAATCTAAATTCACATTTTATCTACATACAGTGCCTTGCGAAAGTATTCGGCCCCCTTGAACTTTGCGACCTTTTGCCACATTTCAGGCTTCAAACATAAAGATATAAAACTGTATTTTTTGTGAAGAATCAACAACAAGTGGGACACAATCATGAAGTGGAACGACATTTATTGGATATTTCAAACTTTTTTAACAAATCAAAAACTGAAAAATTGGGCGTGCAAAATTATTCAGCCACCTTAAGTTAATACTTTGTAGCGCCACCTTTTGCTGCGATTACAGCTGTAAGTCGCTTGGGGTATGCCTCTATCAGTTTTGCACATTGAGAGAGTGAAATTTCTTCCCATTCCTCCTTGCAAAACAGCTCGAGCTCAGTGAGGTTGGATGGAGAGCATTTGTGAACAGCAGTTTTCAGTTCTTTCCACAGATTCTCGATTGGATTCAGGTCTGGACTTTGACTTGGCCATTCTAACACCTGGATATGTTTATTTTTGAACCATTCCATTGTAGATTGTGCTTTATGTTTTGGATCATTGTCTTGTTGGAAGACAAATCTCCGTCCCAGTCTCAGGTCTTTTGCAGACTCCATCAGGTTGTCTTCTATTTGGCTCCATCCATCTTCCCATCAATTTTAACCATCTTCCCTGTCCCTGCTGAAGAAAAGCAGGCCCAAACCATGATGCTGCCACCACCATGTTTGACAGTGGGGATGGTGTGTTCAGCTGTGTTGCTTTTACGCCAAACATAACGTTTTGCATTGTTGCCAAAAAGTTCAATTTTGGTTTCATCTGACCAGAGCACCTTCTTCCACATGTTTGGTGTGTCTCCCAGGTGGCTTGTGGCAAACTTTAAACAACACTTTTTATGGATATCTTTAAGAAATGGCTTTCTTCTTGCCACTCTTCCATAAAGGCCAGATTTGTGCAAAATACGACTGATTGTTGTCCTATGGACAGAGTCTCCCACCTCAGCTGTAGATCTCTGCAGTTCATCCAGAGTGATCATGGGCCTCTTGGCTGCATCTCTGATCAGTCTTCTCCTTGTATGAGCTGAAAGTTTAGAGGGACGGCCAGGTCTTGGTAGATTTGCAGTGGTCTGATACTCCTTCCATTTCAATATTATCGCTTGCACAGTGCTCCTTGGGATGTTTAAAGCTTGGGAAATCTTTTTGTATCCAAATCCGGCTTTAAACTTCTTCACAACAGTATCTCGGACCTGCCTGGTGTGTTCCTTGTTCTTCATGATGCTCTCTGCGCTTTTGACGGACCTCTGAGACTATCACAGTGCAGGTGCATTTATACGGAGACTTGATTACACACAGGTGGATTGTATTTAGCATCATTAGTCATTTAGGTCAACATTGGATCATTCAGAGATCCTCACTGAACTTCTGGAGAGAGTTTGCTGCACTGAAAGTAAAGGGGCTGAATAATTTTGCACGCCCAATTTTTCAGTTTTTGATTTGTTAAAAAAGTTTGAAATATCCAATAAATGTCGTTCCACTTCATGATTGTGTCCCACTTGTTGTTGATTCTTCACAAAAAAATACAGTTTTATATCTTTATGTTTGAAGCCTGAAATGTGGCAAAAGTTCGCAAAGTTCAAGGGGGCCGAATACTTTCTCAAGGCACTGTAATCTAATCCTGAGACACAAAAAGGCCCGTATTTGCAAAATCACACATATTTGTATGGATGGCTGTCAGCCCTATGACTTGATGTACGAGCTAGATCGTTGAATTCACAATAACTGTGGGTCATTGTGATCCATGTGGATTTTATATGGTCAATGCTGTTTTTTATTCTTATTTTCTGCAAAACCATTTGCCCTCTGGGACAATAAAGTTTAAAATTGAACTTGAATAGTGAGGTGATTTCCCACATTCAAAGTCCTATAATAAGAGCTATGACACTAATATGTGTGTAACCTCTTCACAGTTCTGTGGGTCTCACTGAATAGGCTGATACCTATGGAAATTGAGTCCATGAAATGGGGTTAGGCTGTACAGTGCATACAGTATGTTCCAATGAAATGATGAAGTCTTATACATCCACAGTGCGATTTCAACTGATTTGTCTTTTGTTGAATTGATATAGCAACATTCCAAACTTGTTAAAGCATCATCTAGCCCAAATATGACATGATTCCACTATTTGTATCTGTTTGCATCATTTTCAATGCAGTACTTTTATTTTAAAGGAGAACCGCACATGCCACTATTTTGGCTAACTGTTATTGTGGCTAGCTTACTCTGGCAGTGCTGGCCGCTGTTGAAAACTATGCATCTCCAGATTACCTGCTTCTAGGTGTGGAGGCATGCATTGAAAACATGGGTCAGTTAGCTGCTACAATGGATACATAGGTGAAATAATTGATTTGCTAGCTATTCTTCTGTTTCATAAAGTTTATAAAAATTCCATTAAAGGTGCAATATGCATAACTGCTTTCATTTTGCTGGACCCCAGGAAGAGTAGCTGATATGGATCCATATAAATACAAAATAGGCAGAAATTGCTCCGCCATTTCCTGGTTGATAAAATTGTAATAGTTCGCCTAATTTCAGTTTATGTGGCAAAACAAGTTACTGACTGACTAAGCTAATTCTTATTCATGTTTTTGTTGTTGGCATTACTAACCGGACAGCATGCTGACAGGCCAGGGCCCATATTCACAAAGAATCCCAGAGTAAGAGTACTGATTTTAGGATCAGTTTTGCCTTCACACTGAGTACAATTACATAGATCACTATCCCTACTCTGAGAAGCTTTGTGAATATGGGACCTGGAAGAAAGCTGTTGCCCAATACCTAGCACAGCAGTAGCTTCACCACAGGCCCCTAGAGCAGGGGTAGGCAACCCTGTTCCTGGAGTGCGGCAAATACTGCAAGATTTTGCTCCAATTAGGCACCACACCAGGGGTGCGTTCAGTTCGCTTGAACGTTTGCGACGTTCCGGAATGTTTTGTACTGAACTACAGGTTTTTCAATAATGTTCTTGTACGTTCTTGAACAGACTTTGAGATACGTTTGCTCCATTCGGTGGGTGCGCGGGGTGTGCCTTGAAGGAATCAGTGACATATTTAGGACAGCGGTGCATTTTGAACCCACAACCCAACCCCTCCCCATTTTTCAACTGGCAGTTCAATACAGCACCGTTTCTGTTCAACTGAACGTTCTATTATGTTTTATGTACTGAAAGCAGCCCTGACCAACCGAGCTAATTAATTTAATATTGTATATGTATTTCCATATGTCAATGACACTAACAAAAGGTTTGAATTGTTCATCAACATGTGTGGTAAATTCTAATATGGCTTTGGTGATGAAAGGTACACAATGAATTTGTCATGCTGTGACATGGGCCTGGATGGTAACACACATCTTCTTTATTTAAGCTGCCTGACTGAATGCTGTGGCTTTCAGTGGTATCAGAAGTAAGGGCCTTACCTGGGAGTACAACAGTCCATCTCTGTCGAACAGACATTCTGTCAACATGGATTGTAATGTAACCACTCAAGTTCATACAAACTGATACGGATACAATCACTGACTTATTTTCACTTTGTCTACTTGTCCCATTCTTCAGTGTTGTCTGTGTTGTGTATTTTAGCTGACACTTGACAGGACAAAAAAACTAGACAATACAAAAACTAAACCAATCACCCTTGTCACACCCTGACCTAACCAAAATAATAAAGAAAACAAAGATAACTAAGGTCAGGGCGTGACAGTGCCTCTCGGGCTTCCGTGCTAGCCGTGTACCTTCATATTGTCGCTGTTCCTCTATTCTCCGTTTTTTATCCTCATAGTATCGTCGTTCCGCTTTCGCTGCCTTTAACTCCTCCTTAGGACGGCTGTGTCCAGGGTCCTGCTCCATCTAATATCTCCTCCCAGGTCCATTTCCCCATTAAGCGCTGTTCCTCCTTTTCACGCTGCTTGGTCCTGGTTTGGTGGGTTATTCTGTCATGGTCGTCGTATAGAGGAGACCAAGGTGCAGCGTGATATGAATACATTCTTCTTATATTTACACGAAGAACACTAAACAAACTAACAAAACAACATAACGACCATGACGCTATGCGACACTAGTGCTGACAGGCAACTACACATAGACAATAACCCACAAAACCAAAATGGCAACCTAAATAGGATCCCCAATCAGAGACAACGATAAACAGCTGTCTCTGATTGGGAATCAATTCAGGCCACCATCATTACGTGTACCTGCGCGTTTTCAGACTCACCTGGACTCATCACCTCCTTGATTACCTGCCCTTTATATGTCACTCCCTTTGGTTCCTTCCCCAGGCGTCATTGTTTCAGTTTCCTGTCTGTGCGTTGTTCGTGTTTCTTGTTTTATTATTATTTTTATTTTGTTATTTGTTATTAAATTATACACTCCCTAAACTTGCTTCCCGACTCCCAGCGCACATCGCTATAGAATGACGCCTCATCAAAGGAAAGCATCAGGGGGTGTTTTTAATTGAAAACAAAAATTGTGTTGGAGGTGATGTCGGGTTTGGGTGTCTGAACCGGATCTACCTGGGAGGCCTTAGACAGGTTTGTGGGGTTCCCCTGCATCTGCGGCCTCGCATCTGCGGCCTGCCACGTCTCAGCGGGCTCGACGTGCTGCTACGCCTCAGCGGGCTCGACGTGCTGCCACGTCTCAGCGGGCTCGACGGGCTCCCACGTCTCAGCGGGCTCGACGTGCTGCCACGTCTCAGCGGGCTCGACGGGCTCCCACGTCTCAGCGGGCTCGACGGGCTGCCACGTCTCAGCGGGCTCGACGGGCTCCCACGTCTCAGCGGGCTCGACGTGCTGCCACGTCTCAGCGGGCTCGACGTGCTGCTACGCCTCAGCGGGCTCGACGGGCTGCCACGTCTCAGCGGGCTCGACGGGCTCCCACGCCCCAGCCAGTTCGTCAGGTTTCAGCACCTCAGCGGAGGTGACCGGTCTGCTCCGGATCCCCGGGATCGTCCCTTTGGTTGGTGTCCTGTGGCTGGAGCCGAAAGCGACAGGGAGGGGGTACCGTCATGTATGCTCTCTCTCCGGCGCTCTAGGTCGTCATGCTCCCGCGTCTCAGCCAGACTGACAGGTTTCCCCCACCTCAGCAGAGGTGACCGGTCCACTCCTGATCCCTGGGATCGTCATTTTGGTCGGTGTCCTCCGGCTGGAGCCACGTATTGGGGAGGGGGTACTGTCACGTTTGCTCCCTCTACGGCCTCTAGGTCACCAGGCTGCTCATTATGGCGCACACCGGTCACCATCGTTACACAGACCTGCGCGTCATCTCCTTGATTACCTTCCCTATATATGTCACTCCCTTTGGTTCCTTCCCCAGGTGTCATTGTTTCTGTTCAGTTTCCTGTCTCTGTGTTGTTCGTGTTTCTTATTTTGTTCATTTCTTAAATTGTGCACTCCCTGAACTTCCATCCCGACTCCCAGCGCACATCGTTATACTGGCAGCCCAACTGAATCGCAAACATAATGCAAATTAAGAAATCATATGACAAAACGAAATAAAAATAAACTATACTATGAAAAAATAAATTATGTAATGAATGATAGTAAAAAAGCTTTGGGGCACCTTCAATTAAATTTTTAAAACAACTTGGCTCCATCATTCATTGAATCAGATGGCTCATTCATCACAAAGCCCACTGATATTGCCAACTACTTGAATTACTTTTCATTGGCATTAAAAGCAAACTTAGGGATGACATGCCAGCAACAAATGCTGACACTACACATCCAAGTATATTGGACCAAATTATGAAAGACAAGAATTGTACTTTTGAATTCCATAAAGTCAGTGTGGAAGGGGTGCATTTTTTTGTTGTTGTCTATCAACAATGACAAGCCACCGGGGTCTGACAATCTGGAAGGAAAACGACTGAGCATAATAGCAAATGATACTGCCACTCCTATTAGCCACTCCTTCAATTTTAGCCTACTGGTGAGGGTGTGCCCTCAGGCCTGGAGGGAAGCTAAAATCATTCCGCTACTCAAGAATAGTACAGTCCCCTTTACTGGCTCCTATAACCGACCAATCAGCCAATCAACTTCTGGAAAAATTGGTGTTTGACCAGATACAATGCTATTTCACGATAAACTAATTGCCAACAGACTTTCAGCAGGCTTATAGGGAAGGACACTCAACAAGCACAGCACTTAAACAAATGGCTGATGATTGGCTAAAATAAATTGATGATAAAATGATTGTGGGGGATGTCTTGTTAGACTTCAGTGCAGCTTTTGACATTATTGATCATAGTCTTCTGTTGGAAAAACGCTTGTGTTATGGCTTTACACCCCCTGCTATAATGTGGTTAAATAGTTACTTGTCTAACAGAACAAAGGGTGTTCTTTAACAGGTGCATGTTTATCAATAATTAATTTAGCCTCTCATTCTCCTTATTTGCTCTCCTCAACACACTACAGGAAGAGTGTATTGTATTGGAAGCTCTGGGGACAGGTTGTCTGGATACTGGACAGCCAATAAATTGGCAGATGCAAACAGATTATTATATTTACAACAGTTCTTGAGGGCTTGAACAAAGCTTGAACAGCAGTTTGCGACATCGTTCATACTGGTTGTCACGTTTGTCGTAAGGATCGGACCAAGGCCCAGCGTGGTATGCATACATTCTCTTTTTAATGAATGAACAAAAACAACAAACAACCAACCAACCGAAACGTGACGCTATACAAACTAATGCTGACAGGCAACTAAACATAGACAAGATCCCACAAACACCAAAGGGAAATGGCTACCTAAATATGATCCCCAATCAGAGACAACGATAAACAGCTGCCTCTGACTGGGAACCATACCAGGCCACCATAGACATACTGTCACGTTCTGACCTTAGTTCTTTTGTTATGTCTTTGTTTTAGTATGGTCAGGGCGTGAGTTGGGGTGGGTTGTCTATGTTCGTTTTTCTATGTTGTGTTTTGTGTTTGGCCTGGTACGGTTCTCAATCAGAGGCAGGTGTCGTTAGTTGCCTCTGACTGATTTTAGGTAGGCTTTTCCCACCTGTGTGGTGTGGGTGATTGTTTCCTGTTTTGTTGTTTGTGTCACCATTCAGGACTGTTTCGGTTTTCGGTTTCATTCTCTTTGTTATTTTTGTATTGAGTCGTGTTCAGTTATTATTAAAGTATCATGCTGCATATTATTATTAAACTTACCACGCTGCAGATTGGTCCGATCCTTGCTACTCCTCCTCAGAAGAGGAAGAGGAAAGCCGTTACAAATCACCAAGAATATCCAAGAATGCTCTGGATAACATGTAAACAGCCCAACCAGCTCTGCTACGGCGAGTAAAATTGTCAGAGTGAGGTGTTCTCTTATTTGTGTCTTGAAGTAGCTAGCAAGCTAGCCAACTTTAGCAAGTTAGCTTGGATGCTTGGTTGGGACAAGCATGCATTGACAGGCATGCTGCAGAAGGACGAGGAGGCTACAATTCCCCATTGTTTATCAGTGCAATTTTGACAGCCAACTCACTGAACATTTTGAGAGGGTTTATCTAATGTTCCTTCGTTAGATTTTAGCTCATCTTGCTATAGCTAGGGAAAGGGGGATACCTTGTCAGTTGTACAACTGAATGCATTTAACTGAAATGTGTCTTCTGCATTTAACCCAACCCCTTTGAATCAGAGAGGTGCAGGGGACTTCCTTAATTGACAGCCACATCATTGGCGCCCAGGGAACAGTGGGTTAACTGCTTTGCTCAGGGGCAGAACAACAGATTTTTACCTTGTCAGATTGGGAATTCAATCCAGCATCCTGGACAG
This sequence comes from Oncorhynchus mykiss, assembly GCF_013265735.2. Taxonomy (NCBI): domain Eukaryota; kingdom Metazoa; phylum Chordata; class Actinopteri; order Salmoniformes; family Salmonidae; genus Oncorhynchus; species Oncorhynchus mykiss. Next base: position 44,305,163 of record NC_048576.1, on the reverse strand, counting down.
AAATTCAAACATGAAGTTCCCGTGCTAAAGTCTATTCAAAGCTGGTCTGACCAAACAGAATCGATGCTTCAAGCTTGTTTTGATCACGCGGACTGGGATATGTTCCGGGTTGCCTCTGAGAATAACAGTGACGTATAAACGGACACAGTGACTGAGTTCATCAGGAAGTGTATAGGAGATGTTGTTCCCACTGTGACTATTAAAACCTACCCAAACCAAAAACCATAGATAGACGGCTGCATTCGCGCTAAACTGAAAGCGCAAACCACCGTATTTAACCACGGCAAGGTGACTGGGAATATGGTTGAATAAAAACAGTGTAATTAGTCCCTCCATGAGGTAATCAAACAGGCAAAACATCAGTACAGACACGAAACGTATGTGGCAGGGTATACAGACAATCACATATTCAAAGGGAAAACCAGCAATGTCGCAGACATCGGCGTCTTGCTTCTGGACAAACTAAACATATTCTTCACCTGCTTTGAGGATAACACAGTGCCACCGACGTGGTCCGCACCCAAGGACTGTGGGCTCTCGTTCTCCGTGGCCGACGTGAGTAAAACATTTAAGCGTGGTAACCCTCGCAAGGCTGCCGGCCTAGACTGTATACCTAGTCGTGTCCTCAGAGCATGCTCAGACCAGCTGGCTGGAGTGTTTACGGACATATTCAGTCTCTCCCTATCTCAGTCTGCTGTCCCCACTTGCTTCAAGAACGGTACAGGAACTATGGTGCCCAAGAAAGCAAGGTAACTGAACTAAATGACTATCGCCCCGTAGCACTCTGTCATCATGAAGTGCTTTGAGAGGCTAGTTAAGGATCATATCACCTCCGCCTTACCTGACATCTTAGACCCACTTAAATTTGGATGCCGCGCTAATAGATCCATAGATGATGCAATCGCCATTGCACTGCACACTAACCTATCAAACAGGAATACCCATGTAAGAATGCTGTTCATTGACTATAGCTCAGCCTTCAACACCATAGTACCCTCCAAGCTCATCAATAAGCTTGGGGCCCTGGGTCTGAACCCCGCCCTGTGCAACTGGGTCCTGGACTTACTGACGAGCCGCCCCCAGGTGGTGAAGGTAGGAAACACCACCTCCACTACACTGATCCTCAACACAGGGGCCCCACAAGGGTGCATGCTCAGCCTCCTCCTGTTCTCTCTGTTCTACCATGACTGAGTGGCCACACACGCCTCTAACTCATTCATCAAGTTTGCAGGCTACACAACAGTAGTGAGCCTGACTACCAACAATGATGAGACAGCCTACAGGGAGGAGGTGAGGACCTTGGCAGAGTGGTGCCAGGAAAATAACCTCTCCCACAACATCAACAAAACAAAGGAGCTGATCGTGGACTTCAGAAAACAGCAGAGAGAGCACGTCCCTATTCACATGGATGGGACCGCAGTGGAGAAGTTTAACACAATACTGACAATCTGAAATGGTCCACCCACACAGACAGTGAGGTGAAGAAGGCGCAACAGCACCTCTTCAACCTCAGGAGGCTGAAGAAATTTGGCTTGGCCCCTAATAACCTAATCAACTTTTACAGAAGTACAATTGAGAGAATCCTGTCGAGCTGTATCACCGCCTGGTACGTCAACGCATCACAGGGGGCACACTGCCTGCCCTCCAGGACACCTACAGAACCCAATGTCACAGGAAGGCCAAAAATATCCTTAAGGATATCATTCACCCGAGCCATGGTCTGTTCACCCTGCGACCATCCAGAAGGCGAGGTCAGTACAGGTGTATCAAAGCTGGGACCGAGAGACTAAAAAAACATCTTCAATCTCAAGACCATCAGACTGTTAAATTGCCATCACTAGCCAACTACCACCCGGTTACTCAACCCTGCACCTTAGAGGCTGATGCCCTATGTACATAGACATGGAATCACTGGTCAATTTAATGGTGTTTACATACTGTTTAACGCATTTCATTGTCTATACTGTATTCTACTGTGTTTTAGTCAATGCCACTCAGACATGCTCGTCCTAATATTTTTATATATTTTTTATTCCATTCTTTTACTTTTAGATTTGTGTATTGTTGTGAATTGTTAGATACTACTGCACTGTTGGAGCTAGGAAGACAAGCATTTTGCTTGTCTGGACAAAGTTATCAGTTTCTGTCTTCAGTCCATTTTAAATAGGATAGATGGGCTAAAAGGGATCCATTACAGGTTGAATGTGATAGTCTGCCTATAATCTGCCCGAGTAGGCCTATAACTCCAGGGACTGTGCTGTCAGATCTTTAAATGGAAAACAGGGTGGACAAACTGACATCCTCATTGGCTGTGTTTTCATTATAGATCATAAGGGGAAGTCCATGGGCCATGCTAGGGGGGCTATAGTTCTCACTTTTACACTTAGTCAGGTATTTGAGTTTTTCTACACACACACCAAACCTTTGAAACAGTGAACTAAAAGGAAAGATATAGTATGTGAGCCTGTAAGCAAAGTGATATTGTGATAGTCACTGTCAAGTCGTAAGTAAGAGTAGCAGTCTGAGAGCCTTTTCCAAAACCTCATGAACCTAATGACACGTGGTTAGTAGATTTGCATTTGTTGATGTGAGCTGGTTTATTACGTTGTTAAAAAATGTTTTACGTTTGATTAACACTCCTACTACAGATGTAGGATCTTAATTTGATGACTCTTTTGTTGCTGAGAATTTACATAAATTCACTGAAAACTGGTCTTCACCTGTGTTCCTAACAAAGTGGAAAGGTGGTATTTAACACATATGACTGGGAAAAGTCCACTTGAACATCCCTCCAACTGGTAATTACTAGTGGGAAACTTGTCTATCATCCCTGACCTCCGACTTCTCCCACATGCTGACCTCTTGAAACGCCTGTCAATTTGGTGAAAGCCTATGTTATCTCAGCGGGTAAAATAACAATTTTCACCACGATTTAACTTCTATGTGATCGGTCTGTGAAATCAGGAAATTGTGTAGGAACGTGTTATAGCTATATAGTTCTGTCACTGTCACCATCACATTTCATAAAGCTTATACAAACAATTACCTGCACTCCAGATCAGCCAATAGATGGTATGGGCATACTTGTCTGGAACACATCCATCCATCTACAGTACCCGTCAAGTATGCGAAGAGTGTGCAAAGCTGTCATCAAGGCAAAGGGTGGCTACTTTAAAGAATCTCAAATATAAAATATATTTTGATGTTTAACACATTTGGTTACTACATGATTCCATATGTGTTATTTCATAGTTTTCATTTCTTCACTAGTATTCTACAATGTAGAAAATAGTCCAAATAAAGAAAAACCCTGGAATGAGTAGGTGTGTCCAAACTGTTGAATGGTACTGTATTTATATTATTTAACTATGTAAATCATAGGAATTTGTGGTTTTGAGTGGACTATTCCTTTAAATGCAACAACAAAACATTATTTCTAAAACATAATCTATTAATACGGATTTTGAACACTGTAATTTGTTAGTGAGCATGATACCTGTACTTTTAGTTTATGGTGGACACAGCTTGTATGCCATTAGCCAATCGCCATTAGCCAAGTTCAAAGCATGATGCATTTATCCAATTTGTATTTTTTACTTCACAACTGAAAATTGCCACCTTCCCTCTTGGTTATGAAAACAACATAGCACATGGTTATATTAACATTGCACTTTTCATGTTCGCTACTTTTGTCCAGCTAATAGCCTAACTGCTGATCGAGCAACATTGTGGACTAAACGTTAAAATCTTTTTTGCTGCAGGATTATTTAGCGACGACAATAGTGGGCAAATGAATATTCTACACTTGCACAGCAAATATGTCTGTATTGTGAAAGATGTCCTCTTTTTACCCCTCCTAAATGTGACTTTTCCTTTAAAATGTGCTTTGGGCGAAGTGTCAGAGTTGTGAACAAATGGAGCTAATAGCTAGACAAAGAGTACAATAAAGACAGTTGTTCTCTAAAAGGGCCTCCCCCACGGTGTTTTGTTTTTATCGTTCACCTCCCTCCAAAAAATGTGTCTGTTTCTGCAGAACAACACATTTATTGGCGCGATCCGATCCCAGGAACGGAAACTACTTTACATGACAAGAAAGAAGTCTGGAACACAAACAATGGTGGCTGTCTTGAAATATAGCAACAGGGTCTCACCTTTGGCTCTGTGTGCTTTTCTCCCCCTGCCTTATTTACGTAAGCAAGGTTGTGCTCCCTGCTCTCTCGAGGCGTTGCAGGAAGCCCAAACCTGAGGTAGAATCAAGGGTAAACACACAGCATTAGACCCCCAGTGTGATCCTTATCGGAGATCCCCGAGCTGAGAGCACCATGCACTCAGCTTGCCACTTCCCCCTCCTGTGGAGACATGCTGACCTATGGAACTTTTTGGCATCCTCGCTGAAGTCAGCCAACGTGGAACTACTACTTAGTTGTATTCATTAGGGCACACTGTAACAAAATATTTTACAACAGAAAACAAAACTGATTATTTCTTAGTTTCATGTTTTATTGTCACATGTACACGTCTTTCTTGCAAGCTCTTTCCCAACAATGCAGAAATCAATATCAGTAGTACTTAAAAAAAGTGAAGTAGAACAAAGACACACGAGAAACAGAAAGAAGAAGAACATAAGAAAAGTAAGCTATATACAGGGTCAGTTCCAGGGTCAGTGCCAATACCATATTTGCAATGTGCAGGGATGCTGGAGTGGTAGATATGTACAGTATAGGGGTAAAGTAACTAGGCGTCAGGAGATATATGATAAACAGAGTAGCAGCAGTGTATTTGATGATTGTATATGAGTGTGTGTTCTTGTGTGTAGAGTCAGCATGAATGTGTGTGCGTGTTATGTGTGTGTGAGCAAATGAAGTGTGTGTGTGTGTGTGTGTGTGTGTGTGTGTGTGTGTTGTCCTGTGAGTGTGCATAGAGTCAGTGCAAAAGTCAAAAATAAAATAGAAGGGTCAATGCAGATAGTCTGTGTAGCCATTTTGGTAGCTATTTATCAGTCGTGTGGCTTGGGGATAGAAGCTGTTCAGGGGCCTGCTGGTGTCAGACTTGTTGCTTGCTGTACGGAAGCAGAGTACAGTCTATGGCGTGGGTGGCTGGAGTCATACTATTTTCTGGGCCTTTCTTTCACACTGCCTGATATAGAGGTCCTGGATGACAGGGAGCTGGGCCCAGTGATGTACTGGGCTGTCCACACCACCCTCTGTAGCCATACAAAGCAGTGATGCAGTCAGTAAAGATGCTCTCAATGGTGCAGCTGTAGAACTGTGTGTGTGGACCATTTTAAGTCCTTAGTGATTTGGACACAAGGAACTTGACAGCTCGACCCACTCCACTGCAGCCCGACTATCAGCTCCTTGGTCTTACTGACGTGGAGGGAGAGGTTGTTTTCCTGACACCATACTGCCAGGTCACTGACTTCCTCCCTGTTGGCTGTCTCATGGTTACTGACGATCAGGCCTATCACATCCATGTCGTCAGCAAACTTGATGATGGTGTTGGAGTCGTGCGCTGCCACGCAGTCATGGGTGAACAGGGAGTACCGGAGGGGACGCTCTGAGAATGCGCCCTGGAATAACATCCGGTCCCGCGGCCTTGAGAGTATTGACCTGATTTAAAACTTTCCTCGGGTCGGCCTCGGAGAGCAAGATCACCCAGTCCCCTGTGTCGCCAAGGGCCCTCATGCACGGCTCATTGTTATTTTTGTCGAAGCACGCATTGAGTTTGTCTGGTAGAGAGGCATCGTTGGACAAATCATGGCTGGGTATTCCTTTTTAATCTGTAATTGACAGACAGATATAATCCCCTCCCCTCCTTGTTTCAGTCCGCTGTCTTCAGTTTGGTGCTTGAATACCGCCGGGACTCATTATCAGGTTTTATTGTTGTTGTCAAAATGTAGACTACATGTATTGTTGTGGTTTATCGATAAAGCCCACTATTGTGAGTCAACATGATTATTGTTGAACATGCAGTACATCAAGACAGTCCCTAATCATAGGATAGGATAGGACACGAATGGATAGGATAAGCAAGGAAAGTATAGGGTATAGAATAGGATATGAAAGGATAGGATGGGATAAGAAAAGAAAGGAAAGTATAGGGTTTAGGATAGTATAGGAAAGGATAGCGTAGAACAGTAAAACATTTTTATTGTCCCTGAGGGGGAAAATTGTCTTGGAATCGTAGTAGGCCTACTGCTGTAAACAAACAAATACAGCAGCGCATGTGTCCAGGTTGCTACCAGGCAGAAGAGGGTACATCGTACAACATAAACATTTGGCTAATTTACTGTGGAAGGGTGTTTTTACGGAATAATAAATGAGTCTAAATGAGTCCCAAACATGTGGCAGGGACATCATGCTCTCCCTGGAGAGAGATGGACCGTCATGATTTCTCTGTGACGCCTGTCACCTCTGTGTGAACCCCCTTCCATCTTTCATCATTAGGGAGTTGTGGTTTGACCTTGTTAACATGACATCCTCCCCAGTCCCCACACGGCCCTGCTGCCTCGTCCCTCTGGTACCTTGTCCCAAATGGCACCGGAACAGCCATTTGGGGGTGCATACTCTGATTCCACACAACCGCAAAGCTCTTCCACAGTTTACAATGAGACCACAAGACCTTTGAGACGGGTGCCTACTCATCTTCTTCTTTTGTCTCCGCAACTGGAAGGTATTCCCCTTTCTGTGTTTTTTCTCCCTCTCTCCCTCATTCAGTTTTCCCTCTCTGTCTTCATCCCTGTCGCTCTTATCTAAGAATGCTAAGATGTATTGATGTGAATATTTGTTAATCCAGCGAGGGACTGCATGCATTGCTGAATGCTTACACCAGTCTGGCTTGTAGTGATATTACAAACACAGCTCATTGTCGCTACCCAGAGGCTAGAAGAGGCAGAGTATAGCATTAAAGGCTAGGATGCTAAATCAATTATTTCCAAAGTTGTTTGCAGTGTGAAACACTTAAAATCTAATAAAAATAAAAATAAAATTAAATATGACCCTCCAAATTAACAGAATTATGTTTCTCTTTTATTGTTACTTAAAGCCACAAGTCCACAGGATTTCCTGCTGATCAATTACGATAGCCTATATGTAACTGGTGTGAAATGGCTAGCTAGTTACCGGTGCGCGCTAGTAGCGTTTCAATTGGTGACTTCACTCACTGACACCTTGAAGTAATTGTTTCCCTTGCTCTGCAAGTGCCTTTACTTTTGTGGAGCCATAGGTAACAATGCTTCATGGGAGGCAGATGTCGATGTTTTCAGAGGGCCCCTGGTTCAAGCCCAGGACAGAAGCAACACTGTTACATGTAAAATGGATTTTACCCCATTTTTCTCCCCAATTTCATATACCAATTGGTAGTTACGATCTTGTCTCATCGCTGCATCTCCACAACGGGCTCAGGAGAGGTGAAGGTCGAGACAGGCATCCTCCAAATCATGACCCGCCAATCCATACGGCTTCTTAACACACTGCTCGCTTAACCCGGAAGCCAGCCGCACCAATGTGTCGGAGGAAACATCGTTCGACTTATGCCCGAAGTCAGCTTGAAGGTGCCCGACCCACCACAAGGAGTTGCTAGAGGGTGATGAGCCAAGGAAAGCCTTCTGGTCAAACCCTCCCCTAATCCCAGATGGTGCTGGGCCAATTGTGTGCCGCCCTATGGGGCTACACAGCCGGCTTTGTGCCTTAGACTGCTACACCTCTCGGGAAGCAAACATAGATGGATTTTTTAAGAATAAACATTGTAAATGTCTCATTAAATCAGTAAATCTCAGAGTCAGTCAAGAGTAGCCAAGTAGTTCAGTTTTCTCTATTGGCCTCTATAGGAATTTTTCTCACATTCTTGAACACTGTGTAAACGTCTATAATCAACATTTTCAGACAACATGACAGAGATGACAGGTCACACAACAGACAGAGCCATTTGCACCACAAGCTATAGATCTGACATCACAATATGAAGGTCCTCCATGCCCATACAATCGTATTCATTTGGATCTAAAAGGGGTAATGTATCCTAGATCAGCACTCATACTCTAAGAAGCTTTGTGAATACATGCCCAGAAATGATGGGACAGCCAGTCAGAGGGTACTTGGTTCTCTGGCAGTAGAAAGTAAAAGCAACACACTGCTACCATCTGCTGGAAACTGTGAAGCACTACAGGCATGGGCACCTGATGGTTAGAGGAAGGCCCTGTTTGAATACATCCTTCCTTCCATCCTTTCGCCCTTCCTTGAAGTAATCACTGATCTAACAGCAATGGCTTATCACCAATCTAACATCAAGATTTCCACTATATTAATTCCACCAATTCACATAAGCTCAAGGGAGGAAGGGAGGAAGGATGCATGTTATGAGTATTTGAACAAGGCCCATACCTGAATAGGAAAGGATCCCAATCGTCCTATTGGTTGCACTAGCACCAATATCACCAAACTTATGGGTTAGTATATGCTGACTGATCATGTGCTGATAGACCAAGCTGCATTTTGAGATGGTTTATTCCCGAAATGGTACCCTATTCCCTATAGTTCACTACTTTTGACTCGAGCCTGGCATAGGGTCAGCCGCGGTGCAGCACCGCTGGATGGAGAGCAATTTAGGTTTAAGTGCCTTGCTCAAGGGCACAATGGCATTGGTTTGTACCTGGGATCAGATACCACAACCTGGCCTCAAGGCAATTTGTAGGATTTGGGATGTACATTTGTATCCCTTCATTTAGTATAATATGTTACCTTACGTTATGAATGGAATAGTGGTGGTAAAATATTATACAAAAACTTCTTACCCGATCTATCGTACAATATCATAATTTTGTTTATGTCTTAATTAAGAAAAGATGCAGTCCGGGATTTTAAGCACTTACAAATTCTTGTATGAATTGGAATTAGTAACATATCATAAGAATGGCAAAAAAACGTGCAGGAGGTAACATATGAAATGGATAAAGTGGTACACAATTGTGCACAATTTTCTATGACCTGTTTTGACTCGTGAGCACTACTTTCAAAACTACTGGCTGAAATTATACAAAATCACTGGAGCATCACTTTAAGTAACCAGTAATATATTTGTAATTTAACATAACATATCATACTAAATGGAGGGATACAAATGTACGCAACATATCCTATGTCTGTTTAATGTGGTCAGGCTGGACATCAGCACCCCTACCCCTATCAGTTCAATTCCCTTTTTTTTTTATCGCTGGCCCTTGGCTAGAACCAGCAACCTTCCGGCTGCTGTTGCCACCCTCCTTATTGACATAATACTTGTCCACATACAATATTACATACAGACATATTCCCATTCTGTGTCTTTGGTAGATTTGAGGGAGGGCACTTGAGTGATCAGTAACATAAGGTATAAACAACTGTAGAGTTACCAAATAAGGTAACTTCCCAAAACCCTGGTTGGAGGAATTTTGCAACTCTTTGACTGAGAGAGGGTTAACTGTTAGATCCTATCCTTCTCTGGGACAGCTGAACATGCCCCAACTGCACCCCCAGTCACCCCCCTAAATCACAACAATAAATATGGAATATTTAGCCTACTCAGTCAGTGCATGAGTGCACAAATTAAAATATCAACATTGCTCTTACATAGGCAGCTTGACTCTTATAATCGTGTACTTACACATTGTTCCATAGTCTACTCACAACTGTGATAGGCTTGATGGTATAACACATAAAATATGTTTTCTTTATATGATTTAGATGTGCAAACATTCAAATACCCTCACTTCTCAATTATACACTGTAAAACTATTGTTTAATATCAGGCTATAGGCCACACAAGGCTTCGTTCTGATTTGATCTGCAGCTACACAGTTGTAATTAGAATAGTTCAAGTCTACAATGCTGTCTGTCCAATTAACTAAACCTTTTTTGGAATAATTTATTCACATGAATCTTCATATCATAAGAAAATTAACCAGGCTACGGATTTCATTCGATTTTGACATATATTGATATTTCTGTAGCCTACAAGAATCCCAATTTGTGCACCAGCTCTGGAGTGCTGTCTTTGGATGGGAGAAGACTGTAAAAATTGATGGGTGAATTGGAAAGCGTGGCGGTGTGAGTTGTTTGTTTATCTATCTAAATACGGATTTAGGCTATAGCTAACCACTACTGTGTATAAGAAATATTGAAAATGCGTCACTGATTTAAACACAGACTTTCCATCTTCCGTTTTTGGCTAGGTTTCTTTTACGCTCAACTTTACGCTCGTAGGTGCGTTTTCGGTCGGTGGATGTGTCAGTCAGCGTCTCTGACGCGAGAAGTGGCGCATCGCAGCCATCAGGGTTATGAACAATTCGGTGTTTTTCATGCAAGATACCCTCTGTTTTCCCGCGGATTAATGCAATCGTCGTCGGTTGCATGCAGCAAAGCGATGGGGAATTGATAGATTAAACAGTAGCCTATTATTATGATAAACAGAGACGCTCATCCCAAAGCCGTATATTTGTTTTATATGCCGAAATGAGGCAGGGGGCGGAAAGTCGCCGCAGAAACAGTGGGTTTTGGCCAAACATCACACAGTTTCAGTCCATAATTGACGTTAAATCGTGGGTTTGCGTTGCTTTTGGTGCAAAATTACCGAATTGAGCGAATTTTGCCAGAGAAATGCAGCTTGCTTGAAGACACCCCAGATATCGGTTGGCTACTGCTGCCATGACAGGTAGAGGTCTCCTCTCGACTACGGCGTCGCCGGTTGGAGAATAAACAGGTTGATTGGGACGTGATCTCAGCTGCGGAACTGCCAATGTCGGATGTTATTATTAGTGGAGCCTGATCCTGTAAATATAAACGCAAACATACAGTAATTCGGGAAAAACTCAGGGAAAATGTCTTCTCGTTCTGCATTACCGTCTGGAAACGACAGGAGCACGGACCATGTAAGTGCAATAATTATCCCCATAATTTGAGTGTCAATGCAGAAATTATACATCCTATGTAGAGTATAGAAATATGGTTCATAACATGGGGCTTTGCATTCACCATATTTATTTGTAATGCATAGGCCTAATTATTATATGGTGTGCATTTTGGTTGTTAAAAAAAGAGCCTGGGTATGAGAGTGGGTGGAAATTTAGCATAGCAGATTATCTCAAAATGGGCCGTATCCTTATAACGTCTAAACAGCAAAATAGCTGATGGCTGTAGGGAAACAGCCCGGGATGAATCCATCCACATACGGTAACACTCCGTGGATATGCGCAGAAGCTCATACTAAGAACCGTCACCTCTTATTATAGCTGTATATATAGTGATGTCACTTATTGCCCATGTATTCCCCTTGTGTGGTGAAACCTCGTTATGCCTGGCATACTGTCGCACCTACAACCATTCGGAATAATAAAAACGAGAAAAGTCTTTAAGATAACTGTTTTCGATTATTGCATACAATGTTGTGCAAAACGCTATCCATTGCTGGGTATAGCGGCGTACTATCCAGGGCTATGGGTGTAACAGCGGAGCGCCATCTGCTAGGCTACAGCTTCCACTAGCCAGTAGCAGTAGGGCCTGCACAAGCAACAATGGATATGTACAGTGTGTGTGTGTGTGTGTGTGTGAGTGTGTGTACAGTATTTTTGTATCTCCATCTATCTATGAAGGCCTATCTAATATGCATAGCCTAATATGCACTTTGGGGGTTTCTCTTTAGATGTGATTCCATAAATACTGATTTCACTGCTGAAATTATGTGTGTTTATTGAGGACCTGTCTGATGAAGCAATCTGTTATTATTCCCAGGCCCAAATCTTTGTGTGGAGACCATGACCGCATTACAAATGGCACCGTATTCACCATATAGTGCACTACTTTTGACCAGAGCCAAATGGGCTTCTTCACGATATATACTGAACAAAAATATAAATGCAATATGCAACAATTTCAATGATTTTACTGAGTTGCAGGTCACATAAGGAAATAAATCAATTGAAATACATAAATTAGGCCCTAATCTATGGATTTCAGATGACTGAGCAGGGGTGCAGTACCCATGGCTGCGCCCCTGCTGAGAATGAGTTTTTCTCCACAAAAGGGCTTTATTACAGACAGAAATACTTCTCAGTTTCATCAGTTGTATGGTTGGCTGGTCTCAGACTATCCCTCAGCTGAAGAAGCCCGATTTGGAGGTCCTGGGCTGGCATGGTTACACGTGGTCTGGGTTGTGAGGCCGGTTGGACGTACTGCCAAATTCGCTAAAATTATGCTGGAGGTGGCTTATGGTAGAGAAATTAACATTACATTTTCTGGCAACAGCTCTGGTGGACATTCCTGCAGTCAGCATGCCAATTGCACGCTCCCTCAAAATTTGAGACATCTGTGGCATTGTGCTTTGTTACAAAACTGCACATTTTAGAGTGGCCTTTTATTGTCCCCAGCACAAGGTGCACCTGTGTAATGATCATGCTGTTTAACCAGCTACTTGATATGCCACACCTGCCAGGTGGTTGGATTATCTTGGCAAAGGAGAAATGCTCATTAACAGGGATGTAAAAAAAAAATGTGTGTACAACATTTGAGAGAGAGAAGCTTTTTGTGCAAATGGAAAACTTCTGAGATCTTTTATTTCAGCTCATGAAACATGGGACCAACACTTTACATGTTGCGTTTATATTTTTGTTCAGTATAGTTAACAACTTTTGACCAGAGTTTCCCTATTCCAAAGTAGTGCACTTTAAAGGGAATATTGTGCCAGTTGGGGCACACTCCATGTCCCCTCTTCCTCTACTCTCACCAATCACCACCCCTCTCATGCCTTGATGACAACCAGCGACTCCTGGAATGTTTTTCCAACTGTCTTGAAGGAGTTCCCACATATGCTGAGCACTTGTTGGCTGCTTTTCCTTCACTCTGCGGTCAAACTCATCCCAAACCATCAGGTTGAGAGAATGCCAAGAATGTGCAAAGCTGTCATCAAGGCAAAGGGTGGCTACTTTGAAGAATCTGAAATATAAAATATAACACTTTTTTTTGGTTACTACATGATTTCACGTGTTATTTCACAGTTTGGATCTCTGCACTATTATTCTACAATGTAGAAAATAGTAAAAATAAAGAAAAACCCTGGCATGAGTAGGTGTCTCCAAACTTTTGACTGGTACCGTACATCATAGACATTTTAAATATAACAAAACTGTTTTAAAAGAGTATCTTTATTAACCTCTACAGGATCTCTGGGTCCCCCGCGGTATGGTTGAGCTAACGTAGGTTAATGTGATAAGTATGAGGTTGTAAGTAACAAGAAAATTTCCCAGGACATAGACATATCTGATATTGGTAGAAAGCTTACATTCTTGTTAATCTAACCGCATTGTCCAATTTACCATGCTATTGTTTGAGGAGAGTGCACAGTTATGAACTTGAATATGTATTAATTAACCAATTAGGCACATTTTGGCAGTCTTGATACAACATTTGAACAGAAATGCAATGGTTCATTGGATCAAGTAAAACTGTGCACATACATTGCTGCCATCTAGTGGCCAAAATCTAAATTGCTCCTGGGCTGGAATAATACATAATGGCCTTTCTCTTGCATTTCAAAGATGATGGTACAAAAAAAAACACGTTTTTTTCTTTGTATTATCTTTTACCAGATCTAATGTGTTATTCTCCTACATTTATTTCACATTTCCACAAACTTCAAAGTGTTTCCTCTCAAATGGTATCAATAATATGCATATCCTTGCTTCAGGTCTTGAGCTACAGGCAGTTAGATTTGTTTATGCCATTTTAGGCAAAAACATTTTTAAAAGGGGTGGATCCTTAAGATTTAATTATGAAATTATTAAAAATATTAATAACTGTCCACCCATGAGGCCACTAGAGGGCGATTTGGTGATTTGACTGCAGGGAAGGACGACGGTGGGCCAGGCCAGGGTTGGACGGTGAACTGTGTACCAATAGTAAACCTCATGGTAACACTTTACTTAAAGTATCCCATTATAATGCTTATCATGAGCACGTACAACCCCTTTATAATGTCTTAGAATCATCTCGTAATGATCCTGACTCAACAACAGCCAGTTGAGTCAAGTTCACATTCATAGTCATCTCACCATAGAGAGTTTTTAGGCATTGAAGGTGGGAATGTACAAATGTATACATATACAGTGCATTCTGAAACCCCTTGACCTTTTCCACATTTTGTTACGTTACAGCTGTAATCTAAAATTGATTAAAAAAACACATCCTTAGCAATTTACACACAATACCCCATAATGACAAAGTGAAAACTGGTATTTTTACATTTTTGCAAATTTGTAAAAAAAAACAATAACAGAAATACCTTTACTTAAGTATTCAGACCCTTTGCTATGAGACTTGGAATTGAGCTCAGGTGCATCCAGTTTCCATTGATCATCCTTGAGATGTTTCTACAACTTGATTGGAATTCTCCTGTGGTAAATTACTTTAATTGGACATGATTTTGAAAGGCACTACCCTGTCTACTTAAGGTCCCACAGTTGACAGTGCATGTCAGAGCAAAAACCAAGCCATGGGTTCGAAGGAGCACGGAGACAGGATTGTGTCGAGGCAACGATCTGGGGAAAGCTACCAAAACATTTCTGCAGCATTGAAGGTCCCCAAGAACACAGTGGCCTCCATCATTCATAAATGGAAGAAGTTTGGAAACACCAAGAGTCTTTCTAGAGCTGGTCATCTGGCCAAGGTGAGCAATCGGGGGAGTTGAGCCCGATGGTCACTCAGATAGAGCTCTAGATTTCCTCTGTGGAGATGGGAGAACCTTCCAGAAGGACAACCATCTCTGCAGCACTCCATCAATCAGGCCTTTATGGTATGGCCAGACGGAATTTATGGCCAGACGGAAGCCACTCCTCAGTAAAAGGCACATGACAGCCCACTTGGAGTTTGCCAAAAGGCACCTAAAGACTCTCAGACCATGAGAAACAAGATTCTCTGGTCTGATGAAACCAATATTGAACTATTTTGCCTGAATGCCAAGCGTCACGTCTAGAGGAAACCTGGCACCATCCCTACGTTGAAGCATGGTGATGGCAGAATCATGCTGTGGAGATGTTTTTCAGCTGAAGGGACTGGGAGACTAGTCAGGACTGAGGAAAAGATGAACGGAACAAAATACAGAGAGATCCTTGATGAAAACCTGCTCCAGAGCTCTCAGGACCTCAGACTGGGGTGAAGGTTCAAAAACCCCAAGCACATAGCCAAGACAATGCAGGAGTGGCTTCGGGACAAGTCTCTGAATGTTCTTGATTGGCCCAGCCAGAGCCCGGACTTGAACCTGATCGAACATCTCTGGAGAGACCTGAAATTAGCTGTGCAGCAACACTCCCCATCCAATCTGACAGAGCTTGAGAGGATCTGCAGAGAAGAATGGGAGAAACTCCCCAAATACAGGTATGGCAAGCTTGTTGCATCATCCCCAAGAAGACTCAAGGCTGTAATCACTGCTACAGGTGCTTCAACAAAGTACTGAGTAAAGGGTCTGAATACTTATGTAGATGTCATATTTCAGATTTTTTTGTTTAGAAATTTGCTAAAATGTCCAAAAACCTGTTTTTGCTTTGTCATTATAAGGCTGTAACCTAACAAAATGTGGAAACAGTCAAGGAGTCTGAATACTTTCCGATGGCACTGTACATCAGTCCGAAATCAACAAGAAGATTAACTCTAAAGTTCCTCATCCTGTGTGCATCCAGTACATAGTCTCCTCCTCATTTTATCTTTCCTTGATTCCTTGCTTTCTCTCGCCTCACTTCCTCAAACCGCATTGGAGGATAAGATCCAAGGTCCCTCCCCTCTGATCTTCTCTTCCAATGTGTTTTGAGAAGGAGGCGATGAGAGAGGGCACGAGAAATAAAGGAAAACATGTTGGGAAAGATACTCTGTACTCAAGACCAGCCAGGGACCACTGTCTGCTTATGCTTTCTTTCTCTCTCTCTCTCTCTCTCTCTCTCTCTCTCTCCCTGCCTCTCTCTCTGTTTCTCTCGCTCTCTTTGTTTTTCTCTCAGTCCTTTCTCTGGTATCTGTTTCCCTCTGCTTTGGGCCCTGCTTCTGTTTGGTCACATGACAAGGAGCTGCATCCTACTAAAACACATGTATCTATGTTCCTGTAAAAAACACATAGTTTAAAAAAAATCTTACGCTTTGCTGCCTACCTAACTTAAAATTAGCCATAACTCAAGCTTTGGACTGAATCTTCACAGCACCTAGGTCGAAAGCTATTGGGTTCTGGGATGGAGCACCTACCAGCATGCCATGCATACCAGACCTGGGTTCAAATTCTATTTGAAATTATTTAAAATACTTTAGCTGTGCTTGATTGAGCTTACCTCTTGCAATGGAACCAATAGAAAACTGCAAACCCTCCCGAAATGGCACTCGACACAGTCTAAAGCAAACACTCAAACCCTGGTTTTATGAAAACTAGCTCAGTAGTTGTAGGGCTCATGTGACTAGTCACCTCATACACTTGTACCTTTGTCCCAGTTATCAGAGAGATCAGACAAGATATTCTATGAATAGTAGTATTTGTCATGACATATTCATATGTTCACCTGGAAATGAATGATCTCATGAATTTCTATACACTAAGCTATACCAGGGCCATGATCAGTAGACAAACGGTGTGTAACATTCCACAACATTATGCCCCGTTGAACGCAACCCAGGCATGACGATGTCCAAATCAACGATAATATTACAAATTTGAAAACAATTTCAGTGAAGAACTATGGTGTACCAGCAGTCCAGGGTGTTGCTTTCAGGCACTTAACCCCCTGCCTATGAGCAAATAGATCTAGGGAAAACACTGATGTGACATTATCTTAGTTAGATAAGTTCACTCTCAGTAATTTCCTGCCATATTAGAGAGCCAGAGCCACCATGCTATAATGGCAGACCAGTCCAGTAGTGTACAGTGGTACCTTAAACACTACCATGCCGAGCTGAGCCAAGCCAAACTGTACTGGCCTGGTTACACATCCACCATAGTTAGTGCTGAAACCGTGCTGGAAGGGGCCATATGAAAACAAAATTCCTTTAATCCGAGCCAGCTCAGTAGTGTGGTTCAGGTCAGCAGTTGGTACAGTAGTGTAAAATAGCAATTGGTCTCTGAGTTTGTCTTGTATCATTTCACCCCACTAGGCTGAGCCAAGCTATACTGGGCTGGCCTTGTTATGCATCTACCATAGTTGGAGAAACCGTACTGGAGATGGAAATGTGAAAATAAAATATCAGAGCGTGCTAAGTATGGTTTGGGTGGAACCCTATTTTGAAAAGGGTCTTGGAGTTCCCAGGCTTTGCATGGTAGTGGTAATGGGGGCGCTGGTGGTGACCCCCTCTCCCCTCTCTCCTCTCCCCCCAGCATGTGTCTCTAGCCGCCAGTCGCTCAGACAAGGGCACTAGCCTGTCCAGCCGCTCACTGGGCGCCCGCTGCAGGAACTCCATCGCCTCCTGCTCTGACGAGACTCCGCACATCGGCAACTACCGCCTGCTTAAGACCATCGGCAAGGGCAACTTCGCCAAGGTCAAGCTGGCCCGCCATATCCTGACGGGCAAGGAGGTGAGGCTGGGGCATGGGGAGGGTGGCGGGTGGGGGGTTGTTGGGTAAGGGATATGATGCAGAGGAAGGGTAGTGGTCTTAGAAAGCAGAAATATGATGCAATAGTGTCCATTTCCATGGTAGTGTGTTAGAGCATGGATGAATGCATGGGGCCCAATCCCAAATTGACTCCTAGACCTAGTGCATAGGGTGTAAAGTCTAGGGGTTGATTTGGTATTGGTCTGTTTTAATGATTGGGTTGGAATATAGGGTAGAGAGATGAGACTTGGGTAGGGATAGGGGTAGAGTGAGTGGTGGGGGTAGGAAGTGGATGGAGGGGGATCTGTAGTTGTGGTTCTTCTTTATTCAGATGGTTCCCCATTATCTTTGGCCTAAGCAACCCCTTGTCTTCCTGGGGTCAATGATTAGAGTATAGATGGGTGCAATGCTAAAATAGAGGGTTGGGAGGAATAGGGATAGGTTTGACTGGAATGGGGAACTAAAGAAGTGGGACATTGGTTCTGGGGCGTCTGGCCATGGATAGGAAAATAATGAATGTGAATAGGGATATTAATCTTCATTACTTGAAGCTTGTTGGAGAAAGCTATGTTGTACTACTGGGTTGTTTTCATCTTCTCATTGTGCTTTTTTTGTAAAATGTTGTAAAAAGTTATCCTCATGTCTCCTCCAGGTTGCAATAAAAATAATTGACAAAACTCAGTTGAATCCAACCAGCCTACAAAAGGTGAGTCTTGGCAATTTACTTTAAAAAAAATCAATCTGTGTTTCATCAGTCACAGTGGACACGACCTTAATAAACGCTTAATGAACACTTAATAAATGCATAATAAATGCCCTCCTTACCCCAACACACTATCACAGATTAATGTGAAATAGACACAAATGACTGATTTGAAATTTGTGACAGGCACAGAAAAAAGTCCACATTTTAGTGTGTATTACATGCTTTTCATCACAACGCATTTTGTGTGTATTACATGATTTTCTTTCTTCATAACACATTCATGTACATTACACAAATTCATTTTTTAAAATGTTAGCTAGGCTAGCTAGGTGGCTAACGTTAGCTTGGCTAGGGGTTAAGGTTGGGGTTAGAGGTTAAGGTTAGGTTTAGGCGTTAGGGGTTAATGTTAGGGCTAGATAACATACTAGCTAAGTAGTTAAAGGGCTAGGTTTAGGAGTTAGTTTAAAGGGTTATGGTTAGGGGAAGGGTTAGCTAACATACTAAGTGGTTGAAAATTAGCTCAAAAGTAATAATGAGTTGCAAAGTAGCTAATTTGTTCAAATTCTAAAGTTATCCAGATTCGAACACACAGCCTTTGGGTTGCTAAATGTTCACGTTATATGCCCACCCATCCTTCCCGACCAACCTCTCTCCTACCAGGACCCCTACAAATCAGCCGGGCTAGACAATCTGGACCCTATCGTTCTAAAATGATCTGCTGAAATTGTTGCAACCCCTATCACTAGCCTGTTCAACCTCTCTTTCGTATCGTCTGAGATTCCCAAAGATTGGAAAGCTGCCACAGTCATGACACTCTAGACCCAAACTGCTATAGACCTATATCTATCCTACCCTACCTTTCTAAGGTCTTCAAAAGCCAAGTTAACAAACAGATTACCGACCATTTCGAATCCCACCGTACCTTCTCCGCTATGCAATCTTGTTTCAGAGATGGTCATGGCTGCACCTCAGTCACGCTCAAAGTCCTAAACGATATCATAACCGCCATCGATAAGAGACATTACTGTGCAGCCATATTCATTGACCTGGACAAGGCTTTCGACTCTGTCAATTACCACATTTTTATCGGCAGACTCAACAGCCTTGGTTTCTCAAATGATTGCCTTGCCTGGTTCACCAACTACTTCTCTGATAGAGTTCAGTGTGTCAAATCGGCCGACTCTCTTCTCTGTATACATCAATGATGTCGCTCTTGCTGCTGGTGATTCTCTGATCCACCTCTATGCAGACGACACCATTCTGTATACCTCTGGCCCTTCTTTGGACACTGTGCTAACTAACCTCCAGACGAGCATTCAATGCCATACAACTCTCCTCCCGTGGCCTCCAACTGCTCTTTAATGCAAGTAAAACTAAATGCATGCTCTCCAACCGATCGCTGCCCGCACCTGCCCGCCCGTCCAGCATCACTACTCTGGACGGTTCTGACAACTACAAATACCTAGGTGTCTGGTTAGACTGTAAACTCTCCTTCCAGACTCACATTAAGCATCTCCAATCCAAAATTAAATCTTGAATCTTCCTACTTTGCAAAAAAGCATCCTTCACTCATGCTGCCAATCATACCCTTGTAAAACTGACCATCCTACCAATCCTCAACTTCGGCGATGTCATTTACAAAATGGACTCCACCACTCTACTCAACAAATTGGATGCAGTCTATCACAGGGCCATCCATTTTGTCACCAAAGCCCCATATACTATCCACCACTGCGACCTGTACTCTCTCGTTTGCTGGCCCTCGCTTCATACTGGTCGCCAAACCCACTGGCTCCACGTCATCTACAAGTCTCTGCTAGGTAAAGCCCCACCTTATCTCAGTTCACTGGTCACCATAGCAGCACCCACCCCTAGCACCCGCTCCAGCAGGTATATCTCACTGGTTACCCCCAAAGCCAATTCTTCCTTTGGCCGCCTTTCCTTCCAGTTCTCTGCTGCCAATGACTAAAAGGAGCTGCAAAAATCACTGAAGCTGGAGACTCATATCTCCCTCACTAGCTTTAAGCACCAGCTGTCAGAGCAGCTCACAGATCACTGCACCTGTACATAGCCCATCTGTAAATAGCCCATCCAACTACCTCATCCCCATACTGTATTTATTTATTTATCTTGCTCCTTTGCATTGTTCATATATACATATATATATATATATATACACTGCTCAAAAAAATAAAGGGAACACTTAAACAACACAATGTAACTCCAAGTCAATCACAGTTCTGTGAAACAATATTGCACGCCCAATTTTTCAGTTTTTGATTTGTTAAAAAAGTTTGAAATATCCAATAAATGTCATTCCACTTCATGATTGTGTCCCACTTGTTGTTGATTCTTCACAAAAAAAATACAGTTTTATATCTTTATGTTTGAAGCCTGAAATGTGGCAAAAGGTCGCAAAGTTCAAGGGGGCCGAATACTTTCGCAAGGCATTGTATACAGTGCATTCGGAAAGTATTCAGACCCTTTGACTTTTTCCACATTTTGTTAGCTAACAGCCATATTCTAAAATGGATTAAATCATTTTTCCCCCTCATCAATCTCCACACAATACCCCATAATGACAAAGCAAAAACTGGTTTGTAGAAATGTTTGCACATTTAAAACATTTTGGGAAACAAGATGCACCTGAGATAAATATCAAGTCTCATAGAAAAGGGTCTGAATACTTATGTAAATAAGATATATAAGTTGGAATTTTTTTTTTAAATTAGCAAACATTTAAATATAAAACTGTTTTCACTTTGCCATTATGGGGTATTGTGTGTAGATTGAAGAGGATTTGTATCTATTTAATCAATTTCAGAATAAGGCTGTAACGTAACAACATTTGTAAAAGTAAAGGGGTCTGAATACTTTTTCTGCACATGGTAACATTGACTCATAACCCCCCTCATGCATTAGTCAGAGGCCCGGGCTGCTCTGTAGATGGGCTCAGAGCATGTATATGCTCTCTCTCTCTCTCTCTCTCTCTCTGTCTCTCTCTCTCTCTCTCTCTGTCTCTCTCTCTCTCTCTCTCTCTCTCTCTCTCTCTCTCTCTCTCTCTCTCTCTCTCCCCCCCCCCCCCCCCCCTCCTGGCTCTGTGGCGTCACACATGCCGGGGGGCATGAAGTGAACAGACCGGAAAGAGCCAATCAAGGATGAAGTAATTGTTCATAATGGTGCTGTGTGTATGTACAGTATGTGGGGAAGATAGTGCTGGACTGGGAGAACGTCTGTTACGTTCAGCTTCACATCATGATTTTGCTTGACTATGGGACCATCTCATACAGTATGTGGATTAATGACATCGACATGAGTCAGGATCAGGATTTGAGTCTCTATGAGCTCCTAGTGTCATCATAGTGAGTTTGATTCCTGCTGGGGCCACCCATACTGAAATGTCTGCACGCATGACTGTATGTCACTTTGGATAAAAATATTTTTCTAAATGGCATACAGTCCTCACCATACTGTATGTATTTAGGCAGTGAAGCAATTTTTTATTATTTTGTCTCTATACTCCAGTATTTTGGATTTGAGATGAAAATACAATTTTGTAGCTCTGAGCCTCTACTTTTATCCAATATACAAAACACCATTCAAAATTCATGAGACCGAATCGAGCCACTCGGTCACAATTTACAGTATGTTGCAGTAAAAAGTTTCAGAGAATGTGGATGTTGACAATACCAAAAATTACTGTATTACATACAGTTTTCCATTATAGTGTATTATAGTTGAATATTTGGCCCCATGTTTGGTCCCATATCCATTGCACACAATGACTGCGTAAAGCTTGTGACTCTGCAAACTCATTGGAAGTACACTGCTCAAAAAAATAAAGGGAACACTTAAACAACACAATGTAACTCCAAGTAAATCACACTTCTGTGAAATCAAACTGTCCACTTAGGAAGCAACACTGATTGACAATACATTTCACATGCTGTTGTGCAAATGGAATAGACAACAGGTGGAAATTATAGGCAATTAGCAAGACACCCCCAATAAAGGAGTGGTTCTGCAGGTGGTGACCACAGACCACTTCTCAGTTCCTATGCTTCCTGGCTGATGTTTTGGTCACTTTTGAATGCTGGCGGTGCTTTCACTCTAGTGGTAGCATGAGACGAAGTCTTCAACCCACACAAGTGGCTCAGGTAGTGCAGCTCATCCAGAATGGAACATCAATTCGAGCTGTGGCAAGAAGGTTTGCTGTGTATGTCAGCGTAGTGTCCAGAGCATGAAAGCGCTACCAGGAGACAGGCCAGTACATCAGGAGACGTGGAGGAGGCCTTAGGAGGGAAACAACCCAACAGCAGGACCGCTACCTCCGCCTTTGTGCAAGGAGGAGCAGGAGGAGCACTGCCAGAGCCCTGCAAAATGACCTCCAGCAGGCGACAAATGTTCTTGTGTCTGCTCAAACGGTCAGAAACAGACTCCATGAGGGTGGTATGAGGGCCCGACATCAACAGGTGGGGGTTGTGCTTACAGCCCAACACCGTGCAGGACGTTTGGCATTTGCCAGAGAACACCAAGTTTGGCAAATTCACCACTGACTCCCTGTGCTCTTCACAGATGAAAGCAGGTTCACACTGAGCACATGTGACAGACGTGACAGAGTCTGGAGAAGCCGTGGAGAACGTTCTGCTGCCTGCAACATCCTCCAGCATGACCGGTTTGGCGGTGGGTCAGTCATGGTGTGGGGTGGCATTTCTTTGGGGGGCCACACAGCACTCCATGTGCTCGCCAGAGGTAGCCTGACTGCCATTAGATACCGAGATGAGATCCTCAGACCCATTGTGAGACCATATGCTGGTGCGGTTGGCCCTGGGTTCCTCCTAATGCAAGACAATGCTAGACCTCATGTGGCTGGAGTGTGTAAGCAGTTCCTGCAAGAGGAAGGCATTGATGCTATGGACTGGCCCGCCCGTTCCCCAGACCTGAATCCAATTGAGCACATCTGGGACATCATGTCTCGCTCCATCCACCAACGCCACGTTGCACCACAGACTGTCCAGGAGTTGGCGGATGCTTTAGTCCAGGTCTGGGAGGAGATCCCTCAGGAGACCATCCGCCACCTCATCAGGAGCATGCCCAGGCGTTGCAGGGAGGTCATACAGGCACGTGGAGGCCACACACACTACTGAGCCTCATTTTGACTTGTTTTAAGGACATTACATCAAAGTTGGATCAGCCTGTAGTGTCATGTTGTCTTGTCTCTGTCCTTTCCCTTCACCCTGTCTCCCTCTGCTGGTCGTTGTTATGTTACCTTTTCTCCCCCTCTTTTCCCCAGCTGTGCCTTGTCTCCTCCTAATTACCCATTCACCCCGTTCCCCACCTGTTCCCTTTTTCCCTCTGATTAGGTCCCTATATCTCTCTCTGTTTCTGCTCCTGTCCTTGTCGGATTCTTGTTTGTTTGTTTGTGTGTCTCATGCCTGAACCAGACTATCATCGTGTGTGCTGCAACCTTGTCCTGTCCTGTCGGAATCTACCTGTCCATCTGAGCCCACGTATGTTCGTCATTAAAGTACTCTGTTTGTTAATTCGCTTTTGGGTCCTCATTCACGCACCATAACAGAAGAATCCGACCAAGAATGGACCCAGCGACTTCGGATCCTCTCCACTCAGCCGTCGAGATCCAGGGAGCGATGCTAGGCAGACACGAGCAGGAATTGTCTGCTGCTCGACATGCCGTTGAGACCCTGGCCACCCAAGTCTCCAACCTCACAGAACAGGTTCACCATCTCCGCCTCGATCCACCGGCCACTTCCAGGGCTTTCGAATCTCCGGAGCCCAGAATCAATAACCCGCCGTGTTACTCTGGGGAGCCCACTGAATGCCGCTCGTTCCTCACCCAGTGTGATATTGTGTTTTCTCTCCAGCCCAACACTTACGCCAGGAGCACTGCTCGTGTCGCCTACGTCATATCTCTCCTTACTGGACGGGCTCGTGAGTGGGGCACGGCAATCTGGGAGGCAAGGGCTGAGTGTACTAACCAGTATCAGGACTTTAAGGAGGAGATGATACGGGTTTTTGATCGATCTGTTTTTGGGGAGGAGGCTTCCAGGGCCCTGTCTTCCCTATGTCAAGGCAATCGATCCATAACAGACTACTCTATTGAGTTTCGCACTCTTGCTGCCTCCAGTGGCTGGAACGAGCCGGCTTTGCTCGCTCGTCTTCTGGAGGGTCTCCGCGCAGAGGTAAAGGATGAGATTCTCTCCCGGGAGGTTCCTTCCAGCGTGGATTCCTTGATTGAACTCGCTATTCGCATTGAGCGACGGGTTGATCTTCGTCACCGAGCTCGTGGAAAGGAGCTCGCGTTCTCCGTTGCCCCCCTCTCCGCATCACTACCATCTTCCTCTGCCGGCTCGGGAGCTGAGCCTATGCAGCTGGGAGGTATCCGCATCTCGACTAAGGAGAGGGAACGGAGAATCACCAACCGCCTCTGTCTCTATTGCGGTTCTGCTGGTCATTTTGTCACTTCATGTCCAGTAAAAGCCAGAGCTCATCAGTAAGCGGAGGGCTACTGGTGAGCGCTACTACTCCTGTCTCTCCTTCAAGATCCTGCACTACCTTGTCGGTCCATCTACGCTGGACCGGTTCGTCAGCTTCCTGCAGTGCCTTAATAGACTCTGGGGCGGAGGGCTGTTTTATGGACGAGACCTGGGCTCGGGAACATGACATTCCTCTCAGACAGTTAAGGGAGTCCACGGCCTTGTTCGCCCTGGATGGTAGTCCTCTCCCCAGGATTCAGCGTGAGACGCTACCTTTAACCCTCACTGTTTCTGGTAATCATAGCGAAACCATTTCTTTTTTGATTTTTCGTTCACCTTTTACACCTGTTGTTTTGGGCCATCCCTGGCTAGTTTGTCATAATCCTTCCATTAATTGGTCTAGTAATTCTATCCTCTCCTGGAACGTCTCTTGTCATGTGAAATGTTTAATGTCTGCTATCCCTCCTGTTTCCTCTGTCTCTTCTTCACAGGAGGAGCCTGGTGATTTGACAGGGGTGCCGGAGGAATATCACGATCTGCGCACGGTGTTCAGTCGGTCCAGGGCCACCTCTCTTCCTCCACACCGGTCGTATGATTGTAGTATTGATCTCCTTCCGGGAACCACTCCCCCCCGGGGTAGACTATACTCTCTGTCGGCTCCCGAACGTAAGGCTCTCGAGGATTATTTGTCTGTAGCTCTTGACGCCGGTACCATAGTCCCCTCCTCCTCTCCCGCCGGAGCGGGGTTTTTTTTTGTCAAGAAGAAGGACGGGTCTCTGCGCCCCTGCATAGATTATCGAGGGCTGAATGACATAACAGTTAAGAATCGTTATCCGCTTCCTCTTATGTCTTCAGCCTTCGAGATCCTGCAGGGAGCCAGGTTTTTCACTAAGTTGGACCTTCGTAACGCTTACCATCTCGTGCGCATCAGGGAGGGGGACGAGTGGAAGACGGCGTTTAACACTCCGTTAGGGCACTTTGAATACCGGGTTCTTCCTTTCGGCCTCGCTAACGCTCCAGCTGTCTTTCAGGCATTAGTCAATGATGTCCTGAGAGACATGCTGAACATCTTTGTTTTCGTTTACCTTGACGATATCCTGATTTTTTCACCGTCACTCCAGATTCATCTTCAGCACGTTCGACGTGTCCTCCAGCGCCTTTTAGAGAATTGTCTTTTTGTGAAGGCTGAGAAGTGCACTTTTCATGCCTCCTCCGTCACATTTCTCGGTTCTGTTATTTCCGCTGAAGGCATTAAGATGGATCCCGCTAAGGTCCAAGCTGTCATTGATTGGCCCGCTCCTAAGTCACGCGTCGAGCTGCAGCGCTTTCTCGGCTTCGCGAACTTCTATCGTCGTTTCATCCGTAATTTCGGTCAGGTGGCAGCTCCTCTCACAGCCCTTACTTCTGTCAAGACGTGCTTTAAGTGGTCCGTTTCCGCCCAGGGAGCTTTTGATCTCCTCAAGAATCGTTTTACATCCGCTCCTATCCTTGTTACACCTGACGTCTCTAGACAGTTCGTTGTCGAGGTTGACGCGTCAGAGGTGGGCGTGGGAGCCATTCTTTCTCAGCGCTCCCTCTCTGACGACAAGGTCCACCCATGCGCGTATTTTTCTCATCGCCTGTCCCCGTCGGAACGTAACTATGATGTGGGAGACCGCGAACTGCTCGCCATCCGGTTAGCCCTAGGCGAATGGCGACAGTGGTTGGAGGGGGCGACCGTTCCTTTTGTCGTTTGGACTGACCATAGGAACCTTGAGTACATCCGTTCTGCCAAACGACTTAATGCGCGTCAGGCGCGTTGGGCGCTGTTTTTCGCTCGTTTCGAGTTCGTGATTTCTTATCGTCCGGGCTCTAAGAACACCAAGCCTGATGCTTTATCTCGTCTCTTCAGTTCTTCAGTAGCCTCCACTGACCCCGAGGGGATTCTCCCTGAGGGGCGTGTTGTCGGGTTGACTGTCTGGGGAATTGAGAGGCAGGTAAAGCAAGCGCTCACTCACACTCCGTCGCCGCGCGCTTGTCCTAGGAACCTTCTTTTCGTTCCCGTTCCTACTCGTCTGGCCGTTCTTCAGTGGGCTCACTCTGCCAAGTTAGCCGGCCACCCTGGCGTTCGGGGTACGCTTGCTTCCATTCGCCAGCGTTTTTGGTGGCCCACCCGGGAGCATGACATGCGTCGTTTCGTGGCTGCTTGTTCGGTCTGCGCGCAGACTAAGTCCGGTAACTCCCCTCCTGCCGGCCGTCTCAGGCCGCTTCCCATTCCCTCTCGACCGTGGTCTCACATCGCCTTAGATTTTGTCACCGGACTGCCTTCGTCAGCGGGGAAGACTGTTATTCTTACGGTTGTCGACAGGTTCTCTAAGGCGGCTCATTTTATTCCCCTTGCTAAGCTTCCTTCTGCTAAAGAGACGGCACAAATCATCATCGAGAATGTTTTCAGAATTCATGGCCTTCCGTCAGACGTCGTTTCGGACAGAGGTCCGCAATTCACGTCTCAATTTTGGAGGGAGTTTTGCCGTTTGATTGGGGCTTCCGTCAGTCTCTCTTCCGGCTTTCACCCCCAGTCTAACGGTCAAGCAGAACGGGCCAATCAGACTATTGGTCGCATCTTACGCAGTCTTTCTTTTCGCAACCCTGCGTCTTGGTCAGAACAGCTCCCCTGGGCAGAATACGCCCACAACTCGCTTCCTTCGTCTGCGACAGGGCTATCTCCTTTTCAGAGTAGCCTCGGGTACCAGCCTCCGCTGTTCTCATCTCAGTTCGCCGAGTCCAGCGTCCCCTCCGCTCAGGCTTTTGTCCAACGTTGCGAGCGCACCTGGAAGAGGGTCAGGTCTGCACTTTGCCGTTATAGGGCGCAGACTGTGAGAGCTGCTAATAAGCGTAGAACTAAGAGTCCTAGATATTGTCGCGGTCAGAGAGTTTGGCTCTCCACTCAGAACCTTCCCCTTAAGACCGCTTCTCGCAAGTTGACCCCGCGGTTCATTGGTCCGTTCCGTATTTCTCAAATCATTAACCCTGTCGCAGTGCGACTTCTTCTGCCGCGATATCTTCGTCGCGTCCACCCGGTCTTCCATGTCTCCTGTGTCAAGCCCGTTCTTCGCGCCCCCGCTCGTCTTCCCCCCCCCCCCCCCCATCCTTGTCGAGGGCGCACCCATCTACAGGGTCCGTAGGATTTTGGACATGCGTCCTCGGGGCCGTGGTCATCAGTACCTAGTAGATTGGGAGGGGTACGGTCCTGAGGAGAGGAGTTGGGTTCCCTCTCGGGACGTGCTGGACCGTGCGCTGATCGATGATTTCCTCCGTTGCCGCCAGGCTTCCTCCTCGAGTGCGCCAGGAGGCGCTCGGTGAGTGGGGGGGTACTGTCATGTTGTCTTGTCTCTGTCCTTTCCCTTCACCCTGTCTCCCTCTGCTGGTCGTTGTTATGTTACCTTTTCTCCCCCTCTTTTCCCCAGCTGTGCCTTGTCTCCTCCTAATTACCCATTCACCCCGTTCCCCACCTGTTCCCTTTTTCCCTCTGATTAGGTCCCTATATCTCTCTCTGTTTCTGCTCCTGTCCTTGTCGGATTCTTGTTTGTTTGTTTGTGTGTCTCATGCCTGAACCAGACTATCATCGTGTGTGCTGCAACCTTGTCCTGTCCTGTCGGAATCTACCTGTCCATCTGAGCCCACGTATGTTCGTCATTAAAGTACTCTGTTTGTTAATTCGCTTTTGGGTCCTCATTCACGCACCATAACATGTAGTGTGGTTTTCCACTTTAATTTTGAGTGTGACTCCAAATCCAGACCTCCATGGGTTGATACATTTGTTTTCCATTGATAATTTTTGTGTGATTTTGTTGTCAGCACATTCAACTATGTAAAGAAAAAAGTACAGCCACAGCTTTTGCAGAGCAAGGGGAACAACTACTTCAAGGTCTCAGAGCGAGTGACGTCAACGATTGAAACGCTATTAGAGCGCACCCCGATAACTAGCTAGCTATTTCACACCGGTTACACATAGGCTTCATTAATGCCATTCAGACTTGAAGTTGATACAACAACTATGATAGCTGAGGTTCATAGATAGGTTCTAAACTAATATTCATACCAAACGTTTTAGGGTCCATACACAGATCAGCTACATACTGTAGCTAGCTACACATCCATAGTCATGCAGTTATTTTTATCCTCCACTACACAATAAGCAAGTAAATACTTAGCTATGTTGCAAGGCAAGCTTACACAATTGTGCATTCAATTTGCAGTAAATGCTTTAGCTAGATAGATTCTTTACATCCACTGTTTCACAAGACGACAGCCTGGTTTGCTGGTTTTCTCAGGAGTCCCTAAAACATTAAACAACACGAATTACAAATTCATTCTCCCAACACTAGCTAGCTGGCTAATGTTAGCTAGTCAGATAACTTGCTAAATAGCGATTTTCGTAAATTAACTTTATGACAAATATGCACAAACCTTTTTCTCTACATTAACTAGGCGGCAGGGTAGGCTAGTGGTTAGAGCGTTGGACTAGTAACCGGAGCTGGTAAACCCCCGAGCTGGCAAGGTACACTGTTCCTAGGCCGTCATTGAAAATAAGAATTTGTTCTTAACTGACTTGCCTAGTTAAATAAAGGTTATAAAAAAAACTAACATATTCCTCTAAATTGTACATTTTGTTAGCCAGCTTTGCCCAAGGACGGGTGACTCGCGTCAAATATCGTCATTGAAACCACTCAATATGTTTGGTCATATAAAAACCTTGGGACCCAAATGCATAATGAGTGCTCTAACTTCCCCTTGTGGTGGTCTGGAGCAATGAAGTCGTGACGCTGGGTAGCTCTAAGTCCCGCGGTGCAAGCTCACAACTTTTAATGGAGGAACCACTGTATATATTTACAATTGTGTGCCTTTGTTGTCTCTCTGTTGATATCGCCGGTCTGTCTAGGGTGTAATTCGAAAGAAAGTCTGTGGTTTTGTCTGTTAGAATGTATCTTCCAGACATTCTATGGTCGTTGGATATGGAAATGTTCTTTTAGAATGGATTTTTTTGAAGTGCCACCCGGTGGTTCTTGGTCGAGGTTACTAGAATAGATACTTCGGTTCGAGTTTCCTAGGCTAACCGTATTTAAACAGACTGAATGTTCCTGTGTAGTCTTCTTCACTCGAGAGTTTGAGGTTCTTACCATTTCCTGGTATTGTAGTCTTTAAACCATTTCTCAGCCATGTAGCCACCGCTTCACGCTGTCTGGTCTATATTTAAATTGCCAACCATTCCAACATGTAGCTACAGTGCCTGGCTCTCTGGTCTAATGTACATTTTGTCAGAAGTGGGTTTTATTCTCTTTGGGAAAAGGGGGGCGTTCCATGACCCGACGTAACATCTGTGCTCACGTGGGTGTGGCCAATGACTTGGCTAAGACTTCATATAAAAAACAATTATATCATTTAGAAGGCTAACATCACATTACATCTTCTCACAAATAGTTTCATGTTTAATCATATCAGCAACATTTTGATGTGAATCTGATCACTGGGAATACACATTCAGAGATACAGTTATGTTCTTATACTGTCCTTCATGGGATCCCAAAACACAACTGATCTGACATAATTGTTCTTCAACCACTCCAACCGTTTGGTTGTATTGGCGGGAGGACTCCCTTTGTTCTACAGAGGTTCTCTCCCTGGCAATTGAAATGTACAAACTATGGCAAAAGGGGACGACAAGTGGATAAGAGGCAAGCAGTAATTTTGATTAATTAATGAGCGAGCTAAGATGGACGTAGTCAATATAACTATTTGTTCAGCACTTTTGAAATGTACATCGACAGAATTCAGAACAAGGGCCATTTTTACAGTGTTCTCCCTGTACAACAAGTCAGAACTGTAGGATAAATAAAGGGGGCATGTAAGCAGACAATGAAAGCTCTTACAATATTCAATGATTTAATTTCTCTAAAACAGGTTATAGGCTACATGTGCACCACCAAGTCAGAGCAGTAGGCAAAATTAAAAGGGGAAAATATACCAAATGATTAGGGTGAGGCACATGTACCTAAAATCTATCTACATTTCTTAAAAAGCTATGGCTATGTTTGGACAATTCCCTAATAAAATATAATGGTCAGAAGATTGAAGTGAGGGCCTCCCGAGTGGCACAGAGGTCTAAGGCACTGCATCGCAGGGCGTGAGGCGTCACTACAGACCCAGGTTCAATCCCAGGCTGTGTCGCAGCCAGCCGTGACCTGGAGACTCATGAGGCTATGCACATTTGGCCCAGCATCGGAGGTTTTGGCCAGCCTGGATGCCCTTGTCCCATCGCACTCTAGCGACTCCTTGTGGCGGGCTGGGCGCATGCACCCTGACTTCGGTTGCCAGTTGTCCTCCGACACATTGGTGCACATTGGTGCGGGTTAAGCGAACAGTGTGTCAAGAAGCAGCGCGGCTTGGCAGGGTCGTGTTTCAGAGGACGCATGGTTCTCGACATTCACCTCTCCCGAATCCATATAGGAGTTGCAGTAATGGGACAAGACTGTAACTATCAATTCAGATAGCATAAAAAAAGAAGATTGAAATTACATTTGTATAAAAGTTTGGTAACTTCGTATAATGTTACATCAACATTATTACACAAATTTACTGGATTTTTTCATGTTTGTTGTTATTGGTGTTATTAGGAATCCATCACCATTAGCTGAATATTGTTTTTTTAACAACTCCAACATTTTATTGCAGAAGTATGTTCAAGGAACTTTATTAGAACCATCATGTTATAATGTCACACTATAACTTTATGAGGAATAATCCCTCCTGGTTTTTATGGGTGTTTGAATAACATATCCATCAACATTAGCAGAATGTTCCCGTAACCACTTATATTGCTCCCGCATTTTGTTGCGGCAGTATGTTTAAAGAACATTACCGGAACATTGTGTTATTATTTTCCCTGTTAACCTAAAGACAACCTTAAGTAAATGTTCTGTGGTAACATCTGATCAACATTTTAGTGAATGTTAGGAGAACATTCCAATAATATTTCATTAAAAACATGAATAAAAGTAATAATTGTTAGCGAAAACATTCTTTGAATGGGATTTTATCATCCTAATGATAAAAACTAGAACTTAATGAGAATCTTAGGAAATGTTCTGGGAATGTTCCCCGGTTTGCTGTGTAGATACATAAAGTGCTTTTCGTGGCTTAATGGTAAAACCGATATGAAAATACCCTCAAATAAAAAGTGGCATAATGTACTGTCTCCTCATAATTTGATCTCAAATGCAAAATGCTATAATGAGTAAAGTAAAAAAAAATAAAAAATGTAGCTTCACTCTCCATATGGTGAGGAATGTATTATGTTATACATATAATCTATAAGGCTTTAAATTATGACTCCTACTATCTTATAACATTTGGACCTATTCCCTTTCGTTTTGATCTGTTGTACATTTTATCTCTTTGAGGACATACAGTATAGGATCATTCAAATTGATGATCTTTCGTCTGGCCACTGTCTAGGTTCTAATTCATGGCTACTATGTCTTTCCCTTGAGTTACAATGTTCTTGCCTGGATGGCATGTCTTTCCAGGATCTGTGATCATATGCAGGCCTATGCCTTCATTCATAAATCCTTCTCAATTCTCTCGCTTATCTTCGATTGGGCGACTGTGCGAGAGAGGACACTGATTGGGTGGCTGCATGAGACCAAACAATGTGATTGGGCCATTGTCAGAGAAAACACTTGCTATCTATTGGATTGGGCCTAGATTGCCAAAAGAGGGCCGGGATTGGGTAGGGACAGGGGAGAGCGCTCTACAATTGGCCAGCGATGATAGCAGGTTACTTTACATACCTGTGGTCTAGAGAAAATCCTCAATACAGAAAACATGAAAGAGCCCATATTAGCATAACCTGGCCTGCTATGCAGTCTCACAAGATGGGTATACAACTGACCAAATCCAATGTATCTGTAAATTCACCCTATATGCTGTTTGTTAGTAGTATATCAGTGACAGTAGGTCAGATGGGAGATTGTGGTAGCGATTGGGCTGGGGCGTGTTTGGTCAGTGGAATTCTGGGATTTCTTGACAACGACGACGAGACACATTGGCGTATCCCGTGATTCCCTCTGGCACAGCTGGAGAAGCAGGGTTGCTATGGCAACAGTGACGTTGGGCATTGCCAGAGGAAAAACCTGAGAAAATAAGGGATTGAATGAAGAAGGAGGAAACCGGGAGAGAGAGACATATAGAATAAGGAGAAGGATTGAAGAAAGAGGATAGAAAAGCTTATCATGCTATCTTCTTTCTGATTCTGACTAGATGACGTGGGGGAGTTGCTGCTGATTTGCAACGATGGTCTTTATGTTAAGGAGCCTTAAAGTTATTATGAGCCAGACGAATGGTTCAAATTTAATCTTCTGCTTTATGACAAAGTGTAGACCTACAGCAAATGTTGAAAAAACAAATTGTACACATTGCTATAACATCTACTATCAGTTCAAGACCCCATATTAATATATTATTTGTATTCTATTCACTTCTAACACACTTCCTTCTACGTTTCACAGCTCTTTCGAGAGGTTCGGATAATGAAAGGTTTAAATCATCCAAACATAGGTAAGGGCCTACATTTAAGAATCTGTTATACAGTGCATTCGGAAAGTATTCAGACCCCTTGACTTTTTCCATATTTTGTGATGTTACAGCCTTATTCTAAAATTGATTAAATTAATTTGTTAATCTACACACAATACCCCATAATGACAAAGCAAAAATGGGTTTTGAGACATTTTGGCAAATGTATTAAAAATCACAAACAGAAGTACCTTATTTACATAAGTATTCAGACCTTTTGCTATGAGACTCAAAATGGAGCTCAGGTAGATCCTGTTTCCATTGATCATCCTTGAGATGTTTCTACAACTTGATTGGAGTCCACCTGTGTTAAATTAAATGGATTGGACATGATTTGGAAAGGCACACACCTGTCTATATAAAGGTCCCACAGTTGACAGTGCATGTCAGAGCAAACACATAGCCATGAGGTCAAAGGAATTGTCCGTAGAGCTCAGAGACAGGTTTGTGTCAAGGCACAGATCTGGGGAAGGGTACCAAAACATTTCTGCAGCATTGAAGGTCCCCAAGAACACAGTGGCCTCCATCATTCTTAAATGGAACCACCAAGATTCTTCCTAGAGCTGGCCGCCTGGCCAAACTGAGCAATCGGGGGAGAAGGGCCTTGATCAAGGGGGTAATCAAGAACCCAATGGTCACTCTGACAGAGCCCCAGAGTTGCTCTGTGGAGATGGGAGATCCTTCCAGAAGGACAACCATCTCTGCAGCACTCCACCAATCAGACCTTTACGGTAGAGTGGCCAGACAGAAGCCACTCCTCAGTTAAAGGCACATGACATACCCAAGAAGACTCGAGGCTGTAATCGCGGCTGAAGGTGCTTGAACAAAGTACTGAGTAAAGGGTCTGAATACTTATGTAAATGTGATATTTCTGTTTTTTTTATTTTATAAATTTGCAAACATTTCTGAAAACCTGTTTTTGCTTTGTCATTATGGGGTATTGTTTGTAGATTGATTAGGTAAGAAAACAATTTCATCAATTTTAGAATAAGGCTGTAATGTAACAAAATGTGAAAAAAGTCAATGGGCCTGAATACTTTCTCAATACACTTTATGTAAGTATGTGTGTGTTTGTGCGTGCGTACGTACGTGTGTTCTTGCGTGTGAGTGTGTGTGCATGTGTGTGTTTGTTTATGTTGATATGTTGCAGTTTTTGCTCCTGGCACCTGCTACCATACCCCGTTCAAAGGCACTCAAATATTTTGTCTTGCCCATTCACCCTCTGAATGGCACACATGCACAATCCATGTCTTAATTGTCTCAAGGATTAAAAATCCTACTTTAACCTGTCTCCTCCCCTTCATTTACACTGATTGACGTGGATTTAACAAATCACATCAATAAGTGATCATGGCTTTCATCTGGATTCAGCTGGTCAGTTTATGTCATGGAAAGAGCAGGTGATCTTAATGTTTGTATACTAGTGTAATAACATGTGTAGTCTAAATGGTCCATTCCTGTCTCATCTACCCAGATGGCAGGCTTTTGTCTAAGCCTCTCACTGTGTTTAATAGACTGATACACTACACTACTTGCACATACAGTAGCTAGCTACAGTAGGCCCAGGGTTGGGGATAGAGGGCCCAGGATTGGGTTGGCAAGGGGGGTAGGGAACAGGATTTTCTAAAGATGAAAAAAAATTAATGCCATTAGACAAGACCGGCGTCATGCACCACTGTATTTAGCAGGCCGAGACAGAGATTTGTGTTTTTTAATGAAAGGGGATTTTATTAATTTATTCTTTTTAATCTGATTTTATTTTTGCCTACTACAGTGCAGCTGTTCGAAGTGATTGAGACGGATAAGACCCTTTATCTAATCATGGAGTATGCCAGTGGAGGTGGGTGCATCTGCCTTCCTGTCTGTTTCAATAGACTTAGCTACTGTCTCTCCGTAATGGCTGATTAGCTTGTGTTTGATTAACAGGGGGAAAAGTATAAATAAACCAATGGAGATTACTCAAAATCACAACCTAATGCAACGGTTGTACATTACGTACTCCTACTGTATGTGTATGTAAACACAACATAATGTTGCATATTTTACCTTTGGTGTTCTATGAAATTATATGATAAATGTAAGGGGGAGTGTGGTAATAGGCTTATAGCTTAGGACTGGGGTTTTAGTGGCCAGGGAAAATATTTCTACCAGCATGAAATGTCATTGGGATAGAATATAGGAGGCAGCAGGCCACAGCCCCACAGTCTCTGTCATGACAACATTACTGTTAGGCCTTTGATATTAGCTACTGGAAACATATTAGTTTAATAACTGTTAATGATGGTTGGAAATACAGAATATTCTAAGAATAAAATATGGAGTACAATACGAGTACAGTACGAGTAGAATATGGAGCCAGGAAAGTGTTTAAGCAAGATTGAGTGTACATTATAATGCATTGAAACATATTTTGTCACATATCTCCTTCATCATCATGTTGACCACTCTTCTTTTTTTTCAGGTGAAGTGTTTGACTACCTCGTATCTCATGGGAGAATGAAGGAGATTGAAGCCAGAGCCAAATTTCGGCAGGTATGACGACCACTGTGCCTCACACACC
This sequence comes from Oncorhynchus mykiss, assembly GCF_013265735.2. Taxonomy (NCBI): domain Eukaryota; kingdom Metazoa; phylum Chordata; class Actinopteri; order Salmoniformes; family Salmonidae; genus Oncorhynchus; species Oncorhynchus mykiss. The sequence goes on along the minus strand of NC_048576.1, from coordinate 44,269,207 downwards.
TGTAGGCCGTCTATACTGCCTATCTGTCTGTCTGTTTGTCTGTCTATCTGTCTTTGTCTAGTTGACTGTCTGGCTGGCCGCTAAACTTTCTATCTGTGTCCGTCTGTACATCTCTGTCTTGTCTGCCGCTCTGTTTGTCTTTCTGTCTTTCTTTTCCATTTGGCTTGCTAGCTGACTGGCTGCCTGCTAACCTGTCTGTCTGGCTGCCTGCTAACCTGTCTGTCTGTCTGTCTGTCTGTCTGTCTGTCTGTCTGTCTGTCTGTCTGTCTGTCTGTCTGTCTGTCTGTCTATGTACAGTTGAAGTCGGAAGGTTACATACACCTTAGCCAAATACATTTAAACTCAGTTTTTCCACATTTCCTGACATTTAATCATAGTAAAAATTCCCTGCCTTAGGTCAGTTAGGATCACCACCTTCTTTTAAGAATGTGAAATGTCAGAATAATATCAGAGAGAATGATGTATTTCAGCTTTTATTTCTTTCATCACATTCCCGGTGGGTCAGAAGTTTACATACAATCAAATAGTATTTGGTAGCATTGACTTTAAATTGTTTAAATTGGGTCAAACATTTCGGGTAGCCTTCCACGAGCTTCCCGCAATAAGTTGGGTACATTTTGGCCCATTCCTCCAGACAGAGCTGGTGTAACTGAGTCAGGTTTGTAGGCCTCCTTGCTCGCACACGCTTTTCAGTTCTGCCCACAAATGTTCTATAGGATTGAGGTCAGGGCTTTGTGATGGCCACCCCAATACCTTGACTTTGTTGTCCTTATGCCATTTTGCCACAACTTTGGAAGTATGCTTGGGGTCATTGTCCATTTGGAAGACCCATTTGCGACCAAGCTTTAACTGATGTCTTGAGATGTTGCTTCAATATATCCACATCATTTTACTTCCTCATGATGCAGTGGCTTCTTCCTTGCTGAGTGGCCTTTCAGGTTATGTGGATATAGGACTCGTTTTACTCTTTATATAGATACTTTTGTACCTGTTTCCTCCAGAATCTTCACAAGGTCCTTTGCTGTTGTTCTGGGATTAATTTGCACTTTTCGCACAAAAGTACGTCCATCACTAGGAGAAAGAACGCTTCTTCTTCCTGAGCGGAATGACGGCTGCATGGTCCCATGGTGATTTATACTTGCGTACTATTGTTTGTACAGATGAATGTGGTACCTTGAGGCGTTTGGAAATTGCTCCCAAGGATGAACCAGGTCTTGGCTGATTTCTTTTGATTTTGCCATTTTTCCCAGCAAAGAGGCACTGAGTTTGAAGGTAGGCCTTGAAATACATCCACAGGTACACCTCCAATTGACTCAAATTGACTCAAATGATGTCAATTAGCCTATCAGAAGCTTCTAAAGCCATGACTTCATTTTCTGGAATTTTCCAAGCTGTTTAAAGGCACAGTCAACTTAGTGTATGTGAACTTCTGACCCACTGGAATTGTGATACAGTGAATTCTAAGTTAAATTATCTGTCTGTAAACAATTGCTGGAAAATGACTTGTGTCGTGCACAAAGTAGATGTCTTAATCAACTTGCCAAAAATATTGTTCGTTAACAAGACATTTGTGGAGTGGTTGAAAAACAAGTTTTAATGAGTAGAACCTAAGTGTATGTAAACTTCCGACTTCAACTGTATGTCTTTGTGTCTATTTGTCTGTTTGTCTGTCAGTCCGTCTGTCTACTAACCTGTCTCTCTGTCCTCCAGATCGTGTCTGCTGTCCACTACTGCCACATGAAGAACATTGTCCACCGAGACTTGAAGGTAAGAATGAGGACATTCTATAGAGCTTGATTGAAAAGCTTGTAAACTCACTTTTGAGACAATGGCCTTTGAATGTTTTGGTATCTAGTGAAGAGCTATTTTGTTGTCTATACCCATTCAGCACCATTCACACCCTCTTAAGCTTTAGCCCCACCCATCTCGTTTAGCTCTCGGTGCGTTCAGAGCGCACACTTGACTCTCTGGTTGATTATTTGTTTACCTCTGGATAACATGGAAATATCCTAACCAGTTCTGCTGGCAACAATTTCATTACGCTTTTTTGCAGACGTTTACTGACACCGGCCTTAAGACATGTAGCTAGCTAGCTAGGTAAACAATGAACCTAGCTAGGTTAACAACGTGTAAGATCACACACATCACGTAACGTTAGCCAACGAGCCAGCCAGTTAAAGTTAGCTAGTTAAACAACAATGAACATAGTGCCAAGCTAACGTTAACAGTACACAATAGCTTGAAATGAAACCACTTTCTGTCAAAATTAGAAATGTGTAATATCTGAAAATGTAGCTAGCTGACGCTAGACTATCCTACCTGTATACATCATCATACATGATGGACGCGTCTCCCTGTCATGGATACCATGCCACGGTTGCCCTTAGTTTGAAGATGTAATCCAGAGGCAAGGGTTTTCTCCATTTCTTTAGCTATCATACTCTAATTCCACTGATTTCAAAACTTGAAAGTGGAGAGCAACACTTATGCAGCTCCACTACACAATAAAACATTTTAAAGCCACGTTCGACAGGATTACCAACACAGACTGACCAGCTAAATAGACACAAGCCTTCTATATGGCAGACCAATCGGAACTCCTCTCTCGGGATGTCCAGCCCGCTCATTATCTCAGCCAATCATTACTAGTGGGAAGGTTTCTGACTTTTTCTGTGGCATGGCTTAACCAATAAGGCTCGTAATGTAACAATTTTATTTGTATTTACAGATGGCATACAAGTTTGTTATCAAGGCACATGAAAGTTAACATATTCCAGAAGGCATTTCTACCAAAAAACACATTTTGATAAAAATAAACGTTAAAATGGCTCTCCTGTGAAGTCGTGACTTGCGATATACGCCTAGTTTCCTGAAACGGGTCACATTTAGCAGACACTCTTATCCAGAGCTACTTACAGTTAGTGCATTCATCTTATAATAGCTAGGTGGGACAAACACATATCTAATGGCGAAAGTTAAAACTGCCAAAAATGCAGTCAAAGAGGGGAATAATTGTCAATGAATTAAAAAAAAGGTTTTAATAGAGGCATACTAAGACAAAATAAATGTGTGTGTGTAAACAATAACACATGAGTGCAGCAAATTAAGACATTTATTAAAATGAGGGAAGTGAGTGTTAAACAAATAACTATGCAAATGAGGAAAAGCTTTGCGCAATAAGGAAATATACACCTGGCTCAACTAGAAGTGTGTCTCTACTAAGCGACTGTTGTGTTCCGTGATTTAAGCAAATAAACGCCTAGGCTATTAATTGAAGTTTTACAGGTATTGTGATTATTATTGGATATTTACATCCTTGAACATAAACACAGACAGACGGAATGTGAGTCACTTCTTCTCCCAGTGTTTCCGATGTACTTATCTATAATACACTGCTCAAAAAAATAAAGGGAACACTTAAACAACACAATGTAACTCCAAGTCAATCACACTTCTGTGAAATCAAACTGTCTACTTAGGAAGCAAGACTGATTGACAATAAATTTCACATGCTGTTGTGCAAATGGAATAGACAACAGGTGGAAATTATAGGCAATTAGCAAGACACCCCCAATAAAGGAGTGGTTCTGCAGGTGGTGACCACAGACCACTTCTCAGTTCCTATGCTTCCTGGCTGATGTTTTGGTCACTTTTGAATGCTGGCGGTGCTTTCACTCTAGTGGTAGCATGAGACGGAGTCTACAAACCGCACAAGAGGCTCAGGTAGTGCAGCTCATCCAGGATGGCACATCAATGCGAGCTGTGGCAAGAAGGTTTGCTGTGTCTGTCAGCGTAGTGTCCAGAGCATGGAGGCGCTACCAGGAGACAGGCCAGTACATCAGGAGACGTGGAGGAGGCCGTAGGAGGGAAACAACCCAGCAGCAGGACCGCTACCTCCGCCAAGGAGGAGCAGGAGGAGCACTACCAGAGCCCTGCAAAATGACCTCTAGCAGGCCACAAATGTGCATGTGTCTGCTCAAACGGTCAGAAACAGACTCCATGAGGGTGGTATGAGGGCCCGACATCCACAGGTGGGGGTTGTGCTTACAGCCCAACACCGTGCAGGACATTTGGCATTTGCCAGAGAACACCAAGATTGGCAAATTTGCCACTGGCGCCCTGTGCTCTTCACAGATGAAAGCAGGTTCACACTGAGCACATGTGACAGACGTGACAGTCTGGAGACGCCGTGGAGAACGTTCTGCTGCCTGCAACATCCTCCAGCATGACCGGTTTGGTGGTGGGTCAGTCATGGTGTGGGGTGGCATTTCTTTGGGGGGCCGCACAGCCCTCCATGTGCTCGCCAGAGGTAGCCTGACTGCCATTACGTACCGAGATGAGATCCTCAGACCCCTTGTGAGACCATATGCTGGTGCGGTTGGCCCTGGGTTCCTCCTAATGCAAGACAATGCTAGACCTCATGTGGCTGGAGTGTGTAAGCAGTTCCTGCAAGAGGAAGGCATTGATGCTATGGACTGGCCCGCCCGTTCCCCAGACCTGAATCCAATTGAGCACATCTGGGACATCACGTCTCGCTCCATCCACCATTGCACCACAGACTGTCCAGGAGTTGGCGGATGCTTTAGTCCAGGTCTGGGAGGAGATCCCTCAGGAGACCATCCGCCACCTCATCAGGAGCATGCCCAGGCGTTGCAGGGAGGTCATACAGGCACGTGGAGGCCACACACACTACTGAGCCTCATTTTGACTTGTTTTAAGGACATTACATCAAAGTTGGATCAGCCTGTAGTGTGGTTTTCCACTTTCATTTTGAGTGTGACTCCAAATCCAGACCTCCATGGGTTGATACATTTGTTTTCCATTGATAATTTTTGTGTGATTTTGTTGTCAGCACATTCAACTATGTAAAGAAAAAAGTATTTAATAAGAATATTTCATTCATTCAGATCTAGGATGTGTTATTTTAGTGTTCCCTTTTTCTTTTGAGCAGTGTATATCCTATAGCCTAAAATCCAATATGACATGCTCTCTTTCTCCCCCTCCATCTCCTCCCTTCATCCCTCCATCCCTTTCCTCCATGCCTTCTTTCACCCCTCCCTCCTTCTCTTCCTACCCTTACCCTACCCTCTCCCTATCCTCCCCCGTCCCTTCTCCAGGCCGAAAATCTCCTGCTGGATGCCAACGCCAACATCAAAATTGCCGACTTCGGCTTCAGCAACGAGTTCACACTGGGCAACAAGCTGGACACGTTCTGTGGCTCTCCACCCTACGCCGCCCCGGAACTGTTCCAGGGGAAGAAATACGACGGGCCCGAGGTGGATGTCTGGAGCCTGGGGGTCATACTGTACACGCTGGTGTCAGGATCGCTGCCCTTCGACGGGCAGAACCTCAAGGTGTGTGTTTGTTAGAGGTGGACGTCTGGCGTCTGGGAGACATGCTGTGTACGCTGTATACGCGTGTGTGGGGAGAGGTGGGGGCAGTGTGTCTGTGTGGCTGGTAATCCGAATGCTTCCTAGGTTATAGCGTTGTGCAGAGTACTTTTAGTGTCCAATGGGTGTCTTATTTCTACTGTACTATATGTCTGTGTTGGTATGTGTCTGGGTTGGCCTGTTGTGTTTGATGTGTGTTTGACAATTTCTGTTTTCATATGTATTTGGTGTGCTTGACAACACATGTTTGGTGTGTGCTTGCAATGTGTTTTTGATCTGTGTTTGACAGTGTAGGTGTAGTGTGTGTTCGTCGTGTGCTTAAAAACATGTGTGTTTGTCACTGCCCACAGGAGCTGCGTGAGCACTTCCTGAGGGAAAAGTTTCTTGTGCCTTTCTACATGTCCACCGACACTAACCCTTAACCTCTGACCTTTACCTTGACCTCTCCTCTCCATCGCATCCTATAGGAGCTTCGTGAGCGCGTCCTGAGGGGAAAGTATCGCGTGCCCTTCTACATGTCCACCGACTGCGAGGGGATCTTACGCCGGTTCCTGGTGCTCAACCCTACCAAGCGCTGCACCCTAGATGTGAGGAGGACCAACCCCCCAACACCAATGCCTGATTCACACTATAGGATCAAATCAAATCAAATCAAATTTATTTATATAGCCCTTCGTACATCAGCTGATGTCTCAAAGTGCTGTACAGAAACCCAGCCTAAAACCCCAAACAGCAAGCAATGCAGGTGTAGAAGCACGGTGGCTAGGAAAAACTCCCTAGAAAGGCCAAAACCTAGGAAGAAACCTAGAGAGGAACCAGGCTATGTGGGGTGGCCAGTCCTCTTCTGGCTGTGCCGGGTGGAGATTATAACAAAACATGGTCAAGATGTTCAAATGTTCATAAATGACCAGCATGGTCGAATAATAATAAGGCAGAACAGTTGAAACTGGAGCAGCAGCACAGTCAGGTGGACTGGGGACAGCAAGGAGTCATCATGTCAGGTATTCCTGGGGCATAGTCCTAGGGCTCAGGTCCTCCGAGAGAGAGAAAGAAAGAGAGAATTAGAGAGAGCATATGTGGGATGGCCAGTCCTCTTCTGGCTGTGCTGGGTGGAGATTATAACAGAACATGGCCAAGATGTTCAAATGTTCATAAATGACCAGCATGGTCGAATAATAATAAGGCAGAACAGTTGAAACTGGAGCAGCAGCACAGCCAGGTGGACTGGGGACAGCAAGGAGTCATCATGTCAGGTAGTCCTGGGGCATGGTCCTAGGGCTCAGGTCCTCCGAGAGAGAGAAAGAGAGAAGGAGAGAATTAGAGAACGCACACTTAGATTCACACAGGACACCAAATAGGACAGGAGAAGTACTCCAGATATAACAAACTGACCCTAGCCCCCCGACACATAAACTACTGCAGCATAAATACTGGAGGCTGAGACAGGAGGGGTCAGGAGACACTGTGGCCCACTCCGAGGACACCCCCGGACAGGGCCAAACAGGAAGGATATAACCAGGACCATATATAGGACCATCCCAAACCGTACTGATCTGGCTTGGATATTTTCTTTTCACATTGACCTTTGCTACGTAGATTCAGCAATTATAGTGGATTCGTAACCATGCCATCCCAGTACAGCTCGGTTTGGCTTGTCTCAGTAGTGTAAAAAGGGAATAATAACAGCAGTATATGTCACACACTAATAGCCCAACATGTAATAAAGCACCAAACCACCATAACATGAATATCACCTACATCCCCAACACCCCAACACACACACACACACACACACACACACACACACACACACACACACACACACACACATACATCAAATACAATTTTCCACACCAAATCAAATCAAATTGGAGTAATCAAGGTGACAGACAGTGACACATTTAATACCATCTTGCACACTCTTGCCTGCATCCAACTGATCTGGGGCTTAATCAGTCCAAACAGTTGCAAAACATTCTGTGTGACAGGTAAAATAATAATAAGAAAAAACATGAGAAAATATAGCTACCTCTCTCTCTTTGCTCCTCCTTATACTTTGAAGAAATTAATTTGTTCAAAACTGTTCAAGTGTTGTCTTTCTCTCTCTTTGAGTCAACTACTTACCACACGTCATACACTACATTGCTAGCTAGCTGTAGCTTATGCTTTCAGTACTAGATTCATTCTATGATAGGTTGGAGGACGTTCTCCAGAAGTCATCATAATTACTTTGTAAGTCTATGGAAGGGGGTGAGAACCATTGTATTGATGTCAATGTACCCAGAGGAGGACGGAAAATAGTATCCTCTAGCTACACAAGGATGCTAACCTAGAGGGTGTTGTTGAGGCTACCGTAGACCTTCATTACAAAACAGTGTTTTAATCAGTTATTTGGTGACGTGAATATATTTAGTATAGTTTTATCTAAAACCAATTCTCTATTTTTAGGATTTCTAGGATGTTCCTCCCCTTCCTCCTCTGAGGAGCCTCCACTGACACACACACACACACACACACACACACACAATCACACACACAATCACACATGCACACACAATTTCCAACTTTACTTTCTAACATTGAATCTTGTTGTGATGCCACAGCAAGTCATGAAGGACAAGTGGATAAATGCAGGGTATGATGAGGATTCCCTGAAGCCCCATATAGAGCCTGTCGAGGACTACAGTGACACTAGTCGCATAGGTGAGCTAGCTATGTTCAGGCCACTGGGTTGCCATCCACCATTTTGGCTCTAAGGGCAATGTGTTACTCTTTCATTTTGGCTCTCATGACATCTTTAGACAGTTCATTTCATGCCGATTTGACATTCTCATGAAACATATTTCAGATATATGTATCTTTAAGTCCTAGTTGAAATCTGTTCCTGAAATTCAGCAGGAACATTAGCTTAAAATTATTTCCAAAATGTCTGCCTTCTTTTTCCTCATCTCCCCTCATTTGTGGTCCTCAGAGGTGATGGTGGGGATGGGCTTCACTCCAGAGGAGATCAAGGACGCTCTGCTCAACCAGAAGTACAATGAGGTTACCGCCACTTATCTACTGCTGGGCCTCAAGAACGAGGTGAGATGTCTGGGACTGACCACCAGATGGCAGCACAAGATATCAATGATCTATTATACAGAAATACACAGCAAGCCCTAGTAATCAGTATGTATGCTTGAATTAGGTACGAATGTGTTTAACAAAATAGGTATTTTGATATTTATATAGCCATATTATGTGAATTTGATGAAAAACAGCATACCGGTACACAGAATGCCACAATGCTCTTGGTGGCTCCATATTCAGTCCATGCAGCAGGCTAAAAGGAGGTGGTTTTCTTGGTAACAGGATGGCAGCGAGTCTCGTTTGGCCAGTACCCTGTCCTTGGCACGGATCCGGCCCAGCCCCATCACCAATGGGACCAACAAACACTCCTCAGCCACTGCAGGCTCCTCTTCCTCCTCTTCCTCGCATAGCAAGACCCAGCGCAGCACCTCCACCTATCACAGGCAGCGGCGGCACAGTGACTTCTGTGAGAGTTCTACTGTGCATTCTACTGTATATTTCACTGTACCTTCTACTGTATCCTCTCGTCTACTCTAACCCTAACCCTTCTACTGTAGATTTCACTGTACTCTACCTTTCCTCACCTGGTCTCATATCTGCCCCATATACTCAGCTCCTGTCCTGGCCACTGACTAAGTGTGTGTATGGGTGCGTGCGTGCATGCGCATATGTGTCTTTGTCCGTGCCTGTGTACACACAAGTGTATATGTGTGCCTGCCTGTGTGTGCATGTGTGTAAATATATGTCTCTGTGTCTGTGTGACAGTGTTAACATGTGTGGTCGCCCCTCAGGTGGGCCCTCCATGCCCGTCATGCACCCCAAGCGGAGCCCCACCAGCACGGGTGACCGGGAGCTGCGGGAGGGGCGCATGCCACCGCGTAAGGCCAGCTGCAGTGTGATGGGCAGTCGCTCGCTGCCCCCCTCCAGCCCCATGGTCAGCAGTGCTAATAATCCCAACAAGTCAGAGATCCCTGACCGCCGCAAGGAGATGACGGCCACCACAGTGAGAAACAGTGAGGTAGGAATGGTGGGTTGGGAGGGGGGGGGGGGGGGGGAGTTAAAAGGGCTGCATTTGAAATGGAACTCTATTCCCCAGTGGAGGCTGCTGAGGGGAGGACGGCTCATAATAATGTCCGGAACGGCGCAAATTGAATGGCATCAACCATTCCACTCATCCCGCTCCAGCCATTACCACGAGCCCGTCCTCCCCGATTAAGGTTCCACCAATCTCCTGTGCTATTTCCTAAGTAGTGCATTACTATACAGAGAATAGGGTGCCATTTAGGATGCGGCCTAGCAAAGATTTATGTTTCAAGCTCTGTGTTTGAAATGGCCCCTTGTTCCCTAAGTCAGTGCTCACCAGCCTTTTCTGAGTCAAGATCACTATCTGAGTCAAAATGCAAGCTGAGCTCTGCCTCTCAGATTTAATTTAAAGATGACTTTAAAAAGCCTCCGCTCTTCCTCCCTCCTGTTACAAAAGGAAACACATTTTTCCAGCAGATGATGAAACTCAAGTCGCACTGCATTATTTCTGCCTCATGTACACATTCATGTTGTTACACCTATGACCAAAGAAAGTGAAATATTCGTTGGTATTGAAAAAGACACAAGCCGCTAATAATAACAAGGCAAGCTTATCGGAACACTTTCCTATACTCAATCATTGCAGCTGTAGTGCTTGTTGTAACGTGAGTGGAAGTAGAGAGAACACGCATCTTATGGCTTATAAAAGTTTTGACCGAAGTGTTGATAGTGTTGAATAACAACTTAAACATGAACTTACTCTTAAAAACAGAGTCTCTCTCTAGTCATGGTTTTAAAAGATTTGAAATCTCACAGTATCAACTTTGCTGTGCGCTCGAGGCTGTGCAGACACGGTGATCTGAGATATCTGATTGGCCAGCGGTAAGCCTATAGGTGCTCTTGATTTGCTCTCTGGGCCTGCCGGGTAGGCGGAGTTCTACTGTCAGACACATGAAATGGTTCAAAATGGGAATAATTTGCATTCCCTGTGCTACGACTGTTGAATCAAGTGCACACTGTCCACAGTACAAAACAAATAATGGGAAGGCAAAGTGTGGTTGGTGATCACTGCCCTAAGTAGTGCATTACTATACAAGGAATAGGGTGCCGTTTCAGATGCACTCTAGGTTAGAAAATGGAAGGCGCCATCTAATGCGCAATTGGGTTCATTAATTTTTGTGCAGAACACCCCCTTGTTTGATTATCAGCTGTTGTCACACACACATGGGTCGGAAAAGACAATTCTCTTTCTCAATAGTATGCACCGAAATCTTACGAGATGAGAAGCCGAAATTAGTATGACATCGTGGCATTTCAAACTAGAATCCTTAATTGAAACAATAACAAAGGGTCACCCTGCCTGTATTTTTGTAAAAAGCTGAGGGATGGACCTGGAGAAATGAAACCACTCTCAAATTCATAGACTAGAGCTATGGAAGCAAGGACTGACCGTCCATGATATCAAAATGATAGTTTTACAAATGTTTTGAGGCTATAAATTGTTTGTTTAATTTGACATTGTTTACGAACATTGGAGAAAAATAAGCTTGTATTTTAGGTTCTGATGGGATACGATGGGTTACGGTGCCAAAAGAACAAACAAATAAAAAATGGATGTAGCAACTAAGGAGACCAACTTTAAAGCAGCCAACATTTTCTACATTTCACATACTATAAAACATTATATTTTCACATTCCCAATCAGCCTACTATGTAGAACGCTAGTATGAACATTTGGAAACAGCCATTGAGTACTCCACTTTGGTAGTATGCAGTGACAACTTGGTAATGTCTGATTTGGACATTTGTTCTGATCCCGCCCTCCTACTTTCCCAGAACAATATCCCGGGAAGTGCTATGACCCGCCGGAACACATACGTCTGCACGGACCGCTCCAGCACCGACAGACACTCCTTGCTGCAGAATGGCAAGGAGAACAGGTAAAGGGCATGGAAGGACAAGGGGGGGAGAGACTCTCGAAAAGATGTCCTCTCATGTCCGCTGATGATGATATTTTTAGTGTTGTTGTTTTTTTATGTCAACCTTGTTATTGTGAAGTCAAAGACAAATGTCCACTTTGTGTGGACTGTAACATTTGTCTAATTCTAATTGCTTCTCTCCTCCAGCTCGCTGTCCCACCGCCTACCCCCCACCTCCCCCTCCACCCTGAGCATCTCCGGGGCTGGGGCCTCCTCCTCTGGCGAGCGCTGCCGTCTGACACGGGGCTCCACGATCCGGAGCACTTTTCATGGGGGCCAGTTGAGGGACCGGGGCCCGCCCGTCTACTCGGCCCCGCCCACCTCCCCCACGCTGTCCCACCACGACGCCAGTCCACTGCCGCACGCCCGCAGCCGCGCCACTTCCAACCTCTTTACCAAACTCACCTCCAAACTCACACGCAGGTAAGCGGTCAACTCCGTTACAGTCAGCTCCGTTACAGTCAGCTCCGTTACAGTCACCTCCGTACCAGTCACCTCCGTAACAGTCACCTCCGTAAAAGTCACCTCTGTAACACCTACCTCAAAACTCACAAGAAGGTAGTCTTGGACCAGGGTCATGTTTAGAATGGGAAACAGGGGAGGTAGGCCTACTACCTGAAGTTGTTCAAGAAGATCACAGATATTCATTCTCCGTTGCAAAACGTTACAGGGCACAGCCTTGGGTCCTGACATTGGAAACAGAGCTAAATACGTTTTTACCTTGGCTTGCTTGACCAAGAACAACCTCTTTCCTTGGACTTACCCAGCTCTCCCTGGCCTCAGCTATTATACACTGCTCAAAAAAATAAAGGGAGCACTAAAATAACACATCCTAGATCTGAATGAATGAAATATTCTTATTAAATACTTTTTTCTTTACATAGTTGAATGTGCTGACAACAAAATCACACAAAAATTATCAATGGAAATCAAATGTATCAACCCATGGAGGTCTGAATTTGGAGTCACACTCAAAATTAAAGTGGAAAACCACACTACAGGCTGATCCAACTTTGATGTAATGTCCTTAAAACAAGTCAAAATGAGGCTCAGTAGTGTGTGTGGCCTCCACGTGCCTGAATGACCTCCCTACAATGCCTGGGCATGCTCCTGATGAGGTGGCGGATGGTCTCCTGAGGGATCTCCTCCCAGACCTGGACTAAAGCATCCGCCAACTCCTGGACAGTCTGTGGTGCAACGTGGCGTTGGTGGATGGAGCGAGACGTGATGTCCCAGATGTGCTCAATTGGATTCAGGTCTGGGGAACGGGCGGGCCAGTCCATAGCATCAATGCCTTCCTCTTGCAGGAACTGCTGACACACTCCAGCCACATGAGGTCTAGCATTGTCTTGCATTAGGAGGAACCCAGGGCCAACCGCACCAGCATATGGTCTCACAAGGGGTCTGAGGATCTCATCTCGGTACCTAATGGCAGTCAGGCTACCTCTGGCGAGCACATGGAGGGCTGTGCGGCCCCCCAAAGAAATGCCACACCATGACTGACCCACCGCCAAACCGGTCATGCTGGAGGATGTTGCAGGCAGCAGAACGTTCTCCACGGCGTCTCCAGACTGTCACGTCTGTCACATGTGCTCAGTGTGAACCTGCTTTCATCTGTGAAGACCACAGGGCGCCAGTGGAGAATTTGCCAATCTTGGTGTTCTCTGGCAAATGCCAAACGTCCTGCACGGTGTTGGGCTGTAAGCACAACCCCCACCTGTGGACGTTGGGCCCTCATACCACCCTCATGGAGTTTGTTTCTGACCGTTTGAGCAGACACATGCACATTTGTGGCCTGCTGGGGGTCATTTTGCAGGGCTCTGGCAGTGCTCCTCCTGCTCCTCCTTGCACAAATGCGGAGGTAGCGGTCCTGCTGCTGGGTTGTTTCCCTCCTACGGCCTCCTCCACGTCTCCTGATGTACTGGCCTGTCTCCTGGTAGCGCCTCCATGCTCTGGACACTATGCTGACGGATACAGCAAACCTTCTTGCCACAGCTCGCATTGATGTGCCATCCTGGATGAGCTGCACTACCTGAGCCACTTGTGTGGGTTGTAGACTCCGTCTCATGCTACCACTAGAGTGAAAGCATCACCAGCATTCAAAAGTGACCAAAACATCAGCCAGGAAGCATAGGAATTGAGAAGTGGTCTGTGGTCACCACCTGCAGAACCACTCCTTTATCGGGGGTGTCTTGCTAATTGCCTATAATTTCCACCTGTTGTCTATTCCATTTGCACAATAGCATGTGAAATTATTGTCAATCAGTGTTGCTTCCTAAGTGGACAGTTTGATTTCACAGAAGTGTGATTGACTTGGAGTTACATTGTGTTGTTTAAGTGTTCCCTTTATTTTTTGGAGCAGTGCATATAATCACATACAGTACCAGTCAAAAGTTTGGACACACCTACTCATTCAAGGTTTTTTCTTTATTTTTACTGTTATCTACATTGTAAAATAATAGTGAAGACATCAACACTATGAAATAACACATATGGAATCATGTACAGTGCCTTGAAAAAGTATTCGGCCCCTTTGAACTTTGCGACTTTTTGACACATTTCAGGCTTCAAACATAAAGATATAAAACTGTATTTTTTTGTGAAGAATCAACAACAAGTGGGACACAATCATGAAGTGGAACGACATTTATTGGATATTTCAAACTTTTTTAACAAATCAAAAACTGAAAAATTGGGCGTGCAAAATTATTCAGCCCCTTTACTTTCAGTGCAGCAAACTCTCTCCAGAAGTTCAGTGAGGATCTCTGAATGATCCAATGTTGACCTAAATGACTAATGATGATAAATACAATCCACCTGTGTGTAATCAAGTCTCCGTATAAATGCACCTGCACTGTGATAGTCTCAGAGGTCCGTTAAAAGCGCAGAGAGCATCATGAAGAACAAGGAACACACCAGGCAGGTCCGAGATACTGTTGTGAAGAAGTTTAAAGCCGGATTTGGATACAAAAAGATTTCCCAAGCTTTAAACATCCCAAGGAGCACTGTGCAAGCGATAATATTGAAATGGAAGGAGTATCAGACCACTGCAAATCTACCAAGACCTGGCCGTCCCTCTAAACTTTCAGCTCATACAAGGAGAAGACTGATCAGAGATGCAGCCAAGAGGCCCATGATCACTCTGGATGAACTGCAGAGATCTACAGCTGAGGTGGGAGACTCTGTCCATAGGACAACAATCAGTCGTATATTGCACAAATCTGGCCTTTATGGAAGAGTGGCAAGAAGAAAGCCATTTCTTAAAGATATCCATAAAAAGTGTCGTTTAAAGTTTGCCACAAGCCACCTGGTAGACACACCAAACATGTGGAAGAAGGTGCTCTGGTCAGATGAAACCAAAATTGAACTTTTTGGCAACAATGCAAAACGTTATGTTTGGCGTAAAAGCAACACACCATCCCCACTGTCAAACATGGTGGTGGCAGCATCATGGTTTGGGAATGCTTTTCTTCAGCAGGGACAGGGAAGATGGTTAAAATTGATGGGAAGATGGATGGAGCCAAATACAGGACCATTCTGGGAGAAAACCTGATGGAGTCTGCAAAAGACCTGAGACTGGGACGGAGATTTGTCTTCCAACAAGACAATGATCCAAAACATAAAGCAAAATCTACAATGGAATGGTTAAAAAATAAACATATCCAGGTGTTAGAATGGCCAAGTCAAAGTCCAGACCTGAATCCAATCGAGAATCTGTGGAAAGAACTGAAAACTGCTGTTCACAAATGCTCTCCATCCAACCTCACTGAGCTCGAGCTGTTTTGCAAGGAGGAATGGGAAAAAATGTCAGTCTCTCGATGTGTAAAACTGATAGAGACATACCCCAAGCAACTTACAGCTGTAATCACAGCAAAAGGTGGCGCTACAAAATATTAACTTAAGGGGGCTGAATAAGTTTGCACGCCCAGGTTTTCAGTTTTTGTTTTGTTAAAAAAGTTTGAAATATCCAATAAATGTCGTTCCACTTCATGATTGTGTCCCACTTGTTGTTGATTCTTCACAAAAAAATACAGTCTTATATCTTTATGTTTGAAGCCTGAAATGTGGCAAAAGGTCGCAAAGTTCAAGGGGGCCGAATACTTTCGCAAGGCACTGTAGTTACCAAAAAAGTGTTTTTTATATTTTAGATTCTTCAAAGTAGCCATCCTTTGCCTTGAAGACAGCTTTGCACACTCTTGGCATTTTCTCAACCAGCTTTGCCTGGAATGCTTTTCCAACAGTCTTGAAGGAGTTCCCACATATGCTGAGCACTTGTTGGCTGCTTTTCCTTCACCCTTTGGCCCAACTCATCCCAAATCATCTCAATTGGATTGAGGTTGGGTGATTGTGGAGGCTAGGTCATCTAATGCAACAATCCATCACTCTCCTTCTTGGTCAAATAGCCTTTACACAGCCTGGAGGTCTGTTGGGTCATTGTCCTGTTGAAAAACAAATGATAGTCCCACTAAGTGCAAACCAGATGTGATGGCGTATCGCTGCAGAATGCTGTGGTAGCCATGCTGGTTAAGTGTGCCTTGAAATCTAAATAAATCACAGACAGTGTCACCAGCAAAGCACCCCCACACCTCCTCCTCCTCCTCCATGCTTCATGGTGGGAACCACACATGCTGACATTATATGTTCACCTACTCTGCGTCTCACAAAGACAGTGGTTGGAACCAAAAATCTCAAATTTGGACTCATCAGTCCAAAGGACAGATTTCCACCGGTCTAATGTCCATTGCTTGTGTTTCTTGGCCCAAGCAAGTCTCTTCTTATTATTGGTGTCCTTTAGTAGTGCTTTCTATGCAGCAATTCGACCATGAAGGCCTAATTCACGCAGTCTCCTCTGAACAGTTGATGTTTAGATGTGTCTGTTACTTGAACTCCGTGAAGCATTTATTTGAGCTGCAATTTCTGAGGCTGGTAACTCTAATGAAATTATCCTTTATTGCAGAGGTAACTCTGGGTTTTCCTTTCCTGTGGCGGTCCTCATTAGAGCCAGTTTCATCATAGCGCTTGATGGTTTTTGCGACTGCATTTGAAGAAACTTTCCGCATTGACTGACAAGCATGTTTAAAAGTAATGATGGACTGTCATTTCTCCTTGCTTATTTGAGCTATTCTTGCCATAATATGGACTTGGTCTTTTACCAAATAGGGCTATCTTCTGTATACCACTCCTACCTTGTCAAAACACAACTGATTGGCTCAAACTCATTAAGAAGGAAAGAAATTCCACAAATTAACTTTTAATAAGACACACCTGTTAATTGAAATGCATTCCAGGTGATTACCCAATGAAGCTGGTTGAGAGAATGCCAAGAGTGTACAAAGCTGTCATCAAGGCAAAGGGTGGCTACTTTGAAGAATCTCAAATATAAAATATATTCTGATTTGTTTAACACTTTTTTGGTTACTACATGACTCCAAATGTGTTATTTCATGGTGTTGACGTCTTCACTATTATTGTACAATGTAGAAAATAGTAAAAATAGAGAAACTCTCGAATGAGTAGGTATGTCTGAACTTTCGACTGGTACCGTATATATAATGTAAGGAAGCATGTGCTTCCTCCGTGCCAATCAACTATAGCTGACCTGTTATCCACCACTCCCTTGGCCATGATTCAATGATATTCTCTTTCTCCCCCTCCTCCTCTCCCCTTTATTTCTCTCTCTTGCTCTTCCTCTTCCTTTCCGTACATCAGGGTCAATCTTGACCCCTCTAAGCGCCAGGGCTCAAACAAATCAGTCTCGGGTTGTACCCTTCCCCAGGGATCAAAAACAGTTAGTAAGTTCCCATGATACTAGCTTCTGTCTGCCTGCATGTCTGCCTGCCTAACCTACTGGATGTGTGTGTGTGTGTGTATGTATGTGTGTGTGCGCGCACCTGTCTGACTGTGTGCTTGTTTACTTACTTATATGTTTGCCTGTCTGTTACATTTATTTTTGTCTGTCTGCATGCCTACCTGTTTGTCTATGTCTTACCAACCTGTCTAATTTGCCTAGTACTTGTATGCTGTAGTATGCCTGCCTGCCTGTCTTCCCACTTGTCTTTGTTCTGCAGCTCTCTGCTTTTTGGTTAATTCCTTTGGCATACCCTTGTCATCCATTGTCTTGGGGGTAACACTTTACTTGAATGTTGCATCATAAGGGCTACATAACACTGTCATTACAATGACATGTCATAAACCGTTTTGACTTGCTGCAACTGACTTTAAACTGTCACGACACAAACCATGAATTAACTATGGCAGTTTTGCTAGACGATTGGCTAATCTACAGTAAACATAGTCTGTATCATTTTGACAGTGTAAAGGCATTTGTCATAAAAAACTGACACCTATGACATCTGTTATGGCATTGTTATGAAAGTGTTATGTAGCCTTTATAATACATTGGGCTTCTGTTAAAATAAGTATTTGTTCCAGGGGCACCATCGTAGTGGATAAGGTCTTCTTGTGACTCCATCTACTTTGTTTTAGTTTTATTTTGAATGACATTTTATTCCCGGGCATGAGGATTATCTTTGTTGTGTGGTGGAATTAGGGTTGCAAATTGAGGGTATATTACCGGAAACGTTCAAAGTTTACCATTAAACTATCAGTTTTTTTTTTTTTGTGCGCATTTTATCAGATGACTATCTACTGTAGTGACGTTTTTGATACTTCAGATTATCACAGGTGTCTCTAATTACCTCTGGAACTATGTGGCCTTATCACACGGAAACGGTGGTGGTGTAGTGGGGGGTAAATGTAAGTAAATGCAATTTAGCCATATGTTTTTGTTCCTATACAGTTTAACCACTGTATTTTTTTAAACCGCGACCGGCGATCAGTTTACCCACCATTTTTTTTTACTTTACCATTACCTCACTGCATGTAAAATGTAGAATATATATATATTTTTTAATTAGAATGACAAAACTGTCAAAAATCGTCCTAAATATAAACCATCAACTTAGTGAATACCATTGGTGTTTTTTTAAATGTACGCACTTTTATTTATATTACTATGTCAATATGTCTTTATTGTAAATATTTTTGCGCGGAATTGGTGGCAGTTGTGAAAAAAGTCAATAGTTGTAAGAGTTGCAGAGTTAATTGAAAATAATGCAATTGTTAATTATATGCTTTTTTCATTCATTTGGCTATTTTCTCTTGAACCATATGGTCTATCCACTAGAAACTCATGGACAATATGGACACAGATCAACAACAAAAAATTAATACTATATATGAAAAAAACTCATCCTAATTACCATAGATTGCCACAGATGACCTTTTAATTACAAAAAGTACAGAAGATTCCGGTAACTTTGGTAAATATCCAGTATCTTTGCAACCCTAGGTGAAATTGATAGTGATGGACAGTTGGTGTCACAGAATGCACCAACATTTACACTGCTGTGGATTCTCCCACTTCGCCTTAAAAGACATGGAATGTAATCACATCAGTACAGTTTACTGTTCTCAATGAACAAACACAATATGAGACGCTTGGGGTTGTTTATTCATTTCTTATATTGATACAGCGTTATTATATTACTCTGTTGTGCAAGTCAGGGCGCTCTGATACAGAGTGATATTTGTGCCAATAAAAAGTATGTTGCACTCTTATCACTCCATACTCTGACCTGTATACATGAGTTGCAACTACGTCATCTGATCGCGTCACCACATTGTTATCAACATTCTCAAGACGCTGTCAGCCATAGTGGCTCCTGAATGTCGAGTGGTGCCCAGTCATTCTGAACAGAGGCTAATGATTGTTTCGTCTTTACAGTATACTGTAGTGGCATGAACATATAATGACATTAATAGTAGGCAAATAATAAGTAGGAAACAACTTTGTCATCACCATGATGTTGTTACATTTACTTTGGACAGAAGACAATGTTGTCATTAGCTAGCAAAGTTTATCAAAAATACCTAGCAATGCTAACGTTAGCTTAAATCCGGTGCTCTCCTCTCACGCTTATCTAGCTAGCTAACATTATACTGCATCTAAAGGTAATATGAAGACATCACAATTAGAGGTCGACCGACTATGATTTTTCAACGCCATACTGATTATTGGAGGACCAAATACAGCCTAATCTCGGGAGTTGATAGGCTTGAAGTCATAAACAGCCCAATGCTTGAAGCATTGCAAACGCAGGAAAGTGCTGTGTGAATGCTTACGAGCCTGCTGCTGCCTACCACCACTCAGTCAGACTGCTCTATCAAATCATAGACTTAATTATAATATAATAACACACAGAAATACAAGCCTTGGGTCATTAATATGGTCAAATCCGGAAACATTAATGTCGAAAACAAAACATTTATTCTTTCAGTGAAATACGGAACCTTCTGTATTTTATCTAACGGGTGGCATCCATAAGTCTAAATATTGCTGTTACATTGCACAACCTTCAATGCTATGTCATAATTACTGTATGTAAAATTCTGGCAAATTAGTTTGCAACGAGCCAGGCGGCCCAAACTGTTGCATATACCCTGACTCTGCGTGCAATTAACGCAAGAGAAGTGACACAATTTCCCTAGGTAATATTGCCTGCTAACATTAATTTATTTTAACTAAATATGCAGGTTTAATTTTGATTTTAAGAAAGGCATTGATGTTTATGGTTAGGTACATTCGTGCAACGATTGTGCTTTTTTTGCAAATGCGCTTTTGTTAATCATCCCCCGTTTGGCGAAGCTGTGTCACGTTCTGACCTTTATTTCCTTTGTTTTTGTATTTAGTTAGTATGGTCAGGGCGTGAGTTGGGTGGGCAGTATATGTTTGATTTTCTATGATTTGGGGATTTCTATGTTTCGGCCTAGTATGGTTCTCAATCAGAGGCAGGTGTCATTAGTTGTCTCTGATTGAGAATCATACTTAGGTAGCCTGGGTTGCACTGTTTGTTTGTGGGTGATTGTCTATGTTAGTGGCTTGTGTCAGCACAGGTCTCATTTGTAGCTTCACGGTCGTATTTGGTTTATTGTTTATTGTTACTCTTTTGTATAGAGTTCAGTGTTCTCTTTATTAAAATTCACTATGAACACATACCACGCTGCATATTGGTCCTCTGATCCTTCTCGCCTCTCCTCTTCAGATGAAGAGGAGGACGACCGTGACAAGCTGGCTGTCTTTGTTGGGAAGAAATGGTCTTCACACAGTTCGCAACGAGCCAGGCGGCCTAAACTGCTGCATATACCCTGACTCTGTTGCACTGAACACAAGAGAAGTGACACAATTTCCCTAGTTAAAAGAAAGTCATGTTATCAGGCAATATTAACTAAATATACAGGTTTAAAAATATATACTTGTGTATTGATTTTAAGAAAGGCGTTGATGTTTATGGTTAGGTACACATTGGTGCAACGACAGTGCTTTTTTCGTGAATGTGCTTGTTAAATCACCTGTTTGGCAAAGTAGGCTGTGATTCAATGATAAATTAACAGGCACCGCATCGATTATATGCAACGCAGGACAAGCTAGATAAACTAGTAATATCATCAACCATATGTAGTTAACTAGTGATTATGTTAAGATTGATTGTTTTTTTACAAGATAAGTTTAATGCACCTTACCTTGGCTCCTTGCTGCACTCGCATAACAGGTAGTCAAGCCTGCCACGGAGTCTCCTCGTGGAGTGCAATGTAATCGGCCATAATCGGTGTCCAAAAATGCAGATTACCGATTGTTATGAGAACTTGAAATAGGCTCTAATTAATCGGTCGACCTCTAATCACAATGACAACAAAAGGTTTTCCTACTAATTATTTGCCTCCTTTAGAAATGTTAATCAATGGCAGTTGACAATGCATTGAGTAGAATGTTCACTCGGGAGTCAGCCCTCAATATAGAACTTATAAAACAATATTGTGACGCAACGTACAACCGATGAATACCTGGAGTTTTTTTGTCGCTGTTGTCGTTTGCTTGTCCTCACTCTATGATTTCCTTTCTTTTTGAATGGCTTCAAAGTATTGTGGATTGATGGTGACTCTCTCTGTGTACTTGGTGGACATGGAACTGCATCTCCCTTAAAACACCTCTCTGATTCCCCATTTAATTGTGTGTGTGTGTGTGTGTTCTCTACGCAGGGTCACAAATGAACCTGAGGGAATCTGCCGATCTGCGGTCACAAGGTCAGTATATGTCACAAGGTCAGTATATCCGGCAACCCTTTGTCACCTCATCTATAACCCCAACATAACCGTGTTAGGTTGTTGTCATGTTTTAGACAGTAAACTTGCTCACATTAACTGAAAATTCATTCTTAAATTTAAAGGCCCAGTGCTGTCGAAAATGTTGATCAGTGTTATTTTCTGATAGTTGCTGGTTGAAAATACAATATACACAGGACCTTCTAATCAACAGGCTTGCATCGTCTGGAGTTTTTGCTTGCAATGGTGACATCACCATCGGTAAATTGGTAAAGAGACCTAAAACAAATAGAGTTCCAAACCTCTCTGCCAATACAGCTATTGTTCAGTTTCCCCCTCCCCACTCCTAGCAAAATTCTTGATTAAGAAATATGTTTTTGCTAAAAACAAATGAAATATATTGCAGTAAGGTACTTAATTGTTACCCAGAAAATATTTGATATTGATATAAAAATGGCTGCATTGGGCCTTTACTAGATTCAACCACCCATTCTCACTTTCTTTTCTCCTTACCCACCCCTTTCCCTCTAACAACTCTTCTCTCCTCCTTTTTCTTTTACTCTCCCACCACTCTGTCCTTTCTCTTTCTTTTTTTTCTGTCGCTCTCCCTTTCTGGTCACCAGTCGCCATTTACCTGGGCATCAAAAAGCGGCCGAGCCCCGGGCCATCGGATGTGGCTGGAATCTGAGGGTACCCCGGGGGCGGCGGGACCCAGCGGAGGTGGTGCTGGCTCTGTGGGAGGCGGCACGGGGCTGCGGCTGCCAGGTCCACCACGCCGGCCCCTTCCTGCTCTCCTGCACCCACGGGGCGTCCGGAGGTTGCGTGGCCTTCAAGGCAGAGGTGTGCCACCTCTCCACGGGGGGTGGTGCCTCCAACAATAAGACTTCCAACGGGGTGCGCTATACACGACTTTGGGGAGCACCGCTCGTTTTCCGGGACATCGCCATGCAAATCTCAAAGGACCTCGAACTCTGAATATAATGGGGGTTGAGAATGATGGAAAGAGAAATACAGAGAAAGAGGGATGTGGGGCTGGACTCAAGATAAAATACATTTGCCCCTGTCTCTTACGTGGCTATAGCCCTACCCCCCTCCGCACCAGTCTCAACCTAACCACCCGCCCCCATCGCCACACCACCCAGACCCAAATGTACCCCCCGCGTCCCTCTCACCACTACAACTGAACAGCTTCACCCACTGGAACCTGATCAGACAGGAATCCAGCTTAAAATGTTTTACTGTTACCTCTAGCCATAATGACTATTACTTTTATGATTGGTATCATTGTCTTTTTTAACGATCACCAACTCCGTACCGACAACATCAAAAACATTCTCGAAAACATTTCTCGTGTACAGATATAGGATCTTGATTTGATCACCCTGTTGCAGGATAACTTTCCTGCAATACAGGAAATGTAAAACTTGTAGTGTATTTGAGGTTTAAAAAGGCTTCTGAAGTTTGTAATTTCCACTTCAAAATTTCAGACTTTATTTTCCCTTACGAAAAATGTATCAACCCATAAAACATTTCCATTAATTATAATCCACATAATAATTCATAATTCCTGTTGCTGCAGGATTATTTTCCTGCTGTAGCTAACTGGCTCAAATTAAGATCCTACATCTATGTATGTATTGCTCTTTCTTCTCCCATTTGAACATTGATACTGATGAAGTGATCATCCAAGGACTTCTGTGGACGATATGCACAAATAGAGACAGTTAACTCAAGGATTTGACAAGCGGCATCAAAGGTTACTCTGTTTTTCTATTTGTGCACAGTATAGGCGGGATTGGATTGTTGGGCAATGACAGAAGTTGACAAGACACTTTGTACCAGCCAATGGGAACCTTCACATCCATTTCCACTAACATCATCAACTGAAAAAGGTAGTAGCTGGGGATGTTATCTCGGACACATCATGAATCTATCTCAGTTAGTCTTACTGCATATGACATAAATAAACTGGACTGATATAGGTTTCACTTTTGTAGTATTGTACAAACCAAACACCATAATAAGCTATTATGTTAATGTGTAATGTCAGGCAGTATACACTTTAGTACATATCATGCTCCATTTTAGATATCAGTGCCAATACGAAAACTGAATCTATGTACAGTGCATTCGGAAAGTATTCAAACCCCTTGACTTTTTTCACATTTTTTTACTTTACAGCCTCATTCTAAAATGGATAAAACATGTATTTTTTCTCATCAATCTACACACAATACCCCATAATGACAAAGCGAAAAACAGGTTTTTAGACATTTGTATGAAACAAATATAACAGAAATACCTTATTTACATAAGTGTTCAGACCCTTCGCTATGAGACTTTAAATTTAGCTCAGGTGCAACCTGTTTCCATTGATCATCCTTGAGATGTTTTTACAACTTGATTGGAGTCCATCTGTGGTAAATTCAATTGATTGGCCATGATTTGGAAAGGCACACAACTGCCTATATAAGGACCCACAGTCGACAGTGCATGTCAAAGCAAAAACCAAGCCATGAGGTCGAGGGAATTGTCCGTAGAGCTCCGAGACAGGATTGTGTCAAGGCACAGATCTGGGGAAGGCTACAAAAAAATGTCTGCAGCATTGAAGGTCCCCAAGAACACAGTGGCCTCCATCAATCTTAAATGGAAGATGTTTGGAACTACCAAAACTCTTCCTAGAGCTGGCCACCCGGCCAAACTGAGCAAGAATCCAATGGTCACTCTGACAGAGCTCCAGAGTTCCTCTTTGGAAATGGGAAAACCTTCCAGAAGGACAACTATCTCTGCAGCCCTCCACCATTCTGGCCTTTATGGTAGTGTGGCCAGACGGAAGCTACTCCTCAGTAAAATGCACATGAAAGCCCACTTGGAGTTTTCCAAAAGTCACTTAAACTATTTGGCCTGAATGCCAAGCGCCAATTCTGGAGGAAACTTGGCACCATCCCTATGTTGAAGCATGGTGATTGCAGCATCATGCTGTGGGGATGTTTTTCAGCGGCAGGGACTGGGAAACTAGTCAGGATCGAGGGAAAGATGAATGGAGGAAAGTACAGAGAGATCCTTGATGAAAACCTGCTCCAGAGCGCTCAGGACCTCAGACTGGGGAAAAAGTTCACTTTCCAACAGGACAACGATTCTAACATGCTGACTAGACCGGACACGTCGCGTGCGCGAGCGTCACAAAATACATTTAGAAATCCATGTTATTCAATTATTTCACCCACACTGCTCGCGTGCACCAATGAGCGTCTGCGATGCCAAGGGCTAAAATAGGACTCCTTTCTATTTCTGATGCCGATCGCGCTGCAAGTCCTGCCTCTTCCATCTCCTCGTTAGTTTATAGAAGCAAGTACCCACATGCCATCTCCTCATTGGTTGAATGATGAACTGTTGCCGGTTGTCGTGGTAAAACTACGAAAGTTTAGATGCCAATCGCCATATAAATTAAACGATGAAAAGGCCTGGAAGGAGGAGAGATGACTAGAAACGATTTGGTTGGCTGTTTTATGTGTGGATTAATTGTCGGCGTAGGGCACCTTGTGCCTTCCAGGTAAAATAACAACTCGATGTTTATATCCCAGGACAAATTAACTAGCAACAGCAAGCTATCTAAATAGGACAAATTAGCTAGCAAGTGCAAGCTAACTAGCCTAATTGCCATACATGTTTAAGGCTTTTCGACCTGTCCCCAAATTAATGTCATTGGTTCAGAGTTTGTTTTGATATTTTAACCTGCTTGTCGTGATCGCGTTTGGTGTAGGGGGACAAAATAAATGTATGCACAATAGCGCATGATGGCGCACGCGCACAGCCGGTTTGGGTTCCGTGTAAGCACACAGCCAAGACAGCGCAGGAGCAGCTTCGGTACAAGTCTTTGAATGTCCTTGAGTTGCCCCGCCAGAGCTCAGACTTGAACCCGATCGAACATCCCTGGAGAGACCTGAAAATAGCTGTGCAGCGACGCTCCCCATCCAACCTGACAGAGCTTCTCTGTAGAGAAGAAATAGGAGAAACTCCCCAAATACAGGTGTGCCAAGCTTGTAGCATCATACCCAAAAATAATCTAGGCTGTAGTCGCTGCCAAAGGTGCTTCAACAAAGTACTGAGTAAAGGGTCTGAATACTTATGTAAATGTAATATTTCAATTTTTTATTTTTAATACAATTGCAAAAATGTCTAAAAACCTGTTTTTCGCTTTGTCATTATGGGGTATTGTGTGTAGATTGATGAGGAAAATGTTTTATTCAATCCATTTTAGAATAAGGCTGTAACGTAACAAAATGTGGAAAAATTCAAGGGGTCTGAAAACATTCCGAATGCACTGTAGATCAAAACTGTGGTTCGTAGCGCTATACATTTTTTCACCTTCAAACATCTTTAGCTATCTGTAGCTTTGGTTTCCTGCACACACCCTTGGAAAGTAATTCCTTTGCCAAATTCCTATTCCGTAGAAACTCTTTTATCCCTCTGATTGGCTGGGATCAATGTCTGTGTTGGCACTGGTCATCATCAATAATCATATCATGCCATTTCTAAGCATTTTATCCCCTACCTCTCACGGTTTGATCTCTCCCTTTTACCTTTCTTGAACAGAGTTGAATTCAAGTCATGAAACAGTTGCACAGTGAGTTGTTCCTCAGCATAAACTAGTTTAACTCAATGTCTAATGACTAAAAGGGTGACTGGGAAAGCCATTTTTGTTTCAATGCAAAAGCAGTTCAGTGCAGAACATTGTGCCCTTGAACGCCACATGGCTTTGCCAAAATGCAAAGCTGTCAGGCTTCATAGTGAACCAAATCTGGAACAGACCTGGGTTGAAATAAATGATTATTTAACATTTCAAATACCCTTAGATACTCTGCCCTAAACGTTGGGCAAAAAGAGAGAGTATTTTAGTAATATTTTTTTAAACAATATTTGCCCACTGAAATAGGCTACATAGTTCAGAGAAACTCGATATAGAAACTCAAATAGAGATAATACTTGATCCAGATCTGTTTTGGAATAAGTCATATTTCTTTCAATGTGATGCAATGCCATTTTGTTTGGATTCTATTCCGTGCCCTGATGTTTTATCTTCAGCTATCTCTCAACATTGAAGGTGAACATCAAAATCAGTTTTTTTCCCTGAGGTAACTGCAACTGTCCAATCCCATTCCTACTGTTACACATGCCTCAACTCTGACACCCTTTAGCATTTTGGCACTGGTTATCTTCAGATCAAACTGGTTTTGTCTACTGTTGATGACGGTGGGTTGCTGTGAGGTGTGGGGGGAGGAATGCATAGACACACAGATGAGTCATTTAGAGAGAGAGAGCCTTAAAGGCAGTGTGACTGGGATGCTGTGTTTTCCCTCTTGCACCCCTTATGCCTACATATAGTACATGTTCAATGCTGGAAAATAAGCTAAAAAAGGCTTCCTCACATTCCCCCCTGATAAGAATGAATGATGTACTATGATGTTCATGTAGGCTACAAGATTTCTGCCTGATTATTTACTGGTAATACTCTCGAACTCAGTTGTGGCTTTTTGCTCATGGTGACATAACCAGTCAGAACAACGTGGTCATTTAACTTTGGATCTCTTTTTTTTTATTTCAATCTTCACCACAAGCGTTTTTACTGTCCGTATGTCCGTTTGTTTTTGCAATCCTCCTCTTGTTTTATTTTTCGAAAACACTCCCAGCTGTCTTCCACTTCACAGACACGTCGTTAAATCATCTCTTCAGAACCTCCTCAGTGCCGTTTGGTCTGCTACGCTGCCACATGACAGGATCCCCTATAGAGGAGAGCAATACTAATCTACAACAATACACAGCCCTCAACAGTACAGACAGATAGATTCACGGGCCTGAGGAGGGTCAGTCCTATAACATTGTGGTGTATATTAGCATTAGGTAATATAGACCTTGATGCACTTTGCTTTGACTTGAATCAGCTCCTTCCAGTGGAATCTCGGGCAAAGCCCACAACGAGCCACTGGAGGGCGCCAATGTCTTAAATGTGAACACTTCAATTTGTGGATATTTGCACAGGTACTTTATTTATTTTTTAGAATAATATCGTAATAAAAAATCTGCATTTATATCAGCCAGTTTATGGCTGTATAGAAAATATATGAATATAGTATATATCTTAGAGCTCAAGGTTTATTTATAGCTAGAGCAAGGGAAGTACTTCTAGTTTAAAGCAGTTTCTGTCAATGACAATGTGGAACAATACCAACCTGCAATCCTGCATGACTTCAAAGTTTGGGTTTTAGGGAGGGGGGGGGGGTTGAAATGATTCATATCCATTATTCATAAAAATGCAGTCAGTGTTTGGATATATATATATATATATATATATATATATATATATACGGTACAGAGAAATGGTACCAAGTACAAATGGCAGGCTTTTGGCCAATTGCAATGATTTCAGTCAATCTTCTATTACTTACAGGGAAATTGGTTCAATTTGGACAATTTTACTTCCTGAATTCTGCAAATGTAACTTAAAAGGATTATCCACTGGGTTTTCAGAAATGTACTTCACAAGTCTCTGATTTTCTCCACCCGCATAACAAAATGTAAAATGTGTCTAATGTGTTGTTGCAAATTCTGACATTTTAAATTGATGTTTCAATTCACACTATCCCTGATAAACACAAATGTCAGGCAGATCTGATAGGAAAACCTTGGGTGCGTTCAAGCAATAGTAACGTCTGTTTAAGTCTTTACAGAATTAAAGTAAAGCATCTGGTTGATGAACATGCTAAGGTGAAGGAAAAAAATGATGGGCTGACATTGTTTCCAGGTGGAATATAATACAAACCTATGAAATGCAGAAAGATAGTTCAATGTGTGCTGGTATGCCTATAAGAGACTGTCTGTGGTATAGATGGTTGTTGAACACAGTATTGTGACCCCAGGGGCTCAGTATTTAAGTAATGTACATTGTCATGCTAGAACTGTTTATTTTTGGAAATGATGTAATATGCAATAGAGGCCAATGAAACGGATGAACAGACACATTTTGACCTGGACGCCTAGTTCTGTACACCCCTTGACCCATTCAGAAACAAACAATGTGAGATTGTGTTACCCAAAAGCCCTGTTGCTTTTGGTCTAGAGAGAAAGTGAGAAACATGGAGCGGACGAGAAATTAAAGTCACAGATGTTGCCATTGTTTCTTTGTTTTTTGTTTGTTTGATGGATTTCTATGTTCGCCTCATGATTGAGCATCAATTGATTCTTGCTGTTGATCTTACTACAGATAATAACTTCATTTGACAGTTAGGCTTTTGGAAAACATCTTGACCTACCACCCAGCAAACACACAACCACCACACAAAGCTATATAAATGTTTACTCCAGGTTGTGAGCGTCAACGTGCCCTTGCTACTTCGTAACAACACTTCGAATACCCTGTAAGTGCTACACTGTCTTAACAACAGCGCCTTTAACTATTAGTATATTCTACACCCTACAGTGTTAAAAAGTACATTCTATTAGAGGCAAAATATTTACACAGAGCTGGTTTTGTATAACATTTCACGTTTACACCCTATACTGTTCAAATGTAGTCACTATTAGAGTTTACATTTACTCGGATGCAGTTTATTTGTAACACTTGACGCCAGTGAAGAGTAAATACAACAATAGGCAGTGTTAGCCAGTGTTAATGTTCAACTATTCACAGAGTAACAGAAACGTTGTAAATGGTTAGAAAGCTAACCCTTTTGAAATTGTAATATTGATATACAGTGCCTTGCGAAAGTATTCGGCCCCTTGAACTTTGCGACCTTTTGCCACATTTCAGGCTTCAAACATAAAGATATAAAACTGTATTTTTTTGTGAAGAATCAACAACAAGTGGGACACAATCATGAAGTGGAACGACATTTATTGGATATTTCAAACTTTTTTAACAAATCAAAAACTGAAAAATTGGGCGTGCAAAATTATTCAGCCCCCTTAAGTTAATACTTTGTAGCGCCACCTTTTGCTGCGATTACAGCTGTAAGTCGCTTGGGGTATGTCTCTATCAGTTTTGCACATCGAGAGACTGAAATGTTTTCCCATTCCTCCTTGCAAAACAGCTCGAGCTCAGTGAGGTTGGATGGAGAGCATTTGTGAACAGCAGTTTTCAGTTCTTTCCACAGATTCTCGATTGGATTCAGGTCTGGACTTTGACTTGGCCATTCTAACACCTGGATATGTTTATTTTTGAACCATTCCATTGTAGATTTTGCTTTACGTTTTGGATCATTGTCTTGTTGGAAGACAAATCTCCGTCCCAGTCTCAGGTCTTTTGCAGACTGCATCAGGTTTTCTTCCAGAATGGTCCTGTATTTGGCTCCATCCATCTTCCCATCAATTTTAACCATCTTCCCTGTCCCTGCTGAAGAAAAGCAGGCCCAAACCATGATGCTGCCACCACCATGTTTGACAGTGGGGATGGTGTGTTCAGCTGTGTTGCTTTTACGCCAAACATAACGTTTTGCATTGTTGCCAAAAAGTTCAATTTTGGTTTCATCTGACCAGAGCACCTTCTTCCACGTTTGGTGTGTCTCCCAGGTGGCTTGTGGCAAACTTTAAACGACACTTTTTATGGATATCTTTAAGAAATGGCTTTCTTCTTGCCACTCTTCCATAAAGGCCAGATTTGTGCAATATACGACTGATTGTTGTCCTATGGACAGAGTCTCCCACCTCAGCTGTAGATCTCTGCTGTTCATCCAGAGTGATCATGGGCCTCTTGGCTGCATCTCTGATCAGTCTTCTCCTTGTATGAGCTGAAAGTTTAGAGGGACGGCCAGGTCTTGGTAGATTTGCAGTGGTCTGATACTCCTTCCATTTCAATATTATCGCTTGCACAGTGCTCCTTGGGATGTTTAAAGCTTGGGAAATCTTTTTGTATCCAAATCCGGCTTTAAACTTCTTCACAACAGTATCTCGGACCTGCCTGGTGTGTTCCTTGTTCTTCATGATGCTCTCTGCGCTTTTGACGGACCTCTGAGACTATCACAGTGCAGGTGCATTTATACGGAGACTTGATTACACACAGGTGGATTGTATTTATCATCATTAGTCATTTAGGTCAACATTGGATCATTCAGAGATCCTCACTGAACTTCTGGAGAGAGTTTGCTGCACTGAAAGTAAAGGGGCTGAATAATTTTGCACGCCCAATTTTTCAGTTTTTGATTTGTTAAAAAAGTTTGAAATATCCAATAAATGTCGTTCCACTTCATAATTGTGTCCCACTTGTTGTTGATTCTTCACAACAAAATACAGTTTTATATCTTTATGTTTGAAGCCTGAAATGTGGCAAAAGGTCGCAAAGTTCAAGGGGGCCGAATACTTTTGCAAGGCACTGTATTAGGGCTCCCGAGTGTTGCATTGGTCTAACTTGCTGCATCTCAGTGCAAGAGGTGTCACTACAGTCCCTGGTTCGAGTTCAGGCTGTATCACATCCGGCTATGATTGGGAGTCCCATAGGGCTGCGCACAATTGGTCCAGCGTCGTCCGGGTTTGGCTGGGGTAGGCCGTTATTGTAAATAAGAATTTGTTCTTAACCAACTTGCCTAGTTAAATAAAATATATATATATTAGTGTAGTGTGAGACAATACGACAAGAGTGTTAACTCTACATTGAGTGCATGACCAAGAAAGACGTCAGCATCTGTATTTGTTCATGGAGATTATTGGACCACAGTTTCAATGATAACTTTTACTGATACATTTTAACAACCCATGTGATGCCACATCTGTCAGACAAGCCCGACTACAGTGGATGCTGATCCCAGGACATTACCGACTGAATAGGAGAAAAGTGAGAAAAAATGGCAGAAGGAAGAAAAATAAATGGGTCTGTGTTCTGGGTACCAGATTCCTCTAAAGTCGGGCCAGTCATGGGCCATAACAGCACCCAACAGCAGGGGGAGACGGGGGCTTGTCAAACAAGAAGTGGTCATTGGTCAGCTGGTCCTGCTTGGCATCTGTCATGCCCTTCAGGGGGTAGTGCTTTCCCTTGAACACACCGTCCAGGGTGTTTAGAGCTGGAGACACAGAAAAACCCATTAAATATTATGTTCTACCATCCTCCAACTCTTAACAGCTAGAAGCTGTTCAATAAGAATTCTGGACCTGTATCCACAAAGCGTCTCAGAGTAGGAGTGCTGATTTAGGTTCAGGTCCCCACTTATCCATAATCATGTTGTTTCTGGAGGAAAAAATGTAGCACTTTGTTAATACGAGCCTTATCTATATTTCCAGTAAACTCCCTTTCGCTCACCTTACTACCTAGCTTCATGCACAATCCTGTGATTGCATGAGTGGCTATTGGTAGATGGGAGGCTCACCCTTGACGGACAGTCTCTCCATTGCTCTGCGGTAACCACGGCTGTCGTGGAGGGGCAGGGCATATCCCTTGATGCTGCGGCTGGTGCGCACATGGCTGGACAGGACGTAGTTGGGGTCCAGGTCATCACCTCCCTACACAGAATCAAGGTCACAACTGAGTTTTAGACCTGAACATTTGAAGTGACTCAAACAACTTTGTGAATCCCAACCCCCTATGTCCTGAAGAGATTATTCAAAACATTTCCACACTACTTTTGCTCAGCAGTACTCCTCCTATAGTGAATGAAACCCATCAAACATGTCAGAGGAACGTCTCTACCTTCAGGTTCTTGAAATTCAGGTCCGTCTTGTGCTTGTCTGTGGGCTTGTAACCACTATGACGGTCTGAGATGATGGGGTCCAACAGATCCTTGAAGACCTCGTAGGACTCCTCATCACCAGCCACTCAGCCAATGGTCATGATGAAGGGGTGACCTGAAGACAGAGAGAGGAGAGGAGGGTAAGAAGGCAGCACATCTAAGGAGTAGGCTTACTGACTTTAATATACCACTCTGTGGTGTAAAAATATGCAAGACTTCAAGAAAGTGTGTGATATGTAAAATGCAAGTTACACATACAGTATTACAAGATTCCCCAACTGGTGGGCCGTCAGCCGAATTTGGCCCGCTTGTGATTTTATTTGGCCCCCCATGTTTTCTGAGCAAAAAACCCAAATTTTTTATTTATTTATTTAATTGTTGGACATAAAAGACTGTAAAAACACCATCAAATCAGCTCCAAGTTATATACATTTCGGAAATTTGTTCCCAAGTATTCCTACACATAATAGAGACGTGAGTGTATACAAATTTAAGCAAGGTTTGAAATGGTTATGCTTTAGTCAAATATTATATATGTTTGGGCTTCTTGCGGTCAATATGCAGTCTACAAATTATTTGTAATTATGTTACGGCCCCGTAACCATCTGCTCAAGAAAAAAATTGGCTCGCGGCTGATGATCCCTGCAATATTATATTCGCTAACATGGATATGGGAGCAGGTATCTATTGTATGAAACTAAAAGCCCACAAACATTGTTGCAGCTTGTGCATATGTTAAACCTGCAAATACCTTTGCGAGCTTCCCGTTTTCTGCTCAGAAACTCATGAGCAATGACTCCCGCTAAAACTGACAGTTGGCCATTTCTCCTCAGTTTGAGTTTGGTTTTCACCATGAACAAACAGTTTACCAATTCACCTATATTACAATGTTGCATTATTGAAACTCTTTAACTGGGTTCTTGTGTCCATCCCACTCAATGACTGGAGTGCAGTCTTGGTTATAGGCTACATCATCTCCCAGGCAGCACCAACTCCTACCACTTCATCCAGGGTTGCAAAGGGAGGGTATTACTGGAAAGAATTTTGGTAACGTTCACATTTGTTTTCCATTTTATTTTATCAGATGATATCTAGTAGCCTTTTTGGGTACTTCAGATTATCACAGGTGTGTGTAATTAAATCTGGACCTCTGTGTGGCCTTGTACATGTACACAGTGGTGTAGTGGAGGGTAAATGTAAGTAAATGCAGTTTGGCCATTTTTTTTGTTCCTATACATTTTAACCACTGTATTCTTAACCCCGACCGGCAATAACACTGCATGTAAAATGTATTAAGATTATTATAATTTTTTTAATTAGAATGACAAAGCTGTAAAAAATCTACCTAAATATAAACCGTCAACTTAGTGGATACCATTGGTGTTTAATATGAGGGTTTCAGCATTAAATATACATATTTTTAAATGTACACACTTTTATTTATTTTACTATGACAATATGTTTTTATTGTAAATGTTTTTTTTTGCAACCATAGTCTAGGCTATATTATATATTATGGTATTGATATCTCTTAAGCGATGGCATTATGATTGATTATGATTGATTGATGCCTAAGCTTTAGCTCAGCAGGCTACAATGGTTGTGCAGACTATTGTAGGGATATCTGCTCAGTTCTACTTCTGAGAGTTGTGTGTTTGAGGTGGTTATTGTCTATCCTCAGGGGGTGTATAGGAGATGTGTGGCACTCACTAGGGTTGTCGACACCTGTCTGGATGCGGTCATCCTGTGTGAAGCCTGGAGGAGGTTTGCTTGCCCCTCAGCTTGGCGTACATGTCCTTGGTCAGCACCTTGGCCATGTGGTTGATGTGCTTGGTGAGGTCAGGGTACTCCTCCTCAACTTTGAAGTTGAGTTTGAAGTTGTTGTGGGTGTCACCGAAAGGCATGCTTGCGTTTCTAACACTGTGGGGGGAAAAAAACCTCTTTGATCTTTAGATTTTTATTGTCCATAATTTGCACAGAAAAACAGCATCGTACAGACACATTAGGAATCCCTGAATGGCTTTGAAACCACCAAATATGATAGTAACCTATCAAGAATGTTCCCAGACACTGACAGTCGAGGAGATTCAATAGAACAGCTGCAAAGACTAAACGGTATCCTAGTAACAATATCCATGTGCACTGTGTCAAGTTATTCAGAATAGTTAAGGGGGAGCGCTTATGCATTGGATATTTTTAACACCCTCACCCCCCGACCTCATAACCTCTTCAACATTCCACCCACCATATATAATCCTCACCATATATAATCCTCTCTTCAGTCCCCTTACCACTATCTCACACTCAACCCCTCTCTTGAACACCCCTACCCTTCATTCCCTTTGTCCACTTACACACACTGACCAAAAATATAAACACAACATGTAACGTGTTGGTCCCATGTTTCATAAGCTGAAATAAAAGATCCCAGAAATGTTCCATTCGCACAGAAAGCATATTTCTCTTAAATTGTGAGCACACATTTGTCTACATCCCTGTTAGTGAGCATTTCTCCTTTGCCAAGGTAATCAATCCACCTGACAGGTGTGACATGTCAAGACGCTGATTAAACAGCATGATCATTACACAGCTGCATCTTGTGCTGGGGACAATGAAAGGCCACTCTAAAATGTGCAGTTTTGTCACACAACACAATGCCACAGATGTCTCAAATTTGGAGGGAAAGTGCAATTGGCATGCTGACTGCAGGAATGCCCACCAGAGCTGTTGCCAGACAATTTAATGTTAATTTCTCTACTATAAGCTGCCTCCTATGTCGATTTACAGAATTTGGCAGTATGTCAAACAGGCCTCACAAACGCAGACCACGTGTAACTACGCCAGCCCAGGACAACCACGGACCTCCACATCGGGCTTCTTCACCTGTGGGATCATCTGAGACCGGCCACCTGGAAAGCTGATGAAACTGTGGGTGTGCACAACCAAATAATTTCTGCACAAACTGTCATAAACAATATCTTCTCCAGGGTCTTGTCCTGACTGCAGTTCGGTGTCATAACAGACTTCAGTGGGCAAACGCTCACCATCACTGGCAAGCTGGAGAAGTGTGCTCTTCTCAGATGAATATTTGTTTCAACTGTACCAGGCAGACAGTGTGTATGGCGTTGAGTGTGTGAGCGGCTTGCTGATGTCAATGTTATAAGCTACGAACAACGAACACCATTGCATTTTATCAATGGAAATTTCAATGCACACTGATACCATGACGAGATCCTGAGGCCCATTGTCGTGCCATCCATCCACCGCCATCACTTCATGTTCCAGCATGATAATGCATGACCCAATGTCGCAAGGATCTTTACAATATTCCGTGAAGCTGAAAATGTCCCAGTTCTTCGATTGCCTGCATACTTACCAGACATATAACCCATTGAGCATGTTTAGGATGCTCTGTATCTACGTGTACGCAGCATGTTCCATTTCCCGCCAATATCCAGCAACTTCGCACAGCCACTGAAGAGGAGTGGGACAACGTTCCACAGTCCACAATCAACAGCCTGATCAACTCAATGCGAAGGATGTGTCGTGCTGCATGATCACACTAGATACTGACTGGATACTGACTGGTTTTCTGACCCACGCCCCTTCCTTTTTTTAAGATATCTGTGACCAACAGATGCATATATGTATTCCCAGTCATGTGAAATCCATAGATTAGGGCCTTATACATTTATTTAAATAGACAGATTTTTTTATATGAACTGTGACGTGGTAAAATCTTTGAAATTGTTGCATGTTGTGTTTATATTTTTGATTAGTATACATATTCACCCCATACATTACACTCACACTGCAAAGAGAACAAACGCAGCCCCCCTTCACTTTACAGTATACAGGTAACTGCCAACATAAAGGAAAACTTGAGTAATTGAGGGATACAAAGTATATTGAAAGCAAGTGCTTCCACACAGGTGTGGAATTAACATCCCATCATGCTTAGGGTCTTGTATAAAATGCTGAGCAGGCTCAGTTGCCCATTATTTTGGCTACAATGGCTAGAAGAATAGGTCTCAGTGACTTTAAAATAGGTGTGATTGTTGGCACGTCTGGCAGGAGTTTCAGTGACGAAGACTGCTCAACTTGCTGATGTTTCAAGATAAGCCATGGCCGTCTGAGTCACCAGATCTCAACCCAATTGAACACTTATGGGAGATTCTGGAGCGGGGCCTAAGATAGCATTTTCCACCACCCTTAACAAAATGCCAAATTATGGAACTTATTGTGGAAGAATGGTGTCACATCCCTCCAATAGAGTTCGAGACCCTTGTATAATCTATGCCAAGGTGCGTTGAAGCTGTTCTGGCAGCTCGTGGTGGCCCCACACCCTATTAAGACACTATGTTGATGTTTCCTTTATTTTGACAGTTACTTGTAGCTCCCTACCCTACAGTGTGATCACCCTATCAGCATTTTCATTGTCAAATATGTCAAGAGAATCTGACACGTAGCCTATGAGATATTTTCAAATATCAATTGATTTTAAACTCAAACCAATTCACCAGAATGCCAGTGGTTTAAAGTACTGAAGTTAAAATAATTTAAAGTACTACGGGTATCTGTACTTCACTATTTATAGTTTTGACTACTTTTACTCCACTACATTCCCCCCCAAAATAATGTACTTTATACTCCATGCATTTTCCCTGACACCGAAAAGTAGTCGTTACATTTTGTATGTTTAACAGAACATGAAATTGGTCCAATTCACACACTTATCAAGAGAACACCCCTGTTCGTCGCTACTGCCTCTGATCTGGCAGACTCACTAAATGCAAATTATTAATTCGTAAATTATGTCTGAGTGTTGGAATGTGCCCTTGACTATCCATAAATAAATAAAAAAACAAGAAACTTGTGCCGTTTGGATTGCCTAATAGAAGTCATTTGTAAAAAGCTTATTTTTGCAATTACATTTACCTTTGATGCTTAAAAACTTATTGGGGATAGCCCCTTTTTTTCCCAATTGTCACCTAAAATGACCCAAATCTAACAGCCAGTAACTCAGGCCATAAAGCAAGGATAGGCATATTCTTGGTACCATTTGAAAGGAAACACTTTGAAGTGTGTGGAAATGTGAATTGAAGGTAGGAGAATATAACACAATAGTCAATAATCTATTAGAAGAAAATATAAAGAAAAAAACGACCATATTTTTTCCACCACCATCTTTGAAATGCAACAGAAAAGTCCCACGTCTAGCCATCACTTTGGTTGTAATTCCAATGGTGTCGACAAGAGGGCATGTGCAGACGGACAAGTTTAGCAGCTACATTTTGCGACAGATATGGGGTTTCCTGATACTCCCGTAAAACCCAGCTCATTGGCTATCTGTCTAGCTTTGTTTGACCCCGATTGGTGCTTATTTGACAAAATTACAGTTGATAAAGTGAAGATTGCCCGTGTTATCGGCGTGCCATGAAGGCATCGCTCTCTGATCAAATTTGGTGTCCTATAGGATAGGGTAGCCTAGTGGTTTGAGTGTGGACTAGTAACTGGAAGGTTGCAAGTTCAAACCCCCGAGCTGACAAGGTACAAATCTGTCGTTCTGCCCCTGAACAGGCAGTTAACCCACTGTTCCTAGGCCGTCATTGAAAATAAGAATTTGTTCTTAACTGACTTGCCTAGTGAAATAAAGGTAAAATAAAATACTACACCCCTAATGATATAGTGAAGTCTGGTTATGTTCTAGGATCTCAATCTTTAGAATTAGATTTTCACAGATTCCTTTTTTTGAAAATTGAACGAGTGTAAATACAAAATCGATCGTGCATGCTATATGGACCTTTTTAGGATATGAAAAATGATTGTATCTAACAAAACGACACATCATGTTATCTCTGGGACCCGTTGAATAATAAATCAGAGCAAGATTCCAGAATGTCAGTACACATTTCACCTTCAGAGGGGAATTTATCAAACCTATCGCGGTGAAAAAAGTGTTTCGTTGTTAAGAGCTCTTCTCAAACAATAGATATTTGCAGTAATATCTACTGTAAATTGTACAGTGCAGTTCTATTAACAAGAATTTAAGCTTTCAGCCGATAGAAGACACTTATATGTACCGACATTTGTTGTTTCTTGTCCATTAAAATAACATCAAAATGATCCGAAATACAGTGTAGACAATGTTAATGTTATAAATGACTATTGTAGCTGGAAATGGCTGATTTTTTTATGGAATATCTACATAGTCGTACAGTGGCCCATTATCTGCAACCATCACTCCTGTGTTCCAATGGCACGTTGTGTTAGCTAATCCACGTTTATCATTTTAAAAGGCTAATTGATCATTAGAAAACCCTTTTGCAATTATGTTAGCACAGCTGAAACCTTGTTCTAATTAAATAAGCTATAAAACTGGCCTTCTTTAGACTAGTTGAGTATCTGGAGCGTCAGCGTTTATGGGTTTGATTACAGACTCAAAATGGCCAGAAACAAAGACCTTTCTTCTGAAACTCATCAGTCTATTCTTGTTCTGAGAAATGAAGGCTATTCCATGTGAGAAATTGCCAAGAAACTGAAGATCTCGTACAACGCTGTGTACTACTCCCTTCGCAGAACAGCGCAAACTGGCTCGAACCAGAATAGAAAGCGGAGCGGGATTCCCCGGTGCACAACTGAGCAAGAGGACAAGTGCATTAGAGTGTCTAGTTTTAGAAACAGACTCCTCACAAGTTCTCAACTGGCAGCTTGATTAAATAGTACCCGCAAAACACCAGTCTCAATGTCAACAGTGAAGAGGCAACTGCGGGACAAATGAAGAGTTGGGATTTTGCCTGAAGACCAGACAAGAATGAAGTAACTGTCCTTGGGATCAGATCCTGTTCATCAGAGCCACAACAAACTCTGAAGGTCTTTGCCTCAGTTTAAATACCAGGCAGACACACAGCCATATTCTGGCCATTTTATTTTCTGCACGATTAGCAGTCCGGTTTGGTATGCTCTGCCCCATGACAGGATCCCTTATAGGAGAACAATACTAGTCCTACAGAACACAGACATATAATGAATCTTGTCTTCCCTCCTCCTCAACCTTTACACCTTCTATAGTCAAGTTTCAACCTGGGGTTACATTAGGAATTTAGTGGCGGGGGAGCCCTTTTTTGGAACTGTAGGCTTCACTGTGGGAACCACACATGCTGAGATCATCCGTTCACCTACTCTGCGTCTCACATAGACATGGCGGTTGGAACCAAAAATCTCTAAATTGGACTCATCAGACCAAAGCACAGATTTCCACAGGTCTAATGTCCATTGCTCGTGTTTCTTGGCCCAAGCAAGTCTCTACTTCTTACTGGTGTCCTTTAGTAGTGGTTTCTTTGCAGCAATTCAACCATGAAGGCTTGATTCACGCAGTCTCCTCTGAACAGTTGATGTTGAGATGTGTCTGTTACTTGAACTCTGTGGGCTGAAATTTCTGAGGCTGGTAACTAATGAACTTATCCTCTGCAGCAGAGGTAACTCTGGGTCTTTCTTTCCTGTGGCGGTCCTCATGAGCGCCAGTTTCATCATAGCGCTTGATGGTTTTTGCGACTGCACTTAAAGAAACTTTCAGAGTACTTCAACTTTTCAGAATTGACTGACCTGCATGTCTTAAAGTAATGATCGACTGCCATTTCTCTTTGCTTATTTGAGTTGTTCTTGCCATAATATGGACTTGGTCTTTTACCAAATAGGGCTATCTTCTTTATACCAACCCTACCTTGTCACAACACAACTGATTGACTCAAATGCATTAAGAAGGAAATTACACAAATTAACTTTTAACAATGCACACCTGTTAATTGGAATGCATTCCAGAAGCTGGCTGAGAGAATGCCAAGAGTGTGCAAAGCTGTCATCAAGGCAAAGGGTGGCTAATTTGAAGAATCTCAAATATAAAATATATTTGGATTTGTTTAACTCTTTTTTGGTTACTACATGATTCCATATTTGTTATTTCATAGTTTTGATGTCTTCACTATTATTCTACAATGTAAAAAATAGTAAAAATAAAGAAAAACCCTTGAATGAGTAGGTGTGTCCAAACTTCTGACTGGTACTGTATGTCCCCAGAATTACCATGTAGTCCAAAAAGTTGACTCAAGTTTGCCAAAAAGCACCTGGAAGCAACTGGATGATTATCAAGACTCTTGGGAGAATGTTCTATGGACAGATGATTCACAAGTATACCTTTTTGGATGACATGGGTCCCATTGTACCTGGCGAAAACCAAACTGCATTCCACAAAAAGAACCTCATACCAACGGTCAAGCATGGTGGTGGTAGTGTGATGCTTTGGGGATGCTTTGCTGCCTCAGGACCTGGACGACTTGCCTTAATAGAAGGAACCATAAATTCTGCTCTGTATCAGAGAATTCTACAGGAGAATGTCAGGCCATCCGTTTGTGAGCTGAAGCTAAAGTGCAGCTTGGTCATGCTGCAAGACAATGATCAAAAACACACAGTCAAGACTACATGAAAATGGCTAAAAAGCAAAGTCCAGACCTAATCCCAATTGAGATGTTGTGGCAGGACTTGAAACGAACAGTTCATGCTTGAAAACCAACAAATGTCATTGAGTTGAAGCAGTTCTGCATGGAAGAGAGGGCCAAAACTCCTCAACAGCGACATGAGAGACTGATCAACAACTACAGGAAGTGTTTGGTTGGAGTCAATGCAGCTAAAAGTGGCACAACCAGTTATTGAGTGTAAATGGGCAATTACTTTTTCACACAGGGGGTGTTGCGTAACTTTGTTAGTTAAATACATAAAATAAGTATCCATTTTTCTTTTTGTAAACTCAGGTTCCCTTTATCTAATATTAGGTTTGGTTGAAGATCTGATAAAAGTCACTATCAAAAAATTTGCAAAAATCAGAAAGGAGCAAATACCTTTTCACTGTGTGTCATTTTAATAGTGTAATGCAAACCAAAGTTTTCATAAATGGCACCTAATGTAGGAAAATTCTGTTAACTTCACCAAATAATAATAATAATAATGAATGGTATTTACACGGAACAAAAAGATAAACGCAACATGCAACTATTTCTAAGATTTTACTCATTTACAGTTCATATAAGGAAATCAGTCAATTTAAATAAATTCGTTAGGCTCTAGTCTATGGATTTCAATTTACTGGGAATACATATGTATATGCATCAGTTGGTTACAGATACCTTTAAAAAAACGGTAGGGGCATGGATCAGAAAACCAGTCAGTATCTGGTGTGACCATTTGCCTCAAGCAGCGTGACACATCTTCTTCGTATAGAGTTGATCCGGCTGTTGATTGTGACCTGTGTGGAATGTTGTCCCACTCCTCTTCAATGGCTGTGTAAAGTTGCTGGATATTGGCAGGAACTAGAACACGCTGTCCTACACGTCGATCCAG
This sequence comes from Oncorhynchus mykiss, assembly GCF_013265735.2. NCBI lineage: Eukaryota > Metazoa > Chordata > Actinopteri > Salmoniformes > Salmonidae > Oncorhynchus > Oncorhynchus mykiss. The sequence goes on along the minus strand of NC_048576.1, from coordinate 44,227,480 downwards.
AGCATCCCAATCATGCTCAATGGGTGAAATGTCTGGTGTTTATTCAGGCCATGGAAGAACTGGGACATTTTCAGCATCCAGGAATTGTGTACAGATCCTTGTGATATGGGGCCGTGCATTATCATGCTGAAACATGAGGTAATGGCGGAGGATGAATGACACGACAATGTGCATCAGAATCTCGTCATGGTATCTCTGTGCATTGAAATTGCCATCGATAAAATGCAATTGTGTTCATTGTCCGTAGCTGATGCCTGCCTATACCATAACCCCACTGACACCTCTGTTCACAACGTTGACTTCAGCAAACCACTCACCCCACACCATACATGCTGTCTGCATCTGCCCGGTACAGTTGAAACCGGGATTCTTCAGTGAAGAGCTGACTTCTCCAGTTTGCCAGTGGCCATCGAAGGTGAGCACTTGCCAACTGAAGTCGGTTACGACGCCGAACTGCAGTCAGGTCAAGACTATTTAAGAGGATGACAAGCACGCAGATGAGCGTCCCTGAGACGTTTTCTGACAATTTGTGCAGAAATTCTTCAGTTGTGCAAATTCAGCTGTCCGGGTGGCTGGTCTCAGATGATCCCACATGTGAAGAAGCAGTGTGTGGAGGTCCTTGGCTGAAGAGGTTACACGTGGGCGGCAGTTGTGAGGCCGTTTAGACGTGCTGCCAAATTTTCTAAAATGACATTGGAGGCATCTTATGGTAGAGAAATTAACATTAAATTCTCTGGCAACAGCTCTGGTGGACATTCCATGGTAATTGCATGCTCCCTCAACTTGAGACATCTGTGGCACTGTGTTGTGTAACAACACTGCACATTTTAGAGTGGCCTTTTATTTTCCACCTGTGTAAGGATCATGCTGTTTCATCAGCTTCTTGATATGCCACACCTGTCAGGTGGATGGATGATCTTGGCGAAGGAGAAATGCTCACTAATAGGAATGTAAACAAATGTGTGCCTATGGAACATTTCTGGGATATTTTATTTCAGCTCATGAAACATGGGACCAACATTTTACATGTTGCGTTTATATTTTTGTTCAGTATATTTAGCGCTTTCAAGGTCTCAAAGTCGCTGATAAGGACCCAAAGTCGCTTTAACTACTGATGTTCTTATAAACACGCCTCCAATTCTTCTGCTGAAGGCCCTGACATGCTGTGTGACCTTTCATGAATTTGCAGGAAAGTTGTCAAAAACACATTGCATAAACATAAAAAACAAACATTCTTGGAACTTTAAAACTACCTCCCTAATGTTCATGGAAATATACATTTTCCAGGGAAATGTACAAATATGAATGGCTACGCATTGTTTACGGTTTATGTTGTTGTTAAGTGATAAATATTTAACATCACTTGTTTGTTGCTGTTGCTCTTACTGTTGATAATTACTCATGTTCATGCTTTATTGTTGGACAGTTAGGCTTGTTAATAGCATATTTGCCTACTATCCAGCTAAAACACAACCACCACACAATTTTGTTTCAATGTTGATTCCAATTTGTGGGCCTCAACCTGCATTGCTACTTTGTAACAACACTTTGAAAACCCTGCCAGTGCCTGTGTGTTAAAAAGGTAGTCACTATTAGAGTTAAGACATTTCTGAGGGATTACAATTTTTTTGTTACACCATAGTAGAGGGAATCCAACAATAACCAACAGTGTTGGCCAATGTTAACTTAATTTGCAACTATTTACAGAATATCTGTGAAATTGAAAGCGTACAATTAACTCTGTGTACTGTGGGACCATATAAACACTTTTTTATGGTTAAAGTGAACAATGTTAGACTTGTTTTAACATTTACAGTGACTTATCACGAGTGTATGACCAAGAAAGACCAAGCTATGTTGACATCCGTTTTGGTTCATGGGGCCAGGTTTATTGAATCACAATTGAAATGGTAACTTTTTAGAACCAAAGTTCAAATTAAGGTGACGCCACATCTGTCAGGCAAGCCGACTGTAGTGGAGACTGATCCCCTGATGTTACTGACTGAACAGGAGAGAAGTGGGAAGAAACGTCTGAAGGAAGAAAAGGAAGAAAAAGGAGAAAAAGAAAAAGGCTGAAGAAAAAGATGTGAGCAGCAGTCAAGAGTCTCTAGAGCGACCATCAGTTTCCTCTGCGCGGTAGTTGGTTTGGCTCGATTTCACATGACTTGACAGTAGAAAAACAAAAGATGAATAGCGACGTCAACAACTCTTTACTTCTGGGCGGGGATCATGCCGTCGATGGCCTCTCCCTTCTCCAGCTTCTTCTCCATCTCCACCATGAGCTTGACACCATCGACCACCATCTGGACCTGATCCACCTCAGAGGAGCCCAGACGGTCAGCGTTGGAGATGTCGAACACTCCACCCACGGAGGCGGTGTCCACGCCACCTGGAGAGAGCGAGGAAAATGGGGAGAGAGGCGAGTGTAAGTGTTTGTCTCAGACTATCTCTGCATCCCTACTGATACTATAAATGATCCAGATGTCAACAAAATACAGACTCAATGAATTAACAGCTGTGGGACATGGCTATTTCATAATAGCTTTCGCTCATGCTAATCTCCTTTTACATGTTTTGTTGTGAAAGGGAAGACAGCTGTGATCTGTGACGAATTAGAGTTGAATATATCAGCAGCTGTTCTGGATGTGTTTTTCTGTTGTGCGTGTGTGTACCTGTGCCACGCTTCTGCAGACGCAGCCTGCCCAGGATCTCCTCGAACTTGGCATGTGTGCTCAGCTTGGGCAGCTTGACGTGCACTCCACCACGCAGGCCGGTTCCCAGGTTGGATGGGCAGGTCAGCACATAGCCGAGATGCTCGTTCCACATGAAGCCGTGGTTGTGCTTTTTGAAAGTCTCCTCAATCTGTCAGGTAAGAGAAACAACCATATATCAACATTGTTGTCTTTGTCTCTCTTTGTTTCATGTATTTCCATTGTTTTAGGGGTGTTTTTGGGCCATATCAAAATGGTTTGAGTACAAGAACGTACCCTTTTCAGACCAACGCAGAAGCGTCTGAAGACCTCCTTCATGTTGCCACCCTTCTCCATGGAGATGACACGCAGGTGATCCTCCTCATTCACCCAGACCAAGAAGCTTTTGGCATCGTTGTGCCTTCAGAAAGGAGGGACGGGGTTTCACATGACGCATCGCCACGATACATTGTGGGATGTTCTGCACAATACACCATCTGTTTCCACAAACAGTATTGTTTTGGTGTGGGCCTGTGCTCGGGTTACTCACCAGATTCCTCTTGCGTCGGGCCAGTCACGGGCCATACCAGCACCCAGCAGCAGGGGGGAGACGGGCTTATCAAACAAGAAGTGGTCGGCGATCAGCTGCTCCTGCTCGGCATCGGTCATCTTATTCAGGGGGTAGTACTTTCCCTTGAACTCACCATCCAGGGTGTCCAGGGCTGGAGAGACAGAAAACCCCTCAGTTTCCCCTCACTCTTAACATGGTATCTCCTATATGGAGTTATTTGACGCCATGCACAAGTCATTGCAACTAAGGATTCACTTTTGATCTCCATCTCAATTTCCGATAAATACCCTTTTGTTAGTTTTACTGTCTAGCTTCATGAACAATCCTATGGATGCATATGTAGCTATTGATAGCTGGGTGGCTCACCCTCGACAGACAGTCTCTCCACTGCTCTGCGCTCGCCACGGCTGTTGTGGGGTGGCAGGGTGTATCCCTTGATGCTGCGGCCGGTACGCACACGGCTGGACAGGACGTAGTTAGGGTCCAGGTCATCACCTCCCTACACAGAAACAAGGTCACAACTGAGTTTTAGACCTGAACATTTCAACAAGTCTGTGATTCCCAACCTCCTATGTGCTGCAGAGATACCGTTGCCATCTTTCCATTCTACATCTAATCGAGAATGAAACCAAGAAAACATGTCCAACAAATGTATACAAAGCCCTACCTTCAGGTTCTCGAAGTTCAGGTCGGTCTTGTGCTTGTCTGTGGGCTTGTAACCGCTATGACGGTCTGAGATGATGGGGTCCAACAGATCCTTGAAGACCTCGTAGGACTCCTCATCACCAGCCACGCAGCCAACGGTCATGATGAAGGGGTGACCTGAAGACAGAGAGAGAAGTGGCTGTAAGAAGCCAGCAGGTCTACAGAGTACAAACATTAATATACCACTATGTGGTGTATGCTGCATATTGAATACATGTGAAATGTATGCTGCATATTGAATAAGGTAACCTGCAAATCTAGTATCATGTATGGTTGTGGTATTAGTATGTCTTGACTGTAAATGGGATATAAGCATCTGCTAAATGGCATGTATTATTTTTATATGTTTTAATTGCAATGATATTACGATCTATTGATTCTTAGAGCGCTAACTTGGTTGTGCAGACTGTTGTAGGGTTTTGATACCTGCTCAGCTTTATCTTTGACAGGGGTGTATTGTGTGTTTGCGGCGGTTAGTGACTATCCACCGGGGTTGTGTGGGAAATGTATGTCACTCACCAGGGTTGTCTACACCGGTCTGGATGACGTCATCCAGGGTGAAGCCGGAGGGGGTCTGCTTGTCCCTCAGCTTGGCGTACATGTCCTTGGTCAGCACCTTGGCCATGTGGTTGTTGTGCTTTGTGAGGTCAGGGTACTCCTCCTCAACTTTAAAGTTGAGTTTGAAGTTGTTGTGGGTGTTACCGAAAGGCATGATTGTGTTTAATACTGCAGGGGAGAAAGAAAATAGGAAATCTTTAGATCTTTAATGTCTATTTGCACAGAAAACAACCCACAAAACCTAATATTAACCTATCTGAAATGAAGTTCCCTGACACTGACAGTGGAGTAGAGTCTATAAGGAGCGCCGTCCACTGTGTCATGATTCTGTTTGGAATAGATAAGCAGGAGAAGCACGTTTGTTGGATATATTTAAACACCCTCACCCCAACCTCTAACATTCCACCCCTAACCTATATTACCTTTCTCCCTTATGCATGGAACATATTTCCACACCGTCCACTCACACAAAGAGCCCCCCCTCACAATATAGCCCCATACCCTACAGTGCGATCACTCAACACGTTGGGTCCTATCCATCAGAGAGACCAACTGGCTGTTGTGCCATTACCTTTTCCAGCCCCTCTTGTTTTTTATAGTTCTTAACACAAGGGTCAATTGATTTTAAAGGCCAACTCATTAATTGAATTGTATTCACTATACTTGATAGGTCATTTACCAATTCACAAATTGTATTTCTTTCTTATTATTTTTTTTTCAACTTTTATCCCATTTTCGTGATATCCAATTGGTAGTTACAGTCTTGTCACATCGCTGCAACTCCCATACGGACTCAGGAGAGGTGAAGGTCGAGAGCCATGCATCCCCCGAAACACGACCCTGCCAAGCTGCACTGCTTCTTGACACACTGGTCACTTAACCCAGAAGCCAGCAGCACCAATGTGTCAGAGGAAACACTGTACAACTGGCAACCGAAGACAGCTTGCGGGCATGTCACAAGGAGTCGTTAGAGCACGATGGGATAAGGACATCCCGGTCGGCCAAACCCTCCCCTATAACCCGGACGATGCTGGGACATCTGGCCGTAAGTATTGACACAGTTGTTGCATCACATACCCATGTCCAAAGGCAATGAAAGGATGTGACTGTTACAGTAACTGTCCGAAAGCAACTGCTAGACATTCAAGCTATTTTTTTATATATTTTTTTACACCTGTTCCAGAGATGTTTAGACGCCTCATACTGTATCGGATTGTGAGACACTTACTTATTTACCTCAGTATCCACACTAGAGAACTATTTGCTGAAACAAACCTTATAAAACTTTGCAACAGTTCACAACTTCACAACTTCATTTTTTCAAAACGAATCGGTCTTTGTCAAACGAGCCAAGAGAATCAGACTCCTACTAAAATATGCTGTCAAATATTCTACTGATCTGAAACGTTTCCAGAATGCCCCATATGTACATTTACATTATTGATTTTGCATCGTTAAGCCTATTCATTTTTTAAGTATGATGACAATTAAAAGGCAAAAGAAAGACAAAAGAAAAGTAGCTACATGTGCAGGAGAGGTAAAGCACCTCCCCCCAAAAATTATTTAGCTAACTCTAAAATGACATGTTGTACACCTATTCTCCCCCCAAAAATGTTTTTGCTCAGAAGCTTTTCCAAGTCCAACTAATCAAAACCACCAACCTGGCTTCCCAAAGCTTTAGCTATTCATACAAAGCGCAACATTGAGTTACCTGCACACCAGACAAGAAAAAAAGTAACAGTCCTTGGGATCAGATCCTGTTCACCAGAGCCAAAATATAGAGGTCACCCAACTCTGAAGGTCCTTGCCCTCAGCTTATATACCGGGCAGACACGCAGCCATTGGCTGCCCATTTTACTGCATTCCGGTCTCTCATTGGCCCAAGCCGGTCTCTGATACACAGTTTACTTTACGGAAGGACTGGATTTACATCTTAGTCATCCAAGACGAGGCTGCAGCTGCACACTCACCCTCTGAACCCCTCCCGCCCCTCCCCTGTCCCCCTGCCATAGTGCCTGTGGAGGGGATCTGGTGTTTTTTGGATTCCATCCAAGATTTTTGCAGTCGACTCCAGACTCCTGCTAGCAGAGTAATTGGAATTGACTCTCTTGACTCCAACTCCAAAACGAAAATAATCAAGGCTAATCAATACGTCAGCTTAGCTGCTTTTTTTTTAAACATTAATTTAAAACACAATAAAAGGACAGCTGGTAGCTGCTCTTTAATTGAGAAACATGCTATTGTATTATAGATATATGTATCTAACACTATCCTACAATAATTGATTCTAGCGAAATTCAGACCCCTTACTCAGGACTTTGTTGAAGCACCTTTGGCAGCGATTATAGCCCTGAGCTTGGCAAACTGCATTTGGGGAGTTTCTCCTATTCTTCTCTGCAAATCCTCTCAAGCCCAGGTTTGATGGGGAGCGTTACTGCACAGCAATGTTAAGGTCTCTCCAGAGATGTTCGATTGGGTTCACGTCTGGACTTGTTTCCAAGTCCCTGCCAATGATAAACCTCACCACAACATGATACTGTCACCACCATGCTTCACTGTAAAAAGAAAGCAAAGGGACAATGAAAACTCTAAAAGTCTACTCTGACCCAGTCTTGTTCTGGGCTTCTTTATGGCCACTGTATGACTAGAGGTGCTGTCAAAGAAAGATTGGAAGATCCATATCCTGACGGTCATGTCTGTCAGGGAAGTCTTTCCGGTGATATGTTAGAAGAGACCCAACGTAATCTGCCTCACTTACTAAGATGAATATGCTGGTCTCCCTTTCTCTGATGTTGGCTTTCCCGTATTCATGTGAGGAAATACCATTCGAATACCAAGGAGGACGTGTTTTAGCCGGCATTTCAGTTCACGACGAGACAAGCATCAAGGGATAAGAATTCAAGTGAATACACATTTGAGGCCATGAAAATAGATTGCCGTATAATATCAAATGCTAAATCCATCTTGTGGGAAGCAGACCTGCGTTCCATTAGTATTTGTTTTCTTTCCAACAAAGAGTGTTTGATTGAGCCTATCTGGAGGGCCAGATGGGCAGGTTTTTTTCTTTTGGGGCTATTCATGGGTTGCACCTCTGTCACTCGGTCAATTCATGCCATTATTATGAATGTTCTAAAGATGCCTCAGCCATAGTGCTCCTCTGGATGTTGTATTTCCTAGTTGTTGACGTCATAAATATGAGTTTCGAGTTTTGTCACGTGCACAAGTACAGTAAAATGCCTTTTTTGTAAGCTCTTTACCAACAATACAGTAATCAATATCAGTAGTACTATACAAAAAAAAGTAAAGTAGAACAAAAACACAAGAAATAGAAATAAGAAGAACTGCGACGGTCCGTGGGGCGACGCACAATTGGCCTAGCGTCGTCCGGGTTAGGGAGGGTTTGGCCGGTAGGGATATCCTTGTCTCATCGCGCACCAGCGACTCCTGTGGCGGGCCGGGCGCAGTGCACGCTAACCAGGTCGCCAGGTGCACGGTGTTTCCTCCGACACATTGGTGCGGCTGGCTTCCGGGTTGGATGCGCGCTGTGTTAAGAAGCAGTGCGGCTTGGTTGGGTTGTGGTTCCGAGGACGCATGGCTTTCGACCTTCGTCTCTCCCGAGCCCGTACGGGAGTTATAGCGATGAGGCAAGATCGTAACTACTAACAATTGGATACCACGAAATTGGGGAGAAAAGGGGGTAAAATTTCAAAAAAATAAATAAAAAAAGACTGTCGATAAAGGCTCCTAAGACCACTTGGAAATAAATCTTAACCTGTCTACGATACTGGTTCCCAATTGGGAATCAACCCTCCCACGTTCAGCTGAAACGGTGGCGCATGGAACGCAAAAATATTCTTAAAAATATTTAACCTCCACACATTAACAAGTCCAATAGCTCAAATGAAAGACACACATCTTGTTCATCTAGCCAGCAAGTCAGATTTCTAAAATGTTTTACGGCGAAAACATAGCACATATATATGTAAAACCACCACCAGACACAGCTCATTTCAATAGCCAAAACATGCAATCAACAAACGCAGGATTAAAAAATAAATCGCTCACTAACCTTTTGAAAATCTTCATCAGATGACAGTAATATGACATATTACACAGTACATATTTTTTTTTTCAATAATATGCCATTTATATCCATAAATGTCCATTTACAGTGAGTTCACCTTCAGAAATTACTCAAAAATGCCCGCAGGAAATCTATGTAGCGCGGCAAGATAACGTAAATAGACATCATAAACTTTGACTAAATATACATGTTCTACATATAGTTAGAAAGATACACTGCTTCTTTATGCAACCGCTGTGTTAGATTTATTTTTAACGTTACAGAAATCGCACACTATTCCATATGCTGAGACAGCGCTCAGTTCCAAGCTACATTTCCACGTAATGTTGGAGTCAACAGAAACACAGATTTAAGCATAAATATTCCCTTACCTTCGATGGTCTTCGTTCAGAATGTTCTGGAAGGCTTCATACTTACCCAATACATCGTTTGGTTTCAAGTCTTGCGTCTTTGTATTAGCTACTGCTAATAACATCAGCTGAAATGCACCCAAAACGTCCTCTGGTCCGGATAAGTTGCGCATCAAAACTTCAAAATTACACATTATATGTCGACTAAACAGGTCAAACTAAGTGCAGAAGCAAGCTTTATGATGTTTTAGACGTGCAAAACAAACTTCAATTCAATCGGCCATCGTCTGCCCTTCTCTTGAGTGCTGGAAACAAAGGAATGGCTGGGACCAATTCGCGCCCATACGCACAGCCTATTCTCTCGTGGCACGCACTAATTTCACTCCCATAGGGTCAATTCTCGCGGGATTTGAACGATTGGAAGCTCTAATGAAAGAGGACATCTAGCGGAAGAGATAGAAAGTGTCCCCAGAATCATAGCTGGTTGGGAAGGGTGGGGGCCATGACGTCAAAGTTGCTCCAACTTTCATGGCCACAAAAACTAGTTTGGAAGAATGCCTGCCCTGTGAGTTCTGCTATACTTACAGACATAATTCCAACGGTTTTAGAATCTTTAGAGTGTTTTCTATCCAATAATAATTGGATAGAAATTGGATAGATTTTTCTTCCAGTTTACTAGGGGTACCCAATCTCTCCAAAGGGGGCGTATGTCTGCCATATCCTTAACAGGTTTCACCAAAGCTTTATTGAAATATCAAGTTTGAGAGGAGTACAGTGCATTCGTAAAGTTTTCATACCCCTTGACTATTTCCAAATTTTGTTGTTACATTTTGTTACATTATTCTAAATGTTATCCTAAAATTGATACACTGAAATATCACATTGACATAAGAATTCAGAATTAGGTACTTTACTCAGTACTTTGTTGGCAGCGATTATAGTCCTGAGCTTGGCAAACTGACCATCTATACCATTTGTATTTCATTAATATTTGACTATTGAATGTTCTTATAGGCACTTTAGTATTGCCAGTGTAACAGTATAGCTTCCGTCCCTCTCCTCGCTCCTCCCTGGGCTCGAACCAGTAACACAACAACAACAACAACCACCATCGAAGCAGCGTTACCCATGCAGAGCAAGGGAAACAACCACCCCAAGGCTCAGAGCGAGTAAAGTTTGAAACACTATTAGCGCAAGCTAACTACCTAGCCATTTCACTTAGGTTACACCTGCCTCAACTCGGGAGTTGATAGGCTTAAGTCATAAACAGCGCAATGCTTGACGCACAACGAAGAGCTGCTGGCAAAACGCACGAAAGTGCTTTTTGAATGAATGTTTACGCGCCTGCTTCTGCCTACCACTGCTCAGTCAGATACTTAGATACTTGCATGTTCAGTCAGATTACATGCAACGCAGGACACGCTAGATAATATCTAGTAATATCATCAACCATGTGTAGTTAACTAGTGATTATGATTGATTGTTTTTTATAAGATAAGTTTAATGCTAGCTAGCAACTTACCTTTTCTTACTGCATTCGTGTAACAGGCAGTCAGTCTCCTTGCGGAGTGCAACGAGAGAGAGGCAGGTCGTTATTGCGTTGGACTAGTTAACTGTAAACTTGCAAGATTGAATCCCGAGCTGACAAGGTGAAAATCTGTTGTTCTGCCCCTGAACGAGGCAGTTAACCCACCGTTCCTAGGCCGTCATTGAAAATAAGAATGTGTTCTTAACTGACTTGCCTAGTTAAATAAAGGTATAAAAAAAAAATCGGTGACCAAAAATACAGATTTCCGATTGTTATGAAAACTTGAAATCGGCCCTAATTAATCGGCCATTCGGATTAATCAATTGACCTCTAGTATGTATAGGGGTATGGCATCAGAGTATATGATAATCAGAGTAGCAGCAGCGGATATGATGATTGTATGAATGTGTGTGCATGTTATGTGTGTGTGAGCAAATTAAGTGTATGTGTGAGTGTGCGTCTGTTGGTGTGTCAGTGGGAGTGTGTAGAGTTCTGTGAGTGTTTATAGAGTCAGTCCAAAAATAAAATGAAAGGGTCAATGCACATAGTCCCTGTAGCCATTTTCTTAGCTATTTATCAGTCTTATGGCTTGGAAATAGAAGCTGTTGGTGTCAGACCTGTTGCTCTGGTACCACATGCCGTGCAGAAGCAGAGAGAACAGTCTATGGCTTAGTTGGCTGGAGTCTTTAACAATTTTCCGGTCCTTCCTTTCACACTGCCTGACATAGAGGTCTGGATGGCATGGATCTTGGCCCTAGTGATGTACTGGGCTGCCGCATCACCCTCTATAGCGCCATGTGCCTGAGGGCGGTATAGTTGACATACCAAGCAGTGATGCTGACAGTCAAGATGCTCTCACCAAGTCCTCTGGGTCGGCGGGGGCCCTCATGCACAGCTCAGTGTTGTTTTTGTTGAAGTGTGCATAAATGATTGCGTTCTAGAGTTTTCTAGTCAGAACAATTCTTCAACCAATTTAGCTAGATGAGCTAGATGAGCTAGCTAACGTGGCTAATCTTGACAATACTGTCTTTGTTTCAAAGGTGAAAGGTCAGTGATTAAACGTAACGTCTTGAAATGTCCGACAGCACCACTGACAGCATTATTGTCATCCTCCTGTCGGAATATACTGCTTGCTCTATTTGCAGCAGGGTTACAGGGCCTGGACAAAGAAAGAGGAGACCAACACTGAGGCAGAGAAAGTCCAATGTAGGTGAAGTGCCTTGGGGAGACAGGCATCCCAACCCTGCCAGTCTATGGTGTGATCTGGCCAATTGGCAATGGCAACAGCCTGCAGCCCAACCTGCACACACTATGTCTACCCTCACCCCAGTCCCAACCTCACACACTGAACCCCGACCCACTGTGAGCGGACATGGAGGGGTGGAGTGTGGGCTGGTCACGGTGCCCTTGCCTTGAATCAAAACCATGTCTCTTGTTACACAGCTGTCTCCTGCATTTTCACCTTCAACAGGGGGCTGACCAAATGAGTCTCTTTCCCAACTCCTGCCACCAACCCCCTTGCCGGCCTCCCCATGCCCATTCCCCAACATCCCAAGACAATAATCACTCATCAGCACTCTTAAAGGTTGAGTAAGTAAGAATTATGTCCACAAATGTACTGAAATGTCTATTATATGTCAATAGTTTATGATTAGTGAATGACATAATGTTGTTATTTTGTTAGATACTTCTTATTAGCTGAAGTCGTATTTTTTCAAAGCCATTTTAGCTGTCGCTCTAGCTGTTAATTCAGAACAGATTCACAAATCATGGGAATTTGTCACGCAATGCAGAAGTTGATTCCCTCTGAGGCACGTGTTGCTAGGCAACCCCCCTGCACTTGCCAGGACAACCTTGCTCCCTCTGTGGCTAAACCCAGTGAGTGAAACTGTCACGCCCTGATCTGTTTCACCTGTCCTTGTGCTTGTCTCCACCCCCCTCCAGGTGTCGTCCATCTTCCCCATTATCCCCTGTGTATTTATACCTGTGTTTTCTGTTTGTCTGTTGCCAGCTCGTTTTGTTTCGTCAAGCCTACCAGCATTTTTCCCTCTGCTCCTGTCTCTTGTTTGTTCCTTCTAGTTTTCCTGGTTTTGACCTTTCTGCCCACCCTGACCATGAGCCTGCCTGCCGTAGTGTACCTGTCCCCCACGACTCTGGATTATCAACCCCTGCCTGCCTTGACCTGTCATTTGCCTGCTCCTTTTGCTGTAATAATGTCACGGGCATCATGCAGCGTGGAGAGCGTACATATTCCTTTTATTTGTAGAAGATGTAGCCAACAAAACAAGGAAACAACCGTGAAGCTTAACTCCGGCTATAATGCCTCTAACAAAGTCACCTATCCACAAGAAGGCTGCCTAAGTATGATTCTCAATCAGGGACAACGATAGACAGCTGTCCCTGATTGAGAACCATACCCAGGCAAAACATAGAAGCACAAAAACCTAGAAAACAAAACATAGAATGCCCACCCAAATCACACCCTGACCAAACCAAAATAGAGACATAAAATGGCTCTCTCAGGTCAGGGCGTGACAAATAAATATTGTTAATTCGACACAGTCTGCATTTTGGTCTTACCTGAAACGTGATAGAAACATGCAAACGTCTGTACAATGAAGCTAAATAAATTCTGCACTCTGATCCACAAAACGTATTTGCTAGATTAAAGGTAGTGTTAGACAAAGAAAGGAAAGTGAAATTCAAAACGTGATGTAGTTTTATTGGCATTTGCAGCTGTTGATGGTAAGTAAAGTATCCGCTACCTTCTGACATGACATACTGCATCTTTAAATGTCGCTCTGATTAAAGCTGACCATCCAGATTTTTGCAATTTCTAAATTAAAGATTGTGTTGTTGTTGCATTATGAAATTGGAATGAGTCTACTGGGCTGGCATGGGCAGACAACACTGTTAACTTACAACTTGATAGTAATAACCTCAGCAGTGCAGTAATAGGCCTGTGTGTTTTGAGTGTGTTTCTTCCCCATAATCATTAGTCGAGTTGTAGGTCGAGGCAAGTAGCAGTGTCTGAGAATGTCTCCTGGTATTGCAGTTGCAAACATTTCACACACTACAGCCGCCCAGATCTGAGCTGGAACAGCTATGCAATGGAGGGCCGTTATACTGTACGATGCACGATGTACGATGCACGACTGTACGATGCACTGTACGATGCATGTGAACCGACAGAACTTTAACAGTGGTCAAGTAGGCTACTGCTATTTGATTATAATGTAGGCCTAACAGAGTGGCCTATCATCAAAAACAATAGAAAAAATGCATCTCATAATATTTTAACATGGAAATTGCTGCTATATCATTCAGCCTATGTAACAGTATAACTTTAGTCCGTCCCCTCGCCCCTACCCGGGCTCGTACCAGGGACCCTCTGCACACATCAACAACAGTCACCCACGAAGCATCGTTACCCATCGCTCCACAAAAGCCGCGGCCCTTGCAGAGGGGAACCACTACTTCAAGGTCTCAGAGCGAGTGACATCACCAATTGAAACGCTATTAGCAAGCACCACCGCTAACTAGCTAGCCATTTCACATCGGTTACACTCACCCCCCTTTTGACCTCCTCCTTTTCCGCAGCAACCAGTGATCCGGGTCAACAGCATCAATGTAACAGTATAACTTTAGTCCGTCCCCTCGCCCCTACCCGGGCTCGAACCAGGGACCCTCTGCACACATCAACAACAGTCACCCACGAAGCATCGTTACCTATCTGCAAGGAGAACCAATACTTCAGAGTGATGTTACCGATTGAAACGCTATTAGCGCGCACCACCGCTAACTAGCTAGCCATTTCACACCGGTTACACCTACAGTAGCAGCCAATGTGTGGTGTTCTATGTAGGCTTACATTCCATGAGACTTGAAAAAAACATGCAGGGATTGACATAAACGTGTTTATCCACTCATCCTTCAGGCTGAAGATGTTGTTCAAATCAAATCCAATTTTATTGGTCACACACATGGTTAGCAGATGTTATTGCGAGGGTAGCGAAAATGCTTGTGCCTCTAGTTCCGACAGTGCAGCAATATCTAACGTATAATCTAAACATTCCACAACAACTACCCAATACACACAAATCTAAGTAAAGGAATGGAATAAGAATATATACATATAAATATATGGATGAGCAATGACAGAGCGGCATAGGCAAGATGCATTAGATGGTATAAAATACAGTATATACAGTTGAAGTCGGAAGTTTACATACACTTATGTTGGAGTCATTAAAACTTGTGTCACGAACCGGCTCAAAGCCCTTAACAAAAGGGAGACAACGTGGAGATAAGGAGTAACAAAATATATATTTATTAAATAAGTAACTAAGTACAATATACACTGGTGTGTGTAATCAGTAATCAGTAGTGTAAGTGAGTGTTTTGCATGCATGAATGTGATAATGCAGGGTGTTGAAAGGTGCCAAAGCAAATAACCAAAAGGCCACCAAGAAACACAACAAAATCTAGAAAGGTGTCTGCATGGAGAGAGTCTCCTCCATGAATGGGGAAGTGGTGTATTTATCCTGGGACACACCGGGCCCAGGCGTTTCCCATGTAGCTGACGACCCTCCCAACTCCGCCCACCGGCATCCTAATAAGGAAACAAGAACAAAGAGAGAATACGGCAGACAGAGTGGGAGGGTCGTCACACTTGTTTTTCAACCACTCCACAAATTTCTTGTTAAACTTCTTTGGGATATGTGGGACGCTAACATCCAGTGAAAATGCAGAGCGCCAAATTCAAATAATTTACTATAAAAATTTAACTTTCGTGAAATCACACATGCAATACACCAAATTAAAGCTACACTTGTAGTGAATCCAGCCAACGTGTCAGATTTCAAAATGGCTTTAAGGCGAAAGCAAACAATGCTATTATCTGAGGACAGCACCCCAGCAAACAAACACAATCATATTTCAACCCTCCAGGCGCGACACAAAACACAGAAATAAAGATATAATTCATGCCTTACCTTTGACGAGCTTCTTCTATGGGCACTCCAAAATATCCCATAATCATCACAAATGGTCCTTTTGTTCGATTAATTCCGTCGATATATATCCAAAACGTCCATTTATTTGGCGCGTTTGATCCAGAAAAACACAGGTTCCAACTCGCGCAACATGACTACAAAATGTATCATAAGTTACCTGTAAGCTTTGTCCAAACATTTCAAACTACTTTCCTAATACAACTTGAGGTATTTTTTTACGTAAATAATCGATACAATTTAAGACTGGATTAACTGTGTTCAATACCGGAGGAAAACAAAGTGGAGCGTGCTTTTCAGGTCACGTGCCTCTAACAAAGAGTACACGTCTCTCTACCCTCGTTCTGAACAGTGCTACTTCTTCATTTCTCAAATGATAAACCTCAACCAATTTCTAAAGACTGTTGACATCCAGTGGAAGCGATAGTAACTGCAAGAAAGTCCCTTAGAAATCTGGATTCCCAATGAAAACATTGAAAAGAGATTGACCTAAAAAAACAAACATCTGAACGGTTTGTCCTCGGGGTTTCGCCTGCCAAATAAGTTATGTTATACTCACAGATATGATTCGAACAGTTTTAGAAACTTCAGAGTGTTTTCTATCCAAATCTACTAATAATATGCACATCTTAGCATCTGGGCCTGAGTAGCAGGCAGTTTACTTTGGACACGCTTTTCATCCGGACGTGAAAATACTGCCACCTATCCCAGAGAAGTTTTAACAAAACTATAGTTTTGGCAAGTCGGTTAGGACATCTACTTTGTGTGACACAAGTCAATTTTACAACAATTGTTTACTGACAGATTATTTCACTTATAATTCACTGTTTCACAATTCCAGTGGATCAGAAGTTTACATACACTAAGCTAGCTGCCTGTGCCTTTAAACAGCTTGGGAAACGCCAGAAAATTATGTCATGGGCTAATTGACGTACGTTTTGTCAATTGGAGGTGTACCTGTGGATGTATTTCAAGGCCTACCTTCAAACTCAGTGACTCTTTGCCAGACATCATGGGAAAATCAAAAGAAATCAGCCAAGACCTCAGAAAAAACATTGTAGACCTCCACAAGTCTGGTTCATCCTTGGGAGCAATTTCCAAATGCCTGAAGGTTCAACGTTCATCTGTACAAACCATTGTACGCAAGTATAAACACCATAGGACCACGCAGCCGGCATACCGCAGGCATTCTGTCTCCTAGAGATGAACGTACTTTGGTGCGAAAAGTGCAAATCAATCAAAGACAAACGGGCAAAGGACCATAAGAAAACATATTTTGGAATGCACTCGGAGAACTACCAAGTGGTATAAGAAGATATTTTTCCATCTGATCGACACTGCTGCCCTCAATGGCCACATAGTTTACGGCCATGTGACAGGTGAGATGATTACTGAAAAGGGTATTTTTTGTAATTGGACATACAGCTCACATACAAGTCACATAAGGTTCCATTATGCAATTATAGTGACAATATCTCACCCACCTACCCACTGCCTCATCATCCTCTCCCTTCCCTCTTCCTCCCCACTCCCTCATAGGTAAAGTAATTACCTACCAAAAGTAGAGAGAGAACCTCATGAGAGAGCTGCAGGAGAAGCACCTCACCCCTCTGCGCCCATCCACTGGGGTTGTCCTGCTGCAGACAATCCCCTACGCCTCACTGCACGGCATTTTCCCTGCAAAGTCCCTCAAACTGCTGCTCAAGGTAGTCGCACACGGAGGCACTGCAAAGTCTGACTAAATGGCACCAGGAGAAGGAAGCAGAGGAGGTTGACAAAGTACATGTGTTTAGCGTATGACACACCTCTATGTGTTTCACCATGCTTTGGGGAGTATCATATGCTCCAGCGTTATTGAACTTATCTGTAGCAATTACTGACTGACTGACCTGACAGGTGACTTGACAGGTGACCTGCCATGATACTATGCCTTTAGAGGTGGGGGGTGGAAATGCAGTTGTTGTTCAATCACTGCATGAATATGAAATATGGGTTTTGCATATTCCATTTTTCCCTCTAGTAAAACAAGTTTTTGTTGTTGTTGTTCAACCATCACCAATACTTCAATAAATAGATGACTATTACCTATCGGCCTATGTGTTTTATTGCTGTGTTTTCATCCAGCACAACAGTTAAGGAGTATACGCTACCAAACAAAAGCTGGTGTCACGACTTCCGCCGAACTCGGTCCCTCTCCTTGTTCGGGCAGGGTTCGGTGGTCGACTTCACCGGCCTTCTAGCCATCGCCGATCCACTTTTCATTTTCCATTTGTTTTGTCTTTGTCTTGCACACCTTGTTTCAATTCCCCAATTACTTGTTCATTATTTAACCCTCTGTTCCCCAATGTTTGTTTGTGAGTGATTGTTTGTTTTGTAATATGTCACGTTATTGTGGGCTCGGGAATTTTTGTGTTGTATTTGTGCAATTTTGAGTAAATACGCCTGACTCCTCTACACCAGCTACACACAGGCTTTATTACAGTTGGCCTCAATCTTCAGCTCAAATGGTGTCCAGCTCCAGTTATGATATTGGCAAATACTGTTTGTGTGTATGGTTTCTGAAAGTACAGAATAAAGAGGAATTATTAGTAATTAGAATACAATATCAGGATATAGCAATAAAACAATATTGCAAAAAAGTAACATAACACTGCTATAAAAAATAATATATAGCATTGACAAAATCACTAATGAGTTATAACAGTAAGAAACAGTAACTGTTGAGCTCCACAAGGGCAGGGCAGGGCAGAACAAAGCTATGCTAAATAGGCCAAATGAAAACAAACCATGGTCATAAGGCCAGGGTAGCTTCAAAATAAAACACAAGCTAATACTTCTCTGATGCAATTAGCATTGTTTTACAGAGCTAATAGAAGAATGTAGCTAGCTACTGTACATAAGCACGATTGAATATAATGCCATAAAGGTTATATGAAATTAGTAACGTTACCTCGAGTGTCTGCGGTTATAAGGAATACACACAAATATATTATACTCCATACATACAGTGAGCTACAGTAGAAATGACATAACACGACATACAGAAACTATTATAATGTAATAAGGCACTTACTTTGACATAAACGCACACATTTCCAAAGTTATTATCATGTAGTAATGAAAACAACAATGAATGCGATGCAGTCACCAGAGGGAAAATGTGAACACTTGTGTGCAGGTCCTGTTTTGACAGGAGATGTGCAAATTTCTGCAGACTTGATTTGCAGAAACAATTGGGAAGTGCTTGGGGAAGGAGGTTAGCGTGGATGAACTGTCCTGTTGCGTAAAAATCCAATTTTGGAACAGTGAGCGCACTCTGATATCACGTGCATAAAAAATTCATGTAGGGGGACCATTAGAGATATTTGGAACACACGCATGAAAAGATTAAAACACAATAAAAGGACAGCTGGTAGCTGCTCTTTCATTCAGAAACATGCTATTGTATTGTAGATGTATGTATCTAACACTATCCTGGAATAATTGATTTTAGCGGCAATTTATTTTATTTTTTTAATAAAATGGAAGTAGACTAGTCGAGTCAAAAGTCAAGGAGATGAAGAATCGACTCTTTTGCGATAGTCTTTCCATGGGACGTCATGATGGTGGGAGGGTTTCTTTGAATGGGGTGGACTGGGAGAAGTAAGTAACAACAACAAAAAACTGAGCAACGCTTTTGCCAGCCATGCCATGAATTAGCAGGGGTCCTTCCTTGTCAGGAGTAGCCTAAGGGTTTAAAAAAGCTGGTATTCTTTTCCCTTTTCACATGGCGTCCTATACATTTACATTTTAGTCATTTAGCACACACTCTTATCTAGAGCTACTTAGAGTTAGTACATTTATCTTAAGATAGCTAGGTGGGACAACCCCATATCTCAGTCATGGTAAGTACATTTGTCTTCAATAAAGTAGCTATCAGCAAAGCCAATGCAGGTAGAGAAAAAAAAGTTAAGTACGGGTGTTACTTCACGAAATGCAAGGTTATTAGTTACCCCATGAACGCTACTGTTTTTTCTTTTGTAGGTTTCTCTTCTAACGTGTTTAGCTTATTACATGTGAATTAGTAATGCATGTGTAATGCGTGTTATTTACATGTCAAGTGAATGTTAAGAATTTGGTTATCTTTATTACCGCCTTATATCAATGCAGGCCTCTCGTGTGCGTGTGCGTGCGGCTAGTCTTTCCTATTCGCATGCAGACACATTGAACAGCATATCTAGTTTGCTCATCGTTAGGTTTTCATCCAGACGGAGTATTTGCATAAAGTACATTTTGGCAGCGTTGGAAGCAAATCATGGGGGCGGGGACATGTGTCTGTTGAGGGACGGAGGCAGGCCCATCGCTGATGATCCTAAATGCTAAATTCATCATGTTGGAAATAGACCTGCGTTCAATTAGTATTTGTTTTCTTTTCAGCAAAGAGTGTTTGATTGCGCCTATGTGGAGGGCCAGATGGGCAAGTTTTTCGCTTTTGGGGCTATTCATGGGTTGCACCTCTGTCACTCGTTCACTTCATGCCATTATTATGAATGTTCTAAAGATGCCTCAGCCATAGTTTTGCCGGAGAATTAGTGGTGCCCAGTCATTCTAAATGGTGGCTGATAACTGTTTAATCTAAATTAAACTATAGTGGTGTGGAAAAACGTTTACATTGCTACATAACTGCTATCATTATGATATTGTAAAATGTATTCTAGAGATGTTCATGTTGCCATTAGCTTGCAAAGTTTGTCAAAAATAGCTAGAAATGCTAACATTAGCTAGCTAAAATATGGTGCTGTCCCCTCAATCTTAGCTACTGTAGCTAGAAAAACTTATAGTGCGTCTAAAGTCAATCACAATGATGACAAAGGTTTTCCTGCTAATTATTTGCTTTCCAAGCCACTATGATGAACTTTGGACGAAATCTTTATCAGCACCAACTGAAAATTATTTAAGTAAAATGCTCAGTCGGGGAGCAGTGCTCAAGAGAATCGTCATAACAATATTGTGATGCAACGTAAAACCCATGAATTCCATTGGTTCAATTGTGCCAGGCAAGCTCATTTAAGTGCAATTTTAGTGAGTGAGGGGCACACTCACAGCCCTTTCGCGCCAACGGCAGCAAGTGGGCTGATAATTGTGATAGTGAAAATATTACAAATATTTCTGACACACCCCATAACCTATAGCGAAACCGCCAGCGCATAGATTTACCAGTGCGTTAGGTTTGTTAAAATAGACCCCTAGATACTATATGTATCAGGCATCAGAGTATATGATGATCAGAGTAGCAGCGGTGTATGTGATGATTGTATGTGTGCATGTGTGTAGACTCAGTATGAATGTGTTATGTGGGTGTGAGCAAATTAAGTGTGTGAGTGTGTGATGGAGTGGAAGTGTGTGAGTGTTTGTAGAGTCAGTCCAAAAATAAAATTGAAACGTCAATGAATATAGTCTGGGTAGCCATTTTGTTAGCTATTTAGCAGTGGGTCAGCGGGTCAGCGGAGGCCCTCATGCACAGCTCGGTGTTGTTTTGTTGAAGTGTGCTTAAATGATTGCGTTCGCATGTTTTCTACCCCTCCCTCCACTACCACCGTGAGCGGATATGGAGGGTGTGGGCTGGTCACGATGTTCTTGCCCTGAATCAAAACCCTTTCTCTTGTTACACAGCCGTCTCCTGCATGTTCACCATCAACAGCGGATGACCAAATTGGGCTCTTTCCCAGTTCCCGCCACCCACCCCTTGCTGGCCTCCCCATGCCCATTCCCACACATTCCTAAACAGTCGTCACTCATCAGCACTCTTAAAGACTGAGTAAGTAAGAATTTTGTCCACAAATTGTAAATTATATGTACCGAAATGTCTATTATATGTAAATAGTTTATGATTAGTGAATGTCATAATGTTGTTATTTTGTTAGATACTTTTCCTTATTAGTTGAAATCGTATTTTTTCAAGCCATTTTAGCTGTCACTCTAGCTGTTAATTCCGAACAGATTCACCAATCATGGGATTTTGTCGTGCAATGCAGAAGTTGCTACACAACCCCCTGAACTTGCCAGGGCAACCTTGCTCCCTCTGTGGCTAAACCCAGTGAGCAAAACATGCAAACGTTTGGTCTATGAAACTAAATAAATACTGCACTCTGACCCACAAAACTTATTTGCTAGGCTCATAGTAGTGTTGTCAGACAAAGCAAGGAAAGTGAAATTCAAAACGTGATGTAGGTTCATTGGAATTTGCAGCTGTTGATGCTAAGTAAAGAATCTGCTACCTTCTGACATGACTTACTGCATCTTTAAATGTCGCTCTGATTAAAGCTGACCATCCAGATTTTTGCAATGGATATACTTTCTAAATTAAAGATGTTGTTGCATTATGAAATTGGAATGAGTCTACTTGGCTGGCATGGGCAGACAACCCTTAACTTACAACTTGATAGCGAAAACCTCAGCAGTGCAGTAATGGGCCTGTGTTTTTTGAGTGTGTTTCTTCCCCATAATCATTAGTCGAGCTGTAGGTCTGAGGCAAGTAGCAGTGTCTGAGAATGTCTCTCGGTCTCCTGATATTGCAGCTGCAAACATTTCACACACTACAGCTGCCCAGATCTGAGCTGGAACAGCTATGCAATGGAGGGCCGCTATATTGTACGATGCATGTGAACCGACAGAACTTTACACTCCAGAAGCTACGAAAGCACTATGACTACACAGGATATGGAAACCCTCTCTCCTCATAGTCCGACCACCTCAACACATAGACTGCAGATACTTTTGCAACACTTTAGTTGACACCCAGTGTCATGACACGTTATGACAATTATATGTCATAACAGCTGACATAACCTGTCATAACCTGTCATAATATGGTCATAAAGGGTGTGTTCCTAAATTCAATCTGGAGTGCAGAGCGTGGTCAGATTGTCTGTTTGTACATTTTTGAGCGTTTCGCTGTCGGAATGTTCAGAGCGCACATTGGACACTTTCGCCTAGGATCCGAGTGTTCTGACCACACAACGGCAGTCAATCACCCAAACTAACTGGCTAACGTTGGCTAACGGTCCCTCTCATTTGAGCACAAACTTGAATGTTGTCAAAATTCTGTTCAACTTCCGGCCCAAATCTACTTATAATATGCATATCTTATCTTCTGGGGATGAGTAGCAGGCAGTTGAAATTGGGTATGCTTTTCATCCAAAATTCCAAATGCTGCCCCTATCCTATAGAAGCTAGTGCAAGGTAAACTGACCAAGGGATGTGAATAGCCAAATTTGGTTAGAAATGTTATTTCATGTAATGTTGTAGATACAGTATCAATCAATCAATCAAATGTATTTACATCAGCTGATGTCACAACGTGCTGTTCAGAAACCCAGCCTAAAACCCCAAATAGCAAGCAATGCAAGTGTAGAAGCACAGTGGCTAGGAAAAACTCCCTAGAAAGGCCGGAACCTAGGAAGAAACCTAGAGAGGAACCAGGCTATGAGGGGTGGCCAGTCCTCTTCTGGCTGGGCCGGGTGGAGATTATAACAGAACATGGCCAAGATGTTCAAATGTTCATAGATGACCAGCAGGGTCAGATAATAATAATCACAGCTGTTGTAGACAGTGCAACAGGTCAACACCTCAGGAGTAGATGTCAGTTGGCTTTTCATAGCCGATCATTCAGAGTATCTCTTCCACTCCTGCTGTCTCTAGAGAGTTTAAAACAGCAGGTCTGGAACAAGGTAGCACGTCCGGTGAACAGGTCAGGGTTCCATAGCCGCAGGCAGAACAGTTGAATCTGGAGCAGCAGCACGACCAGGTGGACTGGGGGCAGCAAGGAGTCATCAGGCCAGGTAGTCCTGAGCCATGGTCCTAGGGCTCAGGCCCTCAGAGAGAAAAAGAGAGAGAGAGAGAAAAAGAGAGGGAGAGAATTAGAGAAAGCCTACTTAAATTCACACAGAACACTGGATAAGACAGGAGAAATACTCCAGATATAACAGACTGACCCCCGACACAAAGTATTGCAGCATAAATACTGGAGGCTAAGACAGGAGAGGTCAGGAGACACTGTGGCCCCATCCGATGATACCCCTGGACAGGGCCAAACAGGCAGGATATAACCCCTCCCACTTTGCGAAAGCACAGACCTCACACCACTAGAGGGATATCTTCAACCACCAACTTACTATCCTGAGACAAGGCCGAGTATAGTCCACGAAGATCTCCCCCACGGCACGAACCCGTACACACTGTTGCTCCAGTGCCTTTCCGTTCACCTTCACACTCCTGGGCCAGACTACACTCAATCATAGGACCTACTGAAGAGATGAGTCTTCAATAAAGACTTAAAGGTTGAGACCGAGTCTGCATCTCTCATATGGATAGGCAGGTCATTCCATAAAAATGGAGCTCTATAGGAGAAAGCCCTGCCTCCAGCTGTTTGCTTAGAAATTCTAGGGACAGTAAGGAGGCCTGCGTCCTGTGACCGTAGTGTATGTGTAGGTATGTACGTCAGGACCAAATTGTAAACATAGGTAGGAGCAAGCCCATGTAATGCTTTGTAGGTTAGCAGTAAAACCTTGAAATCAGGGCTAACCTTAACAGGAAGCCATTGTAGAGAGGCTAGCACTGGAGTAATATGATAATTTTGGTTAAGATTCTAGCAGCCGTGTTTAGCACTAACTGAAGTTTATTTAGTGCTTTACCTGGGAAAGTAGAGCATTGCAGTAGTCTAGTATAGAAGTGACAAAAGCATGGGTAAATCTTTTTGCATCATTTTTGGACAGAAAGTTTCTGATTTTTGCAATGTTACATAGATGGAAAAAAGCTGTCCTTGAAAGTCTTGATTTGTTCGTCAAAAAAGAGATCAGGTTCCAGAGTAACGCCAAGGTCCTTCACAGTTTTATTTGAGACGACTGTACATGTCACGCCCTGACCTTAGAGATCCTTTTTATGTCTATTTTGGTTTGGTCAGGGCGTGAGTTGGGGTGGGCATTCTATGTTTTGTGTTTCTATGATTTTCTATTTCTATGTTTTGGCCGGGTATGGTTCTCAATCAGGGACAGCTGTCTATCGTTGTCGCTGATTGGGAACCATACTTAGGTACCCTTCTTCCCACCTGTGTTTGTGGGAAGTTGACTTTGTTTAGGGCACATAGCCTTTGAGCTTCACGGTTTGGTTTTGTAGTGTTTATTGTTTTGTTTGGCGTCATTTTGAGTTAATAATCAAAATGTGCGCTCACCACTCTGCACCTTGGTCCTCATCCTTCAACAGCCGTAACAGAACCTCCCACCACGAAAGGACCAAACAACGTGGTAAAGAGGACTCCTGGACATGGGAGGAGATCCTGGATGGTAAGGGACCCTGGAGGCAGGTTGGGGAGTATCACCATCCACAGGAGGAACTGGAGGCAGCTAAGGCGGAGCGGCAACATTATGAGGGAACACGGCTGGCAAGGAAGCCCGAGAGGCAGCCCCCAGAATTTTTTGGGGGGAGGGGGGCACAAGGGGAGTGTGGCGGAGTCAGGTTGGAGACCTGAGCCAACTCCCCGTGCTTACCGTGGCGAGCATGTGACTGGTCAGGCCCCGTGCTATGGGGTGATGCTCACTATGTCGAGGATGAGCATTCACGGGCCGGTGTGCTCGGTTCCAGCGTCCCGCATTTGCCGGGTGGAAGCGGGCATCCAGCCAGAACGGGTGGTGCCAGCTCTGCGCACGAGACCGCCAGTGCGCCTCCATGGCCCAGTGTATCCGGTGCCTCGGCCAAGGAAGAGGCCTCCTGTATGTCTCCCCAGCCTGGTGAGTCCTGTGCCTGCTCCCAAAGACAGGTCTCTTGTGTGTCTCCCCAGCCTGGTGAGTCCTGTGCCTGCGCCCAGCCCCGAGCCTCCAGAGACGGCTTCCAGCCCGGTCCCTCCAGAGTCGCCCTCCAGTCCGGAGCTTCCAGCGACGCTCTCCAGTCCGGAGCCTCCAGAGACGACGGCCTCCAGTCCTGGGCCCGCTACGAGGGCGCCCAGTCCGGGGTCGGCGGTGAGGGTCCCCGCAACAGAGGTGCCACCAAAGTGGGGTGAGCCAGCGGTGGATCGGGGTCTGCGTCTCGCACCTGAGCCGCCGCCGCGGATAGATGCCCACCCAGACCCTCAGGTTCAGGTTTTGCGGCCGGAGTCCGCACCTTTTTGGGGGGGGATACTGTCACGCCCTGACCTTAGAGATCCTTTTTATGTCCCTAGCCTTTGAGCTTCACGGTTTGGTTTTGTAGTGTTTATTGTTTTGTTTGGCATCATTTTGAGTTAACTTTTTATGGCTGCAGGGGCAGTATTGAGTAGCTTGGATGAAAAGGTGCCCTTTGTAAAGGGCCAGCTCCTCAGTCTCAGTTGCTAATATATGCATATTATTATTAGTATTGGATAGAAAACACTCTAAAGTTTCCAAAACTGTCAAAATATTGTCTATGAGTATAACAGAACTGATATTGCAGGCGAAACCCTGAGGAAAATCAAAACAGGAAGTAGCTTCTATTTTGAAAACTCCTTGTTCCATAGGGATATGAACCAGATTCCTTTTCCTATCGTGTCCTCAAGGTGTCAACAGTCTTCAGACATAGTTTCAGGCTTTTATTTTGAAAAATGAGCCAGAACGATAACATCGCGTCAAGTGGTCACATGAGTTTTGCTCACGCAACAGAATTCGGACAGCCATTTCCTTTCCCTCTACTACTGTGAAAGACATTTGCGGTTGATATATTATCGATTATATATTTTAAAAACTACCTGAGGATTGATTATAAAAAACGTTTGACATGTTTCTGTGAACATTATGGAAACAATTTGGAATTTTCGTCTGCGTTGTCGTGTCCGCTCTTTCCTGTGGATTTCTGAACATAACGCGACAAACAAATGGAGGTATTTTGGATATAAAAATCATCTTTATGGAACAAATGGGACATTTGTTGTGTACTTGGGAGTCTCGTGAGTGAAAACATCCGAAGATCAAAGGTAAACGATTAATTTGATTGCTTTTCTGATTTTCGTGACCAAGCTTCCTGATGCTAAGTGTACTTAATGTTTTGTAGTGCGATCGATAAACTTACACAAACGCTTACACAAAAATCTGACACGACAGGTGGATTAACAAAAGGCTAAGCTGTGTTTCTTATATTGCACTTGTGATTTCATGAATATAAATATTTGTCGTAATATTTATTGAATGTAGCGCTATGCTATTCAGCTGTTGTTGTTGACACTTATCCCGATATCGGGATTGCAGCCATAACAAGTTAATAAAGAAAATGTACGACCACAACGCTGCACCTTGGTTCTCATCCTTCAACAGCCGTGACAGTACAACCATCAAGATGAATTGTCAGATTCAACAGAATATATCTTTGTTTCTTTGGACCTAGAACAAGCATCTCTGTTTTGTCCGACTTTAAAAGTAGAACATTTTCCACCATCCACTTCCTTATGTCTGAAACACAGGCTTACAAGGAAGACAATTTTGGGGCTTCACCATGTTTCATCGAAATGTACAGCTGTTAGGAAATACCTGAACCATGTTTCTGTCATCTTTGTACATGTTACGTATATGCCGGGAGTAGGAAAGCAAGTGCAGGTGGTGAGTTTAATAAAAATAAAACGGAATGTAGAACAATATAACAAACATGAGTAGCGCATAGACATGAAACACATAGTCAATACTGCCTGGGGCATAGAACTAACGGAGTGACCGATGTAGTGGAGGTAATCAGTGAAGTGATGGAGTCCAGGTGTACCTAATGATGAATGATGAATGCCAGGATCGATGGTTAGTAAACAGGCAATGTCGACTGCCGGAGGGGAGGAACAGGAGTTAATGTGACCTATACGTCACCTCGTTGACCCTCCGGAGAAACTTGAACAGCCCCACAAACCAGGGGCTCAGCTTCTTACAGGGCAGGCAGAGTGAGAGGTGACAGCTCCCACTCCGATGAATGCCAGGTGTTCATAATGATGAATGCCAGGACCGTTTTTTAGTAAACCAGCGACGTCGAACGCTGAAGGAGAGGAACGGGAGTAGATGTGACAGTACACTTTAAACAATGTTTAAAAATTTTGACTTTATTTAACTAGGCAAGTCATTTAAGAACAAATTCTTATTTTCAATGATGGCCTAGGAACAGTGGGTTAACTGCCTTGTTCAGGAGCAGAACGACAGATTTTTACCTTGTCAGCTCGGGGATTTGATCTTGCAACCTTTCGGTTACTAGTCCAACGCTCTAACCACTAGGATACCTGCCACCTTAAATGTACTATATGATTAAATCCACATTGTTATGTTTGATCAAACGTTGTGACTCAGATATCAACTAAAGGGTGAAAAATAAAACATATCAGAGAAGCTGACAAAGGCAGAGAGGCTTGGAATCCGTACAACTTGACCCTTTGGAGGAGGTAGCCATGTCAACTTTACAACCCATGTCAGAACAGCATGGCGCCAAGCTGCAGCTTCCAAAAATACTTATAGCCTTTTGAAACCTGATTCTGAACACTACATAGGCATACAGTCGTGTCCAAAAGTTTTGAGAATGACACAAATATTTATTTTCAAAGTCTGCTGCCTCAGTTTGTATGATGGCAATTTGCATATACTCCAGAACGTTATGAAGAGTGATCAGATGAATTGAAATGAATTGCAAAGTCCCTCTTTGCCATGCAAATGAACTGAATCCCCCCAAAACATTCCCACTGCATTTCAGCCCTGCCACAAAAGGACCAGCTGACATCATGTCAGTGATTCTCTCGTTAACACAGGTGTGAGTGTTGACAAGGACAAGGCTGGAGATCACTCTGTCATGCTGATTGAGTTCGAATAACAGACTGGAAGCTTCAAAAGGATGGTGGTGCTTGGAATCATTATTCTTCCTCTGTCAACCATGGTTACCTGCAAGGAAACACGTGCTGTCATCATTGCTTTGCACAAAAAGGCAAGGCACAGGCAAGGACATTGCTGCCAGTAAGATTGCACCTAAATCAACTATTTATTGGATCATCAAGAACTTCAAGGAGAGCAGTTCAATTGTTGTGAAGAAGGCTGCAGGGAGCCCAAGAAAGTCCAGCAAGTGCCAGGACCATCTCCTAAAGTTAGTTCAGCTGCGAGATCGGGGCACCACCAGTACAGAGCTTGCTCAGGAATGGCAGCAGGCAGGTGTGAGTTCATCTGCACGCACAGGCGAAGACCTTTGGAGGATGGCCTGGTGTCAAGAAGGGCAGCAAAGAAGCCACTTCTCTACAGGAAAAACATCAGGGACAGACTGATATTCTGCAAAAGGTACAGGGATTGGATCAGTCCTGTGTCATGCCAACAGTAAAGCATCCTGAGACCATTCATGTATGGTGTTGCTTCTCAGCCAAGGGAATGGGCTCACTCACAATTTTGCGAACACAGCCATGAATAAAGAATGGTACCAACACATCCTCCGAGAGCATTTTCTCCCAACCATCCAGGAACGGTTTGGTGACAAACAATTCCTTTTCCAACATGATGGAGCACCTTGCCATATGTCAAAAGTGATAACTAAGTGGTTCAGGGAACAAAACATTGATATTTTGGGTCCATAGCCAGGAAACTCCACAGACCTTACTCCCATTGAGAAGTTGTGGTCAATCCTCAAGAGGCAGGTGGACAAACAAAAAACAACTAATTCTGACAAACTCCAAGCATTGAATTATGCAAGAATGGGCTGCCATCAGTCAGGATGTGACCCATAAGTTAATTGACAGCATGCCAGGGCGGATTGCAGAGGTCTTGAAAAAGAAGGGTCAACACTGCAAATATTGACTCTTGGCATCAACTTCATGTAATTGTCAATAAAAGCCTTTGACACTTATGAAATGCTTGTAACTATACTTCAGTATTCCATAGTAACATCTGACAAAAATATCTAAAGACACTGAAGCAGCAGACTTTGTGAAAATGATTATTTGTGTCATTCTCAAAACTTTTGGCCACGACTGAACATAACATAAGGTGTTTCAACTTCTGGCTCAGTGCTTAAGGTGGGAGACAAAGGAGCAGGGTTGTGGAGGGGGTTACTCATCCAACAAAGAGGGCTCCGTTAGGATTCCTCATAACATTTCCAAGTCCATAATCCTACCCTGATCCTTCCTCTTGTGGAATTACTTACATTTCTCAAGCAATAATTTAACGTGGACTTTCGGGGAACGGTCTGTGGGAAGTGGAAAACTGAAAAATAGCTGTTATTGGCAGAGAGTTTTTGAAATCTCTTATTATTGATCTTTTAGCAAATGTACCACCTGGCATCATCGCCTGTTATGGCAACTGCTCGGCATCTGACCATAACTCACTACAAAGGGTAGTGCGTACGGCCCAGTACATCACTGGGGTAAAGCTTCCTGCCATCCAGGACCTATATACAGTTGAAGTCGGAAGTTTACATACACTTAGGTTGGAGTCATTAACACTAGTTTTTCAACCACTCCACAAATTTCTTGTTAACAAACTATACTTTTGGCAAGTCAGATAGGATATCTACTTTGTGCATGACAAGTAATTTTCCCAAAAATAGTTTACAGACAGATTATTTCAATTATAATTCAGTGTATCACAATTCCAGTGGGTCAGAAGTTTACATACACTAAGTTGACTGTGCCTTTAAACAGCTTGGGAAATTCCAGAAAATGATGTCATGGCTTTAGAAGCTTCTGAGAGGCTAATTGACATAATTTGAGTCAATTGGAGGTGTACCTGTGGATGTATTTCAAGGCCTACATACAAACCCAGTGCCTCTTTGCTTGACATCATGGGAAAATCAAAAGTAATCAGCCAAGACCTCAGAATTTTTTTTTTCATCATTGGGAGCAATTTCTAAATGCCTGAAGGTACCACGTTCATCTGTACAAACAATAGTACGCAAGTATAAACACCATGGGACCACGCAGCCGTCAAACCACTCAGGAAGGAGATGCGTTTTGTCTCCTAGAGATGAACGTACTTTGGTGGAAAAAGTGAAAATCAATCCCAGAACAACAGCAAAGGACTTTGTGAAGATGCTGGAGGAAACAGGTACAAAAGTATCTATATCCACAGTAAAGCGAGTCTTATATTGACATAACCTGAAAGGCTGCTCAGCAAGGAAGAAGCCACTGCTCCAACACCGCCATAAAAAAAGCCAGAATACGGTTTGCAACTGCACATGGGGACAAAGATCATACTTTTTGGAGAAATGTCCTCTGGTCTGCTGAAACAAAAATAGAGCTGTTTGGCCAGTTGTGGCAAAATGGCTTAAGGACAACAAAGTCAAGGTAATGGAGTGGCCATCACAAAGCCCTGACCTCAATCCCATAGAAAATGTGTGGGCAGAACTGAAAACGCGTGTGCGAGCAAGGAGGCCTACAAACCTGACTCAGTTACACTAGCTCTGTCAGGAGGAATGGGCCAAAATTCACAACAACTTATTGTGGAAGGCTACCCGAAACGTTTGACCGAAGTTAAACAATTTAAAGTCAATGCTACCAAATACTAATTGAGTGCATGTAAACTTCTGACCCATTGGGAATGTGATGAAATAAATAAAAGCTGAAATAAATCATTCTCTCTACTATTCTGAAATGTCACATTTTTTAAATAAAGTGGTGATCCTAACTGACCTAAAACAGGGAATTTGTACTAGGATTAAATGTCAGGAATTGTGAAAAACTGAGTTTAATTGTGTATTTGGCTAAGGTGTATGTAAACCTTCCACTTCAACTCTATGTATGTGTGTGTATATTTATATATATATATATATATATAACAGGAAAATCACACTTTTGACTGGGCCTTTGAGAAATAAATAAGATCTGTCTTCACCTCATCCTGAACATCATATAAAGTTGTTTCAGCTTTTTTTTAAACCGCAACAAATACAATCTTTATGACCACAATTTTATTCACCACCATGTTAACTGCTGTTTGACATTTTGGGGAAATTATGTATAAAATCCCACAAAACTAGCCCACCTGTATTTTGAAAACAGACCAATAAACCGACTACTAAGACATCTAGTGAACGCAGTTTGTGTTTATTGAACTTTCTATTTAAAGATCAGTGCTATTATATGGTTGACAGTGAGGAGGGAGAGGAGTGCTTGTTTGCATGGTGGTGGGTATCGCTGGTCGGTCAACCCCCATTGAAACCAGAGCCTGCCCAGTCACGTGTACTGTGTGGTCAGGTGGAGGCTATATTTATTACAGGGGTTGGGTGTCCACCATTAAACGCAAACACTTCCCCCCCACCTACCTAAACTGTCTTGTTTGTTTTCTACCCCTAATATCTAGTCCAGGCTAACCAGTCCCAGAAAGCCTATGTTCAGCAAAAATTTTATTCAATTGACCACAGTATACTGTATCATGTAGGTTCTACTCTGCATAAAAATGCATGCTACAAAGCCACCAGCCCAAAATGTGTGTACAGCACAGAAGGCTGCTGAGGGGAGAAAGGCTCATAATAATGGCTAGAACAGGGCTTATGGAATGGCATCGAACACATGGAAATCATGTGTTTGATTTATTTGATACCATTCCACAATTCCGCTCCAGCCATTACCACAAGCCTGTCCTCCCCAATTAAGGTGCCACCAACATCCTGTGATGTACAGGACGTACTCTTGGAGGGTCGGCTGTAGCCTTTTGGGTGCCCTAAGCGAGAGTTGGTTGACCATTGATGTGTGGACAGTATATGACCAGGGATGCGGGGACAGTATGTGACCAGGGATGTGTGGACAGTATATGACCATGGATGACACGTACTGTACTTTTGTAGCTTATACCACTGGGTTGGCAGTTCCAGTTCCTGTGGCAGATTATTTTCCTATCCTGTCTGAGCACCAGAAAGCCTGCATCTGTAAGTAACCCGACAAAAGACCCTGGCACCAGGGATGCAGAGGTGTGATGAATTACCTTACCTGACACGTGCCTAGGTTTTTAGCTCAATGGGCTAAGACAGCCTTGTGGTGCTCAGAAGGCCCAGGTTTGAAACCTTGGTCGAAACCCTAGTTGATCACACTAACCTTCAGCTTAAATAAGTGATTAAACTCAGAGGAGATCCCCCTTCCATGCAGGCTGTAGAGCTAATGTCTAAGTCATCACTGTCCGCTGAATAAAACTGTTTACCCAAATGTCTCTACTTGAATGAAATAACTCCTGACCCCTCATGGCTCTAATGGGAGCTGGGGGTCACCCCTAACACACGCCCTGCCTATACGGTACAACCACATTCCCAACACTAAGCACAGGCACAGGCTAGGCCTTCACCCAGAGCAGTGGAAAACACCCTGTGCACAGCACCACTCCTTTCTGTTGAGGCCTGCCTAACAAAACATGTTGCTAAATACTGTACACATACATGAACACACAAAATACACATACACACAATTGTTTGTGTCATTGCATTGTTAGTGCTCATCCCAATATGTGGAATGCACAAATGTAATCATTGAATTAATAAATTGAACTTGTATTTCATGATTTGAAACTGAATTGAATCAATATTGCGTTACACTTTAATTTAATTGACTATTCAAATGTAATATTTTTATATATTCAGCTTCAATATGCTAGAGAGTATTTTTCTCTGCTCTGCAGAGGAGTAATAAAGGCCCAGTTCACTATTTCTGTGGATTTAAAGAAATAATAATATTATAATTTTGTCTTCTAATTTATTTATCAAGGGGTGCTGCAGCACCCTCAGCACTCCTACTTCCCAAGGCTATGTAGATATTGCATTAATTGTCTGTGTATCACGTTTACAAACCATCATTTCAAGTTTACCAAAGTGTCATTTATTCAACTTCTCAGATGCATTCAGATTCAGTTTTCAAATTCAGATTCAAAACCAGAGACAACATCCTGGTACTTTGCCAGCAAGGAATGGTAGAAGAGAGCAGTATGAATCAAACACTCTCTTAAACAAGTTTCTGGTGCTTTCTGAAGCCAATGTGGCATGTTGAATTTATTTGAATTTGGCTCTAGCATTTGAACAGGGGTTGTGAAATACAGTCTTGGTTCTTGGTAACGTACAATATATATACATATGTATGTGGACACCCCTTCAAATGACTGGATTCAGCTATTTTAGCCCTACTTGTTGCTGACAGGTGTATAAAAATCGAGCAAACAGCCATGCAATCTCGGTTGACAAACATTGGCAGTAGAATGGCCTTACTGAAGTGACATTCAACGAGCCACAACATTTCCAACAAGTCAGTTCGTGAAATTTCTGCCCTACTAAAGCTGCTCCGGTCAAATGTAAGTGCTGTTATTGTGAACGGGAAACGTCTAGGAGCAACAACGGCTCAGCCACAAAGTGGTAGGCCACACAAGCTCACAGAACAGGACCGCAGATTGCTGATGCGCGTAGTGCATAAATATTGCCTGCCCTCGGCTGCAACACTCACTGCTGAGTTCCAAACTGCCTCAGGAAGCAACGTCGGCACAATAACTGTTCGTCGGGAGCTTCATGAAATGGTTTTCCATGGCCAAGCACCAGCTCACAAGCCTGAGATCACCATGTGCAATGGTAAGAGTCAGCTGGAGTGGTGTAAAGCTCACCAGTATTGAACAATGAAGCAATGGAAACGCGTTCTCTAGAGTGATGAATCACGCTTTACTATCAGGCAGTCTGACCAACGAATACGGGTTAGGTGGATGCTAGGTGAACGCTACCTGCCCAAATACCAGTGGTGTAAAGCGCTTAAGTAACAATACTTTAAAGTACTACTTAAGTCGTTTTTTGCCAACTTTTAGTTTTACTTCACTACATTCCTAAAGAAAATAATGTAGTTTTTACTCCATACATTTTCCCTGACACCCAAAAGTACTTCTTACACTTATCAAGAGAACATCCCTGGTCATCTCTACTGTCTCTGATCTGGCAGACTCACGAAACACAAATGCTTCATTGGTAAATTATGTCTGAGGGTTGGAGTGTGCCCCTGGCTATCCGTCAATAAAAAAAGAAAAGAAAATAGTGTCGTCTGGCTTGCTTAATATAAGGAAATTGAAATGATTTATAATTTTACTTTTGATACTTAAGTATATTTAAAACCAAATACTTTTGGACTTTTACTCAAGTAGTATTTTACTGGGGGACTTTCACTTTTACTTGAGTCGATTTCTAATAAGGTATCTTTACTTTTACTCAAGTATGACAATTGAGTACTTTTTCCACCACTGCCGATTGCATAGTACCAACTGTAGGAGGAGGAATAGCGGTCTGGGGCTGTTTTTCATGGTTCATCAGTGTCCAACCTCACTAATGCTCATGGCTGAATAGAAGGAAGTCCCTGCAGCAATGTTCCAACATCTAATGGAAATCCTTCCGAGAAGAGTGAAGGCTGTTATAGCAGTAAAGGGGGGACCAACTCCATATTAACGCCCATGACATTGGAATGCAATGCTCGACGAGCAGGTGCCCACATACTTTTAGTCACGTAGTGTATTTAAAGTGTCTTGGCGTACTGAGAGAATCCGGGTACATTTCACTGCGTCATTACTCAGTCTGATTCCAGGCCCTGTCCTGCCCCCTGTCCTGTTCCCCTCTCTCTGCCAGATTTTGCCAGCCCTTATAGGGTGTGGGTGTCTCTCTATGCCAATAGCAGCTGAACCATAAATTATATTTTATAAAACTTCAGCCCCAGTTGCACACACACACGCACACACTCTTGATCATGACCAACATCCATGTCATCGGCACCCAGGGAGCAGATTTTGTTGGGGGTTAACTGCCTTGCTCAAGGGCAGAACAGCAGATTTTTCCACCTTGCCAGCTCAGGGATTCAAACCAGCGAACTTTCAGATTCAAACATGAGGCTACAAGACTGTTTAGCTAGTACAGGCTGGGATATTCATCTGATAGAATACTTAGCTAGAATCTATTTAATCAAAAATAAATCACAGTAAGAGTTAATCAATTGTTTGACCTTGTGGATTTTAAAGTTACCAAAATCCTGAGTGGAGCTACAGCAGAAATTTTTCCACTCCAGATTTTGGCCCATTGAAATAAGTAGCATCAGACACCACTAAAACCCACTAGGTGGCGCCATTTCCACAGTAAGCACTGTCAACAAGCCCCTCAAAGTAACCAGCTGTCACGGCTGATTTCCTACTCTTTTTCTGAAGAGGAGGTGTAGCAGGGATCGGACCAATACGCAGTGTAGTACGTGCTCAACATGTTTTAATGAAAGACGAAAACGTGAACACTACGCAAATACAACAAATACGTCAAAACCGAAACTGTGCTATCTGGTGCAGAGAACACAAAGACAGGAAACAATCACCCACAAAGTACCCACAGAATATGGCTGCCTACATATGGTTCCCAATCAGAGACAACGATAGACAGCTGTCTCTAATTGAGAACCAATCTAGGCAACCATAGACATACAATAAACCTAGAAGGGAAACAGCCCCATAAACATACAACAACCCCTAGACAAGTTAAAACATACATCACCCATGTCACACCCTGACCTAACCAAAATAATAAAGAAAACAAAGATAACCAAGGCCAGGGCGGGACACCAGCCGACATTGTCAACTATTGTAAGAGTGAATGCATGTCTTTTACTCTATTTCACATATTGGCAATGTCAACTAAATCAATAAACAATCAAATAAATAAAGGAAATCAAATCATGAATGCCTCATGACATTTTGAAGGAATAGAGAGAACTGTATTAAAGATAAGCTAATGCAATTCAAATGTACTGGCCATAAATATGACAATTTCTCACATTAATATCTCATTCATATATCACTTCTAAACTGACAAATAAACATCAATATACCTTTTACAAATTCATGAGCACCTTTAATACATTTGTTTCAAGCAATAGAGCATAAAATATGCTTTGAATGCTGGTCTGTTGGGAAAATCTGCAGTTTTGGGCAAATTCTCATATCAATTTTCTCAATGTCACATATAAGGCTTTGGTTTGGCTGTTTAAATGTGCAGAACATTAATCAGCTATGCCTGCCCCATATGTAAGGCCCTCTGAGTGGTTGCTGGTGCCGCTTTACTTTCTTGACCGTGTAATGGGACCTGTGCCTACCCTTGGCACACTCCGTTGAAGCAGCGTCAGCACTCACAACACACCTCATATCCTTCTCTCGGATTGCTTCTAGTGTCACCAAAGTGCTGTCAAACCGCAATTTGTCCATCAGATTTGATATAGCAGTGGCTGCCTCAATGAAGCTTTTGCCCATGAAGACAGTTTTGGGGCATTGCGACCATATTACAGAGTTCAGACATTCATTTGCATTCTGGGTTCCTCCGTGAAACATTATTTTGAGAAGGTTATCATTTGACATCCTATGATATACATGCACCACTTTCTGGGCAACCACTATTAAAAATGTATGGCCTCCGTGGTTTTTGTGACTGGGTGGATCTTCACCATTTTCTAGGGCTTGCTGGTACCAGCACCAATGCACACATCTATCCCTTAGTGGGAAGTGAATCCTCTCATGCCAAGTGCCATCAAAAGATACATTAATGTCTTTGTACCACGTTTTAGGGAAGACCCAGTTGCAGACAGTGTAAAAGTAATGTTTTATTACTAGAGCAGCGGGCAGGCAAAACGACAGGTTAAGAGCAGGCAGAGGTCAGTAATCCAGATCAGAGTCCAAAAGGTACAGAACGACAAGCAGTCTCAGGGTAGGGGCAAGGTACAGGACGGCGGGCAGGCTCAGGACAGACAGAACAGTCAAAACCGGGAAAACTAGAAAACAGAAACTACTTTTAAAAAAGACAGGCGCAAGGGGAAAACTGCTGGTAGGCTTGACAAACAAAACAAACTGGCAACATACACAGAAAACACAGGTATAAATACATAGGGGACAATGAGGGGAGATGGGAGCCACCTGGTGGGGGGTGGAGACAAGCACAAAGACAGGTGAAACAGATCAGGGTGTGACACTATGATGGCATTGTAAGGGAAATGTTAACGATTGTGCTATTCTTATAACTAATTTCTGTGTTCTGTTTATGTGCTGTTCTAAATAACCAATTTCTGTGTTCATGCAAGTGGCTGACCATACAAATCCTCACTATCAGTAGCTGCCATTTCAGTACACCCAGATCTTGTTTTGAGAAAGAACGAAAGATCTCAGTTTCAAGGTCTCAGTCTGTCACATGTTATGAACCAGCATTGGTCTGTCACATGGATGAAACAAAACGGTAATGATTCAATAATTATGCTAAATCATGCAAATATAACTTGTCTGTGTATAGCCAGCCGTATGTAATACAACCGGTCACATTCGTCATAACAATGAGACCAAGGTGCAGCGTGAGATGAATACATTATTTTATTAAAACGAAGACCACTTACACAAACTAACAAAATGACCATGATGCTATAACCACTAGTGCTGACACGCAACTACACATAGACATAACAACCCACAAACAATCCAAGGAATATGTCTACCTAAATATGGTCCCCAATCAGAGACAACGATAAACAGCTGCCTCTGATTGAGAACCAATCTAGGCAACCATAGACATAAAAACACCTAGACTAGAAAAAAAACATAAACATACAAAAACTACACGAACCACCCTTGTCACACCCTGACCTAACCAAAATAATAAAGAAAACAAAGATAACTAAGGTCAGGGCATGACACAACCGCTGGACTGCCCAGGCAGAGCTTCTGCCAGACATTCACTATGGCACATTAAGTTTGTTGGAACCTTTCCAGTGCACTGACAAATAAACATTTATTCATTTAAGATTGACTTTGAGTAAGTGTGTAAGAATTTCCACAATGGCATCCTCATCCTCCTTCAATTCTGCTATGTCTGGGTCTATATCTGCTTATGCTCTTCTAATTAGCTTTGCAGCACTATCCATTGAATGTAGCCCTCTCTGAATCTATGCAACTAAAATGGAGGGGGAAAGTACTTATTATGTCTGTCGACATTATAGTCAGAACTGCAGGACTAAATATCAGCATGTTACCCTATGTAAATAGTAGCATATCAGCATGTATTTACTTTATTTAAAGCTCATTTCTAAATAATCACAGTAGGCTACACCCCTATGACCCTATAGGCCTATGTGAAAGTCTCATTGTATAGTTATGTTTTCCTATCACTCTGTCGATTCACTTTGATTACATTTGCTGGAGCAAGGGAAAATATTTATACACAGCAAGTCACCTGACAATAATGGGCTTCCCTCCCTTTTTATTTACCTATCACTCTCCTGACATGTCTCTGATATGAGCAGAGATGCAAGGAAGGAATCCCTAGGACTTAGCTTATTTTCTTTTGCGTTGCATAACAAAGTCCAAGTTCGTGGGCTAGAAGAACCATCCTCACATTTATATAAAATGCCACATCTCCCCTGGAGCACTCCTGCAGCCTGGAGGAAGAGTAAACACTCATCCTAAAGGCATCACAATAACCTTCACAGTGTGCACATTCTATCATAAAAGAATTACAGAATCCCTGGTTGGTGGGGTCTATGGTGATTGTCAGTCCAGTGTTCAGACACTTAGGGCAAATCAAATCATGTACAAATCAAGTTGGTTAATTTGTGACATGATAAATAAAAGCCACTGATGGCTGCTTTATTTTAAGAAAACTTAACGTGTAAATATTTGTCAATATTTGTATGAACTTAACAAGACTCAACAACTGAGACATAACCTGAATAAGTTCCACAGACATGTGACTAACAGAAATTGAATAATGTGTCCCTGAACAAAGGGGGGTCAAAATCAACAGTAAGTGTCAGTATCTGGTGTGGCCACCAGCTGCATTAAGTACTGCAGTGCATCTCCTCCTCATGGACTGCACCAGACTTGCCAGTTTTTGCTGTGAGACGTTACCCCACTCTTCCACCAAGGCACCTTTAAATTCCCAGACATTTCTGGGAGAAATGGCCCTAGCCCTCACCCTCCAATCCAACAGGTCCCAAATGTGCTCAATGGGATTGAGATCTGGGCTCTTCTCTGGCCAAGGCAGAACACTGACATTCCTGTCTTGCAGGAAATCACGCACAGAACGAGCAGTATGGCTGGTGGCATTGTCATGCTGGAGGGTCATGTTAGGATGAGCCTGCAGGAAGGGTACCATATGAGGGAGGAGGATGTCTGCCCTGTAACGCACAGCATTGAGATTGCATGCAATGACAACAAGCCCAGTCCGGTGATGCTGACATACCGCCCCAGACCATGACAGACCCTCCACCTCCAAATCGATCCTGCTCCAGAGTACAGGCCTTGGTGTAACGCTCATTCCATCGACGATAAACACGAATTCGACCATCACCCCTGGTGAGACAATACCGCGATTTGTCAGTGAAGAGCACTTTTTGCCAGTCCTGTCTGGTCCAGTGACGGTGGGTTTGTTCCCATAGGCGACGTTGTTGCCAGTGATTTCTGGTGAGGACCTGCCTTACAACAGGCCTACAAGCCCTAAGTTCAGCCTCTCTCAGCCTATTGCGGACAGTATGAGCACTGATGGAGGGATTGTGTGTTCCTGGTGTAACTCAGGCAGTTGTTGTTGCCATCCTGTACCTGTCCCGCAGGTGTGATGTTCGGATGTACCGATCCTGTGCAGGTGTTGTTACATGTGGCCTGCCACTGCGAGGACGATCAGCTGTCCATCCTGTCTCCCTGTAGCACTGTCTTAGGCGTCTCACAGTACGGACATTGCAATTTATTGCCCTGGCCACATCTGCAATCCTCATGCCTCCTTGCAGCATGCCTAAGGCACGTTCACGCAGATGAGCAGGGACCCTGGGCATCTTTCTTTGGGTGTTTGTCAGAGTCAGTGGAGTCAGTAGATAGGCCTCTTTAGTTTTCATAACTGTGACCTTAATTGCCTACCGCCTGTAGTGTCTTAACAACCGTTCCACAGGTGCATGTTCATTAATTGTTTATGGTTCATTGAGCAAGCATGGGAAACAGTGTTTAAGCCCTTTAAAATGAAGATATGTGAAGTTATTTGGATTTTTACTAATTATCTTTGAAAGACAGGGTCCTGAAAAAGGGACGTTTCTTTTTTTGCTGAGTTTATTTTCTTTCTTTCACTGCTTTTCTCACATTGACTTACTGGGGTAGCCTATTCTTATTCACAAACTAAGTATATTCTTTGAGATTTTCAAATTTTGTCTCTCTTTACATTGATTCTTCATGGGGAGTTATTTTCAAACAAGGAACAACCAGGTTGCTGGAAAGGGCCTTTAAATGCCAGTAACCAATCAGATGTCAGGAAATTACTCAACTTTCAGCATGAAGCACCACGTCTACAAAAGATATAGCCATGTATGGACTAGCTAACGATATGCTCCGGAAAACAAGCTTTTGAATGATATGTGATTCAACATGGAGATTTAAAAAAATACCAGTTGAAGTTCTACATGAAACATGCTAACAATAACAAAATGTATGCTAGGTGTAAATCAAATCAAATTGTTATTTGTCACATGCTCCGAATACAACAGGTGTACAGCCTTACCTTGAAATGCGTACTTACAAGCCCTTAATCAACAATGCAGTTCAAGAAAGATATATCTTTTTTAATTACTTAATAAACTAAAGTAAAAATAGTCAAATTAAAATAGAAAGTAACACAATAAAAATAGCAATAACAAGGTCAATGTGCGGGGTACAGTTTAGACAAGTTATTTTGCACATGTAGGTAGGGGTAAAGTGACTATGCATAGATAATAAACAGCGAGTAGCAGCAATGTAAAAACAAATGAAGGAGGAGCAAGTCAATTTAAATAGTCCGGGTGGCCATTTTATTAATTGTTCAGCAGTCTTATGGCTTGGGGGTAGAAGCAGTTAAGGAGCCTTTTGGTCCTAGACTTGGCGCTCCGCTACCGCTTGCCGTGTGGTAGCAGAGAGAACAGTCTATAACTTTGGTGACTGGAATCTTTGACAATTTTTGGGGCCTTCCTCTGACACGGTCTAGTATATAGGTCCTGGATGTTAAGAAGCTTGGCCCCAGTGATGCACTATCCTCCGTAGCGCCTTACGGTCAGATGCACAGCAGT
Source organism: Oncorhynchus mykiss (assembly GCF_013265735.2). Lineage (NCBI taxonomy): Eukaryota > Metazoa > Chordata > Actinopteri > Salmoniformes > Salmonidae > Oncorhynchus > Oncorhynchus mykiss. The sequence continues at coordinate 44,185,971 of NC_048576.1, read as the reverse complement.
TGCCATACCAGGCGGTGATGTAGTTGACGGAGTTGGGATAAATTATACAAATCAATAATTTATATACATTATTACAGATATATTTGTACATTTTATGAAAGTATAGAAGTTATAGTTGCAAAAAATCCCCAAATCTGAATTGTTTTTGCTAGTGGTGCATGGCCTTAAGAAAGTGCTGTGTGATGACGTGGGAGTGGATAAGTGGGTCTCTAGGGTATCCTGACTCCTGAGGTTTCTTTGAGGGAGCAGGTAGAGAAAGCCCAGGCCACTGATGATGGTGAACAGGCATGTGATGATTCCTCCCCTCCAGGTCCATCCCCTACCTAACACACACAGAACATCAGGTGTGAATGAATTGCAGATCTTTATTAGGACTCTCTATGGAGGAGGACATCAAGCAACCTATGTTGAAATTACATCTGAATAATATGTTTTTGCATCAATGAATGTGAAAGATGTCTTCAATGATCACACATGGGAGGGAAATTATGGAAATTTGATTTCTACATTTTTTATGGGTCAATTTTGATGGGTAGTGCAAGTGTATTGCCTAATGTGAAAACAGGACTATAGAATATTACATTCAAATGGCAATTTTGCAACATGTATCTTCCATTTTTGGATTAACTGGTTTTTAAATCAACTATACTGAACAAAAATATAAACGCAACATGCAACAATTTGAAAGATTTTACTGACTTACAGTTCACATAAAGAAATCAATCAATTGAAATAAATAAATTAGGCCCTAATCTACGGATTTCACATGACTGGGAATACAGATATACATCTGTTGGTCACAGATACAGTACCTTTAAAAAAAGGTAGGGTTTGCAGCTCGGTTTGCAGTTTGATCAGGCTGTTGATTGTGGCCTGTGGAATGTTGTCCCACTCCTCTTCAGTGGATGTGAGAAGTTGCTGGATATTGGCTGGAACTGGAACACGCTGTTGTACATGTCGATCCATAGCATCCCAAACATGCTCAATGGGTGACATGTCTGGTGAGTATGCAGGCCATGGAAGAATGGGACATTTTCAGTTTCCTGGAATTGTGTACAGATCCTTACGGCATGGGGCCGTGCATTATCACACTGAAACATGAGGTGATGGCGGCAGATGAATGGCACGACAATGGACCTCAGGATCTCATGACGGTATCTCTGTGCATTAAAATTGCCATTGATCAAAGGCAATTGTGTTCGTTGTCCGTAGCCAGTGGTGAAAAAATGACCCAATTGTCATACTTGAGTAAAAGTAAAGATACCTTAATAGAAAATGACTCAAGTAAAAGTGAAAGTCACCCAGTAAAATTCTACTTTAGTAAATGTCTAAAAGTATTTGGTTTTAAATACACTTAAGCATCAAAAGTAAATGTAATTGCTAAAATATACTTAAGTATCAAAAGTAAAAGTATAAATCATTTCAAATTCCTAATATTACGCAAACCAGACTGTTTGTCTCCACCCCCCTCCAGGTGTCGCCCATCTTCCCCATTATCCCCAGTGTATTTATACCTGTGTTTTCTGTTTGTCTGTTGCCAGTTTCATCAAGCCTACCAGCGTATTTTCCGTGCTCCTGTGTTTCTCTAGTTCCTGTTTCCTCAACCTTGCGGGTGGTATCAACATTCGCTATGAATACTGGATTTTGTGGTTCACTACGAGTAGACGAATATACAGGGAGATGAAACTTCCTGGCTCTACCAGTGTTTTAGCTTGTGGTTTGGATAATTGTGATATTTATGATAACAACATTTAACATAGTAATGACTATATGCTGGGGCAGAGAAAGGGTGAAATTCCCCTTTAACAAAAGGCACATCTCAATAGGTGGACCAGGTATCCTCAAGACATGGCACAAGTGGGGAGGTGGGCCTTTCCTCTTTTGTTCTCTATTTCTTCTTTAATGTTTCTGCAAGCAAGGGGGAGGCCGATGACATCACAAGGCACCACTAGACCAACTCCTTGATTGGCCTACTCCATAAAGTTTGCAGTTGTGTCTATTTTCTTTTGAATGCTGCAACTGAGACGGAATGAAGTCAAGTGACACACACTGAGACTCCGAGTATGACTGGACATGCGAGAGTCGAATATTTGTGACATCAACCAAAAAGGGGTGTAGAAGCACATCAGCACCCCATTTTATGTTTATTCTATGGCCAACCATCTCTCTAGCTACCCCTTATTCCACACTATGCATTTTATGCCGCATGGTCCCTCAACTTCCGACACTTTGGAATTCTCTATCTTACTTTTATAAACCCACCCTACATTCACCCATTTTGATGCTTCCTTCACTTGTTCTTCTCCTGATTTGAAAAATGTCTAGACTCAGTTCCACGCTTAAGTGTTGTGGTGTACTGTATTAGCTACCATTTTTTCACCTGTGAAATGCTGTCCTATTTATTCTGGGATTCAGATTGAATGCAGTGGTTAAGGTGCTTCTCACAACTGACAGCAGCAACATGGACCTGTTAAATTGACAAGGGTGTTGATATACAGTGCCTTCAGAAAGTATTCACACCCCTTGACTTTTTCCACATTTAGGTGTGTTACATAATGTCAAAGTGGAATTATGTTTTTCGATATATTTTTTTACGAATTAATTTTAAAAAATGAAAAGCTGAATTCTTGAGTCATTAAGTATTCAACCCCTTTGTTATGGCAAGCCTAAATAAGTTCAGGAGTAAAATGTTGCTTAATAAGTTGCATGGTCTCACTCTGTGTGCAATAATGGTGTTTAACATGATTTTTGAATGACTACCTCATCTCTGTACCCCACACATACAATTACCTGTAAGGTCCCTCAGTCGAGCAGGGAATTTCAAACACAGATTCAACCAAAAAGACCAGGGAGGTTTTCCAATGCCTCAAACAAGGGCACCTATTGGCAGATGAGTAAAAAAAACAGGCATTGAATATCGCTATTAATTACACTTTGTATCAATAAACCCAGTCACTGCAAAGACACAGGCGTCCGTCCTAACTCAGTTGCCAGAGCAGAAGGAAACTGCTCAGGGATTTCACCATTATGACAATGGTGACTTTAAACCAGTTACTGAGTTTAATGGCTGGGATAGGAGAACGGAGGATGGATCAACAACATTGTAGTTACTCCACAAATACTAACTTAATTGTGTGAAAATAAGAAATCAGAACACAAATATTCCAAAACATGCATCATAGGTTGCAAGATCGAATCCCTGAGCTGACAAGGTAAAAATCTGTCATTCTGCCCCTGAACAAGGCGGTTAACCCCTTAAGCCATCATTGAAAATAAGAATTTGTTCTTAACTGGCTTACCTAGTTAAATAAAAGTTTAAAAAAATGCAACAAGGCACTAAAGTAATCTGCAAAAGATGTTGCCAAGTAATTCTCTTTTTGTCCTAAATACAAAGTGTTATGTTTGGAGCAAATCTAATCCAACACATTACTAAGTACCACTCTCAATATTTTCAAGCATAGTAGTGGCTGCATCATGTTAAGGGTAGGCTTGTAATTGTTAAGAACTTTCAGGAAATGGAGTGGAGCTAAGCACAGGCAAAATCCTAGAGGAAAACCTGGTTCAGTCTGCTTTCCACCAGGCACTGGGTGGTGAATTCACCTTTCAGCAGGACAATAACCTAAAACAAAAGGCCAAATATACACTGGAGTTGCTTGCCAAAAAGACAGGACTCAGTGGCTGAGTTACAGTTTTGACTTAAATCTACTTGAAAATCGATGGCAAGACCTTGAAAATGGTTGTGTAGCAAGGATCAACAACCAATTTGACAGAGCTTGAAGACTTTTGAAAAAAGTAATGGGCAAAGGCTGTACAATACAGGTGTGGAACTTTCTTAGAGACTTACCCAGAAACACTCAAATCAAATAACCTTTTTTTCACATGCGCCGAACAGTTTACTTACGGCTATTAACCAACAATGCAGAGTTTTCAAAAAGTAAGTATGAAAAAATTTCTTAAATAAACTAAAGGAAAAATAGTAACACAATAAAATAACATTAACGAGGCTACATACAAGGGGTACCGGTACCGAGTCAATGTGCAGGGATACGGGTTATTCGAGGTAATTGGGGTAATATGTATTTACTGTGGGTAGGGGTAAAGTGACTATGCATAGATAATAAACAGTAGCAGCAGTGTATGTGAAGAGTGTGAAGGAATGTGAGTGTGTGTGTGTGGCGTCCATATGCATGTGTGTGTGTGTGTGTGTTTTATGTGTGTGTCCGTGTGGGAGTACAGTGCATTCGGAAAGTATTCACACACCTTCACTTTTTCCACATTTTGTTACGTTACAGCCTTATTCTAAAATGGATTAAATTAAAAAAAATCCTCATTAATCTACACACAAAACAGTATTCAGACCCCTTGCTATGACACTCACAATTGTCTCAGGTGCATCCTCTTTCAATTGATCATCCTTGAGATGTTTCTACAACTTGATTGGAGTACACCTGTTGTAATTTCAATTAATTGGAAATGATTTGGAAAGGCACACGCGTCTATATAAGGTCTCACAGTTGACAGTGCATGTCAGAGCAAACACCAAGCCATGAGGTTGAAGGAATTGTAAGTAGAGCCCAGAGACAGGATTGTGTCGAGGAACAGATCTGGGGAAGGGTACAGAAAAATTCTGCAGCATTGAAGGTCCCCAAGAACACAGGGGCCTCGATCATTCTTAAATGGAAGAATCGTAGAAACACCAAGACTCTTCCGAGAGCTGGTTGCATTTTTTGACCATTTGATTCTGAAAAATAAAATAAAATATATTCAATAAATAATAATAAATTCAAATTGATCAGCAACATTAATAACTCCGGAGCACAATATATGAAACACTTTGACCTATAAAACCTAAATGAATAAAACAATTTGTGCTGATTTTTTTTATCAAAATGAGGAAGTCAGGATTAATGGCTACAATGAGCACGTTTTGCAGAGCACAGCTTTTCGAAGCGGGTTTTGAAGCATGATACTGCAACTCTCAGCTCCTGCTCAATGTTTAGCCCGGGACCTGTACTTGGTCTTCAGTGCAGCAACAGCAGAGAAGCCAGTCTCACAAAGATAAGATGTTGCAAAAGGAAGAAGAATGCCCATGGCCCTCTGCCCTAAGAGTGGATACTGCCTCTCTACACTCAGCCAGAATTCACTCAGTGTCTGTGATGTGAACCTCAGTCTCAATGTGGAGTCAGATGTCATATCAATGAACTGGTCCTACTCTGCAGAGCTGAAACCAGTTGGAGCTGGTGCATTGAAAGGATCTCTCACCCAGTCATATTGGGAACTGTTTTCAGGGAAGTACTTTTTAAAGAATCCGATCAGTGATGAAATATGCTCCTTAATATATGGAATCACAGAGGTGGCATCATAGTAAGTAGTGTCAACAAATTCATGCAGGTTCTCGAATGAATCATTATTTCCTTCATCAAGTCGCCTGCCCCACAATGCAAGCTTTCGAGTGAAAGAGCTGATCTTGTCTGTGACCTGAGGGAGGTGTTTATCTTTCCCTTGATGCTGTAGATTTTGTTCATTTAGCTTTCAAAATATGTCACTCAGGTAGGCCAGTTTTGCCAGGAAGTTCTCATCACTAAATTTTTCTGCGAGGTCATACATGTGCTCCTGCTCCGAAAATATTCTTATCTGCTGTCTGAGCTCAAAGACTCGGGACAATACCTTTCCTCGTGACAGCCACCTTCCTTCACTGTGAAATAGCACAGCTTGATGTTCAGCTCAAATCTCCTCACAGATAGCAAGGAAGACTCTTGTTTTTAGTGGTCTGGTCTTTATAAAATTGACTACACCTACAATGTCAGTCATAACCTCACTTAATTCAGAGGAAAGGTGCCTTGATGCCAGTGCTTCTCTGTGTATAACACAGTGTGTCCACTCAGCATTAGGTGAGGCCTTCTTGATGAGTGCCCGAAGTCCTTTTCTCATCCCTGCCATGGTCTGTGCACCATCACTGCAAACACCAATGCAGTTCTCCCACTTTAGCCCATTCTCAGTCAGGAAGCAGTTCAGCATTTTGAATAGCTCTTCAGCTGTGGCTCTGTCTCTGACATATTTACAAAAAAGTAGATCCTCTCACAGGGAGTTTGTCATGTCAAAACGTACATAAGCGATAAACAAAGTCTTTGTTGCTGTCAGTCTTTGAGTTTATCTACCAGCTGTTCTTTAAGATCGTTAGCAATGTCATTTATACGTCTGGCGACAGTGTCATTGGACAGAGGGAGAGTTTTTATTTTTGCAGCACTTGCGTCATCCAGCATGACAGAGACCATGTCTAATGCTACAGGCAGTATCAGCTCCCCATGCTATGGAGTGGGGTTTTTTGCACTGAGCAATTTGGTACGCCACCTTATATGATGCTAACAGTGCTCGCTGGTTTACTGAAGTAGCATTCACAAAGCTGGACGATTGTTGGCAATATTCGGCATGTTTTCAAGTGGCTTATCAGCGTGATTGGGGTGTAATGTCTTTAAGTGACGCCTTAATTTATTTGGCTTCATGCTGTCCGCTGCCAACATTTTTTCACACAGTAAACATACCGGTCTTTCGTCGTCTCCCACCGTAGTCACAGTGAAGCCGAGCGCTACATACGCTTCGTCATATTTCCTCATCTTAGCTTTCGGGAGACTTACCATTGTCTCATTATCTCTGCCTTTCTTTTCATGGTGTCTCTAAAGGGTTTGTTATCTACACTTCATATATCCTGCTCTGTGCTGTATGCTCTTGTTTGGTGCAAAAAAAAACTACTCCCTGCGGCAAAACAAAGCATGTTCCCCGGGGTCACGCGCGCCCCCCCCTGGGAATGTGATGGGAAGAAATTAAAGCTGAAATAAATCATTCTGACATTTCACATTCTGAAAATAAAGTGGTGATCCTAACGGACCTAAGACAGGGAATTTTTACTAGGATTAAATGTCAGGAATTGTGAAAAACTGAGTTTAAATGTATTTGGCTAAGGTGTATCTAAACTTCTGTCTTCAACTGTAAATAGTGAAAAGATCTGGACCAAGAATTTAACCCTGTGGGACACCTTTTGTATTATCTAGAAATCCTAATTTAACGGCATCAGTAAGTACACACTGTGTTCTGTCTTTTTCAAACAAGCTTCATGCAGCCCGATCTAAGCCAATCGTAGAGAGTTTCTGAGTAGGTAAGGTGTGATCCACACATAGGACAGGTCAATTAAGAGGGCAGCACAGTGTTCATTTGTATCTAAACAATTTATGACATCCTTTAAAACCATAGAGGTAGCAGAGATGGTGCTATGACCTGGTCTGAACCCTGACTGTTTTACATTCAGAAAAGATGTAGCAGTTAAAAGGGATCTAAGCTGAAAATTAATCAATGATTCCAAGATTTTTGCTCGGCATTAGAGTTTGGAAATGGGACGATAATTATTTAGATCACTCTGATCACCACCTTTATGTAAAGGAAGCTCTGGGGATAGTACTCAATATAATTGTCAAGTAAAAAATATGTGTTAATGCTTCCGCAATCAATGGAGCAGAAAGCTGTATAAAGAAGGGCTCAAGCATATTACCCCGAGTATTTTTTTTTTACATCAGAAGCAGACGGTTGCTCCAGAGAGTAGAATGATTCATTGGGGGTTGTCTGGTCCTCCTTCAAGACGACCAGCGGCTGGGAGAGGGATGAGCAATTTACTGACTGACCCGGATGTATTAAACTTGATTATTTTTATGGGGGACATAAAATGTTGATTAAAAGCATGACCTATCAAATTTTTTTCCAATACTGATGTCAGAATTCAGTATAACTTGCTTGTGTAGGGAAGGAGAGGAATTTCCACGCTTTAGTGCCTTAACTAGTGCCTTAACAGAGTCAGAGATAGAATTTGGGAAGTGGCCCAGGCATGATTTCTTGTTCTAAAAATATTGAAAAGTTCTGTAGAAAACCAGGGATTTGATCTGTTTTTTAGTCTATAGCGTTTAAAAGGAGCATGTTTATCTGCCAGTGATATAAAAATAGATGAGAAATGCTCAAGCGCTAATTCAGGGTCAGGTATACACTTGGAGGAAAGTTCCGAAAGTACAATTCATGCATAAACGCTTGGAGAGAAAAGTAAGAAAAAATGTATCCTAATAATATGGGGATCAGAATTATGCTGTCTCTAAATCTAATCATCTGGATCTATCTAGATTTCTCACATTTAACCTAGTGGGTTTTGTGATTAGCTGGGTTAGATTAAGATCAAGATAAGTTTAAAGTCACCTAAGACCACCAGTTCAGAAGATAGAACATTTTTTAAATGCTAAACTATGAAACTAGTCGCATCAACTAAAGCAGCAGGAGGCCTGTACACTCCAGCAACAAATACATGCACGTTTTGGCTCATGGTCACATCTAAAACCAGGATTTCACATTTCTGTTGAGCTTCCAATGATGAGCTCAGGTCGGATCCCCCCGCTACCGTATCTCCTATCAGCAGCAGGAGCCGCAGAAATCGGATGTTGAGGCGGCAGCCACGCGGCACCCTGAACAAGAGAGCCCAGAGTGTAGCCCGTAGTGGAGGCGGTCGTCACTGTAGAAGCTACAGCATCTGCGTACCCGGTGTCCGTATGCCCTGAGGAAGACAGCGGGACAGTGGATGAAAACGATTTGAGAGTTTGTCATGACGCTGCGAGAAACAAGACGGAACGCTGGGGTGTGGGTCTCTTCCTCCTCCTAGATCCAATCACACTCCATGTACGCCCGCCAGGAGTAGAGCTGATAGCATCCGACTTTTGGCTAGGTTTAGAAGGCCGTGAGGTGGGGAAATGCTCAAGATCCATAAAAGTTCCATTACAGTTGTCTTTTTGAAAAGAGGCATCAACAAATGCGGTTAAATGTGAGGCGTCCTTATTCAAAATTAGACGCTCATCCAGATGTTTAATTTCCTCAAGTAAAGGAATGATCATCCTCTTGGCAGCATTTATTTTGTGACATTGGACACAGGTGAAGTTTTCAGATAGGTCCTTCACTGGGATGACTGTGAACATGTCACATAAAATGCATTTACTGGCCTTATGGTCGGCCGATAGAGTCAAAGGAGTTTTCACTGCTTTATGTAGAAGCAGGAGAACACCCTTTACTCAATTCAGCTATTTTGCGTGCTAGCCAAATAGGCTTCTAAAAGGCTATCTGTGGCTATCGGCATCACTGGATCCAAAATAACTAATGAAAACTGGGTATAAAATACTAAATATAACATAAAATGAAATGTTTATCTAATAATCAGATAATTAAAAGTATTCACCGTTTGTCAGAGAACCACAGCATGGACAGGTAGCAAACAGCATGGACCTGCATCCCATGTTCTTTGCACATCAGTGCAAAATAACCATGTCTGTCCCTGTTTCATTGCATTCTCAACCCGCAGAAAAGAGAATAGAATGTAACTTATCTCCCAAAAGCATGGGAGGACAATAACTCCCAAAATAGACTGCAATGATGATGTATATTTCATTCATAGCGTTAAAAAAATATTGAGATGATCAAATGCCAACAACAACACATACAGTTTACTGCTATTTTATAGATGGTGCAGGTATTGTGCTAATTCCATAACAAGTCCAACAAATACTAATTGAAACCATAACACAACTAACACTTCAGGCTCATATCTAAAAATCCTACAACTGTCTTGTCTAGTGTGATGACCTTCCATAATATTGCTGCTGCATGGCTATATGATCTTCCTAGTCCTGCGATGGATCAACACCCTGTAATTTATACTTCCTATAACTCAGTACCAACGACCCAAGGATGATGGTACTGATTCCTAACACTGTCTAGGCTCAACATATGCTTTTAAATAGATGTAGTCCCCTTCCGACTTCATTAACACACATCCCACCATGCTACTGTGCAGGTACTGATAAGCCTCGGAGCCTTTCAGGTAGTTCATGGCTTGCCCATCGCTAGCGATGGATTCAATGAAATAACATAAAAATACTACCGTAGGTAATTCGGGGCCACTTTTTCACATTATCCTCCCATCCTTCGATGGTATAGGGGTGAGGGAGAGTAATGTCGCCTCGTTTTAAAGTTGTTTTAGTATGCTCCCAACTTTTGCGACTGCTGATCATGTAATGTTAAAGTTGCTAGCCGCCGGTTGTTTACACTTTGCCGGAAGTTGGTCCCATAATGCGAGCAAAGAATCACGGGATTTAGGAATGTTGTGGATATGCTGTTTTACCGTTTGTGTTATTTGTGCTGGTCTAATTCCTGTAATGGAAAATCAGAAGAATCTGTGTGCTCATGGATAGTTCATATGGTGCTCTTCGATGTCCCAGGTTTATGGCAATGATTAACAAATAATTTAATCTTTACTTATAGTCAGACATTTATATGTTATGTTATGTATAAAAGGCATGCAGTGCCTTCGGAAAGTATTCAGACAACTTGACTTTTAACACATTTTGTTACGTTACAGCCTTATACTAAAATGGAAGTGCTTGCAAATGTTTGTTTTTTTTTACACAGAAATACCTTATTTACATAAGTATTCAGACCCTTTGCAATTGAGCTCAGGTGCATCTTGTTTTCCATTGATCATCCTTGAGATGTTGCTCCAACTTGATTGGAGTCCACCTGTGGTAAATTCAATTGATTAGACATGATTTGGAAAGTCACACACCTGTCTATATAAGGTCTCACGGTTGACAGTGCATGCCAGAGCAAAAACAAAGTCATGAGGTCGAAGGAATTGTCTTTAGAGCGCCGAGACAGGATTGTGTCGAGGCACAGATCTGTGAAAAAGCACCAAAAAATGTCTGCAACGTTGAATGTTCCCAAGAGCACAGTGGCCTCCATAATTCTTAAATGTAAGACATTTGAAACCACCAAGACTCTTTCTAGAACTGGCAGCTCGGCCAAACTGAGCAATTGGGGGAGAAGGGCCTTGGTCAGGGAGGTGACCAAGAACCCGATGGTCACTCTGACAGAGCTCTAGAGTTCCTTTGTGGAGATGGGAGAACCTTCCAGAAGGACAACCATCTCTGCAGCACTCCACCAATCAGGCCTTTATGGTAGAGTGGCCAGACAGAAGCAACTCCTCAGTAAAAGTTACATGACAGCCCGCTTGGAGTTTTCCAAAAGGCACCCAAAGACTCTCGGACCATGATTAACAAGATTCTCTGGTCTGATGAAACCAAGATTGAACTCTTTGGCCAGAATGCCAAGCGTCACATATGGAGGAAACCTGACACCATCCCTACGGTGAGCATGGTGGTGTCAGCATCATGCTGTGGGGATGTTTTTCAGCAGCAGGGACTAGGAGACTATTCGGGATCGAGGCAAAGATCAACGGAGCAGAGTACAGAGAAATCCTTGATGAAAACCTGCTCCAGAACACTCAGGATCTCGGACTGGGGAGAACGTTCACTTTCCAACAGGACAACCCCCCTGATGAGGGGGGGAAACTATTTAATCAATGTTAGAATAAGGCTGTAACGTAACAAAATGTGTAAAAATCAAGGGGTCTGAATACCATCCAAAGGCACTGTATGTATGAATTTTTTACTATTTAGATGTAATTAAAACGATGCAATTGTTGGAGCTCATGTGTTTGATGTGATTGATAGGTGACTAGGTGCATTCTTGTCAAATAATCTTTATGATTATGGATACATTCTGCAATAAATTAATCTGGCTTGGAATCTGCAACAGAAGATGTCAAAAGGTTTTCAGTTAAATACTTGATTACACCATGATCTGAAATAGAATTCACCTTGTTCATATAGTTGGCAGACATTAAATATTAGTCCTCCACTGGCTGAAGGAGAAGAGGATCTGGCAAAATAAGGGTATGTTGCCAATATCATCTATGTCAGATTTTCCTAACTCCAGTCCTCGAGTACCCCCAACAGTACACATTACATTTTTAGCCCTGGAAAAGCGCAACTAATTCAACTTGTTAACTAATCATCAATCCATTGATGAATTGAATCAGATGTGCTTCTCCAGTGCTACAACAAAAAGGTGAGCTGTTGGGGGTACTCGAGAACTGGAGTTGGGGAAACGCTGAACTATCTTATTTGCAGAAAACTAGCCTATTCAAACAGTAGCACATTGTAAATATCTGACTGCTACTAGGATAGTATTCACAAGACCAAATTCCTAAACAAGCCAACAAATATTAGTTTAAAAAAATGTAATATGGAACAGTAATGAAAATGTTCAATATATCGTTTTAGATCAAGATAGCTAGTAGTTAGCTAGTTGACAGCCAAGGTGTTGCCTAGATGAAGTGCAAGAGCTTGCATGGATTTGTAGTCTTGCATGATATTTACAGTAATTTGATAATTTGCATTTTTTAATCCAGGAGTAAATAAAGCTGAATTGATTGATAAATGTCACCTTGACCGAGAGAGATTTTCAGTTCTCAAAATGTCATGCTATGGAAAGCCTACATGAAACACATACCTTTTTTAAGTGGTTTTAAAATCCCCTATGAGAAAAATGTATGTTGAAAAACTATTGGAACCATTTCCGTGTTACTTTGACTGATAGATTTGATGGGTATTATAACGACAACACTGTGGTACCCTATTGTAAGATGTTTCATTCATCCACCTGTTTATTTTAACCATAGAGATAGTTAGAGGACACAACATGTACCTGTCCCATTAGGGAGAGGCTATACGGAATGTCATACAGCGAGTTGCGACGGAGGGTTTCGGTTCCGTCAGTTGTCGCGATGAGCCCTTCCCAGCTAGCTAGATTATGCTTGTGGCTAAAAACTCCAGCAAGAATTTGAAACTTGTCTGCCGAAGTTGAAACTTGTAGTGTAGTGTAGGGAGAGTGTTCAGAAGCATTCCGTTTTTATTGGAGTAAAAATAAAAATAGGTGAAAATCGCTACAATGTAGGTGCTTTAGCTGTCACCCTGGCGGTCAAGCGGGAGTGAAGGACACATGCCCCATGTTGTGTTGCTGGCTTGCAGCGCAAACTCACACCATTGCGCAATAAACTGTATCACAGTGACATCCAGATGGTTACTACCAATGTTACAAGTTATTTCTCTTGTAGGCTACCATACTACTCAAAATAAAATGAAGTGGGGTGGAAGAAATTTGCCACGTTAACTACCACCAGCGACATGTGATACAGCTGCGTTGGGAAGCAACTGCTGCAAGCACCTCGATACAACACCGTTGCACATTCATTACATCAACCAATTGCTTGTCATGGTGACCAATACTACAAGTGGTGACCAATACTACAAGTTTTTTCTCCCTCACCCATCAAAATAGACTTCACTTTATTTTACAAGTTTTAACTAGCGTCATATTCTGTTGTTGCCAGCGTAACTGATTGACTGAAACAAATCCATTCCTCTCTTCTTTTTTTTTATCATTCTTTTTTTATTAATTTCAAATCAATACATAAAGCACATGAGGGAACACAAGTATACATAGATTACAAACAATAGACAATCGAGCTAGGGGGTACAATATCACATTACAATTACACAAGGACCTTAAGGGACATGCATATACTTACAATTCTAACAGCTTTTTTGTTAGTAGAGCATTTAACCGTCTTAAAATACAGTTCAATTTCTTTTTGTAGGGTACGAAAATATGGTTTTCTGTTTGTAAATTTACATTTGTATATGAAATTTGGCCAAAAGAATAATGAAATTAATTACATAAAAATGATTCCGCTTATTTCTATTGTATGTAAAGAATCCAAACAGTACATCTCTCCACAATAGTGTAACATCTTCATAAATGTGTTCAATTATAAACCTACTGATGTCTTGCCACAGTTTTCTTACATGCATACAATGCCAAAAAAGATGCACAACTGTTTCTGGGTGGTCATTACAAAAGGAGCAATTTGAGTTAATGTTTTCCTTAAACTTCTTCATATAGTGGTTGGCAGGATAATATTTATGAATAATTTTAAAGGAAACTTCCTTAATTTTGTTAACAAGTAGGTAGGTATGTGTGTGGCAACATCCAAACTTTTTTCCAACAGATATTATCAATAAATCCATTCCAATAAGGCATGACATAAAACAAGGATCGTATCGCTCTGTTGTTGAATGGACCAAAAGAGAAACCAATCTTTCCTACTGATGAGTCAACAGGGTCAACAGAAGGTAGGCTCTGAGGGTCAGGTCTTGACACGTTCCTGAATAACATAGCAACACCCGAGGGAATGGCATCTAAAACAATTGAAAAATCTTTAGGTGTTACAGGGACCTTGTAAAGTGATAAGAAATCCATTCCTCTCCACTTGACTCTCAGCTGCATGACATGCGTCATCAATTTGGGCACCAGTGTCTGTATAGCCTCTCCCGTCGCATTATGGCATCTGTGAGAGCATGGGCAGCGCCATGGATGCCATATCCATTTTGAAGTAGTTCATTTTCTTCTACTACTTCTTTGAACATGTATAAAGTCAAGGTTGATGATTTACAGCCATCTGCAGTTATGGAATGTTTGTGCATGAGTATAATTCATTGGCTGATCCCTCCTGATGACCTGGATGGTATTATGTTTTCCATTAGATGCTGTAAAGAAGTCAGTGGAACGACCAAAATAATGGTAATACCATGGAAACGCGTGGGGAAAGATCCAGAATATCCTCATTGCCAGCTAAATTTGCCTACATTTAGGCTATTGTTTTTATGTGTATTTCACAATATGTTATGGTAAAAATCGGAGTATATTGCTTGTATGGATGTCAACCCCAATATACTTTCATGTCATCATCACAAATGAACTGCATTAAAGTTAAAATGACTTTGACTACCACCACCAATTTCTGTAAGCTCTCTATGCTACCAGCTCATAATAACACGAGTTAGCATTTAGCAGTCATTTCTTCTAAACCTGAAAAGCAGGTTCCCAAACTATTGGGAAATCATTCCAGGTGAAGCTGGTTGAGAGAATGCCAAAAGTGTGCCAAGCTGTCATCAAAGAAGAGGGAAGAATTTGAAGAATCTAAATATGAAATTTGTTTAACACTTTTTTGGTTACTACATGATTCCATATGTGTTATTTCATTATTTTGATGTCTTCACTATTATTCTACAATGTAGAAAATAACAAAATAAAGAAAAACCATTGAATGAGTAGGTGTTTTAAAACTTTTGAACCCAAAATAGAAGCTTGTTTTACTCCAATGTTTGTAAACATTGTAAAAGTTAACAAACACTGTATAGCCTCATAACATTTTTAAAACAAAAAAAATATGTAATGGATAGTCAGTCCTTGCATCCATAGCTCTGTCTATTAATGAGTGGTAACATTTCTCCTGGCCCATCCCTCAGCTTTTTACCAAACCATACTTGGGGCGACCGTTTAGTTATTGTTTCATTTGTGGATTTGCCCTTTAAACAGCTGCATATTATCAAGATATCAAAGTGTCACCAACAAAAAGGTAAGCGATCGGCCTATAGCAAATGCAGCACATGGCATTCATTTTTCACATGTAAATAGCATGTTTCAGTAGTGCTCAAAGCATGCCATTCCATGAGTGCAGCATTTATTTTTCAACTCAAATCAATGAGCCCAATCAGTTCTCCATGACAACAAAATCATAAACAACAGAGTAAGGCTGGCTAATAAGTCCTTAGTTTTGGGTTCATGCTCAGGTAAAACAATTTGGCTAATCTATACTTCCATATTTCCAAGTCCTATTCTTGAAGATCAAGGGGTATAACATGTCTTGGAATGACTGGAATTCTGACAGACTTTGGTTTTCAATGTAAATATATCATTTAATTGTATTATTATATGTAGTAGAAAGCGATGGGTTAGAAGAAGCCTACATTACCAACCCATAAAGTAAAGTTGAACATCCATATATGGTCAGCTATGTAAGCTTTAACATTGATTTATCCTGCAATAGATGGGGTTTAATTGGTAACATAAGTAATCTAAAATAATAATCTAAAAGTAATGTAATCAGATACATTTTACCCCCTTTTTCTCCCCAATTTCGTGGTATCCAATTGTTAGTAGCTACTATCTTTTGGATCAATGCTACTTAGGAAATCTGTTTAATATCTAGAGGAAAATCTGGAATGTGTGGAGGCTGGAAGGTGAGAGTCACAAGAATTAGTCTTATTTAGATTGTTGTGTGTGTCTGCAGAGCAGAAGAAGCATGTTTTAAGACTATTTAACTAGGCAAGTCAGTTAAGAACAAATTCTTATTCACAATGACAGCCTACTGTCAAACCTGGACGACCCTGGGGCATATTGTGACCCACCCTATGGGACTCCCAATCACGGCTGGTTGTGATACATGATGTCGTTTTCCCCCTTTCCGTAATGTTTTTTTCAAAACTTTTCTTATTCAATTCCCCGTTCAGTTGGTGGCGGTAATGCACCATTAACATTGGATGCTAACCGCCGTTTTAAACCCCATCGACGAAGAAGATTACGTGTGCACGCACCCGGCATCGTAGCTTGTAGGAACCAATGGTATGTTACTATTCAGGAAATCCCTCCTCCATGAAACCGAAAGAGACTCGCTCTCTGGTTGGCGGTACTTCCTTCCCTGGGTTATATGTTAAACGTGCTGTTGCCTTGTGCGAGCAGCTAGCTAGGTCAATACGGGAAAGGGGGGGAGTGTGGAAAAGGTGAGTGCCCGGCTTGTTACTATGCTAAGGAAACGAAGACAGCATAACATTAAACACAAATTATGAACTCGTAAAATGAATCACGCTTTTTTTTTTACTAGTATTTGCAGCTGACTGAGGCCAACTGGGAAACGGTGTTCATTCACTAGCTGAACGGGGGAGGCGGGTAGCTAACGTTAGCATAGCTAGCTGCATCAAGTGAGTATGGCAGCCATTGTATATCGATCCAAGCTGCGTTTTCGGCGAACTGTCTGAAATCACATTTTGGCAAGAATCAAATGCTTAGGGTTTGTTTTCAAACCAGTTTGTGTTTATCGTGATATTTCTCCCATTTGTAACGTTATAGCCTTATTTGGTGAACAAAACCGCGTGAAACCATGCAATGGTGTGCGGCCTAGCTTCTACGCGCAAAGTGCTGTATTGCCCACTGCACTGTTGCTAGCTAACTAGTTGTGAGCATTGGTCTCATCTTAGGTAACGGCTGCTATAGCTAGTTAACTACTGCCACTTGTAACGTTAGCAAACAACGGTAATGTTAACTACGTTATTTGGGTAAAAGTACATTAGTCTCGAGACCGACATGGTATTCTTTACGCGTTTGTTATCTAACGTTAACTAAGGGCATTTTTACACTTGTTCTCTCTGACAGTTTTTGTCAGTCAACTCGGTTCCGTTATTTTTTGTGTGCAGAGTGAACACTCCAAAGGAACTCAGACCTTTCAAAAGAGCCCCGGAACCGAACTAAAACCATCTCGATAGGTGGTCTGGGTTAGGTTCGCTTGAATTCCTCTGCCCGGTTGCCTTTTTTAGAGCATTGTGAACATGAAGCATCTCAGGTTTGCTTGTCATTATTCCTGCACCACACACGAGGCTATTGCAATACCGTGTCCCCTGCCATAAATCCTCACATTGATGCCACAAAAGAGAGAAGAGGTGGGGGGTTGCAGAAGAAACGGTCTTTGGCTATTGATTGGGATTGTCAAGGATGCACAGAAATTCCACTGTGGCGTTTTTAGTTCAGATTATTTGGTATGCAATATGTCTTTATGTTAAGAGAGCTTCAGAAACGCATTTTTCGATTGTGGGGTTTGAATAGTGTGAGAATCACAACATGGGGTATAAAATCATTTCTAGCTCTTAAAGGTGTAGTAGCCTACGTTGGGTGTAAATTGAATTAGTAATATTTAATCTGCAGTTATTCTAGTATTTATTCTGTTACTATTAAAATGTACATAAAGATTATAGGTATCTTCTGATTAATTATTGTCTCATCTTTTAACTAAATGCAATTTATTTGCTTACCAAATGTACGTAGGTATGTCTAGCTGTCTGATACCACTTTCTGATGGAATGTCTTGGCCTGCACTTTGTAAAGACCCAGAGTGTATTGAGTGAATGTTAAAAAAAAATCTAGATTCCTTTCGAAACATAGCAATGTGAATGTAATCAGGACTCTGACAAAACAGGAGAACTGGCAAAAGTGTTGTCGTCATTCAAAGGCCATCCAACCAGCCTCATAACCGCAGACCATGTGTGTGGGCAAACGGTTTGCTGATGTGAACAGAGTGCCTCATGGTGGAGGTGAGGTTATGGTATGCGCAAGCCTAAGCAAGGACAACAAACACAATTGAGTTTTCTTGATGGCAATTTGAATGCATAGATCCTGAGACCCATTGTCGTGTCGTGCGATTCATCCGCCGCCATCACCTGTTGCTCTGGATCAACATGTAAGAATGCACATTCTAGTTCCTGATGATATCCAGCAACTTTGCAGAACCTTTGAAGAGAAGTTGGATGACATTCAACAGGCCACAATCTAAAGCCTGATCAACTTTATGCAAAGATGACAAATGGTGGTCACACCAGATGACTAGTTTTCTGCTCCACACCCCAACTTATTTTTTTTTAAGGTACAGTGGGGCAAAAAAGTATTTAGTCAGCCACCAATTGTGCAAGTTCTCCCACTTAAAAAGATGAGGTCTGTAATTTTCATCAAAGGTACACTTCAACTATGACGGACAAAATGAGGTGAAAAAATTCAGAAATTCACATTGTAGGATTTTTTATTTATTTATTTGCAAATTATGGTGAAAAATAAGTATTTGATCACCTACAAACAAGCAACATTTCTGGCTCTCACAGACCTGTAACTTCTCCTTTAAGAGGCTCCTCTGTCCTCCACTCGTTGCCTGTATTAATGGCACCTGTTTGAACTTGTTGTCAGTATAAAAGACACCTGTCCACAACCTCAAACAGTCACACTCCAAACTCCACTATGGCCAAGACCAAAGAGCTGTCAAAGGACACCAGAAACAATCTAGTCTTTTAAAGTGGGAGAACTTGCACAATTGGTGGCTGACTAAATACTTTTTTGCCCCACTGTGTATGTGACCAACATGCATATCTGTATTCCCAGTCATGTGACATCCATAGATTAGTGCCATATTTATTGGTTTCAGTTGCATTTATTTTCGTTCAGTATAGGACAATGCCGCAATACGTTTAGATGGAGTTGTTGGTTACCATAGCCAATTTTCCTCTAAACACAACATGTAAGGTCCTTGGACTAGGAGTAATGTTAGGCTCTTTAATCCATTATTGGGCTAGCTAACCTTTAGCCAGCCTCACTTGTAGCATGTGCGTAAACTATTTAATTGTTCCTGTAAAATAATGAGCAGCTGGATAAATTGCAAATATTTTCATGAAATGATGAGTTGGTCATTATTTCCTACCCAGTGCAACAGGCCATGCTAGTCCTGAAGGTCTGTATGGTGTTACACAAGGTCTCAATGTCACTCCTTCATATCTAGTTTCAGATTTTAAGATGTCCCACTCGTCATCACGTGGCTCCTCGCGCAACACTGACTGCAAGGTCTATGTGGGTGACTTAGGCAACGGGGCTGCTAAGGGGGAGTTGGAGCGGGCGTTCAGCTACTATGGACCTCTGCGCAGCGTCTGGGTGGCCAGGAACCCTCCTGGCTTTGCCTTCGTCGAGTACGAAGATCCCAGAGATGCTGAGGATGCGACAAAGGGCATGGATGGCAAGTGAGTACATGTGAGATTGCATACAGCAGCCCGTTATTCCGTGGATTCATAGGGCTTAATCTATAACACTGTCTTCAATATTACATTTTTTGCAGACCTTACCACTTTCACAAGACCTGACACTGGCTAGCAGGCTATATATGCCATATATTCTTAATCCACTGTCCTTTTTCAGAGTGCTCTGTGGTTCTCGCATAAGAGTGGAGTTGTCAACTGGCATGTCTCGCAAGTCACGCTACGGCCGTCCCAGCCGTCGGCACTTCGACCCCAACGACCGCTGCTACCAATGTGGCGAGAGTGGCCATTATGCATATGACTGCTCTCGCTTTAGCAAGAGGGGAGGAGGCCGTCGCCGCAGCAGGTACAGTGTAGAGGCCGCCTACTCCAGAATGTTTCTTTCACCGTTAATTGGAATGTCACTTTCGTTGAATGACATTCAACAACATGGTGGCTCCAAGATAATGTCATTTGTGTAGCAACCATACATATACTATATGTTGATCAATGATCCTCCTCTCAGGTCCCGCTCACGATCTCGCTCAAGGTCCAGGGGAAGGCGTTACCGTTCACGCAGCCGAAGCAACGACCGTGACCGGTGAGTGATTCTGTTTCACAAAAGGACCCCTGCAAGTTGACTTGAAGAGACTTGGAGTCTCCTATGAAATGTTTTTATTTGATTATTTATTATTCTAGCTGACCTTGGACCTGTGTCTGATATTATAAGGCTGTTTTTACACAGGCAGCCCAATTCTGATATTTTTGCCAATTGGTCTTCTCTTTTGCTGGTAATTTGGCAAAATATTAGAATTGGGCTGCCAGTGTAAATGCGGCCTAAGAGTTCTCTTAATTGCTATTATCAGCTTCATGAGTTCCCTTATCTCCCTCTAACAGGCGTAATAGATCCCCATCATACTCAAAGCGCAGAAGCAGGTAAGATTTAATCTACTGCTGAAATCGGTGAATATACTATATTTTTTGACTGTTTGTTGTATATATATTTTTAGACTTGTGTAATTTGTAGCTACCATCCCAACCCTTAGTTTACATATAGGGGCTAGAGCTGCTTTGAATAGATGACATGACAGAGGGTATTGTGTTTGCACGGTAGATCTGGGTCCCCCGCACGTTCCAAGTCCAGAAGTCCAGTGTGCAGATCCAGGACCCCAGTCCGTCGGTCCAGGACTCCAGTGCGCAGATCAGTAAGGTAAATGATAGTCAGTCATGAAGTTGTCTTTAAACATGGTAGGCCTGTCGTCTAGTTCTTACTGCGACAGATGATGCTACTGAAAGTAATGATTGATCGAAAGTGCATGATTGCAGGGCCTCCTGAATGGCGCAGCGGTCTAAGGCTGTGCCCTGAGGCGTCACTACAGATCCGGGTTCGATCTCGGGCTGTATTGCAACTGGCTGTGACCGGGAGACCCATGAGGTGGCGCACAATTGGCCCAGAATCGTCCGGGTTAGGGGAGGGTTTGGCCGGCCAGGCTGTCCTTGTCACATCGCACTCTAGCGACTCCTGTGGTGGGCCAGGCGTGTGCACGTTGACAAGGTCGCCAGTTCTACAGTGTTTTCTCCGACACATTGGTGCAGCTGGCTTCCAGATTAAGCAAGCTGTGTGTCAAGAAGCAGTGTGGCTTGGCAGGGTTGTGTTTCGGATGACACATGGCTCTCGACCTTCGCCTCTCCGGAGTCCATACAGGAGTTGCAGCGATGGGACAAGACTGTAACTACAAAAAAGGGGTAAAAGAGTACAAAGTAAAGAAAATGCGTGCTTTTCATTTTACTGACGACACACTGCGGTTTCGAAAAGCCAGTGTCTCTCTGGAAATTAAACAAACGTGTCGCAACTGCCCCACTCTAAACAGGGCTTTGCCACAACCTGATGGGGGCGATGAACTAATAGAGTTTTCAATGTAAGGCAGTGAAGTGTGCAGGGCGAGGACAAGTTGGGGAAAGCTAAACTTTATGCAAGTACTATGCAATGGCTGCTGATACCTAGCACTACCAGGCCTGCTTGTTAGCACTCACGAGGGTGACACTTGCTTGGCTATCCAAATTATCGTGTTATGTGAATTTCCTGTAAGGTGGTTTTAATCAATGTTGTAAACCAACCAATATGGCACTCAAGAATGGACTACTGTATCATGGCAAATCTCCCTTGTTGTGAAATCTATTCCTTGGGAGAATAATACAGAACTTTTGCACAGGTTAAAGTAAACTCAATCTACATTCTGACTAGAAATGAGACAGGTTCTTAAATGGCAGTAACCAGGTTTCCATCAAACTATTTGAGTCAAGTACCTGTTAAACTGAAGACAGACCTGGTGGAAATGTTAAGTTGTTTAAAAATGTTGATGAAACAAAATATGCTAGACAAGGGTGGATAGTTTTTTTTTTGTAGGTGATTAGATTCTGCGACTAATAGAATAACCGGTCACGCTATGCGGTGTGGTCCTCCCACGACGACTTTAAAAAGCATGCACAGTTTATTGGGCTACAGATTAAATAAATTGAACTTCAGTGTGGTAAAAGTGCACTGATGAGCTTGATGCTCCTTTGCAATAGATGGAGGATCATTGGTGATTGGCTGCCAATTGACAAATGTAGATTCTTGCTCTTATCTGTAATCTCATCATGTAGCCTACCCTCTGCACTGTATCTGCAAGTTGTTGGCTAGAGTGCATGCCAATACCAGAATGGGCACATTTGCTGTTTTAAACAGACTTTGTGCCAAAACCAAGTTAAAAATGGGATGGAAATGCATAGCATTTGCTTTTTATTCGGGAAATGAAAGTTATGCTTTGTGTGCACTTCATTACGCACAGCCTTTTATTCGCAAGAAGTTGGTTTGATGTTATAACACCACTGCTAGTAAAATGCCAATATAAAAAATAGCAAATCTGCCACATTTATGGAAACCTAGCCTAGTGCTTGAAGTGGAATAAGTGCTAGTACAAAAAAAGAACCAAACCAGTCACGGCTGAACGATTAAATCAAATTTGACTCGAAATTGCGATATTGATGTGCAATATCCATATTGCAAGAGGCTGCAATATATTTTAAGTACCAAGTAAGTGAAAAACTCATCAGGAGGTGAAGCAAGCTGGGTGGAAAGGACCGGCGGAGTAGTGACTATGCTAGCAGGATATTATCTCCAATCTTTACAGATGGCAATCGTTTCCATAAATTGATGAATAGGTCTAGCTTAGCATGTATGGTAAGGCCTTGACTATCTTCCTATTCAAATGAGCTCAAAAAAAAATTATGGTAACATTCGTATTGTTTTGTGTGGCTTCAGCGTAAGCGATAAAAAGTGAAAATAGAGACCCGTTCTAGTTGAGATGCGCGTCAAAGCTGTCAGCCTGATAGGCATCATTATAATTCAAAACCATGCATTCTAAAATCGCGCGCTCATGTTTGAGTTTAGGCTGTCTAACATTATTTTAATGTATTTTTTACTTTCAATTTTTTTTGCTAGACTTGGGAGTTCTCTCCTCTTTTGGCTGCTTCCCAATCCCACACACCACTCCCCGCCCCCTGTCACTCCAGCAGATTCACTCAGCATGCATTGACCAAAACGCATGCAGTCAACAGATTATCCCAAACAAAATCGATGCAGCTTTCCACTTTTCTTAATATAAATTCAAGTGTTCTATTATACTATTTGTTTGTATAACTAGTGTTTTGCAGAGAGCAAGTGATGTGGTCTTAGCAAGCTCCAAATGTGCCTAAAAACAATGGCCCCTAATGCTAATTGCTAGTGACCAGATGGCTAGCAAAATTTATTGAGGGCGAATCTTGCTAGGAAACTTTTGCTCTAATACAGGCTGGGACCAGTGGTGGAGTATATCAGCATTGTTCTTAATCTGAGGAAAGGGTGAATAATATTCTAAAATCTGTCTGCATGTACATTTATCTAATTAAGGTCCCATGGGAATCAGTGACCAACACTTTGATTCCTACTGTCACAACCATTTCCTCCCTTCATTTGTTATCATGCCAAACTAAACTGCATTCCAACCTTTAAAATTAGAATGATCATTCTATTTCTGTGATTCCAATAGTACCTGTTTTGATCTATAATTGCAAGTAAAATTGCAATATTTGGTCCATGCCATATTGTGCAGACCTACAACCAGTATTGAATTGAGAATTTAGGGACCCCTCATTGCCCACTGACGCTAATGCTGTTTCTTCTGCAGTCGCTCCCGTTCTCGCTCCCATTCCCGGTCAGTGTCCCACCCCAGGGCGCGGAGCGTCTCCAGATCTCGCTCCAGGTCCCGCTCGGCCACGACCAGGAAGAAGAGGTATTAAATTTGAGGATCTCCTCATACCCCTACACCAGGGTTTCCCAATCCCGGTCTTCGGGACCCCAAGGTGTGCATGTTTTAGTTTTTTGCTCAATCACAACATAGGTGATTTTTAAAAATCATCATAGCTTTGATCATTTGAATCAGCTGTGTAGTGTTAGGCAAAAAACTAAATGTGTACCCCTTGGGGTCCCAAGGACTGAATTTGGGAAATGCTGCCCTACATATGTTTTCTTTCATGTGGCACAGAAGTAAGACTTTTATTCATGCATTTGGTACTGGATACACTTAAATTCAACTCAAAATGGGTTGCCTCTGTCTGTACACTAGTTTTCCCACTTTTGCACCACATGTCTTTCTCCAGGTCGCATCCCAGATTACTAGCTATTTTAGTTATGGTGATTACCAGATGCTTGTACAACTATCAGGTTCTACCTTTTTTGTTTTTTTCCCCCCAGTATCTAAACACAATGATTATTTGAATTAGGAGCAGTGCCTGGTGCAGTCAGCTGATGAAATAGCTACGCCAATGTTCATGCTTTGTTTTTAAGGTCGTGCTCCACTGAAAATGCTAATTACCTTCCTGCCTTGTTTCAGCCGATCCAGGTCTCCCAGCCAGAGGAAAAGCCCCATACCCGATGCTGACTGACCATGGGGGTGAAACCGCTCCATGCCCTGCTGTTCCCCTATCCCCATTTGCCTCAGGGCTTGAAGCCATTTAACCCCTTTGTCCATGTATTTTGATTTCTTTCTCCTGTCATTTAGTTTATTTATCCCTTGGTGTTCATCCTCTGGCTTTGGCATTATTATTTCATCTGTATGTACAACAAATTCCCGAACTGTACATTTCAATGGCTCTTTTTACAGTGGTGATGTTTTTAGCTTTCTGTGCATTTTGAATTTGTTAGCCTTTGGCCAGTGTTAATGGCAATTTTTTTTCCTTTTCTGACATATTTGGCAATATATCAGCTCCAGTCGAGTGCATTGAAGTGTACTCATAGCTGTACTAAAAGCAGAATGATTTAGGGTTTTATTTCATTTTCAATGTAAATGGCGGTATCTTTTTAATAAAATGAATCTTTACACTAGTAATCTGATTCATGATTGTCTGATGTGGATTTAGTCTTAAGTCGATTGCTCACCTGTGTCCATTTTAATTAACATAATAATAAATTCCCCATTTAAAAATCAGTCTGTTTAAGCTAGAGGTGGTTTTTGTATGGGCTGCATCTCAAGCCATTGCATCAGCCTTCCACATTTGTGGTGGAAAATGGCAGCTACAGGGCTGATTATCAGACCAGGAGACATCCTGAAAATCTGTCTTCACACAAGTCTGAGGTCAGTACTTCTGGGCTGTAGTGTCCAGAACCATTTGGGATAAAAACTAGACTGAACTAAATTATAAATGCAACATGTAAAGTGTTGGTCCTATGTTTCATGAGCTGAAATAAAATATCCCAGAAATGTTTAATTGACTAAAAGCTGAACTCAAATGTTCACATTTTGTTTATATCCCTGTTAGTATTTCTTCTTTGCCAAGAAAATCATCCACCTGACAGGTGTGGCATATCAAGAAGCTGATTAAACAGCATCGACATTACACAGGTGCACCTTGTGCTGGGAACAAAAGGCCTGTCAAAATGTGCAGCTTTGACACAACACAATGCCACAGATGTCTCAAGGTTTGAGGGAATGTGCAATTGGCATGCTGACTGCAGGAATATCCACCAGTGCTGTTGCCATAGAAGTTAATGTTAATTTCTCTACCATAAACTGTCTCCAATGTCATTTTAGAGAATTTAGCATTAAATCCAACCAGCCTCAACTGCATACCACGTGTAACCATGCCAGCCCAGGTCCTCCACATCTGGCTTCTTCACCTGCGGGATCGTCAGAGACCGGACAGCTGATGAAATTGGAGTATTTTTATCTAATAAAGCCGTTTTGTGGGGAAAAACTCATTCTGAGTGGGCTGGCATATGCACACTTGATACAAACTGTAAATCAGTAAAATGGATATTTTTGCATGTGTTCATATTTGTAAGTATATGACCCTATTATGGAAAAGGGAGACCCATCACCAACCCATAAAGTAAAATGTATCATTCAGCTATGTAAACTTTAACATGGATTTATCCTGCGATAGATGTGGTTCAATGGGTAACATGTCTTCTAATACCTCTTAAAGGGCAAAAACGAAAATACAGCGCTAATTTGACCACTTCACGTCAAAGGACATGAACCTACGGTGTCAGGAAAAAAAGAACCAACCATTTATCCATTGCAATTTAAGAGAAATCATACAATGTACAATTGGTGATGTTCATAAAAAGGTGTTTTTTTTCTTCAAAGATGTTACAGATCCAGTTGCAGCATGTTCAGACAAATCTTTTTTAAGTGTGTATCGGAGCTCTGTGAGATTTCTGTGATTTTCTGAAATAACACACACTCATTCAACCCTCTGTAAATAAGTCAAAGGAGGATATGTGTTCACTTTCAGCTTCCTGTGTCAACCGGAAGTGCCTTCAAATGGTGTCATAGGTGCTGTTTCGAAAAGGGTTAAAAGGGTCTGATCTTTTCAAAACTTCATATGTGTCATTTCTTCCAACAGATGTCAAAGAAAAGCTCTCTCTCACACACATACACACACACACAGCAAGGATGGAGTGACAAAGTGCAGTGCTTAAAGACACTCAGAGCCTGCAATGGCATTACCATCATCTCTAGGCTGTGCCGAATTCAACGAGATGCCCCGTTAGACCTTAGACCGTAGCTTGCTCGGTCTGAGCTCACCGACCATGAAAAAAGTAGGTCCATAATGAAGCCTGGCCCTAAATTGCAGGTGCTTTTGGGTGACAACGGGAGAACAGTTAGGGTTAGAAGCACAATTCGACCTCAGGAACATTCCTGAGGTCCTCCCGATCTGTGCAAGCCTAATCTTGACCATGCGGCATTAATCCTTAACAGTTAAAAGGTGTTTTCATCAAACAGTTTTCAATGACTTCTCTCCCCATAGGAATACATTGCCTGCATCCCTAAATTCCACCTGGATCCTAGGACGGAGGGACAGTGTGGTGCGTAGAGACAGACAGAGCCTGCAATAGTTACCTTTGTTCGAACTATTAAAGAACCGTCAGACCTAGAGCTCTGAAACTTTAGAAACCTGCTATAGAGCTCAAGTCGACAGTGCACAGTGAGTTATGTGGCTCTAGAAGGTTCTCAGACCGAGAAACAGCCTCGTACATTTGCAATAACTTCAATTCATTTTGACATCACGGCAATGACGACATTTAGAAATGTCCCAGAGTCGCAAGACTAGGTGCATTGAAACCACCTCGGCCCATAGAGACGGACCCTAACGTTTCTGTCCGATAGCTCATTCAAGGACCCCTTAGCAATGCCCAGAAAATTTGGATTTTCAACACCAATTAAGGTCGCTACTCGGGCTCCAAATGACCTATCGAGCTGAAACTTGGGATTCGGGGTCACCTCAGCTAGGCCTACATATAATGTCAGAACTGGAACCGCAGCTAGAACGTAACTACGTGTTTTATGTTTTTATTATGGTTTGAACAGAAGGCGCTGTGAATTTTGTGCCTGCTCTGAAATATGTGATAGTTGGCTTCTAAACGAGTTGGAAAAAGTGGGTGTGGTGTCGTTTACCTTTGATGATCTTCTGATGTTTTCACTCACGAGACTCCCAGTTAGACAGCAAATGTTCCTTTTGTTCCATAAAGATTATTTTTATACCCAAAATACCTCACCTCCGTTTGTTGGTCACGTTATGTTGAGAAATACACCGGAAATAGCGGTCACGACAACGTCGAAAAAAATCCAAATTATATCCATAATATCGACAGAAACATGGCAAACGTTTTTTATAATCAATCCTCAAGGTGTTTTTCAAATATCTATTCGATAATATATCAACGGGGACAATTGGCTTTTCAGTAGGACTGAGAGGAAAAATAGCTACCTCTGTCTTTTATGCAAGAATCTCTCTGAGAGCCCCCACCTGTCCACTTACGCAATGTAGTCGTTTACGCTCATTCTTCAACATAAAGGCGTGAAACTACGTCTAAAGCCTGTAGACACCTTAGGGAATACGTAGAAAAAGGAATCTGGTTGATATCCCTTTCAATGACCAATAGGGGTGCATAGGAACACAACGGTTTCAAAACATGAGTCACTTCCTGATTGGATTCTTCTTAGGCTTTTGCCTGCAATATCAGTTCTGTTATACTCACAGGCAATATTTATACAGTTTTTGAAACTTTAGAGTGTTTTCTATCCTAAGCTATCAATTATATGCATATTCTAGCATCTGGTCCTGAGAAATAGGCCGTTTACTTTGGGAACGTTATTTTTCCAAAAATGAAAATAGTGCCCCCGTAGCTTTTAGAGCTTATTAATGGGGGCGATATTAATTTTTTTTACTTTTGACTTCCTATGAAATCATATTGCAAATGGACAAAACATATGCCTTTTGGACAAGTAAAATAAAAAAATAAAAAATATGATAATAAATTTGACAAAAGTATGTTCATACAGTTCTTATACATGTGTAATTGACAAAAAATGTTTAAAGAATTTCGAAAAACGGTCCAGAAAGCACTTTTTTAAGGGGGTGATAAGGTTTTGAAAAATGTTCAAATGTTCAAAATTGTACTCTTGGGTCTTGACTTGTGTTACATTTGCAATATGAAAAATTACGGTGGAGCGCACTCGCCATCTATTGGATTTTTGCAGTGTTACACTTGGCATTTGCCATATGGCATTTGCAATCAACTTTGAATGAAACTATGTCCAATTGAGTGGTATTGTCCATTGGGTATATGTTTTGTACGGTGCCAATATGATCCCATTCATTTTTGTCCATTTCAGGGGGGTGTTCTATTACATACATACACCAACCAGAAGCCATGGATTACAGGCGACATCCGCACTGAGCTAACCTGCCACTTTGAAGGAGCTTATAAGAAATCCTTCTATGCCCTCCGACGAACCATCAAACAGGCAAAGCATCAATACAGGACTAAGACTGAATCGTACTACACCGGCTCTGATCCTCGTCGGATATGGCAGGGTTTGTAAACTATTACAGACTACAAAGGGAAGCACAGCCGTGAGCTGCCCAGTGACACGAGCCTACCAGATGAGCTAAATTACGTCTATGCTCGCTTCGAGGCAAGTAACTATGAAACATGCATGAGAGCATCAGCTGTTCCGGACGACTGTGTGATCACACTCTCCGTAGCCGATGTGAGTAAAAATAAAATGCATTATTATTCCCATACCATTATTACAGAGACTCAGATAAATGATGCTACCCTCTGCCTATTTGCTACTTAGCTTAATCAAGCCTTTCTCAAAATACAACACTGCCCCTTTAAGACAAAAATAAGCTCTGTACCTGACTTGCTTTTCAAAGATGTCTAGAAACGTACAAGTTTTGTGCTCTTGTAGGAAGGAATCACTCCCCTATTGCTGACTACAAATTATCTATAACTGGGCTATTAACACACTGATGCACTAACTAGCAAACATTATGAACAGAATGTGGCTACATGCAGCTCTTATTTTCATCTTAAAACAAGCTTATCTACTCACTACCACAGCAGTAAACAGTCCAGTTCATAGTAAATGGCACAGATCTATATTGTATAGTCTAAATGCATAGTCTATTTGCATATAGGCCTACTACAGCTCTGATTGGTTACACTGCACTTGTCTGTGTCTGTGTAGAGTATGGGCTGCGTCGTGCACATAGAATCCTAGTCCAATGCGTTCTGCCTACAACAAAATCTCTGTTTCTGTATGTTACATTGAAAGTGGTTAATATTGCGTTGATTTGATCACAATTGCCACAGTAAAGGGAAATGTTGATAGTGTTAACTAACTTTGAAAACTCTAGAAAGTTGAGTGTAGTTCAATCTCGTGCTTCTCCATGGTCGGATATTTCTTCTGAGCTTTGTGTACCAGTGCTGCAAGCTGCAAGGCTTACATGCTGAATTGAACGGGCACACGCCTGCATGTTGATTTTGTCCATCCACACCAGATGCACGCAACTCTGAACCACCTATATTATTTTTTGAAAGGTCGAAATGCATGAAATTCATTTATGGCCATTTATCTAGCTAGCTTGCTGTTGCTACCTAATTTGTCCTGGGATATAAACATTGGGTTGTTATTTTACCTGAAATGCATAAGCTCATCTACTCTGACAATTCATTTGTATTTAATTTAAAGGGCTAGGCATCCCGCTGGCGGGACAACTTCCAGTGAAACTGGAGGGTGCGCAATTCAAATAAATAATCATAAAAATTATCGATATTAAACATTTATGTACATACAAGTCTCTTATATCGGTTAAAAGCTTAAATTATTGTTAATCTAACTGCACTGTCCGATTTACAATAGGCTTTACAGTGAAAGCATGCCATGCGATTGTTTGAGGACGGCAACCCACATCGAAATATTTTCAACCAGCACAGGTTTCATAAATTCACAAATAGCGATTAAATATTCACTTACTTTTTGAAAATCTTCCTCTGATTTGTCATCCAAAGGGTCCCAGCAACAACATGTAGTGTCGTTTTGTTAGATAAAATCCTTCTTTATATCCCAAAAAGTCTGTTTAGTTGGCACCATTGAAAGGAAGGAATCCAAAAAGCTACCGCTGAACTTTGTTATAACAAAATTATGGTTGGTTTTTCTTTGGATTTTCTCCTACCATATCTATTTTGTTATAGTCTCCTACACTATTTTAACATTTCTACAAACGTCAGAGTGTTTTATTTCCAATGGTACCAATTATATGCATATCCTGGGCTTCAGGGCCTGAGCAAAAGGCAGTTTACTTTGGGCACGTCAGTCAGGTGGAAATGGAGAAAAATAGACCCTAGCCTCAAAAAGTCAATATAACTGATCATCTGTGGTGTCAGCAGTGAGTGTGTACATGTAAATGTAATGTGTGAGCATGGGTGCATGTGTATGTGTGTATGCATGAATGTGAAGTGTCAGTGTAGGTGGGTGTGGCTGAATGATAGAGACCTGAGGATGGGCAAAGTCCTTTCAGGTAGTCAGTGTGGATAGTCTCTGGGAGAGAGGGAGTGCGGGGGTAGTTAGCTATTCAACAGTTGTATGCTATTCAACAGTCTTATGGCCTTTTTGGAGCCTGTTGGTCTGTGATCCGATGCTCCGGTACCGCCTGCTGGATGGGAGCAGAGAGAACATGGCTCGGTTGGCTTGAATCCTCAGGTTGCTGGAGTTTTTCAGGCCTTTCTCAGACCCCACCTGGCATGAATGTCTTCGGTGGCTGGGAGCTTTTAAGATGTATTAGCTGTTGTTTAAAGAAAGTTTTTAACAAACAGGGAAACCTTTGCCCATCCCCTTTAGCCCAGACAAAAAAAATGGTACATTATAGCAATAAACTTTTAGCAATTGATTAGTATTTTAAATCTGTGATTATTATATTATTATTTTGGTGAGGAAAAACATTTTGGTACTGGTAGCTGGGGATTCTACAACAAGCACACAGATTGCATAGAAATTAGTAAATAGAACAGATGTATTCATTATATAATGTGATATGACATTAGCTAGCTACATTGAATCAAACAAATATTTAATTCAAAGAGACAGGCAACATTCCAATGCCCACCCCTTTTCTAACAATGTTTCTACCGTCCAATCATCACAAACACTAGTAGGGGAGGGAAAATCTATCACTCTTGCACGATTGGTCTGTTGTGATAGATTGACGGATCACTCCCACCACTGTACGTGTGCTCCAGCTCCTGTCATAATTTTTTTTGCAACAATAATATCACAATACTACATATCAATACAGGGACAATACAGTGTGCACAATGAAAATGGGTGAAGAGAAATCTAACAAAATATAACAAGAATATTTCAGGACACATTTAGATGTGACAAGGCAATGAGATAGCAACATACATTCAGAGACATAACTTCATGACTTTAGACATTTTAAGTTTTACAAGTTTGAGGGATTTATACAATTTTTGCAGTTCAATATATAAAAAATGAATAAACATTATCCCACCTCAAGGGAGTAGCCCCCCTATCCTTTAGGAAAAGGGCAGTATCATCTGCAAATTGACTGATATTTCTATCTTTACCAAAAATATGAATCCTGTTTAAATGATCAGATTTGTTAAGAAAGAAGGCTAAGGAATATGTGGCTAAAATAAGTTAAAGAGGGGAGCTTTGACAACCCTGTTTATTCCTCTAGCAATAGAGAAATTAGTGGATGTTATTTTGCTCATAGCCACCGAACTGCTAGTATCATTATACATCAACCTTATCACTTTACAGAAATTCTCCCCGAACCCAAAGTAGGTTCTAAATAAAAAGTTAGTCTCTAAAGTGTAAAAAGCCTTGAAAAAAGAGAAAGACTATTTAAAGCCATATTCTTCTATGAACTCTGTAATGAGTTCTGCTGTAATGTAGGTTATCTAATACCTTCTATGAACTCTGTAATGAGTTCTACTGTAATGTAGGTTATCTAATACCAATTGTATATGGTTATGAATACTCCTTCCTTTAATGAAGGCTGATTGAGTTTCAGTCAGATCTGACAGAACAACTGGTCAGGGTGGTGGATGCGCTACATTCATAAATGCATATTGTAATATATCTGTTCCTCCTAAATATGAATGTGTGATGGTTGACATCCCCAGTACAGGTAATAATATTAAGCTGGTCAATTTCAACAATCCTTGTCGAAAACTTTGTATAGCAATGTTTGATGAAATGTCAGGATACTTGGGATCTAGAGAGATATGGTGTGGTGTCTTTAATACACATACTACTTTATAGGGAAGCCCACATTGTTACGGTGCGTGAATGAGGACCCAAAAGCGAATCAACTTAAACAGAGCTTCTTTAATTACCACACACAGGTAGGCTCAGATGGACCGGCAGATTCCGACAGGACAGGACAAGGTTACAGCAAACATGACGACAGTCTGGTTCAGGCATGAATGACACAAACAAACAAGAATCCGACAAGGACAGGAGCAGAAACAGAGAGAGATATAGGGACCTAATCAGAGGGAAAAAGGGAACAGGTGGGGAACGGGGTGAATGGGTAGTTAGAGGAGACAAGGGACAGCTGGGGGAAAGCGGGGGAGAAAAGGTAACCTAACACGACCAGCAGAGGGAGACAGGGTGAAGGGAAAGGACAGAGACAAGACAACATGACAGTACATGACAGTACCCCCCCACTCACCGAGCGCCTCCTGGCGCACTCGAGGAGGAAACCTGGCGGCAACGGAGGAAATCATCAATCAGCGCACGGTCCAGCACGTCCCGAGAGGGAACCCAACTCCTCTCCTCAGGACCGTACCCCTCCCAGTCAACTAGGTACTGATGACCACGGCCCCGAGGACGCATGTCCAAGATTTTACGGACCCTGTAGATAGGTGCGCCCTCGACAAGGATGGGGGGGGGGGGGGGGAAGACGAGCGGGGGCGCGAAGAGCGGGCTTAACACAGGAGACATGGAAGACCGGGTGGACGCGACGAAGATATCGCGGAAGAAGAAGTCGCACTGCGACAGGATTAATGACCTGAGAGATACGGAATGGACCAATGAACCGCGGGGTCAACTTGCGAGAAGCCGTCTTAAGGGGAAGGTTCTGAGTGGAGAGCCAAACTCTCTGACCGCGACAATATCTAGGGCTCTTCGTTCTACGCTTATTAGCAGCTCTCACAGTCTGCGCCCTATAACGGCAAAGTGCAGACCTGACCCTCTTCCAGGTGCGCTCGCAACGTTGGACAAAAGCCTGAGCGGAGGGGACGCTGGACTCGGCGAACTGAGATGAGAACAACGGAGGCTGGTACCCGAGGCTACTCTGAAAAGGAGAAAGCCCGGTCGCAGACGAAGGAAGCGAGTTGTGGGCGTATTCTGCCCAGGGGAGCTGTTCTGACCAAGACGCAGGGTTGCGAAAAGAAAGACTGCGTAAGATGCGACCAATAGTCTGATTGGCCCGTTCTGCTTGACCGTTAGACTGGGGGTGAAAGCCGGAAGAGAGACTGACGGAAGCCCCAATCAAACGGCAAAACTCCCTCCAAAATTGAGACGTGAATTGCGGACCTCTGTCCGAAACGACGTCTGACGGAAGGCCATGAATTCTGAAAACATTCTCGATGATGATTTGTGCCGTCTCTTTAGCAGAAGGAAGCTTAGCAAGGGGAATGAAATGAGCCGCCTTAGAGAACCTATCGACAACCGTAAGAATAACAGTCTTCCCCGCTGACGAAGGCAGTCCGGTGACAAAATCTAAGGCGATGTGAGACCACGGTCGAGAGGGAATAGGAAGCGGCCTGAGACGGCCGGCAGGAGGAGAGTTACCGGACTTAGTCTGCGCGCAGACCGAACAAGCAGCCACGAAACGACGCGTGTCATGCTCCCGGGTGGGCCACCAGAAACGCTGGCGAATGGAAGCAAGCGTACCCCGAACGCCAGGGTGGCCGGCTAACTTGGCAGAGTGAGCCCACTGAAGAACGGCCAGACGAGTAGGAACGGGAACGAAAAGAAGGTTCCTAGGACAAGCGCGCGGCGACGGAGTTTGAGTGAGTGCTTGCTTTACCTGCCTCTCAATTCCCCAGACAGTCAACCCGACAACACGCCCCTCAGGGAGAATCCCCTCGGGGTCAGTGGAGGCTACTGAAGAACTGAAGAGACGAGACAAAGCATCAGGCTTGGTGTTCTTAGAGCCCGGACGATAAGAAATCACGAACTCGAAACGAGCGAAAAACAGCGCCCAACGCGCCTGACGCGCATTAAGTCGTTTGGCAGAACGGATGTACTCAAGGTTCCTATGGTCAGTCCAAACGACAAAAGGAACGGTCGCCCCCTCCAACCACTGTCGCCATTCGCCTAGGGCTAACCGGATGGCGAGCAGTTCGCGGTTACCCACATCATAGTTACGTTCCGACGGCGACAGGCGATGAGAAAAATACGCGCATGGGTGGACCTTGTCGTCAGAGAGGGAGCGCTGAGAAAGGATGGCTCCCACTCCCACCTCTGACGCGTCAACCTCGACAACGAACTGTCTAGAGACGTCAGGTGTAACAAGGATAGGAGCGGATGTAAAACGATTCTTGAGGAGATCAAAAGCTCCCTGGGCGGAAACGGACCACTTAAAGCACGTCTTGACAGAAGTAAGGGCTGTGAGAGGAGCTGCCACCTGACCGAAATTACGGATGAAACGACGATAGAAGTTCGCGAAGCCGAGAAAGCGCTGCAGCTCGACGCGTGACTTAGGGACGGGCCAATCAATGACAGCTTGGACCTTAGCGGGATCCATCTTAATGCCTTCAGCGGAAATAACAGAACCGAGAAATGTGACGGAGGAGGCATGAAAAGTGCACTTCTCAGCCTTCACAAAAAGACAATTCTCTAAAAGGCGCTGGAGGACACGTCGAACGTGCTGAACATGAATCTGGAGTGACGGTGAAAAAATCAGGATATCGTCAAGGTAAACGAAAACAAAGATGTTCAGCATGTCTCTCAGGACATCATTGACTAATGCCTGAAAGACAGCTGGAGCGTTAGCGAGGCCGAAAGGAAGAACCCGGTATTCAAAGTGCCCTAACGGAGTGTTAAACGCCGTCTTCCACTCGTCCCCCTCCCTGATGCGCACGAGATGGTAAGCGTTACGAAGGTCCAACTTAGTGAAAAACCTGGCTCCCTGCAGGATCTCGAAGGCTGAAGACATAAGAGGAAGCGGATAACGATTCTTCACTGTTATGTCATTCAGCCCTCGATAATCTATGCAGGGGCGCAGAGACCCGTCCTTCTTCTTGACAAAAAAAAACCCCGCTCCGGCGGGAGAGGAGGAGGGGACTATGGTACCGGCGTCAAGAGCTACAGACAAATAATCTTCGAGAGCCTTACGTTCGGGAGCCGACAGAGAGTATAGTCTACCCCGGGGGGGGGTGGTTCCCGGAAGGAGATCAATACTACAATCATACGACCGGTGTGGAGGAAGAGAGGTGGCCCTGGACCGACTGAACACCGTGCGCAGATCGTGATATTCCTCCGGCACCCCTGTCAAATCACCAGGCTCCTCCTGTGAAGAAGAGACAGAGGAAACAGGAGGGATAGCAGACATTAAACATTTCACATGACAAGAGACGTTCCAGGAGAGGATAGAATTACTAGACCAATTAATGGAAGGATTATGACAAACTAGCCAGGGATGGCCCAAAACAACAGGTGTAAAAGGTGAACGAAAAATTAAAAAAGAAATGGTTTCACTATGATTACCAGAAACAGTGAGGGTTAAAGGTAGCGTCTCACGCTGAATCCTGGGGAGAGGACTACCATCCAGGGCGAACAAGGCCGTGGGCTCCTTTAACTGTCTGAGAGGAATGTCATGTTCCCGAGCCCAGGTCTCGTCCATAAAACAGCCCTCCGCCCCAGAGTCTATTAAGGCACTGCAGGAAGCTGACGAACCGGTCCAGCGTAGATGGACCGACAAGGTAGTGCAGGATCTTGAAGGAGAGACAGGAGTAGTAGCGCTCACCAGTAGCCCTCCGCTTACTGACGAGCTCTGGCCTTTTACTGGACATGAAGTGACAAAATGACCAGCGGAACCGCAATAGAGACAGAGGCGGTTGGTGATTCTCCGTTCCCTCTCCTTAGTCGAGATGCGGATACCTCCCAGCTGCATGGGCTCAGCACCCGAGCCGGCAGAGGAAGATGGTAGTGATGCGGAGAGGGAGGCGACGGAGAGCGCGAGCTCCTTTCCACGAGCTCGGTGACGAAGATCAACCCGTCGCTCAATGCGAATAGCGAGTTCAATCAAGGAATCCACGCTGGAAGGAACCTCCCGGGAGAGAATCTCATCCTTTACCTCTGCGCGGAAACCCTCCAGAAGACGAGCGAGCAAGGCCGGCTCGTTCCAGCCACTGGAGACAGCAAGAGTGCGAAACTCAATAGAGTAGTCTGTTATGGATCGATTGCCTTGACATAGGGAAGACAGGGCCCTGGAAGCCTCCTCCCCAAAAACAGATCGATCAAAAACCCGTATCATCTCCTCCTTAAAGTCTTGATACTGGTTAGTACACTCAGCCCTTGCCTCCCAGATTGCCGTGCCCCACTCACGAGCCCGTCCAATAAGGAGAGATATGACGTAGGCGACACGAGCAGTGCTCCTGGAGTAAGTGTTGGGCTGGAGAGAAAACACAATATCACACTGGGTGAGGAACGAGCGGCATTCAGTGGGCTCCCCAGAGTAACACGGCGGGTTATTGATTCTGGGCTCCGAAGATTCGAAAGCCCTGGAAGTGGCCGGTGGATCGAGGCGGAGATGGTGAACCTGTTCTGTGAGGTTGGAGACTTGGGTGGCCAGGGTCTCAACGGCATGTCGAGCAGCAGACAATTCCTGCTTGTGTCTGCCTAGCATCGCTCCCTGGATCTCGACGGCTGAGTGGAGAGGATCCGAAGTCGCTGGGTCCATTCTTGGTCGGATTCTTCTGTTACGGTGCGTGAATGAGGACCCAAAAGCGAATCAACTTAAACAGAGCTTCTTTAATTACCACACACAGGTAGGCTCAGATGGACCGGCAGATTCCGACAGGACAGGACAAGGTTACAGCAAACATGACGACAGTCTGGTTCAGGCATGAATGACACAAACAAACAAGAATCCGACAAGGACAGGAGCAGAAACAGAGAGAGATATAGGGACCTAATCAGAGGGAAAAAGGGAACAGGTGGGGAACGGGGTGAATGGGTAGTTAGAGGAGACAAGGGACAGCTGGGGGAAAGCGGGGGAGAAAAGGTAACCTAACACGACCAGCAGAGGGAGACAGGGTGAAGGGAAAGGACAGAGACAAGACAACATGACAGTACATGACACACATACTGATGCTAATGGTATGATTGTCGAAGATATGATGGAAGAAAAAGCATTAGTATGTCTTAACGATGGATGGCGATACAAGAATAGATGTTGTCAGAGAGGTTACATCCTGCCTGGACCTCACAATGGTTTCTAACGCTATTGCAGACATTTGTGAATGGAAGGTATTGGATGATTCTACTATTGGGAGTGATCATTTCCCGATTATGTACCATGAACTTTGATGTCACTATTCCAGATAGTTCAGAAGATGTGGCTTTCCTAAAGAAGACTGGGAAACGTTTGGAGAACATTGTTTAAACTCTGTTGGAGAGTTGTTTTTAGAGAGGTATGTTGATGTTTGTGCTGCCTCTGTCACTTCTCTGATTTTGAGTGCAGCGAACCTACATATACCAGTGAGTGAAGTGGGTGAGAAAGGAAAGGTAGTTCCTTGGTGGCCTGAAGATTGTACTTTGGCTATTCGAGAAAGATATAGGGTCTACAGAGTATGACTTTGACGCCTGAAAATCGAATTGATTTCCAAAGGAAGAGAGCTTTGGTGCACAGGGTCGTTAAGTCTGCCAAGAGAAATGCATGGAGACAGTTCGTTCTACAATAGGCAGGGGTACGGAGTTGAGAGATGTTTGGTCCAAGTTGACGAAAATGACTGGAAGAAGTAAAAACACTCGAATTCCAGTTTTGGAGACGGTGATAATCTGGCTGTATCAGATAAAGAAAACTATGACATGTTGGGGAGAGCATTTGCTAATGTACATAGTGGGGTTACTTTGAACGAAGTGTACAAGCAACGCAAGCGTCAGATTTCAAATGCTCATACTAATGTGTTTAAGAAGAGGAATATTGTTCACTCATCATTGGATGCTGATTTCACATGGCATGAGATGCGATTAGCCCTAATAGGCTCTGGATGTACAGCCCAGGTTATGATAAATTATGTTATGCAATGTTTAAGCATCATCCTGATGAGGTCATAAATATTCTCCTGAGATTATTTAATAGAATCTGGAGTGAAGAGGTTCTACCTTCTAGATAGAAATGTGCAGTTATATTGCCTTTCGTAACGCCTGGGAAGGATCCTTCATGTGCGGGAAGTATGGTGGCAAAATTGCAAGATTATGTTATAATACTTTTATTGCATCAAACGGTTGTTTTATTCAACAGAATAGAGTATTCTTACAGTGCCTTGCGAAAGTATTCGGCCCCCTTGAACTTTGCAACCTTTTGCCACATTTCAGGCTTCAAACATAAAGATATAAAACTGTATTTTTTTGTGAAGAATCAACAACAAGTGGGACACAATCATGAAGTGGAACGACATTTATTGGATATTTCAAACTTTTTTAACAAATCAAAAACTGAAAAATTGGGCGTGCAAAATTATTCAGCCCCTTTACTTTCAGTGCAGCAAACTCTCTCCAGAAGTTCCGTGAGGATCTCTGAATGATCCAATGTTGACCTAAATGACTAATGATGATAAATACAATCCACCTGTGTGTAATCAAGTCTCCGTATAAATGCACCTGCACTGTGATAGTCTCAGAGGTCCGTTAAAAGCGCAGAGAGCATCATGAAGAACAAGGAACACACCAGGCAGGTCTGAGATACTGTTGTGAAGAAGTTTAAAGCCGGATTTGGATACAAAAATATTTCCCAAGCTTTAAACATCCCAAGGAGCACTGTGCAAGCGATAATATTGAAATGGAAGGAGTATCAGACCACTGCAAATCTACCAAGACCTGGCCGTCCCTCTAAACTTTCAGCTCATACAAGGAGAAGACTGATCAGAGATGCAGCCAAGAGGCCCATGATCACTCTGGATGAACTGCAGAGATCTACAGCTGAGGTGGGAGACTCTGTCCATAGGACAACAATCAGTCGTATATTGCACAAATCTGGCCTTTATGGAAGAGTGGCAAGAAGAAAGCCATTTCTTAAAGATATCCATAAAAAGTGTTGTTTAAAGTTTGCCACAAGCCACCTGGGAGACACACCAAACATGTGGAAGAAGGTGCTCTGGTCAGATGAAACCAAAATTGAACTTTTTGCCAACAATGCAAAACGTTATGTTTGGCGTAAAAGCAACACAGCTCATCACCCTGAACACACCATCCCCACTGTCAAACATGGTGGTGGCAGCATCATGGTTTGGGCCTGCTTTTCTTCAGCAGGGACAGGGAAGATGGTTAAAATTGATGGGAAGATGGGTGGAGCCAAATACAGGACCATTCTGGAAGAAAACCTGATGGAGTCTGCAAAAGACCTGAGACTGGGACGGAGATTTGTCTTCCAACAAGACAATGATCCAAAACATAAAGCAAAATCTACAATGGAATGGTTCAAAAATAAACATATCCAGGTGTTAGAATGGCCAAATCAAAGTCCAGACCTGAATCCAATCGAGAATCTGTGGAAAGAACTGAAAACTGCTGTTCACAAATGCTCTCCATCCAACCTCACTGAGCTCGAGCTGTTTTGCAAGGAGGAATGGGAAAAAATGTCAGTCTCTCGATGTGCAAAACTGATAGAGACATACCCCAAGCGACTTACAGCTGTAATCGCAGCAAAAGGTGGCGCTACAAAGTATTAACTTAAGGGGGCTGAATAATTTTGCACGCCCAATTTTTCAGTTTTTGATTTGTTAAAAAAGTTTGAAATATCCAATAAATGTTGTTCCACTTCATGATTGTGTCCCACTTGTTGTTGATTCTTCACAAAAAAATACAGTTTTATATCTTTATGTTTAAAGCCTGAAATGTGGCAAAAGGTCGCAAAGTTCAAGGGGGCCGAATACTTTCGCAGGGCACTGTAACTATTGTGTGTATGTTCTACTGAGGATGGGCCTTTGGGAGATAACACTGACAGGAGATTTACGATGTCTTTTGGGTGATAAAACCTAAAGAGCATTCCAGAGCATGAGTTAATGTTTCTGTTCTCTACCGTACCAGGGAGAGATGGTTCAAGTTTGGAGTCGGAGGGACAGACACAATGAAAACTGTTGCCACAGCAGATACTGTCTGCTACGTATTATGGGTATCTTTCATACAAATCTTAACCTTGTGACCCATTCTATATATCTGCTGTTTGTCATGTAGGTTGAAGGGGGTGTATCTTGGCTATAAAAGACCTTTGTACTTTTGTCTCGGCGCTCTCAACAGATCATCAGAGACGGTGATTCGTCGACCAGCCATCGCTATTGCAAAGCTTTCACTAATAAAGTTTCAGTTTAAGTACAAGTCTGAATTGTGTGATAAGTTTGTCTCTCCTCATTTGATAGCAAAGAAATGAACCACCACATTTAGTGACGAGAATGGGATGTGAATCTTCACTTGGTGATCGCTCCTGACGACCCAGGTAAATCGTCCACGAGGGATCCCTCAATCTTGGGATCTCAGGGAGACCACACTTCGGGAACAGAGCAGATGGACCCACCTTTGATATGAGAGGCAGCGAGCCGAGTGGATACCACATCTCAAACTTCGTTTTTTTAAAAACAGGTGAGCGAACCACACAGTCGAGTTTAAAAAAAAGCCTCTGTTACGTAGGCTCTGAGTGTGTATTCCTGTGTGAGTGGGGCACCTTTGAGGCGTAAGCAGGGCCGAGTCAGAGGAGAGTAATCTGAGCGTTTGTGGACTCAAAGATACTCTGCCACTGGTCGGTTGCTTGCGACCTAGAGCCGTCCTGACACTGAATTGATCACAGTGGGGATTGGTGCGGTTTGTAGGAGTGAAGGGCCAGGTTGACTGTGGGTTCTGTGTGAAGCACGGTACCTGGCGAAACCCTATTGGAAGAAGGACCTCATTCTGAAACGTGATCCTCAGAAGTGGTGAATTCCAATTATTTTAAA
Organism: Oncorhynchus mykiss; assembly: GCF_013265735.2. Lineage (NCBI taxonomy): Eukaryota > Metazoa > Chordata > Actinopteri > Salmoniformes > Salmonidae > Oncorhynchus > Oncorhynchus mykiss. Next base: position 44,144,271 of record NC_048576.1, on the reverse strand, counting down.
TGTGCTAGCCAGGTATGCCCTGGGTTTCGTAAATTAGCGTTAAATATCTAGAATCTGTGTGAACTAGTTTTGGCCATTTATAATATTGTATAAGATAGTAAGGTGCACCTGTACTTGTTTTAAACCTGTAATTGTTTTAAACCTGTACCCCATTTTAGAAGTATTGAAAGATGTAAATGTATGAGTTGCATTATCCCAGGAACTAATCATGAGATGTACATTTGAAAATATTCCTGCAGGTTCAAATATTGTTGAAAAACAACTAACTGATAAGGTATGTTTGAGAATATCATTGTGTGACTGTGATATGAGAGTTGTGTGAATACGGAATTGAGTCTTAATCTGAGTTTGGATAGTAACATGCTTAATCTGATTATTGACATTTGGATAATAAGCTTTGATATAACGTTATCTTTGGGTTCTGTTCCTTCACTGCCCATCACAGAATATCACGGGGTGGTATTGAGAGCGGGATGATATTTTAGAAAGCAGCGGAAGGTCTATAGTTCCTGAGAAGCTTGATTTTGAAATTTTGAGAACCGTTGAGGATCCCCAAAACGGGATGGTCATTGTCCGGGAAACATACATTTTTTTTTTCTTTTCTGTTGGGAGAATGTTTGGAGAGCTGCTTCGTAGCTATGGAGAGTCCTTGAAAGAGCAAATGGAATGGTTGTCGTGAGTACCTTAGAATTTCATACGTTTTATATGGATTCTGTGAATATATGAAAATATGATACATTGTATGTGTGTATAATCGATTACTAGAGATTTGATAAAGTAATACTGGGAATATAATTAGATACAATTTAAACCACCCATTCTACGTAGGGTTTGAGTTGGTATCTTTAGTGGATAATTTGATAAAGATGAGGTTTAAGCATTATTAAACTGTCTACAAAGTCCGGGCAATTGTTTTAGAAACTGATTGTAGTGTGTCCACTTTTGGTTAATTTACCCCTAACGATGTTACTATAAAACGCTTATTGGATTTTCTCCGTCTGGGTACTACATTTGAACTAAAACTGCCTGAAAATGTGTTTTATTTTTTTCTTCCCAGTATGAGAGGAGTTGCTGGATTTATTTAATAAACCTTTTTCCATTCAGTTAGAGCGATTTAGGATGGAATCTCGACGTAATTTATAACGCCGTACAAAGCCTAGGGTATCCATCAAACTAATTATCATTGCGTGATTAATGTGATGTAGTAAAGTGATTGAAATACGTTGCACGAGAAAACATAATCTAGTTTTATTAAAAAGTGCAAGATCTGTTTCCTAGTCAATGAATTTCGATGTAACTCTTTGACTGCTAATCTATTCATTTGGCATGTGAGAATCATCGCCGGAGAAACGCTTGGACCTTTAATTAGGGCTATTTTCTGGGAATTGTGTCGTTATTATGTGCCTGATTCTACGACTACAGACAATTGTAAATTGGGTTATTTGCGGGGTTTCTTCGTCATTTCAATTACATTGGGTATATGGTATTGACTAAAATCTGTGTTTCTGATTGTAATTCAACTATTGGTATGTTTTGCCTGGAAAGATTGTGTTTGTTTAAGATATAAACTGAACGTTTTAATAGCTTGCTTAGTTCAAATTGTAAGACAAATTCATTCAACATAAAAAGCGAGGCGATTTCGAGGTAATACGTTGTCTGTTGCCTAAATGGTCTGCTGGAATAACATATTGAGAATGGAGTCATATTTAAATAATTGAATCAAAGAAGAGACAGTTACCTATATCTAATCAATTCTAATAATAGCGGATAGGTAATTGCGATAGAGTTGTGCCCACCGAAATGTGTTTTTTTATTCTTAAGGATTGACTAATTTGGCACATTACATGTTATTTTTAAAGTCTTGGACATTTCATAAATGTGAAGCCGAAAGAGAAGAGAAGGTTGTAAAGTTTGTTCTTACGATAGAGGTAAGCCAGAACGTTGTTTGAGTATGGGTTATATTTTTTCCTACTGTTTGTAGGAGAGTTGTTTGTGCTCACTGGACTGTATTGGGCTGTAAATGATTCAGGTCTGAATAGTTGAATCGGAAACGTTTTGTGATAGATTCTTATTATTGTTGCTTGGTTTTATTGTTTAGGTATCACCAGGGAATTTGAGCAGGAAGTTAATGTATTCTAACATTATAATCTGTTTCCATTACTTGGAACAATGTCAGGTCATTAAAGTGGACTGCAGTTTGAGTTTGATTTTATTTATATTTTTGCAGGGACAGTGCACATTAATCACAGTTGCGCGTGTCTAATGGCAGGCTATTCCGGACATGGGAAGCTCTCACAGAGAAAGCAGATTGACTAAAGGTGCTTTTCCTTAAGGGAACTATACAGTCACCTCTCATGGCGAACCTTGTGGATCTGCTGCCATATGTTTGGGTTTTCTGTTTAACAAAAATACTGAGTGGAGGGGGAGCCTGGCCATTTAGAATATTGAATACAAGACAGGCCTCAGTGTATTGCACAAGATTTTTCCAACTCAGGAGCTCATGCTTTCTGAGAATGTAACAGTGATGATATCTATTTGGCTTCCTATCAAGCACTTTGAGAGCCTGTTTGCAGACAGAATGGGTTTTAATGTTGTGCAGCAAGCTTGGGCCCAACTAGTCAAGTAGTATGTTAAGTGGGGGAGTATCATAGGTTTGAAGTACAGTTTTGTTACCTCTGTAGTCAAACATTTCATATGTATTGGAAATTAGCTAGGTTGAATTTGGTTATTTGAGTTACCTTTTTCATTTGCTTTTTAAAAGAGGTTGGAATTAAGTATGATGCCAAGGTACTTAAAATCAGATACCCCCTGGAGCTTTTCCTCTGACACATAGACATCTGGCTCAGTGCCATCAGTTGTCCTGTTGTGAGGAACATGCAGACTGTGTTTTTTTTTACATTGAGATGGAAATATGAGTCCCTGAGCAACTTTGTCATCTGGGCCATTACAGTAGTGATTTCTTGTGTAGCTTGTTGTTTGTTATTTGCATGCATTCATCACTGTATCATCTGCATACATTTGAACTTCTGACCCAGTACAGACAGAAGGAAGGAAGATCATTAATGTACAAGCTGAACAGTATTGACTTTGGGACATGCCAACATTGTAGCTAAGAGTGGGAAAAAGTTAGTTTTGACTATTACTGAAAGATTAGTGGAATCTGTGTGGGTAGCTGGACAGGTAGGATGACTGACAGTGAAGGTGAACAGGTGTCAGGTGACAGAGGAATGGATGAGACTGAGGCAGGAATTCCTTTAACCATAAAGTGGTATATTTACTGAGTAGTGTGGATTCATGGACGCACAGAACTTCTGGATCAGATGGAGTTAAGGAAGAGAAAGCAGTGAGATCAGGCGATGGCAATTTCTTCCTTTTATGGAGTTGAGATCTGAGCTGAGTAAATGGCAATGAATTAAAGGATTATTCCACCAACTCCATGGGCCTTTTCTATAATTACACTGATGAGACAGCACCAACTTTTTAAAGGTTTTAGATTTGTTAAACAGGTTTGTTTTTACTGACTTTTTGCAACAGGTTGAAATGATTAGATTACTGGAAAGGGGTTATGGGTTTGGTTATTGTTTATTGTTTATTTTCTGTGTGGATTTGACTTAATTAAACACTGTATTATCTGATGTGTTTTGAGTAGGTTTCTTTCTTCCGGGACTGATGGAACTCACCTAAAGTATGTATGTTAAAGGAGACATAGGAGAAGACATCTCAAACACATTTTTATTAAATGCCTGGGATTAAATATCACTGATTCCTTACGCTGAGAAATGTACTACATTTGCGACTTATTATTATTTTTTTTTACATTTAGAGGGGTAACAGGAACAATCTAAGGAGAAACAGCTATCACATATTTGTTGGACATTGGTCTAGTAACGATACCAGGATAATTGTATCTAAGGGTAGCGCATGCTAAATTAAGCATACATAAACATTGAGGTAGATTAAAACTAATGATTAATGATTTGAGGGAGTACGGTGGACTTATCATTATTATCAGGTTTTGTTTGTAGTTAAAACTTTTGGCTTGCTGAATCGGTGTAGTATAATGAATGCTGAAGAAGAGTTTTGTGTTTTTTCTGGGAAAAGGGGGGTTTCATTGTCTCTCTGTGAAATGTTTCCTGGGGCTATAATCTTGGGGAGAGTGGGTGAGATTAAGGCCGTAAACTACCAAATTAAATAAGGCCTGGCAATTTTTTGTTTGTTTTTACCTTAAGGTTTGCAAATACCCACACACAACAGATTTGTTATGACTATTTGTTGGTGTTTAAAATATTACGTTTGATATGTGTGTTCTATTTCCTTTGGGTTTAGTGATTTTTCCATTTGTCTTAGTGCCAAGGTATCTTAAAGGGGCAGACACACACATGGAATTTTCAGAAGTTTTTATTTCCTGAGTTTTAATTAAACACGTGAATTATTTTGATAAAGGAATGTACTGGAAACCTGGGATACAACATGTATGAAATGTTTGACTGTTTTTAATTAATTAGTCTAATATAGTACAAAACACTTTTTTGAAGGGTTTGTATGACCTCTGACCTCTGTCATGACTTTCCATTGTGGTTTGATCACCCTCATTGGAAAGCCATTTGGATAATATATTTAAGGTCATTTGTAATACTGATTTCAAGGTAATCTGTAATATTGATAATTATGATGAAGTCTATAGTTCGTAGCCATATTTGTGATTTGAACCAATGTGAAGGAGAGGGCGTTGCCTTTGACTAAGGGTAGGTTGCCTTAAGTCTATTTTCCTTATGGGTACATTATGGGTACAATCATTTTTCTTTACGGAGTTCTTAAGAGTAGTGTTTTTAATTGGATTTTGTTATTTGAAATGTTGTTTTGTTTTTTTGACCATTAGTAGTGTTATTTTATTTTTTACACATTACTCTCATGGAGAGTTATGTGTCAAAATGGGGGAGGGAACAAACCTTTGAGGTTTTGGATTGAAGTTTACACACCTTGAGTGATGTGTAAGAGTGTATGGAGTGATATGTGAAGGAGTGTATTGTTGTGTTGTTTGTTCTGTTCTTTCCCCAATGGGTTATAGGTCTAACTTCCTGATCCTGTGGCTCTACGATGAAGCTAACAGTGTGATGGGGAGTATAAGACAATTTGAAAGAATAGTTTCAATAGAATGTGTTGTTATTCTCTTTGACATATGTTTAGACATTTGTATTAAGAATAATTGGTAAAAGTATTAATGTATCATATAGTTAATGAACTGAACTAAACTGTTGTTCTGATCTGTCCTCTTGAGGTTATCATGAAAAGTGACATCAGACGGTATCTTAATGCATGGAAGAGATAATTGGACCGAACAGTGTGTGTACATCAAACACCCCTCTAACTGGCTGAAGAAGAGTGACAAAGGCATTCAATACGGCCCTGTCCACACCACTTCTACCGAGAGAAATGAGTCCGAGCCAGCAACCGGTGTACAGCATCCAATCTAAGCTATCAACTGCTTTTATCTCATGTCTTTTCTCAGGAGTGTGAGAGGAGTCCACGTGGAGTGAGCATGGGGAGAGATCTGTTCTAAACGTATCTTATGTTGCTGGTATACTGGTTGACGAATGGACAAGACATAATGGGTGGTAAAGGTGATGGTGGCTCAGGTGAGACATTGAAATTGGGACATTATCATGGCCATCCACTTTGAACTGTAAAGCTATCTGAAGAAATCTTGCTTGTTTGTAGTTGACTCGTGTTTGGAGGACAAAGAATGCTGAGTTGCATCCAAAGAACACCATACCTACTGTGAAGCATGGGGGTGGAAACATCATGCTTTGGGGCTGTTTTTCTGCAAAGGGAACAGGACGACTGATCCGTGTAAAGGAAAGAATGAATGGGGCCATGTATCGTGAGATTTTGAGTGAAAACCTCCTTCCATCAGCAAGGGCATTGAAGATGAAACATGGCTAGGTCTTTCAGCATGACAATGATCCCAAACACACCACACGGGCAACGAAGGAGTGGCTTCGTAAGAAGCATTTCAAGGTCCTGGAGTGGCCAGTCTCCAGATCTCAACCCCATAGAAAATCTTTGGAGAGTTGAAAGTCTGTGTTGCCCAGCAACAGCCCCAAAACATCACTGCTCTAGAGGAGATCTGCATGGAGGAATGGGCCAAAATACCAGCAACAGTGTGTGAAAACCTTGTGAAGACTTACAGAAAACGTTTGACCTCTGTCATTGCCAACAAAGGGTATATAACAAAGTATTGAGATAAATGTTTGTAATTGACCAAATACTTATTTTTCACCATAATTTGCAAATAAATTCATTAAAAATACTACAATGTGATTTTTTGGAGAAAGAAATGTCTCATTTTGTCTGTCATAGTTGAAGTGTACCTATGATGAAAAGACCTCTCATCTTTTTAAGTGGGAGAACTTGCACAATTGGTGGCTGACTAAATACTTTTTTGCCCCACTGTATGTAAACTGATGGAAAGATGATTGTCAATAAATTGTGCTATTTCCTGGAGCACAGAGGTTTATAGAGTCATTGTCAAAGTGGTTTCTGTAAAGGTAGACCTACCCTGGATGTATTAGTCAAGGTGAGCAAATAAGTGTAAAAAAAAAAGAAAAACTATGGTCACGAAAGAAGTAAGGGTGTGAGGTTATTTAACTGGGTTTTGGCCTTCTATTTAATTGTTCCTTTCGAGTTCAAATGGGACACAGTGTATATGATGATTTTGGAGTTGACAATGTGTTGTGAAATATGTTGTAAAAATGTATTGTAATGTTTATAAAATTGTATATATCTGCCTTAATTTTTCTGGACCCCAGAAAGAGTAGGGATTTAAATGATCCGTGGCAAAGTCTTACTGTATGTTCTTCTCAAAGATGAAAATGGCTGATAAACAGTTGTTTTGTATGAACAGCCTATGGGTAGGGTTTCTACATTCAAATATGTGTGTTTATGGTTCAAATATATATATATACCATTTACCATTTAAAAAAATCAACAATATAAGAGTTATATATTGGAAAGACAAGAGACAACAAAAATACTATTTACACACTATTCATACATATTCATATTCTTATATACAGTTCAATTAGATCTTTAGAAAGAGATGATGTGATATAATGTATTTTTTAAAGCTTGCTTTTTGCCTGAGTAACCTCTGGTGGCAAATCATTCCACAATGCATGGCTCTATACATAACTGAGTGATGCATTAAATCTGTTTTTGGTTTGGGTACAGTGAAGAAACCCATAGTGGTGTGTCTGGTGGGGTATGTATGTCTGTTTGAAGTGTATGCAAATAGATTATACAAGTGGTTATGCATTTTCAACAAACAAATGTTTATTAAAAAGACAAGAAGAGAACAAGTCAAATTCTCTTCAACCCTCAACTCTCCAACCATGTGATGGCAGGCTATGTAAATTCATAACAAGTGAGTTTTTTCAATAACAAATTATGATCAATAACTTCAAAGGCTGCACTGAAATCTAACAATACAGTTCAAACTATTATCTTATTATCCATTTATTTTAGACAATCATCAGTCATCTGAGTCGGTGCAATACAAGTAGTACACGATTAGATATTAGGGTTTAGTTTCTCTAGTGTTTGGTTCTTAAAACATTTAAACCGGGTGTACACAACATGACCATCAAAATCCTAAAGTCACTGAGCCTCTCACATTAAACGACCGTATTTCCTGTATTTTTTTGTTGTCTTGCCAACACTAAAAGATGTGGCACAGACGGGGATGACACACTACAACGTTCTTCGCTTGGTCGTGAGGATTGTCGATTGCACGTTGTCTCGCTAAAACAATGATGTGATACGATTTAACGTAGCTACAACGAGCTGTGGATCAAAGCAGCCTCATTAACGTTTTCAGTCAGACATTTACGCTTGCCACACAGAGTTGAAATGTATAGTCAACATTTTGAATTGAATAACATTGCTTGTGCACTTCAGAGCTGTAACGATTTGATGCGTTGGTTATTTTATTTTTTATTTAACTATGCAAGTCAGTTAAGAACAAATTCTTATTTACAATGACGGCCTACCCCTACCAAACCGGGACGATGCTGAGTTAATTGTGCGCCGCCCTATGGAACTCCCAATCACGGCCGGATATGATACAGGCTGGATTCGAACCAGGGACTGTAGTGATGCCTCATGCACTGAGTGCCTTAGACCGCTGCACTGGCCTCTTCTCTGGCAAGCTCTCTTTGACTTTTTCTGATCGCCGTTTTCAAAACTTGTCGTTGTACATCTCACTCCACAAGATCCTTGCAGATTTTTGTCCGATAAAATCAAACATGTTTGAAACTACGGGGAATCTGCGCCTGCTCACAATCAGAGATCGGAAGCCCTCTGATTGCGTCTTTGACCCGCTCACATTTAACGAGCGTCGGTGACGGCCGCCCGTCCCGAGTAGGCAACAACATGGTGATTTTGTCTCCGATCTTAAAAATCGGGGCAATATCGTGTAGTGTACTCCCGGTGACAAAACACTCCAGTACAGTAGGTGGCGGCACACACTTATAATGTTTGCCATAATATTCTAGAAGAAGAAGACAACATGGCTGCTGCAGCAGGTCGCTATTACAACGAGGGTGGCAGAGCAACGAAAAGACAGAAAACCGAAGACGGGATGACGACGGTAAGTATTGACTGGCGACTTCGTTGGGGATGAAAAGTGCATGCATCAGTAAAACATTTCCTACCCCCAGCATTTTGGAACTTCGAGTGTGCAACAACATGAATGCTGAACACTAGCTAGCCTGAGCCAGACGGAACTAGCTAACGTTAGCTGAAGGTAACTAGCTAGCCGCACAACCGGTATTTTTTTTCTAGCTAAACTAGTTAGCTATGTATTTCTCCAGTTTTGTAAACGGTATTTAACGTAGCCAACATTGCTATCTTGCGTAATTGTATCGTCGAAGATGTACGGCTAATGAGGATAGTAGGTGTTAGCTAACTAGGTTCCGAACGTTAGTTAGCGTTGTATGATGGAGGTTAGTTTAGTCACCATATCCAAGCGGGAATACTTGGTGACAATTTAATTCATTTTGTGGGGTGGGTATAATTTGTGGAACGTTCCAACAGGAATCTGTTCCAAAAACTTCGTAAATAACAAGGTTGCCAACAAACAACGCAGACAAAGTTGTAAAGCGGCCGAATAAGATACCGGGTAGGGAGTGTGCTTTTTCAAAGTTTTTCACTCACCACGTTTATTCCGAAAAATGTCTGTCCTCACTGGTAACCTATGGACAAACATGAAGCATAAGCTACGTAGTGAGTTATGCCTATTCGGCAGCGAGTTAGCAAGGTGAATTGATCGTGCAATTTTGTATGCGTTGTTTGTTGAATAAACGTTGTGAGTGGAAAAACTCAACAAAATTGCCCACTCCTTACCTGGTATCTTATTCTGCCGATATACAACTTTATATGCATTGCTTGTTGGTAACTTTATTTACAACGTTTTTGGGACAGATTCCTGTTGGAACGTTCCACAAATTATACCCACCCCGTTTTGTGCACTTGTTTCCGAGTATTTTCTACCTAACTTTAAGTTAGTTAGCCAGCTAACAATCCCCAGGCTGACATCCATCCTACTCCCTTATACACGGGATTGGCTTTTCAAGAAGATCAGGCACTTTATACAAAGCCCACCACCCTTTAAATTGTGTTTATGATTTGGTGTTCTATTTAGTACACACTTTGCTTGCCAACCCCATCATTGTTTACTTTAGCTAGCTTGGATTTGTGTTGTACTCTTGGGTGGTTCCTGTGTCGCTCTGTCATCAATACAGGTTGGTTTTAATTGGTAACATACACCCTGGGGATGTCTTTATTGCATTGGTAATCTGTACTGGTTTTCTCTAATCAACTTTTTGGTCTTGTTTGTAAGGAGGGCTATGATGACCCCCATAAAACACTCCCTTCCCCAGTGGTCCACATCAGGGGCCTTGTCGATGGCATCATGGAGGCAGATCTAGTGGAAGCCCTGCAGGAGTTTGGGACCATAAGGTAATTATCCTTTTCTTTGACCAAATTTTTATTTTGCACCATTCCAAATTCATTGGTGAAGTATTTTGTTCCTGTATGTTTATCATGCAGTGCATAGAAACCAAATTATTCCATCTTCCATTCTCTTCACAGTTATGTGGTCATGATGCCCAAGAAGCGCCAGGCCCTGGTGGAGTACGAGGACATGAATGGATCCTGCAATGCTGTGACCTATGCAGCCGAGAACCAGGTCTACATTGCCGGGCACCCCGCCTTCATCAACTACTCCACCAGCCAGAAGATCTCCCGGCCCGGAGACCCAGACGACTCGCGCAGCGTCAATAACGTGCTGCTGCTCACCATCATGAACCCTATCTACCCCATCACCTCGGTAACACACCCACTATTATGCAAGGCAGCTGTTTCGTTGCCATGACAAGGCACAATTGTTTGGCTCCCTGCATTGGGTTGTTAGTCATACCATTTGTCTCTTTGCTCTGCAGGATGTGCTGTACACAGTCTGTAACAACTGTGGGCCCGTCCAAAGGATTGTCATCTTCAGGAAGAATGGCGTTCAGGCCATGGTGGAATATCCTTTGCTCAAAATCTTATATTGTTGAAAATGTCGTATCGTGCCGGGGATCTCGTCACCACACACAGGTTCACATTCTCCACTGTGCATGCCACACGACATTACTTCACGCCACAGTTAAAGCTCCTGTCAGCACCACTGACTGTTGTCATTTGCAAGTGGTGGCTAGTAAATATTTGTGCTTGACATAGATCTAATTGTGTATCAAGTGCTCATTGTTTTGTAAATAGAGCTTTGAATTACAAGAGAAACATAATGTGGAAAGGAGGCATAGTATGCATTTATTACCCATAGTTTCCTTGACTTCCCATACATTTGATGCTGTACAAAGTGCCCAGAGGGCGAAAGCCTCTCTAAATGGGGCAGACATCTACTCTGGCTGCTGCACACTGAAGATTGAGTATGCCAAGGTGAGTGGTTACATTCTTATCGTCAATTGTCCATCTAAACACTAAGGTAATTTCACTGAAGGAACACTGCAATGGGCAAAATAATCAAATGCTCAAATGTCTCTCTTTACAGCCAACCCGCCTCAACGTGTTCAAAAATGACCAGGACACCTGGGACTACACAAACCCCAACCCGAGTGGCCACGGTAAAATAAACACAGCCCCGCATCCCTCCCCATCCCCTTCTCTCTTCCCCTCCTGCTCTTATGGCATTGTGGGATGGGTAGGGTCCCAGGCCTCCGGGCGTAGTGCCTTTGAACGCCCTGCTCCATGGTGACTTTGGCCATGATGAGCAGTGATGCGGGTGAGGCACTACTTCTGTGACGCATCACGCTCTCTCACAACATGACAGACAGTAAGGGCACAAGGAGTGACCTCGAGGGGTAGCCATTTTGCAGCACATGCTCCTGCACTGTGAATCGTCTGCATCTCAGACCACTGCATGCATTCTTGGCTAAACTGATGAATGCCTCGTTATGTCACAATTGAAGCACCTAGGTTCTCGTCACACAGGTTCACATTCCCCGCAGTGTGTGTCACACCTCACTCCCTCACGTCAAGCTCCTGTCTGCACCCAAGCACCGTGTTACACCCTAGGTGTCTTGCTTGGAATGCCCCTGCACCCATTAATCTCAAAACCATATTGGAGATTTTTTTTGTTGTTGAAAAATAACACTTATGGTTCTTTTTTTAGTTTGACCAATCATGGCTAAAGTCAGGTTTGGCATTAAAATCTGTTCCTTGAGGCTAAAGTGTCAGTAGGTTTTTGTTCCAGACAGTGTGTGTTAGCAACCTCTGACCCTGTAGCTCGCATGGACCAGCTTTCCCTGCCTTTGGGGTGGCCTTTAATTAAAATGTTTATTTCATTAGGAATCTCTATGGTAACATTGCAGAGGCAAGTGTTAAAGGAATCCATGGTAGTCCTGGAACTTTCAAGAAGTCCAGTTTACGACCTGTCAATCAGTTGTTCATTCGGACTATTTGTGGATGGCAGTTTTGAATCTAGGCAGGGTTTCTTGTGGCCTTCTCTCCATTTGTAATGGTGTGCTGCCATGAGTGCCAAAATAAAATCATGGTGTTCCAGTAATGTATGAAGCTTGGTAGATACATTAATCTAACATTGCTCTCTTAGTTCAACCTCTTACAGCAGATAGTATTTGCCATCCAATGGGACACAGTGAAATTGCAGTATGCCATTTGCCTTGCTTCTAGCTGTATGCCCTGATCCCTTTATGCAAAAGGGAACACATTTCTATTTAAGGTGTTAGTCCATTTGACTATCAGATTCTCATATTTTAGCCACGATGCGTTTTGGTCTTAGTAGTTTCATCCACACCATGGCCACATCTTCATTTCAGACATTTGACACTCAGGAGGTGTAAGAGAGAAAAAATACCGGCAGTGTTTAGACAGCCCCTGTTAATGTGCAGGTGTTAAGTGCGACCGGCGCTGCTCCTCGTGTCCTCACTGTGCACAGTCATACAGACTCACCTAAAGCCCTAAGCAGACACATGCTGTAGCTTAAGACACATCAGCTACAACAGCACCCACCCACAGGCATTCCAAACCAACCAGTTCCTCGGTTAACATCGGACACAATGGGGGCAGCAGACACTGGAATTCACACAACCTGATTTTCTTCCTAATCCAAATTTCCACCACTACTCTCTCCACTTCTGCAAGGAAAACCATGTTCCTCTTTTTATCCCACTTTTGGTTTGGGGAAAATAGCCGTCCTGTTTTGATCATGGTGAGGGCCTGAGACTCCCAAGAGTCTGTGAGCAGACACCCAGCATTATCCACCACCACAGACTGATCTGATAGATTGATATCCATCCATCCTCCTCTTACAAGTACAGCATATCCCATCTCCAGAACGCTGAAGATCTCACCTATTGACACAACACATTTTGTTTGATGGGGGCAGGAGTCTGGTGTGTGGCCGATAAGGCCACTCCTCCCAGCCCTCGGGATCCGACTGTCAGACACCAACCACTAAGCGAGCAACAGAGGAGTTTTCAAAACACACTTAACAGCCCGAGAAGGGAACAGATGACACTACATACTGAGACAATATACAGAGGCAGCGGGAACACTTTTTCTCAAACTACCCCTATGCCGTCCCGTCTCTTGACTTGGGCGTGGGCTTCCTTTTGATATCACTCTCCCCTCTTGTGCTGAACAAAACACCACCGAGCTGAATACTCATGGCAACAACACACCAAGTTGAATCGCCATGACAACACACCACCATGCAGACAATGCCATTCCAGATGATTTTACTGCCAAGCACTAGATGCCTCACTTCGCCATTGGGGGGACCACATCCATTGTACAAAAAAAACAAGCAGCACACTGTGCGGCCCCTTACATGAGAAGACGCACTGCACAAACCCAAACTGGGACCACGAAGACACAAGCATCAAACACCCGCCAAGCATACAAGCACAGAGGCAAACTGATAGAAACCTCAGCATTTCCCAAACTTCTCTCTGCATTGATGGACTTGGGTGCTCTGTTTTTTTCCCTTGTACCCTCCCCCTCTTCTCTCTGTGCTGTTCTTGTGTTGATTCTACTACGTTGTTTTTTCCCTTTCTGAACTGGCCTGTAGTGATGCCTCTTAACGCCTCCCGTGTGATGCAGGTTTGGCTCTGTGTCTGACGACAAGACACGCCTCAAACGGTGCAAATGTCCTCTGGCTTTGCGGTCAAAGCACGGTAAGCTGGAAATGTGCCTCAAATGGCAACACTTAAAAACAAAGCAACCAACTTGGAGCGAAGCGTGGAAGATTGGTGTATACTCTTTCTCTGGTGGGGAAATGTGGAAACAGTGAGTTGAAGCTGGAGTCACAGGTTTGGTGGGTGGGATCCTCACTGACCAGCCTTCTGCATCCTGTGTTCTCCGTGTCTGGTGCTGTAAGTACATGTAAAGAGACGTGACTGACCAGGTGATAGAGAATGATTGAAATGTAAATGTCTGCTTGTTGTGATTGACTTTGTCAACCCCATTTGTAAATCGTTGACTTATCAAATTAGTTCTGGAATCTCCTCACTGAGATTGCTGCTAGTGCTCAGTAGGCTATCCTCTGTATTATTGCTTTAGAAATGTGTTGTCTCACAGCAACTTCTATGAAAAGGGGAAGAAGGAATTGAATTTCTAGTCTCATATTTTGATGCAGACCACTGTTAGATGTATAAGTTAAAGTAGTTTCTAAAATCACAATTCACTGGACATTTGAGGAAATGTCTCTGTGGTTGTTGCTCCATATTATAGCTAGCCAATGTAATATATTCACTCACACGTATACAATTCTAGGCCATGTTTTTGTCAAATGCTTTTCAGACTGTTGTCCATGGGTGGGGTGCTATGCATTTGTCAGGCTATGAAACTCAAGTCCTGCTAGAATCAAATAAACATTAAGCTTAGCTACTAAGTGATATTCAATGTATTATTAGTGCTATATCACATTACTACTAACTGGGGAAAAGGGCTGCTCCTTTTAACCAATGTAATGACTGTACATTTTAATAGAATTGTTCTGATTTATAAAAAAATAAAACAAATCTTAATACATGTAGCCCGTTAATGTTTGAATTAGTTTATTTGTCAGGTGGTTCTAGTTTTTCCTAGATGTCATTTTATGTTTTGCAACATGTTACTGATTAAATGTTAATTTGATATTCTTGCTTTTGGTTAAACTATAAACAAATATTCAAGTTTGTACATGATTTGTTTTGGTTTTGACATGTGTATGTACCTGCACAGATGCTGACGCTGAAGGCAATTGGAACAATTCACAAGGTGTGTGTGAGTTCGTATGATAATGATTGAGCAATAATGGAATACATTAGTGTGACTCTGTTCCATTCGCTATGCTGCTGTTAAATCCTCATACAAATCTCCAGTATGTTACATTTTGTTTTAGTTATGGTAACAAATGGTATGAGGGCCTGCATAAGCTTGTAACGTATGGTTTTAAGACAGTAAATATTTTAACCCAGCTTCTCGTGCATGTTAATCACAACACTGCCCCATAGCTTGTAGCTGTGCCTCTTTTGATACACTGTCAAATCAGCATTCAGTGGCTAACTTTATTGCTATTTCTTGCTCTCAGATCCCAATGCCAACCCCAACAAGCGTGCGAGGCCGCCAGCTCTACTAGGAGACCACCCTCCAGAGTATGGTAAGTATAGGAGTTGGGATGTCTAGAAGGACTCCAGTGACTATTTTAATCGGTTTGCCCAGTAACCACCACTCTGTCTATCCATTCCTCTCACAAGGCGGGCCGACTGGTGCTTATCACGGCTACCATGATGAAAGTGGCTACGGGCCCCCTCCTCCTCACTATGAGGGCGGGCGCCGCATGGGGCCTCCGATGGGAGGGCGTGGCCGCGGACGTGGTGGAAGCTACGGGGGACCTGGGTACGGACATGGCCCACCTCCCCCCGGTGACTACACCGCCCACGCTGACTCCCCTGTTGTCATGGTGTACGGCCTGGAGCCCGCGAAGATCAATGCCGACAAGGTCTTCAACGTCTTCTGTCTCTACGGCAATGTGGAGCGGGTGAGTCCAGACAGGGGAGCAGTGTATTATTGAGGCAGAGGTTATAGACTGTTCTTGTTGGGGGTATAGACTGGTGAAAAATCTGTTCTGTGGCCATGCTGGAGGTGGGTAGTAGGATAGTGTTTCTGAACCCTGTCCCCCTTCGTCCTCAGGTGAAGTTCATGAAGAGTAAGCCGGGGGCAGCCATGGTGGAGATGGGCGACTGCTACGCTGTGGACCGTGCCATCAGCCACCTCAACAACAACTTCCTGTTTGGACAGAAGCTCAACGTCTGGTCAGTGCTGCTTTCAAACTCTGCATGCACATTGACATCCAAAGAAACTGACTAGTAACAGACGCCTCACAGGTTTGTGGTGTTAATGTACACTCATACTAGTGTTGTCCATCCACCGTCCACAGTGTGTCCAAGCAGCAGGCCATCATGCCTGGTCAGTCCTATGAACTGGAGGACGGCTCCAGCAGCTTTAAGGACTTCCACGGCTCCCGCAACAACCGCTTCACCTCCCCGGAGCAGGCGGCAAAGAACCGCATCCAGCATCCCAGCAATGTCTTGCACTTCTTCAACGGGCAGCCCGACATCTCCGTGGAGGTCTTCAATGGGGTAAGACAACTGGAGAGGATTCGGGGGCTGTGAGCTTTGGATTGGGTTGTTGGTTTTCTTGGAGATTTGAATGTTACAAGTTTACTTACCTGGTTTGTGTGTGGGGGGCTGATCCTTTCAGGTCTGTGAGGAACTTGGTGTGAAGAACCCATCCAGCATCAAACTCTTCACTGGAAAGAGTGAGTGATATGAACTTTATTTGCATGAATATCTGGTCTTTAAATTCGAGTGAATTCCCATGGGTCAGGTGTTGCAGTGTCAATAAATTAGAATGTGTGTCTCGCCTCGGGTGGCGCGACAGGTGAGAGGAGCTCATCCGGGCTGCTGGAGTGGGAGTCTATAAACGATTCCATGGAGGCTCTGGCCATGATGAACCACTACCAGATGAAGAACCCCAGTAAGTACTCCGACTGCGATAACAACACCACCGCTAATGATACCAACGGTGAGCAAATACACTAGTCTGTCCTTCAGGAGTGACTTTCCCAAAAACATGATCATCTTCAGCGCTGAGATCACCTTAAGGCCAGGATTCATTCAAAGCCACGGTACTACCCTACCGACTATGTTCGCAGAGATCAAATTCATGGTAAACGCTGCAGATTTTGGCTCAAGTGTAAATGTAGGAACTATGATCTTAATGCTAAAGATTCTTTGTTTTTGGGAATCCACCCCAGACTAGTTAATGTATTATTCCAGACTGACACAAGCTTTCCAGTTGGCTAACCTCCCCCTCCCCTTTCTTCCAGGTGGTCCGTACCCTTACACACTGAAGCTGTGTTTCTCAACTGCGCAGCATGCCAACTAGAAAGAACTCTGACCCCCCCCCACAAATCTGTAATGCTCTGTGTCCATGCATAGTGTATTTTGCATTCACATCTTCACTACAAGTCCCCTGTATGAATCAGAAACAAAATGTATGAGACCGACAAGTGTTTTCCTTTAACTTAAGTGCTAATATTGCGGACAGGATTTTGTACCAGTGAGTGTATTGTTTGATGTAGAATTATTATTTTTTTGACTTATTGTTGAATTTGATTTGTTCTGTACATTAGACCTTGGAAAAAAGAACCGCTCCTATTCTGAAATAAAAATTCCATGTTAATACGGCCTGTCTGTTTTTAATAAAGTGAATGGTGAACTATAGGGCTGTGATCTTTTCAGTTAGTAGATATAAGGCCTTAAACAGGTTCTTCAATCCTGGACCACAGCAGGTATACACAATGAAGCAGAAGAGGATTCCTACTACGGTGGCCAGGGTCATCTGGAGGAAGGAAACAACAGTACTGAAAGGGAAGATATGTCATGATTTGTGGTTATATTCTATTTGAGTCCAAGGGTGCATCCCAAATGGCACCCTATTTAGTGCACTACTTTTGACTAGAGCAAGTTGTGCACTGAATAGGGTACTGTTTAATTTATCAATTTAACCATTTTGAAAAATGAGCACACAACTTGTAAAAGATATGCAAATAAGAAAAATCAGGATTGCAAACACTGTATGGATGTTAAAGATATAACTATTTGGAACAACCCAGTGACCAGACTTACCAGCACGTAGAACAGGCCTCTGGTGTGGTCCAACGGGAATCCATGCATGTGGAGTATAAACCACAATGCATAGTCACAGTATGTACTCTAATTCATACCCCTAAAGAATGTAAGGCCATGTCCAATTAACATACAATCAGATTTTGAGTGCACACTTTCTGAGAAAGTAGAACCTATACACATGTAACACTTGACCCTTACTTGTTTGAGACTTTGACAAAGTAAGTCTGGTGCTTCCAGGATCTGTGCCGCCATGTTGACACGGAGCGTTTCCCCTGACACATCCAACTGCACCACACCAGCCAGTGATCAGTATGTAGCCTGTTAGTGCTGTATAGCCAACTCAAGGTTTGATATTGACAAAGACCACATGAGTTCAGGCTATACAGCTCAAACAGGACCAGGGTAGAAACTATGCCAAGACTAAAGATGCACCTTAGTACAGTCAGGAATTCACAGCATTACACAGACGAGAGTGAAAGACTGGGAAGAGTATACTGATTATATGGAGTGTTACCAAATCTTGTTTGTAGTGCCATGCATGACCACAAATCCTTCCTCAGTGACATTGACATTTGTCCATGTCTTCAAACATCCAAACCAGTGTCCTCTGGGATAGACAGAGAAACCAGGGGGAGTCCAACAAATATGCATCTCTATTGGTAGCATATATCACACCAACCTTGTTCTAATATACTAAAAGTATACATTTGGGTCCTCCTGTGTGTTTTCCAGTGCAACTCCGTCACCTGTAGTTGAGGCTGTTGTAGTTCAGCAGCACCTCTTGAGTGTAGAGGCAGATGTGATCTTTCAAGTAAGCTCCTCCACCTAGCTGTAGTGTAACAAATAGAGACGGTATTATATCAAGCCATGGGCAGCGATTCATTCATGTATACATTTTATTTTTCAGTAAAGAAAAGCAGGACAAGAGATGAGATTGATGTCCTCGAGAAAAGATAGAACACTGCAGACAGATACAAAACAGAGGACATGTAGAGGGCCACAGTGGTAGTAGATCAGTTCAGATTTAGGTTAATGGTCAAAACTTGTCTTTGCAAAATGTAACCATTTCAAAACAGGCTTTGTTCAAGGTCATAGTTTCACAGTCTTTGTAGTAGAAGCATGATGGGGTTGGGGTAGTTACAATAGCCCTTGTTGCAGGCACACTGCTCCAGGGTGGTGGTGATGTCAAATGCCAGGCAGTTGCCAGGAAGGCAGCCGATGTAGATGAGTACCCTGTGCAGCCCTTGAGTGCTGGTGCAAAGCAAAGGGAATATATTTGTGTCCTTTAAAAAAGCTAAAATTATCCCATTATCCCAATGGGACTCAAAGGGAATACCCTGAAATCTCAGACTTCAGTACGCTAAAAACAACTGGGAACTCGGAAGGAAATGAGCTCTGACTTGGAAAAATCGTTTTGAACGGTCATCCAACTCAGAATTCCAATTTGAGAACTCTGACTTTTTGACCTAAAGATCACTGACATCATGATTTGACTTTGTATTTATCAGTTCCCAGTTGTCTTGAATGCACCATAAAACTCATGGTAGGCTACTCTTCGCCATCTCATATCTGTGTGAAGCTGGATTCAGTGCTCTCGTTTGCAATAAAACCAAATATCAATCTAAGTTGGATGTGACAGCAGAGATGAGTTGCGCACTGTCGACCACGCCCCATGACTTTGAGAAGCTCCGACACGACATGCATCAAGTACACTAATATCATTAGTGGTGGTGAGATAGGAGACATTATGTCAGACCAATTTTCAATTGACTGCCTCACATTAAAAGTATGTGATGGTGAGTTGAGAAGATAATCAGAAATGCTGTTTTTCAATTGACTGCCATAGCCCCAAATATGGGGGGGAATCGCAAGAATTTTCAGATATCAAAATGTGGTCGTGGACCAAAAAGGTTTGGGAACACCTGGCGTAAACTGTTTGACCTGTGTGGCTCAGTTGGTAGAGCATTGTGCTTGCAACGCTAGCATCGTGGCCCGTGGGTTCAATTGCCGCTGGGGCCACCAATAAGAAAATGGATTCATGCTCTGGATAAAAACATCTGCTAAATCACATATATTATTATATTACATTGAGCGTTTAGAAGTGCCAGTGAACAACAAAAAATATGTGAAGATGAAACTCTTTGTCAAATGATGTTCCCCCTGGAAAATGTGTCAGAGAAGCATGTTGTAGGTTGTAAAAGAAAAGTGGTGGTGAAAAAGTGAAGAACATACTGAGGTATCTAAAGCTTGGTTTATGCATGCATTACCTTATATAACATGGCTGTAGTGGTTGTCGGACGATTCAGCCAAAAGCCAGATGTAGTTGTCACAACACATGACGTAAAACATCACAGAAATACCAACAGAATGCTCTTGAACAGTTTATTAGTATTTTGAAATTATTTTCACCGGTGTAAGAACTGGGTTAAAACAGCATTTGTTTTCTTTCAAATACTTTGAGTGTTTGAGCGTGCCTGGAGTGCAAGATGGCTCAACAAACACAGATGAAGAATTTCAAAGAACTGTTATGGAAATTCTAACCAGAAAGGAAGATAGACTGTAGATTCTTCAAACAACAACCTTTTATTATAAGAATTGCAATTCCGGAGCAGTTAACAATCACTCAAAAGGTGCAGAGTTAAGAGCCCAGTGAACAAGAGTTGGGTCTCAGCTTTTATAACCTTTGTCTACATGGCAGTTTAGCAGGTGTGTGAGATCATGATGGGAACATAGCGATCAAACAAGTGATAATATCAGTTGTGTTACTCCTTTCTGCTGATAGAATTGTCACTGCTGCTCAAGCTAGCCCCTGTTTTCTTCATATCTCCACACAGCTGTGCGCTTGAAACATACAAAAAGAACAGGATGGATCAAAAACTGATCACTCTCAGACAGCCCTTTGTCTTTAGCCGCATGACTAAGTTACTCAGAAACAAGAGACGAAAAACACTGGCTTCTTCTTACATGAGAGAAACAGACAGTGGACATGTACAGGTTTAAATCTCATTCAGTGCATGAGCATAACAGAGTTTGTATTTGTTCCACCATATTCCTCCCCTTTGAGACTAAACTCAACCTAATATAAAATTACAAGTAAGCATGGAAGTAATAATTCATAATGTAAGAGTGATTGTACAGCATTGTCAGGCAGCCAGGCTCTACAATAGCCTGCCATTCCTGTGAGTGTTAACATACAGTCAAAGGTTTGGACACACCAACTCATGCCAAGAGTGTGCAAATCTGTCATCATGGCAAAGGGTGGATACTTTGAAGAATCTCAACTATAAAATATATTTAGATTTTTTCAACACCTTTTTGGTTACTACATGATTCCATATGTGTTGTTTCATAGTTTTGATGTTGTCACTATTATTCTACAATGTAGAAAATAGTAAATTTAAAGAAAATACCTTGAAAGTCTGTATGTTGTTTTGTAACTGGCTGTGGTACAGATAGAATTGCAGCCAAATGTTCTCGACCTAATTTTCTACCTTTTGATGTAATGTCATGTCCTAGATACTTAACGGATTGAGACACAAGCTGCAGATTGTTCTTAGAAACTTTGTGGACATTTTCAGCAAGTGACACTGACAGAGCTATGGTGTCGACTTCGCATGCTTGTTGGTTTTCAGAACACAGTAACAGGTCGTCGACATACTGTATTAAATACTCCCAGCAGGGGGTATGAAATCTTCTAAATCTAAAATGGTCCAAGCCCAACGCTTGTTTAAAAATGTAAACGCAAATCAGAGCTGTGATTCTGGAGCGACGGGAATGCTAAAGAAAGCATTAGCCATATCAACAACTAAAAACCATTTACCAAACGTCGGCACGGCAGATAGTACTGTAACAAGGTTTGACACAACAGGTGCCCTTGCTCGAACAGAATCATTAATTAATATGGCTGCGATCCCCGTACAGGGATCAACATCAGGGGAAATTTCAGAGTGACAACTAAAAATACAACGTCGTAACATTAAACATTCTTGAAAATGCAAGTGTCTTACATCTTTCAAAAGATTAGGATCTTGGTAATCAAACTATGTTTTCCGATTTAAAATAGCTATTACAGAGAACAAATACCATGCTTTTGTTTGAGAAGAGCAATCAACAACAAAAACATTTTTCGCCATGACAGTTTTTACACATTCACATCTGAAGGTAAAATTATGAATTACATTCTGATATCTTGCTCTTATTTCTCTTCCTGAGGGTCCCAGTGATCAAATGAAGTGCCGTTTTCTTTGATAAAATCAATTTTTATACCCTAAATTGAAACATTTTGTAACCCGTTTGTGCCGTGAATTCCATCTCTATACATTTTTTTACGGAGCATTCGACGTAATTACACACGGTAAACAATCGTTTATCTAGTCATGGTTGGTTTCAGTGCATTCCTCTGGATGTTTGCAACACAGCCAAAATCATTGTTTTTTTTTGCGGGGAGTATTGACCGAAGTGAACTGATTTGTAGACAACGAGACCTTGCGCAACAATAATTTTAGCGAAGCTTCATTGATTGACTGTATTTCTGCCCAATGACCACTGATCTTCTTGAAATCTAGCTGGGTAGATAGCCAATGAGCTGAGGTAAACGCCAGTATGTAATGGTTTTGGGTTGGACCACCATTCCTTGTTTGTAAATGCACGCGTAAGGAACTCCATTCTCGCCTTGACTATCAGAGGAGTTGCTGTGACGCTTGTTACACGCAGCAGTATTTAGTAAAGTTGTATTTTCAATGATTTCATTGAAGACATCATGGTGAATAAATCAGGAAAAGCGAAGTCAAAGTCTAAAGTGAAAAAGTGAAAGTGAGACAGATTTTTTTGTTTGAGGAATCTTTGAGTGTTATGATTCAAGCAGGAACTGAGGAGCTGTTTCTGCAAGGACAGGACAGACTTCTGGACGGGTAAGTGCTAATGCCGTTTTATGAAATATAAATATGTATATATTTTTTTTCTTTCTTCCCCCCCAAAATATATATATATATATATATATATTTTGCAATTTGCAATGAAATGTGTGGTTTGTTTGTGTGTGTGTGTGTGTGTGTGTATGTGTGTGTGTGTGTGTGTGTGTGTATACATGTATATATATATATATATATATATATATATATATATATATATACAGTGCCTTGCGAAAGTATTCGGCCCCATTGAACTTTGCGACCTTTTGCCACATTTCAGGCTTCAAACATAAAGATATAAAACTGTATTTTTTTTGTGAAGAATCAACAACAAGTGGGACACAATCATGAAGTGGAACGACATTTATTGGATATTTCAAACTTTTTTAACAAATCAAAAACTGAAAAATTGGGCGTGCAAAATTATTTAGCCCCCTTAAGTTAATACTTTGTAGCGCCACCTTTTGCTGCGATTAAAGCTGTAAGTCGCTTGGGGTATGTCTCTATCAGTTTTGCACATCGAGAGACTGAAATGTTTTCACATTCCTCCTTGCAAAACAGCTCGAGCTCAGTGAGGTTGGATGGAGAGCATTTGTGAACAGCAGTTTTCAGTTCTTTCCACAGATTCTCGATTGGATTCAGGTCTGGACTTTGACTTGGCCATTCTAACACCTGGATATGTTTATTTTTGAACCATTCCATTGTAGATTTTGCTTTATGTTTTGGATCATTGTCTTGCTGGAAGACAAATCTCCGTCCCAGTCTCAGGTCTTTTGCAGACTCCATCAGGTTTTCTTCCAGAATGGTCCTGTATTTGGCTCCATCCATCTTCCCATCAATTTTAACCATCTTCCCTGTCCCTGCTGAAGAAAAGCAGGCCCAAACCATGATGCTGCCACCACCATGTTTGACAGTGGGGATGGTGTGTTCAGCTGTGTTGCTTTTACGCCAAACATAACGTTTTGCATTGTTGCCAAAAAGTTCAATTTTGGTTTCATCTGACCAGAGCACCTTCTTCCACATGTTTGGTGTGTCTCCCAGGTGGCTTGTGGCAAACTTTAAACAACACTTTTTATGGATATCTTTAAGAAATGGCTTTCTTCTTGCCACTCTTCCATAAAGGCCAGATTTGTGCAATATACGACTGATTGTTGTCCTATGGACAGAGTCTCCCACCTCAGCTGTAGATCTCTGCAGTTCATCCAGAGTGATCATGGACCTCTTGGCTGCATCTCTGATCAGTCTTCTCCTTGTATGAGCTGAAAGTTTAGAGGGACGGCCAGGTCTTGGTAGATTGCAGTGGTCTGATACTCCTTCCATTTCAATATTATCGCTTGCACAGTGCTCCTTGGGATGTTTAAAGCTTGGGAAATATTTTTGTATCCAAATCCGGCTTTAAACTTCTTCACAACAGTATCTCGGACCTGCCTGGTGTGTTCCTTGTTCTTCATGATGCTCTCTGCGCTTTTAACGGACCTCTGAGACTATCACAGTGCAGGTGCATTTATACGGAGACTTGATTACACACAGGTGGATTGTATTTATCATCATTAGTCATTTAGGTCAACATTGGATCATTCAGAGATCCTCACTGAACTTCTGGAGAGAGTTTGCTGCACTGAAAGTAAAGGGGCTGAATAATTTTGCACGCCCAATTTTTCAGTTTTTGATTTGTTAAAAAAGTTTGAAATATCCAATAAATGTCGTTCCACTTCATGATTGTGTCCCACTTGTTGTTGATTCTTCACAAAAAAATACAGTTTTATATCTTTATGTTTGAAGCCTGAAATGTGGCAAAAGGTCGCAAAGTTCAAGGGGGCCGAATACTTTCGCAAGGCCCTGTATGTCAGATATATATATTTTCAATTTTTTTATTCAAATGGAATGGAGTAGAACAGCAAACACACACATGGCCACTGCGCCTGCTACTCCTCTCCATTTCCATATGAAATAGCCATTGGGTGCTGTTCAGGGGAGGGCAGGCCCACAACAATGGCCAGAGTTGAATGGAACAGCACTTCACCTTAGTGACGGTTCCCTCTGCTCTATACAATACATATCTGTTTATTTTATGTGATGATAAAAGGCTCATACAATACAAATATTTTTTTAATGTTTTCTTTCACAGTGATAGCGACTCCGACTGGGAGCCCCCAGTGCCAAGCTGCCCGCTCTACCTCTGCCCGCTCTACCTCTGCCCCCTCTACTCCTGCCTCCAGTGGTGTTCATATGCCACAGTTCATTACTGCAGGCATGACTGTGCCTCAGGGCCAAAAGGGCACAGCATGGAGGCGTCGTTGTGTTCTGTGTCGCATGAACTGCACCACTTGTTCAGTTTGCCTCTGCTTTACATCAGAAAGAGACTGCTATGGGACATGGCACAGGCAGCAAAATATTGTGTAGAGGACTTCCAAAGGGTGTACTGTTTTAAAAAAATAATTGTTTTCTAACTTTTTTTGTGAGTTGTTGTTAGAATTGCTTTTTGACATGTTGTATATAGTTATTTGCACTATTGTATATAGTTATAGCTCATTTCACCAATTCGGCCACTTGGGTACATTTGGGCAACTTGTGTGGGACACCTGGGTGACTTCATGCTAAATGTCACGTAGCTCACCCATTCCTGAAGTTATCAGTCTGAAACTTTGCACACCTACAGTTGCCCTTGTGTGTTATCCATCAAAATTATTTCCAGCATCCTATCTGACTGTGTGGCTATTCTAGTACATGTGAAAGATGATACTACAACAATAAAAAACAGAAAACTTATGCTCTTTCTTTCTCTTTTCTTCCACCAGATCTACTGTGTTATATTATCCTACATTCAATTAACATTTCCACAAACTTCAGAATGTTTCCATTCAAATGATACAAAGAATATGCATATCCTTGCCTCTGGGGCTGAGCTACAGGCAGTTAGATTAAGGTACGTCTTCAGGCGGAAATTGAGAACAAGGGATGCAGCCATAAGAGGTTTGAACTGGTCTAAGATCTTAAATAAAACGGCAATCACTCGAGGATTTCCGGACGGGAAGGAGTGTCTGTTACAGGGAGTGGCTGGACAAGGCACAATATCGCTTTCTACCAATAAAGCATGAACAGGGGTAATTCCCCCGCAATGTCTCCTAACTCAGAGGATACTGGGCTCGGCCGTTTCTGTGTGCTCTCAGGTGTGACGTAAGCGGTTCCACCCTCCTCATTTGCCCAATGTCAAACTTATCTTTAGCCCACAGAGAGTCTGGGAGACCAGCCAACAAGGGTGATTCAGTCTCAAAATAAACCACCTGTTTAGTTGGTTTCACATCAAGGCCATGGACACCTCGTTGAGCAGGTGCATTCCAAAAGAATGGCACACAATGTACAGTGCCTTCAGAAAGTATTCAGACCCTGTGACTTTTTCCACATTTTGTTATGTTACAGCCTTATTGTATAATTGATGAAATCAAATAAAACAACTCAGCAATCTACAGACAATATCCCATAATGACAAAGTGAAAACAGGTTTCTAGAAAGTTTTGCAAATGTTTAAAAAAATAAAAAACAGAAATACCTTATTTACATAAGTATTCAGACCCTTTGCTTTGAAATTCGAAATTGAGCTCAGGTGCATCCTGTTTCCATTGATCATCCTTGAAATGTTGCTACAACTTGATTGGAGTCCACCTGTGGTGAATTCAATTGATTGGACACGATTTGGAAAGGCATACACATGTCTATATAAGGTTTTACAGTTGACAGTGCATGTCAGAGCAAAAAATCAAGCCATGAGTTTGAAGAAATTGTCTGTAGAGCTCTGAGACAAGATTGTGTCGATGCACAGATCTGGGGAAGGGTACCAAAAAATGCCTGCAGCATTAAAGGTCCCAGTGGCCTCCTTCATTTTTAAATGGAAGAAGTTTGGAACCTCCAAGACTCTTCCTAGAGCTGACCGCCTGGCCAAACAGCAATCAGGGGAGAAGGGTCTTGGTCAGGGAGGTGACCAAGAACCAGGTGGTCACTCTGAAAAGCTCCAGAGTTCCTATGTGGAGATGGGAGAACCTTCCAGAAGGACAACCTTCTCTGCAGCACTCCACCAATCAGGCCTTTATGGTAGAGTGGCCAGAAGGAAGCCACTTCTCAGTAAAAGGCACATGACAGCCCGCTTGGAGTTTGCCAAAAGGCACCTAAAGACTCTCAGACCATGAGAAACAAGATTCTCTGTTCTGATGAAACAAAGATTGAACTCTTTTTGCCTGAATTCCAAAGTCACATCTGGAGAAAACCTGGCACCATCCCTACGGCGAAGCATGGTGGTGGCAGCATCATGCTGTGGAGATGTTTTTCCAGTGGCAGGGACTGGGAGACTAGTCAGGATCGAGGAAAAGATTAACGAAGTAAAGTAGTGAGATCCTTGATGAAAACCTGCTCCAGAGCGCTCAGTACCTCCGACTGGGGCAAAGGTTCACATTCCAACAGGACATCGACCCTAAGCACACAGCCAA
Organism: Oncorhynchus mykiss; assembly: GCF_013265735.2. Taxonomy (NCBI): domain Eukaryota; kingdom Metazoa; phylum Chordata; class Actinopteri; order Salmoniformes; family Salmonidae; genus Oncorhynchus; species Oncorhynchus mykiss. The sequence goes on along the minus strand of NC_048576.1, from coordinate 44,117,124 downwards.
GACAACGCAGGAGTCGCTTCGTGACAAGTCTCTTACCGTTTTTCCCAATTGTTTACACACTAAAACTGGCTCATGAGGCACAATGACCCAGATCTGCAATACTACTGGCACGTTTTGCTTTTCACTCAGATGGCAATTCTATAACAAACATTTGGCAAAAAAAACAATTATCTTTGGCACAACCTTCACAACTAAAATATGTTGTGTTTAGATGAAAAGCAACACTGTTCAACAAGCTAAGCTCAATTACCAATTGATCGCTTTCTCTCTACACATGTGCAAACACTAATGGCAGAAATGTTCACTTTGCAATCAGACCTTTGGTATGGATCAAAAGGCCACATGTGAATACTCTTGTGTTTGGAGAACAATGGAAGCAAACTTGGCAGAGAGAGGTAGAACAAGGAGAGTAATCTCTGATGAAATTTGGGCAACTATGGTGGACCATGTGGTCAACCATGGTTTGACCTTGAGAGGCTGGGCAGAGAGTGCTGCCCAATCTGAGCCGCTTCACCGTAGCACCCATCATCTGGACATTCCAAAATCAAAATATGTATTGTAGAAGGCTCAAGGGTGTGGGGTTTCCACAACTCCAAGTTCAATAACAAAACATGCAGTAGCACAACTAGAAAGCAAATGGGTGGTTTATTAGGGATTTTTGTACACATGGGGAAAAAGGGAGAATTCACCAATTACTTCACAGTCCACAAGCCTTTCTTATTGTCCGTTCCTTCCTCCAGGGGTAATCCTAAAACTCAGGTCCTCCGCCAATCTGGTTGGGGGGTAATCCAACAGTCAAGGTCACAACAGGTAATCTCACATATATTATTATTTATTCCACTCTTCATAACACACATTGCTTTCGCCTTACTCTGCCCCTTTGTGCAGGCTGCTTCCTCCTTTAACTTCAAGCATTCCCTGGCTTAACGATCCACAGCCTCGCCTCGTCGGGTCAGGAAGTCCATATAAGGCTCAGGGGTGGAGCCAGCGGACTGCAAGTTATCTCCCCTCAATAACCACTCCCCTCACCTCTCCCTGCCGTCTGCCACATTATGTACTGCAGACATTGGACCTATCTACTACTTTTACTACTTTACAGTAGTACAACATAAAGCACAGTAAAACTGTAGATTCCAATACATACAGTAAGGCGAAAAAAAGTAAATGTTTTAAGTATTACTTTATGTATGAAATTGGGAGCTATACTACTTTGTAACATGTTTATTTTGTATACTTTATTACTGTAGTGTTTACTCTACTGCATGCTATTTAGTTTTTGTAGAACTGAAAGACGTCCACCATGTACGTGGTGGTAGAAAGTGTCTATTTACAGATGAACAGGAGGCTTCCATTGTGCAAATGGTAGTTGAAAATAATGCCATAAGACTGTGGGAAATCCAACAACAGATTATTGAAAACTCTGCCATAACATCAGAGCGAGCTTATCATCCATAGCCAGCATCGTTAAGAAACACCAACTCCGGATGAAGCAAATCTACAGAGTGCCATTTGAATGGAGTTCCCAAAGAGTGAAAGATAAATGGTAAGAATATGTGCAAGTAAGCAATGTAGTAGTACTACATTTGATGTTGCCAGTGAACCTAACTATATAGCAATTACAGTATTTACAGTTATTTCAGAGAATCATGAAGTTGGATGCAAGTCCTATCCCTCAGGAACTCATATTCATAGATGAGGCTGGATTCAACTTAGCAAAGACAAGGAGGAGAGGAAGGAACATCATTGGTCAATGCACCATCAATGATGTACCTGGCCAGCGTGGGGGAAATGTCACCATATGCGCAGTTATGAGCCACGATGGGGTCCTCCACTGCCATGCCACCCTTGGACCATACAACACTGCCCATCTCCTTAATTTCCTGAACACCTTACATGACAATCTTTTTCAGCCAGAGCAGAGAGGGCCAGGCGATCCTGAGCAGCAAATGTATGTTCTAATTTGGGACAACGTGAGTTTCCATTGGGCTGCTCAGGTCCACAACTGCTTCCATGACCAAACAACAGATATGACAGATTTTCTTTTCGCAATTTAGTATTTGTTTCTTGACTTAGCATTTCTACACAATCTAATATGACCCTTTTGTGGTATTTTTTTAGTCACTTATTGTAAATAAGAATATAATATGTTTCTAAACACTTCTACATGAATGTGGATGCTACCATGATTATGGATAATCCTGAATGAATTGTGAATAATGATGAGTGAGAAAGTTAGACGCACAAATATCATACCCCCCCCCAAAAATGCAAACCTCCACTGTTATTATAATAGTGAGAGGTTAGCATGTCTTGGGGGTATGATATTTATGCGTCCAACTTTCTCACTCATCATTATTCACAATTCATTCAGGATTATCAGTAGAAACATATAATATTTTTTATTTACAATAAAAGTGACTCCAAAAGTGACACAATATATTATATACCATTAATTTCTATTGGGCACAAAATAATCTGAAACAGCCTCCCGAGTGGCGCTGCGGTCTAAGGCACTGAAACCACTCCCCCTCCAATAGAGCCATATATTACGAAGACAACAACAGCTGAAAATTGCCCTGCCCCTTAATCGTGGTTGATGTGTAAACAATCATCTGCAAGTTAATAGCAGTCAGCAGTTCACACACCTTGTAGGCTACTGGGAAGACAGGCTACACTTAAAGTAGATGGCCCTAGCTAGCAAAAAGACAGTAATATACAGTGCCTTGCGAAAATATTCAGCCCCCTTGAACTTTTTTTTGCCACATTTCAGGCTTCAAACATAAAGATATAAAACTGTATTTTTTTGTGAAGAATCAACAACAAGTGGGACACAATCATGAAGTGGAACGACATTTATTGGATATTTCAAACTTTTTTAACAAATCAAAAACTGAAAAATTGGGTGTGCAAAATTATTCAGCCCCTTTACTTTCAGTGCAGCAAACTCTCTCCAGAAGTTCAGTGAGGATCTCTGAATGATCCAATGTTGACCTAAATGACTAATGATGATAAATACAATCCACCTGTGTGTAATCAAGTCTCCGTATAAATGCACCTGCACTGTGATAGTCTCAGAGGTCCGTTAAAAGCGCAGAGAGCATCATGAAGAACAAGGAACACACCAGGCAGGTCCGAGATACTGTTGTGAAGAAGTTTAAAGCCGGATTTGGATACAAAAATATTTCCCAAGCTTTAAACATCCCAAGGAGCACTGTGCAAGCGATAATATTGAAATGGAAGGAGTATCAGACCACTGCAAATCTACCAAGACCTGGCCGTCCCTCTAAACTTTCAGCTCATACAAGGAGAAGACTGATCAGAGATGCAGCCAAGAGGCCCATGATCACTCTGGATGAACTGCAGAGATCTACAGCTGAGGTGGGAGACTCTGTCCATAGGACAACAATCAGTCGTATATTGCACAAATCTGGCCTTTATGGAAGAGTGGCAAGAAGAAAGCCATTTCTTAAAGATATCCATAAAAAGTGTTGTTTAAAGTTTGCCACAAGCCACCTGGGAGACACACCAAACATGTGGAAGAAGGTGCTCTGGTCAGATGAAACCAAAATTGAACTTTTTGGCAACAATGCAAAACGTTATGTTTGGCGTAAAAGCAACACAGCTCATCACCCTGAACACACCATCCCCACTCTCAAACATGGTGGTGGCAGCATCATGGTTTGGGCCTGCTTTTCTTCAGCAGGGACAGGGAAGATGGTTAAAATTGATGGGAAGATGGATGGAGCCAAATACAGGACCATTCTGGAAGAAAACCTGATGGAGTCTGCAAAAGACCTGAGACTGGGACGGAGATTTGTCTTCCAACAAGACAATGATCCAAAACATAAAGCAAAATCTACAATGGAATGGTTCAAAAATAAACATATCCAGGTGTTAGAATGGCCAAGTCAAAGTCCAGACCTGAATCCAATCGAGAATCTGTGGAAAGAATTGAAAACTGCTGTTCACAAATGCTCTCCATCCAACCTCACTGAGCTCGAGCTGTTTTGCAAGGAGGAATGGGAAAAAATTTCAGTCTCTCGATGTGCAAAACTGATAGAGACATACCCCAAGCGACTTACAGCTGTAATCGCAGCAAAAGGTGGCGCTACAAAGTATTAACTTAAGGGGGCTGAATAATTTTGCACGCCCAATTTTTCAGTTTTTGATTTGTTAAAAAAGTTTGAAATATCCAATAAATGTCGTTCCACTTCATGATTGTGTCCCACTTGTTGTTGATTCTTCACAAAAAAATACAGTTTTATATCTTTATGTTTGAAGCCTGAAATGTGGCAAAAGGTCGCAAAGTTCAAGGGGGCCGAATACTTTCGCAAGGCACTGTAATAGAATAGAATAGAATGAAGCCCTCAGCTGCAGAGTCACAGTGATGTTCTCCTGAGTTTTGGTCACCGCCGTGAACGAGTCTCCACTGCCTGCACACACAAACAGGCAAACACAAACACAGTTACTATCCTCATTAATAATAAGTTAATATTTCACAAAATATAATAAATTATTCTAATGTGTTAACTGTGTCACGCTGTCGCTCAACAGTTTAGCTTCCTCATTCACGAGTCCGCACTGGTACTTGATCTTGCAAACACACGTGACCGTCCCCTTGAAACCCCTTAGCCAGCTGCACCACTGAAAAGATAGCAATACAATGGTGTAGGTGGGGGTACTTCAACTTGAGTGAGTTTAAAGCTACTCAACTCGGTCACAAATGCAACACACATGCAAGAGGGGCTAAAAATACCTTTTGGAATATACTTGGGGAAGATGTTGCCAATGTGGAAATTCTCATCTGCAAAGATCAGAAACAGCTTTACTATTACATGCCTTACATCTCACACTTCTTTGTTACATTGAAAGTATAGGCTGCATCCAAAATGGCATCCTATTCCCTACATAGTGCACTATACTGCCCTACCAAGCAAAAAGGCAGTAACAGCTCATTTGGTCAAAAATTAGTTAGTCATTTTTGCTACATTAAATACATGCTTAATCATGTGAACAAGTATCCTGCCTCTATTGTATTGTGTTTTGGAGAAAAGTGGGGTCATGTTAGCAGTAACTGCATAAAGTTACCGTGAAACCAAGGTAAATAAAATACACTTTTATCAGTTCACGCTATGAGCTGTTACTGCCTTTTTGCTTGGTAGGACAGTATATTAGGGAATATGGTGCCATTTTAAACGCAGATATAGAGATTTTCAGGCTTTAAAGTTTCTCTTAATAATCTGAAATAACATGTTACATACTGTACCTAATATGAGGAGATGGTAGGAGTGGGACTGACTGGCTGACTGGTTGATTGATTGTTTGACTAATTGACAGACTGCCTGCCTATGGAAAATACTTATTTTCAGACTGCCTATGATGGAAAATACTTATTTTCCATCATAATTTGCAAATAAATTAATTAAAAATCCTACAATGTGATTTTCTGGATGTTTTTTTTTCTCATTTTGTCTGTCATAGTTGAAGTGTACCTATGATGAGAATTACAGGCCTCTCTCATCTTTTTAAGTGGGAGAACTTGCACAATTGGTGGCTGACTAAATACTTTTTTGCCCCACTGTAGTAACCCTAGATGTAAAATTGTAAATAATGGCTACTTCTCAGAAAGTATTAAACTGTCAAGAGGATTAAAACAAAGTTGTCTACTATCGGTATATCTATTTATTAAGGCCATAAAATGTTAGCTATTAAAATAAGATCCAACAATAATATCAAGGGCCTAGAAATCCAGGGCTTAAAAACAAAGGTGTCATTGTACGCTGATGATTCACGTTTTATTTTAAAGCCACAATTTGGATCCCTCCACAGCCTCATAGATGATCTAGATAATTTTTCTAACCTCTCTGGATTACAACCAAATGATGCACTATATTACGTATTGGAGCACTAAAAATTAAAACTTTAAAATTTCTGTGTAGTTTACCAATAATATAGTCTAATGATGAAGTGGACATACTCGGTATTCATCACCCGAAATAAAGAGATTAAATATTATGTTTGAACTCAAATATAATAAAATATTTAAAAAATATATATTTTACACAACAATAAAACATTCTAAAAGTATAATCTTTTTAAATTATATTATAAATAGGACTAGTGGAGTTATGTCACACATGCAGCTAACAAAAATATATGGAAACGTCTGCTCTATCAAAATTACAACCAACTAATTGCAGCATTACCGCAAAAAAAAGAGGCAAGTGGAAGGGGGAGAAAGTAAGGGACCTGTCTGTCAGCCCTGCATTAAAGACCAAAATTGGCTAAAGAAAATTGTGATAAAGAAAATAGTCTACTAGTTTAATTTAAGGACCAAAACATTTAATTGAGAGCTGTGCCATATAGATTGCAAAATAGTTGGTGTACCGATTCCATGGCACATGATTTATGAACTGATACACAAAACAACGCTAGATTCAAAACGTTGACTTTTTCAATTTAAATGATTATACAAAATTATTGCAACCAATGTAATGTTATATATATATATATATATTCATTACAGTTTTCTCGAATGTGGAGTAATTTGTAGAACGTCACATGAACATATTCAAACCCCCGGTATTTGGGAAACATAGATCAGGGGTGGCCAACCCTCTTGGAGAGTTAACTTTTGGCAGGATTTTCTATGGCCCAAATGAATTACATGTTTACAAGTTTGTTTGCTATGGACAAGGAGAGACTGAAATCCATAATACACTTAGCAACTGCCACCAACCAATAATATTAGCATTTTCTATCCCATCAAAAATTTATTCAATGTTCCCCAGTTAGCTTACTCTACATGTCATGCCCAAATAATCTCAAAGGTACTTCAAACAAAGTCGTCGAATATTGAGTGTGTATTCCAACTTTTTTTTTTATTCAGCCCTGGTCAAGGGCCTAAGCCATGTGAAAATATGGAGAATTGCTGGAAATGAGCTTTAAAACATGTTTTTTTCTGGGGTGGATCAGCCATGCACAATGCAGGTGATGGCTGCAGGATGAAGTTGGTGAAGAGCAACTGCAGAAACTTACAGTCGACTGCAGTCAAAATTTACGAACTTTGATCACCTGATTTTTGTCAAGTTCATGCATTTGCTCAACGCAATATACTTTGAAGGCGGCAACCAACGATGGTCAAGGACTTGACAAAGTGATCTGCTCGAACGCATCCTTTTACTTCTCTAGCCTTGGCTACCACACGAGCACTCAATCGGTCACACGTTCAAGCTAGCCAATAATGAGCAAGTTCCCTCTTTTGTCGTGTTGGTATCATGCGTAGAAGCACTGGGCACAGAACATTGCATGAATCACGTAGTTAGTTAGCTAAGTAATTTTTCTTAAAACGTTGAATGAGTGTGAGCTGGCCAGCTATCGAGGAGATGTTCCGACTTAAACTACAGCTTCCAGAATGCAACCGCAATGCAGCGTAGGTGCGTATATCCGGTGTCTTAAACACATTATACTTCCGCCCAGACAGACCGACACAGGCAGCCCGAAAAGGAAAACGTAGCTAACTTTTAAAAGCACCAATCAACAAGAGCTTTTTGAGCATAGTTTCATATTTTACAACAAAATCAGGACATGTTTCTCGACTTGACTGAATATTGACGAAGCCGCTAAAAGCAAAGACAAACGCGTTGGCCGCTCAAGAAAGTTTGTGTGAGGGCCTGTAAACAACATGTCCTCCGCCTCGCAGGCATCCTCTAGACGGCAATGGTGCTACCTCTGCGATCTGCCCAAGATGCCCTGGGCCATGCTCTGGGAATTCAGCGAAGCTGTTTGCCGGGGATGCGTGAACTACGACGGGGCGGACAGAATCGAACTCCTAATTGAGACGGCCAGACAGTTGAAGAGTAGCCACGGTGTTTTGGATGGAAGGTCCCCGGGCCCTCAGCAAGGCAAACCCAGCTCAGGTGGACCGATGGAAGGAGGGAGGCAGCATGCAGAACGTTTAGACAGGGGGAGGGGAGAGTATGGCGTTTCACCCCGCCTCCCCAATGGTCTGCACAGAGCTGAAGATGTGAGTATGTCAGAGGGGAGCAGACAGAGCCCCAACACTAGAAGGGCTATGGCTGGGGCCGCACCTGCTCTACATGGGACCATACCTCATGCTTTGATAGCCCAGGGGTTAGTGGGGGCCCCTCACGGCTTGTTGGCCCCTGTTTCAGGCACCAGAGCTGGGGGCCAGCAGATGGCTAGTTCCTCTGGCCATATAATGGGTGGTGATGGAAGGCGCCAGGTAATGTCAGCCATGTCGCTGGGGGCTGGTGCCTCCACTCTTGTGGGTCTGGAGGCAGGCTGGAGGAATGGTGAGGTCATGGCTGAGCTGGCAGAGAGCGCCAGGAGCCGGGCAGAGGGCTGGCCCAACCGCCCCAGAGCAGTACGAGACGTCCTGGTGACCCTCTGCGGCTGTGCCCCCTTCAGTGTGCGCTTCAGGAAAGACCACAACCTGGTGGGGCGCATTCTCGCTTTCGAAGCCGGGACCGGGCCTGAGTTTGAGCTGAAGGTGTTTGTGGAATACCCCAGCGGCTCTGGAATAGTCTTCTCGGGCATCCCAGAGCTTGTCAGGCAGATGTTTCGTGACTCAAACAAAGACGCGGGCAAAGCAGTGAACTCAGGGCTGCGTTACGTGGAATATGAGAGGCGACAGGGCGCTGGGGACTGGCGTGCGCTCACGGAGCTCCTTAGTGACGGTGTACGCTCGTTTAAGGAGCCACCGATGCCCGAGATCCTCCCACAGCCGTACACAGATGCCGGCATGCCCATGGCGCCCGCCGGCCGCTCTGCACCTACCAAGGGTGCTGCACGGCGACGCAAAGCATCACCAAGCTCTGAAAACGGAGAGAGTGATGGAAGGCCCATGGGGGATCACCCAGCCAGAGAGCCCTGGTCTCGAGGTGCATATCCAGGCATGGAGCCCCTAGGCTCAGGCATGACCAACCCCCAGGACGGCCTGCCCCGCTCTCACAGCCAGCCCTCGCCCATCTCAGCGCTCATGGGAGTGGCCGACAGCCTAAGCTCAAGCCAGATGTCCCGAGACGGCCCCGGCTTGTCCTCAGCCCATTCCTCTGCAGCTGGCCGCCCAACCAGCGGCAGTCCCTCCTCTGCCTCCACCGCAGTCTCCCAGGCAGATATGGGCCAGGGTGCCCAAGGGGGGCCGAGCACTACCAGCGCTGGGGATTCCGGGAGTGGCGCCCTGCTTTGCTGCACCCTCTGCCGAGAGCGCCTGGAAGACACTCACTTTGTCCAGTGTCCGTCTGTCCCGCACCACAAGTTCTGCTTCCCATGCACGCGTGGCTCCATCCGCAGTCAGGGCCCTGGAGGAGAGGTGTACTGCCCCAGCGGCGAGCGTTGTCCCCTGGCCGGATCCACCGTACCCTGGGCTTTCATGCAGGGAGAGATCTCCACCATCCTGGCCGGAGACGGCGACGTGACGGTGAAGAAGGAGAACGACCCCTGACCCCAATCAAGGTGAAAGGCCCATGACATCCATCTTTATTTTTTTCATAGATCTATTAGCAGTAGTTTCTGTTTCTAATAAATTTGTAATTGTCTTTCTCAACAGCGGCTCAAACACTTTGAAAGCGCTTCCCTGATCTATTTATCTCACCCGAAAGTTCAGATTGGCTGCAGTTTATCACGTGCACCGCAGAGGTGCAGCAAGATAACTGAATCACCACGCAACCCAGGAGGGAATAGAACCACCTTATTAAACAAGTTAGGAGGGCACCAGAACCATCAGTCCAAAAGTGGGCCACATGTCGGTCCGAGCTAGGCTCATCTGTTAGTAATAATTCAACTAGAGAAAATCACAAGTCATTCTCCATGTCCAATGAAGCAGCAGAGGCTATTCACGAGGCCTTGTTTTAAAAGCCCAGGATTGAAAGCACAGGTCTGTTCTTTAAAATGACAATCTCTCAACGTTTCATGTGTTTCTATATAAAACAATTTAGTTGCATACTGTGTCATATGTGAACGATACCAATATTGAAAGTCCATGGGTAGCCAGAAGCAGGCAATTATTTGGACAGGACAAATAGATTTTTAAAACAATGGCAAAACCAGTAGGTCCTTAAAACCAAGGTTTAAACATTTTAATCACACGTCTCTTCAATGTATGCTCATTTATTACATATTGTATGTCAGAAATGTGAATTTACTTTAAATGACTAATTTCTATTTTTGATACAATAAATTTATGTATGCGTTTATAGTAAGTGATAAGACCAAAGATGGCTTTGTGCTCTAATTTTACTGTAGCTTTGTATGCTGTACACACTGATTACTTTATCAGTCACTCTGTTTCTTAATCTACCACAGAAGTAAGCTGGTTGTTTGTCTCTAACTTTTTTGAATTCCCTGTGTGTGTGTGTGTGTGTGTGTGTGTATATATACACACACGCTTCAATGGTGAAACAACATACTCAAATGTGATCTTAATATGGGGGTCAACTAATAAATTCCAGAATAGTCATTGCTCTTGTGTATTTTTTGTCTTGCTCCCTTTTTGCTAGTGCAATTCCTACCCTTTTGTAAAAATGTTTCTGTATGGCACACACAAATACCAGGAGAAGTGAAGCATTTTTCAAACATTTAATTCATCTTAGAAAAGGTATACAGTTGCACTTTCCAAAGGAGGAAAGTTCAAAACTGTTTGAAATGCTATTTTTACCCTGTTGAGAAATTACACCGTTAACCTGATTCCAACCAAATTAATTAGAATTTTGTATAATTTAGTCCAGGCCATTTGACGTTGAAAAATCAATTCCAAATCAAACAAACACCAAGTCCTAAATTACAATTTATTTAAGAAGGGAATTCTGAAAGGGTGCCAATATATTACAGCACAACTGTACATAGATATTTGAAGACAGGCACATATTTAATACTTAACTTTTTCCATGATTCAGCATTTTGAAATTCCAATGATACCACAGTAAACCACCTCTAACTGTAAACAATGTATTTGAGCAGCGAGATAGGGTAGAAAAAGGTGACAGACATTCAATAAATGTCAAACGAGCTCACATTTCACATGCCTTGTATGCATAGACTGCTACCAAGCATCACAACCAATTTCCATGATTAGAATTGGGCGGTATCTAGATTTTCATACCGTTTCTGTACCATACCGAGGTATACAGTATCGCTAAATGTTCACATAAGTGGCACCCAAAAGATTAATACTTTTTTTTGACACAACAATTTAGGCACTAGGGATCTCGATCCATGAGGCGATTGAATGTCTGCTATAAGTAGTGGCGTAGCACGGTATTGAAAATCATACCGTCGGTATTCGGCAATACCCCAGTATAACACCCAAGCCTAATTAGAAAATATAAAAAATATTGTAAACAAAACACTTACCCATAGATTATGTATATTGTAATAACATTTTCACAAACAAAAAGGAAGCCTGAAAAATATAGAATTTGGCATCATCCCTTATTGATCTGGTTCATGAGGACCATATTAATAATCCATTGACAAATATCAAGTGATAATGAGCAACTTGATGGTCAGCCATCAATGCTTTACATTGGAGTCACCCAGTGAAACCTCACAAGGAGCTTCTTGATCCAACAACGTGACCCCTCAGAAAGGGCTTCCTGTGTCCCGGAGGGCCTCTTGGGCCCCTTTCAGTGTCTCCCTCTTCACACACTTCCAATAATCTATGATGCCACGCTGGGGCTGCACCTGGGGAAATACAAACATCACATAATAATTAGAGGTCGACCGATTAATTGGCATGGCATATTTAGGTAAGATAAATTCATGTTAGCAGGCAATATTAACTAGGGAAATTGTGTCACTTCTCTTGCGTTCAGTGCAAGCAGAGTCAGGGTATATGCAACAGTTTTGGCCGCCTGGCTCGTTGCGAACTGTGAACTCATTTGTCAGAATTGTACATAATATTGAAGGTTGTGCAATGTAACAGCAATATTTAGACTTGGGGTTGCCACTCGTTCGATAAAATACGCAACGGTTCCGTATTTCACTGAAAGAATAAACGTTTTGTTTTCGAAATGATAGTTTACGGATTTGACTATATTAATGACCAAAGGCTCGTATTTATGTGTTTATTATATAATAATTCAGTCTATGATTTGATAGAGCAATCTGACTGAGCCGTGGTAGTTAGCAGCATGCTCATAAGCATTCATTCATACAACACTTTACTGCAAGTATCTCTACTTGCACCTCATCATCTGCACATTTATCACTCCAGTGTTAATCTGCTAAATTGTAATTATTCGCTCCTATGGCCTATTTACTGCCTACCTACCTCCTCATGCCTTTTGCAAACACTGTATATAGACTTTCTTTTTTTTCTACTGTGTCATTGACTTGTTTATTGGCTTGTTTATTGTTTACTCCATGTGTAACTCTGTGTTGTTGTCTGTGTCACACTGCTTTGCTATATCTTTGCCAGGTCGCAGTTGTAAATGAGAACTTGTTCTCAACTAGCCTACCTGGTTAAATAAAGGTGAAATCAAAAAAGAAAACTGCCAGCAGCTCTTAGCAATGCTTGAAGCAAAGCGCTGTTTATGACTTCAAGCCCATCAACTCCTGAGATTAGGCTGGTAATACTAAAGTGCCTATATGAACATCCAGGTATATGAAATACAAAATGGTAGAGAAATAGTCGACGCATCAAAATTCCTATAATAACGACTACAACCTAAAACTTCTAAACTGGGAATATTTAACCACCAGCTTTCACATATTGCACTTTTACTTTCTTCTCCAACACTGTGTTTTGGCATTATTTAAATCAAATTGAACATGTTTCATTATTTATTTGAGACTAAATTGATTTTATTTATGTATTATATTAAGTTAAAATAAAAGTGTTCATTGAGTATTGTTGTAATTGTCAATTACAAAAATATATATTTAAAAAAGCGTCCGATTAATCGGTATCGGCTTTTTTTTGGTCCTCCAATAAATCGGTATCGACATTGAAAAATCATAAATCGGTCGACCTCTAATAATAATAATAATAATAATAATAATAATAATGTTAATAAACTTTACAGAGTGGCTGCGTGAATTGATCACCAGGACACCTTTTTATATGGACTAAACAACCCCCCCAAAAATGTTGCGCAATCTCCGCTGCGTCCTCCCTTTCCTAATCCTCACTTCTGAGATTAACATTCTGGAAAATTTGGACAACATGATCAGCGTGAGGTTTTCTCCCCCCCAAAAAAGTGCGTAAAGTAACACATCGCGGAACGTTTAAAAGGTCATTTAGTACACTGGAAAAGGTGTCCTAGGGGGCGGGGCGGTTTGATTAGATTGTGTAGCCTCGGCTGAAACTTAACTTGTGTAGCACAATTCATACAGAGACCGCACCGCACCTCACAACACAATGATTATTAACAAGTAAATTGGAGACTTGAAAGTTTGAAAGAAGCACAGATCAAGATCAAATAACACCCTGACATACTTTTTAATGTGATTGCCAACTGGTAAATACCCCCTTTACCTTCAAGCCACGTAGTACTCGGTCCTCCATCACTCCGATAAACTCCTTGTGGCTCAGGCAGTTATCGCCGTCCAGGTCAAAGATCTTGAACACAGTGTCCAGCACGTTCTCCGAGAGGTCGTGCCCTGTGGCGATCTTCACAGCTCGCTTAAATTGGACTGTGGAGTATCAAAAGAAAGTCAAATTATCAGGATAATGTCTTTGGTTGAAGTGATTTGACTGTGTCGAATCAGAAACTTTCATACAAAATGCCCAAGGTAGAAATTAAAATTACCCATTCCAATAGGTCGGTTGGCTTCACTTATCATTTTCACAGAGAAGGCAAAGTCCTCCAGGTTGTTGGTGAATAGGCAAAACGCTTTGAACTCATCAAATGTGATGCTCTACAAAAGAAGAGGGACAAATGTCCAAGTTGTATACTGAGAAGTCAACCCTTGAGACCCCCCCCCAAGAAAAATGGGTTTATTTCACAACTTCTTAAACCTGAAGGTACATTGACCTGACTTCCTATTATCCTTGGCCCTGTTTGAATAGAAAATGCATCCTTTCTACATTAAAGTAACCCCACATCAGAATTGGTTGGATTGGGGAAAGTAATTGGGTGGCAATTCTCAACCTTGCTTTCACAACCCCTAATAATCTGTGGTGACCAAGGAAGGAAGGGTGGATTTTTCAAAGCATTGGAACAGGGCCACATTCCTTTTTACCTGGCCAGCGGGGATCCTCTTCCTCATGTTCTCCCAGTAGGCCTCGTTGGCTTCCTCGTTGGTGTAGTGCAGCAGCCACTCTGCAAAGTCCTCCCGCCGCATGGTGTCCATGCCCTTGGAAAACTGCAAGAACTCCATCTCCTGCACCTCTGCCTGCAGGTCCTCCATGAACCTAGAAGAGAAATCCAGAGTAAAGACACTGAATGTGACTAGGTCGGTTCCGGGCCCGTACTCAGTGTCTCAGAGTAGTTATGCTGATCTAGGATCAGGTCTCCCTGTCCTTGTAACTATATTATGATCTAACAGGCAACACTGATCCTTGAGCAACAATAAGTATTCAGTGCATATGAGAAAACATGATTTTACTAGGATTAGGTACACCTATATATGCAAAAGTATGTGGACACCCCTTCAAATGAGTGGATTCTGCTATTTCAAACACACCCATTGCTAAAATCAAGCACACAGCCATGCAATCTCCATAGACAAACATTGGCCGTAGAATGGCCTTACTGAAGAGCTCATTGACTTTCAACTTGGCACAGTCATAGGATTCTACTTTCCCAACAAGTCAGCCCTGCTAGAGCTTCCCCAGTCAACTGTAAGTGCTGTTATTGTGAAGTTGCAATTTCTAGGAGCAACAACGGCTCAGCCGCAAAGTGGTGAGCCACACAAGCTCACAGACCGCCGAGTGCTGAAGTGCATAAAAAATTGTCTGTCCTCGATTGCAACCATCACTACGGAGTTTAACTTCCTCTGGAAGCAATGTTCACAGCACAATATCTGTTAATCGGGAGCTGAATGAAATAGGTTTCCATGGCCGAGCAGCTGCACACAAACCTAAGATCCCCATGCGCAATGCCAAGCGTCGGCTGGAGTGTTGTAAAGCTTGCCATTCTACTCTGGAGCAGTGGAAACATTGCGATGAATGATGATGAATCACACTTCACCAATGAGGGCTGTGATGAATCACGCTTCACCAATTACGGCTGTGATGAATCACGCTTCACCAATTACGGCTGTGATGAATCACGCTTCACCAATGGGGCGGTTTTTCATGGTTCGGGCTAGGCCTTTCATGGTTCGGGCTAAGCGTTAAGATTTCCCTTCACTGGAACTACAGCATACATTTACATTACAGACAATTATGTGCTTCCAACTTTGGCAACAGTTTTGGGAAGGACTTTTCCTGTTTCAGCATGACAATGCCCCCTGTGCACAAAGCGAGGTCTTACAGAAATGGTTTGTCAAGATTGGTGTGGAAGAACTTGACTGGCCTGTACAAAGCCCTAACCTCAACCCCATCAAAGACCTTTGGGATGAATTGGAACACCGACTGCGAGCCAGGCCTAATCGTCCAACCTCACTAATGCTTGTGGCTGAATGGAAGTCCCCGCAGCAATATTCCAACATCTAGTGAAAAGCCTTCCCAGAAGAGTTGAGGCTGTTAAAGCAGCAAAGGGGAGACCAACTCCATATTAAATGCCTATGATTTTGGAATGAGATGTTCGATGAACATGTGTCCACATACTTTTGGTCATGTAGTGTATTTTACCTGCAGAATACATTGTACTGAAGCTTGTTTTTGCCATTCCTGCCAAAGAAGAATGCCTGCAGTGTAGTGTTCACACCATCCCCCTCTACGACTGGTTTCTGTGAAGATGACATCAAGTTTCAACACTTCCTGCCTTTGTTATTACTGCAAGCCCCATCACGCTTGAAATATGAGTAAACACAATCAGTTTTCCAGCCGGTACGCAATGGTTTACGTCACCGTACAATGACAGTTGGCAAGGTTTAGTGCTTTCAATGTGCATTTCCACATGTAATTTAAAATAAATGTTAAAAAAATACCCTTTATTTAACTAGGCAAGTCAGTTAAGAACAAATTCTTATTTACAATGACGGTCTACTTGGGAACAGTGGGGTAACTGCCTTGTACAGGGGCAGAACGACAGATTTTTACCTTGTCAGCCCAGGGATTCGATCCAGCAACCTTTGTTACTGGCCCAACGCTCTAACCCCTAGGCTACCTGCTGCCCATATCAAGTATTTTGAAAACTTTTCAACAATTCACATAAATGACTAAGGAGTTCAGTCTTAAAAAGGTTTAGAGTGTTGACTCACCACGTCTGTGGCACCTTCCATGGGCACTTTCTCTTTTCTTTTCCCAATGATTTTCTTGAGCTTCATCATAAAACAAAGCAGCAACAATTATTCCTTGTATTATAATAAATGCAGATACTAAACTACAAAAGATTGAGCTAAAAACATTTACTACTAGTGAGAGCATTTCTTAGCTAGCTTAGTCTAAAAATTCAGGAAACTACTAATTCAGTTATAAACCCACTAATAACACATACATACCTCTTACTCATCTGGATTATCCAATAAATGTCAGCAATAAGATAATTTTTCATTAGTCAAAAAGGTTTACTACCCACAATGCCTCACTAATATTAAAACTGGAGCCAGTTTGAAACAGCAAACAGTGTGTGTTTGAGATCGACTGAACAGCAGATGGACCGCATAGAACTACTGATCTACAAATCATCTTGCAACCCAAATACTACTCATGATGTGACCAAAGCGATCACTTGCCTTGCTCACACTGATCCTCTCAAACACGCTGAATGATTATCCATGCTGCTCCTCGCTCTACTTTGTCAGGTGCATAACATGCTTACATGTAAGATGTTTTGGACCCCATATTCCCAGTAGGAACACACAACAGAGGTCTCTTAACGCTATCTAAACCCTGTGGTTCCCAGTGTTGCTGAATGTCTACACCAGGCTCTATTCAAAATTAGGGAATCAACTTTCATTGGTTTGGCGCAAAACTGTGTCAGTCACATGCATTTTTGTAGCAATGTATGCATACTGCATTGTGCTAAAGCCAACTGGCAAATACAGTATGTTTACAAGCTAGATTCTGTAACATACAATGCATTTGGAACGTATTCAGACCTCTTGACTTTTTCCACATTTTGTCACATTACAGCCTTATTCTAAAATTGATTGAATTGATTTTTCCCCTCATCAATCTATACAGAGAGTCAGAGTCCTTTAGGTGCCTTTTGGAAGAAACTGGTGCAGACTGGCCATACAACATGTGACTGAGTTAGTATCAAGAGTATAGTACTCACTTGTTGGAGCATTTATTTTAAAACCTCCAACTGGGCAACGTCCATGTAAGGGCTGGTAATATTTTGGAATTTAACAGTGTGGATACTTGATCTAGATATACATGACTGTATACTTTGATATACAATCAGACAATACAAATTACTATATGCAACATGAAAATACAAATCCATCAACTCCTTGAGAAGTATATCATCACTGTCTGATGAAAACCTCATCCTCAAACCACAAATGTTTCAGTAAATAAAAAAAATATATAAAAAAATTCCGCATTAACGAACATGCAATTATGAATACATTTTCTTGGTCCTAGAGTCACGAAATGTTCAGAGTACATTGAGGGGAATTACTGCTTTCAATCAATAAAAAAATAAATAAAAATTTGCCACAAATGCAGTTACACGGTTTTCATCAGAGAGCGACGATATAAAAAACAAAAATGTGAGGAACATTATATAATACACATTATAAAAGCATACCTTGAGAAACTCCTTTCTGTCCACATGCTCATTGCCATCAATATCAAGCATTTTGAAAGCTATATGAAATCCTGTGTGTGGCTCTGAAATTACACAATGCATTTTCTATTAGAAAATAACATCACAGGCTTATCTGCAGTTGAAGTCGGAAGTTAACATTAAAACATTAACATTAACATTAAAATGGTTGAGTCATTAAAACTTGTTTTTCAACCACTCCACAAATGTCTTGTTAACAAACTATAGTTTTGGCAAGTCGGTTAGGATATCTACTTTGTGCATGACACAAGTAATTTTCAACAATTGTTTACAGAGATTATTTCACTTATAATTCACTGTATCATAATTCCAGTGGGTCACAAATTTACATACACTAAATTGACTTTGCCTTTAAACAGCTTGGAAAATTCCAGAAAATGATGTCATGGCTTTATAAGCTTCAGATAGGCTAATTGACATCATTTGAGTGAAAGGGAGATGTACCCGTGGATGTATTTCAAGGCCTACCTTCAAACTCAGTGCCTCTTTGCTTGACATCATGGGAAAATCAAAAGAAAAAAAGGTACCACGTTCATCTGTACAAACAATAGTGCGCAAGTATAAACACCATGGGACCACGCAGCCGTCATACCGCTCAGGAAGGAGAAGCGTTCTGTCTCCTAGAGATGAACGTATTTTGGTGAGAAAAGTGCAAATCAATCCCAGAACAACAGCAAAGGACCTTGTGAAGATGCTGGAGGAAACAGGTACAAAATTATCTATTTTCGTAGTAAAACGAGTCCTATATCGACATTACTTGAAAGGCTGCTCAGCAAGGAAGAAGCCACTGCTCCAAAACCGCCATAAGCCAGACTATGGTTTGCAACTGCACATGGGGAAAAAGATCATACTTTCTGGAGAAATATCCACTGGTCTTACGAAACAAAAATAGAACTGTTTGGCCATAATGACCATCGTAATATTTAGAGGAAAAAGGGGGAGGCTTGTAAGCCGAAGAACACTATTCCAACCGTGAAGCACGAGGGTGGCAGCATCATGTTGTGGGGGTGCTTTGCTGCAGGAGGAACTGGTGCACTTCACAAAATAGATGGCATCATGAGGTATGAAAATTATGAGGATATATTGAAGCAACATCTCAAGACATCAGTCAGGAAGTTAAAGCTTGGTCGCAAATGGGTCTTCCAAATGGACAATGACTCCAAGCATACTTCCAAAGTTGTGGCAAAATGGCTTAGGGATAACAAAGTCAAAGTATTGGAGTGGCCATCACAAAGCCCTGACCTCAATCCTATAGAACATTTGTGGGCAGAACTGAAAAAGTGTGTGCGAGCAAGGAGGCCTAATAACCTGACTCAGTTACACCAGCTCTGTCAGGAGGAATGGGCCAAATTTCACCCAACTTATTGTGGGAAGCTTGTGGAAGGCTACCTGAAACGTTTGACCCAAGTTAAACCATTTAAAGTCAATGCTTCCAAATACTAATTGAGTGTATGTAAACTTCTGACCCACTGGGAATGTGATGAAATAAATAAAAGCTGAAATCATTCTCTCTACTATTATTCTGACATTTCACATTCTTAAAATAAAATGGTGATTCTAACTGACATAAGACAGGGAATTTTTACTAAATGTCAGGAATTGTGAAAAACTCAGTTTAAATGTATTTGGCTACGATGTATGTAAACTTCCAACTTCAACTGTAGGTACTGCTTGGACCCAACAAAGCAGCGACAAAATGAGCGCTTAACAGCAGGGTCTTCTGAAATAATGATTCTAGCACAACATTGTTAGTGACTGGGCAACATTTTGAATGAGAAAGTTAATTCGCCAAAACACTACCACATGAGCTGTGTGTTCAGTATCTAAGTATGAGAGAAAAATACTATAAATAGAAAAATAAAATGTGCGTTCTATTGGACTGTTTGAATTTGTTATTTTTTATTTTTGTGCCTACTGAAAACCACCACCCAGGTTGTCAGTCCAGCCACATAAGTTTTAGCCAGCTTTTCAGTCACTGCACTAACCTTGAGGGCATAGAAAATCCCACAAAATCAAGTAATGCATACATAATCTTATTATTTTCACAATGTTACAGTAGCAGGCTACACAATATACTATCCTAAACATGATAGATAGTACATTAGATTAGGCTACGTCAAATTAAGTTAACCTATTGTGCAGACAATAAGATGAGGGGCCTGAAAATATCATGAGCAACGGAAGCTCGGCAATTCATAAATGAGCCAGCTATTGTACAAAGGTGTTGCCACACATTCATTATGTTTGCACGTCTATATGCTACATCTGTGCTAAACCAGAGCTGTGTTCATTAGGCACCCAACGGTAGAAAACGTTCTGAAACGGGAAGGTATCATCTGTCCTTGTGTAACACTGTTGTTTCCGTTCTTCTCCCTGCCCCAACCTGGACTCAAACCAGGGACCCTCTGAACACATCAACATCTGTCGCCCATGAAGAAGCCGCGACCCTTGAGCAGGTGATGTCACCGATTGAATGATACTAGGCTACACTCAAACCCTTTGACCTCCTCCACAGCAACCCCAGCAGTCGGGCAGAGCTCAACTGAGTAGATACCACTAACTAGCTAGCCAATTGATATCGACTAAACTTGTCCAATAAACACACATTTTTATTTTCAGTTGCAAACCATTTTACTAATGGACACGACCCAGATGAAGTACGATGTGCTGTGTAAGCATGAGAGGATGCATGTCATTGAAAGGGAGGGCTGTTTCTACTGTATGTCATGCTGAGTCTATAACTTACTGGTCAGAATAGTCAACAGGAACAGGTACTCTGTGTAGGATATCAGACCTGCAAGACACAAAACATGCCATCTGTATCACACAAACATTTCAGTGAGTGTTCATTTAACCCGTTTAGATTGACTCCAACATCAAATACATATTTCCTGCCTGAAGTATAACTAGCCAGCATCTTCTAACTTTGATAACGCACGTAGCACCAGTGAGGTTGCTTGACCATGGCATGAAAACGTACCATTGTCTCCAAAGTTTCTGAACAGACTGTTGCCTGCCTTGGCCCATGAGGCAGCATCCAGCATCTTATCCACCTCCTGCAAGTATCATCAATTATGCAAAGAGAAACAACAAAAAGTAATCTCGTGCTGTAATGCTCATGTTGGTAAGACTATAGGAAATCCAAAACAAGTTCTGACAATGTGTTAACCCGATCCCAACACTCACCTTTTTGGTTAGAGCTTTATTTTGCAATTTACCTACAAGCAGAAGGAAAAGTAAAGAGCAGTTGTTGCTTGGAATAAAATGTAATACACTTACCCAGATGGAGCTTGTATCTAGCCAATGAAGCCATATGCCAAACAATTACATTCATTACATAATGCAGTATTCCTTTTCAACCACGTAGGCCATTTTACAACATGGACACTATCATTTGATACTACTGTACTTACGGTCAACATTCTCCAGCATGATTGAGAAGAGGAAATCCCTTGGTGTCATGTAGAGCTCCTCATCGTACATCATTGAGGCAAACTGGTTGAAGCGCATCCGTCTGGCAGACATCTGGGATACTGGAAGCACCTATAATACAGAATGAAGAATTAGCATTAAAAGGAGGACAAAGTCTAAACTAAGGGGCAGTGCAAAGCTGAACATTTGATAAAATAATGGAAATAGAATGGTCAGTACTCCTGACCAACTATTTTGGCACATAGACATTCGTGCAAACAGCAATTAGCTAATGGATACATTTTATTTGCTTGCTTATTCTATCAATGTATCAACTGATGGCACAATTTCCCTATACATAGAAAATATTATCCCATAGGCCTGTCCCTCTCGGTCACCACAATCACACCGTTATTCAACTGGTCGTTCAGATCGGCACCGTTTCCTTTTTATTTAACGTTGCACACCGTTTTCTTCATACTGAAAGCAGCCCTAATCAATATGGTGTGACCAACAAATAGCAAAACTTGTGGAGCAGACATAGATCATAGCTGTGTTCAAATACCCATACTAACATACTTAATGAGTATAAACTACATACTATTAGTTCATTTTAGTATACTGTAAACAAACAGTATCCTTCAGTTGAGCATACTAGCGCTTCACCTGTCTACCGGAAGTTGATGCTGTTGCTATGCAACCTCTTGCTAGCATAACAAATTACTAGCTAGACATTTTACTACTTTGGGTGTGTTCTTAAATTCAATCTGGAGTGCCAGAGTGTGCTCTGGGCGTTGGTAAATTCAGAGCGTCGTCAGATTGTCCGTTTGTAAATTCATAGCGTTTCGCTCTGGGAGCGTTCAGAGTGCACACTGGATGCTCTAGCCGAGGAGTAGGGTTGATTTAAGCATTCTGACCTTACAACTGGCTAGCTACTTCCAGACACAAATGAGAGAACACCTCACTCTGACCATTTCACTCACCCTAGCAGAGCTGGTTAGGCAGTTTTCATGTTATCCAGACAGTTGGTGACAAACTGCTGCTGGCAACAATTTAATTAAGCTATTTTACCAACACCGGCAATATTCAACAGGTGTTGAGCGTTCGTAAATTCAGTTATTCTGCGCTACTCTTGTACACTCAAACGAGAGTGCTCTCGGACTAACTCGGATAGCCAGAGCAAATTTACGAAAGCACCTGAATTGAGAACGCACAACTAATGACTGGAATAATCAAGTCAATAGTTAGATAGGATATTGTTAATATTCTGGCAATTTTGACGTATTAGTAACCAACTAACGTCGTTAATGCTGTTAGAAAGCAGCTAGCTAACATAGCATATCTTTATGCAACCTCTCCCTCAATGTGATCAAGACAAAGGAGATGACTGTGGACTACAGGAAAAAGAGGACCAAGCACACCCCCATTCTAATCGACGGGGCTACAGTGGAGCAGGTTGAGAGCTTCAAGTTCATTGGTGTCCACATCACCAACAAACTAACATGGTCCAAGCACACCAAGACAGTCGTGAAGAGGGCACGACAAAACCAACTCCCCCTCAGGAGACTGAAAAGATTTGGCACGGGTCTTCAGATCCTCAAAAGGTTCTACAGCATCTCCATCGAGAGCATTCTGACTGGTTGCATCACTACCTGGTATGGCAACTGCTCGGCCTCCGACCGCAAGGCACTAGAGGGTAGTTCTAGCGGCCCAGTGTATCACTGGGGCCAAGCTTCCTGCCATCCAGGACCTCTATACCAGGCGGTGTCAGAGGAAGGTCCTAAAAATGGTCAAAGACTCAAGCCACCCTATTCGTAGACTGTTCTCTCTGCTACAGCACGGCAAGCAGTACCGGAGCGCCAAGTCTAGGTCCAAGAGGCTTCTAAACAGCTTCTACCCCCAAGCCATAAGACTCCTGAATATCTAGTCAAATGTCACTTATACAATTTGATTTGATTTACAGCAGTATGTAACCGGTATGTGGTTCGTAAGGATAGCGTAGCTAACGAATTGTCAGCCAACATAACTGTAAGGTAACTTATTCGAAAAGTAACGTTCATTACATTGCCCAACATTTGTCATAATTAGTTAAGCAATGCATTTGTATCCGCTCTCGTTAAGACTTCGGCTGCATAAGTCACACCCATTTCCAGAAGAATTGCATTATGGATCCTAAAATCACGGCAAGTGTCCACTGTTTGAATACTTCGTATTTTGGCGAATGTAGTACGAGATCCGGAAACTTTTGGCATACTAACTATATCCATACTATGACCAATAAGCATACTATACATTTACGTCACGGATAGCATGGTTAGTATGAGTATTCGAACACAGCTCATATTGTAACGACAGTCGATAGCGCGCCGGACCTGGTGTCAGAAGTGATCGGACCTCGCATCCACGACAGTGCGTGTGCTTGGCCGGTGAGCGCGTTCCTGTAAGACGTAGAATCGCGAGGACGCGCTCTTTGAAAGGAGGGAGTAGTGTACAAGAGTAGCTCGAAGGTCGAGGGTTCGAGACCTGCTCACTGCTGTTCATTACAATATATAAAGAACACACAAAACAATATCGCCCTCTGAGCCACTGTAATCATCATGCACAGTTTCCGTCTAATTAAACGTTTAACACCGTTCTGAATACACCACAATACTCTCAAAATGTTGATTGGATCCAAAAAAAAAAACATTCCGATAACTAGCTACCTAACGTTACCATATTATTTGTATGCAGAGCCTTAGCTAAATAGGCTACTTGTTGTTTACTAATAGGCCTACTGTAATTGTCAGCTCGTATTTTTGTTTACTTGAGCATTCAGTTGTGATAATGCCTGGTAGAAAAGTTTAGCATACAAATACTGATTCACCAGGCACTTAGCAAGATTCCTGGCAAGTTCGGAGATCTAGTTAACTCAAACTTCGTTGCTAACTTTACAGACAGCTAGTTAGCTGCGCCACTTCACCAAAGAGACTCGAATGTTACCTTTTCCTCCTCGGCATGGACGGTGAAGGGCAAAAACCTCTTGCTCGACTCAAAGTGAAAATATACCAGCCCGCTTCCAACGGCAGACCCCAAAATGCCAGGTCTCAGGGCACTATGCAGCGTTCTATATGACCAAGGTCTCCTCCAAAAGTTTCTCAAAACTCCAGCAACCCTGCCAAAGCTGGCCATTTTCCGTAAACTTCTTCTTAGGTACCTTCTTCTTCGATGACGTTTAATGGCGGTTGGAATCCAATACATGTTGCATTACTGCCACCAACTAGACTGGAGTATAACACCTTTATACTTTGCTTGAATAAAATGTAAAAAAAACAAACATATAAAAACAAAGAATACCCATTATTTAAATCATACATCACTTGTTGGACTATCCCTCTGCACTGGTACAACTCTACAATTCACAAGACTCCTCATGATCCCCCCCTTGACCCATCTTCCTTTACTTTCTTCACTGCCTCAGCATAGACAGCTTCTGCAATACTCTAACCCTGGAAACCTCAACCTGCCTCTCTCGTGGACATTTCTGATCTCCAGCCCCATGGGTATCCCTACAATTAACACATACCACTACTTTCTCCAATGCTACACATGCCTTTGTCTCATGCCCTTGCACACACTTTTCACACCTAGGAACCTCCCTCCTACACATGTGTGGCAGCTGCCACATGCACATGAGGTTGACACCTGTAACCACGTAATGTATTCGGCACAAAAGCTCATACGGGATAACTTACATATCGTAACATCATTTCGTTGGGCAAAGACTGAATATCAAAACTCAAAAGGACAGACAACTCTTCTGTTCCACCACTCACGCCACCCTGTCTGGGTCGCGTCAAATTACGAGCATCGCAAACCCCCAGAATCTTCCCCTTCAGTTTACATTTACCTCTACCCCAGTAATCACTCCTTGCAATGGCACCCTTTCCTTGAGAGCAAAACAATTCACCTCTCTTGTCCCCAATCGTTTAATGTGGAGTGCCTGCTCCCTCTGACCAGCAGAAACACACAATTATCAAAAGACCACTTCTGATTACCTTCATGGATTCCACAGCACCAAATCTGTTTTCACCCAGCCTGAAACCATAAATGGATCAGCCAAAAGGCAAGGGTTAAATTTTTCAAATTTTTCTACTCCTACTGTCACAGACACATCTTGATCCTGACCCTTGGTGCAAACCTCGGGCTCCGAAAATTTAACCACATCTCCTTATGATAATACTGCACTTCTCCTGACATACATCTTGTTATTGCCCTCTCAAGGGATACCAGTTAACCGGCAGTTACAATCCAACAGCAAATGCAACCTTCCTGCTTGTCCAAATCTCTTCTTCGGTATTATGGCATTCACACATTTTGTTTGTGCATGCCGCCACCTACTGTGCGGAAATGTGTGGTCGATCACATTACATTATGTGATACAAACATAAAAACGATGGGCGAAAGGAAAACAATTGCACCACCAACTAACCACACACTTACATACCGCTATTTAATTTACCCTAAATTATCTTAGCCAGGCCGATGGCCTGGGAGAACGGGACTCTCGTTCAACACACCCTGTAACTCTTCTGCAGTAAAACCTTCTACACCAGTAATTCTCTGCAGCTGCCACCATAACATCTATATTCTGGGATTTACATTCCATTTCTGCAATACAGTTATTAACCATGGCAACGAATGCTAAGAAGCCAAACTTACTGAAGCACAAATTTGTATTACTTTGTAGTAGAGGTCGACCGATTGCCGATTAATTAGGGCCGATTTCAAGTTTTCATAACAATCAGTAATCGGCATTTTTGGACGCCGATTATGGCCGATTACATTGCACTCCATGTGGAGACTGCGTGGCAGGCTGACCACCTGTTATGTGAGTGCAGCAAGGAGCCAAAGTAAGTTGCTAGCTAGCATTAAACTTGTCTCATAAAAAACAATCAATCTTAACATAATCACTAGTTAACTACACATGGTTGATGATATTACTAGTTTAACTAGCTTCTCCTGCGTTGCAAATAATCAATGCGGTGCCTGGTAATTTATCATAGAATCACAGCCTACTTCGCCAAACGGGTGATGATCTAACAAGCGCATTTGCGAAAAAAGCACTGTCGTTACACCAACGTACCTAACCATAAACATCAATGGTTTTCTTAAAATCAATACACAAGTATATATTTTTAATCCTGCATATTTAGTTAAAATAAATTCATGTTAGTAGGCAATATTAACTAGGAAAATTGTGTCACTTCTCTTGCATTCTGTTTAAGCAGAGTAAGAGTACATGCAGCAGTTTGGGCCGCCTGGCTCGTTGCAAACTGTGTGAAGACCATTTCTTCCTAACAAAGACCGTAATTAATTTGCCAGAACTTTACAAAATTATAACATAACATTTAAGGTTGTGCATTGTAACAGCAAATTTTAGTCTTATGGATGCCACCTGTTCGATAAAATACGTAACAGTTCCGTATTTCATTGAAAGAATAAACGTTTTGTTTTCGAAATGATAGTTTCTGGATTTGACCATATTAATGAACGAAGGCTTGTATTTCTGTGTGTTGATTATATTATAAGTCTATGATTTGATATTTGATAGAGCAGTCTGACTGAGCGGTGGTAGGCAGCAGCAGGCTCGTAAGCATTCATTCAAACAAAAAATGTGTAGGAGGGAGGTTTGCCAGCAGCTCTTCGCAATGCTTGAAGCACAGCGCTGTTTATGACTTCAAGCCTGTCAACACCCGAGATTAAGCTGGCAATACTATAGTGCCTATAAGAACATCCAATAGTCAAATGTACTGTATATGAAATACAAATGGTATAGCGAGAAATAGTCCTATATTTTCCTATAACTACAACCTAAAACTTCTTAACTGGGAATATTGAAGACTGATGTTTAAAGGAACCACCAGCTTTCATATGTTCTCATGTTCTGAGCAAGGAACTTGAGCTGAGCTTTTTTACATGAGCTTTTTTACATGGCACATATTGCTCTTTTACTTTTTTCTCCAACACTGTGTTTTTGCATTATTTAAACCTAATTGAACATGTTTCATTATTTATTTGAGACTAAATAGATTTTTATTTATGTATTATATTAAGTTAAAATAAGTGTTCATTCAGTATTGTTGTAATTGTCATTATTATAAATATGTGTATACAAATTGGCTGATTAATCGGTTTCGGCTTCTTTTGGTCCTCCAGTAATCGGTATTGGAGTTGAAAAATCATAATAGGTCGACCTCTACTCTGTAGTGGCCTTGGCCTACTGCTCACCCTTGACCCATCATCCTCTGCTCTCTTCACTGCCTCAGTATACAGCACCTTCTGTTATATTCTAACCCTGGCAACCTCAACTTGTCTCTCTTGCACTGGGCACTTCTGATCCCCAGCAACATGGGCACCCCCTACAATTGACACACAGTTTTTTCCACTGATCCTACACATTCCTTTGTCCCATATCCTCCTGCATACTTCTCACATCTCGGAATCACTGCTGCAACATGACCATAAGTTTGGCATCTGAAACACCTTAATGTGTTAGGCACAAAAGCTCTCACGGGATAACTGACATATTTTAACATGACTTTGTCAGGTGAAGACTCTGCTTCAAAACTCAAAAGGACAGACAGTGTCTTCTCAGTTTCATCACGCTAGCCACCGGGTCTGCGTCGCACCAAACAGCGAGCGTCACAGACACAGTGTCACGTTCTGACCTTAGTTCTTTTGTTATGTCTTTGTTTTAGTATGGTCAGGGCGTGAGTTGGGTGGGTTGTCTATGTTCCTTTTTCTATGATTTGGGATTTCTGTGTTTGGCCTGGTATGGTTCTCAATCAGAGGCAGCTGTCATTCGTTGTCCCTGATTGAGAACCATACTTAGGTAGCATAGTTTCACTTTTGAGTTGTGGGTGATTATTTTCTGTGTCAGTGTTTGTTCCACACGGGACTGTTTCGTTTGTTTCATTTATTCACGTTGTTATTTTGTACTTTTCAGGGTTCTATTAAAAGTAAGCAATATGAACACGTACCACGCTGTGCATTGGTCCTCCGATCCTTTCTACTACTCCTCCTCGTCTGCCCAAATGTATTTCTGCAGGCATGGATGTGCCTCAGGGTCAAAAGGGCACAGCATGGAGGCGTCGCTGTGTTCTTTGCAAAATGAAGTCCCCCATCACCTGCACCACATGCTTGGTGACCCTCTGCTTTACAGCAGAAAGAGACTGCTATGGCACCTAGCATCAGCAGCACAATATTGTGTAGAGGACTGAGGGTCTTCCAAATATTGAAAGTGTTATTTTGTAAATGTAAATATTTTTTGTTCATGTTTTTTTCTCCATTTTGTTTTTTGGGGGGGGGGTGTTAGAATACCGTTTTGGTATTTTGTATATACAGTGGGGGGCAAAAAAGTATTTAGTCAGCCACCAATTGTGCAAGTTCTCCCACTTAAAAAGATGAGAGAGGCCTGTAATTTTCATCATAGGTACACTTCAACAATGACAAATATTATTTGCAAATTATGGTGGAAAATAAGTATTTGGTCAATAACAAAAGTTTATCTCAATACTTTGTTAAATACCCTTTGTTGGCAATGACAGAGGTCAAACCTTTTCTGTAAGTCTTCACAAGGTTTTCTCACACTGTTGCTGGTATTTTGGCCCATTCCTCCATGCAGATCTCCTCTAGAGCAGTGATGTTTTGGGGCTGTTGCTGGGCAACACGGACTTTCAACTCCCTCCAAAGATTTTCTATGGGGTTGAGATCTGGAGACTGGCTAGACCACTCCAGGACCTTGAAATGCTTCATAGACCACTCCAGGACCTTGAAATGCTTCACTCCTTCATTGCCCGGGCAGTGTGTTTGGGATCATTGTCATGCTGAAAGACCCAGCCACGTTTCATCTTCAATGCCCTTGCTGATGGAAGGAGGTTTTCACTCAAGATCTCACGAAACATGGCCCCATTCATTCTTTCCTTTACACGGATCAGTCATCCTGGTCCCTTTGCAGAAAAACAGCCCCAAAGCATGATGTTTCCACCCCCATGCTTCACAGTAGGTATGGTGTTCTTTTGATGCAACTCAGCATTCTTTGTCCTCCAAATAAGACGAGTTGAGTTTTTACCAAAAAGTTATATTTTGGTTTCATCTGACCATATGACATTCTCCCAATCTTCTTCTGGATCATCCAAATGCTCTCTAGCAAACTTCAGATGGGCCTGGACATGAACTGGCTTAAGCAGGGGGACACGTCTGGCACTGCAGGATTTGAGTCCCTGGCGGCGTAGTGTGTAGGGTTTGTTACTTTTGTCCCAGCGCCCTGCAAGTCATTCACTAACGTGTGGTTCTGGGATTTTTGCTCACCGTTCTTGTGATCATATTGACCCCACGGGGTGAGATCTTGCGTGGAGCCCCAGATCGAGGGAGATTATCAGTGGTCTTGTATGTCTTCCATTTCCTAATAATTGCACCCACAGTTGATTTCTTCAAACCAAGCTACTTACCTATTGCAGATTCAGTCTTCCCAGCCTGGTGCAGGTCTACCATTTTGTTTCTGGTGTCCTTTGACAGCTCTTTGGTCTTGGCCATAGTGGAGTATGGAGTGTGACTGTTCGAGGTTGTGGACAGCTGTCTTTTATACTGATAACAAGTTCAAACAGGTGCCATTAATACAGGTAATGAGTGGAGGACAGAGGAGCCTCTTAACATGTTATCAGAATTCTAATGTTAAAGTGCATCAATACATATGGCTTTCTGGGTGATTCAGTACAATTGACTTGAGCATGTTTTAGTATGTTTATAGCTATATAAGTGGAAAAGCAGTAGTGACTAATGTGTTATTGATTAGATGGAATGATTTATGTGCAAATGTAAACTCTGCAAAAAAAAGAAACGTCCATTTTTCAGTACCCTGTCTTTCAAAGATAATTTGTGAAAATCCAAACAACTTCACAGATCTTCATTGTAAAGGGTTTAAACACATGCTT
This sequence comes from Oncorhynchus mykiss, assembly GCF_013265735.2. Lineage (NCBI taxonomy): Eukaryota > Metazoa > Chordata > Actinopteri > Salmoniformes > Salmonidae > Oncorhynchus > Oncorhynchus mykiss. The sequence continues at coordinate 44,086,871 of NC_048576.1, read as the reverse complement.
GTTCAATTAACCATAAACAATTAATGAACATGCACCTGTGGAACGGTCGTTAAGACACTAACAGCTTACAGACGGTAGGAAATTAAGGTCACAGTTATGAAAACTTAGGACACTAAAGAGGCCTTTCTACTTCTCTGAAAAACACAAAAAAAGATGCCCAGGGTCCCTTATCATCTGCATGAACGTGTTTTAAGCATGCTGCAAGAAGGCAGCAATAAATTGCAATGTCCGTACTGCGAGACGCCCAAGATAGTGCTACAGGGAGACAGGATGGACAGCTGAACACCTGCACAGGATCCGAACATCACACCTGCGGGACAGGTACAGGATGGCAGCAACAACTGCCCGAGTTACATCAGGAACGCATATTCCCAGTCCTCATTCTCAGTGCTCAGACTGTCCGCAATCGACTGAGAGAGGCTGGACTGAGGACTTGTAGGCCTGTTGTAAGGCAGGTCCTCACCAGACATCACCGGCAACTAAGTTGCCTATGGGCACAAACCCCCCGTCGCTGGACCAGACAGGACTGGCAAAAAGTGCAATTCACTGACGAGTCGCGGTTTTGTCTCACCAGGGGTGATGGTCAGATTCACATTTATCATAGAAGGAAAGAGCGTTACACCGAGGCCTGTACTCTGGAGAGGTGGAGGGTCCATCATGGTCTGGGACGGTGTGTCACAGCATCATCGGACTGAGCTTGTTGTCATTGCAGGCAATCTCAATGCTGTGCGTTACAGGGAAGACGACATCCTCCCTCATGCGGTACCCTTCCTGAAGGCTCATCCTCAAATGACCCTCCAGCATGACAATGCCACCAGACATACTGCTCGTTCTGTGCGTGATTTCCTGCAAGACAGGAATGTCAGTGATCTGCCATGGCCAGCGAAGAGCCCGGATCTCAATCCCATTGAACATGTCTGGGACCCGTTGGATCGGAGGGTGAGGGCTAAGGCCATTCCTGCCAGAAATGTCTGGGAATTTGCAGGTGCCTTGGTGGAAGAGTTTGGTAACATCTCACAGCAAGAACGGGCAATTCTGGTGCAGTCCATGAGGAGGAGATGCACTGCAGCACTTAATACAGCTGGTGGCCACACCAGATACTGACTGTTACTTTTGTTTTTGACCCCCCTCCCCTTTGTTCAGGGACACATTATTCAATTTCTGTTAGTCACATGTCTGTGGAACTTGTTCAGTTTATGTCTCAGTTGTTGAATCTTGATATGTTCATACAAATATTTACACATGTTATGTTTGCGGAAAATAAACGCAGTTGACAGTAAGATGACATTTCTGTTTTATTTGTACATACAGGGCATCTATTTGAGACAGAATGTTTGCATAAGGGTCTTAGTTGCAGATTCTAACAGAGGCAGTGTTGTCATTTCAGACAATATTGTCAACTTTCAGTGAGTAGTCTGTTATTAAAGAAGGTACAATTCTTGAAAGAATAGCCACAGATCCCTGTATACAGGAGGTCACCTCACCGGAAAGGAAGTTTGCTGTAGTAGTAGCACCACATCTCCTGCAGAGGGTGCCAAATGATAAGTGACCATTGCTTTATATTCAGACCCCGGGGTGAAGGTAACTAGACTATTGTAGTGGAACATTTGAAAGGGCTCAGCGGTGATCTCGCAAATATACACCAATCAGACAACGATTGGAATCCGTTTGGATGGGTTCAGTAATTGTTTGGTGTTATGGGAGCTATAATATTTCATTGGTTGATTTATCTTAGTTATCTTTTTTGCAATAATACTTATTATAACTTGTGTTAAGAAATTGTGAAGCAAAACCATTGACACTATTCCATGCCATTACTGACCCCTGAAGGAGACGCCCCAGAACCCTATTTACTTGATTTATTTCCTATGTGTTATTACATGTCTGATGTAGACGATGGTAATCCATAACACCAAGGTAAAAACACTGAGTTAATGTTGCAGCATGTCCATAAGCCATGTCCACAATGCAGGTCATGTAAATAGTGCTCCCATGGCAATGTAGACTGTGTCAACGGAGTGATTGCCTTGTGTGTGGTGATGAAGCATGTACTGATGTTTAATTAAAATGTTCCTTTCCCCCTTCGGAGAATGAATTGCAATATATGAAGGTTTGAAACTCAATGACAACGGAGGTCATTTACAATTGTAATGTGCTAAGTGAAAGAAAGTATTTTCTTTTCCCTCTTTCCAAATAATGTTAATGCTTATTTGATGAAAATGCTTGTAAGTCATTTTCCATTAGGTCAAGACTTAGTCTCAAAAGGGAGGAAATGTTGTGGAAAATTACACAATTAGATATACTATGCTGTACAGGTAAGAGCCGGGTGTGACCACAGTATGTGACATCCCGTTCGTACTATATGTAGGAACTCCTATGTGTGGAAACTTGCATGAAGGAACATACAATGGTGGCAACGTCAGCTATCTTAATATACACAGACAAGCTAAACGCCTTTTATACACTATGTTCCCCATCCATGTTTGCACACATCTGCTAACAGCCACATAGACAAAGAGGTTGGACTTTTCTATAAAAGCTGAGAGCCAACTCTGTTAGTTGGGCCTTAACTATGCACTGTTGCTCCTTTTTGAAAATCTTATAATAAATTTGTTGTTTGAAGATTCTGCAGTCTCTCTTCCCTTCGAACAGATAAAATCCCCTACAGACTTACTGCCAAATTCTCTAAAATGACGTTGGAGGCGGCTTATGGTAGAGAAATTAGCATTTTCTGGCAACAGCTCTGGTGGACATTCCTGCAGTTAGCACACTAATTGCACACTCCGTAAAAACTTCTGACATCTGTGGGATTGTGTTATCCCCAGCACAAGGTGCATCTGTGTAATGATCATGCTGTTTAATCAGCTTCTTGATATGCCACACCTGTCAGGTGAAAGGAGAAATGCTCATTAAAAGGGATATAAACAAATTTGTGCACATGGAACATTGCTGGGATTTTTAATTTCAGCTCACAAAACATGGTACCAACACTTTACATGTTGCATTTATATTTTTGTTCAGTATACAGTAAATATGAATAAGTGTTTTCTTAGTTATTCAAGTCTAAATTACCATAGAAAGCCATATATTCATTACCAAAATTACAGAAGATTCCGGTAACTTTTGTAAATGTACGTTTCTGTTGGTGGCCCACTCTTTTGATAGTATGCATGTACTTCTTACATAGCATGACATTAATATATTTTTGACTATGCCTTGGGTAATATCTATTTCAGCCTCAACCAGGCGCCTTGGAAGTTCCTTCCACACATTCCCTTTTTCCCTGGAGAGAATGTTTATGTATGGCTATCCAAGTGAAACCTTCGTAACGCTACCAATGAGTAAATACAGTCATATCATACTATGATACTTTGACTAGAACACCTGCATTTGTCTATGTGCTTCTATCTGTTGCTACGGTACTGTATGTTTGTTATCATGGAAGTGGAGCAGGGAAGTCAAGTGATTAGGTGAATTGTAAATTGATTCATTGTTTCAGAAAAGGACATTCCCTGAAAATAATGTCTGTACTTGCTTGTCTTGGTAGTATTTATGGTATTGAAATATGTTTTATTTTGTGGGGGGGGGGCTTTCAGCAAGCACGCTAATTATTTCTGAGATGCAAATGAAATGGGATGTTGATAATGTTCTAATGTCTATGCAAGGGCGGACTTAGTGATTTGGAGGCCACAGGCAGAGATTCCCCCCACACACCATTTAATATGGGTTTTATAAGAAGTAATTTAACTGTAAAAATGTAGTACCTTTTTAATGTCAGTCTGAGCTCCCCTCCACCTGAGCTCTTCGGAGTCTGAAAATGCAGACTGAAAAGACTTGAAATTCCCTTTACTACTAAAGGTCTTTGCAACACCACATAGAAGATAAGGAAGCAGGAAAATAGATAAGAAGAGAGAGAGTATTACTCTTTTAAATTCATTAGATTTATTTGATATGATTAATAATAGTAATACATATGATATTTATTGTCTGTTTCCTTTTTGGATCCTCTTAAGTGCTTGTTGGAATGTGTGTGTGTGTTTATTTATGTGTTTGTGAGTATGTGTGTGCCTTGTGATTAAGGCTGCTGAGCTTTGCTGCCTGAATGGTGATCTTCATCAGGTCTGTGTCCTGTAACCAATCAAGATAGACCTGGAGAGAGGGAGCGGGCAGAAGGTACTTGTTAGAAACTGAGATTACTCCCCCACTTCTGATATTTACCCCTTAGACTTCCCTTGTATAATAATTACTTTACTCTAAAGTTGAGAGATACACAGAGAGCTACAGAATGAGCTACAGAGATACAGCGAGAGAGATAAAGGGAGGCAGGTAGTATAGAGGTTAAGAGTGTTGGGCTAGTAAGCGAAAGGTCCCTGGTTCAAACCCCAGAACTGCCTAGGTGAAAGAAATCTGACATTGTGCTCTTGAGTAAGGCACTTAACTCTAATTTTTCCTGTATGTCCTCTGAATAAGAGCATCTGTTACAGTTTTTTTTGATTGCTTAAGCATGATTTTCAAAACAGGGCCCGTGTTTTCAAAACACTACACACAATTAGCACGACCACACACCCAAATAGCAAAACACCACAGATCCTTTGCAAAATTCAACACTCTTGTAAAAACTATACACTTCTTTTTAAAAACCACACTTTGTTACCATATGAAACACACACGTTTCACATTACTATACTCTGTTGACACGAGTTACACTCTGCTGTGATAAACCTAAAACACTTTTAGCACTTCTACTTCCCTATGATTAGAGTAGGCTACTATCAACAAAGTACAAATATAATGTAAATTCACCAAACACTACAAAAGACCAATGTTGCAGACTGAAGAAACTCATTTATTTCTCAACACGCCCAAAATGTTGACATGGAGATTCATAATACTGTAACCAAACGTCACTTTACATATTGTAAGTTCAAAAAAATAAAATAAAAAATAACTAGACATTGTCTCTTCGCCTAGCTGGATCTGGCCAGAGAAGTTCATCAACATCGCAGGCAATGTTGTCATTAGCAAGACACCTTGGAAAGAAACGTCTTGAATGACGAATCCATCCTTGCATTGAAGCTACCTCCATCTGGTCACAGCCCTCCTCCATGGCTTGGATGAGGGGTACCTCAGCCTGGAACGGAGATCATATACCTTCCACCGCCATGCCGAGAAAAAATCTTCTATAGGGTTGAGGAATGGAGAGTATGGTGGAAGATATAGGACGGTGAAATGTGGATGTTGCTGTAACCAGATCTGAACCAGAGCAGAGTGGTGGAAAGACACAGTGTCCCAGACAACAATGTATTGCATATGATCGACTTGATTTTCTGCTGTTATGTTGTGCAATTGGTCCAAGAATGTAAGTATGAGTGCTGTGTTGTAAGGGCCCATATAGGCATGACTTTGGAGGACCCCATTCTGTGTAATGGCTGCACAGTGTGTTATATTACCCCCACTTTGCCCTGGGACATTGACTATAGCCCTGTGGCCATTGATGCTTCTTCCCCTCCTTCGTGTTCTCGTCAGGTTGAACCCAGCCTCATCTACGTAAATGTACTCATGCTGGATCTCCTCTCCATCCATTCATAAAACTCTCAGAAAAACATTGTCAGGCAAAATTGTGTAGTTCAGTGTAGATCTAGTATACATATTACAGTACAGTAAAATATTATGAGACAGTATGCAAGATCACACTGCTAAAGTGAATACATACCTCTGCATAATCATGCCGCAGTCGTTTCACCCTTTCGGAATTGCGCTCGAAAGGCACTCGATAAATTTGCTTCATTTGAATACGTTTTTTTTTTAGGATGCGTGCCAGTGTTGATGTTGAGACCTGATGGATATCGTTGAAAATGGCGTGGTTATTGACAATGTTAGCTTGGAGCTGCTTGAGTGTTATAGCATTGTTGGCCAAAACCATGTTTACTATCTCCCTCTCTTGCTGTTCTGTGAACATAGGAGGCCTTCCCCCTTGTCGTCCCTGACCCTCAATCCTATGTAGAAAAAAATCAGTATACAATAGTACAGTAATTTCACTGGAAAAGGTAACAGAAGTGCTGATAGTGCATAGAATACAGTACTGTAAGCAGTTACTGAAACCGTGCAGATGTTTTTGATATGATGATATTTTTACAATACCTATTTTCCAGTCGAAATGTTCTCATCACACTTGCCACTGCATATCGGCTTAGATTTGGCTGTACGCGCAGTCCAATTTCCCTCAGCGTCAGGCCGTGGTTGACAACGTGGTCAACCAGTGTTGCGTGGATCTCATTTGTCAGATTCGGTCCTCTTTGAGCACCTTCTTGTCTTCCTCTTCCTCCCCTTCCTCCTCCTCCTCGTTCTCGTCCTCGTTCTCCTCGTCGTCCTCCTCATTCTCCTCATTCTCCTCATTCTCCTCGTCCTCCTCGTCGTCGTCGTCGTCCTCCTCTTCCTCCTCCTCCTCGTCTTACTCTTTCTCTGACACTTTCCATTGTGCTTGAAGACCGATGAACTCACCTGCTGCTTTTTATAGTGCTTATACACCTGATTGGTGTGTCTACAATTAAGCAAACGAGTGTTTGCACACCTGAATACTGTGTTGAACCAATTGTTTGGACGGTGTGGTAATTTGCCAGTCAGTGCTTTGGTATTGCAAGGACGTGACTTCATGATAGATTTTTGTGTGTAATGTATGTTAAGTGTGTTTAGTGTTTTGCAAATCACTGTGTGTAGAGTTTTGCAACAAGTGTGAGGTTGACAATGTGCTTATAGTTGTGCAAATATGGGCTGATGTTTTGCTTCTTGAGTGTAAGGTTTTGCTAATAGTGTACTACTTTTAATTTTAGTGTGTAAGCAATCCAAAAAAACTGTAAGTGACTCAAATGTAAAACACAGAAAGAGAGATAGCACTCCTGCCATCAAATACTGTAGAAGATTGACCAGATAGTCCACAACAATAAATAAATAAATAATAGTTATTTTACTTTTCTCCTAAAGTTTTTTGTTTTATTGGTCCTAAGACTTGAGAAGAGAAGGGTAGTGGAAGAGGGATACAACAATTCAAAGACATGATGAGGTGGGATGATTGAGTACTCACCCTGGTCTGTCATGGTTTCACCTGTCGCCAGAGGGCGGCAGAGACCGTCCTAGAGACATCAACTACACTCAGGTGTGTCCGATTTACTCAATATGATTTCCCTGTTAAAAGAGGTGTGTTTTCTGTTATCTTTGGCAGAAGCTTGAATTATGTGCTATGTGTGTGTGTGTGTGTGTGTGTGTGTGTGTGTGTGTGTGTGTGTGTGTGTGTGTGTGTGTGTGTGTGTGTGTGTGTGTGTGTGTGTGTGTGTGTGTGTGTGTGTGTGTGTGTGTGTGTGTGTTGTTGATGCCTGAGAGAGGTTGAGAATTAGTGTTTGTTGTTTTTTTCAAGTGTGCTGTGATCCTGTGGCTACCTTTCTCAATAAAGTATTATGTTTATCCTTAACTGCTGATTCCTCATCTGGTCTCTTCTCTGCACCTTGGTCCAACCTCATCATGTCACATGGCCAGTGAGCAGAGGCATCAGGTCGGTGGAGTAGTTCTAGGAAGGCAGTTTGAGGGACACCTTCAGAAGCTTAAGTGTCTTGGAGAGGTGCTGAACAAACTCGGCCGTCAGGCTCTCCTCCACCGTGGAGGAGATGGCAGTGACCTCATCAGGGAGAAACACAAACATACTGACAATCCTGCATCTGAACAATCAGCAGAGAGAGAGAGAGAGAGTAAGGAGAAATAGGCAGGAAGAAAATGGAGAGATATCAGATCAATAGGAAAATATGTTTATGAACAAGAAGTATTTTAAACTTTTTATACCAGACTGTGAGAACAAATTAACTGTACTTACTGTTCAGCCCAGGTCTGAGTTGATATCCCAATTTCCCTTGGTAATGGTCATGGGTCATCATGGCAATGCGGGTGAGTGTCTTCCCATCTAGCTGGAATTCCTCCATCCCTCTACTTTGACTTATCAAATAAAATTGTATTTGTCACATGCGCAGAAAACAACCGGTGTAGACCTTACAGTGAAATGCTTACTTACAAGACCTTAAGAAGCCTTTTGACCCTAGACTTGGCACTCCGGTACTGCTTGCTGTGCGCTAGCAGAGAGAACAGTCTATGACTAGGGTGGCTGGAGTCTTTGATAATTTTAAGGGCCTTCCTCTAACAGTGTCAGGTATAGAGATCCTGGATGGCACAAAGCCTGACCCCCGTGATGTACTGGGCCGTACACACTACCCTCTGTAGTGCCTTGGGGCAGTTGCCATATCAGGCAGTAATGCAACCAGTCATGCTCTCGGTGCAGCTGTAGAACTTTTTGAGGATCTGGAGACCCATGCCAAATCTTTTCAGTCTCCTGAGGGGGAATAGGCATTGTTGTGCCCTCTTCACGACTGTCTTGGCATGTTTGGACCATGATAGTTTGTTGGGGATGTGGACACCAAGGAACTTTAAGCTCTCAACCTGCTCTACTACAGCCCCGTCAATGAGAATCGGGGAGTGCTCGGTCCTCCATTTCCTGTAGTCAACAATCATCTCCTTTGTCTTGATCACATTGAGGGAGAGGTTGTTGTCCTGGCACCACACGGCCAGGTCTCTGACCTCCTCCCTATAGGCTGTCTCATCGTTGTCGGTAATCTGGTCTACCACTGTTGTGTCGTCGGCAAACTTAATGTTGGTGTTGGAGTTGTTTCTGGCGATGAAGTCATGGGTGAACAGGGAGTACAGGAGGGACTGAGCACGCACCCCTGAGGGGCCCCCATGTTGTGGATCAGCATGGCAGATGTGTTGTTACCTACCCTTACTGCCTGGGGGGCGGCCCGTCAGGAAGTCCAGGATCTAGTTGCAGAGGGAGGTGTTTAGTCCCAGGGTCCTTAGCTTAGTGATAATCTTCGAGGGCACTATGGTGTTGAACGCTGAGCTGTAGTCAATGAATAGCATTCTCACAAAGGTGTTCCTTTTGTCCAGGTGGGAAAGGGCAGTGGGGCGTGGAATAGAGATTGCATCATCTGTGGATCTGTTGGGGTGGTATGCAAATTGGAGTGGGTCTAGGGTTTCTGGGATGATGGTTTTGACATGAGCCATGACCAGCCTTTCAAAGCACTTCATGGCTACAAACGTGAGAGCTACTGGTTGGTAGTTATTTAGGCAGGTTACCTTAGTGTTCTTCGGCACAGGGACTATGGTGGTCTGCTTCAAACATGTTGGTATTACAGACTCAGTCAGGGATAGGTTGCAAATGTCAGTGAATGCACTTGCAAACTGGTCGGCTCTTGCTCGCAGTACACATCCTGGTAATCCGTCTGGCCCTGCGGCCTTGTGAATGTTGACCTGTTTATAGGTCTTACTCACATCAGCTATGGAAAGCGTGATCACAGTCGTCCAGAACAGCTGATGCTCTCATGCATGCTTCAGTGTTACTTGCCTCGAAAAGAGCATATAAGTTATTTAGCTCGTCTGTTATGCTTGTCACTGGAAAACTCGCGGCTGTGCTTCCCTTTTGTAGTCTGTAATAGTTTGCAAGTCCTGCCATATCTGACGAGTGTCGGAGCCGGTGTAGTACGATTCAATATTAGTCCTGTATTGACGCTTTTCCTGTTTGATGGTTCGTCGGAGGGCATAGCAGGAGGGCATAGCATAGCAGGTTTTCTTATAAGCTTCCGGGTTAGAGTCCCGCTCCTTGAAAGCAGCCGCTCTACCCTTTAGCTCAGTGCGGATGTTGTCTGTAATCCATGGCTTCTGGTTGCGGTATGTAAGTACTGTCACTGTGGAAACGACGTCATCGATGAACTTATTGATGAAGCCAGTGTCTGATGTTGTGTACTCCTCAATGCCACCGGAAGAATCCTGGAACATATTCCAGTATGTCCTTGCAAAACAGTCCTGTAGCTTAGCATCTGCTTCATCTGACCACTTCTTTATGGTGCGAGTCACTGGTGCTTCCTGCTTTAGTTTTTGCTTGAAGCAGGAATCAGGAGGATAGAATTATGATCAGATATGCCAAATGCAGGGCGAGGGAGAGCTTTTGTACATGTCTCTGTGTATGTTTGGAGTAAAAGGGGTCTAGATTTTTTTTTTTTTTTTTTTACATTAATACATGCTAATGACACGTCTTAGTTTCACAAAGTTGTTTACTTAGTCTCTATCTTTTAGTTACCTTTATTTGTTTCTTCATCATCATCATGCAGCTCATTGTGTTTGAGGAGCAGGAAGCTGACTGTAAGATGTTTGAAGAGACTCCTGATCTGGGCATGGCTGTGGACAATCAGTGACTGCATTCCAAAGCCACTTGCAAAAGTACTTTTGATAGACAGTAATAATGAGTGGATCGCATTTTCACATTGGTTTTTCTCTGGGCCCCAAAGTGCTGAACATTTTATGGGGCTAATTCACCTCATCCATCTTGAGTAGAATATTTATTTCCATTTTATTGACATGAAATATCATGCAAACGGGTTTATTTATTGAAACAAGGAACTAGAACTATATATCCCAGCCTAACAAAACATATTTTCAACTAGAATCATTGTAATCATCACTTTCTGTGTGTGTCATGATGTAAATGAAAGCATTCTGGAGTGGTGCAGCGGTCCAGTGCATTGCTTCGCAGTGCTAGAGGCGTCACTACAAACACCCTGGTTCAATTCCAGGCTGTATCACAACCAGCCGTGATTGGGAGTCCCATAGGGTGGCACACTATTTTTTGTTTAACCTTTATTTAACTAGGCAAGTCAGTTAAGAACAATTTCTTATTTACAATGACTGTCTACACCTGCCAAATCCGGACAACACTAGGCCAATTGGGTGTTGCCTTATGGGACTATCAATCACAGACGGTTGGGAAACAGCCTGGAATCAAACCAGGGTGTCTGTGGTGACACCTCGAGTCCAGAGATGCAGTACATTAGACCGCTGCGCCACTCAGGAGCCTCAGTGTTGTCCGGCTTTGGCCGTTGTATGAGTCATTGTAAATAAGAGTTTGTTCTTAAACCTCTACAGGATCGTTGGGTCCCCCACGGGACAGTTGAGCTAACGTAGGCTAATGCGATTAGCACAAGGTAAGTAACAAGAACATTTCCCAGGACATAGACATATCTGATATTGGCAGAAAGCTTACATTCTTGTTAATCTAACTGCACTGTCCAATTTACAGTAGTTATTAGTGAAAGAATACCATGCTATTATTTGAGGAGAGTGCACAGTTATGAACTTGAAAAGTGATTAATAAACCAATTAGGCACATTTGAACAGAAATGCAATGGTTAATTGGATGAGTGTAAAACTTTGCACAAACACTGCTGCCATCTACTGCCCAAAATCTAAACTGTGCCTGAGCTGGAATAATACATTATGGCCTTTCTTAGATGATAGTACACAAGAACATGTTTTTTTCTTTGTATTGTATATATCTTTTACCAAATCTAATACGTTATATTCTCCTACATTCTTTTCACATTTCCACGAACTTCCAAATGTTTCCTTTCAAATGGTATAAAGAATATGCATATCCTTGCTTTAGGTCCTGAGCTCCAGGCAGTTAGATTTAGGTATGTCATTTTAGGCTAAACAATTTTTTTTAAAGGGGCAGATCCTAAAGAGGACTTGCCTAGTTAAATACATAAAAAAAAAAAAAAACTTCCAAATGAAACATTACACCTGTATCATCTGACCACTGATTGACAGGCTCAGTCAGTTTTAGTTGTGATATTTATCATGTAACATATTGGCAAATATGAGTTACTGTGCTGTATGTTTGCACTTCAATATTTGGTCTTCTCTGAGACCAGGACTGTATACGATTTACTTTAGAAAAAGGGAAACCAATGCTATGTTTGAACAAAAATGTAAATATCAGCCATTAGTCGCAATAAACCATGTCAAACAAGGAAACCGAAAGAGACATTGACATGTGGGGTAAATTTGTGTAATTGCAGTGGTTGTTTACAAAGCAGACATTCCCTCCGTTTACTTTTGAATATCAGATCAACAATCATTAAGTGCCATTTGGGGTCCAGACTGGTTAGAAAATGGCATATCAAGAGAAGGCATTTATCCTGTGACTGATGTAGTATGTGTTGTGAAATAATCATATTTAATTGACTAGCTCTAGTTTCATTGGCAAATGACCTATTGTCTGTTGGAGAGGTGAAAAAATGTGATGCGTATTTCACTCCAAAATGTGTTTTTCTCAATCGCATTCAAGGAATTTTTGAATCGGTGTTGAAACAAACTATAGCAGAAAATCAATGATCAAATGCTCAAATACATTTACAGAACTTCTGATAATTTTTTTGCTGGTGACTTGCATATCTTACCGCTCGCGTCGCGTGAGAGAGCGTTGCAAAATAAAAACTGCTCACATGCGCCTATGAGCGTCTTTGTTGCCAAGGACTAAAATAGAAATCAGTTATATTTCTGACGCAGATCGCGCTGCAAGTCCTGCCTCTACCATCTCCTCATTGGTTTATAGAAGCAGGTACCCACGTGCCATCTCCTCATTGGTTATGCCCACGTGGGTGACTGAAAGACGAACGAGGTCAGTGGCGGTAATGCACCTAATTTATGAAAGTTGCCAATCGCAATATAAAGAGAAGAAAAAGCCTGGAAGAAGGAGAGATGACTAGAAACTATTCGGTTGACCATTTTATGTGTGGATTAATTGGCGGAGTAGAGGACCTTGTGCATTTCAGGTAAAATAACAACTCAATGTTTATATCCCAGGACAAATTAGCTAGCAACAGCAAGCTAGCTAAGTAGGACAAATTAGCTAGCAAGTGCAAGCTAACTAGCAAAATTTCAATAAATGTTTAATGCTTTTCAACCTGTCCCCAAATTTATATAATTGGTTCAGAGTTTGTTTTGATATTTTAACCTGCGTGTCGTGATTGCGTTTGGTGTGGGGGGACAAAGTAAATGTATGCACGATGGCGCACGATGGTGCACGCACGCAGCCGGTTTGGGTTTCGTGTTAGATTTTACAGGAGATACTGACCCTATTGTTATAGAGGTTTTGCTTTGAGGCCTCCCTATACATTCATACCAGTTGTATTCTTCCATTGTATTCACCTTTCCTTATTTCTATTTTGGATTGTGTTTCTGTGCACCAATGGAGTCTACAAAGCCTGGTTTGCTCATAGTTATGTATTGACTATGGAATGGAATTGGATTGTGATGATATCGATGAATCCTGCACACAATGTGCTAATTTTGTTTCTTATCAGGAATATATTTAATTTAATGTGTATGAAATTGTTTGGTGAAATATGCATAAAAGGAGAGTAATTGCACATAATTCTGCACTTTTGGATAGTTGAACTTACAATTTTGATCATCATGATTTAGTAACTGCAAGGAAAATCTATTGATCTACTGGGATTTTTTTCTCGAGTCTACTTGGACTCGAGATAAGTATATTTGTGTTCATCTTTTTGCAGGCAGTCGTGTTGTTTTGATCAATTTATTAGCAATTTTGAATGTACAATTTTAGTTTTGATTTAATGTATTTATAATTTGAGAAGGCAAATACATTTTGGTAAGGCAACCATTTACTGTTTTGCGAAAAGCCACAGAGTTCTGTCTTGTGAACTTTGTTTTGAAAATCGATTGTTAAAAAAAATGCTTGTACGTGATTGAGAAACTGTAACAGACAACAGACCCTGACCTGAAAGTGCTAATATAGTGTTATATGATCAGTAAAAGATGCAACAGCAAATAAAAGCTGGCATTACAGTACGGGGGTTATGCTAAATCATTGTTCCTACACTGATTACTCTGTGCGTATATGCGTGCGGATGTTTGTGTACAGACGTGTATGTGTGAGACGTGTTCTAATTAGTGATAGGTTTGAGGGAGCAGAGCTGTCTGAATAGCTCAGTGTTTTACAATGGGACGTGGGAAGGGTTCATGTCCTTTCCAGATCAGTCTGTCAGTCAATGCTGACTCCAGTCAGACAAGAACTACTTTATCCAGCTCTGTTCTGCACCCCAAGTACAGTCCGCTCCACAACAAAAGGAGCCTAATCACCAACAGACAAAAGCTATTCGGGGCCTCTGATTGATTCAGTTTGGTCCAGTGCCTGGTTACGATCATGTTGGTTTGTGTCAGCTGGGTTAAGGCCGCTTCCTGTTGACCACTGTATGAAGCCATCCTGTTGTTTGAACCGCCGACAGTCTTTTGTTTAAGTTGCAAGCTCCTTGTGGGCGTCTTCCATTGATGCATCAGTAAAGCGCTTAGCTAGATACAGTATCACCATCCTCCATGAATCTGTGCTTTGATATTCTATGCCTGTATTGATACGTAGCTGTGTACTGCTTGTAGTAAACAATAAGGCTGTCTTACTCCCTTTACAGTCGTATTACAGTAAATATACATTTCACCCTGATCCTGCTTGCCCGGAGCTTGTCTTTTGCCAGTCCGTTTGGAATCCCAGCCATATATAACCTGCAATAACAAAATGGTATATGGGCTTAGGAGATGTGTAAAGAAAATATGTAATCAACAATTATTCCATCATTACTACCAACCACAGAGAGAATAGTTTAGGCAAATGAGAAGAAACTAAAGACAAAACCGCATTAATAAAACAATCTATCTTTTGTAAGGATCTTCTGTCAAGTTATGAGATGAAATCATAACATCCCTGTTATACAAATTCAGACAGATTCGGCAAAGCTTTATACTATGAATAATAATACAATATTAAAACCTTTCGTGGAAATAATAAGCTCACAGGGGTTCAGAGAGCCAGGTTGGCACTCAGACATAGGGTTGCAAAATTCCAGTAACATCTACAAAACCTGGGAACTTTGGGAAAGGTACTGGAATTTTGCAAACTTAATTAATCCCAGACCCAATAACTTTCAAATTACCTGTGATCCAAAATAAGTTTTATATCTCCACGTTGGAGTCCGTAAATCCTTTCTTTCCCTCGTTCACCAGGACAGGCTTCTCTGTCCTCGTGTGCCATACAAGTACCTGTTTGGGGCGGGGGGTTCAAGTAAAAATGGTGGAAAAGTTAGTTGAAAGTAGTTGAAAGTATTTTTATACCGCTTGAATGTTAGCTAGGCTAGGGGTTAGGCTTAGGGGTTAAGGCTATGAGTTAAGGTTGGGGTTAGCTAACATGCTAAGTAGTTGCAAAGAAGCAAAACATGTAAGTAGTTGCCCGTGAGGAGTTTCGAACACGCAACCTTTGGGTTGCCAGACATTTGCATTATACGGCTATTATCCACAGCGACCAACCACCTTTCTTTAATTTTTGCCTGAAGTAACATTCTGTCTTATGTAACCATATTAAACGGATCATACTAATTTGACTGTCCTGGATTTTCATTTCCTATGTTACATCTATGAGACCAGCCTGACCCAGTGGGAATCAAACCCACAACCCTAGCATTGCAAGCAACATACTCTATTAGCTGAGCCACACAGGGCAACTGTTAGTTCCTTACCTTAGTGCAATTAGCAGCCTTGGGCTCCAGGTCGCTGAGGGTGACCAGCTCCCGCAGTAAGCTGCTCTCCTGGTATCCTCCCTTGACTCCCCGCAGCTTGAAGTAGGCCTGAGGCTTAAAGAGAATGAGGCGGAGGTTCACCGCAAACCCAGCCATGTCTATGGCAAAGGGTCGGTTGGGGTCAAACACAGTCTTCCAGCCGTAAACCTTGCCCAGGGTATTGACTTTAGGGGACTCGTACCGCAGGCCGCCCACAAAGGCTACAGGCCACACAGACACCTTCCTTGTTGAACGCATCTAGACGAGGAAGGAGAGAGAGGGTAGAGCCCATGGAGATCCTATGATATTAGTGCTCTATGTAATTCTATGGGTGGAGAAGGATCAATAAGTATTTATTTTACGATATATGATTTTATGTGAGGAAATAGCTATTTTAATTTGTATCATATGCAAATATCAGAATTCATGTTTATAAACTTTGTTTATGGCAGGTGTCAAGTGATGCCTATGTGTTGAGGCTGTGCATTTATCTAGTGGCATATTGTAAGGAGCCATGCTCTTTATTTAATTATACTACTGCGCACCGAAACCAAACATTTTGCCTGTTTTGGTAGCTAAAGAGGAAACAATTCTGTACTGCACAACATCTCTCCTTGTTCCACTCACCTCCTCAAACAGATCCAGACTATAGGTGTTATCATCGTCTGCAAAGTAGACGATACCAGGCTGGCTGTTGCTGTTGTTGGGGCTGAAGGTCTCTCTAAGCCAGCGCAGAGCCAGGTTCCTCTGCATGGTTCCCCGGGGTATCCTGGGGTCCCTCATGTCCCCACGCAGCTTATAGTTCCTGGGTGTCTCCACATTAAGGTGGGTGTAGTTCAGGCCTGTTTCCTGAAGGAGCCTGGTGACTAGCAGGGTTTGTCGCTGAGAGTCCTCAACCAGGATCCAGTGCAGGTTGGGCACGTGGAGGAAGGTGTTGGCCAGACGGGTCAGCTCTGCCTTCTGGACCGGCCGGCTG